>NC_138172.1:46469343-47669343 GCF_964165515.1 Mesoplodon bidens | reverse complement strand
GCTTTGACATCTTTCTTGTTTTTTAACATAAACATTTATACAATAGCTATAAATTTCCCTCTTAAGTACCATTTTCACTCCATCTCATAAGTTTTGGAATGTTGTGTTTCATTTTCATTTGTCTCTAAGTATTTTCTGATTTCCCTTGTGATATCTTCTGTGATCCCTTGGTTGCTTAAAAGTATGTTCGATTTCCACAATTTTGTTAATTTTCCAGTTTTCTTCTGTTACTGGTTTCTAATTCCATCCTGTTGTGATCAGAGGAGATACTTTGTATAATATCTATCTTTTAAAATCTGTTGAGACTTAATTTGTGGCCAAACACATCGGGAAGATGCCCCATGTGCTCTTGAGAAGAATATGCATACTATTGTTGTTGGGTAAAGTGTTCTGTATGTGTCTGTTAGATCTAGTGGGTATATTGTGTTGAGTCCTCTATTTCTTTACTTATCATCTGTCTGGTTGTTCTATCCATTATTGTGAGTGGGGTATTGAAGTCTCCAACTAATACTGTAGAACTGTCTATTTCTCTCATTAATTCTGTAAGTTTTTGCTTTATGTATTTTGATCGTCTGTCATTAGGTATAAATGTTTATACTGCTGCTGTACTGAACCTTTCATTACTATATATAATGTCCTTCTTTGTCTCTTGTAACCTTTTTTGATTTAAAGTCTATTCTGTCTAATATTAGTATAGCCACTCCTGCTCTCTTCTGGTTACTATTTGTATAGAATATTTTTTCCATCCTTTCACTTTCAATCTATTTGTCTTTGGCTCTAAAGTGAACATTTTGTAGACAGCATATAATTGGATAACGTGTTTTTATTCATGCTGCCAATCTGTGTCTTTTGAATGGAGAATTTAATCCGTTTACTTTAAAAGTAATTACTGATAATGAAGGACTTACTTCTGATTTTTCTTTTTCTGTATGTCTCATGGCTTTTTTGTCCCTCGTTTCCTGCATTACTCTCTTCTTTTGTGTTTAGCTGATTTTTTTGAGTGAAAGTTTTAACTCCTTTTTCATTTCCTTTTGTGAATATTCTATAGCTATTGAGGTTACCGTGGGATTTATACCAGCTTAACTTCAATAATATACAAAAACTCTGCTTCTTTACAGCTCCATCCCCACCCCTTTCAGTTGCTAAGGTAACAAATTACATTTTTATATACTGTGTGCCCGAAAACATTAACTAACAGTTCTTTCAAATGCATCAGTCTCTTTTTTTTTTTTGCGGTATGTGGGCCTCTCACTGTTGTGGCCTCTCCCATTGCGGAGCACAGGCTCCAGACGCACAGGCCCAGCGGCCACGGCTCACGGGCCCAGCCGCTCCGCGGCATGTGGGATCCTCCCAGACCGGGGCACGAACCTGTTTCCCCTGCATCGGCAGGCGGACTCTCAACCACTGCGCCACCAGGGAAGCCCTTTTTTTTTTCTTTTTTTTTTTTTTTTCTTCATCAGTCTCTTAAATAATATGGAAAAGAGGATTCAGAGTTACCAGTCAAATTTACAATAATACTAGTTTTTACACTAATAATATACTTTTCTTTAAAGGTATTAGTTTCTTAAATCATGTAAAAACTAGAAAGTACAGTACAAACCATTGTTACAATAATACTAGCTTTTATAACTATCCAAGTATTTACTTTTATTGAGATCCTTATTTCTCCATATGACCTCAAGTTACTGTCTCATGCCCTTTCATTTCACTTTGCAGGCCTCCCTTGAGCATTTCTTGAAGGGCAGGTCTAAAGGAAACAAACTCAGCTTTTGTTTATCCGGGAATGTCATACCAATAATTTATCCCTCAATTTTGAAGGACAGTTTTGCTAGATATAGGATTCTCGGTTGACAGATATTTTCTTTTAGCACTTTGAATATATTGGCCTACTGCCTTCTGGCCTCCAAAGTTTCTGATGAGAAATCTGCTTATAATCTTATTGAGGATCGCTTGTATGTGATAATTTGCTTCTCTCTTGCTGCTTTCAAGATCCTCTCTTTGCCTCTGGCTTTTGAAAGTTTGATTAAAACGTGTCTTGGTGTGTGTCTCTTTGAGTTCATCTTAGAGTTTGCTGAGCTTCTTGGATATTTATATTTACAACTTTCATCAAATTTGGGAAGTTTTCAGCCATTATTTGCTCAAATATTCTCTCTACCCCTTTCTCTTTCTCTTCTCCTTCTGAGACTTCCACGGTGTTCTGTTTTGCAGTGTTCCTCAGGCTGTATTCACTTTTCTTCAAACTTTTTTCTTTCTGTTCCTCAGACCTGATAATTTCCACTCTCCTATCTTCAAGTTCTCTGATTCTTTTGCCTGCTCCGATCTGCCTTTGAATCCCTCTGGTGAATTTTTCATTTCAGTTATTGTATTTTTCAACTCCAGAATTTTTCTGGTTTCTTTTTAGGTTTCCTATCTCTCTGATATTTCCATTTTGTTCACACATTATTTTCTTGACTTTCCCCACATCTTCCTTAGTTCTTCAAGCACCTTTAAGACAGATGTTTTAAAATCACTAATTTATCTGCCATCAGGTCTTTTACAAGGATAGTTTCTGTTGATTTATTTTTTCCTTTGAATAGGCCATATTTTGCTCATTTCTTTGTATGTCATATGACTTTTTGATTGAAAAGTGGGCATTTGAATCCAATAATGTGGTAACTCTGGAGCTCAGAATACATATATTTTAAAATATTTGAAGCTAATAGCTTTTTTCAGTTTACATTTATATAAACAAATTTTTATCTTTTGTGCTTCCTTTGATTACTCTAAACCACAGAAATTATCAACTTTCAAAAAAATCTGATTGAAAATGTTAATTCTTTTTACTGAATTACCAACATACTACAATTATTCATTTTGGTGTATGCTAAGCAGTAGTAGTTTTTCACAATGTTTTTAGTCAAACAACTTCTAGAAAAAGAATTTTATGTGGAAATTCAAATATAAAATAGATAAAAATGAACTTATGGTTAAATAGGGTAATGGGGAGTCCCACCCTCTCAGTACCTCCCCTTGTGAACTAGGTGGTCCCTGAGGCCTCTCTGTAGGGCCTGAGCAGTTAGACCTATACTTTATACCAGTGATACTCAGAGTTTCTCTTTCTAAGTTGCTATCCAGTTTTCCTAACATCATTCATAAAATGAGTCTTCCTTCCCAAACCCTATGGTCTTTCTAAACACTAAACCTCTTTATACATAATATCAAGTTTATTCTGAGCTATCTATCTGTTCCGCTGATCTAACTTTCTATTTTCACATCAAAAGTAATTTATATAGGTTTTTGCCAACTTCCTGCACTTATTCTTCACTATAGGTTTTTATTTTTGTTTGCTGTATTTATTATTTTATAACTGAATAAACATGTATTTTTCCTTTTCCCATACTGGATATTCACACAACCAGAATTATGTTTTGGGGAGTTTTGCATTTTTCCCATGTCATCCTCTTTTCTTCCATATATGTTATGGAATTATTTCTGGAATATAAATGTTCATCCATATCTAACCATAAGTAGCTTCTCCTCCTTGGTTATCACAACCTGTCAGGTGACAGGTATATTCCCTATATAGGCTCCTATTACTTCTACCTTAACTACTTCCTCCTTGCTACAGCTGGATTAAGTCCAGACTACCAGTTCCCTCATATGCTTCCTCTAATCCTTAGAGGAGATGATATCACCAGCAAAACAAACTTGTCAGAGATTTTGTTTTTAGCTAGATGAGATTTTAAGCAGATGAATATGGTGCTCTGTTACTATCATACTATGTGGTTTTGGTGGCTGTGTCAGGGTGACAAATGTAAAGCTTGGTCCCTTCCTCTTGGGGCTCACAACGTAGTAGGGGGAGATGGGAGCAGGGAATGGGATGAGGCTGTGGAGTCAGATAAGGGCCTAATAGAGGAGATTATCCTATTTCCTATGAGTAAGCTTTGAAAGATGAATAGGTCTTTGCTGTGGGGAAGTGGGATAAAAGAAAGGGATCCCGGGTAGAGACAGCAGTGCCCTCTCTATTATAACACAGCATGCCCTATTTAGGGAGCTGCACAGAATGATGGATGGTGCACTGGCTACAAGGGATAGTGTAAAAAGAAAAGGGCTAATAAGTAAGGAAGATACAGTTTCTGAAAGATCCCTTCAGAAAGATTTTAAGCCAATTAACAATATCCTTTTTCCTGTCTTACAACTGTAAATAAAATTTCTATGTCACAAAAGTATTAGTATGTGAGGGAATTACAGTGTTAGGTGGCTTATAATTTTTTTATTAACCAAAATGCCACACTTATTATTAATCCTTTCTAACACCAAGAGAGCTACTCTAAGGCATTCAGTTTTCATACTCAAAAGTACTGAATTTACTTTCAAACTATTAAGACAATAGAACATTGTTTGAAATTCTCATATTAATAAATTCATAGTAATCATTCCATTGTCTCATACCTGCACGTTGTAGCAAACAAAGCTCGTTGATACTTATGTATTTCTTAAACACGTCCATACAAACCTATAAAAGTCAAGAAAAATGTAAAATTACCTTTTTGTATTTCATAAAATCTACACAAATTTCAGTCCTATCTTTTTGCTTATTCCAATTTTTTTAAGTTAATTGAAAGCAATGGAATAAAGAAGCTGATGTTAGGTTAACTAAGATTTGAAATGTACATTGAATTCATTACAAAAATCTTATTCAGAGAATCTCTGTCAAAGAAATAGTCTAGGAAACAGAGTCAAGATTAGCAATCAACTGAGGAAGGGAGGACATCTTTTACTGGTATAAGGAGAAACACATGGACCAATGGATTAGAACAGAGATCCTATAAATAGACCCACTCATACACAATCAGCTGATTTATGACATGGTGATACTGCAGTGCAGTGGGGGAAAGGATGGTTTTGGGTCACCTGGAGATACACATGGGAAAAAACATGTATCTAGACGGTCTCACATCATAAACAAAAATTAATTCTAGATGGCTTAGAGTTCTAAATGTAAATATCAGACAAGACAAGAAAACTTTTAAAAGGAAAAACATAAAAGAACATCTTCATGATCTTGGCAAAGCTTTCTTGAACAGCATGTAGAAAGTCAACACCATAAAAGGGAAAAAATGGATAAGATTGGACTATATAAAGATAAATAATTTTGTTTACCAAAGACACTTTTAAAAGGGTGAAAAGTTTGACCCACCTCCTAGAGAAATGGAAATAAAAACAAAAATTAACAAATGGGACCTAATGAAACTTAAAAGCTTTTGCACAGCAAAGGAAACCATAAACAAGACAAAAAGACAACCCTCAGAATGGGAGAAAATATTTGCAAATGAAGCAACTGACAAAGGATTAATCTCCAAAATATACAAGCAGCTCATGCAGCTCAATATCAAAAAAACAAACAACCCAATCCAAAAATGGGCAGAAGACCTAAATAGACATTTCTCCAAAGAAGACATACAGATGGCCAAGAAGCATATGAAAAGCTGCTCAACATCACTAATTATAAGAGAAATGCAAATCAAAACTACAATGAGGTATCACCTCACACCAGTTAGAATGGGCATCATCAGAAAATCTACAAACAAATGCTGGAGAGGGTGTGGAGAAAAGGGAACCCTCTTGCACTGTTGGTGGAATGTAAATTGATACAGCCACTATGGAGAACAGTATGGAGGTTCCTTAAAAAACTAAAAATAGAACTACCATATGACCCAGCAATCCCACTGCTGGGCATATACCCTGAGAAAACCATAATTCAAAAAGAGTCATGTACCACAATGTTCACTGCAGCTCTATTTACAATAGCCAGGTCATGGAAGCAACCTAAGTGTCCATTGACAGATGAATGGATAAAGAAGATGTGGCACATATATAATGGAATATTACTCAGCCATAAAAAAGAAACGAAATTGAGTTATTTGTAGTGAGGTGGATGGACCTATAGTCTGTCATACAGAGTGAAGTAAGTCAGAAAGAGAAAAACAAATACCACATGCTAATACATATATACGGAATCTAAAAAAAAGCAAGAAAAAATGGTTCTGAAGAACCTAGGGGCAGGACAGGAATAAAGACTCAGACATAGAGAATGGACTTGAGGACACAGGGAGGGGGAAGGGTAAGCTGAGACGAAGTGAGAGAGTGGCAATGACATATATACACTACCAAATGTAAAACAGATAGCTAGTGGGAAGCAGCTGCATAGCACAGGGAGATCAGCTCATGCTTTGTGACCACCTGGAGGGGAGGGATAGGGAGAGTGGGAGGGAGATGCAAGAGGGAGGGTACATGGGGATATATATGTACGTATAGCTGATTCACTGTGTTATACAGCAGCAACTAACACAACAATGTAAAGCAATTATACTCCAATAAAGATGTTAAAATAAAATAAAATGAGAGATTTAACTATGCAAAAATAAATAAATAAAATAAAATAAAATAAAATAAAAGGGTGAAAAGGCCTGTTGGTGGAATGTAAATTGGTACCATTATGGAGCACAGTATGGAGGTTCCTTAAAAAACTAAATATAGAACTACCATATGATCCAGCAATCCCCCTCTTGGGCATATATCTGGAGAAAATCATAAATTGGAAAGATACATGCACCCCAACATTCACTGCAGCATTATTTACAATAGCCAAGACATGGAAGCAATCTAAATGTCCAATGACAGAGGAGTGGATAAAGAAGATGTGGTACATATATACAATGGAATATTACTCAGCCATAAAAAAGAATGAAATAATGCTATTTGCAGCAAGATGGATGCAACTAGAGATGATCATACTAAGTGAAGTAAGTCAGAAACAGAAAGACAATTATGCTTATATGTGGAATCTAAAAAAATGGTACAAATGAACTTATTTACAAAACAGAAATAGAGTCACAGATGTAGAAAACAAACTTATGGTTTACCAGGGGGAAAAGGGGAGGGGAAGGGATAAATTGGGAGATTGGGATTGCCATATACATATTACTATATATAAAATAGGTAACTAATAAGCACCTATTGTACAGCACAGGGAACTCTACTCAATACTCTGTAATGACCTATATGTGAAAAGAATCTAAAAAAGAGTGGATATATGTATATATATATAACTGATTTACTTTGCTGTACACATGAAACTAACACAACATTGGAAATCAACTATACTCCAAAAAAAAATTAAAAAAATAAAAGGGTGAAAAGGCAACTTGTAAAGTAGTAAAAGTTATTTGCAATACGTATATCCAACAAAGCATTTGTATCCAGAATATATACAGAATTCTTAAGATGGACAAGAAAAAGATAATCCTCTAGAATATAGGCAAAATATTTAAATATTTACAGAAAGGGGATATTCAAATACCCAACAGACATTGTGAAAGATGCTCAACTTCATCAATCACCAGGGAGGTTATCACTCCCCACCCACTAGAATGGCTTAAATTAAAAGGCTGATAACACCAAGAGCTGGTGAGGATGTAAAGCAACCAGAACTCTCAAACATTGCTGGTTAGAGTGTAATTTGGTAAACCACTTTGGAAATCTGTCTGGCAGTATCTACTAAAGTTGAATATATGTAGATCCTTTGACCCAATAATTCCAGTTTTAAGTATAACCCATCAGAATATGTTCATATGTTCACCAAAAGACATGCAGAACACTACTGTATTTACCAAATTTAGAAACCACCCATCAAAAGCAGTATTGATCAACAAAAAACATTTTGATATACTCATACAATGGAATATTTAATATTATACAGCAATGAGAAAGAAACATCTACAATTAAGTAAAAAAGTACAGATGAATCTCAAAAATGTTGAGCAAAAGCAGCTAGAAACAAAAGAATACAAATTGTATGATTCTATTTATGTAAAGCACAAAATCAGGCAAAGCTCATATATTAGGAGTTGATGAAAATCTGAATTAAAACATATGACTGAGATGGTTATTAAAACAATCTCTACTTCAAAGACTTAACATATTTTACCTTTTCATTCCCTTGCTCAGGCACGTGAGCAAACTTGCACTGTGATCGCTCACAGCCACGTAATGTATTAAAATGAAATTTGCAATATCTATGGGGTATCATCAACCCTAGGGGCTTCTGGAACACCTAGAAAATTAGACAAATTCCCTTTCTGTGTTAATTGTAAAACACTTACTGCAATCAAGTGAGAAAGTATTTGAAACAACCAGAAGTATTATACATCCAAAAAAGTATCACAATAAATTGTTTGCTGACTTGATAAAACGTAACGCCAAACAGTTTATATTTTTAAAAATTATGAAAAAAATCAATTTAAAGTTGTCTGAATTTTTGCAATTTCCTTTAGTGTAAAACTTTTATATTTCATCAAAGTTACTATCATTTTACTTTACGTGGTTTTAAAAGTTTATACTTTCCCTCCTCCTTCTCATGTGCCTGCCCTTTTAACTTGTATAAAAAGTTAATTCTGTAATAATATGCGTATTTCAGATGCATTTATCAGAACCAAAAATTTCCTTAGCTTTTCTGATTAACGGAAAAAGGCAATGAGTGAAAGGTTTTTACAACAGGCTTTTCCTATCAATTGCTTTATATGACTAGCTTTCTCCTTCATCACAGGGAACTATTCATCCTGTATTTTCTGTTTTGGATATCCCATCTCCCACCCTTTTGCCTTAAACCTGTTATACTGTTTGTGAATATCCTCTGAATCGCTACCCATTTTCTGTCCCTTACCACCAACCCCCATTTAAAATCCATAAAATATCCAGAACTGCTTAAATGATGATAGGGAAATTAATCAGAAAGCCCCAAAGTACAAGCTTATAAGATTATTATTTTTTTAAATGGGGCACTTACCCCTACATTTTTTTCCCTCTTAAATATTTCACAAATTTCAGGATCATGCGGTTTTAGAAGAGAATGTTTTTCTGGAAATCTGAAATCTAGAAATGATTAAGAATGACATTACATTCCAATATGTTACAACTTATTCCTTTCATAACAATCAAACAGATGATTACTACTATCTGCTTTAATATTTCACTTTGGACTTCTTGTGCTCCGTTCAAGGTCTGCTGCTGTGGTATGTTCCTGTGAAATATATAGTAATTTACATCTTAGGTGTTCCTTAAGAATGTCTAGATCTGAACTTAACATTTTAAATTCATTATAAGCTAAAGATGCTTTCTTAAAAGCCTTACACAGCAGAATTGAGTATATATTCAAATGATTGTAAGTTAAACAGACAAATATTACACACAATAAACCTTTCTTAGGGAAGAAAACTACTGACAAACCCAGGTGCTATGGACCGACTGTGTCTCCCCCCAATTCATATATTGAAGCCTTAACCCCCAAAGTGACTGTATTTGGAGTTAGGGCCTTTTGCAGAAGTAATTAAGGCTAAACGGGGTTGTAAAAATGAGGCCCTGATCTGATAGAATCAATGTCTTTATAACAGACACCAGAAAGCTCTCTCTCTCTCTCTCTCTCTCCCTCCCCCCCCCCACCCGCATGCACATGCACCAAGGAAAGGCCATGTGAGGACTTAGTGAAAAGGCTGCTGTCTGTAAGCCAGGAAGACAGCCAGAAACTGAACTCTACCAGAAACTTGATCTTGGACTTCTAGCTTCCAGAACTGTGTGCAATACATATCTGTTGTTTAAGCCACCCAGTCTGTGGCATTTTGTTATGGCAGCCCGAGCTGACTATTGTACCAGGGATCATTATCCCTTAATGTTAGTCTTTTAAAATGAGAATTAGGACATTTAAAAATTATTTTTTCTAAAGATAACACAAAAATGTTTTTATCTTAAGTAATTTCATTTTTCATTTTGGCAGCATCCAGATATAATTTGGGACAAGCTGATGTTTTTGTTGCATAGCTTTGCAGTACTTTTCATTATGAAACCTGTAAAGCTTTTTAAGATAAAACATGTGATCATCATGGGCTTGCTGCTATAGTACACAACACCAGGCAGCATGAAGTCAGTAATAGGAGGTCCAGAAGAGTTAGGTGTGAGCTACATACACAAGAGGATTTTGTTGTTTCTAAATTAATTCTTCAATCTAGTTTATTTTTTCACAGCATTATGAATTATCAAAAAAAGACACAAATTCTAAACTATATTCTAAATTTCTAAAACACTCACTTAAAATATGAATATTTTAGGTATAGACTATACTTTACCTATACTACCACTATCGCATAAATATGGATATCTCAGAAGTTGTCCCATCAAAAGTACTAACTAAATGTACACAAACCTTCTAATCTTAGCATATCCTATACTTGTTTCAATTTTCTTCTTTTCTTTTTTTGGGGGGCCCTGCCACACAGCTTGTGGGATCTTAGTTCACTGACCAGGGATTGAACTCATGCCCCCTGCAGTGGATGTGCAGAGTCCTAACCACTGGACTGCCACCAGGGAATTCCCTCAATTTTTTTCTTAACTTTTTTGTTTTGGGTGGAAAAATCTCCTGTATCATTTCTATATTATCAAAAGCCAACAGAATTTTACTTAGAAAATTGTACCATTCATCCAGGGCTTCAGTAATGTGTCTTCCTGATGATCACTTAGATTCAAAGGTGGCACTGGCACTGATAAGCACAGAGGTTTGGGGCCCAGCGCTGCCAACTGACATTCACCAACCACATTCTCTGTATTTTTAGAATCGTTGCTGTGTGAGCAGAAAAACCAAAATCAGAATTTAAATTTATTCTAAAAACATAAAGTAATGAGAATCAAATAAGTAGAAACACATCCTAATGACAGTATTGATGTAGTCTACATACTATGCTGTGTACTACCATCATATAATATGATTCTTCAGTATTTTCAATAGGTTGTTCCTGCCTTCTTAACTAGAAGAATAATACTTGTTAAATGGCTAGGGTATGGGTAGAAGTGGGGTGGTGGGGTTAAAACTAGAGCAAAGTATTTCTTATCATGTCAGACAAAAGGTTTGAGGAGGAACTGGACTAGCATCCAAATGCAGAAAAGATCATGCAATGATTCTATTAATAGTGCAATAAAATAAATGAATTGTAAGTTATTCTTCAGGACATGTATATATAATAAATTTATACATGTACTTGAGACCTTCCTTTGGGAAGAAGGTATAAGAAATGTATTGTTCTAGGCTACTGATTTAAACAGCTTTGACTGTGTTCTAATACGTGAGATCCTATATAGCCAATTAAAAAAAAACCTTAATTTGGAGGTCACTTACCTAGAAAAATAAATAACTTAAGCAAGGGGGAGGGTGGAAAGTACCTCAGAGCTATCAGATATAAATGAATTTACTTTTTTGGAGAAAGACTTATACCCTCATTCAGATACTACAGTATTTTACCTTAAACACATTCTAATAAAGCTTTTTCAGCTGGGGTCCCCTTGGCCAGCGGAGAGTAAAAATAGTAAGAAAAGGGGCCAATGCTTATAACAGTTGAAACCTAGTAGCACTGATGGGAGTTCAATAATTTCACACAAAATAAAAATATTTGCTTCTCTCCCCAACTTGGGATATCATTGATATGTGCAATTATCATACCCCCCCAAATAAAACAAAATAAAAGCAGTAACATAACACAAACAAATATGAATTATAGAATTTTATAGATGGAAAAGATTATCTAGAAAAATTCTTTTATTTTGATTGGGTAATGAAATCCAGGGTAATGTGGTGACTTACCCAATGTCACATTCCTGGTCATTACGGCAGAGCCAAGGTGATGACAAAACTCTGCAGGTTGCAACTACTTAGCTTGTAAGCAAAATGTTTTTAATAGGAAAAAAAAAGTTAACCTTGTCACATTTTAAGATCTTCAAGTGGGCATGAACCATACAGGCTTCTATGCCAATCTAATTCTTACCTAGGCTTTTCTTTAACGTAATGGTTCTCAAACTTGAACATGTAGCAGGATTCGTTGGTGACCTTGTTGAAACACAGATTGATGGGCCCCATTCCCAGAGTTTCTGATTCAGTAGGTTAGGGGTGGGAACAAGTAATTTACATTTCTGACAAGTTCCCACATGATGCAGCTGCTCCAAGGACCACACTTTGAAAAACACTGTCTTAACATTAAAGAACTTGAACATATTTGTCACCTGATCTGACTGTGCCTTGCCTCAACAGCAAAACAGGTGTGTGGGGGGGATCAAATGACCTCCAAGTTGTCCTCTAAATCTAAATTTGGTATCTGTATATGTTCCAGTGAGTGTACTGTAGCTCTCAGTACTAATCGCTGCAGACATAGAAGATACCTGCAAATTGCAATGTTCATCTGATTTCAGCTAGTCTTACCTTCATAGAAGTCACATACACATCTTTTTTTCTTTTATTTTATCACTATTCCTCATTCCTCCCTCAAAAAATATTTTAATGGCTCCAAACACTTAGTGATAGCTTTAAGGTAACTTACAATATCCCTGACATGTGTATACACCTGACACATTAATTAAATAATACCCATGTATTGTTTACGGCATAGTAGCCCAAGTATATACAGGAGAGAATGAAAAATATGCTCAAGATACAAATTACAAGAATGACTATTTTAACATTATGTAATTAAAAGTTATGTTACAGACCTTTTGCAAACTTCATAAATATCTTCTTTTTCTTCTTGAATAGTCACCTTGTCCAAAAATCTACACTGTGAAGAGATTATAGTTAAATAGTATAAGTCTCTGCATTCCATATTAGGCTATGAGGCTTACCAGATCAGAATGTACTAGATGTTAATTAAACGACTAGCTTATGGTCAAGCAGGAAAATAATTCTACTCTACATTATTTAAATTATGAACACTGATTTTAAAATTTCTGCTGTTGAGAAAAACTAATATAAATCGATACATTTTCC
Source organism: Mesoplodon bidens (assembly GCF_964165515.1). Classification (NCBI taxonomy): domain Eukaryota; kingdom Metazoa; phylum Chordata; class Mammalia; order Artiodactyla; family Ziphiidae; genus Mesoplodon; species Mesoplodon bidens. Next base: position 47,656,505 of record NC_138172.1, on the reverse strand, counting down.
CAGTTTTTGATGTCACCTTTAATTATACAAGCCACCCTTTCAAATTATTTTGGACAATTAAAGTTATATTTCTTTTTATTCAGAAAAAAACAGCTTTGAGTGATTTTTATTTTTAGGTGGTATTTACCAACATAAATGTATTTTTCATTAGAAATATTTATATGTATTTAAAACATTGCTACACTTAAAGCACTTTACAATTAGTAATTAGTGTTTTGGGAATTGTGATTCTCTAATTATAAGAAAATTATACATATTAGACCTTTGAAAAAACAGACACCAAGAAAATAAACACCCCAAATCACCCATCATTTGGGCAGCCAGAGATAACCACTTAATATCCTACTTTGTATCTTTCTAGTCTTTTTGAAGTACACAATCATATTTTACAATAATGGTACACACTATATATACTATTGTAACTATAAAAATCAACTGAGTAACGTGAAACACTAGCAAATAGAAAGATATACCATGTTCCTAGATGAGAATGTTAAAGGTAAAAAATGTTAATTGCCTGCAAATTGATTTATACATTAAAAAAATTACTTTACAATGTGTGTTTAAAGCTCTTAGAAGAATATAAGAATAGGCAAAAATATTTTAGATTTATAATACATGTTAGTATCTTTTAAAGCAAGCCTTTCTGTTTTTATTTTTCAAGTAATTGACAGTATGGAATTGGTACAGGACCTGAGCAATTAATGAAATAAAAGACAAGTAAAAGAATCATTCTATACATAAAAATTGAAACTATTAAAGATGGCATTTGAAATTTGTGAGGAAATGATTCAATAAATAGTAACAGAACAACAGGCTAGCTGACTGGATGGAAAAAAGCTTGGTACCAATTCACCATATGCCAAAATACTTTAGGTTCATTAAAGCTTTAAATATAAAAAATACTGAAAGTATCAAAAATAAAATAAACGTGAGTAGTTATATAATTTGGAGGCTGGAGAAAGCCTAAGCTGACACCAAAGGCAGAAACCATGAATTACGGTATCGGTAGGTTTGAATACAAACATTTAAAATATTTTCATATGCTAAGATGACAAAAGTCATCTGTCAAAATAAGAACAGAAAGGTTACATCGTTTCTACTTTTTTTCTTCCAAGATAAAATTTAAATTTATATTGATAAAAAATCTAAACATAATAAATAACACCAAAAAAGCACTAGAAAAAGATACAGGTGAACATTTTTAATCCAGAAATGGGGAAGGGTTTCTCTAAATACAACTCGTAACTCAAATATCATGAAATAAAACATACATTTGAGGGGCTTCCCTGGTGGCACAGTGGTTGAGAATCTGCCTGATAATGCAGGGGACACGGGTTCGAGCCCTGGTCTGGGAAGATCCCACATGCTGCGGAGCAGCTAGGACCGTGAGCCACAGCTACTGAGCCTGCGCGTCTGGAGCCTGTGCTCCGCAACAGGAGAGGCCGCAACAGTGAGAGGCCTGGGCACCGTGATGAAGAGTGGCCCCCGCTCGCTGCAACTAGAGAAAGCCCTCACACAGAAACGAAGACGCAACACAGCCAAAAATAAATAAATAAATAAATAAATTAATTAAAACAACAACAACAAAACAAAAAAAACACATACGTTTGACTAAATAAAAATAAAAAGCTCCTTCAAGGTAAAAAGCTCCTAAACCAAATCAAACACAAATGAAAAAACAGGAAAAAGTATGGCAACATATGACAAAGAACAAATATGCTTAATATATGAAAAGTTCCTGCAAATAAAAAAAGATCAAAATCCCAAAAGAAAAATGGGCAAAGGATGTAAAAAAGAAGTTCACAGAAGAAAATGTAAATGGCTTTTACACATACTAAAAGATGCTTAACTAGACGCATAAGAGAAAAGCAAATGAAAAGTCATTTGTAAAAATGTACAGATGGACAAAAATAAAAAAATTTTAATACTGAGTTGGTGAGTGTGTGGGGGAGAAAACTGTCATTCCCATACAATGTTGATGGAAGCATAAATCAAAGCAATCTCTATGTAGGGCAATCTGAAAATTCTACTTCTAAGAATTAATCCAAAAATGCTTGCACATATGCAAAATGCCTTATGCTCAAGGATGCATAATGCAACAATGTTAAAATAGCAAAAAATGGGAACAAACCAAGTGTCCATCAACAGTGTAACTTGTTGAATAGAGTATACCCATATAGTGGATAATTATATAATTGTAAAAACAAAGTATCATTACATATATGGAAAGGAAACAATCTCCATTATACATTAAGTTAAAAAAAGACAAAGAATGATAAGCTGTCATTTGTATAAAATTAAAAAGAATACACAATAGGTCCAGTTTGAGAAATGGCAAATAAGTATCTCTTATTGTGCTAATCCTTCTTCAGGTAACAATTATAACTCTCAGATGAGCTATAAAAAAAAACTCTGCCTGAAAACACGAGAGATATGAAAAGTAGGCAGAATCTGGAGGGAAAGAGGGAATGACACTGGGTAACAGTCCTGTTTTTATGGATTTATTCTTTTTTTTTTTTTTTTTGCGGTACGCGGGCATCTCACTGTTGTGGCCTCTCCCATTGCGGAGCACAGGCTCTGGACGCGCAGGCTCAGTGGCCATGGCTCATGGGCCCAGCTGCTCCGCGGCATGTGGGATCTTCCCGGTCCGGGGCACGAACCCGTGTCCCCTGCACTGGCAGGTGGACTCTCAACCACTGCGCCACCAGGGAAGCCCTGGATTTATTCTTAAAGAGACGCCTTAATTGGCTGGAACCCCTGGCGAAGGCTAAACATCTGCAATACTGACACAAAGAACCAGAAGACAGAGTACAGGGCAAAGTCAGAAACTGGGAAGTGAGGCTGGGAATCCTGGAAACGGGAGAGCCTAAGAAAGAAAGCCCCCAAATCTGCTTTAAACTTGGTCCAAATCTCTAGCTGACCCTTGAACTACACCTTTGTAAGGTAGACTCCAAACAACCCAGATGACACTAAATGAACTGAATAAACATTTCAACTGCCTACTACTGCAGGGGAGTAACCTGGAGGCCAAGTCCACCCAAGTTAAAACCTAAGCATGCAATTGCCAGACAGCCCAGCAACTGCAAACCTGGGCATTTATTTCAAAATACCAAAGTTAAGAGATGGAAAACATATTAATGGTTACTAAGGTTACAGAAGTTAGGGGTAGGGAGGGATGTGTGACAAAGGGGTAGCATAAGGAATATCTTTGTAGTGATGGCATAATTATCTTGATTGCAGTGGTGGCTACAAAAATCTGAACACTTGATAATATACACAGAACTACATACACTCACTATACTAATACCAAATTTCTGCTTCTGATATTGTGCTTTAAGATGTAATCATGGGGCTTCCCTGGTGGCGCAGTGGTTGAGAGTCCGCCTGCCGATGCAGGGCACACGGGTTCGTGCCCCAGACCGGGAAGATCCCACATGCCGCGGAGCGGCTGGGTCCGTGAGCCATGGCCGCTGAGCCTGTGCGTCTGGAGCCTGTGCTCCGCAATGGGAGAGGCCACAACAGTGAGAAGCCCGCGTACCGCAAAAAAAAAAAAAAAAAAAAAAAGATGTAATCACGGAGGAAAACTACTTTTGCAACTTTCTGTGAATTTACAATTGTTTCAAAATAAAAATTAAAAAGTACACTAGCATTTCAACTATCTGGGGCTCAAAACTAGAATCATTAAGCAACTACTACCATGGTAAATCTAAAAATTGTTATATATGGATTCTGGGTATAACTGATATACAAGAGAAAGAAAAAACAAGATCTGTGGAAAAGACAGAAATATATATATATATGTAAAAGATCAGTAAGGAAGCGTTTCTAAAAATTCACAGAAAACCATACATAAAAGCAGAAAAGTGGTATGCTAGACATATGTCCTATAAATTAACCTATTTACCCTCTAAAGTTCCTAAAATATAAGGTGAGAGATGGATAAAGTTTGTTGATTCCCAAATTTTGGGGCCAGATATTTTAATGACAAATATTATTGACAGGGTCATGTATCAATATTTTCTAAAGAGTTGCTACTTTGAAGCTTACCACGTATCAGAAAGATAAAAGTATCATTCCCCTTCCCTTAAACAAATCCAAAAAGTAGTACCACACTAGGAAGCAGATAAATGATTTTGGGAATTCTTTTTAAAAGAGCTAATATTGAAAATAGTCTACATCTTTAAATATTCAGTGTTAAGAACTCAGTGAATTCTGTCAAACATCTCTTAAAATCTATCCTTGCAGAATTGAAAGCAAAAAGTCTTCTCTTCTGGTTTAAGTAGAATAGAGTACAAACTGTTTATTTTTTAATGCTTTAGAGCAAAGGTTGGCAAGCTATAGCCTGCAGGCTGCCTGTTTTTGTAAATAAAGTTTTATTTGAACACAGCAATTGACATTTGTTTACATATTGTCTATGGCTTCTTTCTCCTTACAATAACAGAGCTGAGTAGCTAGGACAGCAACCATATGGCCCACAAAGCCAGACAAGTATTTTTACTATCTAGTCTTAAAGAAAAGGTTTGCTGACCCCTGCTATAGAAATCAAGGGATTCTACTGTGTGACCCTAGACAAGATACTAAGTCTCAGTTTTTTCATCTGCAAAGGGAAATAGCAGTACACACTTCATGTGCAGTAAAGGATTAACTCAGTAAATCTGGGTTGTCCATATGCCATATGTTAAAGGCCTGGCCTGTGACCTGCTCCTAGAAGGTAACTTCTAAGCCCTTGGAACATGCTGCCTGACTGTGTGTCTTTGTTTACCTGGGTGTCTGGGATCACAACAGATAATGTAAGCTAACAGTGTAATTTATGGAAGAGGCCTTGGGCCACTCCAGAAAGTCTTTGTGATTTATGACGGGGTCCTTGAGCCATGTGGTATTAGCTTGACCTCTGGAGGGACTAGATGGAGACTGAGTGACTAAGGTCAGCTACGCACGTGGTCAACCATGCTTATGTGACTGACCCCAACAAAAACCCTGACCAAGCTTCAGGCAAGTCCCTGGCTGGCAATATTCTGTTTTTGTCATACATCACTCCTGGGAGAAGCAAGCAGTGTCCACGTGACTCTATTGGGAGAGAAAAACTGGAAGCTTGTACTCAGTTTCTCCTGTGCTCTGCCCTACGTGACTCTTTCTTTTGCTGACTTTAATCTGTATTCTTTCACTGAAATAAACTGTAACCTTGAGCTACAGTAACAGCTTTGCTGACCTCTGTGAGTTCTTCTAGCAAATCATTGAACCTGAGAGTGGTTTTGGGAACTCCTGAACAGCACCTCCTTATATCATAGGGATAAGATATAACCAGTGCTAAGTCTCTAGCACTGACTGGCTGGCATTTAATAAAGGTTCAATACACAGTGGCTGTTATCATCAAACCATTAAGCAAGTACTTTGTGATATTTTTATTCATGCTACAGGACACTTCTAACACTTAAAGACTATTTATTTTTTTGATGTGGATCATTTTTTAAAGTCTTTATTGAATTTGTTACAATATTGCTTCTGTTTTATGTTTTGATTTTTTGGCCCCGAGGCATGTGGGATCTTAGCTCCCCAACCAGGGATCGAACCTGCACCCCCTGCATTGGAAGGTGAAGTCTTAACCACTGGACCTCCAGGGAAGTCCCTAAAGACTATTTTCAAATGAGGTTCACATTCAATATTCATTCAACAACCATTTGGGATTTCCCTGGCAGTCCAGTGGTTGATTCTGCACTTCCATTGAAGGGCACACAGGTCTGATCCCTGGTCGGGGAACTAATATCCTGCATGCCATGCGGGGCGGCCAAAAAAAACCCAATCATTCGTGTTATTACTCTGTATCAGCCACTGCTCTAGGTGCTAAAGATTCATTTGTGAGCAAAATGGACAAAAATCTTTGCCTTCATGGAGTTTCATTCTAGCAGGAAGAGATGGAGGTAAACATAAATAAGTAAATGTAAAGTATATTATATCATGATAAGTACAAGAAAGGGGGATATGAAATGTTGACAGAATGGAGAACACTGGAATTTTAGGTTGGATGGCTAGGGGAGGTCTCTCTGAAAACATGAAATTTGAGTAAAGATGTGAAGGAAATAAGAAAGTAAACTATACTTTTTTTTTTTTTTTTTTTAGGAGATAAAATGGCAAGGGCAAAGGCTGTGAAGTGGGAGAAAGCCTGGTTTGTTCCAAGAACAGCGAGGAGGCTAATGTGGTCAGAGTAAAATGGATAAGGAGAGTAGTCAAAGAGATCAGAGAGGTAACAACGTAGGGGAGGGGTAGGGGGAACAGATAAAGGGCCATGTAGGTCACAGTAAGGAATCTGAATATTAAAAGCCACTGGAGAGTTTGAAGCAGAAGAATAACATGATCGAATTTATGCTATGTTGAGGATAAACTACAAGAGGACAATATCAGAAGCTGGAGAAATGTTAGGAGACCACTGCAGTAATTCAGGCAGGAGATGATATTAGGCGGGGCCTGGGCCTGTGTGGTATGTGTGGGAGTGATGAAAAGTGAATAATTTCCAGACATCATCTGAAGCTAAGGCCAGCAGGATTTCCTTACAGTCTGGATATGGAGTGAGAGAAAAAGAAAGTAAGGAAATCCAAGGTTTTTGAGCCTAAATAACTTATAAAGGATACAGTTGCCTTTAATAGAAAAGGGGAAAATTATAGAAATGGCTGGTTTGAGGTAGGGTAGGGGACATCTAACAGGTCAGTTTTGAACACGTTAAGTTTGAGAAGTGTAATTGGACATCCAAGTGGAAAAATCAAGTAGGCAACTAGATAGAAAGGTCTGAGGCTCAGAGACAAAGTTCAAGCTGGAGATATCAATTTGAGAGTCTTAGCACACAGATGGCATTCAATGCAATGAGGTTGGATGAGACCATCTAAGGAGCAAATCTAGATAGGAAAAAAGAACAGACTCCTGGTCTAGGCACTGGGTCGCTCCAACATGTAGAGGTCAGGGAGATCAGAAGAGACCAGCGAAACCAACTGGGAAGTTGCAGACAGACAGGACACTAGGCATGCATGTTTAACCTGAAAGTCATGTGAAAAAAATGTTTCAAGGAAAGCATGATCAACTGTTAAATACTGGTGATAGGTTAAGTAAGATTAAGACTGAACTATGTCTATTAGATTCAGCAATGAGCAGGTCACTGGAGAGTTTAAGACAGGTAGTTTTTTTTTTTTTTTTCTTCTTTTTGCGGTATGCGGGCCTCTCACTCTTGTGGCCTCCCCCGCTGCGGAGCACAGGCTCCGGACGCGCAGGCCCAGCGGCCATGGCTCACGGGCCCAGCCGCTCCGCGGCATATGGGATCCTCCCAGACCGGGGCACGAACCCGCATCCCCTGCATCGGCAGGCGGACTCTCAACCACTGCGCCACCAGGGAGGCCCAAGACAGGTAGTTTTGGTGGAGGTGAAGGTGAGTATCTTTGGAACTGGAGGAGAGAAACTGGGGATAGAGGGTCTAGACAAGTCTTTGGAGAAATAGGACGACAGGTGAAAAGGAAAATGGGACCATGAAAGTGTATTTTTGGTTTTGTTTGAAGATGGGAGACAAGCATGCTTATGTTGAAGAGAATGATCCAGTAATGAAAGGAGAATTACTGGAGTAGTATTTTAAGAGAGGGAAGAGATGGATTCTAGCACACAGGTGAAGGGAATAGCCTTGGCCTGTTCATCCAGTGTAATAGAAGTGAAGCCGGAGTTTTGGGAACAGGTGCAGGTAGGTGGCCTAATGTATTGGTAGGAACTTAGGAAGTTCTTTTCCAATTATTTCAATTTTCTTGGTAAAGTAGGAAACAAGGTTGTTAGCTATGAGGACAAATGAGGAGGAATAAGGAGAAAGAAACATGAAATAGTTGTCTAGGAGTCAATTAAATTATTCAAAAGGTTAAGACAATCATACACATTATCTGGCAGATAACTGATACCCCAAATTTTCTCCATATCATACACCAGTGGTATGTTCCAACATCAAGTTAGGTTTAGTTCCGATTCCTATGCCTTCTACATCTGTGGTCGAATAACTGATGCTTGCATTCATAGCACTCAGGCACTATGATATTCTAAAATTTCAAAGAAGTTCAAATGATATTCAGTACTGTGTACTTAGTGAGGCAGGAAGATATGTAACAATTTAGAAAGATTTACATAGGTTTGAGAAGAACTTTGGGATTCTAAAAAGCTAAATATATAATTAAACAGCACACCCCATTTTCCCAGACAAGTGAAACTCTATTAATACTGTGCTTATGGCAAGCATCAAGCAGTATGTCCCATGGCCAGAATGACGTGACTCTTTTACTCAACAAAAAGGCCATTCCCTTGTCACCTGACAGCATGGCTAAGATGGACTTCTGTATTTACCACTATCTGGACCAAGAAATAAGAAAATGCAAAAGATTCTCTAGTACCTTTTCATCCAAGTCTGAACTTTTTGTGTGTTCACTGACGTCTCCCAGTTTTTCATTTGAAGAAGTCTCATTAGTAACTTCACCTAAGGAAATGTTTGCACCTTTGGAATCATGTTTTATCTCACTTGCTGAAAAGAAATAATATTCAACTGTAGAAACTTTAAATGACAAAATAACCAAGTCATTTAAAGATTGTTCTAAAAATGAGTTAGAATTCAGAGACTCTTTTAAAGTCCAATGTGACAAATATGAAGCAGCATTTTCAGCAAATTATACATTTATTCCTCCCTCTCTATCAAAATAACTCCATTACATGGTATAAAAAGAATTGGCAGTAAGACAAAATTGAGACATAAAGATAAATTTAAGAATCTTTCTTGATCATGTCCAGCTATTTTTCAATATATTTTTAAAACTTGAAAGTGTTTGAAATTAACTTTCAAATTATTTCCTGTAAAGATTCAGTTATTTAAACTTAGGATTAGCTATTATTAAAAAATATTAAAAAGGACTCAGATTTAAAATGTGGTAAAGCTTAAATATATATTTCAATTTCAAAAATGAGACTACAAAAATTGCTAAGGTCAATTATCTTTTGTAGATAAAGCCTAACAAAGTTATTTATTAAATAATCAACTGGAAAATATCTCAAAATCTGATCTGCCAACCAGGCAAAACTGAGGAAAACTGACAAACTGTAAAACGTGGTTGACAGACTCCAAAATGAAAAGTTTCCTATTTTAATGAATTCATTCTGACTATGCCTAAATAGAGATATAAAAATACTTCAATATTACACATTCTGAAAATGTCAAATTTTACCTGCTGACAAGGAAGCACAGACCTCTGACTTCATCAATTCAGGATCCAGTACAGGGAGTTCTCTATTATAAAGCAAACAGAGTACACATTATAACATATTCTAGCAGAACTATCCACTCCTCTAAACATTACACAATACTAGCTTTAGCAGCTGGTGAACATCAGCTCAAGTCCTCCAAGGTCAGAGTACTATTCTGGGATAGCACACCCAAGCAGATTCTGCATTTGGTTCTTTAATCACCTTTGCCACCATTGTTAGGGAGTGCTGCCACTCAAACTTTGTTACTCAGAGAGAACTGATGACATACACCAAGCATTTAAAACATTTTTAAAGTATTACACCAATGCAAGATAACGTTTACCTCCTACTCTTAAGCATGTGTATGTAGGTCTTACCGCCGATGTAAAAGGAAGAGTGTGAAAGCAGTTTGAATCTCTTTTTGTAGTCTCTGAAGACAACCTAAGGTCTAAAGGTAAAAGCTATGGAGATCAGAGTTAAACCAACCTGGGTTCAAATATTGTTCTGCCACTTACTATGTCAACCGTGGCAAAATTATTTAAATTCTTTGAGTCTAACCATATCTGTAAAATGAGAATACCACCTACCCACGAGGTTATTGAGAGGATTAAATAAGATAAAATGTCCTTAAAGCCAATGGCATAGGCTCAACAAATGAAAACTACAGCTATAGGAGCCACTCAAAAACAAATGGCCAAACACTATTCCATCTTTAAAACCTTGGACATGGGCTTCCCTGGTGGCGCAGTGGTTGAGAGCCCGCCTGCCGATGCAGGGGACACGGGTTCATGCCTCGGTCCGGGAAGATCCCACATGCCACGGAGTGGCTGGGCCCGTGAGCCATAGCCACTGGGCCTGCGCGTCCGGAGCCTGTGCTCCGCAACGGGAGAGGCCACAACAGTGAGAGGCCCGCGTACCGCAAAAAAAAAAAAAAAAAAACCTTGGACAAAAGTATATAAAAGTACACAGAATAAAATATAATAGGACTTCCCTGGGGGCGCAGTGGTTAAGACTCCGCCTGCCTGGACAAGAATAAAGATGCAGACATAGATAATGGACTTGAGGACATGGGGAGGGGGAAGGGTAAGCTGGGATGAAGTGAGAGAGTGGCATGGACATATATACACTACCGAATGTAAAATAGATAGCTAGTGGGAAGCAGCTGCATAGCACAGGGATGTCAGCTCGGTGCTTTGTGACCACCTAGAGGGGTGGGATAGGGAGGGTGGGAGGGAGACACAAGAGGGAGGAGATGTGGGGATATATGTATATGTATAGCTGATTCACTTTGTTATACAGCAGAAATTAACACAACATTGTAAAGCAATTATACTCCAATAAAGATGTTTAAGTGCATTTATGTAACTTTAAGTTTATAGACACATGTATGAAAACCAATGGCTTTTAAAATTATATGATATACTTTGTGAGAGGGATTTTCCTTCCAAGTTTCAATGTTACCTCAATTATTCAGAACCTTAATTCTGCTTTTTAAAAAAATTTTCTCTGAAAATAGTATCGTCTTTGATTTTCTGCTTTAAATTACCTTATCATTTTAAAAAACTTGTGTATATAACAAAAAAAAAAGGAATCTGCCTGCCAATGCAGGGGACACGGGTTCGAGCCCTGGTCCGGGAAGATCCCACATGCCGTGGAACAACAGAGCCCATGCGCCACAACTACTGAGCCTGCGCTCTAGAGCCTGCAAGCCACAAGTACTGAGCCCATGTGCCACAACTACTGAAGCCCGCGTGCCTAGAGCCCATGCTCCGCAACAAGAGAAGCCACTGCAATGAGAAGCCCACACAACACAATGAAGAGTAGCCCCCGCTCGCCGCAACTAGAGAAAAGCCTTCGTGCAGCAATGAAGACCCAATGCAGCCAAAAATAAATATAAAATAAATAAATTTTAAAAAAGAATGGGAAAATAAAATTACAAACAAGACACAAATATATACAAATCTCCTCCCCCAATTCATACCTCTTGACTCATATCTGTCTACTAGAATATCTCCATTTCAGTATTTCAAAGGTCTCTCCAACTCAACATGTCTAAATTTGACCTCATGACCAGCATCCCTCCCCAATCCTGCCTGTTTTCATCACGGAATTGTAATGCCCTTCTTTGAAACAAGAGAAATCAGGTATCATCCTTAACTCTTACCTCTGACCTCGCTCCCATTTGATTAATCAATCTTCACTTCCTAAACCTCTCTCAAATCCACTCCCACTTCTGGTTGAAGTCACCATGTCCTTTGGTCTAATTATGACAATAGCTCCTTGCCAATTTATTCTCCACACCAGAGCTATGATGATTTTTAAAATGTAAATCTGATCAAATTCTCTACTTGAAGTAAAGTCCTTCAGTGAATCCCTATATGCTCTTAGGATAAAGTTCAAACTCACCATGAATTCTAGTTTGTCTAGGATGATCTGTGTATGCCTCTTATCCTGGAATATTAATTATTAATACCTCCCCCCCATTTCCCTCTCAAAATTTTTGCAATTCAGAAGATCAATTCTATGGTCATCCTATTTACAAAGCCCTGCACGACTGAGCTTTCTGAATATTCTGTAGCTTCATTTCTTGCTACCTAAACACTAAGCCATGGGATGTTATTTCCGTCTCTCAGTTGTAACATGCTCTTCCCTGCAGGCCTACCTATAGACTACTCCTTCCCTCTCAATTTTCTACTCACTTTTCTTCACCTATTGCCTAGTTCTTATTCATTCTTTAGTGTTCAACTTAAATGTTACTAGGGCGAGGAAGCCTTCAACACCTTGCACTTTTCCTATCATATTTTATTGTATTTGCTTAATCATTTGCAGCCCTTGATAGACTAAAAGCTCTGTGAGAACAAGGTCCATATGCATCTAGTTGCTAACCATATACTCAGCACCTAACATCCTCCTGGCCAGACACTAGGGAGACGCAAATGAAGATGCCTCTCTCCTGTCTACAAACTCCCAGCATAGGAGGAGGTGCACATACAAACAGACATAATATGCTGAGATCTGTGCCAAGAGAACTACTGGAACAAATCCCTAGAATAATATCTCAGATGTGATTTAGAGGACAAATGAATATAAAGAAAGGAACTTTTGGATAAAGAAACACATGCAAAAGGATTCAGATAATGACATATCGTGGAAACAGTGAGCTGCCTGCTCTGATTATCTTTTATTAGCCTCTCCCCACACTTTCCTCCCCACCAACCCCATAGCTGCCAAAGAGAGAATGGATGCAGATCCACCAAAGAGCCATAAAAAGCCATGCCAATCAGTTTAGACTCTATCCTCAGGTGGTTGAGAGCCACCGGAGCACTCTAAGCAGTCACTGGCAGATCAATTTCTACTTCAAAATATTACTGTGGAGGAGGATATACTAAGAGAGTTCAGGAAGATTAACCAGGAGCTAATTGCAATAATTTAGAAGAAATATGAATAAGATAGTAGCAGAGAGAATTGAGAGAAAGGAAAAACCATGAGAGATATTCAAGGTAATAGCATGAATAGGATTAACTGACTCAATAAATAGAGAAGAATTGAGGGCTGTTTCTAATTATACTGAAAGTTACATTCACAAATAGGTACAGCCCAGACACACAGAAGGTTATTCCTTAAAAAAAAAAAAGCCAAAACCCAAAAAAGTAAATAACTATAGCAAGTGTACTGCTTTAATTTCAAAGTATTACAATAGTATTTTTAATACTGCTGGTATAGTTCATAAGAGTGAGAAACTTTTTACTATGAATAAGTAACTTACAAGGAAGGTAAAATTGCACATGCCACTCTTGTTAGAAGTAATTTAGTTTTGTTTTGAATTTGCAAGACACAAAGAGATAGGAAAAACTTAAATTCATCGAGATTAGGAAAAATAAAATTGTAACCCCCATAAATATATTACAGCTTTGCATTAGTGGAGTAGAAAGGGGGGAAAATGAAGGGTCGAAAGAGGAAAGTAGAGAAACAGACTTGGGTGAGGCTACAGAATACAGGGAAGCAAAAGAGAAGATCTGAGCAAAAAGGAGAGGAGAATAAGAGAGGCTTCTGAAGAACTACATAGATTACATCAGGTTTATCCTCTAACACAGCATTTTTCAAGGGGGTGATGTAATTTAATGGGTTCCAACCAGGATTTTTAAATAAAACAGAATAAAATACAAAATATGATACTAGACCACATGTAGTAAGGGAAATACTATTTTTATAAATCTATTGTGTTACATATTCATAGGTAGGTACCAGACTGTAATGTAAAATGTATCTTTAGTATGGGTAACTGACAAACAGGTTTGAAGACGACAGTTCTAGAATAATTATTAGCAGGAAAAGCGTGAAAACTAAGAGAATGTTATTGCCCAAGAAAAATTCAGAATGTTATTGCTCAAGAAAAATTCAGAAAAAATTCCTAAGAAAAATTCAGAATGCCCAAGAAAAATTCAGAATGTTATTGCTTCCTTTTGAGATGCTAACGAGCTGAATGCAGTCAATGTTCACTTATTTACACATTCACATATTGTTTGTGAAAAGGACTACCATAAACTTACTGGGGCAATTACTCTGTAGATAACAGTGGCCAAAAACAGAAATATTACAGTATCCAATTCACTGGGCCAGAGGTTCCCAAGCCTGATGCCAGGATGTGAGGTGCTCAGTCTCCTGATATTAGAAACGATAACTCCATCAAGTACAGTACCATTTATTTCAGCAAAACAAACAGTGGTTTATGTGGTCCAAAAGAGAAAAAAGTAAAAATCAGAATGATGCGTCTTCATACTGCAGCACCTGCTACTTTAAAGAGAAGGATGAGGGCTTCCCTGGTGGTGCAGTGGTAGAGAATCTGCCTGCTATTGCATGGGACACAGGTTCAAGCCCTGGTCCGGGAAGATCCCACATGCCGCGGAGCAACTAAGCCTGTGCATCACAACTACTGATGCCCGTGTGCCCAGAGCCCGTGCTGCGCAACAAGAGAAGCCACCGCAATGAGAAGCCCGCACACCGCAACGAAGAGTAGCCCCTGCTCCCCACAACTAGAGAAAGCCCGCGTGCAGCAACGAAGACCCAACGCACCCATAAATACATAAATGAATTAATTAATAAAAAAAATAAAGAGGAGGACGAGATGAGAGAGGAAAGGGGTCAAAAAGTAAATAATGTTCTGTGGCAGTCTATAGAATAATGGATTTGAAGCCATGTAAAGAACCAAAGTGCCACTCTTCCAGCATGCTGTTTTGGGGAGGGGAGGTCGACTTTGGAGCAGGTTGCCCTGTGTCCAGATCTCAACTCTGATACTTACTGTGTGTCCTTTGGAAAGTCAGTGACTTTGACTCAATTTTAAAGATAGGGTCAGTTTCAATCTCAGAATTGTTCTACTTAATGAAATAGCGTAAGTAATGTATCTAGCACAGGGTAGACACTAAATGTCAGTTCTTACAATTAAGTGTAAAATTGTGCATTATAGTTACAGTGTCTCAGATATTCAGTGGACAGGGAGAATGGAGTAAGATGAGCTTCTTGAAAGACAGGCCAAGGAGTCTAAATATATGAGGGAAAGAAAGAGAATGACCTTTACTTTTGCTGGAAACCATTTTTTGTTTTTGTTTTTGGGTTTTTTTTTTTTTTTTTTTGGTCATTTGGTATTGTAAACCTGGTGACAGAGGCCAGTCTCTTGGGGAACAAACTGATTCTCCAAGATCTGAGAAAGTAAGTGGGGTGGATTTCTTGAGACAATATAATTTACCCAGGATAGATCCATGCTAGGCATGGTCTAATGGGACTCAAATGCCTGAGCAAAAGTAATAGGCTTTTATTTTCTGTACAGTGGTGCTAGGTATTTTTCCCCCTAGAAGTTTATTATTTACCAGCTCTAGAATGTACAATGGCTTTTCATGGATTTAAGTCCAAGTTGCAAAGGTGGTATAATGATCCAAACTGATCACCAGCACCAATTCTATACAAAGTTCAAATTTTGATGCCTAATTTTCCAACCTTAGTCTGGTATCACCCTACTTATCAAGTCTTATTTTTACTATTCTTAAACATCTATCTGCTTGAGAAAAAAAGGATTCACTGTCTCCATTTACATATATTCCAATGCTTGAGAAACAGCCTACAACATAGTAGGAATTGAAACCTTAATTCTCTCCCCTCCCTCAATGTATGAGTGACTGGGTTTACAAAGGCAAATGAGACATGGACATTTACCACTCTCAAGAAGTCCAACAGTTTATGTGAACCATGGAATACAAGATATGGTACACAAAAGTTAAATACCTGTCTCACACACACACAAAGAGAAAATGATGTTCCCATGGAAAAGTGTCTGAGATATCTACTCTAAACCAACAACTTATTATAGAGGATAACACCAGAAACAAAAAGGAAAGAAAGTAAAACAGAGAATATACACAAGAGTATTATTCTTGTGCAACTGTATTTACATCGGTGGGTACCAACATGAAAATTAGCCTGTATTCAGTAACAAAAAATATGTTCTCCTCTCAAGACTTCACTAAACTCACTAAATGTTGCATCTACAAAGAAAATAAAACAAGACTAATAACTGTGTTTACATTAAAATGGGCAAATAAAACATATTTTATCAAAATTATTAAGGTCTACTAGATTAGTGTATGTTTTGTTGGCTAAAGTTAAATTTTCTGATTCCTGTTGTGTAATCAGGCCTGTACAAGGCTCTTAGTTGGCTGACTCAATCTGTTGAGTTCCTAACTATGTGAAGATTAAAAAAAAGTAATCATGTTATTTGGTTTTTTGCTATTAAGCTGTATGAATTCCTTATGTATTTTGGATATTAATCCTTCATCAGATACATGATTTGCAAATACTTTCTCCCATTCCATAGGCTGCCTTTTTATTTTGTCTAGACAAATAGTGTATGATCTCACTTATATGTGGAATCTAAAAGAAAGAACTCATAGGAACAGAGATGAATGTGTCAGCTAACTTTATTATGGTAATTATTTTGCAACATATACATATATCAAATCATCAAATTGTACACCCTAAACTTACATAAGTTATATATCAAATATGTCTCAAATATGTCAAATGTCTCAATAAATTTGGAAATAAAGAGAAAAAAGAAAAGTAAAAAAAAAAAAAGTCCAATAGTATTAGCAGGTGAGAGATGTAAATTATATCATCATGAAATCAGTGCCATAAGTGAGGTAGCAAAAGGTGCTGTGGGAAAAGAGAACGGCTCCTACTTCTATCTGAAGAAGTCATAATCTTCCCTGCACAACCATATTCATAGCTACCTTTACCTTCTGCCCATATTTTCTTCATTAATTTTCTACCTCTCCAAACTTTCTTCCTTCTCCCCCCTTGTTAATCTAAATCAATCCAACCATTAAGGATCAGTACAAATTTTGGCTTTTCCAAGAGGCCCTTTCAACCCTCTTTTCTAAACTACTAGTGTTCTTGTACCTCAGTTTACATATTTTTGTTTCAAACACATTAGTCCCCACTTCCCCAGCTATATAGTAATGCCCGTGAATATTTGGCAGATTCTTAAAATCTCAATGATCCACTGTATAATATCACTTGACTGATATTTTAGCATATGTGATTGAACATAATCCTATATTCTAGTACAGATTAACTGTCCAGCACTGACTATTACAGACGTTCTCAGATCTCTAACTATACTTACAGGCTAATTCAAAAGTTTTACCTATTTCACCCATTATATATGTCTAAGGTCATCAGTTCAAGTCTTAGGGAATTATTTCTAATATGCTTCTAATGCTTTGGATTTTAATATGGACTTCTCCCACAGTGGAGACTGACAATGAATAAGTATTCTAACATAACTTAAATACCTTACAAATAAACTCATGTTTGTCTACCTGTTTTACCAATAAGAGGTAGTCCAGAGCTTCTGACAATTTCTGGGCATAGCCCTCCCATCTTCAATTTCTATTTCTGTAAAACAGAAACTCATTCTAACAGGTTTCAACCTCTCAGTGTCGTAGAGTGAGGAAACAGTAATGTACTAATTAGCAACTGATTGGTAAAAGGGAGAGAGCTGACATTAAAAATTATATTTTAAGCTTCATCTAGTTCTAGAACCATTAACAATTTTCTGTATAACTATTAGCAGACCCTCTGGTGATCATGCATCCATTTTTCCCTGTTAAGGTTTATCCTAGCACTGTGGATGACTGTAAAACTGGTATTTCCAGTGCAGAAAAATGAAAATATTAAAATAACTACTGAGGAAATTTTAAAGTTTATTTAAAAACCAAAACTTCAGAAGCAGGGATGAAAGAAAAAGAAGAACTAAAAACAAGTATAATTGGTGCTCCTGCCATAAAAGGAAAGGAAGTTACAATAATAGAAAAATTATCTGAAGTAAATTTGATTCTTGGTTTGTCTTTTATATCAGGAAAGCAAATGCTGCTGTCTGAAGTTAGAACACAAATTTTTAAAGTCATGATAAAAAAACTCAAACTTTTAAATAATCTTTCTTATTAACTTGGGAGAGACTTTTAGGAACTAATTTCTTTTTTTTTTTTTTTGCGGTACGCGGGCCTCTCACTGTTGTGGCCTCTCCCGTCGCGGAGCACAGGCTCCGGATGTGCAGGCTCAGCCGCCATGGCTCACGGGCCCAGCCGCTCCGCGGCATGTGGAATCTTCCCAGACCGGGGCACGAACCCGTACCCCCTGCATCGGCAGGTGGACTCTCAACCACTGCGCCACCAGGGAAACCCAGGAACTAATTTCTTGTTGTAAAGAAGTATATTGATTCAGCAGTTCCTTTAGTTTCACTTCAGTCCCTCCTTCCCCAAGTTAAACGTAAGTAAAATTAAATGTTTTTTACTAAAAAGTGGCATGATCCAACTTTTCTGAAATTATATCCACATATATGCCTAGATAGGCATACAAATTTTGAGTAATTAATTTGTTATTTTGGGTGGTGAGATTCCCTCCTTCTTACACTTTTAATATAATGAACACGTATCATTTTTATAAAATCAGCCATTATCCTAAGAAAGAAAAAAAGTATAAAAAACAAACTTTTTGCCCAGTTTACAACATTTCTCTCTTTCTACCTTCAACTGCAGTTCATTGTCAACATCTTGTTAGCTAACAGAGATGTTTGCCTTTGAAAGAGTTAAAAGCACCTTTAATTAATTACCTTTTATTGAGCTCTTACTATTCACCCAGTATTACACCAAAACCTTTCCCATCCCTTCACTGATTAATCCTCACGACCTTGAGAGGCAAGTACCTTCCCTTTTTACAGATAAGGTAAAATATCAATAATTTGCCTACAAGGTGACAGAGCTACTAGGGAAAGGAAAAGATTCAAAAACCTAGGTCAGACTATAAAGGTTAAGTTCTTGACCACTAATTTTAAACTAAGATAGTTCAAATCCAGATTCTGTTACTAGCAGTGTGAATTTGGACAACTGACAACTTGTCATCTTCATCTTTTCCACCTCAAAATGGGCAGATTACCATCCTCATTATGGACGGTTTTAAAAAATAACAGATAAAGCTCTTGGTCCTTCCTTTGGGATATAGAAAGTACTCTATTTGGTGATAAGTTACAAGTTATTGTCACACTAAGAACATCAAGAGGAATGTAAGATCACAAAAGTAACTAAAATTTATGAATACCAGACAAATTTAAGTCATGTACTATTGACTCTTAGTGGAAAGTGTTTATGTCTGTTCACAGAACATTCCAATATTCAAGTACTGTAACATACAAATATAAATTAGAGCTTAAAGAATTATCAAAATTTAGTAAAATATGACATAATAGTAAATAAAATTTAGGCCAATCAGATAGGTCAATTTCCAAAACAAGAAGGTTATTACTTGGCTCCATTTAAAGTTGATTCAGGCAAACTCATTCTCTTTGGGGGCTAAGTCATCATTTAAAACCATCACCTTAGATGGATCTAGAGACTGTCATACAGAGTGAAGTAAGTCAGAAAGAGAAAAACGAATATCGGATATTAACGCATATATGTGGAACCCAGAAAAATGGTACAGATGAACCGGTTTTCAGGGCAGAAACAGAGACACAGATGTAGAGAACAAATGTATAGACACCAAGGGGGGAAAGTGGTGGCGTTGGGGGGATGGTGGTGTGATGAATTGGGTGATTGGGATTGACATGTATACACTAATATGTATAAAATGGATAACTAATAAGAACCTGCTGTATAAATAAATAAAACTCTAAAATTAAAAAAAAAATAAAAATTCTATTTATGGCAAAAAAAAAAAGAACCACCTTTACTTGCTTTTAACCAAGATGCCTATTTTATCCTTGCTGATATTAAAGCAACATTTACTCAAAAAAAAAAAATAATAAATTAAAAAAAATAAAACCATCACCTTAAAAGTAAAACCATGAAAAAAATTTCATGCTTTTCCCCTCTGAATATTAGTTTAACTTTTGATTCGACTTTCAAGTTCTAATTCAAATAAAGTTTTCCAAGGCTTCTCTGGTCACTGAAAAATGGATTTTTTATCTAACAAGGAAGTCACAGAAAATGGGTTAAAATACATAGCACTGTTCTTAATACGTAACTTGGCTGAAATAAAAGTATATCTGTATATTTACAATTATTTAAAAACATATGAAAATAAATTTGACTTTTGAAAGAAGCAATCTCAGTAATTTAAAAAGCCACTTTATAAACCACCATTTAAAATTCTGAACAGCTAATATGCTCCATTATAATTTCAAATATATATAATTGTTTTATTTTGATTCTAAGTTTCAGCATTAATGACATTTCCAGGTCTTAGCAATTATACACTATATTACATTTAATAAATAACTGGGTTAAAAAAATAATGGAGCATCAATGATCACTGAATAAATTAGTGACACCTAAGAGTAGAAAGTGCTTTTGAAACCTGCAACAATAATCTGTACCAAAAGGCATACCTGAATATGCATACCTCAAGTCATCACTTGGTTCTTTCTTTTCTGGAAGTTCCATGTGCTTGAAGTCTGCTGACTGATGCTCTTCAGCAACATTGGGCTCCTGGCTTATCATGGGAACCTCGGAAGTAAATGAGGGCTCCCCTTCATTGGAGACTCCAAAGAGGTCTGGGTCATCTTGAATTACATCAATTAAGAGAACATCATCTTCATATGCTTTAAGAATATCTGGAAACCCCACTTCAATTTCTGAAAAGTTCTTAGTCATTTTTCTACCACTAACTTCAGAGAAAACTGCTTTGAATGTTTCTTGTTCACTAGAGCAGAAGGCAGGACTTTTCTTTATACACCCAGGATCACAAGAAATCGCATTATTTTCAACTGTGAGAGAAACAGCTTCCTTATTAGAAACAATATTGCCTGGTTTAGAGATGTGGTTAGATGGTTTATTATCATTACCTTGCTTTAAAAAGCTTGGAGAAATAATACAGGAATTCTTACTGCAGTATGAGTCAGAACCAGCTTGCACTGAAATTACACTATTTTGTATGCTCAAAGATTGAGGTCCTGAAGTTACTGTGGTGACATTTTCTTTAGTCCTATTCTGCCTTACCTCTGCTCCAGATAATCTGTCAAGAAGTTCTAGGGGACTATATACTTCTCTCTCTGATGACTTGCCATTTATTTTTCTTTTTTCTGTTTTGTTCTTAAGTAAGGGAATTTTAAAATTAGTCAGCCGTCCTGTGTTCAATATCTTAACCAAGTCTGGAACAACCAGTGTCTGCTTAGCAATGCATGCTTTTTGATGAAAAGTTTTGCCTGTAGAGCTATTTGCTTCCTGGCCATCCTGGGAAGCCACTGTCAAATTCAGTTTTGTTAAATTCCCTCTATCTTTTTTTTTACTTCCTGTTAAGTTTTGAGTCACATTAGTTAATGGAGTATCTTCAATAGTATTAGAAACTACCTCTGACGCACTTCTGCTTAGTTTCTCTGACTTCATTTTTTTATTACCATTGATGATAGGTTCCTTTATAACCATTAAAGTAGGTTCCACTGTAGAGACTGAAGATAAACAATTTAAATTAGAATCCAATTTCTCTCTACTTGAAGATTCACTGCTTGTTTCTGTTAGAGAACTTTGTAGCATCAATTTGGAGTCAGTTAAGTGAGTCTGATTTGTTTGGTGTTTAAGAAAATCATCTTGCCTAAAACTTTCCTGAGACCCAGGAAGAAAGTTATTTGACTGTGGCAAGGAAGCCTTTTTCCAACACCAGGCAGATATTCTAGCACATGAATAACAAGGCCAAGTCCTTTTGCCAGTCATTGGTATTGTTCTTTGACAGCTAAATTTAGATTCTTCAGCTTCATTCTTCGAGTCTTCCCTCGAAGCTCTCTTTTCAATAGGATGGCAATTGCTAGGTGACTTCACTACTGAGTTTTTCATCCACTTAAAATACTCCTCTGGATCCATCCTTTTACATCCTGAAGGCTCTGAAGCATTCTTTTTTTCTTCTTTTGAAAGTGGCTCAAGAGTTTTCTGAAACACAGGATTTACATGGTGTTCATGACTTGTTTTTTTCCCTGTTTCTGGAAGACTTAATAAATGATCCATTGGTGACAGCGTGTTATTGTTTACTTTTCTCAAAACTTCTAAAGGATTTTTTTTAGCCTCTAAAGTCTCTGTTTCTTTACCTTCAGCACCTGTTTTTTCTTGTAACACCAGCTCATATTTGTTATACACCTTAGAGAATTTCATCTTAATAACCATTTCATCTCCTTTTTCAGACACCTTCATCTTTTTTCTGGGTTTTCTCCCAACACTGCTCTCCTCTAATGAATGTTTATTTTTTTCACTTTGAAGGCAGGAAAGCAAGTCCTTATTTTTACTTTGGTATGAATCATTTTCTTCAAGTAATAACTGATTTACTCCCATTAAGTTTTCTTCAGTTTGCAAAAGCTGAGGAATATTATTTGTGTCACTCTTATCTGCAAGACTCCTAGGGTTTTCTTTCTTTAACTCTGAGGAATTTTCTGGTACATGCATACATCCACCATCAGTTTTATATGCAAGGTTATTTTCATCATTACAACCCTTGAAATGGGGGAAACAACTGCAATCATGTAATCTTAAAATGGAATTATTTTCTACTCCAGGTGACAAGCTGTTACAAGAATATTTTGGAGTATTCTTGTACAGTTCATCTTGGAATTCAACCTTACTATTTTGTGTAGCCTTATTTTCAGTTATTTTAAGAGGTGGCCGTTCTAAGCTTTTAAATTTAATTCGAATTCTTCTTTTAATACCTTTTACCAAACCTTCCTTACCCAAAGACTGCAAGAAAGCCATACTTTGAAATTCACTGCATTCCACTGTTTGCAAAGATTCCGAACTGTTTAATGATTCCTTTCTTACCAGGTCAATCCCTGGCTGTGGATCATCACTTGAGGCTTCAGTAACTTTTCTTTTTTCCTTGGCTGATCAAAACAACAAAACATACCAGAAAAG
Organism: Mesoplodon bidens; assembly: GCF_964165515.1. NCBI lineage: Eukaryota > Metazoa > Chordata > Mammalia > Artiodactyla > Ziphiidae > Mesoplodon > Mesoplodon bidens. The sequence goes on along the minus strand of NC_138172.1, from coordinate 47,633,817 downwards.
ATTTTACACTGAGGAGGAAAAAGCAATACCACTTAAAATTTAAAAAAAAATTGTGAAGCCATCCATTTTTATTTCCCCGAATAGCTGTATGGAAACATACATTTGTTTTTAAATCAAAGACCTAATTTCTATTAAGGTCCTGTACAAACCTGTATAAATTCTAAGGCAGCTGAATAACCTCTAGCATCATGATTTCATACAAGCCAAAGTGAATCACTAGTAGGAATTCCTTTTACAGAACTTCTGAGCAAGGGATCCTAACAGGACAAACACCTTTTAAGCGAATTCCTGTTTTTTTCTCTCCGGGTCAACCCTGTGCATCAGTAAAGCCCACGTAGATGCAAGTGAAACGACAGTGGTAAAACACGGGTGCAGGAGAAGGGGTGCAAAGGCTAGAAAGGGAGTGACCCCTGCGTGCTTCCTTACTGTGTCTTCCCTATTGCAAGGGGAGCTCCACCTCCTTCGCTGCTTCGAAGCCCGGCCGGTCCGACGGGTCTGGAGAGCCCACCTGGCCCCCCAGACCCTCCACTCGCCGCCCCGCTGAGGCCTTCCCAGCCCCGAAAGCCTCACCCGACTTGTCACTTTCTACCTCTTCTCTACCAGACGCCCGGGCCACCATCCTCCTCTTTTGCCTGCTCTCTTCGCGCCCCCTCCCCCGCCCCCGGCCTCAGGGCCACAGCCTCCCGCCTCATCTGGTCCCGGCCACCTGCCTCTCTTCCTCGGGCCTCGCGCGTCGCCTTCATGCCCCGGGGCCGTCACGGGGCCCGACGTCCGCGGCCGCCGCATCCGCCCCGGGCCGCCCGTCTGCCCACCGAGGCCCGCCACGCCCGCTTGCAGGAGCCCACCGGCCACGCAAAAGCTGCTCCGGCTGCCAGGCACCAGCGGCCCTCAGCCCCGTCCTGCCCCGCCGCGCCCAGCCGCCAAGACCCTGGGACCGGAAGCGGAAGTGGGGTCCGCGATGCCCGGCTGGGGCAGGCGCGGCAAGGCCCAACGGGCGGAAGGACCTCGAACCTTTGCAGCTGGCCCCTCCGCGGTTCGTTGCGGGGCGTGGGGGTGGAGCCTTCCAGTAGGCCGGACTCTCCCGGCCATCTCTCGCGCCTGGTTGCTCGCATAAACCGAGTGGCTTCTAACTCCGCCCCAAGTCTCCTGGGGGGGGGGGGTCCCTTTCCATATGCCTTCCTGACATCCTATACGCAGCTCAAACTTCAGTTGTGCAAAACTGACCTTGTCTTTCATCACGGGCTTGCTCCTCTTGTGTTGGTGGATGCTTCACCGTCTACCCAGTTGTCTAAGTCAGAAACCTAGAAACCATCAGATACCCTTCTTTCCACTTCATCCCTCGCGTCCACTTTCATTAGGTCCGCTTGATTCGACTTTCTGTGTTTGTCAGCCACTCGCCTTGGCTCTGGCTTGCAGACTCTGACCCACTGCATCAACCTCCTAGATTTTATTCGCGCCTCCATCCTTGTGCTTTTTCAGTCAGCTTCCACCTGCCGCCAGGCCATGCCCTTCCAATGAAAGGATATCTTGGCATTTCCCAGCTTGACCTTTCATGAACCTCTTTTGCTCAAAGACTGAAACTAACAAAGCCCAAACTCTTTATTGTGGTATTTGTGGCTCTTTCTGATATGGCCCCTGAATAGTTGATTTTGTCTCTTACTGCCACTGTAGGGGAGAAGGTGTGCTTCAGTAGAAATCTATGCACAGGAGTCACCCTTCTGCATTATCTGATTCTGATTCTATGGGAGATATTTTACAACTATATAAGTTGTAAATGAGTGGTAGCATTGCAAAATAATGGTCTATAGATATGCAAATTCTCTCCTACAGAAGTTCAGTGGACTTCCCACTCCTTGTGGAAGAAGCCAGTTTTGCCTCTGTTTGCACATTCATTTCAATATTCCTGGTCTATAAACGTGTCTGTTCTTTGGACTCACCCTTTGAGTGGTTATTATAAAATCTGCCTGATGGGAGAAACAAAATCTTTAACATGTTCATTTTTACATCTATATGACAGTCAGGATTTTGAAACTGAGCAGGACCCTGTGGGGCCCTCCTGCTTACAAAAGGCTTTCTGTTTTCCCATTTCTTGTTTATAGGCTTCCCCTGAGTTCCAAAAGGGCAGATTCAGACAGTTACTAATTAGAGAAGTGAGGGAATGTAGAAACAAAGGGAAAACAGTAGTGCAAGAAACAACAGTGCATTGATAAAGCAGAGTCTTAATTCCTCCTCAAGGGATATACAGAACAATCTGATATCTTTGAGTTCTACAGGAACTAAGTAGCCCACCCAGGTAGAGGATGGTAACTTCAGACTGAGCACAAGCACATGGAACCCAGCCTAGTTTGAACCAGAAGACTGATGATTAAGATTCCTGAAACACCACCCTGTTACTTCGCCACCAACCAATCAGAAGAAAATCATGCATCCTGCGGTCCTCACCCCTAAATGTTGCTTTTAAAAACTCTTCCCTGAAGACCATCAGAGAGTTTGGCTCTTTTTCAGCATGAGCTGCCTGTACTCCTTGATTGGTGCCCTGCAAATGAATGCTGTACTTTCCTTCACTACAACATGGTGTCAGTAAATTGGCTTTGCTGTGCTGTGGGTGAGCAGACTCAAGTTCAGTAACAACTTTAATTGGGGGGGGGGGCTATCTTTTAACACCACACATACACTTGCCTGCCTGCACTTAAACCACATTGGAATACTACTGAAGTTTGCTAGATTCCATATGATCCATCATGCTGATAGGGATAGAGTAGGATAGTTACACAGGTAGCTTTAGAAATCCCACCAGGGGATTATAGATAGAGAAGGAACTTTGGGAGACCATTGTAAGTTAATGACCACTCAAGAAAGTAATCAGAACATTGTGAAACAAGACAGGCCTGCTTAACAATGAAACCATGCAATAAAAGCGTTGCAGGAAGGGGGACCCCTGCCAGGGCCCAAGAGTGGGCTCTTGTCTAACACTTGGAAATGAGTTGTCCGAAGAGACACACGTGCTGACAAAGCAAGAGACTTTATTGGGAAGGGGTGCCCGGGTGGAGAGCAGGAAGGTCAGGGAACTCAGAACTGCTCTGCCACTGTGGCTCACAGTCTCAGGTTTTATGGTGATGGGATTAGTTTCTGGGTTATCTCTGGCCAATCATTCGGACTCAGGGTCCTTTCTGGTGGTGGGCACGTCGCTCAGCCAAGATGGATTCCAGCGAGGAGGATTCTGGGAGGTTGGTAGGACATGTGGACTGGAGTCTCCTCTCTCCTTTTGACCTTTCCCATATTCTTCCCCATATTCTTCCGGTTGGTGGTGGCTTGTTAGTTCCGTGTTCCTTACGAGGATCTCCTGTCCTAAAATAACTCATGCAAATTGTTACAGTCTTTGCCTGGCCAGGGTGGGCAGTTTCAGTCAGTGTTTCCCCTAACAAAAGCACGAGATATGCCCCAGGCCATTAAGTGAAAAAATGAGACCTGCATCCTGCTGGTTGAGGTCAGCAAGATAATGATCCTTAGGACATGCACCTCTGCATGTACCAAGGACAGGAATATAGGGGAAAGGTGACATTCCAAAGTAGAAGACCCTCATACTGAAACCTGAGATGATTTAACATATTTTACTGTATGTTACCACTCTTATTTGAATAGCCCCATGACATGAAGGAGGAGCTAATGATGTAAGCCTGCTGTCTACTCAAAGAATGAGGAAGAAGGTGGTCTTCTCCCCCTCCCCACTTTTCCTTGGATTATAAAAATGTAGCCCACTTAGTTATCAGGGCAGAGCTCTCTTGGCCTGCCCGCTTGTATCCTTCACAAGCACCCTATACTAATCCATCCTATACTAATAAATCCACAAGCATCCTATACTAACAAATCCACTTCTTACCACTTTGCTCCTCACTGAATTCCTTCTGTGCTGAGACATAAAGAACCTGAGCTTCAGTGGGAAGCAGCCACATAGCACAGGGAGATCAGCTCCGTGCTTTGTGACTGCCTGGAGGGGTGGGATAGGGAGGGTGGGAGGGAGACGCAAAAGGGAGGGGATATGGGAACATATGTATATGTATAACTGATTAAATTTGTTATAAAGCAAAAAATAAATAATAATAATAATAAATGACAAAAAAAAAAAAAAAAAAGAACCTGAGCTTCATTAAGTCCTGAGATGAATTGTTCAATGCCTGTGTTTTGCTGAAAGCCTTACTTTCGGTTTCAAGGTTCATAGGATTAGCTGGCAAAATAACCACTCTACACTCAGTTAAACAAGAATTTAGAGAGAGTTTATTGAATTAACAAATTGCATTATACTAATTAAGAAAAGAATAGTATAACTAACTAAGAGAGAATGATAAAGACAGAGGTTTATACATCTCCGAATTGGGGAAGCACCTACATCCAGATCCAAGCAATGCTGGGAAGCCCCTTGAACAGCAATCTGGAGTCCCAGTTGGGAAGGTCCCGGTGGTGCGTCCACCCCACGGGTAAGACTTCAGTTTGCCACTCGAAGGAGCACAGCTTTTAGCACCAGGCCGCAGGATGATAACAATCAGCCTACGTGCAAATTTGCAGCTCTGGTAAGTTTTGGAATGTTCTTGATCCCGGGGGCTGGCCAGACCCTCAAGATGCAAGAAGTCCCATGACTGACTCGATCTTATCTAGTGGTTTATGATGTGTGCTGGTGCCACCCTGCTGGCCTGGGTGTAGCTCAGCAGTTGGGCATGAAGCCAGCTTTAGCGTCATTGTCCAGTCAGTGAGAGGCCTGGTGCCGCCTCTGAAGCCTGAACAAGACTACTTTACTAGCTTCCCCAACAGCCTGCCTCTCTACATGCTGGTCCTGGAAATTCTTCCTTTGCTTGTCTGCTTGATGAAGTACATTTTCCCCTCCAAGATTCAGCGCAAGGATCACCCCTCAAGGAAGCTTCCCGCCTAACTTTCTCCTTACACTTGGAGGGGTCAGGTGTTTCTGCCTGCAAACTCATCACTTTCAACTGTTTACTTGTATGTGCCCCTCAGGGCAGGTACCTTATTATTATTTTTTCTTTTTTTATGGCTGTGTTGGGTCTTCATTTTTACACCCAGGCTTTCTCTAGTTGCAGGGAGTGGGGGCTACTCTTCGTTGCGGTGTGCGGCCTTCTCATTGCGGTGGCTTCTTTTGTTGTGGAGCACGGGCTCTAGGCGCGCAGGCTTCAGTAGTTGTGGCTCGTGGACTCTAGAGCACAGGCTCAGTAGTTGCAGCTCAGGGGCTTAGTTGTTCCGCGGCATGTGGGATCTTCCTGGACCAGGGATTGAACCCACCACCAGGAGTCCAGCTTCCTTGGTCCCCTGCGTTGGCAGGCGGATTCTTAACCACTGTGCCGCCAGGGAAGTTCTGGTACCTTCTTTTAATCTGTGCATTTTGTGTGTTTAAAGAGGAAGTTGGTGATTTTGAACACAATGTGTGTTATGCATTCAAGAATGGTAGGTATGGTGCAGAGACTGTGAGTACTGTGGCAGTTTGGATGAGTGGAATATCCTTAGGAGCTTCTAGAAAATAGAACTTAGGTAAAGGAGGTGTAAAAGATCTAGAAACTTTGTTTCTTTCTGCTTGTGAATGCTTCCAGTGAAAGGGAAGACAGTTTAAGAATAACAGAATTTAGAAAAAGTTATTTTAGGGATTTCAGGCTACATGCTCATTCCAAGTTCACTTTGTGCCTCAGTTTCCTCATCTGTAAAATGAAATAAGAGCACCTCCTGAAGGAAACCAGAATATGTCATCCCAAGCTATGCCTCTTTGACATAAACATTTTTTTGAGCTGAAGGCAATTAAGCAGCAGGAAATGCAGGAAAAACTATCTACCCTCCCTCAATTCTGTGTGGAGGCAAGATATAAATTCTCCTTTACTGGAGATGACTCTAGACTCTTATCAGCTTGGAGATGGCACTAGAGGAATCTGTAAATAAAACTTACTCTGTTAGTTTCCTCCCATATGTTTACCTTCTTGCAGTTTGCCACCCTTAGACACCTAAAACTGCTTTCCTTTGTCCTGTAATTTCTATACAAGTTTATTGTTCCCTGTTGAAGATGCTATACAAGGTGGAGTTCTAAGGAGTTCTCGTGAGAATTAAATGTGCTAATATTTGTAAAACACTTAGAACAATGCCTAGCAGATTGTAAACAACAACTAGATTTGTTAAATAAAAACCTCTATATTGAAAGATAAATCCTATATAATTCTGACATTTACTACCTTCAAAATAAACATTGTTACTAAGATCTTGGTAAAATAAAAATAAAAATTCAAGAGTCCAGCTTCCTTGGTCTTAATAAAAACAGAGGGTCTTAAGGTTGGATATAGGCCCAGGAATTTAGAGACTTAAGCCTGTAACTGTTGAGCAATGCATAAAAGAGAAATGGGAAGAGCTTAGTAGCATAGGAAATTGCAAAATCAAGCTCCCTGAGTGTTCTGAATAAGAAAATTATAATCTTTATTACAGTTTTAAACTTCCTCATACCAAAGTGCTTTCACTGAAAACTTGAGGAGATTAGGTATGTTTATACAAGTTTTCTTCTGTGAAATGATTATCATAATCCTACTATTGTGCTTGGCAGTGTCTGGAAAGGGCAGGCACAGTTGTTTATCAGAAAAGACTCAGTCTTCCTGGTGGCAGATCTCATACATTTGGGAGTCCAGAATATGGAGCAGAATATTTACCCATATCTATTGGACTGCACCTCAGTCCACTCAGAGTCAGCCCTTTGGGAGTCCCTTCTCTTCTAGTTCCCCTCCCCGCCTTTTAATTTTCTACCCCTTTCCCCTTGTCCCTGGATCCTGATGGACACTACTGCTTAGCCCTTGAAGTCAGCTTCAGGATCACTGCTTCAGCCATGTCCCCTGTTCATGGCAGGTCCTAGCTCTATGCTGGAAAGATGACAGCAGAGCCACATTCTCTGCATTCTACAACTATAATTTGTAGATGATGAATGCACACGACTGGCTACACAATTTGTGAGGCTTAGTACAAAATGAAAATGTACTTTTTGGAGGCCCTTTGTTAAAAATTAAGGATTTCAAGACAGAGACAGCAGAGTATTAAACTAAGTGTGGCGCCCTGTGCAACTACACAGGTTGTGTGCCCATGAAGCTAGCCCTGTAGATCCACGGTCTACAAACCTCTCTATGGCTAATATTTATCAGTGTTGACATCATAACTTCTACTCTTTATTGTGCCAGTTCTTGGTCAGTTTGAACTCAGAGAAATTCCACTCTCTGCCTCTGCCCTGCTCTGAATCACAGGGGCTAGCCCCTCAGCCTCTGTTTTCCATGCTTCTGGATCATGGGTGAGATTTGGTCAATGAAGGACACTGGTAGGAGAATGGAGAAGGGAGACGTCTCCCCAGATCTTCCTCTGCTTCAGTCTGTCTATGAGATAGCAGTTGCATCTCCTCTGGGCCTCCATCTCTTGCTGGGCAGGGTCACTGGGGTGTAGCTTCAGCCAGGTGCCCTGAGGTCCCTTTACCCTCCATCCTCAGAGTAGCAGTGCCTTTCTGTTTTTACTGATCTCTGGGCACCTCATCAAACCCTGTTTGTTTCTCAGTTCTTCTACCCCTGCATTATATTCCTCTGTTTACGATACTTAAAGTAATTTTTTTTTCTTGGTAAGAGAACCCCTCTGTAACTAAAAGTGAGGATGAAGGAACAAAGGGGATAAGAGGAAAGACTTCTGTTCTGCCATAATGGCAGGAAATGTTCTCTTGCCATCTTGAAATAAATGTCTAAATAATGCAAGAATAACCATGGTCTTCTCCCAAGACATGGTCGCTTTTCTTTCTCCTAAGTTATTTCCAATATTTTCACCAGGGGTAGCTTCTTATTCGACTTTAGATTGTGAATCTTCCATCCAGGAATATCACCGAATCTTATATTCAGCAGAGAATAACATATTGGAACGCTTTAAATGTAAGAAAAACAAATCTATAATCCTGTTTTACCTCTAGGGGGAAAAAGAGTCAAAGATTTCAAAACTGGCCAGTGGGTCCCAAATATTTTACTTCAGATATTAAAGCCCGGACTTGGAAACTCAATTGACTTTCTGTCCACTAGAGGGCCCCAGATCCAGAGCAGCCGAGGATGACGCACCGCTCTTTACTCTGGCTCCAGGAACTCCATGCTCTTTAAGAGCCTTTGATTGTGTCATTGAGTCAGATGAAGTCAATTACTCAATGTAATAAGTCCAAAATGGAACTCAATGAGAATTTGTCAGCAGAACAGGACCTCAGAAATCATCCAGTCTCACCTCTTCATTTTACTACTCTGAGGCAGGGGAAGCTAAGTAATTTAAAAGTGCTGTGAATCAGTCATTTCCTAAGTGTTTCCGCTGCTTGCTGCTGAGTTGCCCGCACTTCCAAGTGGCCATTCTTCAGGAGACAGTCACCTCTGGTCTGAGAGAGAGAGCGAGGCAAGCACAAATTTATTCTCCTGCTTCTGCATGGGGCTGCACACCTGTCTAAGGATGTTTGTGGTGCATGTGCCCGTGTTCTAGCATCTCTGTAAGGAAGCCTGTATTTATGCCTCTCAAATTTTCCAGTTGAATTAGAGCCAACATTGTTGTCTATTATATCATTTTTGGAGGAGGGAATTCCCATTTCACTTTCCAATATGGGAAAACCTCAGAGGGGAGGGGGCTCTGCCGGTAGCTACTATGTCAAAGTCAAGCTCACCAATGCATAGAGTGGATGGTTGTCTAAATGGTTTGATTTGAAGTGTGACAGGGAAGTTTTCCTCCTTTTTAGCCTTTTTCCCACTCAAGAGAATATTATACGTTTACATATACACTGATGACTTCATATCTCCAGCCCAATGGTTCGAAGCCTCTTGTCCATGCCTTTGATCAAGTGGCTGGGATAAACACTTCCTTGCAGGGTTTGACTCATTTAGCAGAGAGCAGTCACCAAGAGTTTTCCTTTCCTACCCCAGGGATTCCTCCAGTGCCCCACAGCAGACAGCTGGCTTCATTCAGGGCATGGGCAACTAGAAAGTGCAGTGATGTTAGCATGCCTGGAGAAACTCTCAGCCAGAAGAGTGGGGAGCTAGTGGAAAAAATGGTCCTGCCTCCTGCCCTTCAGGCAGACGATCCTGGGGGCATTTGGTATATTTTCTCAGGTATCTCTGAAGATTTGAGCCATCATCACACATGGCAGCTACCTTGATAGCACACCTTTTTAAAAAAATTTATTTTTTATTGAAGTATAGTTGATTTACAATGTTGTGTTAGTTTCTGCTGTACAGCAAGGTGAATCAGTTATATGTATACATATATCCATAGATTTAGATTGAATTTAGATTCTAAGTAAGTCCTTATTAGTTATCTATTTTATATATAGCAGTGGATAGCACACCTTTTTATTGGATTCTCGTCCATCCTGCTCTCACTATCCCTATTCTTACCACTGGCCCCTGCATCTCCTAAATAAACGACTTACACATAGGTCCTCGCCTTGGGCTCTGTCCCAGCTAAGATAATATCTAATTGACATTTTAAATTCACGTGCCCCAGGGAGATCAGCTCGGTGCTTTGTGACCGCCTGGAGGGGTGGGATAGGGAGGGTGGGAGGGAGACGCAAAAGGGAGGGGATATGGGAACATATGTATATGTATAACTGATTAAAGTTGTTATAAAGCAAAAAATAAAAAATAAAAAAAAATTAAATTCACGTGCCCCAAATATAACCCTTGATTCCCCCACTTCTCCCATAGCTTCATCAGCTCAGTAAATGACAACTCTATAATTTTAGTTACTCGGGTCAAAAACCTTAGACTCATTCTGGGATCCTCTCTCTCACCGGCCCACTTCTCCACCCCCATCCAATCATCAGCAAACTCGGTCTGCTTTCCTTAAAAACATCCCAAATCTCACCATTTCTCATCATCTCCACCACTTCTGTCCCCTAGTTAGGCCACCATCCTTCTTGTCAAACTACTGTAAAAAACCTAACTTATTCCCCTGCTTCTAATTTTGCCCCGCTATTCTTCACACGGTAGTCAAGTTGATTCAGTAAAATGCAAGTTGTCTCTGCCTCCAAATCCTCCACTGGGTACCCGTCCCATTTAAAATAAAATCCCAAGTCCTTCTGATGTTCCACAGGCTCTGCATAATCATGTCCCTGGCATCCCTTTGCCCTAATATTTGACCACCTTCTTCTTCCTTGTGATACTCTAACCCACTGGTCTTCTCATTGTCACTTGAACATGCTAAGTGTGTTCTCTCCTTGGGGCTTTTGTATTTGCTCTCCCCCTGCCTGGAATGTCTCTTCCCACCAGAATCAATCAGCTCCACGTCCTGACTTCCTCACATCTCTGCTGAAACGTTCCTGTGGAAAGAGACTCTCCCTGACCAAGCCAAATAAAAAACACATCTGGACTTAGCGAGGAAAGACTTCTGTTCAAAAGGATTATTGCAAGGGGGGAAAGAGGCTATTACAATGGAGAGAACACTGTGACCATAAGATCTACAAGTGCCTCCAGAGTTGGGCAAAAAGTTTGTTTTTAAGTTTATTTTTTAATTGAAGTATAGTTGATTTACTGTAACTTAAACATACATAATATTCTTTGAGTATTTTCTATGTGTCAGGTACTGTTCTAAGTTGTTTATATTCACTATATCATTTAACTTTATGAGATAGTTAATAGTATTGTTATCTCCATTTCACAGTTGGGAAAATTATACTAAAAGCAGATGAGCACTTGGATTCTTGGGAAACAGCAAAAACACAGTAAATATCAAAGGGATAGGAAACCACTGTATGTACAATGTATACACATAGTACCATGATTTATATACACAGTTCAAAGATGAATGATCTAGGGACTTCGCTGGTGGTCCAGTGGGTAAAACTCTGTGCTCCCAGTGCAGGGGGCCTGGGTTCGATCCCTGGTCAGGGAACCAGATCCTGCATGCATGCCGCAACTAAGAAGTCCCCATGCCACAACTAAGAAGCCCACATGCCACAACTAAGCCCCAGGGCAGCCTAAATAAATAAATAAATATTAAAGAAAAAAATGAATGATCTAAATCACCAAAAAAACTTAATATGGGCAGGTGCTTTGCAATATATTTAAATATTTCAATCCAAATGATCTTTAATTCAGTATTTAAATGAATAAACTTCAATTTTCTAAAGAACGCTCTTGTCTCTACTGGCCACATGTAACACTTGGAGCAGTTGAAAGGTAGGTGATACAACTGAGAAGATGAACTTTTAATTTATTTATTTTTATTTTATTTTATTTTACTTTTTACTGAAGTATAGTTGTTTTACAATGTTGTGTTAGTTTCAGGTGTCCAGCAAAGTGATTCAGTTATACATATATCTATATCTACCTATCTCTCTCTATATCTATTCATTTTCAGATTCTTTTCCCTTATAGGTTATTATAAAATATTGAGTAGAGTTCCCTGTGCTATACAGTAGGTCCTTGTTGATTATCTATTTTATATATATTAGTGTGTATTTGTTAATCCCAAACTCCTAATTTACCCCTCCCCACCTTTCCCCTTTGGTAACCATAAGTTTGTTTCCTATGTCTGTGGGTCTAGTTTTGAACTTTTCATTTTATATCATCTTCATTAACATAATTTAAATTTTAAAATAAGAATAGAATAAATAAATAAAATAAGAATAAGGTAGTAGTGTAGTTCACACACTGGGAAAGTACATCGTTTCACATATTACACATAAACACATCGCTGATCTAGTCGGTGTCAATGGATTGATTCCAAGAGATTATTTACAGAGAGGAGTAAATAAAGCTAGAATCAACCAGGTTTGGGGTAGTGGGATGACAGGGTGGCGAGATCGGATAGATCGGAGGATGTCTGACCCTGAGGCCACCCTGTTCTCAGGGGAGGTCCTATGCTGGCTCAGGGTGAGGGCAGGCCAAAGTTCAGGAACCTAAAGGGAGGAGAGAAGCTTAGCCAAAGTTTGGTAGACAAGCATTTTGTTACAATTGATCAGTGGGGACAAACAGTTCAGTTAATTATGCGGCAAAGAAAGGGAATTTTGAGCGTCTGGCCTTGTCATGGATAAATAAGAGGTACCTGGGAGTCTTATCTCAGTTATGGCGGAAAGGTGGTTCTTTGCAGTTAGCAGTTTTCTGGAACACAAAGGGTGGAGTGAGTGGGGTTTCCTTAACCTTCACTGCTCTGCAGGATCACAGGGCTTAGGTAAACTCCAACATTGGCACCACTCGAAGATGGGATATTCCTCCCAGGCACTTCCCTGGTTTCATTCTCCTCCTGGCACTTCCAACACGTGCCATATGGTGTGCTTGTTCATTGTCGGTCTGTTCCAGCCCGCAGCTGGAGCAGGGTCTTCCTCCACGCCCTGCTGTATCCCTCCTGCTGAAAATAATACCTGGCCCAGAGTACACGTTCATTGGATGCATGGGGCCTGAAATCTCCTTTTTGAGCAGTGTGGAATGGTGGGACTGTCAGAGTTGAGGCTCAGGAAGGCTGATCTGGAAGAGCTGAGCATGCAGGAGGGAGGTAACCAAGCAGAGGGCCCTCTCCACAGCCATTGCGTTAGAGTGAAACACTAGAAAAGCAAGTGGCAGGTTCAAGAGACCCCGAGGAAGAACAATTCCTCTTCGAGAGCCGAGAGAGTGTCTTATTGATCTCTCTTCTCCCAGCACCCAGCGTGATGCCTGGCCACTGGTCGAGCCTTAGAAGTAACAGTCAGCTAACATTTATGGTGGCTCAAATGGATATTCAAGGGAGAGAGCTGCCGCTCTGCTGAATCCTTTCCCTTTGTGAGGAGATATTTTCTGACATAAGCCCAGCAAGGGTGGCTTCCAGGAAACCGCTTGGGAAGTTTGATCTGGACTCCATCCAGTTGGGACACCTGGAACTCAGGCCTGACCCATGCCTCAGAAAAACTAAAGTGAACCACAAATGGAGCCTGACGCCTTGCTACCCCAGAAAACCCAGAGTGGGAAAGAGCTGACTCTCTGCCTTGGTAGTGGAGCCAGTAGGCTGGCTAGGTGGGGATGGGTCTGGACTCCTAGAACTAGTCTGGGCGGGAGACTGGACAGCATCCACCGTGCACCAGATGGGGCCATACAGGGGAGAGCTGACATAAGGGAGTCATGGTCATGTCTAGTAGGGTCAGCTCATAGGATGGGGTGTCCTTAGGAGGAGGAGGCTGGGTGCCTGGTGGCTAACGAAAGAGTTTCAAGGACTACCTGGAAAATAGATGCACCTGCTCAGGTTCAGGGACAAGAGGAGGCTCTGCAGAGCCCATGAGAGATGACTTTGACCACTGCTTCTCTCTGAGACAACTAGCAAGGGAGGAAAAGCAAAGGGAGACAGGAAAAACAGTGAGCGGGAAAAGAGGGGCAAGGAGAAAGGGGATCCCTCTTCCCATTGGAGGCTTTCATCTGGGAGCAGGAATGAGCTGAGAGGGGAGACAGTGCAGAGCCAACTGACAACCACGGTTGTCGAGACCAAGACCATCGCGAGGGACTAGACACTTTAATTTCTGTGATCAAGATTATCTATGGCTAAGAGCAACAGAGGACTATCTGGGAGTGACCAGAAAATTCTCATCCTGCCAGAGTCTTCACCCAGGCTCAGGATAATATTACTCCTCACTGTAGGAAGTCTGAAAGGACAGAGGAAAACAAAAGAATAGTTGTGGTCCCACACCTATGTAATGCTTGCTCAATACAGGTTATACATTTGTTAAAGAATCACGATCTGCGTGTGCTCTATGAGGGACATGGTGTTTAATATCCCCCTACCAGCCCTACAAGGAAGGGCTTGTTGCCGCTGCAGGATGCTTGATCAGAACCCTGAGGCTCAGAGGGGTGTCTTCTCAGTGGGTTGGATCAGGGCGGAGATTCACGCCTGCATTGCCCATCAAGTTCATCACTGAATCACAAGCCTCCCTTGAATGTATTTCTCTAGTGCTTAAGCCATCAACACATTTTATCTTTATGGTCATGCCATGAAGTGGGCCAGTGCATGGTGACAGGCCCAGTTTCGCAAAGGGAAATGATTTGGAGAGAATCAGTCTTGCTCATGGCCACTGGCTCTGTGGCCAGGTTTTGGATTCTTGCTCTCTGCTGGGCCTTCTGCATTTCTCTAGGGTGCCTTTCAGATACTACCTTTTGCTGCACTTTGAACGATATGCTTGGAGACAATTTTCTATTCACTTTAACTTTTTTAAAAATTGTGAAATGCAACACAGATACAGAAACGTATTTAGAAATGCAGCACACATACAGAAAAGTATTTGGAACACATGTTCAGCTTAAGTGAAGGTCTGGGTAACCACCATCAGTTCAAGAAGCAACATTTCAGCACCCTAGATACCCCATGTGCCTTAAGCACAACCCTGCCTCTTCAAGCAAAGATAGTCACCATCCTGTGTTTTACAGCATTTTCTTGACTTGCTTTTACAGTTTCGTTACCTATGTGTATGTCTCTAAACACTATAGCATCACCTGCTTTTCAACTTTATATTAACCGAGTTGTAATGATGTATTCTTTTGTGTCTACTTTTTACTCAACATTGTTTTAAAAGTTCATCTATATTGTTCCATGTAACTCCAGGCTTTTTTCATTGTTGTATAATGAACTTCATTGTATGACCATACCAAAGTTATTGAATCCATTTATTATTGGATAGTAGGTTATTTCCAGTTTTGAACAGTTACAGACAAGACTATGTTTCTGTATGTGCACATATGAACACGTTTTCTAGGGTGTTGTGGAATTTCTGGGTCATGGGCTGTGGCCATGGCAATATATATGCTGTAGCTTATGCTGGCCCATGAAGCCAAACATTGAATTTTCAGGAATTTTGTAATTAACACAGCTCTTATTAAAAACTAAATTATATAAACTTGCAATTAATTATATTTCTAAAAAAGACTCATCACTTCCTAGTTTTTACACCATGAAAATCAGCAAACACTATAAATTAGGGCTTTGCTTCCAGAGAGCTGGCTGTTGAACATTTCACAGCTCTCACTGGATGTGTGTCCTTAAATTTATCAGATAATTCCAAATTATTTTCAAAGCAGTTGTACCAATTTACATTCCCACCAGCAATTTCAGAGTCCCTGTACATCTCTGCCAACACTTTAAATATATTCTGGTGGGCATGTAGCAGTGTCTAATTGTGGTTTTAATTTGTATTTCGCTTCAGCACTTGTCTTGCTTATTGGCTATTTGGATATTCTCTTTCTGTGAAGTGCTTCTTCAAGTCTTCTGCTCATTTTCCTCTTATGTTGACTGTCTTTTTCTTACTGTTTTCTAGGAGATTTTTTTCTCTGACAAACGATGTGAACCCCGTTGATCACGTGTATCTCTTTTTCCCACTACTTTTTTGCTTGTAAAAGAGGAACAGAAAATCCACATAAAATATAGCTTAATAAATTATAAAACAAATACCCTTGCAATCATTACCCAGGTCGAGAAGTAGACCTTTGCCATCTATTTTGGCAGCACTTTTGTGCCCTGTGCAATCACAGCTCTTTGTTGCTTTTCTTTATAGTTTTAACCCCAACATGTGCATCCTTATATGCAGTAATTTAGCTTGCTCCTTAAAAATAAATGTCTTTGAAATCTTTTAAACTACAGGTTTCCACCACCTCCCTTTTTCATTTTGCAATTTGAAGAAATTGAATCATTTGTCCTCTAACACAGCGGTCCCCAACCTTTTTGGCACCAGGGACCAGTTTCGGGGAGGACAACTTTTCCACGGACCGGGGGTGGGGGATGGTTTTGGGATGATTCAAGCTCATTACATTTATTGTGCACTTTATTTCTATTATGATTACATTGTAACATATAATGAAATAATTATACAACTCACCATAATGCTGACCGGAGGTGGAGCGCAGCCGGTAATGCAAGCGATGGGGAGTGCTTGTAAAGACAGATGAAGTTTTGCTCGCCCAGTGCTCACCTCCTGCTGTGTGGCCCGGTTCCTAACAGGCCATGGAAGGCTACCGATCTGTGGCCTGCGGGTTGGGGACCCGGGCTCTAAAGTTTCCCATAGATTGGATTTTGCTGATGGCATCCCTATAGTGTAATTTGTCACTGTCTTCTGTTCTCTGAATTTTGAGACGGTCCAGTTCAGGTTCTTTTTTTTTTCAAGATAATTTCATAGGCGGCAATGTCTTTTTTTTTTTTTTTTTTTTCTTTTTGCGGTATGCGGGCCTCTCACTGTTGTGGCCTCTCCCGTTGCGGAGCACAGGCTCCGGACGCGCAGGCCCAGAGGCCATGGCTCACGGGCCCAGCCGCTCCGCGGCATATGGGATCCTCCCAGACCGGGGCACGAACCCGTATCCCCTGCATCGGCAGGCGGACTCTCAACCACTGCGCCACCAGGGAGGCCCGGCAATGTCTTTTTGCATTGGGAGGCACATAATGTCTGCTCACCTCTCCTTCTGTGGTATTATTAGCCTTTGATGCTGCATGCATTAGTTCACTGGGGAGGGCAGAGTGGTGATATTCTAAATCTATTATTCTTTTATGTATTAGCTGGGTAGCTACTTCCATACAGAGAAACTTCCCCTCATCAACTAGTTGGTTACCTAGTGATTCCATCTATATAGAAAAAACAGGGACATTATTTGGTTCAATTTACTACTTTTTAAAAAGAATTTGTTCTCTATCATGCTCCAGAGGTGACTTGTTTCCTTTTAGTAACATTTCATAATGGATTTACTGATGACTTAACATATTTGAATGTTTCTGTTTATTACCATTATATCTTTTTATTACCGTGTAAATTCTCTCATCTATGGCCTGTGCCTCATCAAGTCCTTGGAAACACAATCTTGTTAATCTTTGATAGCTTTGATAGCTTCCTTAACTTTCTGACATGGCAAGATGTTCCAGACTCATCTAGTACATTTTCTATCCTGCCCCTGGAATCATCTATTTCTCCAAGAAGCCCTGGTTTCTTTGAACAGAAAATGGTGTTTCAAGGCCATAGTCTGGGAGCTAGGGGTGCTCATTGCTAACAGGTTGGTCATGATTTCTAGACCTCTTCAGCAGAGTTAGGAAGCTAAATGAAAATACCCTGAGTTCATGCTAATATTTTTATTTCAAATTCATGAGTGCAGGGTTTTTACTTAACTTCTTTCATCTTATCTCTGTCGTTTCCTTTCTTCCATATAAGAGAACCCTGGATCTCAAGGATACAGAAGATGATAGATTGGAATATTTGTAATTACACATTTGCCCTCCTACATCACACACACTGTACTCTCAGAGCTACAAAACCAATGCTGCTACCACCACCGAAGTGAATGCTGAAGAAAGCTAAGTTTTCCATGTGCTTTCTCCATTCTGTCTGCTTTTAATGGTTTGCTCTATCTATATTGCCAGAGCAAATAGATATTACATCTTGTATTCTCTCCCTTGTAATCCTGATTCCCTATAAGCAGGAGCTTACCCCGGAATGTTCAGGCTAAAACTGACACTTGAGCATTTCCTATGTACAAGAACTTTACATATTAAAAAGAGCAGATTTCAAAGAAAAGGGAGGCGCACTTGACCAAGGTCATATATTACACAGATGTATTTTCATCTTTGTGAACATGTACACTCTTCCCTCCCTTTAACTGACATCTGGGGTTATGCTAATTGCAGAATTAGAATGCTAATTGCATAATTAGAATGCTAATTGCATTCTAACAATCTCACTAGATGGTGTGTTATCATAAAGAATGTGAAGGTAAGATAACAGTCATGGCTGTTTCCAGGTTCTTTTTTTTTTTTTTTTTTGCGGTACGCGGGCCTCTCACTGTTGTGGCCTCTCCCGTTGCGGAGCACAGCCTCCGGACACGCAGGCTCAGCGGCCATGGCTCACGGGCCCAGCCGCTCTGCGGCATGTGGGATCCTCCCGGACCGGGGCACGAACCTGTGTCCCCTGCATCGGCAGGCGGACTCTCAACCACTGCACCACCAGGGAAGCCCCTTCCAGGTTCTTAAGCAGACAAATAACGGACATACAGGAAACTTCTAGAGTTTGGAGGATTACAAAAGGAAGGGCAATTCTTAGAGGAAGGGCACAAAGTTTTGTTTTCAAAGTTTGTATCTCTTTTAAAAAAAAAACCCACATGCCTTTTGTTACGCATTCTAACAATATAGAAATATATTTTCAGAAAATTATTCAAACTCACATCACCCGGAGGGACTCCTAAAGTTGGAATTCCATATTGTCAATTAAAACTTCAGTTCTGATTATGCTACTTTTCATCATAACTTCCACCAGAACTTCCAACATTCTCAAAGTCACTTCAGATAAAGAAAAGAAACAAACAAGCTATACTTGGAATCATGAAAATGCAACTCAGATGTCTTGATAAATATAGTAATATGTTCCCTAAGTGGAAGCTGTCAGGAAATTACTGGTGTATTGTAAGTTGTACAATGTGGTCATCAAATGCAAGCTCTACCTGTAGAAAAGCAGAGCAGCAATTTCCCTGCCCCAATGTACTTGGTAATGCAGGTGTAAGTGACAGGAAAACAGATAATCAGGTTCAGGAAATGAAATCAATTAATCATGCAACCCCCCCCATTTATCTAAGTTGTATTGGTGCTGACATTTGTACTTCACTCCTATCATTATCCCATCAGACAAAGCAAACAGCAGCTCAGCCATTCTCATTTGTATACATTTTCCAGAGCCTTTGGTACCTGCTTTGACTTTCTCAAAAACCATTTACCTAAAAGGTCAGCACTTCCAGTTGGAAGTTAATAGCAAACTTCTGACTTTACGCAGATACAACCCCAACTTTCTTCTGGTGTATTCACAAAAGGGAACACACAGTTACCTCAGAGAGCTAGGTCTTTGTTGAAACTGAAATCCTTTGCTCTTCATGAAATCAGCGGCTTCAGGCAACGTAACCATCTTTGTATATACACTAACATTTAGGAAGACACCCGTATTCGCCTGCAGTTCTACCTAAGTCACTACTGAAACTACTGCCCTTTCCTATGCACAGTATTTCTGCCAATGACAAACATCCCTGACCAAAATCATCAGCCTCACCTGGGGACTTGCTAAAGTGCAAGTCCTTCTGAGTATGAAACACTGGGCTGAGGCCCTGCAATGTGTATTTTAACAAGCCCTGCAGGGGATTCCCATGCACATTCACGTTTGAGAACTGCCATCTAAGATCTGGGTGAGAAGTCACTTCCTGCATGCCTTGTGAGACTAAATGAGGTAAGATTCTGCAGGATGCTTGGCTTAAATATGCTCCAGAAGCGTTTGTTCCCCTGAGTAGAATCCAGACTTTTAAAAATCTACTGCCCTGTCACTGTGATAAGCCACATTCACACTTTATGGGTCTGTGGTTTTTCCCTGATACTGGCTTGGCCCCCAGTCACTGCTTACCTGCCCTGTGATTCACCTTGAAGACAGCTGGAGCCACTACAGAAAGTTACAAACCAACCCTAAATCATTTAGCAGTTGCTCCCCTTTACGTGGCTTACCCACACAGGTAGCAGACCCCTTCTAAGCAGCGTGACCTGGCTTCCCCCCCACCAGTCATATCCCCCAGTGATTCTCTCTATCTGTTGCAAGTTACCCCCAAAACCTCCACCTGCCCCAGTATAACATGTCCAAGCCTTTGGTTTCAAGTGAGGCAAGGAGCCTTCTAAGTTTGGGGGGATACTTGGCCCCCTCAATTACTGCCAGAGGGGCCAGTGCAACAGGAAAACAGGGGCACCTGGCCTTAATGCTCTTCAAGCCCCATTCAATGAGCTACATTAGGTACTGTCCATGAGCTCGCCAGCTGTGCCTTCTTCCTGACCAATTTTTCTTCTGGGTCCCTTCAAGTGGGAAGCAGAGCCAGCAGGAAAGCAACTCCAAAGGGCTGTCATAAAAGGCATCCTTCCTGTCTCCTGCAACTCCCAAGCGGTTATCCAGTTACTTTTATTGTCCCCTTGATCTTCCCAATGAGAGAATGGCAGGAATTTTGGGAGAGGCAGAGACAGGCAGCTGGGAAGTTGAGACATGAACACACCAGGCTTTAAGCACATGCTCCTGTAAGTAAAGATCAGCTTCTACATCCCAGCTCTCCAGCCTATCCCTGCTCTTTGTTCTTTCCTTGGAGCTCTGCCTTCTCCTAGTCACCTAGTTCTTTATTAGGACCACCAAAGGAGTGAGGAGTTCAAACTGGAATAACATTGAGATGCTCAATTTTTTGGATCTCCCCTTCATCTTAGGCTGAGAGGTGTCTCTCCCTTCTTGACAGATTTTGCTGCCTAGACTGCTCGGCTCAGTTAGGGTTCACAGGGAACAGCTGGCTCAAGGGAGGAGTCTTAGTTTACTGTCTCCACCTGTCTATCTGCCTCCCCTCCCCATCAACCCACCCCAGGTCCCGAAATGCTAGATTTCTTAGTTAACCTCCAATTCAGCATTCGTTCAGACAGTTGGATATTTCAGACAGCCCATTATTTCTTTCTTCATGGAAATTGCCAAACCAGGATAGACATCTCCTAAGAATCACTTTTTCCCTCTCAGAAAAAGGAAATAAAGAGTTCTGGCCTCTGGTTCCTTTTGAGCAGGATTTTGTGAAGGAAAAATTTGGGGAAGAAATCTAGTTTTCAATATTGGATGCTATGATTTTTATAAGTGTGGCAAGTCTTGCCTCCAAAAATTTGATGAGGCTCTAAAATCCCCATAACTCCCTCCTTACCTCATTCTGTATCACTTTAGATAACGGCCACTCCACTGTCGAATTGAGAATGTTACACAAAGGCAGTATGCACAGAAGGGGGTAAATGGGACCCTTTAGTTACCCATCTACACCCATCACTGTCCAGGTGCCCCTTTGAGAGAAATTTGAGACCCTTAAGTCAAAAGGATGAGTCAGCATACACAGAACAAGAACACACCATCAGTGGCAGATTAGGGCAGAAGGTAGACTAGAAAAGTAATTCCCCTGAGTGCATAGAATGCTAGAGATGTTTGAAAGGCAAGTCCTGACACCAGTGTTAGCTCTACATTCAAGACAACTTGACATAGAGATAGCAAGTTCTTAAGCACAGTACTACTATATTGCCAATACCTAGCTCAAAATTGGGTTTGTTTTTGGTCACAAGTTTTTGACCATTTTCTAGGCTTCTTGATAGATATCCTCTTGGTTACTGACTACACTTTGAGGAATAAGAGGAGTCTCAAAATACCTCACAAAGAGCAAAGTACATTAAAAAAAAAAAAAAGGCTATTTATACCACAGTGTCCCAAGCAAGCAGTTGGGCGTTGTGAGCCTCGATGGAAATGACTAAGAATTAAGGAGGAAAGGGGCTCTGGAATCAACCCCCTCAAAGAGCCTTGAGCCTTGTCTATAAGCTAGAATTGCTATAGAGCTGCTAATTTCACCTCATACCCCACATCCAAAGCCCTTCGTAAGGCTGCAGCCCCTTTCCTGTGCAGGCACTAAAAGTCTCTACCTTTCTGGATTCAACTTTGTGTTCTCTCCCCAGGCCTGACCTCACTCCTTGAATCTGTTCAAAGAAATTGTCTTCTTGGCATCCCCACCCACCTACGCCTGAGGACCCCAAGACCGGTAGGCTCTGGCTCAGCCTACCTCTTATAACCACCTTCCTGCTGGTTAGCAGAGTCAGTTCAGCCGAGTGTGTGGCCACATGGAGCATCTTCATAATCTGGTGCAGGGTGAATTCTGAGCTTAACTTTCTTCCCCCTTCTCCTTCCTTCAGTGTTGAGACTCATAAAATTGAATTATGTTCCATAGTTTAATACTGAAATTCTCATAAAGGTAGAAGGACTGATTTTCACTTGTTACAAACAATTTCATGTAAACACCTAGAAACAAATCTTACCAAATAGTTTAGAACACGAAGGAGAATCAAATCTGTATTTTTAAAAAAAGGGTTAAAATTATGCTTTTAATTGTGAACTATAGCATTCCTAGATAAAATGAATATTTTAATCCATAACTGTAAAGCACACACCCGTGTGACCACCACTAGGGGCCAGAAACAAAGGGAACATTTCCCTATTATGAGAAGCTTCCCCCACTCCCATTCTTTCTTGCCTCCTGTGATAACCATTTCTTTTTTCCTTTATGGTTTTACTCCCTATGCATCTGTTCTTAAATGACCTACTAAAGTTTTGGCTCTTTTTGAACTTTATTTAAATAGGCCACACTGAGCCATTTTCAACTTGCCAGTCTAACCACTGGCCACCCTGCTACCATGTTCACACCAGCCTCAGTGTTTATAGACTTCATATGACCTTCCTTCTGTGATTTCACTTTTCTTTTTCTTATTCTTATTTTTCAATCTACCTGAATATTCTTCCTACTTCTGCCTATGTTATTTCAGCTCAGTATTACAAGTTCTGCTCAAATGCCAGCCTTTCTTGAAGACATCTCCCACTGGGAATTTTCTGATCTTCCAAATCTCTCATGTATGTACCTACTTCACTCTGTCTTGTATTCCATTGGTTGCTTGGATGTTGGTCTCTTTCTCCCTCGACTACAGTTTACTTGTTGGTGTCTTTTTATTCATTTTTTTAACTACTGCATGGTCTAGCCTGTTATCGGCTTTAGAAGCATCCAATCAATACTGGTTAAACAAATGAAGTTAGTCATAAAGAGATTTTAAAAGTCTCTATTTTAATGAAGATGGAAATTACAATATAAAATTCTATTCCTGATGGCGAGTGGATCTGCACAGAGCCCGAACTCCTTGCTCGGCTTCTCTTACCTCCATGGTCACAGATTGTCCCAAAGACTGAGAGGAGGGTGGCGCAACCCCCAACCCCACCCAAAGCCTCACTGCCACTGCGTTTGGGACAGACCCTGGCGGTCGAAACCCTGTCTGCCCTCTGGGCCACGTGCCAGGTGTTGCTGTCTCTAAGCTGAACCTGGTCACCTTTTTTGAGCAAAGAGCCCTGGGATGTGAAGAAAAGGAGACAACAGTCATACACCCAGCCGTGTGGCTGACAGGGTCCTGGTGCTCCAGTCAGGTGTCAGACCTGAGCATCTGAGTTGGGAGAGCTGAGTTCAGGACATGGGTCCACCAGAGACCTCCTGGTTCCACATAATATCAATCGGTGAAATCTCTCTCAGAGATCTCCGTCTCAACGCTAAGACCCAGCTCCACTCAACGACCAGCAAGCTACAGTGCTGGACACCCTATGCCAAACAACTAGCAAGACAGGAACACAACCCCACCCATTAGCAAAGAGGCTGTCTAAAATCATAATAAGTTCATAGACACCCCAAAACACACCACTGGATGCAGTCCTGCCCACCAGAAAGGAAAGATCCAGCCTCATCCACCAGAGCACAGGCACCAGTCCCCTCTACCAGAAAGCCTACACAACCCACTGAATGAAACTTACCCACTGGGGGCAGACACCAAAAACAATGAGAACTACGAACCTGCAGGCTGTGAAAAGGAGACCCCAAACACAGTAAATTAAGCAAAATGAGAAGACAGAGAAATACACAGCAGATGAAGGAGCAAGGTAAAAACACACCAGACCTAACAAATGAAGAGGAAATAGGCAGTCTACCTGAAAAAGAATTCAGAGTAATGATAGTAAGCATGATTGAAAATCTTGGAAATAGAATGGAGAAAATACAACAAACGTTTAACAAGGACCTAGAAGAACTAAAGAGCAAACAAACAATGATGAACAGCACAATAAATGAAATTAAAAATTCTCTAGAAGGAATCAATAGCAGAATAACTGAAGAAGAAGAACGGATAAGTGACCTGGAAGATAAAATAGTGGCAATAACTACTGCAGAGCAGAATAAAGAAAAAAGAATGAAAATAATTGAAGACAGTCTCAGAGACCTCTAGGACAATGTTAAACACACCAACATTCGAATTATAGGGGTCTCAGAAGAAAAAGAGAAAAAAAAAAGGGACTGAGAAAATATTTGAAGAGATTACAGTTGAAAACATCCCTCATATGGGAAAAGAAAGAGTCAATCAAGTCGAGGAAGCACAGAGAGTCCCATACAGGATAAATCCAAGGAGAAACACGCCAAGACGCATATTAATCAAACTATCAAAAATTAAAAACAAAGAAAATATATTAAAAGCAGCAAGGGAATAGCAACAAATAACATACAAGGGAATCCCCTTCAGGTGAACAGCTGATCTTTCAGCAGAAACTCTGCAAGCCACAAGGGAGTGTCAGGACACATATAAAGTGATGAAAGGGAAAAACCTACAACCAAGATTAGTCTACCCAGCAAGGATCTCGTTCAGATTCGATGGAGAAATTAAAACCTTTACAGATAAGCAAAAGCTAAGAGAATTCCGCTCTGCCAGACCAGCTCTACAACAAATGCTAAAGGAACTTCTCTAGGCAGGAAACACAAGAGAAGGAAAAGACTTACAATAACAAACCCAAAAGAATTAAGAAAATGGTAATAGGAACATATATATCACTAACTACCTTAAATGTAGATGGATTAAATGTTCCAACCAAAAGACATACACTGGCTGAATGGATACAAAAACAAGACCCGTATATACACTGTCTACAAGAGACCCACTTCAGACATAGGGACACATATAGACTGAAAGTGAGGGGATGGAAAAAGATATTCCATGTAAATGGAAATCAGAAGAAAGCTGGAGTAGCAATTCTCATAGCAGACAAAATCGACTTTAAAATAAAGAATATTACAAGAGACAAAGAAGGACACTACGTAATGATCAAGGGAAAAATCCAAGAAGAAGATATAACAATTGTAAATATTTATGCACCCAACATAGGAGCACCTCAATACATAAGGCAAATGCTAACAGACATAAAAGGGGAAATCGACAGTAACACAATCATAGTAGGAGACTTTAACACCCAACTTTCACCAATGGACAGATCATCCAAAATGAAAATAAATAAGGAAACACAAGCTTTAGATGATACATTAAACAAGATGGACTTAATTGATATTTGTAGGACATTCCATCCAAAAAAAGCAGATTACACTTTCTTCTCAAGTGCTCATGGAACATTCTCTAGGATAGATCATATCTTGGGTCAGAAATCAAGCCTTGGTAAATTTAAGAAAATTGGAATCATATCAAGTATCTTTTCTGACCACAACGCTATGAGACTAGATATCAATTAGAGGAAAAAATCTGTAAAAAATACAAACACATGGAGGCTAAACAATACACTACTAAATAACCAAGAGATCGCTGGAGAAATCAAAGAGGAAATCAAAAATTACCTAGAAACAAATGACAATGAAAACACGACAACTCAAAACCTATGGGATGCAGCAAAAGCAGTTCTAAGAGAGAAGTTTATAGCAATACAATCCTACCTCAAGAAACAAGAAACATCTCAAATAAACAACCTATCCTTACACCTAAAGCAATTAGAGAAAGAAGAAAAAAAAAACCCAAAGTCAGCAGAAGGAAAGAAATAATAAAGATCAGATCAGAAATAAATGAAAAAGAAATGAAGGAAATGATAGCAAAGATCAATAAAACTAAAAGCTGATTATTTGAGAAGATAAACAAAATTGGTAAACTATTAGCCAGACTCATCAAGAAAAAAAGGGAGAAGACTCAAGTCAATAGAGTTAGAAAGCAAAAAGGAGAAGTAACAACTGACACTGCAGAAATATGAGGGATCATGAAGAACCTAGGGGCAGGATGGGAATAAAGATGCAGAACTACTAAAGGATGGACTTGAGGACATGGGGAGGGGGAAGGGTAAGCTGAGACAAGGTGAGAGAGTGGCAGAGACATATATATGCTACCAAATGTAAAACTGCTAGCTAGTGGAAAGCAGCTGCATAGCACAGGGAGATCAGCTCGGTACTTTGGGACCACATAGAGGAGTGGGATAGGGAAGGTGGAAGGGAGGGAGACAAAAGAGGGAAGAGATATGGGGATATATTCTTTTTTTTTAATATGTATAGCTGATTCACTTTGTTATAAAGCAGAAACTAACACACCATTGTAAAGCAATTATACTCCAATAAAGATGTTTAAAAAAAAAGAAATATGAAGGATCATGAGTGATTACTACAAGCAACTCTATGCCAATAAAATGGACAACCTGGAAGAAATGGACAAATTCTTAGAAAAGCACAACCTTCTGAGACTGAACCAGGAAGAAACAGAAAATGTAAACAGACCAATCACAAGCACTGAAATTGAAACTGTGATAAAAATCTTCCAACAAACAAAAACCCAGGACCAGATAGTTTCACAGGCAAATTCCATCAAATATTTAGAGAAGAGCTAACACCTATCCTTCTCAAACTCTTCCAAAGTATAGCAGAGGGAGGAACACTCCCAAACTCATTCTATGAGGCCACCATCACCCTGATACCAAAACCAAACAAGGATGTCACAAAGAAAGAAAACTACAGACCAATATCATTGATGAACATAGATGCAAAAATCCTCAAAAAAATATTAGCAAACAGAATCCAACAGCACATTAAAAGGATCATACACCATGATCAAGTGGGGTTTATATCAGGAATGCAAGGATTCTTCAATATAAGCAAATCAATCCATGTGATAAACCATATTAACAAATTGAAGGAGAAAAACCATATGATCATCTCAATAGATGCAGAAAAAGCTCTCAACAAAATTCAACACCAATTTATGATAAAAACCCTCTAGAAAGTAGGCATAGAGGGAATTTACCTCAACATAATAAAGGCCATATATGACAAACCCACAGCCAACATTGTCCTCAATGGTGAAAAACTGAAACCATTTCCGCTAAGATCAGGAACAAGGCAAGGTTGTCCACTCTCACCACTATTATTCAACATAGTTTTGGAAGTTTTAGCCACAGCAATCAGAGAAGAAAAAGAAATAAAGGAATCCAAATTGGAAAAGAAGAAGTAAAACTGTCACTGTCTGCACATGACATGATACTATACATAGATAATCCTGAAGATGCCACCAGAAAACTATTAGAGCTAATCAATGAATTTGGTAAAGTAGCAGGATACAGAATTAATGCACAGAAATCTCTTGCATTCCTATACACTAATGATGAAAAATCTGAAAGGGAAATTAAGGAAACACTCCCATTTACCATTGCAACAAAAAGAATAAAATACCTAGGAATAAAGCTACCTACAGAGACAAAAGACCTGTATGCAGAAAACTATAAGACACTGATGAAAGAAATTAAAGATGATACCAACAGATGGAGAGATATACCATGTTCTTGGATTGGAAGAATCAACATTGTGAAAATGACTATACTACTCAAAGCAATCTACAGATTCAATGCAATCCCTATCAAACTACCAATGACATTTTTCACAGAACTAGGACAAAAAATTTCACAATTTGTATGGAAACACAAAAGACCCCGAATAGCCAAAGCAATCTTGAGAAAGAAAAATGGAGCTGGAGGAATCAGGCTCCAGGACTTCAGGCTATACTACAAAGCTACAGTAATCAAGACAGTATGGTACTGGCACAAAAATAGCAACATAGATCAATGGAACAGGATAGAAATCCCAGAGATAAACCCACACACATATGGTCACCTTATCTTTGATAAAGGAGGCAAGAATATACAATGGAGAAAAGACAGCCTCTTCAATAAATGGTGCTGGGAAAACTGGACAGCTACATGTAAAAGAATGAAATTAGAACACTCCCTAACACCATACACAAAAATAAACTCAAAATGGATTAAAGACCTAAATGTAAGGCCAGACACTATAAAACTCTTAGAGGAAAACATAGGCAGAACACTCCATGACATAAATGACAGCAAGATACTTTTTGACTCACCTCCTAGAGAAATGGAAATAAAAACAAAAATAAACAAATAGGACCTAATGAAACTTCAAAGCCTTTGCACAGCAAAGGAAACCATAAACCAGACAAAAAGACAACCCTCAGAATGGAAGAAAATACTTGCAAACAAAGCAACTAACAAAGGATTAATCTCCAAAATATACAAGCAGCTCATGCAGCTCAATATCAAAAAAACAAACAGCCCAATCCAAAAATGGGCAGAAGACCTAAACAGACATTTCCCCAAAGAAGATATACAGATTGCCAACAAACACATGAAAGGGTGCTCAACATCACTAATCATTAGAGAAAAGCAAATCAAAACTACAATGAGGTATCACCTCACACCGGTCAGAGTGGCCATCATCAAAAAATCTACAGACAACAAATGCTGGAGAGGGTGTGGAGAAAAGGGAACCCTCCTGCACTGTTGGTGGGAATGTAAATTGATACAGCCAGTACGGAGAACAGTATGGAGGTTCCTTAAAAAACTAAAAATAGAACTACCACATAACCCATCAATCCCACTACTGGGCATATACCCTGAGAAAACCATAATTCAAAAAGAGTCATGTACCGCAATGTTCATTGCAGCACTATTTACAATAGCCAGGACATGGAAGCAACGTAAATGTCCATTGATAGATGAATGGATAAAGAAGATGTGGCACATTTATACAATGGAATATTACTCAGCCATAAAAAGAAATGAAATTGAGTTATTTGTAGTGAGGTGGATGGACCTAGAGACTGTCATACAGAGTGAAGTAAGTCAGAAAGAGAAAAACAAATACCATATGCTAACACGTATATAAGGAATATAAAAAAAAAAGGTTCTGAAGAACCTAGGGGTAGGACAGGAATAAAGACACAGACATAAAGAATGGACTTGAGGACACGGGGAGGGGGAAGGGTAAGCTGGGATGAAGTGAGAGAGTAGCATGGACATACAGACACTATCAAATGTAAAACAGATAGCTAGTGGGAAGCAGCCGCATAGCACAGGGAGATTAACTTGGTGCTTTGTGATCACCTAATGGGGTGGGATAGGGAGGGTGGGAGGGAGATGCAAGTGGGAGGGAATATGGGGATATGTATATGTATAGCTGATTCACTTTGTTATAAAGCAGAAACTAGCACACCATTGTAAAGCAATTATACTCCAATAAAGATGTTAAAAATAAATAAATAAATAAAATTATATTCCTACTGTTATGGTTAATGTTTTAATTTTTTATCTTGTGATCACCAAAAAGGGCATATTCCAATTTGTACTTCATTGAATATTACTGAGGTTCAACATATTTCATGTATTTATTGCTGTTGTTTCTTCTGTGAATTTGTATTCCTGTCCTTTGACAATATGGGGGTTTTTATTATTTTTCTCTATGGATTTATAGATTCTCTGTATTATGGATATTACTACCTTCCTGGCTGTGTATGTTACTGGTATTTTGTCCCATCAGTAGCTTGTCTTTTAATTCTGTCTGCAATATCTTTTGTTAAACAAAACATTTGGATTTTTATGCTTCAGTCTGTCAGTGTTTTCCTTTCCACACTTGGTTTTAATAAGAACCTCTGTTCTGTGAGAAGAGAAATATGAAGGAGGCCCCCTTCCTGAGAGATAGCTATTTTATGGCTAATAAAGATTCTTAAGTAGGGTGGTGATGAATCTTTCCTTATATTTAAATTTGGGGGTCCAAATTTTCATATGCATGCTACAGACACATAATAGTATGTCAAGATTAATATTTTTTTAATGTTTCCATACATTTTTCTTCATCACTGGCTGACATTAGCATTCACCACTTGGTTTTGTGATTCACTGAATGTTTTAGGTGGTTCAATAATTTCTGTGTGAATCGTAAGAAATTCTTCAGAGATAACCCCTTGAGGGTGCATATTCTCTCAAATTCCCTCTGATCCTTCAACTGCTAATCTAACCGAAACTAAGCAGTATTAACAAGAGAATATTGCCTATTTTTAGAATCTAAAGTCCAGGATTCATGAACATACTCTGGTAGGACTGGAGTCCAGCACTGGCTTGGGCTTTACTGTGGACTGTTGTCATTTTTTTTTTTTTAACAGTCAGACGTCATTATTCCCAGGACACGTCAGAATAATATAATGAAGATTTTAAGGGATAACCTTGCTTTCAAGTATACTCTTTTCAGCTCTCTCCCTCGTGGCACACCAGGTCAGGAGCAGCCCAGTAGTACTTGCTAACCCTTACCCTTATGGCCTTGCATCTTCTGAGGGTTCATCTTTCTTTCTTTCTTTTTTTTTTTTTTTTTTTTTAGTACACGGGCCTCTCACTGTTGTGGCCTCTCCCATTGCGGAGCACAGGCTCCCAACGCGCAGGCTCAGCGTCCATGGCTCATGGGCCCAGCCACTCCGCGGCATGTGGAATCTTCCCAGACCGGGGCACGACCCCGTGTCCCCTGCATCGGCAGGCGGACTCTCAACCACTGTGCCACCAGGGAAGCCCTGAGGGTTCATCTTAATCACAGTGTGATCAGGGCCTTGGAAAGTGCAAATGGGGAAAATGACAGTCATTGAGCAATTCTTAAAGTGTGATGAATTGTTTTGTCATCAACTGTAGCCCTCCCTACACATTGCTAACAAACTCATTGCCCTGTTGTGGAGGGCACAGATTGTATTTGCTGTCCTTTGAGTGCATGGGTCATTTGTGTGCTCCTGAAATCTGAATTTGCATGAAAAAATAATCACCTAGAATGGTTCCTATTAGTCGTTTTCCTTTGTACTTAACTTGATTAAATGTTTAACCTGATGTAAATTCTGGGCTTTAAACTCAGGATGGATACCCTGAGATGATTATCTGGCAGTGAGGTCTACCTTACCTTAGCCTGAGAGGGCGGACCTAGTTTGTACCCGATTATCAATGGAGATCTTTTTTTTTTTTTTTACTTTAGCAGCAACCCAGAAGAGTAAGGAGGACTGATCATAAGACCATCAGTAATATTTTCACATTTTGAACCTAATAATAGCAAACACACAGTGCTTACTATGTATCAGGCTCTGTACTAAGTCTTTACACGTAATAACTCAATCTTCACAACAACCTTATAAGGTTGGCCCTTCTATTGTCCCCATTTAGCAGATGGTAAGACTGAGGCTCAGAGAGATTATAGAGAAATGACAGAACCAGCTTTAAAATCCAGATGATCAGCTCCAGAATCAGGTTCTTAACCACTAAATGCTGCTTAATTTATTTATTTAGAAAAATTGGAGATAGGATAAGAAGAGCCCCATAAATCGGCGGTCAATACATTAGAACAGATCTCTCCAAAATTTGTTCAAAGTGGAATCTGGAATGTACAATGAAAGAGCAAACACGATAATAAGAGCAAAGTAGGAACTAGATGTTTTTCTAAAGTTCTTAATATGTATTAATTCATTTAGTACTCACAACAACTTTATGAAAAGGGTACTACCATTCTGCCCACTTTACTAATGGACAAACTGAGGCCCAGGGAAGTAAAATAGTTAGGCTGATGAGACACAGCTGAAAGTGTTTTACTATCAACTCCTTAATTATTTCTAGCTCTCAAATCATTTGTTCTCTATAAAACTTCAAGGTGGTTTTCACATACGTCATCTCATTTTATTCTCAAAATAATAGTGTACCAAACTGTTCCATAAGTCAGGGTTCACTTTCCTTTAGCAGTTAAGGTGTGTTTTCTACGTTAAGCCATTAGGAGATAAGGAAGAGTTCTTTAACGCTCAAGGTAAAACTTCCAGTCTTTTTTGTTGAAATGGAATCAGGGCAATCAGTTGTTAGCAAGGATCACAATCCAGCGTTGCAGGGCCGGGGAGGAGACAAATGGAGTCCCCAGATGATCAGTACAGGCTCCGGAAGTAAATAGAAATATTTCAAACCCAACCAGGAGGAAGGCTGGGGTTTCACATCCATTCTGCTCTTGGCTCTGGCCTTCTTTTGTGGGCCATGCATTTCAAGAGAATTGTTTAGGAGATTTAGGTGAGTTGGGCCATTTGAAATGTGGAAGAAGTGGAAAGGAAGAATCACCACTGTTTGATTGTTGACACAAAGGAGGGTCAAAGCACAGGTCAGCTCTACTGCCCCAGGCTAGAAAGCACACAGTCTGAGATGGAGTTCCCCTCAGGCAGGATTGCTACATACTGCTAAGTACATTGTTGAGTGTACAACCTAACCAACAACACACAGTGGCCCTGCTTTTATGAAATGCTCTTGGGAGAATTTCTTATTGTGTAGACCTAATTGTAAACAAATCCACCAAAAAAGATTTTCAAAATATAGAACAACTTGATCCATTAGACCTTGTCAGTTTTATTTCAATGGGTTTTTTAAAAAATGAAATGACAACTTTACTGAGATATAATTCATATACCATACAATTAACCCATTAAAAATGTACAATTAAACATTTTTTAAAATATATTCAGAGTTGTGCAACCATCACCACGATTGATTTTAGAACATTTCATCAGGTGCAAAAGAAACTCCATGCTCATTAACAGTTATTCCTCATTTCCTCCCAACCACCCCAGCCCTTGGCGACCAACCACGAATCCACATTCTGTCTCTATGCATATGCCTATTTTGGACATTTCATAACAATGGAATCATACAATATGTGATCTTTTGTGTCTGGCTTCTTTCATTTAGCATGTCTTCAAGATTCATCCATGTCATACAGTATATTAGTGCTTTTTTCCTTTTTATTGCTGAATAATATTCCATTGCATAGCTATACCACATTTTGTTTATTCATTTATTTGTTGATGGACATTTGCGTTGGATCCACTTTTTGACTACGATGCATAATGCTGCTTTGAAGGTTTGTGCACAAGTTTTTTGCATAGACATATGTTTTCATTTCTCTGGGGTATATATCTAGAAGTGGGGTTGATGCATTATATGGTAGCCTTATATTTAACCTTTTGAGGAGCTGCCAGACTGTTTCACCATTTTGCATTCCCACCAGCAGTGTATGAGGGCTCCAATTTTTCCACATCCTCACCAACATTTATCTGCCTTTTTGATTCTAATCATACTAGTGGGTGTGAAGTGATAATTCATTGTGGTTTTGATTTCATTTCCCTAGTGACTAATCACGTTGGACATCTTTTCATGTGAATTTGTCCTTTTGCATATCTTCTTTGGAGAAATGTCTATTCAGATACTTTGATGGCTTCAGTGTAAATGAGAGCCTCTTCGATGTGGTATCTCTGTCTCTCTCTGTCTTTTTTTTTTTTTTGTAGTTAATCTGTATTTACTGTGTACCAGAGTGTATAGAGAACATGACACTTGGTTCAATCTTTGCCTTATGTTCAGTCTTTCAGAAGAATCAGAACTACACTCTCTGGATTCCCCTCTATGCCTACAACTCCCCTCTTAGTCTCCTTCACCAACTTGTCTTCCTCCACCCCCTCCCTGCATTCTCAGTTCCTTCTTCTTGCTGCACTCCAGTTGGAGACCATATTTCTTCCCACAGCCTGTGTCATCCTGTCAGCTACAATGATGAGCTCATCAATATCAGAGATCATGTACATTATCCTCTCAACTCACAATTCCAACTGACTGTCTGGCAGAACCTTCCATCTTTTGACAGCTAAAGGGATCTTCATTTACTATAATCAGACCCAGCCATCAAGGTCCAGCATTAATCCTCCTCCCACACAGGACTTACCCAACCTCGATGTGGTATCTCTTTGCAGTACCCACCCTTGTGTGGCAGCTCTGACTTAGGGGGACCCAGCATTAAATCAGATCTATAAATACTCGGGGTGCGCCTTCTAATGTGCAAGGCACTGCACTTGCCTCTAGGCATCAGGGGATGTGTGAAGGTGCAGTGATTAATTTTAACAACTAGTGATTGAGCACCTACTGCATGGAAGGCTCTTCCAGGGCACGAAGAGGAGTAGCACACAGTCCTTGTCCACAACGAGCTTAGAATCCAGTGTGAGATAGACAAATTGACACTTATAACCACTGTATAATTCAGCCATCTTTGTGGGCCGCTGCCATTTCGATGATAAAGTCAGCCTCAGCTGCTTCCCAAGCTGCCCCAGATAAGCACATTATCTAAGCCTAAGTGGTGTTCCCTGGTCCCTTCGTCCAACAGCCGAATCCCTGCCCCGTGGAGAGGTTCTGGAGCCACCACTGTTCACAGCACAGACACAGGCTTGGAGTTAGTTGAGTGTATCCCAGACGAATCATGGGGTGCTTGATACAAATATAGAGTCACAGGCTACCGAATCAGAACCTCATGGGCTGGGACCCAAGAACTTGCACCTTAATAAGCTCCCTAGGTGTGGCCCATCATTCATGAATGATGAGGTCTGAGAACCACCTACTTAACCCCTGCTTGCAAGTGCTGTTTGAGCAGTAGTTTCTCCCAATGGCACATTAGACTCTGGGGAATGACCCTGTAGTTCCTGAAAATTACAGCCACTCCAAGTTTTCTTAAGAACCCACCTAGCATATTCTTTGTAGTCAAAGAAGTGTTGATTGCTGGGTAAAACAGTGCATTGTTGCTCACCTGAAACCTCCCTCGAGTGATATGAGACAGCTGAGTGGAATTTTGGGTTCCCCCTCCCTTTCCGGTTTCCCT
Source organism: Mesoplodon bidens (assembly GCF_964165515.1). Classification (NCBI taxonomy): domain Eukaryota; kingdom Metazoa; phylum Chordata; class Mammalia; order Artiodactyla; family Ziphiidae; genus Mesoplodon; species Mesoplodon bidens. The sequence goes on along the minus strand of NC_138172.1, from coordinate 47,599,417 downwards.
GAGCAGCAAATCCAGCCATACGTTATAAGCTCTCTCTGGGAAGCAGCAGCCTTTGCCTTCACGGGTGGTGGGAGAATCCAGCCTGCGGCCTAGAGTCCTTTTTGAAACTTGCCGTTGATGTGAGCTTTATGGCCTCTGGAAGGTAAGTCCAGGATGAACAAATGGGTTTGTAGAAAGAGCTGCGTCTCTAGGAGTGAAGAATAGCCTAGGTCAGCTCTGTGTCTCACTGTCTCTGTAGAGATGAATTCCACTGCGCTTTTAATCTGCTCCCTGGAGAATATGGCCTCCAGCAGCAGCAGCCCCATCCATCCAAACTTGCTCTCAAGGACCATGTGTTTTCATGCAGTTACAAAGGGGAACAGCAGGGTCCTAAGCCTAAACAACCTTTTTTTGGGGTGTCCAAGGAGCCCCACCTTAGGGAGTGGTAATTTGCAATTGCCTCAGGGGAGTAATTTTTGATTTCAAGCTATTCTCTATTTTAGATTGAAGGCTTTTCTAAAATTACTAAGATGTTGAATTGTAGCTTTGTTTTTAACTCCTAAGTAGGGGGAAAGCCCGCATCTAACAATAGGATATTCCCTAAAAGGGTGTAGGGCCCACATCACCTCATCCATGATGCATTCAATTCGATGCTTTGAAAATGGTGTTTAAAAGTTATATTAAACTTTTTTTTTTTTTTTTTTTTTTTTTTTTTTGCGGTACACGGGCCTCTCACTGTTGTGGCCTCTCCCGTTGAGGAGCACAGGCTCCAGATGCGCAGGCTCAGCGGCCATGGCTCACGGGCCTAGCCGCTCCACGGCATGTGGGATCTTCCCGGACAGGGGCACGAACCCATGTCCCCTGCATCGGCAGGCTGACTCTCAACCACTGCACCACCAGGGAAGCCCCAGGGCCTGGAGTTAAGCCGTGCAGCCTGCCCAGAATAAAGGTGCTTTAAGGGAGGTTGGGTTATTGGTGTATTTCATGGGTCCTTGAGGCTTTGGTTAGAAACCGAAGTTTGAAATTGAACTGTAATGATTAGAAAAAAAGAAGTAAAATGCAGGACTATGTGGGGCTCCTGGGGACCTAGTTGCTCTACCCAAGGGACAGCCCAGTCTGCAATGGTGACAACTGAATCACTATGGAAACAATACCCAGTTACTTTAATTTTGGTCGTGGCTATGAAGATGCCAGATGGATGCTATTTTGGTTGATAGTAAATTCCTGGGTTTCTGTTTTCAACTCAGTTCAGGTGTTGGGTCTTGATTCTATTTCCTGGCTGTAAAGTATCTGGAGACAAGCCCGGATTGAGTCCCATTAAGTTTGAGCACTATTAAATAAAAGATAGTACTTCCTTGGGCATCTGCACTGGTTTGTTAGCCCTTGCTCCAGGTCACCTATTAGTCTGGAATACCTCTGTCCTTGGCCACCCAGCCTAGGTCATCAATGCAGCTGCCCAAGCACCAAGACCAGCACAACCCCGTGCCTTGTCGAAGCCTTGCCTCTCAGTTGCATGTGCTCATCAAGACCTCATGGGCTGTTTCTCATTCCCTTCCATGCAGGCTACTGCTGCTTTGAAGGAAATGTTCAGTGAGACTTTGAACCTGGAGATATTCTTGTTTTTCTTCCCCAGTATTGGGTTGGCTTTGGAGGCTGTACCCAAATTAGGAAAAAGTGGGTGGTAATGAAGCAGCCAGAGAACTTGGCTTTTCCCATGTCTGCTTGGGATATGGATTAAAAGTCTTTAACTCTGAGTTCGATTTTTGATAAAAGGAATTCTTTATTCCTAGTTTTTAAGCTACAGTTAACTCCTTGCCTTCAGATGGCCTAACGTATTGACAGTAGGTAACAGGTCGTACACTCCCATGACTCACACTGAATTAACTCAGTGCCTAGTGTGAAATAGCTACTCAAAGTGTTGTTTAAAATGAGATGCAGGTTCTCTGGCATTTGAAAGTCTTCAGAAAACTTCAGGTATGCTTGAGAGGACCCTAACTGATGATTAAGGTCTACAGCAAACATGTAGACCATGCATGATCCTGATTGAAAGGAAGCTAAAAATAGGCCTAGGAGACCAGGTGCTTTGATATTGGAGAAATTGAGCTGAAAGGGGCTTAGTGATGATCTAGTCTGCCCTACCTCTCTTATTCTTTCACAAAGTGACAGGAATACTGTTTTCCCCTTCCAGACTCGACAATTGAAACCCAGTTGTCAGACTTTTCCATAACTAGTTAATGGTAGGGTAGTACTGAGGATCTGGCGTGATGCTGATCATATTGTCCATCCCATCTTGTCCACTTTCCTATGGCAGAGAGAGATGCAGTGAGTTCACGAAACTGTTCAGCTTATCTGCTTGACACCTTCCTTCAGAAGGTTGACAGCCTGGACTGTAGGAACATTTCTCTTTGGATTTTATTTCCAATTCTTAGTGTGTGTGTGCTCTTAGGCTCTTTAACAATCAGGTGCTTCATGTACAGATAGAGCTGGTAGGGGCCCAGCTGGTTGGTTTATTTCTTCAAGTCGTTAGCCTCTCTTTCAGAGGTAGTCATTTCCTTTTGGCCACCCTCCAGCTGTGGCTCCATCTAGCTCTCTTGTCTCCACCTGGCACAGGTTCAGAAAACCCTAGAAGACTCCTTCGTGATCCCAAAGGCTGTGTTGGTAGAGGAGCCCAGCTTGGTCTCCCTTCCATGTTGATTAAATTATCATTGCTTTTGGCAGAAAGCATCCGACTACATTGTTGGCATTGGTCCCCAAGAGCCAGTTGGCACACTTAAAGCTAGAGCTTTGAGTGGCACCTCTATGGGGAGCTTCAATCTACCTCCATCACCTTTTAATTATAACCTTATGAATTATGCATCTGTGAAGATGGCAAACGCTATGTGTGAGATGTACGATTTTTCTCCATCAGATTTTCTGTAACAGAACTGCTAATGACAGGGTCACTGCCCTTCCTTTTACTATTGGTTTGATTCCCTGGTATTTTTTTTTTCTAGATGTTTGAAGGCCATTCCAAATAGCAGGAGTCAGAAGACTGAGGCGGTTTGTGGAAGGGAGGTCCTTGTTTAGTACCTGTTCTCTGCCAGAACTGTGCTAGACTAGATACATTTTCTTTAATCGTTATAACTCTGCCTGAAATGTCTTCTCTATTAAGGCTCATGGAGGTTTAAATCATCCTGAGTCTTTTCGTTGCATCCCTCTGGGAACAGTGTTTTCTAAATGACTACATATATATATAGTGTACATGTAGTTATTGCATTTCTAACACTGGTTATGGGAAAGTTTTGGATTGTTATCATAGCACATAAAATAGAAACCAAATCATTTATCTCCTTTCTCTTTACTCAGGAGGTACGTTGGTTGTTAGGGTCACTGGTTTTATAGTTGAGTTTACTAGAGACTAGTCCAGTAACAGCTGGACTTGGAACCCTTTGCTGTAGCTTATGTTGGTCTTGAAATGGAGTTTCAGGGTCTCTGTTTCACTAAGGTCAAGACTGTAAGTTGAGTGAACTTTGAGTCTTCTCAACTGGTCAAAACTAGAAGCCTCCATCTAGGTGGTTTGCTAGGATTTGTAACAAACTGTTGAGTTACTGATGCCATTCATTAGGCACTGGTTGGCTCCTATATTCAAGCACATACTGACATATTTTGTAACAGAGTTTGGAGATTGAAATGAAGACCATCTTGGCCTTAAGGCTCCCATAGCCTGACAGGAGATGGATCTGTGCATAGCTTGACAAAGCACACCCAGAAGTAGGTTTCATATTCATGTTTGCCCTTCCTTTGTTCTTTCTTTCTGCCCCTCTTTTTCCTCTTCTGCCAGTAGCATCCACACCATTTCTTTGGTACCCTGGTAAACACCCAGGGTAAAGCAACTGGCTGTGTGGAAGTACTCACATACTGGAGGAAACTGTCAGTGGGATCTGACAGCTGATGTCAGTGCATAGGAAGTCACATTTCTTCTTCCCATGCAGTGGATAGGCTGAGAGTCACAGCTAGCCAGCCATCTTGTCCCCTTATTGGCAGTTTGCCTATGACTTCCTTAAATCTTATCAGATGTTTTAGAAAATGAAACTACATTTTTGGAGAATCCAAAAGATATTTGGGAGTCTATCGATGACTGAAATTTTACTTCAATGACATGAGATTGTTCCTATGTTAAGGTCCTTAATGTTCTTAAAGCAAAATATGAATTGCTTCTTCAGCAAATAGGATGTGTGCAGATATTTATTTCCTGCATTCGGACCACACAGGGCCTCAATTTCTCCAAAATATGGAGACTAATCTAAGGAGACACAGATTAGAATAGGCCTGTTTGTATCTGATCACCTTTCTCTCTTAAATTCTACAGTCCTAGGAGAAGAACCGTGGGGTCACGGTGGGATGATGAAGATCTCATTTTTCTAGATTAAAAATCATATTATCACTACCTTTAGGAAACAATGGTGCTTATTCTTCTCAATTCTTGTTAAAGCCTTTCATTCAAGATATTGCTTAGTCATCTAGGGCAAAGTCTATAGGAGTTAAACTGGTAGCAAATGTGGGAAGGAGGCTTGCCTTAATAAGTAGGAGAGGGCTCCCCTGGTGGCGCAGTGGTTGAGAGTCCTCCTGCCGATGCAGGGGACACGGGTTCGTGCCCCAGTCCGGGAAGATCCCACATGCTGCGGAGCGGCTAGGCCCGTGAGCCATGGCCGCTGAGCCTGCGCATCTGGAGCCTGTGCTCCCCAATGGGAGAGGCCACAACAGTGAGAGGCCTGCATACCGCAAAAAAAAAAAAAAAAAAAAAAAAAAAAGAATAAGTAGGAGATTCCTGTGAAATCCAAATGAACAAGGGGGGCTGTTGGCCTCTTAAGATAAATCAACCCCAGAGGAGTAAGAAAGAAGAGTCGAATCTAGGAACTTACAAAACAGACCAGATAATGTCTCTCTAAAACTATTGACCTATATAAACTCTATTAACTGACATTCCTAAAATCACCGTGAACCATGCACAACTTTTGAGTCTGCAAAAGGTATAGTGTGATCCAACAAGCAGCTGCCATGGTCCAGGAGTGATGGATGATGGGTGGGGAAAGCCCTGTGGGTTTCAGTGGGCTACAGCTCTGGTCACCCTACTTAGGCACTTCTTTAGTAGAAGGTGTGGTTTTCAGGCAGATAAGGGTAGCAGGCCTGCTGGCAAGCCTGGGCAACTGTTCATTTTATTGTTTAAAATTCTAAATTACCTGACAGATGGCTGGGGTCTTAATGTCAGTGTATTTCAGAAGCCTTTCATCCTCCGCTTAGAGCTGTCATACTGCCCAAGGGCAGCTTCCAAGCGCCTTTTCCTGGCTGGGAGGAAGGAGAGAGTAAAGGTTGAGAAAATGTCTACAAGGTTACTGCAGCTTTAAAGGATGTTGGCTTTGTCTCAGTGAATGAGTGGCAAGCCCACTTAACCAGGGCAGAGATGAGAACACACAGAAGAAGGCTCTGTATCCACCAATAACTGCCCCCCCCCAAGTGCTGGAAGCAGGGGGCTTATAAAGGGGCTGGAGGGGAAAATGCTCCCTCACCTGTTTCCAGATGACCCTGCAGTCTCTATAAGAGGCAGTGTTAACCTTGGGGTTCATGGGAATAAGCTTTGGGCGTCAGTGAACCACCCACAGTCAAATGTAAGATTTTGTGTGCATTTTTCTGGTGAACCAGAAACACCGGCTTCCCAGAGGTGTTTTCGAAACCAGAAAGGGTTAAAATCATCATTCTGTTTGGGGGTCCTGAAAAGAATGATGGTGCTGAAAATAGGGGAAGAATGGAAGCTTTTTTCATCTACTTTTTGCCCCTGCTCCACGGAAGTGCTGCCGCCTCCACCACTGCTCTCGGCCACTTACATTTGTGGCTGCTTGTGGGAGGGCCACCTGACAAGCCTAGATGGCTTGTTTAGCTCTAATGAGTGGTGAGTTGAGTTTCAGTGTAGGAATGTCATTGGCTCTAACACTGGTTGCTGGTGAAGATATTTAGTGCTTGTTCTATACCAGGCATGGGTATGAGCACTGCACGCGTGGGCACTTTTATCCTCACAACAAACTTGGGGATAAATGCTGTTATCTTCACCCAAGATGATGAAAAGTAGGAGGATTCATTCAAATGACGGCAGTCTGCACTGCCATCAGGAAAGTCCAATGGAGGGTCCTCCCTTTGGGGAGGGCCTAGAATGCAAAGAAAAGGGGTTTCCAGGATGCATAAACTCCTCCTCTCACCTCCAATGAGTTTAACGAAAAAATAAATAAAACTAGAGCTTTTTTTTTTGGTGGTACGCGGGCCTCTCACTGTTGTGGCCTCTTGCGTTGCAGAGCACAGGCTCCGGACGCGCAGGCTCATGGGATCTTCCCGGACCGGGGAACGAACCCGTGTCCCGTGCATTGGCAGGTGGACTCTCAACCACTGCGCCACCAGGGAAGCCCCAAAACTAGGGCTTTTTGAGTTCTTCTAGACACCACTAGATGGTGGTGTGCCAAAGGCTATTTCCTACCAGGATGCCAACTGCCAAGGAATGCAGGTAAGTTTTGCTCTGGAGTGTAAAAATCTGCCGAATAGTTTGAAAGAAGAGTTTTAGGAGGGAGCTGGGAATCTCTCCCAACCTCCTGCCCCTCCTCCCCACACACCTGGTTCCAGAACGATTCAAAGCGAACGTTTCACATTTTGGCTAAATTGTGCTTCCAGCCTGCCTCTGCCCCCTGGCCTAATTCTGGGTTTTCATCTGCAGAGCATTCGTAATGAAGGGGTGTGATCTCTGCGTCCTCAGCAAGTCGCAACTGTTTCACAGTGATGGTAAGGCATTTTATCTTCACCTCTTTACAAAGTTCTCATGGTGCACAGATTCTAAGGCATGGAAGTCTTGTGATACACTGTAGTGTGGAGCCAGCAAGTGTGTGTTGAAATATTTTATTGCTGAAGTCAGTAGGAAGACAAAAACATTATGACTCTGTACCCTTTCCTCTGTCATTCACTTTGTCCTCTTACATGAAATCCTGCTTGGGTATTCCCTGCTGTTATCTATAGCTTTCAGGCACCTCTGCAAATGTAGACAAACAATCAAAATGTATTTTATATCACTAGGAGCCTGGTCCTTTCTTGGTTTTGTGTGAGTACCACAGTGAGACCAAAGCAGTCTCATTCAATTACAAGTTTTTCTTTAAGGAGTCATACAACTTTAATGGCTGTTGCTATTTCCATGGGGTCATAAGTGTATTTTTATGGCACCCTTTCCAGCAGTTAGACACGGAGATGAGTCTCTAGTCTAAAAGCCTCATCTAAAATCATATATAATTCACGTACTAAATGGCTAAACTGGAACTGCGCCACTTTTCTCTTACATAGGAATTTAAAACAGAATTATTAAGGGGTTGGATCTTCCTCTCATATGTGCCAGATGAAAATGTCCTACAGTCTTGTGCAGCTTGTTTCTAGAAGAGAGTTAAAGGCCAAGTATGAATCAATGCATGTGATGTGTGTTCAGGGTTCTTTGCAATTCCTTTACAGATCCATAGCAGGGTTTGCGGTTAAGTGGAAGTTGGTCTCAATTCTAACAGGACTGTTGTGAGGCTCCCCTTAATGGTACCTGAGTTATCATATTACGGTTTCTAACAACCTTTCCTTTGAAAAACATAGACAAACACTATTATGACTTAAGATTTTTTTGCATCTACCAGAAAATATACACATTTTGCAAGTGTGAATATCAAAGTGCTTTCCTTAACTAAGTATATTTTTATTTGCTATTTCTGCAAAGCAAACTGTGCCATTGGACTGTCTTTTAAGCAATCCTTAACATTGTCTTTGTATGCTGATCACACATAGCCTCTTTAAAATTTTTTTTTAATTTTAATTAATTGGTTTTTAACTGAAGTATCATTGATTTACAATGTTTCAGGTGTACAGCAATGTGATTCAGTTATATATGTGTGTGTATATATATACATTTTGTCTTTTTCAGATTCTTTTCCATTATAAGTTATTATAAGATATTGAATATACGTCCCTGTACACATATACTCTTTCTTTTAAAAAATTAATTATTTATTTTTGGCTGCGTTGGGTCTTCGCTGCTGTGCGCGAGCTTTCTCTAGGGCTACTCCTCATTTCCGTGCGCGGGCTTCTCATTGCACTGGCTTCTCTTGTTGTGGAGCACCGGCTCTAGGTGTGCGCTCTTCAGTAGTTGTGGCACACGGGCTTAGTAGTTGTGGCTCACGGCTCTAGAGCACAGGCTCAGTATTTGTGACACATGGGCTTAGTTGCTCCACGGCACATGGGATCTTCCTGGACCAGGGATCAAACCTGCGTCCCCTACCTTGGCAGGCGGCTTCTTAACAACTGTGCCACCAGGGAAGTCCCCACATATACTCTTAATAGCATCTACTTTGAGACTCCCATGTCCAACCTGTTGTCTTTTTGTGTTGTCTCCTTGCAGTTGTTGAGTTGAGTAACATTTCATGGTCACAGGTTCTCACCCTTGTTCCTACAATTCACTCCCATTCCACCCTAACCTTTCTAATGCATTTAATAATATGTTCGTATATATGCTTGACTCTTTCAATGTACAGTGGAGTGGAATGTATTCCAAATTACATAAGCGGTTCCACATTATGGACCTGTAATTCTCTCCACTCATTGTTTGTTTAAGATGTATGCATGCACAGCAACATGGATATATCTTATTCATGGCATATAACGGCAGCATTGTGTGCTAGAATATTTCCTTATCTGATCCCCAAGTGATGGTCACTATATCAGTTAACATAATATTAGCTAATGGACCAAACATGATAATTGTTTTGGTACTCCTAATAATAAATTTATTCCTGAGAGGAGGCATCTCTCTTCTAAAGCAGGGCTCTGAAGATACAGGCACCTATCTTTGCAGCTCTATTATCTTTAAACCAAGATTTCCAAGGCTGCCAAGGTTTCTGGTAATAAGGAAGGGGAGAGAGGACTGAGGATTATAACTAGAGGATATCTGGGTCATTCCTAGAGCAGTGCAGATCACCTCTATTAAGTTTGGTCAAAGACCACACCTAATGCCAGGGAAGCTGGAAAGCTATTGTAAATGGTATTGTTTTTTACATTTCAATTTTTCAATTGGTATATAGATACACAATTGATCTTTTTCAATGTTGACCTTGCATTTTATGACCTAACTAAATTCACTGGTTCTAGTAATTGATTTATAGATTCTTTAAAGTTTTCTACACAGTCACCTTTGAAAAGAGAAAGTTTGATCTTTCTCTTACGATCATGATGGCTTTTCTTTGTGTTATTGCAGTGGCTTCAATTTTGAGTACAATGTTGAGTAGAAACAGTAAGAGTGGATATCCTTGCTTTGTCACTGACTGCAGGGAGAAAACATTTAGCATGTATGATGAGTATGATGAGTATGATGTTAGCTGTAGGTGTTTTGTTTATGCATTTTCAGACTGAGGAAATTCCCTTCTCTTAGTATGCTGAGTGTTTGTTCCTTCATGAATTGGTATAGGATTTTATTAAATGCTTTTTCTGTATATATTAAAATAATCATGTGATTTTTTTCCCCGTTAATATGAGGAATTTTATTGAATGGTTTTCAATCATAAACCAACTTTGCATTCTGGGCATAAATTCCATTTATTCACAATATATTGATTTATTAATATTTTGCTAAGGATATTTGCATGTAATGCTCATTAGAGATATTGGTCTACAGTACTCTTTTCCTGTATTGTCTTTGTCTAGTGTTGGTATTGGGGAAATGTTGGCTTCATAAAATATGTTGAAGTGTTTTCTACTTGATTTTCTGAAAGTTTGTGTAAGACTGGTGTTATTTTTTTCTTAAATGTTTGATAGAATATGCTAATAAAACCATCTGGGCCTGGAGTCTTGTTTTTGAGAAATTTTAGTAGTTAATTTCTTTTATAGATATTGGCATTCAGATTTCTTATTTCCTCTTGTATCAGCTTTAATAAGTTGTATGATTTATAGACTTTGTCCATTATATCTAAATTATTTAATTTATCATAAAGTTCATAATATGTACTTTCCCTTTTAATGTCTTTCATTCCTGATATTGGTAATTTGTGTTTTTATTTTCTTGATTAGTGTAGCTAGGGGTTTATCAATTTTCTTAATCTTTTACTAGAACAACTTTTCATTTAATTTTGTTTTTATATTTTCTCTATTAGTCTTTATTAATTTTCTCAATTTCATAAAATTATTCTCTTATTTATATTCTACTTGCTTTGGGTTTACTTTGCTCTTTGTTTCTAGCTATTTAGCATGGAACTTTATAGAGTATTTATTGAAGAGGTTTCTTCCTTTCTAAAATAAACATTTGTAGCTATAATTTGCCTTTTAGCCACGAAGCCATGTTTTAGGTACATCATATATATTTTAGTATGCCTTATTGATTGATTGACTGATGGCAGGTTTAATAAGCAAGGGGACATACTTATGAGGCTTGTCTTGGGCAGTTGCAAGATGAGTAGATTGCCATACCTGCCGTCCAGATTCTTAAAAGTTTATATAGAAGCCTTAACTGGGTTCAGTCATGTGTACTCTCCAGATGGTCTAAACAACACATTACTCTCTCAAGGCTGTGTCTTCCTGGGGCAGCTTCTAGCATGGGGAAGGTAAGTGGAATGCATATCCAAGGACAGGGGAGTGGGTAGGAGCCTCCCATTGCCTGGGTCCAGCTCACGGGTCCGTCAGTGTTCACGTCTTCTCATGACCTCCTTCAACACTTCAAGAATCATGTTAGTGTTTCACACACTCAAAAGTAATGAATTTTTTAAAAATCACGTAGTTTGAGTAGAAACCCAGCCTCAGGTTAGTTTTATTCAGAAAATCTGGGGCCTTGGCACCTAATACACTTTATTTTATTCACTTCAAAATATTTCATAATTTCCTTGATTTCTTCTTTGACTTGTTTAGATGTATGTTGTTTAACTTCCAGATTTTTTTTCTTTTTAGATATTTTGTTATTAATTTCTAATTCCATTGTGGACAGAGACATAGGATGTATGTGTGATTTTGATCTTTTGAATTTATTGAGACTCTGTTTATGGTCCAGCACATGATCAGTGTTGATCAATGTATCATATGTATTCTGCGATTGTTTGCAAACTGTTCCACAAATGTCACTTAGGTCAAATTGCTCAGTAGAATTTTTCAAATCTCTGTCCTTACTGACTGTTGGTTTTTGTCTAGTTTTTCTATCAATAACTGACAGAAGAGTGTTAAAAAAAATCCAACTCTGATTATGGATTTGTTTTTCTCTGTTTTGGTTCTACCTACTCTTGCTTCATGTACAGGCACACCTTGGAGATATTGCAAGTTCAGTTCCAGACCACTGCAGTAAAGCGAGTCACATGAATATTTTGGTTTCCCAGTGCCTATAAAAGTTATGTTTACACTATACTGTAGTCTATTAAGTATGCAATAGTATTATGTCTAAACAATGTACATACTTTAATTAAAAAATGTTATTGGAAAAATGGTACCAACAGACTTGCCCAACACGGGGTTGCCACAAACCTTCAATTTGTGTAAAAACAAAACAAAACAAACCATAATATCTGCAAAGTGCAATAAAGCAAAGTGCAATAAAATGAGGTATGCCTGTACTTGCAAGTTCTGTTATTTAGTTTATAAATATTTATGATTTTTTCTCCCCTGATTTGACCTGTCTGTAATTTGAAATGTCCTTCTGTATTGATGGCAGTTCTCTTTGTCTTAAAGAGTACCCTATCTGGTGTGTAACCATTCTAATTTTCTTATGCTTCCTGTTTGCAGGGTATATGCTCTTCTATAGGTTTACTTTAAACCTGTATATATATGTTTATATTTGAAATGTCTCCTATAGATAGCATGTTAGGTATATCTTGCTTTTCTTAGCCAGACCATTTCTGCCTTTTTTTTTTCTTTGCGGTACGCGGGCCTCTCACTGTTGTGGCTTCTCCTGTTGTGGAGCACAGGCTCCGGATGCTCAGGCTCAGTGGCCGTGGCTCACGGGCCCAGCCGCTCCGCGGCATGTGGGATCTTCCCAGACCGGGGCACGAACCTGTGTCCCCTGCATCAGCAGGTGGACACTCAACCACTGTGCCACCAGGGAAGCCCATTTCTGCCTTTTAATTGGAGTGTTTAGTCCACTTACATTTTAGTCCACTTACATCTAATGTAATTATTGATATGGTTAGATTTAGGTTTGCCATTTTGCTATTTGTATTCTGTTTGTCTTAGTTGTGTTTTGTTTCTCTGTTCTTCCCTTTCTATCATCTGTGTTAAAATATTTTCTTCAATTCCATTTTTATCTGCTGGTTTTTATTTTAGTGGTTGCCCTAGGGATTACAATATATATTCTTAACTTTTCACAATCTAATTTAATATCACACCGTCTCACCTAAACTGTACCTTGTAGTCATGTACTTCCATTTACCTATCTTATCCTTTATATGATAGTTGTGTGTCTGTGTGTATATATATATATATATACACACACACACGTCTGTATATATGTACATGTATATATTTATTTTTATATATATGTACATAATATACATGTACATATATTACATCCACATGTTTTATAAGCCCCGTGATTCAGTGTAATAGTTACTGCTTTATACATATTGTCATATGTATTTTTTAAAGTAAGACAAAATACTGTTTCATGTTTGCCCATATATTTTCTATTTCTGGTGTTCTTTATTCCTTCTTGAAGATCCAAGTTTCCATCTGGTATTATTTTTTTCAGTGTGAAGAACATTAACATTTCCTGTGGAACAGGTCTGCTGGTGATGAATTTGAATTTTCTTAGGTTTTATTTATTTAAAAGTGTCTTTATTTTGCCTTTATTCTTGAAAGATTTATTTTGGCTGGATATACAATTCTGGGTTTGACAGTTTTCTTTCATCACTTTTAAAGATGTCATTATGTTGACTTTTTGCCTGCATTATTTCTGATGAGAAGCAAACCGTAATTTTTAATTTTGCTTCCCTATGTGTAAAGTATCCTTTTGGTCAGGCTTATTTCAAGGTTTTCTTATTCTTTGGTTTTCAGCAGTGACTATGATGTGTCTAGTGTGGTTTGTTTGTATTTATCCCACTTAGAACTAACTAAACTTCTTCAATCTGCAAACTCACATTTCTTATCAAATTAGAAATTTGGACTGCTATTTCTTGAAGTATTTTGTGCCCTCTCTTTCTTCCCTCCTTCTGGACTCTGATTACACCCATTTTAGACCTTTTGATATTTTACCACAAGCCATATTTTTTCCTCCCGTCATCTCAAATATGCTATTAAGCCCACCCAATGAAATTCTCAACCCTTCTCACAGCCAGATCATTCCCAAACACTACTCTCACTGTCAGTCTTTTAAAAACTACAGTATGCATTTTATATGTAAATTACACCTCATGAAAAAAGACTACACTGTTTCCCTATTGCCTACTAGACGCAGACAAAGTGTGTTACCTTGGCATTCAAGGCTTTCTAGAATAGTTATGTATATTGTTTATGCAATTTTTTTTGTAAAAAAAAATTGCTGTATGATATGAGACTGATAACATTGTTTCCCTCTAGGAATGGGAACTGAGTGGTTGTGAAACAGGCATGGGAAGGAAACTTTTCAGCATTTACTTTAGAAATTTAAATCAATTTAGAATGTATTTATTCCAACAATACCATAAAGTGTGCCATCCTGTATACAATTTCTGACCAATCGTTTCTTCCATTCCTGCATAGCACACCTGCTTCTTTAGTCTGATCATTGCAGCTCTCCCTGTCCTCTCATGCCCCTTTTTCTTAACATGCATCCAGGGCCTTAACCTGCCTTCAAGACCCAACATGTATATCCATTTATGAAGCATTCTGCAGTAGGACTCTGTCAGTTGCAGGTTCCAGCCTTTTCCCAAGAAGGGGTGCAGTTGGTGCTGATCTAAGGGTAACTAGACTGAGAGACTTGGATGTCATTGGTATTCCCCAGCTTTTGTATCTACCTCTCTTTGCATGCTGATTTTGTTCTCCCAGGTTCCCTGTACTGAGGAAACTGAAACCAAAGCTTTAGGCAGCTCCAGACTTAGATTTTTCATAGTCATATGATCAGAGAGGAAAAAGAGCATTTCCTTGACAACTTCACTAAGTAAAATCCCAGGGAAGGACTCAGATTGGCCTGAATTAGGACAGGGCAAGGACATGACAAATCACTGATCAGCTCAGCCTGTGATTGGCAGGCTGACCAGAACTATATGTCTGGAGGCGGGCGGGGGAGCAATCTTCCAAAAGGAGAGGGGAGAGACGCTCCTCTCTGTGAAAAAATATCGATACACAATCACTGTTCCTTCCCTGGCAACTGCTATGCCCACTGACCTGTCTGTTTCCCATAGCACTCTTTTTTTTCTTCCTTTTTTTGGCTGTATTCAGCATGTAGGATCTTAGTTCCCCAACCAGGGATCGAACCCGTGCCCGCTGCAGTGGAAGCGCAGATTCTTAGCCACTGGACCGCCAGGGAAGTCCCTAGCACTCTTTTACATCATATGTTGGGCAGTTATACAGAGCATGCCTATGTCCTTTGAAGTCTGACATGGGGTAATCTTATTTCTCCCAATCAAATTTTACTCTCTGAGAAAATAAGGTTATAAGTGTTTAAACATCGACACATCCTGGCATAGGTGTGAACCTGGAGGTTTGCTAACACATCAAAGCTGAAGTCAGATGCAAGATGCTTTGATGTGTTGTAGTGTGACTGCTCAGAGAGCTGTCTCTGGGCAAAAGAACAATTGGAAGGGCAGGGGGTGCTGGGGCTGAGTTCAGGGTAACCACAATGGGCAGTTTCTGGCTTTAGCACTGGATTAGGCTGCTTCTTCCCTGAGTCACCACCACTACTTATTAGTGACAGTTCAGCCTGTATTGAGACCACCTTATAACTTCTGTATGTGTAATAGATACATGACATAGATGTTACACTCTACTAGCTACCATGTTTAATGTCTTCAGCTCTGTTAATGCTATTTGAATCACTGTCCTTATAGGAAAAAATTGTGACAGCTCACCTTCGCTTAATGGATTTGAGAAAGAAAGTGGTTAACTGAGTGAGGCTTGTTTTAGACTTAGAGATTCTTTGCTGACAAAGGTGTTTAGTGACTGTGTCTGTGTTATAATATCACTAGGAATGAAGAATGAAATTAATATATACTTGTTTATAAGGAAAGAAATGAACAAACCTCAAGCTCTTTATTTCATTCATAGTTTGCTTCTTTACTTTGCCAATGGTAGTACATTCAGAGATGTTATTACATTAAGTAGTCCAAGGTTGGAATTCCCCACCCCCATAGGCTTGGTTTTTTTGTTTTTTTTGTTTTTGTTTTTGTTTTTGGCTATTGCTTACCTGCTGGCAATTTTGAAAAAGGGCTTTCCCCAAGAGAAGATGAGGAGATGGCTTTCAAATCTAGCTGGAAATAACTTTAGGTAAACAGTTTTGATAACTGGAAAAAGTTGAAACATAAGGAAGATCTTCAGGTTATCAGTAGAATAAATCCATCATTCACACCTTTGCCCAGGTGAATGTCATGGGCAAAGGCAGGCACTTTGCTGTCATCAAAGTGATGAGGAACCCTGGGTCACGTCTTCACTCAGCCTTTCCTGGGAGATCTTTGAGGGAGCTCCACACACAGGAACAAGAGGGCATGGGAGAGCAGCTGCTTCTTCAGCAGAGTCTGACATATACTCCCCAGGCCCCAAGACAGAGTCTGAGAAGGTGCGCTGGGACCTGAGACTCATGCTTGAGACCTAAATAGGCTCTCTTCTCTTAAGCCCCAAACCCAAATCTTGGGACACTGTTCCCTCTGCCCAGCCTCATGGTAACAAATCCAAAAATGCGTAGGCTAGGGTGTGCACGAGGAAGGGAGAGAGATCTGTGTTTTGCTTCCTTTAGTGATGTGGGGCTTGTTCCAGAAATAACATTGAAAGTGACCGAACTTGGGCAGCTATCATTTTGACAGGCAACGTGGTACTACTCTTCTGAAATGCATGAAGTGCCTTGAGAGCGTAGCAGTGGGAGGGATATGGGATGCCTTACCTGCCTCACATCCCATTGGCCTGGCCTCCGATTCCAGGCACTGCTAGAGTGTGCAATTCCCAGGAGTCAGCACCTTCTGCTGGCAGGGCCACACCTGCCCTGGGGCTGCTCTTACATCCTGGGGGGGGGGTGCTGTAGGTGCCTGCCTCACATGGCTGTGTGTGCAATCCAATGTGCGGGGCCCATGGGGCACCCCCAGCCCCAGTGATCCCCAGTGTGACCAGTCAGTGATGAGGGCATATCTGGGGATGGCCTCCTTTCTGTCTCACGCTCCCCTTCCCCTTACTGCTGATCCCTAAAAGCCTCATCAAGTGTACAACCTGTAAGCAAGTTCTTTCTCAGCTCTGCTTTCAGGGAGCAGGGAATCAGCCAAGGCACTTGATGTAGAAGGCTGTTTGTGTGGTGGGAAAGTGGCCATTTGGGACCATTCTTTAAGTTTTGCTAATTAGCAGTAAGGGCTCACCCTCCACCTTTCAGCTAGCCCCTCAAGACCATGGCTCTTATGTCTCTGCCAGAGCACCTCCTCCAGGCATGTGCCCACCCTTGTGACAGTGGTCACGGCTCAAACTGAGAGAACAATGCACCAAGCAAGGACCCCAAGCCACCGGAAATAGAGAGTTCCCTACAGGGGGAAAGGGTGCCTCAAGCAGATGCAGAATTCTGTTTTGGGAGACACTGGAGTCTTTTCCTATTGCAATAACTTCTCTTCCTTTTTCTGTCTCTTGGAGGCTGTTGAAAGTCAGGTTTTGCGTTGCAAGTACTGATTCTGGCTAACAAGCAGAAAAGAAAGTAATTTGCAGGAAGGAAGAAAAACCAGATTAGGAAGCTTCACAGCCAGGAGCAATACCCCCAAATAACATCACAGAACTGGTCCCCTGAAGGACACACAAGTGGCAAAGTATACAATACTACACCAGGTTCTGAATTTTCCAGCCACTTAAACGACTGCCATGTTGCCATCACTGGCACCAGAACAGATTTGGCTGGGTCCCCCTGGGCGACTCCCCACGGTGCTTTAGCTGGACCTGGAGGCTTTGCTTGTCTTCAACCTATAGTGCCCCCTGTAATTGGCTATCGTTCCACAAAAACAAAATAGACATCAGTGTGGGCAACCAAATGAAGGGGACACATTTGGCCACGTTTAAAGATACCATCTAATGTTACTGCATAGTTTCTAACTAGGTTTGGTGGGCCTCTGGACGCCATGTCCCCTCATTTAATCAAAATTTCCACTTTTCACCTATTCTATACATTGGGGTTCTTGTAATTTTGTCTTTAGAGTCAGTTTAGAAACCACCGCCCTGTGGAAAATAAGCATCTTCAGTGTCAAGAGACCTTAGGATGATTACCTGCCAGAGGCTCCTAAAACTGTCTTTCTAGGTGTGATCTGACCATGGAGGGAAGAGGCACCACTGGAAAAGCCCCTGATGCGTTATTACTGAAAGTGAGCCTCTGGCAGCATGGCTAAGCCTCATGCTAACCAACTTCCAGCTCCCATTCTCTGAAGTGCTCAAAACATTAAACGGACTGCCGACACCACACCAGGGGACTGAAGGAAATAGACTAGCTGTTGTAGAGAACCAAACTTCCAAAGCCTCATGACCCTAGGCTTATTCTAGTGACATGAAATCTGTTTGTCTTCAAGCACAAGACAGAAATTAATTTTTTTTTCCAGAGTTTTGGAAATGATTCTAATTCTGAGTGGAACAAGGTCCTGACAAGGCCAATGTGTACGTCACAGATTGGATTCTATGGGAAGCTGATGGCCCTTATGCCCTTACTCACGGGTGTTCAAATCCATCCAAGGGGCCAGGAGAAGAGCTGTCTCCACACCTCCCCCAGCTCCTGCCTTGGTTGGCTTCCTCTCCACTCCTCCTTGCCCACCCAAACCTTTTCTTCTTCCTACAGTTAGGAAGCAAAAGCCCCTATATGCCAGTGGATGCAAAGGGAGACTGATGGCTAAAAAAGAGGCTTTGCTCTGGCCATCAGCCCAGCTCAGCTCATGCAAACACCCAATGATAAAGGCCACTGGTCATTCACTTTGACCTTTCTTAACACTTGACCAAGGCCACTCATCATGAGTTGCCCTTGCCCTGATTCCACAAGCTCGTATTCAGTATTTCTCAGCTTTCCAGCTTCCAGATAAGAGTTTAAAATCAAACTCAGTCCTTTGAGGGTGGATGCCTTGTCACAAGGTTGCAATGAAGAATCATCAGAGTGAAGGTGATGTGAATGTACCTTCTTTTTTTTTAATGTATTTATTTATTTATGGCTGTGTTGTGTCTTCGTTTCTGTGCGAGGGCTTTCTCTAGTTGTGGCAATTGGGGGCCACTCTTCATCGCGGTGTGCAGGCCTCTCACTATCGCGGCCTCTGTTGTTGCGGAGCACAGGCTCCAGATGCACAGGCTCAGTAATTGTGGCTCACGGGCCCAGCTGCTCTGCAGCATGTGGAATCTTCCCAGACCAGGGCTCGAACCCGTGTTCCCTGCATTATCAGGCAGATTCTCAACCACTGAGCCAACAGGGAAGCTCTGAATGTACCTTCTTGAGAGGAAACCCTGTGCTAGTTTAGAGGAGTTCTTTTAATTCTCAGGATCCAAAGTGAGTTTGTTTAGGACTGTAAAATTTTCTAATGGAAGCAGTTAGAAGTGGTGGAGCTGCCTACAACTCATGGTTTAGGGAGGTCACTGGCACCGTTCTGGAAGTATCCTCCTGTGGGATGTCTCAAGACAAGAGTACCCCTGGGCAAAGACTTAGGTACTGGAACAGAGACCATGGGAAATCTCTCTGGAGAGGGTTGGGTTCCAGGCTTTCCCACCCCAACTTCTCTCTTAGGTTCTAGGGTCTCCATTTTGTGTCCCCTAGCTTCATAGACCATGGAGAACAAATGTCAGGCACATCACGAGATGAAGTATTGGGTTAACTCTTCAATGCTTTAGTTTATAATCGTTTCTGGCTTGTCATCAGAGTACGTATAGAGCTAAATGATGAATGGCCAATTTAAAAATCAGCAAGTGCCATAATACTCAATTCCCAATGACAAGGGGGCATGATGCTAAAGCTCTAGGCAAGTAAGAAAAAAAAACACAAAACAGCAAATGTTCCCCTTCTGTGTTAAAAAAAAAAAAAAAAAAAAAAAGAGTGGGAGGAAGGAAGTGACTACCAAAGATCTGCTGCTCTTGAAAATCACTCTTTACCTTAAATCACCCAGTGTGAGTTCCTGTGCTGCCCAGCCTGTGGGACTTTGGCTTAAAGCTTGCCTGGGAATTCTTGGTTCCTCAACTGGTATAAACCAGGAAGGCACACTTCCCTCTGCTGACACACAGAACAAATGCTGTACAGAAATTGTATCACCCAGGAGTGCCCAGTACAGAGCATGGCTCAGCATCCCTCCCCAGCTGTCTGCCTCATTCACTTCTCTCTCCTAAATCAGCTTCTCTGCCAGAGGGTCAGTGGCACTATCTGGGCAGAAAAAGGACAATACTTCTATACTCTGTTGCTGGCCAATCATCTAATTCCTAATTTACTAGGTTCAGCATCCACTTTATCTATTGAGGTGGGGCTATATCAGTTATCTATTGCTGTGTAACAAATTACCCCCACACCTAACAGGTTAAAACACTAAACATTTATTATTTCACAGTTTTTAAAAGTCAGTAATCTGGGAACAGCTTAAGGGATCTGGTTCAGAGTCTCTCATGAGGTTGCAGTCATCCTGAGGACTGACTGAGGCTGGAGAATCTGCCTCCAAGTTCACTTATGGGGTCATGGTCAGCCTCAGTTACTTGCAGTCTGTTGGATTGAGGGCCTCAGTTCCTCACAGGCTGTTGTCCGGAGGCTTCTGTTCTTTACAATTTGGGCCTCTCTTAGAACGGTTCATGATGTGGCAGCTTCCTTCTCCCAGAGAGAGTGATCTCCTGGGGTGGGGTGGGGGGGTGCGGAAGAAAGAGTGGCCAGGACAGAGCTGCAGTCTTTTTATAACCTAATCCGAGAAGTGATACGTCATCACTTCTGCCATAAGCTCTTTGTCTCACACAGACCAATCCTTGTAGAGCGTGGGAGGCGACCACCCGGGGTGTAATATCATGGGGTGGGAATCATTAGGAGCCATCCTAGAGACAGGCTGCCTACCCATGACTATCAGCAGAGGAGCTTGGACTCAAGTTCAGACACTGCTTCTGACCTCTCCACCTTCAATTTTGGCCGCACTGTAAAGGAGCCAGTTTGAACCTCCATCTACAACCCCAGGTATAGGAAAAATAACTGATTTTGAGCCTCCATTTTACTGAGTCTTAGGAAACTTCCTCACTCTTGGAGGAGTCAGGGTGTTGGGAGGAATCGCCCTGGTTTTGAAGCATCTTCCTGGAGGCTCTCTGTTGCTTCCAGATGGTAGCTGGGAATCCACCTGGGCAGCCATGTAGAATCTCATCTGTCTTGTACGGCATCACTTTCCCTTCTGGGATCCGGCTGCTTCCCAGGTAGTTCTTCCTGCCATGTTATGAACAGCCTCTGCCATGGGACCCCCAGACACCTCTGCTTGTTTTCACCCCCACAGCCCAGGGAAAGCTCTTTCTAGGCTATTCTCTTCATTTCATGACCAAAATACATTTCTGGAGAATTCTACCCTAGACCCAAGAGGTTCAGGCTTTGGAAACAAGCCCTGTGGAGTCTCAGGTTGCTTGTGACTTCTGCCCTATATTTTTGAAAGGTGAAAACACAGGAAGGAAAAGGGAAGGTGGAATATCCTGCCACACCAGCACCCTCCCTGTGCTTCAGTTGGCCAGACTGCATTGTCCATCCCATCTCTGGGCCTTCGCTGGCTATGCTGAAATTTGGCAGACTTATTATGCACACCTGCCTGCCACTCTACCTGAGTCATGTTCTCCAGTCTAAGACTTGTCTCCTTTCTGACACCTTTCCTGACTTCAGGCTGGGGGTCATCACTCTTCATTCTGCATTTATGAAGCTGCCTTCCTCTCATCCCTTACTCGCTGTAACCTTCTCTGTGTCAATTCAGAGATCACAAATGAGCAGTGTGTTTGCTGAATCTGTCCCAAAGGTATAGTTTCACCCATGCCACTTTTTGTTTTTAATTTGAATGAGTTGCCAACATTTTAAAAATGGAGGGATGTCACATAAATTTGGCTTCTGGCTTGCACTGAAAAATCATATCTGGTAGCCCCAGACTTGCTTTCCCATGGAGTAAAAATGAGTCAGTGCTGAACAGCAGCTGCCCCTTTAGATGGGTCCTGCTTCCTCCAGTTGGCTTCTGCCCACTTCTCTCTTGCTCATCACCTGCTACACCTCTGTTTGTGACCTCTGCTCTATTTCTCACCTCTCACAGGCTGATTGTTCGTTCTGGATGCTCCTTTTTTCCCATTTACTGATTGCCCAACATGCTGGGCTGAGCTGGATACAAGTGCAAGAAAGTTCAAACCATGTCATCTACATATTAAAGGTTAGGAAGGGCCTTACTATGCAATGGGCGCTGTCAGCTAATTTCACCCAGAATCCAAGGGCTGCTGAGTAAGCAAAGTCTTCTGTGTGGTAGACAATTCCCAATTTATAATTTGTTTATAGCTAATGATCCCAGACAGCAATTTCCCTTGTTAGTCTGTCTTGATATATACATTTTGTAATTCGTTTGCAGTAGGGGCAGAGGAGATCTGTATTATATGGAAATGCTTGTTCTTTCTACTGGAAGTTCAGCTTACTCTCCAGTATGGATCTAATCTAGGGAAGTAAGTGCAAAAGTCCTGAGGCAAGGTGCAGGGAGGCAAAGTAAGTGTGTCGGGGGGAGTAGTGGGAGATGAGGCCAGGAGTCTCACAGGAGGATGGCGTGCAGCTGCAGGTGGTCAGGTTCTGGGTTTGCCAAAGGACTGGCATTTGCATTGGCTTAATCTCAGTGAGGTCCCCAATCCATCCTGCGTGATGGGACTGAACAGGGCTCAAAGCTCATCTTTGAGAACACTCCAGGAGAAGATGAAAACACATCTTTGATATCCTGTCACCCTTGTGCAGAGCCTGTGATCTGAGATCTCGGGAAGCTCAGCACCTCGCTCAAGGTCATAGTCAACCATGCCCTGCTCTGACCCTTAGCATCTAAAATGCAGAACTTCTGGACTCTCTTGGGATGATCTTTGCCCCAGAGCATTGTTAGAGAAACATGGCACCTCTGGGAGTGAAGGGGGTCCTTCCCTGTCCCTTGCTGGCTATTCAAAGTGAGCTGGCAATTATACAATAACACATTTTCTTGATTCCTTCTGCCCAGTTCTTTCTGAGCCTTCTGGCTTCTGCTTGTGACAGCTCCTGTCTAGAATGGCTCCAGTGCAGAGCCGGTTTGACTTTGGAGGCTGTTTTGCAAAATTAAGAGGCTGCTTTGACATGGCTTCAAGGAACATGCTGCAAGCTTCAGCAGCAGCAGCGGTCGCCTCATTCAACCCTGGGAGACAACAAATGCTCCAAATAGGGCCATGCACGCCTACTGTCATGCAGCCACCCAGCAAGTGGCCATTTAATCTCAATTGCTCCCCATGGCGTGGACCAATTAAAGAGGAAGCCAGCAGGGCAAGGAGCACTGGCAAATCTTTTGAGGGAAGGAAACCCCAGGGCTGCATTGCCAAAGGCTCTCCCACTCCATTCACACACTGTGCTAGAATGCAAACCATGGGGCTGCAAGTGGGATGGAGGGCTGCCTCAGAAATGGGAGCCGAGATGCAGTACAGATGGCAGCAAGAGTGGCGGTGACACAGAATAGTATCCCCAGGGCTCGAAACTTCCAAAATGAGATTTACAGTTCTGGCCCGCCCTCTTTCGGGAGGAAACACCTGCTCCAGCAGCTTTGGAAACGGCCTCTTATTATCAACTTCTGTGCAGGGATCAGATTTTTGCAGCTAACTAGCGCCTGGTGTGAAATAAAAGCTATTTTGAGGTGGGAGGAGTTCTCAACCTTTTCCTCAATGCATTTTGCGTCCTGGTTAATTTCTCTCTAATCCTTTATTTCCGAGTCTACATTCTTTCACAACTCCTCCTTCTCTGCCATTCTATCTACCATACTCTCCTCTCTGAATATTCGCAGCCTCTGCTTGGGAGACCAAGCCAGGTCTTACCAGTAGTTCCCAGCCCTACCTGCCCATCAGGATCACCTGGGGCCCCCAAATAGTTGTATTTGGGTCACTTTCCAAACCACTTAGGTTAGAATCTCTTGGGGTAGGGCCCTGGCATAGACATCTAAGTTACTCAGCTGATTCTAGTATACAGCCAAGGTTCCGAAATGCTGGCTACGGAAATGATGCTAAGAAATAAGATAGATTTGACTGTCCTAATCCACTGGAGCTACCTGAATCCTCACAGTCGAGTCTCTAGAAGCAGGATTGAGTCCCAAAGATGAGGTGTGAGGAATCAGATTATTTTTTCATAGCTGTTCTCTTACTATACACATGATCCATGTTTATTGAAGAGGATTTAGAAAATAGAGACAAAAAATCTATAATCTAGCCCCTCAGTACCATTTGGTAGATATTTCTTAACTCTTATTTTTATGCATATATACAGAGAATTTTTTCAATAAAAGCAGGATTACACGAGCTATAGCCTCATAACTATTTTCTCTTAATATCATGAACTGATCTCAGAGAGAGAGCAGTGTGCAGTGGCTTGAAGTGAGATCCTAGTTCTCTGCCCAGAAATCGGACCTGGGTAGCCTGGATGAAAACCGAACCTCTTTTCTTGTGAGCAAATACATTATAGAGCACAATTCAGTTGATGGCATGGTACTATTTAATCGGTCTCGTATCAGTGGATTTTGGGCTACTGTTTTGTTCTCTTATGATAAACACCATGATGTCCACCCTTGTAGGCACTTCTTGGCCCTCGTCCATGGTATTGGTCTGATTTTTTCCTCTGTACTCATTCACTGGGTCATCACTAGTCTCATGCCTTTAATTGTACCCCAAATACTAACACTCCAAAATTTATGTGGATTTCAAGTCACTTTTGTTCAAAAGGAGCTCTAAGGATGCCCCTCTGGTTGCCCAAACCTCGTTTCCTATCTACCTACCTCTGGTAATGTTTATTTTTTCTTCAAGCCAAAGACCTAGACATCACCCTCAATTCTTCCTTTACCCCCAGTACAGAGCCTCTCCCCACCAATCCACATGAAAGTGGTGCTGGTTCGAGTTCCATATTGTTTTGAATCAATCTACACCTTTCCAACTTGCTCTCACCTCCTAATTAAGCATCTTCATCTCATCTGGACTAAACTTTTCACTCTTGATCTCCTCCTATCTTTTCTCCACATGGCAACCAAAATGATCTCCTTCAGGCATAAATCAGATGATGGCATTTCCTACCTTGAAGAGTTACATGGCTTCCTATCTTCCAGAATGAAATTCAGGCCTTCCTACCATGATCCATAAGACCTGCAAATCTGGCTCCTGTTTACCTTGCTAATCTTTTCATTCTACTTCTCCCCTTGATGACCAGGCTCCAGGCACACTTGTATTATTTCTCTTCTTAAATGTGCTAATGCCTTTCCCACCTTGGGACTTTGATACCTGCAGTGCAGCATCCACCTGATGCAAGAGGAACTATGTAAACATGTGGCTTATGCTTTTGTTCCATGAGAAATAAAGTCCTGTGATCTAAGAGTCTCCTATCTTCCACCATGAACCTGTAGCAGGCTAATTTGTTAGCTTGCAAGTAGGGTAAAATCTCAGACCCTTCACCTATTAATGCTCACCATTCCAGTGTGCTTGGGAAGATAACCTACCTCAGGAGAGATCAAATGTGCTTGGCTGTAATATATCCAATTCACTTCCCATATACTATAGTTTCCCCTCCCCCTTCCCATTATACACACTTTAAACTGAATATTGAATAGTACTGCCTTATGGGACAGCATTAAGAAATTTCAGTTGTAATAAGTGGAAGGAGGAGTGATCATCTCTCCATCTTAATAATAGTCCTATTTGGCCTAGGAGTAAAGCAGGTGGCTCTGGGAGACTAAATGTTGGCTATCATGGCTTTTCACCAAACTAGACGCAGTGAAAACTGTTAGAAAGCCCAACAGGCTAAAATTAGACAGATTTGACTAATGCTTGCTTTTCTATATAAACTTTGGGAGGAAGCCAGGCACAACTCATTTTTTAACGAAAGGAATGCAGGATCCATTCACTGTCTTCCTGCAAGGGTGCCTGAAGTCTCCATTATATGGTCACAACCCAGTGAGAAGAGATTTAGATTTGGTTGCCATCAAAAGTAAGTTGTTTTTCACACTGATGTTGTGATGATCTCCATCTCAGAAGCAGCAGTGAGGGAAAATTGGAGAACTTCAACAGTACCTACAACCAGCTAAAGATGGTTAATTCACCTGGCTAAAATTCAGGGCCCAATCAGTTCAATGCTTGGGAATAACTTGGGCCAAGACTAAGGAGATGAAAGACAGTGCTGCTTAGGATACTAAGTTTCAGTTTCTTGGAATTTGTGGGGTTTTTTTCCCCCCATAGCTGACCAAAAGACTCTTGGTCTTTTCTCTTTGGAACATTAACGTAAAGAATTGTTGAGATGATAGGCTACTGATCAAATTGAGTCTGGTTGAGGATTATAGTCTGTACATGCACATTGTCAAAACTGGTTATTGGGTAATGAGTAATTGGCATTGATGAGATGCAGCTGCCTTGAAGAATGGGTGGGGGGCAGTCACATGCCTGAGGGGCTACATGACCAGCTGGCATAAAGCTGAAGGGGGCTCAAAGCTGATGGTTTCCCTGAACTGAGGTCACTTGCACTCAGCCTTGTCTCTTGTGAGAACACATGTCCCAAGTTCAGAATGACTGTGCCTAGGATTTCGGCTGTGCCATTGTGGTGCATGCCAGGGTATACCATGTCCTGTATCCTTTAGTAAAGCTAAGTAAACTTGGTGCTGGGTGGGGTCTATTGTGTCTTGTGAATTTGTCTGTCTGAACCCAAGTCCATTGTGGCTGGTAGAGCAGAGTGGACATTGCAATTACGTAAACCATTCTATGTTTTAAATTGTTTTATTCTTAGTCATAGTCTTAAATTCACAGCCATGATAAACACTTGATGGAAGGCAGGAAACATGAGGAACATTGATGTTGAAATACGTATTTAAGAAGATAAATGATAATTCCTCAGATATGCCTCAAGATGTTCTTCCCAGATCTGTAAGTTGCATATTTATCTGATTGAGATCTTTACATAGCAGAACAACACTGTTATCTATCACTTAAGCAACCAGTGCTAAAGAGAAAATATGGTGGAAATTACTCCAGTTTAGCTTTCTATTTATTGGGAATAAATACTATCCACATCTGTAATGTTATTTGTAGAGCAACGCTTGCAAATAGCAACCTCAAACTTTCTCTCCAAATGAGTCATTTAAAAAAATCATGATGATTATAAAAGAAGCTAGTTGATTTTTATCTCAAAATAAAAGAACTCTATACATCTAATATATTGACTTCTATTTGTCACTAATCAAGACTATCAAAAGCACTTGAAGGATTGAACATAAGGTATGAAACATTTTGAGATAGCAAAAGCAATTTCATTCAAGTCCCAGCTCACTTGTCGCCTCTTCAAGAGCCTGTCTGAACCATTCCACCTAATGTCTTCCCCTGGCTCCATCCATCTGGGTACTTGTCATGCTACAAATCAGGGTTCTCCATCTTATTACCCTCTTTTATTTTGTACCCTACCACTTCCCCCTCTAGAATGTAAGCTCCTGTGGGCAGAATCTGTCTTGTTTTATCACCATGTTCCCCCAGTGCCTAAGAACATTGCCTGGAATATGATAGATGTTCAATTTGAACATATCAAATATATTTTGATGATATATTTTGTTATATTTCAGGGATAAAAGGTAGATATTTTGTACCAATTGGCATAAATGGAGTATGGTGTGCATTTTTCCTGTGACACAGTATCTAGACAAATGCACGATGCCAAGTACTTACCTGGTCAGAGAATATATACCATGCTTTGTAGTTAGAGACCACTGGTGATTCTGTTCCAGTGATTTAAATATAGATTGAGTTTTAAAACCAAAAGTGGTGACTGTGGAAACGTGCTGCTCAGATCTCCTGCTGAGGAGAAACTGGTTGACTGGCAGCTCCAGCTGCTGCTCCTCTGGATTCACCACCATGTTTGCACTGAAATCATGCTTCCCTTGGGCTGCTCCCAGCCATTGACCAACATGGTGGGCATCCTAGTGGCATGTGGGACTCCTCTAACTGAGGAGTCCTCTAAGCTTTTGCTTGAGGACTCCCCATTGCCTGGGTGGAAACTTCCTTGGAACTACAATGTAGTCCTAGACTCTTCCTCCCCAGTCCTCCTTCCTTCCTTCTTTTCTTCTGGGAGTTCCAGCCAATGGGAGGCATTGGCAGAAATTTGAAGAGTTGGAGGAAAGGAAAGGCAAGGGTCTTTTTCTGTGGTACTTCTGCTTCCTGTGATACCTCCAGCAGCATCTATTTGTGTCTTCTTCATGTCTACATCTCCCTGCATATAATACATTCATTCCCTCTGTGGTCCAGTTCCCTCCAGCCTCCTCCCACTGAACCTCTAGCCCCATCCAATACCACTGCAATCAAACATTTTCTATTGGCTTAGGGATTGACAAGTACACAAGTTCCAGGAGAAAATTCAGAAAGAGATTCTAATTTCTAAAAATTTAATATTTCAAAGAATTAAGGGATTTATAATAGATAATATAATAAATGGTGCTCATATTGGAAAAAAAAGTATGTGGACTTACTTTACTCCACATAAAAAAATTAAATCCAATAGATTGAAGACTTAAAATGTATTTTTTTAAGTTAAAACCATGCAAGAAATTATAGGAGAGTACAAGTATAATTTGGGATAATAGAAATGATTTGTTACTGTATTACTTATCTATCACTGTGTAACAAATGGCCCCAACACTTTGCAGCTCAAAACACCAAACATTTATTATCTCACAGACTTTCTAAGGATTAGGAGTCTCACAGTGACTTGCCTGGGTGGTTCTGGTTCAGTTTCCTGGGAAGTTGCAGTCATCTAAAGGCTGAACTGGGGCTGGAGAATCTGCTTCTAAGTGCACACATGTGGTTCTTGGTAGGTTTCAGTTTCTCACTGGTCATTGGCAGGAGACCTCCATTTCTCCCCATGTGAACTTCTCCATAGGGCTGCTCACATCATGGCAGCTTGCTTCCCCTGGGGTAAGAGATTCAAGACAGAGAGAACGAGAATGAGAATGAATGCACCCAAGGTGGAAGCCTCAGTCTTTTTCTAACCTAATTTTAGAAGTGACATCTCACCA
Organism: Mesoplodon bidens; assembly: GCF_964165515.1. Taxonomy (NCBI): domain Eukaryota; kingdom Metazoa; phylum Chordata; class Mammalia; order Artiodactyla; family Ziphiidae; genus Mesoplodon; species Mesoplodon bidens. The sequence continues at coordinate 47,571,044 of NC_138172.1, read as the reverse complement.
CTTCTGCCATATTCTGTTCCTTAGAAATAGATTATTAAGTTCAGCCCACACTCAACAGGAAGGGAATGAGGCTTCCTCTTGATGGGAGGAGTATCACGGAATTTGTGGGCACATCTCTAACACCCCCACTGTAACTAAGAGGAGAAAAAACTACAAAAAATCTGATTACATGAAAATATGGAACATTTGCATGGCAAAATATTGTAAAGTTTAATAGACAGGAGACAGCTTGAGAAAATGTTCGTAGTTCAGATAAGAGAACATCTCTCCAATACATAAAGAACTCGTAAAATTTGACAAGAAATAGACAAATATGCAAAGGATATGGAATCAGTAAGGACTTTTGTTTGATGGCTGGTGACAGAGACCCGCCTGTAGTGGCTTAAAGACTTGAGGGTTTGTTTCCTCTTGTAATAGGTCCAGAGGCAGGAGATGGCTGACACGGGTTTAGGGCTGAAGTGTCTTCATTTGCTTGGCCTTTTTCTTGTAGTTACAAATGGCTCCTAGAACTTTAGACAAGACATGCCCATTCCCAGTCTCAGGAAAAAGATGGCAGGAAAAGGACAAAAAGTGTTTTGTCATTGGTTTTAGCTAATGACTTCTCTTTACATCCTATCCAAAAAGCTACTAGAAACAAAGAGGTTTACCTACTGTATCAGATAGGATGCTTTTTGGTGCAAACAACAAAAAACCCAACTGAAAGAAAAATTTTTTTAAATGAGGAAAATGCTTTACATACAAGTTCTGAGGCAGGAAAGTTCCAGTATTAATTCAGTGGCTCAATGTTACCAGATATCCAGATTATTTCCATTTTTGGCTTTGCTTCCCCTAGAATATTTGCTTTTTGCTCCTAGGCTATTACCCCATGGTTACAGATGGTACAGCTACTTGCATCACTTATCCACACAACAATGACCAAAGGTTAGAAAAGGCAACTCTGTTTTCCATACAAAAAACAATCATGGCAAGGGGAATGGCATTAGCATGATTGAATGATTAACTGGGACCAGAGAATCTTAGCTGGTAGGCAGTGCTGAAAGTGGGTGACAGTCCTGAGACTTTGATCCTCTCATTTCTTAGGGAAGCCTGGATGGCACCTGGGGTGCCCAGAGCCTCCCAGGCTAGTCATCTCCTGGGATAAATGGAAGCACTTAAAAGGTGTCCTAAAAAAAGCATATCCTATGTGGGCCTTGATGCAAAAAAGGATGGGAAGCAATGGCTAAGAGTAATTGACCTTCACCCCCTGGGGCTAGATAGAAGACCGTGCACACTGGCCAGTAGAAACCTGAACAACACTCTGGTTCTATCAGAAGGAAAAGGGGGAGGCCACAGATTACTTGCCACAACTCTAAAAGAGCTAGAATTAGATCGAATTAAAATTTGAATCAGTATCTCTAAAAGTAAGACAATAGGGTTACTGCTTTAAAGTAGTGAAGGAAAAGAACTTTGATCTAGAGCTTTAGACCCAGTAAAACTGCTCCAGTTTGGGCTCACAAGGAAGCAGATGCTGAGATGGAGATTAGCATAGGGGAGTTGCATCAGGAATCAACACTTGTGGAGGAAGGGAAGGAAGCCGGATTAGGCAAAAAGAAAAGTTAGGCTGCAATGGAGCCCTGGCAAAGGCTACAGCAGACCCCAAGGGGAGCTCTGAGGTGGGATGAGCTTCAGAGTTGTCCCGCATTGCATGGGGTCTTTCTGCTCCCATATGGACCAGTCATTGGGTGCAGGATGCCCCCAGGAAGGGGGTGCAACGTTGGATGAGACAGCTCTTGCTAGCTGAGAGACATTTCTGGAGAAGGCTAAAAGCTAAACTATGTCTGCCAGCAACACTGCTAGCTGCTGGGGGAGTAAGTTCTTCTGTCTTGAGGGAAGGATCTGGGGGTCACATCCCAACATCAAGCACAGAGATGAACATTTATTCAACAAATATGTATTCAGCACCTACTCTGTGGCAGGCACCATACTAGGCACTTGCTGCATATCAGTAAACAAAAGAAACAATGATCCCCACCCTCTTGGAGCTTATGGGCAGGCAAATTATAAAGGTAATAAGTAAGGAAGTTAAACAGTTTTGTGGCAATCAGTGGCTAGCCAAGAAAATCAAACCACTATAGGATTTTCATATGGAAGGAGTTTCGTATAGGGGATTAATACAAGTATTGAAAGGGTGGGGGAGCCAAACGGGATCTAATGTACCTCTAGGGCCAGAGGGACAAAAGGAAGGGGCAGCTTTACCAGAACCTAGAAGTTGAGGCTATTGGTGCGGGCTAGAGGATCAGGGGGCAGCCTGGAAGGCCCTGGATTACAGAGGAAGGGGATAGATGGAGGGATATGGAGTCACGGAGAGGACAGAGATGCTGTTGGAGGTGCCCCGAAAGCAGAGAGAGGAGAAGGACCTCAGTCTTTTTCTTCTTTCCATCCTTCAACCTCCTGTCAGTACCTCCCATTGGCTGAATCTCCCAGAAGCCAGAGGGCAACTGAACCTGGGAAACTTAGTTCCCTGTGATACAGAACAGGGCAGGAGAATGGCGGGGATTAGTATGAGAGCAAATGGCCGTTGAACAACAGTGTGTTTAGAAGGTGGTAAGTTTAAGATTTTTTAATTTGGGGGAAAAAAATTGTAGAGCAAAATAAAGGGAACCAGGTATTTTAGAGTGGAAGGAAGCAGTGAGGTTAGGGAAGACCATGCTGAGAAAGTGACTTTGAGGCAAAGAATTGAGGTGAGGGAGTTGGCTGAATGATTGTCTGGGGGAAGAAGACAGTATGCCAGAGAGGAAACAGCTAGAACCAAGGCACAAGATGAGATGTCACCTGTCTGTTCTTATCAGAGAAACAGTGAAAAAGGTGGCTAGAGCAGGACTAATGTGGTGTCCGTGGCCAGTGATGTGGCCAAGAGGAATGGGAGCCGCATCATGTGGGCACTTAAGAAGTGTGACTTCTACTCTGAGTAAAATCAGGAGCCATTGCATGGTTTTAACCAGAGGAGGGACATTCGAATATGTGGTTTAAATGTAGGCTGTACCAAAGCTGTGGACTTAAAGCACCCCATCCCCCCCCGCCCCCACCCCCCGACTGTTTCTGACACTACTAGAGGCTGTAATTCAGCAAGAAGAAAAATTAGTTCGGGAGGAAGCGGAGAGATGCAATGGTGAGTAAAATCTAGAGCTCTCTAAATAAGTGCTAATTGAGGAAATGTTTTAGAAGAGTGATCTGGAATTAGAATTCTAGATGATTTCAGCATGGAAGTAGGGCAGCAGGTGGTGGGGGAGAGTAGGGAGGGGTATAAAAACACAATATGCTTCTTTTTTTTAAAATTGAAGTGTCATTGATCTACAATGTTGCATTAGTTTCTGGTGTACAGCAAAGTGATTCAGATATATATATTCTTTTCATATTTTTTCCATTATTACAGGATATTGAATATAGTTCCCTGTGCTATACAGTAGGACCTTGTTGTTTATCCAATGTTATGCTTCTTGCCTTGTCTTGGGGGGGAGTTATAAAGAGGGACCTCATTAGAAAGATACGTGAATTAAACATTTAAAGCTTAAAATGAAAGGTTTAAAGTTTAAGGGTCAATCGCTAAGAGAATAAATATAGAATATATAACTTTCTAACCAGTGGAAGAAAAAAACGGAACTAAAGAGACTTCAACAAAAGGCAAGACAAAATGTGTGTGGATGGTAGGTAGTACTGATAGAAGAAAGAAAGAGCTTGGAAAAACAAAAAACAAAAAACAAAATGAGGTAGCAGGAATCTGTCTAACATAGAGTTACCATTTGACCCAGCAATTCAACTCCTGGATATCCATCCACGAGAACTGAAAACGTAAGTCTACACAAGGCTGTACACAAAAGGCTATAGCAGCATTATTTGTAACAGCCAAATGGTGGAAACAACCCAAATGTCCATCAGCAGATGAATGGATAAACAATATGTAGATACATATACTGAAATATTATTCAGCCACAGAAATGAAGAGTGCTTATACATGCTATAGCATGGCTGAACCTTGAAAACATTATGCTAAATGGAAGAAGGCAATCACAAAAGACCACATATTATGCGATTCCATTTATATGAAATGTTCAGAAGAGACAAATATATAGATACAGAAGGTAGATCAGAGGTTGCTTGGTGGGGGGCAATGAGGCTGAAATGGGGATCATAGCTAAAGGGCAGAAGTACAGAGAGAAACTGACAGACAGAATGGTTAATTTCTCCATGAGCTCTCTTGCTGTTGGGTGTGTTAGGTTCCCCTGCATCTTTCATAGAGTTTGCATAGCATTGGGCATTTTGCTAATTATCTGTCAAATGTTCATGGGCACTGGTGATGCCACAGTGAGTGCCATGGACCCAGGCCTAGCCTCAGAAAACACAGAACGGCCACTTGGAAAGTGTTTACCTACAGAAAACCCTGGGGAAACATGTTAAATCAGAATGGACTTCCCATGAGCAGAGTGCGGGGAATGACCTTGAACAGAGGGAAAACCAGGCTTCCATTTTAATTATGCATTCAGTGTTGGTGAAATGGAATTAATTATCTTTATCATCTTTGAAAATGCTGCAGTGCACTTCCTATCTTTTGTTTCATGCTCCTTGAGATACAGGCATCCTCACAATTACTTGCAGAATGTTTAAAAACAAAGGCTGCAATGTAGTCAGTAGAGAGACAAAGCAGATGATTTTCTGAGCTTGATTAGAGCTGGCCAACCTATGGTATATATATGTACACATTTTTTTTTTTTTACTGCATTGCTTTTTATTTTTCCAGCTTTGAGAGATTATTGACATGTAATATATATAAGTTTAAGGTGTAAAATGTGATGATTTGATATATGTATATATTGTGAAATGATTATAGGTTTGGTATATTTTGATCTCTGCTTTTAAATATGAATTCAGCTGTCTGTAGACCCAGTCCTGACTCTGTCTCTGATTTAATTTCTGTGACTTTGCAAAGGTGACTTAATCACTCCCGGGTGCTGATGGCTGGATGAGTTTTCGATACCATCCATATGAAGTTGGCATCCCTTCAAAAAGGGAAAATGTGAAAAAGCATTTGAGATGAAAACAAATGAATAGACTATTTTTCATTACCCCTAGCCCAGAGTTTATAACCTGACCATGAAAATGAATCCTAGCCAATCTACTCTTTCTTCAGGGAGTCTACCAAGTATTTATACAAAGATTTGTGTCCACGTTGGGTTTTGAGTATTCCTGCCCCTCCTTCTGTTGATGGGAAGACTCTGACCGTAACCCACCAAGGGGCAACTGGGCATTTGCCACGTCTGTTCCATCTGGACCCACCTCTCTGGCCATGGCTGTCTGGACATTGAGTCAAGTGTCTGAATCAAGGGAAGTCCAACAGTACACTAGTCAATGACCCAAGTGGCCTGATTTGAAAGACTCAGTAGAGCCAATCCGATTCCCCTTTGGGGAACGTGGAGTTAGCCAACAGAGACTGAGGTGGACAGTATGAGGAGGAAAGAGGTGAGAAAATGTTATCAAGGGACTTCCCTGGCGGTCCAGCGGTTAAGATTCCACGCTTCCACTGCAGGGGGTGGGGGGCGCAGGTTTGATCCTGGGTCTGGGAACTAAGTTCCTGCCTGCCGTGTGGCAAATCAATCAATCAATCCAGAAAACGCTGCCAAGCTGAACAGGGGCTGTGATGAGCCCATGGCCAGGCAGTTAGGAGTGGGGAGAAGAGGAGGAATTAAAAAGAGTGAGCTTGGGCTTCCCTGGTGGCGCAGTGGTTGAGAGTCCGCCTGCCGATGCAGGGGATGCGGGTTCGTGCCCCGGTCTGGGAAGATCCCACATGCCACGGAGCGGCTGGGCCCGTGAGCCATGGCCACTGAGCCTGCGCGTCCAGAGCCTGTGCTCCGCAACGGGAGAGGCCACAGCAGTGAGAGGCCTGCGTACCGCAAAAAAAAAAAAAAAAAAAAAAAAAGAGTGAGCTGGTGTCATTCACCAACCTACCAAACTGAACCAGTCTGGTTAGTTGGTGAATGTCAGGGGTGTGGTTGGGGTGTGTGTGTGAGTGAGTGAGTGACAATGTCACAACTGGCAGCCTCACTGCTTCCTAAGTCTCAGACCACACTTGGGCTGTGCTAACAGAGGTTTCCCAGCCTGTCTGGAGTGGGAAAAATCCCTCTCTATCATTCTCCTCTGGCAGTTCTCCCAGCACTTGCTTGGAAGGAACCCTCCCAAGCAGATGGGACATCTTAAGGTTGGGAGGTGGCAGGATCCTTCTTAAAACAGACCAACCCCAGAGGAAAGGCTTCTATACACTGAGAGGGTGCTGGTGGCACCGGCTCCTGTGCTTTCTGATTCTTCATGCTGTTTTCATGGAAGGTGGAAGTTTCTCTTGGATGCCTCCTAATCCGTTCTGTTTTAAGCATCACTAATGCCCCTGATCCAAACTGCTTCTAATGCTAATAAACTAGTCCTAGTGTCGATACAGATGAGGATGAATTTGGTTAAACACACATCACAATCATCGTGCTGAGGCATTGCAGAGTCGATCCCACAAACCCCGGCCCAGAGGGGAGCTCCATGTTGTGTATGTGTGTGGCCGGGCAGAGCCTAGAAAGCTGCTTCTTGATTATTGGTTGCCTCTCTTGGTATCCGAGTTAGGTGGTGGTGGTGTTGTTTTACTATACATGTATTTGGGTTTTTTTTTGTTTTTGTTTTAAATTTTATCAGAATATAGGTTTTTTTTTGAGAGTTGAAAGAATTTTATGGTAAACGCTCACATGTTCATCACTTAGATTCTACAATTAACCTAGATTCTATAATTTTACTTTATCACATGTCGCTTCATCCATTCATTTATCCAGCTTATTTTCGTTAATGTATTTCATAGTCAGTTGCAGACATCATTACACTTCACTCCTAAACACTTCAACATAAGACTGAGCTTTATGCAAGAAACTAGCTCTCCCTTAAACTTCAGATGTTATTGACAAGTAAAATTTATGAACTATAATGACCTCCTGCATGTTTTATAACTTATAATTATTTGATCAAGATTCTTCAACAAACATTTACAGTTTGATGGGCAATAAAACAATTTGAAAGCAGCATTTTTGTATTTTTATAATGATTGGCAGGAAAAACATGCCACCAACTGCTTAGGATCAAACAGTTTTAGTCTTGAACATTTCAATCTGATGGTTAACAACCAAGTTTACTATTTAGCTCCATCTTCTTAAGTTTTCTCCATCCCAAGCACCTTCCTTTGCCGGCGGCAGCTGTGGATCTGAGTGTAAATGTGTACCTAGTCTCTACCTCGGCTGCCCCCAGGGTTTGGCCAGGTGTGTGCATCTTCCCCCAGGGGCCAGAGACTGGCTTCCAGATACTGCTGTTGGGAGGCGCAGAGAGAGACCTTCGAGTTCTAGGTCCCGAGCTCCACAAATAATTATCGGAGTGTAGTTCATTTACAATGTTGTGTTAGTTTCAGGTGTACAGCAAAGTGATTCAGTTATATGTATACATATATCCTTTTTCAGATTCTTGAGTTGGTGTTAGGGGAAGGGTGTGTCTGTTTCCATAGGGAGAAAGATCTCTTGGGAGCAAGGAGAACAAGATCCTGCTTTTCCTCCTTTGAGACTCCATTTCTCCTGTGCACGTGCTCACTCTCACACTCACAATTGGACTGTTCATTTTTTTTTTTACATCTTTATTGGAGTATAATTTCTTAACAATGGTGTGTTAGTTTCTGCTTTATAACAAATTTAATCAGTTATACATATACATATGTTCCCATATCCCCGCCCTTTTGCGTATCCCTCCCACCCTCCCTATCCCACCCCTCCAGGCGGTCACAAAGCACCGAGCTGATCTCCCTGTGCTATGCAGCTGCTTCCCACTAGCTATCTACCTTACGTTTGGTAGTGTATATATGTCCATGCCTCTCTTTCGCTTTGTCACAGCTTACCCTTCCCCCTCCCCATATCCTCAAGTCCATTCTCTAGTAGGTCTATGTCTTTATTCCTGTCTTACCCCTATGTTCTTCATGACATTTTTTTCTTAAATTCCATATATATGTGTCAGCATACGGTATTTGTCTTTCTCTTTCTGACTTACTTCACTCTGTATGACAGACTCTAGGTCCATCCACCTCATTACAGATAGCTCAATTTTGTTTCTTTTTATGGCTGAGTAATATTCCATTGTATATATGTGCCACATCTTCTTTATCCATTCACCCGATGATGGACACTTAGGTTGTTTCCATCTCCGGGCTATTGTAAATAGGGCTGCTATGAACATTTTGGTACATGACTCTTTTTGAATTATGGTTTTCTCAGGGTATATGCCCAGTAGTGGGAATGCTGGGTCATATGGAAGTTCTATTTGTAGTTTTTTAAGGAACCTCCATACTGTTCTCCATAGTGGCTGTACCAATTCACATTCCCACCAGCAGTGCAAGAGTGTTCCCTTTTCTCCACACCCTCTCCAGCATTTACTGTTTCTAGATTTTTTGATGATGGCCATTCTGACTGGTGTGAGATAATATCTCATTATAGTTTTGATTTGCATTTCTCTAATGAGTAAAGATGTTGAGCATCCTTTCATGTGTTTGTTGGCAGTCTGTATATCTTCTGTGGAGAAATGTCTATTTAGGTCTTCTGCCCATTTTTGGATTGGGTTGTTTGTTTTTTTGTTATTGAGCTGCATGAGCTGTTTATAAATTTTGGAGATTAATCCTTTGTCAGCTGCTTCATTTGCAAATATTTTCTCCCATTCTGAGGGTTGTCTTTTGGTCTTGTTTATGGTTTCCTTTGCTGTGCAAAAGCTTTGAAGTTTCATTAGGTCCCATGTGTTTATTTTTGTCTTTATTTCCATTTCTCTAGGAGGTGGGTCAAAAAGGATCTTGCTGTGATTTATGTCATAGAGTGTTCTGCCTATGTTTTCCTCTAAGAGTTTGATAGTGTCTGGCCTTACATTTAGGTCTTTAATCCATTTTGAGCTTATTTTTGTGTATGGTGTTAGGGAGTGATCTAATCTCATACTTTTACATGTCCCTATCCAGTTTTCCCAGCACCACTTATTGAAGAGACTGTCCTTTCTCCATTGTACATTCCTGCCTCCTTTATCAAAGATAAGGTGACCATATGTGCGTGGGTTTATCTCTGGGCTTTCTATCCTGTTCCATCGATCTATGTTTCTGTTTTTGTGCCAGTACCATACTGTCTTGATTACTGTAGCTTTGTAATATAGTCTGAAGTCAGGGAGCCTGATTCCTCCAGCTCCATTTTTCGTTCTCAAGATTGCTTTGGCTATTCGGGGTCTTTTGTGTTTCCATACAAATTGTGAAATTTTTTGTTCTAGTTCTGTGAAAAATGCCAGTGGTAGTTTGATAGGGATTGCATTGAATCTGTAGATTGCTTTGGGTAGTAGAGTCATTTTCACAATGTTGATTCTTCCAATCCAAGCACATGGTATATCTCTCCATCTATTTGTATCATCTTTAATTTCTTTTATCAGTGTCTTATAATTTTCTGCATACAGGTCTTTTGTCTCCTTAGGTAGGTTTATTCCTAGATATTTTATTCTTTTTGTTGCAATGGTAAATGGGAGTGTTTCCTTGATTTCACTTTCAGATTTTTCATCATTAGTATATAGGAATGCCAGAGATTTCTGTGCATTAATTTTGTATCCTGCTACTTTACCAAATTCATTGATTAGCTCTAGTAGTTTTCTGGTAGCATCTTTAGGATTCTCTATGTATAGTATCATGTCAGCTGCAAACAGTGACAGCTTTACTTCTTCTTTTCCAATTTGGATTCCTTTTATTTCCTTTTCTTCTCTGATTGCTGTGGCTAAAACTTCCAAAACTATGTTGAATAAAAGTGGTGAGAGTGGGCAACCTTGTCTTGTTCCTGATCTTAGTGGAAATGGTTTCAGTTTTTCACCATTGAGGACGATGGTGGCTGTTGGTTTGTCATATATGGCCTTTATTATGTTGAGGAAAGTTCCCTCTATGCCTACTTTCTGCAGGGTTTTTATCATAAATGGGTTTTGAATTTTGTCGAAAGCTTTCTCTGCATCTATTGAGATGATCATATGGTTTTTCTCCTTCAGTTTGTTAATATGGTGTATCACGTTGATTGATTTGCGTATAGTGAAGAATCCTTGCATTCCTGGAATAAACCCCACTTGATCATGGTGTATGATCCTTTTAATGTGCTGTTGGATTCTGTTTGCTAGTATTTTGTTGAGGATTTTTGCATCTATGTTCATCAGTGATATTGGCCTGTAGTTTTCTTTCTTTGTGACATCCTTGCCTGGTTTTGGTATCAAGTTGATGGTGGCCTCGTAGAATGAGTTTGGGAGTGTTCCTCCCTCTGCTATATTTTGGAAGAGTTTCAGAAGGATGGGTGTTAGCTCTTCTCTAAATGCTTGATAGAATTCGCCTGTGAAGCCATCTGGTCCTGGGCTTTTGTTTGTTGGAAGATTTTTTATCACAGTTTCAATTTCAGTGCTTGTGATTGGTCTGTTCATATTTTCTATTTCTTCCTGATTCAGTCTTGGCAGGTTGTGCATTTCTAAGAATTTGTCCATTTCTTCCAGGTTGTCCATGTTATTGGCATAGAGTTGCTTGTAGTAATCTCTCATGATCTTTTGTATTTCTGCAGTGTCAGTTGTTACTTCTCCTTTTTCATTTCTAATTCTATTGATTTGAGTCTTCTCCCTTCTTTTCTTGATGAGTCTGGCTAATGGTTTATCAATTTTGTTTATCTTCTCAAAGAACCAGCTTTTAGTTTTATTGATCTTTGCTATTGTTTCCTTCATTTCTTTTTCATTTATTTCTGATCTGATTTTTATGATTTCTTTCCTTCTGCTAACTTTGGGATGTTTTTGTTCTTCTTTCTCTAATTGCTTTAGGTGCAAGGTTAGGTTGTTTATTCGAGATGTTTCCTGTTTCTTAAGGTGGGATTGTATTGCTATAAACTTCCCTCTTAGAACTGCTTTTGCTGCATCCCATAGGTTTTGGGTCGTCGTGTCTCCATTGTCATTTGTTTCTAGGTATTGTTTAATTTCCTCTTTGATTTCTTCAGTTATCACTTCGTTATTAAGTAGTGTATTGTTTAGCCTCCATGTGTTTGTATTTTTTACAGCTCTTTTCCTGTAATTGATATCTAGTCTCATAGCATTGTGGTCAGAAAAGATACTTGATACAATTTCAATTTTCTTAAATTTACCAAGGCTTGATTTGTGACCCAGGATATGATCTATCCTGGAGAATGTTCCATGAGCACTTGAGAAAAATGTGTATTCTGTTGTTTTTGGATGGAATGTCCTATAAATATCAATTAAGTCCATCTTGTTTAATGTATCATTTAAAGCTTGTGTTTCCTTATTTATTTTCATTTTGGATGATCTGTCCATTGGTGAAAGTGGGGTGTTAAAGTCCCCTACTATGAATGTGTTACTGTCAATTTCCCCTTTTATGGCTGTTAGTATTTGCCTTATGTATTGAGGTGCTCCTGTGTTGGGTGCATAAATATTTACAATTGTTATATCTTCTTCTTGGATTGATCCCTTGATCATTATGTAGTGTCCTTCTTTGTCTCTTCTAGTAGTCTTTATTTTGAAGTCTATTTTGTCTGATATGAGAATTGCTACTCCAGCTTTCTTTTGGTTTCCGTTTGCATGGAGTATCTTTTTCCATCCCCTTACTTTCAGTCTGTATGTGTCTCTAGGTCTGAAGTGGGTCTCTTGTAGACAGCATATATATGGGTCTTTTTTTTGTATCCATTCAGCCAACCTGTGTCTTTTGGTTGGAGCATTTAGTCCATTTACATTTAAGGTAATTATTGATATGTATGTTCCTATTCCCATTTTCTTAATTGTTTTGGGTTCGTTATTGTAGGTATTTTCCTTCTGTTGTGTTTCTTGCCTAGAGAAGTTCCTTTAGCATTTGTTGTAAAGCTGGTTTGGTGGTGCTGAACTCTCTCAGCTTTTGCTTGTCTGTAAAGGTTTTAATTTCTCCATTAAATCTGAATGAGATCCTTGCTGGGTAGAGTAATCTTGGTTGCAGGTTTTTCTCCTTCATCACTTTAAATATGTCCTGCCAGTCCCTTCTGGCTTGCAGAGTTTCTGCTGGAAGGTCAGCTGTTAACCTTATGGGGATGCCCTTGTGTGTTATTTGTTGTTTTTCCCTTGCTGCTTTTAATATGTTTTCTTTGTATTTAATTTTTGACAGTTTGATTAGTATGTGTCTTGGCGTATTTCTCCTTGGATTTATCCTGTATGGGACTCTCTGTGCCTCCTGGACTTGACTATTTCCTTTCCCATATTAGGGAAGTTTTCAACTATAATCTCTTCAAATATTTTCTCAGTCCCTTTCTTTTTCTCTTCTTCTTCTGGAACCCCTAGAATTCGAATGTTGGTGTGTTTAATGTTGTCCCAGAGGTCTCTGAGACTGTCCTCAGTTCTTTTCATTCTTTTTTCTTTATTCTGCTCTGCAGTAGTTATTTCCACTATTTTATCTTCCATGTCACTTATCCGTTCTTCTGCCTCAGTTATTCTGCTATTGATTGCATCTAGAGTATTTTTCACTTCACTTATTGTTTTTTTAATCATTGCTTGATTCATCTTTAGTTCTTCTAGGTCCTTGTTAACTGTTTCTTGCATTTTGTCTATTCTATTTCCAAGATTTTGGATCATCTTTACTATCATTATTCTGAATTCTTTTTTAGGTAGACTGCCTATTTCCTCTTCATTTGTTAGGTCTGGTGGTTTTTTATCTTGCTCCTTCTCCTGCTGTGTGTTTTTCTGTCTTCTCATTTTGCTTATCTTACTGTGTTTGGAGTCTCCTTTTTGCAGGCTGCAGGTTCGTAGTTCCCGTTGTTTTTGGTGTCTGTCCCCAGTGGCTAAGGTTGGTTCAGTGGGTTGTGTAGGCTTCCTGGTGGAGGGGACTAGTGCCTGTGTTTTGGTGGATGAGGCTGGATCTTGTCTTTCTGGTGGGCAGGTCCACGTCTGGTGGTGTGTTTTGGGGTGTCTGTGGACTTTTTATGATTTTAGGCCGCCTCTCTGCTAATGGGTGGCGTTGTGTTCCTGTCTTGCTAGTTGTTTGGCATAGGGTGTCCAGCACTGTAGCTTGCTGGTCATTGAGTGAAGCTGGGTGCTGCCGTTGAGATGGAGATCTCTGGAGGATTTTCGCCGTTTGATATTATGTGGAGCTGGGAGGTCTCTTGTGGACCAGTGTCCTGAAGTAGGCTCTCCCACCTCAGAGGCACAGCACTGACTCCTGGCTCCTCAATTTGGGATGATTTGTTGTCTATTCATGTATTCCACAGATGCAGGGTACATCAAGTTGATTGTGGAGCTTTAATCCGCTGTTTCTGAGGCTGCTGGGAGAGATTTCCCTTTCTCTTCTTTGTTCTCGCAGCTCCCGGGTCTCAGCTTTGGATTTGGCCCCGCCTCTGCGTGTAGGTCGCCGGAGGGCGTCTGTTCTTCGCTCAGACAGGACGGGGTTAAAGGAGCAGCCGCTTCGGGGACTCTGGCTCACTCAGGCCGAGGGGGAGGGAGGGGCACGGAGTGCGGGGCGAGCCTGCAGCGGCAGAGGCCGGTGTGACGTTGCACCAGCCCGAGGCGCACCGTGCGTTCTCCCAGGGAAGCCATCCCTGGATCCCGGGACCCCGGCAGTGACGGGCTGCACAGGTTTCCCGGAAGGGGGGCGTGGACAGTGACCTGCGCTCGCACACAGGCTTCTTGGTGGCGGCAGCAGTGGCCTTAGCGTCTTATGCCCGTCTCTGGGGTCCGTGCTTTTAGCCGCGGCTCGCGCCCGTCTCTGGAGCTCCTTTAAGCAGCGCTCTTAATCCCCTCTCCTCGCGCACCAGGAAACCAAGAGGGAAGAAAAAGTCTCTTGCCTCTTCGGCAGCTCCAGAGTTTTCCCGGACCCCCTCCCAGCTAGCTGTGGCGCATTAGCCCCCTTCAGGCTGTGTTCTCGCTGCCAGCCCCAGTCCTCTCCCTGCGCTCTGACCGAAGCCGGAGCCTCAGCTCCCAGCCCCGCCCGCCCCGGCGGGCGAGCAGACAAGCCTCTCGGGCTGGTGAGTGCCGCTCGGCACTGATCCTCTGTGCGGGAATCTCTCCGCTTTGCCCTACCCAGGTACATGGGGAGTTTCTTGCCTTTTGGGAGGTCTGAGGTCTTCTGCCAGCGTTCAGTAGGTGTCCTGTAGGAGTTGTTCCACGTGTAGCTGTATTTCTGGTGTATCTGTGGGGAGGAAGCTGATCTCCGTGTACTACTCTTCCGCCATCTTCCCCGGAAGTCTGGATCGTTCATTTTAATGCACGTGACATCCATCTGTGTTCGATGGCCGTCTATTGTGTTGCAGTCAACTTAGGCTTGTTGAGGACCCACTTGGGACCAGACACTGTGCCATGGAGATAAATCTAATGCATTCACAGGCTGGAGGAGAAGCAGTCAGTTCATTGCTTTACTCCTGGTGGTGCGTGTCTCCTCATCTCTAGAACAAGGAGTGCAGAAGTGCCTGCATTTCCCCCATTAAAAATTGTGGAAGCTGGGCTTCCCTGGTGGCATAGTGGTTGAGAGTCTGCCTGCTGATGCAGGGGACACGGGTTCATGCCCCGGTCCGGGAAGATCACACATGCTGCGGAGTGGTTGGGCCCATGAGCCATGGCCGCTGAGCCTGCGTGTCCAGAGCCTGTGCTCTGCAACGGGAGAGGCCACAACAGTGAGAGGCCTGCATACCGCAAAAAAAAAAAAAAAAAAAAATTGTGTAAGTAGATCATGTTTCCTCAGCATCCAAAATGACAAAATATCATCCAGCCTATTCCTTTTGCCTTGGGCTGGGATGGAGTTCTCCTCAGTGGGATTAGTCATTGCCAAAGCCTTTAGGCAGCCAGACGTCTAACCGCAGGACGTCAGAGCCTGGCATTAGGCTGCTTTGCCCCTCTCCACCCAGCCTCATCGTAGCAGAGAAGTGGTTTAGAGGGACATGTTCAGAAAAGGGTGGGAGCCTAGTTCCTCCATGGACTGTCATCATGGTAGCCAGGGGTTACCACTCTAGGGATCCAGCATCCATTTATTCATCACATATGAATATGTTCTAGGTGCCAGGTACAGATCTAGGGCTCCGTGTACAGCAGTGACCAAGGTGGACAAGGCATGCTCCCCCACAAAGCTTTCCCGAGGGACGATGGCAAACAAGTAACCAAACTGAGTGTGACAAGGGGGCACGTCTGCTGAGAACAGAGCGTTGGCATCCCTAGCTCTTGGCTCAGAGGGGCTGATACCCACTGAGGGGGCTCTTAAGAGGCCATGTCTCTGGCTAGAGATGTCTTCTGGAGAAAGCAGGGCTGGATTTTGGATTTGGGCTCCTGTATCAGATAGGCTTTGTCTGGGTTATTTCCTAGAGGAGCTATGTCCCCCTCTCTGAGCCTGGACCAAGGCAGGCAGACCTCGGCTCAGCCCTTTCCAGGGAGCGGTTGGTTATACCCAGGGTGTGGTCTGAGTTAGGGGCCCTTTCTCTGCCAGACTGCACAGCTCTCTTAAGGTATACCGAGGGGTATACATTGTGACCCCTCCAGCCCAGGTGTGAAGCATCAAAACATACAAATTTGGGACTTCCCTGGCGGTCCAGTGGTTAGGACTCCATGCTTTCACTGCACGGAGCGCGGGATCGATCCCTGGTCAGGGAACTAAGATCCTGCATGCTGCGTGGTGCGGCCACAAAAAGGAAAAAGAAACATACAAATTTGTATTTGTGCCATGACTGTGGGAATCACAGGCTTTCACATAAGCACTTCTCCACCACGGCCTGTGAGGACTTGCTTCCTGTGCCTTTCCCACCTCAGGTGGGGTCCTCACCTTTCTCCCCTAGACTAGAATAAAAGCTTCCCATTCAGTCTCCCGCTCCCAACCTTGTCTGTTCCTTTTCAACCATCCTGTGCAAAGCCACGAGAGTTGCCCACTCTTAGGGGTTTCTGAAACACATCAGATTCTTTGCTGCTTCTGGGTCTCTGCCTGGGCCATTTCCTTTGGTTCAGTGCTAGCCCCACCTTTCACACCCCTGTTCCACCCTCTATACCGGGAAATGCCTTCATCCTTCAAAAGGCACCTCCATCCTCCCTCCTCTGTGCAGCTTCCCAGATCCACCAGCAAACCTGTTCACTGTCTCATCGGGGCTGGTTCTTTTTTTTTTTTTAACTTTAAATTTTTTTTGAATTTTTATTTTTTAATACAGCATGTTCTTATTAGTTACCTATTTTATTTATTTATTTATTTATTTGCATTATACGGGCCTCTCACTGTTGTGGCCTCTCCTGTTGCGGAGCACAGGCTCCAGACCCGCAGGCTCAGCGGCCATGGCTCACGGGCCCAGCCGCTCCGTGGCATGTGGGATCTTCCTGGACTGAGGCACGAACCTGTGTCCCCTGCATCAGCAGGCAGACTCTCAACCTCTGCGCCACCAGGGAAGCCCTAGTTACCTATTTTATACGTATTAGTGTATATATGTCAATCCCAATCTCCCAATTCATCCCACCGCCATCCCCCCCCCACACACACACCGCTTTCCTCCCTTGGTGTCCATACGTTTGTTCTCTACAACTGTGTCGCTATTTCTGCCTTGCAAACTGGTTCCTCTGTACCATTTTTCTAGATTCCACATATATGTGTTAATATACGATATTTGTTTTTCTCTTTCTGACTTACTTCACTCTGTATGAGTCTCCTCTAGGTCCATCCACGTCTTTACAAATGACCCAATTTCTTCCTTTTTATGGGTGAGTAATATTCCATTGTATATATGTATCACATCTTCTTTATCTATTCGTCTGTCAATGGGCATTTAGGTTGCTTCCATGATCTGGCTATTGAAAATATTGCTGCAATGAACATTGGGGTGCATGTGTCTTTTGGAATTGTGATTTTGTCTGTAGTGGGATTGCTGGGTCATATGGTAATTCTATTTTTTGATTTTTAAGGAACCTCCATACTGTTCTCCATAGTGGCTGTATCAATCTACATTCCCACCAACAGTGCAAGAGTGTTCCCTTTTCTCCACACCCATTCCAGCATTTGTTGTTTGTAGATTTTCTGATGATGCCCATTCTAACTGGTGTGAGGTGATACCTCCTTGTAGTTTTGATTTGCAATTCTCTAATAATTAGTGATGTTGAGCAGCTTTTCATGTGCTTCTTGGCCATCTGTATGTCTTCTTTGGAGAGATGTCTATTCAGGTCTTCTGCCCATTTTTGGATTGGGTTTTTTGTTTTTTAATATTGAGCTGCATGAGCTGTTTATATATTTTGGAGATTAATCCTTTGTCCATTGATTCACTTGCAAATATTTTCTCCCATCCTAAGGGTTGTCTTTTCATCTTGTTTATAGTTTCCTTTGCTGTGCAAAACTTTTAATTTTCATTAGGTCCCATTTGTTTATTTTCATTTTTATTTCCATTACCCTAGGAGGTGGATCAAAAAAGATCTTGTGATTTATGTCAAAGAATATTCTTCCTATGTTTTCCTCTAAGTGTTTTATAGTGTCTGGTCTTACATTTAGGTCTTTAATACGTTTTGAGTTTATTTTTGTGTATGGTGTTAGGGAGTGTTCTAATTTCATTCTTTTACATGTAGCTGTCCAGTTTTCCCAGCACCACTTATTGAAGAGGCTGTCTTTTCTCCATTGTATATCCTTGCCTTCTTTGTCATAGATTAGTTGACCATAGGTGTGTGGATTTATCTCTGGGTTTTCTATCCTGTTCCATTGAACTATATTTCTGTTTTTGTGCCAGTACCATATTGTCTTGATTACTATAGCTTTGTAGTATAGTCTGAAGTCAGGGAGTCTGATTCCTCCAGCTCCATTTTTTTCCATCAACACTGCTTTGGCTATTCGGGGTCTTTTGTGTTTCCATATAAATTTTAAGATTTTTTGTTCTAGTTCTGTAAAACAATGCCACTGGTAATTTGATAGGGATTGCATTGAATCTGTAGATTGCTTTGGGTATTATAGTCATTTTCACCATATTGATTTTTCCAATCCAAGAGCATGGTATATCTCTCCATCTGTTTGTGTCATTGATTTCTTTCATCAGTGTCTTATAGCTTTCTGAGTACAGGTCTTTTACCTCCTTAGCTAGGTTTATTCCTAGGTATTTTATTATTTTTGTTGCAATGGTGAATGGGATTGTTTCTTTAATTTCTCTTTCTGACCTTTCGTTGTTAGTGTATAGGAATGTAAGAGATTTCTGTGCGTTAATTTTGTATCCTGCTACTTTACCAAATTCACTGATTAGCTCTAGTAGTTTTCTGGTGGCATGTTTAGGATTCTCTATGTATAGTATCATGCCATCTGCAACCAGTGACAGTTTTACTTCTTCTTTTCCAATTTGTATTCCTTTTATTTCTTTTTCTTCTCTGATTGCCGTGGCTAGGACTTCCAAAACTATGTTGAATAATAGTGGTGAGAGTGGACATCCTTGTCTTGTTCCTGATCTTAGGGGAAATGCTTTCAGTTTTTCACCACTGAGAATGATGTTTGCTATGAGTTTGTCATATATGGCCTTTATTATGTTGAACTAGGTTCCCTCTGTGCCCAGTTTCTGGAGAGTATTTATCATAAATCAGTGTTGAATTTTGTCAAAAGCCTTTTCTGCATCTGTTGAGATGATCATATGGTTTTTATTCTTCAATTTGTTAATATGGTGTATCACATTGATTGATTTGCGTATATTGAAGAATCCTTTCATCCTTTGGATAAATCCCACTTGATCATGGTGTATGGTCCCTTTAATGTGTTGTTGGATTCTGTTTGCTAGTGTTTTGTTGAGGATTTTTTCATCTATATTCATTTCTCAAAGAACCAGCTTTTAGTTTTATTGATCTTTGCTATTGTTTCCTTCATGTATTTGTCATTTATTTCTTATCTGATTTCTTTCCTTCTGCTGACTTTGGGGTTTTTTTTGTTGTTCTTTCTCTAATTGCTTTAGGTGTAAGTTTAGGTTGTTTTTTTGAGATTTTTCTTGTTTCTTGAGGTAGGACTGTATTGCTATAAACTTCCCTCATAGAACTGCTTTTGCTGCTTCCCATAGGTTTTGGATCGTCATGTTTTCATTGTCATTTGTCTCTAGGATTTTCTGATTTCCTCTTTGATTTCTTCAGTGACCTCTTGGTTATTTAGTAATGTATTGTTTAGCCTCCATGTGTTTGTGTTTTTTACATTTTTCCCCCTGTAATTGATTTCTAATCTCACAGTGTGGTGGTTGGAAAAGATCCTTGGTATGATTTCAATTTTCTTAAATTTACTGAGGCTTGATTTGTGACCCAAGATGTGATCTATCCTGGAGAATGTTCCATGTGCACTTGAGAAGAAAGTGTAATCTGCTGTTTTAGGATGGAATGTACTATAAATATCAATTAAATCTATCTGGTCTACTGTGTCATTTAAAGCTTGTGTTTCCTTATTAATTTTCTGTCTGGATGATCTGTCCATTGGTGTAAGTAAGGTGTTAAAGTCCCCCAATATGATTGTGTTCCTGTCGATTTCCTGTTTTATAGCTGGAAGCAGTTGCCTTATGTATTGTTGTGCTCTTATGCTGGGTGCATATATATTTATAATTGTTATATTTTCTTCTTGGATTGATCCCTTGATCATTATGTAGTGTCCTTCCTTGTCTCTTGTAATGTTCTTTATTTTAAAGTCTGTTTTATCTGATGTGAGAATTACTACTCCAGCTTTCTTTTGATTTCCATTTGCATGGAATATCTTTTTCCATCCCCTCACTTTCAGTCTGTATGTGTCCTTAGGTCTGAAGTGGGTCTCTTGTAGACAACATATATATGGGTCTTGTTTTTGTATCCATTCAACAAGCCTGTGTCTTTTGGTTGGAGCATTTAATCCATTCACGTTTAAGGTAATTCTCAACATGTATGTTCCTATTACCATTTTCTTAATTTTTACGGGTTTGTTTTTGTAGGTCCTTTTCTTCTCTGTGTTTCCTGCCTAGAGAAGTTCCTTTAGCATTTGTTGTAGAGCTGGTTTGGTGGTGCTGAGTTCTCTTTTCTTTTGCTTGTCTGTAAAGCTTTTGATTTCTCCATCTAATCTGAAGGAGATCCTCGCCAGGTAGAGTAATCTTGGTTATAGTCTCTTCCCTTTCATCACTTTAAATATATTGTGCCACTCCCCTCTGGCTTGTAGAGTTTCTGCTGAGAAATCAGCTGTTAACATTATGGGAGTTCCCTTGTATGTTATTTGTCACTTTTCCCTTGTTGCTTTCAGTAATTTTTCTTCATCTTTAATTTTTCTCAGTTTGATTACTATGTGTCTTGGCATGTTTCTCCTTGGGTTTATCCTGCCTGGGACTCTCTGCACTTCCTGAACTTGGGTGGCTATTTCCTTTCCCATGTTAGGGAAGTTTTTTACTATAATCTCTTCCAATATTTTCTCGGGTCCTTTCTCTCTCTCTTCTCCTTCTGGGACCCCTATAATACGAATGATGGTGCATTCAGTGTTGTCCCAGAGGTCTCTTAGGCTGTCTTCATTTCTTTTCATTCTTTTTTCTTTATTCTGGTCTGCAGCAGTGAATTCCACCATTCTGTCTTCCAGGTCACTTATCCGTTCTTCTGCCTCAGTTATTCTGCTATTGATTCCTTCTAGTGTAATTTTCATTTCAGTTATTGTATTGTTCATTTCTGTTTGTTTGTTCTTTAATTCTTCTAGATCTTTGTTAAACATTTCTTGCATCTTCTCGTTCTTTGCCTCCATTTTTTTTCCGAGGTCCTGGATCATCTTCACTATCATTATTCTGAATTCTTTTTCCTGGAAGGTTGCCTATCTCCATTTCAGTTAGTTGTTTTTCTGAGGTTTTATCTTGTTCCTTCATCTGATACGTAGTCCTCTGCCTTTTCTTTTTGTCTATCTTTCTGTGAATGTGGTTTTCATTCCACAGGCTGTAGAATAGTAGTTCTTCTTGCTTCTGCTGTCTCAGAGCTGGTTCTTAATCATTAGCACATTGCCACCCAAGTTGTGGAGGTTCTATCACCACTGGCTCCTTGATGCTGTTAAGTTCCTTGCAGCAGGATTCACTACCGGCCCAGCCTCGTCTTCCAGGAGCAATATGGGCCAAGCACAAAGCGTATCATTTCAGTTTAGGTTCCCCCAGAACAGCTCCTGAGACAAGGAATTGAATTTAAATAGTTTATCTGGGAAGTGAGCCCAAGAGGCACTGGGGCGGGGACCTGGGGAAGTGAGAGATGAGGGGAGGGAGTCAGTACAGGGAGTGTCATCAAGCCAGTGATCACTGTGGATAACTGGGAACTTGGGGGACAATGCAGAACAGTGTAATGGCTGATTTTATGTGTCAGCTTGGCTAAGCCACAGTACCTAGATATTTCATCAAATATTATTCAAGATGTTTCTGTCAAGGTATTTTTTACCTTGAGGTTAATGTTTAAATCAGCAGACTTTGCATCAAGCAGATTCCTCTCCATAATGGTGAGGGCCTGAATAGAAAGATGGATCTCCCCCAAGCAAGAAGGAATTCTGCCAGCAGTCTGCCTTTGGACTTGGGCTGTAACATCAACTTTTCTCTGGGTCTCCAGCCTGCCAGCCTTCCTTACAGATTTTGGACTTTCCAGCCTCTACTTCCTTAAAATGTCTCTCTGTGTCTCTCTGTGTGTCTCTCTCTCTGTCTGTCTCTCTGTCTCTTTGTCTCTCTCTCTGTCTCTCTCTCTCTCTGTCTCTCTCTCTCTCTCTCTCTCTCTATATATATATATATATATATATATATATATATATATATATATACGTACACACACACAGACACACACACCCCATGAGTTCTGTTTCTCTGGGAGACTCTGACTATTACAAACACACACGTCAGAGTAGCCCTGGTCAGTCATTGGACATTAATTTCCCAGCATTTCCAGCCTGCTGCACACATGGACAGAGGGGCTCTGGTGGACAAAGACAGTCCTTAGGCAAAGATTTTCAGGTGCTGGCAGTGAAAAATCTGGCCCATGAGGTTGGAAAGCTGCCTACAGATCTGGGTGAGGCACTGACAGTTCCTGCTACAAGCGTGTTCATTGAGTGGAAAGCTTCTCATAAGACACTCCTTCATCACCTCATAGGATGCCATGATAGATTTCTATGGCCTGACTTTTGAACATTGAGCAGGACACCCCACAGCTTTCCCACTTCTAAAATAGAACAATAGCTCACAGGATTGTTGGAGAAATAGTTCACAATGATATAATACATACCAAATGTATGCACACTGTTTCATAGATAGAGCACACTCCATAAATGCTAGCTACTATTACCAGCCCTTGGAGCTTCAAAACTCTTTTTTCAGAGTGTGGTCTCCAGAGCAGATGTTGGAACTCTGGGTATGCACTGCTCTCCATTCCTCGTCATTGCTCCCTGTGACAGGGAGACAGAGACACATGGCAAATTGGATGTAGCACTAACATGACCACTGAGAAACCCTGCCCTTGAATTTGGGCAGCTCTTCTGTCAGTTAAAGGGCTTCCCATCAAATTCAGTCCTTTCCAACTGCCTTCCACCTTGCCATTTCTATGACTGATAAATAGAAATGGAAGGTCATATAGCCTTTGATGAAAAATAGATATCATACGATCAGTGAAAAGAAACAGACTCGGAAAATGAAGATACACTGGGGAGAGTGGTGTGACCAGCATTTGCATCAGGTTTACATGAGCTAGACCCTTCCATGCCTGCATCTGTGTGAGGCTGGCAGGCAGGAGAGTACTGGGTCACCTTCCTCAGGTAGGTGGAAAGGATATCCATGTTTACTTGCTGGAGAGTGTGAAAATCTCTGCACCACAATGTATTAACTGATTGGGGTATGTTGTCAACATTTCAGTAGGTGAATTGCAGGACTTAAAGATGTTTTGAAACTGCCTTTTGAAGAGGAGAAAATGCATTTTATTTCATTATGGGGTAATTTTTAAAATTTAATTTTTATTTTATATTAGAGTATAGTTGAGTTACAATGTTGTGTTAGTTTCAGGTGTACAGCAAACTGATTCAGTTATACATATACATATATCCATTTTTTTCAGATTCTTTTCCCATATAGGTTATTACAGAATATTGAGTAGACTTCCCTGTGCTATATAGTAGGTCCTTGTTGATTATCTGTTTTATATATAGTGGTGTGTGTATGTTAATCCCAAACTCCTAATTTTTCCCTCCCCCCATTTTTCCCCTTTGGTAACTATAAGTTTGTTTTCTAAGTCTGAGTCTGTTTCTAAAACAGCATTTATTATTCCAAGAAATTGGGAGCTATCATTTCATTCCTCCCCATATTCTTCAGTGGTTGGTTATTTCATAGCTGTACTATGTGTCCCTTCCTATGGAACTGACCTGGTTCGTCAGTGCAGTAGTGACTTGCTAGGCTCTGGATGGATATTTGCTAACAGGTGCGGTGAAGGAGGCTAACTTGAGGGAATTCCACTTTCTTTCCTGGAGATAAGTAGGGTTTGTGCAAGATGAAGGTCAGAAAAACCCTCAGTACCACTCATAATGCAAATCATTAGATTCCACAGGAGGCTGGCATAGCTGATAACAAGAGAACTGTTAAAAAAAAAAAAAAGTATATTATGGACTTTCAGAAATTCCCAATTGGGACTTCAATGTAGATAAAGACACGTTGGCTGGAAATGAATGCTCTTGGAATATTGATGGAGACATTTATTCCCATCCTACATATTTTAGATAACTTAGGTTGCATCATACCCCATGTTTATTTATTTTTATTTTTATCTTTCTTTCATAAATGTGCTTATATTTCTTTTAAAAACTGGAGGGTTTTTTTTGAATTTTCTAAATATGATTCTTTTTTTTATTAGTTTCTGCTTTATAACAAAGTGAATCAGTCATACATATACATCTGTTCCCACATCCCTTCCCTCCTGAGTCTCCCTCCCTCCCACCCTCCCCATCCCACCCCTCCAGGCGGTCACAAAGCACCAAGCTGATCTCCCTGTGCTATGCGGCTGCTTCCCACTATCTATCTACCTTACGTTTGGTAGTGTATATATGTCCATGCCTCTCTTTCGCTTTGTCACAGCTTACCCTTCCCCCTCCCCATATCCTCAAGTCCATTCTCAAGTAGGTCTGTGTCTTTATTCCTGTTTTACCCCTAGGTTCTTCATGACATTTTTTTTCTTAAATTCCATATATATGTGTTAGCATATGGTATTTGTCTTTCTCTTTCTGACTTACTTCACTCTGTATGACAGACTCTAGGTCTATCCACCTCACTACAAATAGCTCAGTTTCATTTCTTTTTATGGCTGAGTAATATTCCATTGTATATATGTGCCACATCTTCTTTATCCATTCATCCGATGATGGACACTTAGGTTGTTTCCATCTCCGGGCTATTGTGAACATACCCCATGTTTAGAATGCAATAATTTAAGTAGCAATAACAAATTATCCATGCCATTGACCATGTTCAGTCTTGATAGTGCTCAGTGTAGCTGCTCACACTATTTTGCGTTTCATAAATGCCTCCAGACATATTGGAAAATGTCATGACTTCTCATCTACAGGAAAATCAAAATGCCAGGCAAGCATTTCATTGCTTCTCTGAATTACAGATTGTCTTCTGACTCCAGTCTTGTGTGCAGTGAAGCCCCACTCTTTACAGTATAATAATTCCTAAGAGCCAATCAATTTATTTTGTGTTATTCTGGTTCTGTTCAAAGGGAATTTAAGCCGAGTGTTGAAAATTACAAAGGAAAAGATCAGCATGTGTATTAGTTGCCACTTATGTGGTCTGAATACTCCGTGTGCGGACTTCTCTAGGAAAATGGAGAGAGAAAAGATCAGTAGTCATTTGATTAGACCAACAGAGCTCTGGGTGGGTAGCAGTATTTTCATTTTATGATGAGAAAGTAGTTTCTGAGAGGTTAAATATCTTGCCTAAAATCACTCAGCAATTAACTAACAAAGTCAGGAATCAAACCTGTATCTTTCTGACAAAAACCCATGATTTTTTTTTTCACTCCATCCCTGTGCTGTCTCACTATAGTCCAAACCCAACTCTATGAGCACTTCTGCTCTTCAAAGCAAGGATTTAGGTTTTGATTTCCTGGAAGATGTTGCTGTGGTTTAAAACTCTGAACTAATGACAAACTTGGCAATCCATAGCTTAGCTCAGTGATCTAAAAAATACTGTCTGAAGCAGGAAATGCAGGTTAACTAGACACTAAGGAACAGAAGTAAAAGTCCTCCATATTGTAAATCTTGTTTCCAAATGTGTTTTGAAGAAATTCTTGTGGATCTTGAAGCCAAATCTGGCCTCTGGACCCCAACACCAAATTAATTCTCTGAGACAGAGTTTTGGGTGAAGTAGAAAAGAATAGCTTTATTGCTTTGTCAGGCAAAGGGGGCTCCAGCAAGCTAATGCCCTCAAAACTGTGTGTCTGACCTGGAGGGGGTATGGGGAGTTTAATAGTAATGGTTCAAAGAGGGCATGATCAGCTCATGGACATTCTTCTGATTGGTGGTGAGGTAAGTGGGAGTGAGCATCACCAACCTTCAGATCCCAACTGGTCTGGGGTCCATGCACTGTGGACAGCTTACTATTCACTCCTCCCACATGGTGGGGGTTTCACTATCTGCAGAACAGCTCAAAGATATTGTTATGTGTATCGCTTGAGGGGAAACCAGGACCCTGCCCCAAGGCTGCACTATTGTTTCTTTTGATTGTTCCTCCTTGGTCTGTGCATCCCTTCCCTTACATAATTAGCAACTGTTTGAACCTGCTCATTGGAACTAAGGGAAGGTCATGGAGGCTGAATGAAGCTTATTTCCTGTAATCAAGAAATGGGGGACACAGAAAGGCTTTTGTGCCCAGGAGCCCCACAGCGTCCTGCTTGCTATCAATCTTTGGAAAGGCCTCATGTTTTGAGGCAAGCCTGGTCCGGAGAGAGCTGCATATTCCTTCCTCTAGTTGGGAATAAGAAAGCCCATTGGCTGGTAGGGAGAATCCAATAGCTACAGCGGATCCTGTTGACCGCCAGCCTGAAATCCACACCCATCACCTCCCACACACTCTTCTGGTGTTCCCAAATATGTACCTCCTAATGTTCATACATCCCGGGTTTCAGAGGAGGCTAACCCATTCTGTCCTCAGGGGTGGGTTTGACTGGTGTAATCAGAAAACTCCTATTCCCTTGAAGGAAATTGGATTAGGCAAGGGTACAGTGACAAAATGAATGTGAGAATTGGGGGCTGGGGTCTTTCTTGAAAGGCTGTTTTTCTTTCTTTCTTTCTTTCTTTCCTTCCTTCCTTCCTTCCTTCCTTCCTCCTTCTTTCTTTCTTTCTTTTTTAATTGAAGTATAGTTGATTTACAATGTTGTGTTAATCTCTGCTGTATAGCAAAGTGATTCAGTTTTACAATATGCACAATTTTATATATATATACATATATCTACACATTCTTTTTTATATTCTTTTCCATTATAGTTTATCATAGGATATTGAATATAGTTCTCTGTGCTGTACAATAGGACCTTGTTTATCTGTTCTATATATAAAAGCTTACATCTGCTAACCCCAACCTCCCATTTCATCCCTTCCCCAACCCTCTCCCACTTGGCAAACCACCAGTCTGTTCTGTCCTTGATTCTGTTTCTGTTTCATAGATAGGTTCGTTTGTGTCACATTTTAGATTCCACATAGAAGTGATATCATATGGTATTTGCCTTTCTCTTTGTGACTTACTTCACTTAGTATAATAATCTCTAGTTGCATCCATGTGACTCTAAATGGCATTATTTCATTTTTATGGCTCAGTAATATTCCATTGCATATATGTACCACATCTTCTTTATCCATTCCTATGTCGATGGACATTTAGGTTGTTTCCATGTCTTGGCTATTGTGAATAGTGAAAGGCTCATTCTTTAGTTGCAAGAGAGAGGCAGAGCCTCTTCTGCTTCTGGCTATTTGCCTGCTTGTGGTGCCTGGGATGGTGATAGCAACTGCAGGATGAGAATTAGAGTTAGATTGAATGAGCTGGAGTGATTGAAAGTGTAGACTACGATATCATTTTTGAGCCTATCCTGGAGCTGCCCTGCTCATTTTTTATTCTTTTATGTGAAATAATTTCCTTGTAGTTGCAGCCAGTTGAGTTGGTTTTCTGTTACCTACAGCTTTAGGTGTTCTACTTGGGAGTGTAGGTGAAGGTGAATCCCTGGTCTTTTGGAAGGGCCTTGGGGTAACCTCAAAGTTTTAAAACACCTAGTCCAGTTGAAAAACACTTCTGGACAAAACTGGTACATTCACAAGGCTGCTGGCTCCTCCTTTATTCCACAACTGATTTCCAAGAGGCCTTAGGACCTCTCAGGTCAGTTCAGTAGTTCTGTCTTGGATGGTCCTAAAAGTGCCTTCAGTTCTGAGAGAACATTGTCTTCCAAGCACTCTCCATTTATTGGTGGTTGGTGTTTTCTGATTGCACAAGTTTTAGGTGTTAATCGTAGAAAATAACAAAAAGGATGCCAAAAAAAAAGAAAAATAAGAATTACTTGTAATCTTAGCATTCAACTACTTTGACCTATGTCCTGGGTTTGTGTGTGTGTTTCTGATTCATTTCTTCCCCTTTTCAAAAATGTGCTGATTATATTGTATATGTAGTTTTACATTCCATTACTTGAACTCAATACTGTAACATGACGTTATTTTCTGTACATCATTAAATATATTTTAAAACTTAATGATTGTACATTCATTTATTGCATGAATACGTAATAAATTATAAACCGTTTATACTTTACATGAAGGATGCATTCATGACAGTCTTGCATAATTCAAGCTCTGCATAATTCTTTTTCATAAATAGGAACACTCAAGCGGTTTCTCCCTGTATTAATAACAAACACCACTGATATTCAGCTTTGGACCATGATTCTTGAAGAACTTAAAATTTGGAGGTGATTTACATTATTTCAAAATTTGTCAACAAATGTTGGAATGCTTATTATGGACTGACCACCTGTCTAGGCTTTGGGGACTCTCTGAATAGTGATCTTGGAGAGACAGCAGTGGGAGGTAGCTTGAAGTGAGGTCTTATTCCCTGCCGAGGAATTGGACATTGGTAGCCTGGATGAAAACCAGAAATACTAGCCATTAATCCACCAGGGGATAGAGGCTAGAAACGAGGCTCCCCTGGCTCTTGCCCCCATTGAAAAATGCATTTTTCAAGGAGGTAAAAACAGGTACAAAGTTTATTATTAGAGACACAGCACAACAAGTGGGAGAGCACACGGAGAAACAGTCTGTTAAGACAGAAGCAAGGCAGAGATGCACACCTGGAGAGAAAGGGTGTGGGCATCCCACCTAATGTGGAGGAGCACAGTAAAGAGGTGGTTAAGTCATATTAGGGCAGTTCTTCCCGGTCTTTGTTTATCTTTGGCCAATTATCTGGTTTCTTTTTCCACATCTGACCTGCCCTAAGACCTTCCCCAATATGTGTGCGCAACTTTTTTCCAAGATGGATTCCAACCCAAAAGCCTATGGGGGCCTTGACATCACCTATTATGGGGTGGCGCCCCCTCCTTTTTGACCCCCAAGGAGGCTTTCTGCGCATGTGCAGTGTCTCCCTTGTCCCAAGGATGGGAAACACATGACCTCTTGATCCTTTACTCAGACACTGGTTTTAGCTCCTCTCTGTCCCCACCCTGACTGTTATCTTAAAGTGTCCTCAGGAGACAAAGTCCCACTATTTACCCTGTTTCTGTTGTTATTTCTATTTTGAAGTGCAAACAGGTGGCTGGTTGTAAATGCCCAGCCTGGAGCCCTCTATCTCCTGACTCAAAAGGAGTTAAGATTATAGTTGGAGACAAACAAGAAATATTATCAGATTTACCTCTTTATCATGTTTGTTACATTAAAAGGTGTGGTAAGAGGTATGTGGAAAAAGAACAAAATGGGGCAGGGCAGGACAGATCGGAAGTGCCAGTGTCTAAGAAGTGGTGTGGCCATGAGTGGCTGGATTTACAGAGCATTGAGAACCTGATTAGTCTATCCTATCAGCAAAATGCTTTGCTTTATGACTGATGCAGGCATTGACTTGTGAGCATTAATTTATCATAATGGTTGGTCAAAGAGCCTGGCAAGAGAGATGCTCAATTGATGTATCCTTAATTGGGATAAAAGCTGTCTATCCAAGGAAATCATATCCTTATCACTCCCAACGTGCCAAGTCTCACCAAATGAGTAAATGAGAAAATGGCTTCATTGTCAGACCTTCTCCCATCTAGCACTTTGCTGATGGGAGCCCCCCAAACTGAAGAACATTATTGCCGAAGGGCTCTAAGAGGTATACTAGTGCTCTCACCAAAACTCCCATTTTGTTTCCAATGAGGAAACTGAAGTGTAAAGAAACGGAGTGATTTTTCTGAAGTCATTGGATGCCCTTCCTGGTCCTCTTTACAGGCTCTTCCTCCTGTACCCAACCTGTAAATATCTGCAGTCTTAAGGGCTCAGCTCTGGGTCCTCTTCTGGCTCTCTTCCCTGGATTTCAATACTATCTAATTGCTGACTGTTCCCAATATCTCAACCTTTGACTTCTCCTCTGAGGCTTTGTCCTCAAATCTCTAATCACCCACTCAACAGCAGGCAGAACCTCTCCTGCCTTAGTCCCTTCCTGTAGTCTTTCCAATCTCTACAAATGGCTCCACGCTTCACCCACTTCCTACAACCAAAAATCAGCTGTCCTTCTACAATCCATTTGTTAAGAAGCAGAGAAGTCTTTTAAAGATTTAAAAGGCATACAGTTTGGAAATGAAGAAATAAAACTGTCCCTGTGTGCAGATGACATACTTCTCTGTGTTGAAAATCCCAAGGTATTTATAAAACTCCTAGTGATTTCAGCAGGGCTCAGTGGTACAAGAGAAACATACAAAAATCAATTACATTTCTATTTACTGACAACAAATATGTGGAAACTAAAATTTAAAAGAATACCCTTTACAGTCACTCCAAAGAAAATGAAATACTTAGGTATTAACCTGACAAAACACATACAGGATCTGTATGCTGAAAATTATAAAATGCTGTTGCAAGAAATCAGAAAATCTAAATAAAATCTAAATAAAATTATAAAATGCTGTTGCAAGAAATCAGAAAATCTAAATAAATCTAAATAAAATAAAATGGAAAGACATACTGTGTTCATGGATTAGAAGACTCAACATAGTGAAGATATCAGTTCTGCCCAAATTGATGTATAGGTTTAATGCAAATCCTATCAAAATTCTTGTTAGTTAATTGCTGTTATTTTTTTTTGTAGTCATACATACACAAGCTTACTCTAAAAATTTACATGGAAAGATGAAGGAACTAGAATAGCTAAAACAACTACCACAAACAAGAGTAAAGGGGGAGGAGTTGGTCTACCTGACTTCAAGATGTATTATACAGCTACAGTAATTATATAATACAGTAATTATATAATACAAAGTATTGCAGAGTCAGGGACACATAGATCAGTGGAACAGAATATTGAACACAGAAAGAGACCCACAAAATTCTGCCCAACTGATTTTTTAAAAAATAATTTGCTATTTTTCCATTCTGATTTTTTTTGTTTTAAATTTTATCTATTTATTTATTTTTTGGCTGCGTTGGGTCTTCGTTGCTGCATGCGGGCTTTCTCTAGTTGCGGCGAGTGGGGCTATTCTTAGTTGTGGTGCGTGGGCTTCTCATTGCAGTGGCTTCTCATTGTGGAGCATGGGCTGTAGGCATGCAGGCTTCAGCAGTTGTGGCTTGTGGGCTCTAGAGTGCAGGCTCAGTAGTTGTGGCACACGGGCTTAGTTGCTCTGCGGCATGTGGGATCTTCCTGGACCAGGGATCAAACCCGCATCCCCTGCATTGGCAGGCGGATTCTTAACCACTGTGCCACCAGGGAAGCCCTGCCCAACTGATTTTTGACAAAGGTGCAAAAGCAATTTAGTGCAGGGGTGGAGGGAGCAGCAACAGATGGTGCTGGAACAAATGGACCTCTGAAAGTGGAAAAAAAAAAAAACCCAAAACACCCCAAACCCCAAACCAACCTTGATCTGTTGGTTGGTTTATCCATTCTGTATATAATAGTTTACATCTGCTAATCCCAAGCTCCCAATCCATCCCTCCCCTACCACCCTCCCCCTTGGCAACCACCAGTCTGTTCTCTATGTCTGTGAGTCTGTTTCATAGATAAGTTCATTTGTGTCATATTTTAGATTCCACAAGTGATATCATATGGTATTTGTCCTTTCTGACTTACTTCACTTAGTATGATAATCTCTAGGTCCATCCATGTTGCTGCAAATGACATTATTTTATTCTTTTTATGGCTGAGTAGTATTTCATTGTCAGTATGTAGCACATCTTTATCCATTCATCTGTCAATGGACATTTAGGTTGTTTCCATGTCTTGGCTATTGTAAATAGTGCTGCAGAGAACATTAGGGTGGATGTATCTCTTTTCTTTTTTTTTTTTTTTTAAGGCTATGGACAGTACTTTTTTAAAAATTTATTTATTTATTTTTGGCTGTGTTGGGTCTTCGTTTCTGTGCGAGGGCTTTCTCTAGTTGCGGCGAGCGGGGGCCACTCTTCATTGCGGTGCATGGGCCTCTCACTGTCACGGCCTCTCTTGTTGTGGAGCACAGGCTCCAGGCGCGCAGGCTCAGTAGTTGTGGCTCACGGGCCCAGTTGCTCCGCGGCATGGGGGATCCTCCCAGACCAGGGCTCGAACCCATGTCCCCTGCACTGGCAGGCAGACTCTCAACCACTGTGCCACCAGGGGAGCCCCTGGACAGTACTTTTAATGATAATGTATCATAGTCACAGTAACAGAACAGTTCTCTTCTTTGGTAGAGTTAGGGAATGAGGCCCATCCTTTTGGGTGGCCGAAAATTTCTGAAGTGGAGTAAAATGAAAGTAGAGGGTTTTACATTGTTATTTAAATTTTAGATAACATTTCTAGCTCCCAATTATCTTGAAATCATAAACCTGATAGCCTTCACCATTTTCTTCTAGGACATTCCCACTTCCATATATATATATATATATATATATATATATATATACACACACACATACATATATATATATATATAAAATATTTTATATATTATTTTATTTTATTTTATTTTACTTATTTTATTTTATTTATTTTTTTTGGCTGCACCATGCCGCTTGTGGAATCTTAGTTCCCCGACTAGGGATCGAACCCAGTCCCATGGAAGTGAAAGCGCCTAGTCCTAACCACTGGACCGCCAGGGAATTCCCCATTCCTGAAGGAGAGAGAGGACCAGCAAGCAGCCCCACAGAGCTGGAGGCAGATGTGTTTTCCAGCCCACTGTCTGGGATGCATTTTGGGGCTCATGTATGTTTTCGAATTATAGTTTTGTCTGGATATTTGCCCAGGAGTGGGGTTGCTGGGTCGTATGGTAGTTCTATTTTTAGTTTTTTAAGGAACCTCCATACTGTTCTACACAGTGGCTGTCTCAATTTACATTCTCACCAACAGCGCAAGAGGGTTCCCTTTTCTCCACACCCTCTCCAGCATTCGTTATTCGTAGATTTTTAAATGATGGCCATTCTGGCTGGTGTGAGGTGGTACCTCACTGTATATGTCACATTCTTGAAATAATAATGTTATAGAGATAGAAAAGAGATTATAGGTTGCCAGAAGTTAGGTGAGAAAGGGGGATGGAGTGGTGTACGGGAGCCCTGTGGCAAAGGAGCAGTTTTGTCTGTTGATGTGGTAGTACTTGCATGAGTTTACACATGTGGAGAAAAGCATAACATGATACACACACACGCAAATAAGTACATGTAAAACTGGTGAAATCTGAATAAATTCTGTAGCTTGTACTAATGTCAGTATCCTGGTTTTGAAATTGTGTTATGGTTATGCTGTATTTTTCCAGTGAAAGAAACTGGGTGAAGGGTACAGGGGACTTCTTGCATGTTTTTGCAACTTTCTGGGAATCTGTAATCATTTCCAAATAAAAAGTTAACAAACAGTGATATGAAATGTTATAGATGGTCATAACACTCGTCTGTTTATAGCCCCTTCAGTGTTTTTTTAAAATTTATTTTTATTCAAGTATAGTTGAATTACAATGTTGTGTAAATTACTGCTGTACAGGAAAGTGACTCAGTTATACATATATATACATTCTTTTTCATATTCTTTTCCATTATGGTTTATCACAAGATGAATATAGTTCCCTGTGCTATACAGTAGGACCTTGCTGTTTATCCATCCTATATTATATAAGCTTGCATCTGCTAATCCCAAACTCCCACTCCTACCCTCTCCCACTCCCCTCCCCTTTGTCCCTTCAGTGTTTTTACATTGCTCTCAAGAATAATTTCTCACCATGACTTATGAGGCCTGTATGATCTAGCCCATGCCTAGCCCCTCCCCCTTGCTTACTGTTCTCCTGTCCCCTAAGCCATTTGTCAGATCCTAGACCATGCCAGTCACTCTTACCAGGTACACGACATTGTTTTTCCTGTCTTGTTTGCATACATCCATCACATGGTTTTCTCTCTCTTTTGTAGATTTCAACTTAAATATCACCTCAGAGAGGCCTTCCCTGACCATCGTGTTTCTCATGGCACCATGTTAATTTCATTCCAAATAACTTGGATAATTTATCTTTTTTTATTGACTTTTTATCTGCTTTCTAATTAGACTGAAAGTTCCCCAAGAGCCAGAAAATTCCACGTCTTAGTCTCTGTTACGCTCTGGCATCTAACACTCTGCCCCGCACATAGTTCCAGCTGAACAAATGAGTAAATCCATGAATTAATGGCAGAGTTGGAATGAACACACTGGTCTGCTGTCTCTTACTGCAACACACCTTCTTCGGTCTCCTCTGCCTTACTCCTCCTAAAAACACCAGCAGCAACGTTCAGTTCCCATAAACTTAGTGACTGAAAACAACACAAATTTATTATTTTACAGTTGTTGAGGTCAGCAGTCCCAAGTGGATGTCACTGGGCTAAGACCAAGGTGTCAGCAGGGCTGTGTTCCTTTCTCAAGGCTCTAGGGGAGAATCCATGTTATTGTCTTTCCAGCTTCTAGAGGCTGCCTACGTCACTAGCTCATGGCCTCTGTTATCTTCAAAGTCAGCAATGGCTGGTCCAAGTCTTTCTCACATGGATCACGTGGTCACTCATTCTTCTGCCTCCTTCTTCCACATGTAGGGACCCTTGTGATTACATTGGTCTAGGATAACCTCCCTATTTTAAGGTCATCCTTCTGCTCCCTTAATTCCTCTTTGCCACGTAACATATTCACAGGTTCTGTGGATTAGGTTGTGGACACATGGGTAGGTCATTATTCTGTCTGTCAAACCACTAGTCTCCAACTTCCATAAAGAAAGTGACTCTTCTGTTCATATGTGGATCTCCAGGGTCTTGTATCTGGTGTTACTCAACAAACTGTTGAAACACACTTAACTAAAATAACTCGTGGGCAGCATCAGTGTCTAGCACATGGCAGACACTCTTATTGGGGTGGCCAAAAAGTTCGTTCGGGTTTTACGTAAGACGTTACAGAAAATATGTTTACCTACTAAAGGCCCTTCTTTTCAGCCTAGCTCCACCCAACCAAGTCAGTATGTTCTTCAAGGCTTTGCACAAAGCCACTTCTTAATGTGAAGCCTCCACTAAGTATGAAGCAAAGTCTTCCTTCTCATTTCTAAGGGCACAAATATGGGTTCCCTTCAACACATGCTTTATCAGCCCATTTCCTTTACTAGGTTCTGGATTGCTTGGATACTGATGGTCTCATTCCTTTCTGAGCTCTTCACAGTTCCTAGCATGGCGGGGGGAGCCCTTAAGTAGTAAAGAGAAAGGGGAGAAACACAAGGGAAAGATCAGAGCAAGACAGCAGTTGGGGAGTGTGAGAGCCAAGGGGAAACCTCTCTCAGGGTCTTCCATTTCCTCTCACTAAAGAAGAATCTCCATTGCAAGGTGGCTAGAGTGCTAGCATGGGTGAACACACTTGTAGTAAGATGTTAGAATTGGATTCTTCCTCCATTATTCCCTCGTGGGAACATACAGTTCCTATGATGTCATCCATTCCAGAAACTGCAGCCCATTTGACATCTATTTCGTTGCTGACTGTGAAAACAGACCTTTTCAGGTTTGATCCCATGATGATGGCTCTGCCTTCTGATCTGGTCATTTACTTTGAGATCTCTCCAGTGTTTGGGTTATCTATGATTCTCTCTTGCTGCCCCCATTGCCTCTACCATTGACTTGGTATATGGAGTGCTACCCCCTTGCCTGTTTTGAAGGTCGTGCCTGTCAGCCTACACCTTGGCTGAATAGCTTTTCCTTTCCAGAAAGTGCAGAAGGTGACTTCCATGCAGTTTTAAAAAGTGGGTGTGCTTTTATTTTTCTTTTTTCTTCAAAGACACTTTAAACTCTTTGGTCAACATTTCTCATCCTTTTCCTTTCAGATACCCAAGGTCAAGTACTATTTTTAGCCATTGTTCTCCCCAATGGGGTTCTCCTCAGAGCATCCTGGCTACTGGGGCTATACTTTTATAAGCTTCTTCAAGGGATAACACATAGGTATCCACGTCTCATTTCTTCCCCTTTTAAGTAGGTTAAATCTTCCACAGATCATTTGCTTGTTGCATGTCTAGTTATTCTTAAATAAGAATACTAACTGGAAAAAGAATAACAGATTGGAAGGATAAGAAGAAAAACACATAACTATGATTGCTTTGAAAGAGCCCATGATTTGCCAAATGTTCTTCTGGGGAAAGCACTGGATGTGTTTGAAAGAATTGCTTTTTAAAGTCGTTGGGAAGCAGGTGAGACCCTGAGGGGCCTGGGTGATGACAGAATAGTCTGTGAAAGCAAAAGAAAGGATTTGTGAGTTGATTTGGGTTTGGGAGAAGTGGAGATGAATGGGAGAGAGAGAGAAAGGGGGAAAAGCCAGCAGGGTGGCTGAAGGCCATACGTTCCAAGATGTGACCCTGTCACACAGCCTCTCAAATCCTTGGTGAGGTGCAGCTAAATCACAAAATACTTGACATGAGTAGATTTGTTGTGCGAACTGGTGAAGCCAGGTTGCCGTGATGTAAACTGGGAACAATTTATGCTGCCAGGTGGAAAGCTTTCAGAAATACAAGGATGTAAACCACAGAAACTTAGAGAAATTGTGGAGAGGGTAAACAAAAATCAGAAGCAGAACTTCCCCACTTGGCTCCAAGTCCCTGAGAGAGAAATATTATTCAAGGATTGTTTGTTATGTCAGTTGTGCCGCAATAGCTGACTTACACAATCCTCTTCCTGAGATCAGACCTTAAGATCCAACTCTGCCCCTACACTCTCTAAAAAGCCTTCTCTCCTACAGCTCATGTTCTCAGGGGCATCCCTCTCCTCTAAAATTCTACTGCCTTTATCACCTTTGGTACATAGTTTAGTGCCAAACTATCTTCTATTAGTAAAGAGAAACTCAAAACCACAAAGCCTTCAGTGACCTTGTAGGAGTTTTATAGAGAAGGGATGCTACGAATGGGTCAGAGGGTTGCAAACAAGTAGGAAGAGCAGAGAATTGTCCTTGGTGACTGTGGCAGAGGCAGAAAGATCAGTTTTCTGGGGGTAGCAGTGGCAACAGTAAGATTAGTGGTGATCAGGGCCAGCGTACAGTGGTGCTAGGAGGCACTCATCACTGGCTCGAATTTGGGCGCTGTTCCTGGCTCCGTACCCTCTTAGGCTAGTTTCTCAGCCTCCTTGGCATTCTTTACAGCACTCAATATCCCTTTAAAAATGTATTTCCTGATTAAATCAGCCAAGTTAAAACGACCAGATTCTGTTGCTTGCAAAGATTAACAAAGAGTATATAACTATTATAAGCACTGCTGTGATGAAAATCCTTGAGCATCCATCCTCAGCACACATCTTTGATTATTTCCCTAGGATACATTCCTAAACCTGGTTATCAGGTTCTGAGTGAGATGGACTAAGCAGCTGCCCATCACTCCCAGTGAATGTGACTCTAAAACCGGAGCAGTGTATGGAGTAGGCTATCTGGGGGTTTGAAAAATAAATTGTAGCGGGCAGATTGGGGAAGAACACTAGAAACCAAAGAATCATCAACCTGGCAGGGAATGTAACTTTTTTCCCCCTGCAGTATCTCCAAGTTGAATTCAGTGCATCCAGAAACTCAGAAGTGAGCACTGTAGATGGAAGAGCTCTATGGGAATTCCCCAATCCTTCTGGCTTGAGATATTGGGAAGTGAACAGGAGAGAGAGGGAGAGGGAAAGAGGGGGAGAGAGAGGGAAACAGAGAAGGAAAGAGAGAGAGAGACAGGACATACTCCCAAGAACACTTGAGCAGATATCCTCCTGGATTTAATTTTTTTCTTTTCTCTTGCACCCCAGCCCCCAAGTAATCCTGTAGAGTGGGGGCAGTGGTTGAACTTTGATCCCAAGATCACTTGAGCAGATATCCTCCTGGATTTAATTTTTTTCTTTTCTCTTGCACCCCAGCCCCCAAGTAATCCTGTAGAGTGGGGGCAGTGGTTGAACTTTGATTCCAAGAGGGTAGGGCCAACACCTGTTGACATTTTAGCCTCTTGTCTTCCTATGACTTGGTCTAAATGCAGACACAATCATGGAAGTATGTGACAGAGTGAGATAACTACAGTCCCAAGTTTCTGGCCAGAAGACTGAAAAGTGGAGATCTAAGAAATCAGAAACTACCAGGGAGACTGCAAGAAGGAGGACCTCAGGGAAACAACTGTTTATGAACTTCAGAGCTCACTCCTGAGCTGTGAGGTGTGCATGTTATAATCAGCATAACCAAAGATTTTGAGAGCTAAAGTAATGGATAGATTATCCCCACAACTCTGATTGTGATGCACATCCATGACAGACATGAAGAGCATCGCAAAGTTTTGACAAATGAACTGACATTAGAAACATAGCCTCCAGGTTGAAACTTTTTCAGCCTGAACCCCACCAGGTCCATTGCCTGCTAAAACAAAAATATCAACATTCTCTACAGCAGAGGTCCCCAAACTTTTTTGGCACCAGGGACTGGTTTTGTGGAAGACAATTTTTCCATGGACCGGGGCAGCGGTGGGGTGGGAGGAGGAGATTGTTCAGGCGGTAATGCGAGAGATGGGGAGCAGCAGATGAAGCTTCACTCACTTGCCCGCTGCTCACCTCCTACTGTGCAGCCCGGTTCCTAACAGGCTGTGGGCCAGTACCAGTCTGTGGCAGGGGGTTGGGGACCCCTGCTCTATAGGATTTAAACAAGATCCAGAATCTTGTAACATAATGCTTAAAATGTCATGATACCATCCAATATTATTCAGCATATGAAGAACCACAAAAATTTCAACTTGCACAGGAAAGGATGACCACTAGATGCCAACATAGAGATAATACAGATGCCAGAATTCTCTGACAAAGATTTTAAGTCAGCCATTATAAAAATACTCAAACAAGCAATCAGGAACACTCATGAAACAAATGCTAAATAG
The DNA here is from genome assembly GCF_964165515.1 of Mesoplodon bidens. Taxonomy (NCBI): domain Eukaryota; kingdom Metazoa; phylum Chordata; class Mammalia; order Artiodactyla; family Ziphiidae; genus Mesoplodon; species Mesoplodon bidens. The sequence continues at coordinate 47,532,518 of NC_138172.1, read as the reverse complement.
AAAGTCCCTGCAAAGAAAGAGAGAACATAAAGAAGAAATAATGCAAATTTTAGAACTGAAAATCACAACCAGAATAACTCACTGGCTGGACTCAATAGCAGACAGAGGAGTCAATGAACTTTGACTTAGATCAACAGAATTTATCCAGTCTGAAAAAACAGAAAATCGATTGGAAAAAAAGGTGAACAGAATCCCAGGAACCTGTGAAATAATAACAAAAAGGCCAATAGAAAGATCAGAAGTTAATAAGATGGAAACAGAAAAACAGTGGATAAAATCAATGAAACCAATGCCTGGTATTTTGAAGAGATCAATAAAATTAAACCTTGAGGAGGACTGAGATAGCAAAGAGAAGACACAAATTACCAATATTAGGAATGAACAAAAAAGAGGATAGATATCACTACAGACTTTAGAGGTCTTTGTAAAGCCTATGATAAATGGAATATTTATAAATGGAATGGAATATTTATAAGTGGAATATTTCTTGCCATATCAATAAACAAAGGAAGTCATATCACAGTCACCAACGTTTGCAGCCCTCCAACGTGAGCCAGAGATCCCTGAGGAAACTCAGGGCTGAAAAGAATACCTGTCATCTAGCAGCCATCAGACTGCAGCCACTCCCTGTGGTGAGCCCTGAGCAAACTCAGGATGTGAAAACGCAGGATACTGGTCCCAGATAGCTGAGGTGCATTATCAAAGGAATGATTTCAGTGAGCCCAGACTCTTGCATCTTCCCATACATAGAAAAGCGCTAAATTCCTTAACTTGAGATATCAGGTTTTCTTTTCTTTTCTTTTTTTTTTTTTTTTTTTGCGGTACCTGGGCCTCTCACTGTTGTGGCCTCTCCCGTTGCGGAGCACAGGCTCCGGACATGCAGGCTCAGCGGCCATGGCTCACAGGCCCAGCCGCTCTGTGGCATGTGGGATCTTCCTGGACCGGGGCACGAACCCGTGTCCTGCATCGGCAGGCGGACTCTCAACCACTGTGCCACCAGGGAAGCCCTCAGGTTTTCTTTAACAATAATCTTTTGAGGTTCCCGACTACCTGCCCTTTGTTGCAAAACTCCTATATATCCGGGCTCCTCCCCTCGCCTCCTCGGAGCAGTTTCTCAGAGTTATCTGAAACGCTGTCTCCCGGGCTGCAGTCCTCATTTTGCCCCAAATAAAACTTAACTCGCAACTTTCATGTTGTGCACTTTTTTAAGTCAACACCTACATTACAAACTGCATATAAACTGGAGAACTTAGATGAAATGGACTAATACCTCAAAATCCACAACTATCAAACCTCACCTAAAATAAACTAGAGAACCTGTATTGTCCTATAACTATGAAAGAAATTATATTTTTAGTTAAAATCCTTCCAAAAAAGAAGTCTTCAGGCCCAGATGGTTTCATGGGCAAATTCTACCAAATATCAATTCTGAGCAATCTCTTCCAGAAAATAAAGAGAAGGAAATGTTTTCCAACTCATTTTATGAGTCCAACATTACCCTGATACCAAAATCAAAGATAGCACAAAAAAATAAATGTACATATGACTATTGTTCAAGAATGTAAATACAAAAATGCTCAAAAAATATTAGCAAATTTTAAAAGGATAACATGCTGTGACCAAATGGGGTTTATTCAGCTTGGGAATACAAGTGTTACCGAGTCCAAGCACGCTCTGCTTGCCGCATGACAGGCCAATAAATCGGGAGACAAGGTGTTGAGGCAAGGAATATGACTTTATTCGGAAAGCCGACAGACCGAGAAGATGGCGGACTCAGGTTCCCCAAAAAACCATCTTATTGGGGTCTGGATGCCAGTTTCTTTTATAGAATCAGAGAGGGAAGTAAAGTAAAAGGACAGAATAGAGAGGGAGAGGTGGGGAGGAAGTAACATAAAAAGGGCTATCAGTCTTGCAAAACATCTCTTGGAACGGCCAGCCTCTGGAAGGGGATGTGTTAATTTCTTCTTTCTTGCAACCACTCACAGGTAGGTAGGGTTCCCTGAGGCAGGCCATTATGTATGATTATAACAGCAAAAGTAACGGAAAGCAAAGGCTAAAGTCAAAGAAACAGATCCAACATGGAGTCAAAAATTGGCTCGTCCCTGTTACACAAGCTGATTCAATATTCAGAAATCAATCCATGTAACTCACTATATTAACAGTCTAAAAAAAACTCCACGTGATTATATCAATAGATGCAGAAAAAGCATTTGACAAACTCCAACATCCATTCCTGATAAAAATTCTCAAGAAACTAAGAATAGAAGGTGAGAAATTGTGATTTATAGTAAGAAATATATACATATATATATACATATATATATATATATATATATATATATATATATATATATATATATATTTGGTCTTCATTCCCTTTCCTGGCACAAAGCTCCTAAAACACTTGGAATTTCCTGGATGAGAGCTATGAAGATTTCTTTTGTTATGTTAACGAGATGACTTTCGGAAATCACCTAGGGAAGGGGGGGCTGGTTGCCAGGAGAACCAACCACATGATTAGAGGGTTGGAACTTTTAATCCCACCCCCAGACTTCTGGAGAGGGGAGAGGGGCTGGAGATTGAATTCAATTGTCAATAGCTAATGATTTAATCAATCATGCCTATGCAATGACGTCTCCATATAAACCCAAAAGGATGGGGTTCAGAGAGCTTCTGGGTTGGTGAACACGTGGATATTTGGGGAGAGTGGTGTGACCCATTCTACATACTTTGCCCTATGCGTTTCTTTCATTTGGCTGTTCCTGAGTTACAGCCTTTTATAAATCAGTAATGTAAAATGTTTCTTTGAATTCTATGAGCCTCTCTAACAAATTAATCAACCCAGGGAGGGGGTGTCGGAACCTCCAATCTATAGCTGGTCAGTCAGGAGCACGGTGACAACTTGGACTTGGAATTGGCATCTGAAGTGGGTAGAGGGGGCAGTCTTTAAGGCTGAGCTCTCAACCTGTGGGATCTGATACTTTTTAAGTACCTTTTTAAGTACCCATCATACTTACTGGTAAAGGACTGAATGATTCCCCTCTAACAACAGGAACAAGGCAAGGTTGTCTACTCTCACCACCACTATCCAACAACACACTGGAAGTCTAAGATAGTGTAATCAAGAGAAAAGAAACAAAAAATAAAAACAAGAAACTGTAGAGATTACAAAGAAAGGATCTCCTTTCACAAACGGCATGATTTTCTATGTAGAAAATCCCAAGGTGTCACTAAAAAAATCTCTAGAACTAATAAAGATAAGCAAGTTTGCAGGATGCAAGGTCAACACACAAAAATCAGTCATATTTCTCTATACTAACGATGTACAACTGAGAAGAAGAATTTTAGAAATATAATTTTAAGGAATTCCCTGGTGGTCCAGTGGTTAGGACTCCATGCTTTCACTGTTGAGGGCACAGGTTCAATCCCTGGTGGGGGAATTAAGAACCCATAAGCCGCATGGTGTGGCCAAAAAAAACCCCAATTTTTTTTAATAGCACCCCTTCAAAAAATACTTATGTATAAATCTGAAAAAAAATATGTGCAGGCCTATTTACAATAGTCAGGACATGGAAGCAACCTAAGTGTCCATTGACAGATGAATGGATAAAGAAGATGTGGCACATATATACAATGGAATATTACTCAGCCATAAAAAGAAATGGAAGTGAGTTATTTGTAGTGAGGTGGATGGATCTAGAATCTATCATACAGAGTGAAGTAAGTCAGAAAGAGAAAAACAAATACCGTATGCTAACACACATATATATAGAATCTAAAAAAAAAAAAGTTCTGAAGAACGTGGGGCAGGAAAGGAATAAAGATGCAGATGTAGAGAATGGACTTAAGAACACGGGGAGAGGGAAGGGTAAGCTGGGAGGAAGTAAGAGAGTGGCATGGACATATATACACTACCAAATGTAAAATAGATCACTAGTGGGAAGCAGCTGCATAGCACAGGGAGATTAGCTTAGTGCTCTGTGACCACCTAGAGGGGTGGGATAGGGAGGGTGGGAGGGAGGTGCAAGAGGGAGGGGATATGGGGATATAAGTATACGTATAGCTGATTTACTGTGTTATACAGCAGCAACTAACACAACAATGTAAAGCAATTATACTCAAATAAAGATGTTAAAAAAAAAAGTATGTTCAGGGTCTGTGTGATGAAAACTATAAAAAGCTGATGAAAGAAAGTAGATCCAATGAATAGAGAGATATATTGTCTTCATGGGTTGGAAGACTCAAAAAAGTAAGTATGTCAATTTTGTGCAAATTGACCTGGAGGTTTAATATAATATCATCAAAATCCCAGCAAGGTTTTTAGTAGATGTAGACCAAGCTATTCTAAATTTTATGGAAAACAAATAAATTGGAATAGCTAAAATAATTTTTAAAAAGAAAATAGTTGGGAGAATTACACTACTTGATTTTAAGACTTTCAGTAATTAAGAGTATGAGATTGATGAAAAGATAGACACATGAATCAATGAAGCAATGATTGGAGAGTACAGGAATAGATCCACATAAGTATGCCCAATTGATTTTTTTATTTTTATTTTATACTAGAGTATAGTTGATTTACAATGCTGTGTTAGTTTCAGGTGTACAGCAAAGTGATTCAGCTATATATATGCATATATCCATTCTTTTCCAGATTCTTTTCCCATATAGGTTATTACAGATTATTGAGTAGAGTTTCCTGTGCTATATAGTAGGTCTTTGTTGATTATCTATTTTATATATAGTAGTATGTATATGTTAATCCCAACCTCCTAATTTATCTCTCCCCCCACCTTTCCCCTTTGGTAACCATAAGTTTGTTTTCTAAGTCTGTGAGTCTGTTTCTGTTTTGTAAATTTGTTCCTTTGTATCAAGTTTTAGGTTGCACCTATAAATGATATGATATTTGTCTTTGTCTGACTTACTTCACTTAGTATGATCATCGCTAGGTCCATCCAAGTTGTTGCAAATGGCAAAATTTTTTTCCTTTTTATGGCTGAATAATATTCCATTGTATATATGTACCACATCTTCTTTATCCATTCATCTGTTGATGGACATTTTGGTTGCTTTCATGTCTTGGCTATTGTAAATAGTGCTTCAGTGAACATTGAGGGTGCATGTGTTTCTTCACATTCTGGTTTTCTACAGATATACACCCAGGAGTGGGATTGCCAGATCATATGGTAGTTCTAATTTTAGTTTTCTGAGGAACTTCCATACTGTCCTCCATAGTGGCTGTTACCAATTTACATTCCCACCAACAGTGAAGGAGGGTTCCTTTTTCTCCACAGCCTCTCCAGCATTTATTGTTTGTAGACTTTTTGATGATGGAAATTCTGAGTGGTGTGAGGTGATACCTCAATGTAGTTTTTACTTGCATTTCTCTAATAATTAGTGATGTTGAGCATCTTTTCAAGTCCTTTTTGGCCATCTGTATGACTTCTTTGGAGAAATGTCTATTTAGATCTTCTGCCCATTTTTTGATTGGGTTGTTTGTTTTTTTGATATTGAGCTGCATGAGCTGTTTATATATTTTAGAGATTAATCCCTCATCGGTCACTTTGTTTGCAAATATTTTCTCTCATTGTGTGGGTTGTCTTTTTGTTTCATTTATGGTTTCCTTTGCTGTGCAGAAGCTTTTAAGTTTAATTAGGTCCCATTTTTAAATTTTTGTTACTCTAGGAGGTGGATCCAGCAAGATATTGCTGCGATTTATGTCAGAGAGTGTACTACTTATGTTTTCCTCTAAGAGTTTTATAGTATCAGGTATTATATTTAGGTCTTTAATCCATTTTTAGTTTATTTTGGTGTATGGTGTTAGAGAATGCTCTAGTTTCATTCTTTTACATGTAGCTGTCCAGTTTTCTCAGCATTACTTATTGAAGAGACAGTCTTTTCTCCATTGTATATTCTTGCTTCCTTTGTTGTAGATTAATTGATCACAGGTGCATGGGTTTATTTCTGGGGTTTCCATCCTGTATTGATCTATGTTTGATCTATATTTCTGTTTTTGTGCCAGTACCATACTGTTTTGATGACTGTAGCTTTGTAGTATAGTCTGAAGTCAGGGAGCCTGATTCCTCCAGCTCTGTTTTTCTTTCTCAAGTTTGTTTTGGCTTTTCGGGGGTCTTTTGTGTTCCCATACAAATTTTAAAATTTTCTGTTCTAGTTCTGTGAAAAATGCCATTGGTAATTTGATAGGGATTGCATTGAATCTCCCTTGGGTAGTATAGTAATTTTGACAATATTTATTCTTCCAATCCAAGAACATGGTATATCTTTCCATCATTTGTGTCATCTTTGATTTCTTTCATCAGCTTACAGTTTTCAGAGTACGGGTCTTTTGCCTCCATATTTAGGTTTATTCCTAGGCATTTTATTCTTTTTGATGCAATGGTAAATGAGATTGTTTCCTTAACTTCTCTTTCTGATATTTTGTTATTAGTGTATAGAAATGCAAGCGATTTCTGTGTATTAATTTTGTATCCTGCAACCTTACCAAATTCATTGATGAGGTCTAGTAGTTTTCTGGTAGCACCTTTAGGATTTTCTATGTATAGTATCATGCCATCTGCAAACAGTGACAGTTTTACTTTTTTTTTTCTGATATGAACTCCTTTTATTTCTTTTTCTTCTATGATTGCTGTGGCTAGGACTTCAAAAGCTATGTTGAATAAAAGTGGTGAGAGTGGACATCCTTGTCTTGTTCCTGATATTAGAGAAAATGCTTTCACTTTTTCACCATTGAGAATGATGTTTGCTGTGGGTTTGTCATATATGGCCTTTATTATGTTGAGGAAGGTTCCCTCTATGCCCACTTTCTGGACACTTTTTATCATAAATGGATATGGGATTTTGTCAAAAGCCTTTTCTGCATCTTTTGAGATGATCATATGGTTTTTATTTTTCAATTTGTTAATGTGGTGTATCACACTGATTGATTTGTGGATATTGAAAAATCCTTGTGTCCTTGGGATAAATGCCACTTGATCATGGTGTATGATCCTTTTAAAGTATTGTTGGATTTGGTTTGCTAGTATTTTGTTGAGGATTTTTGCATCTATGTTCATCAGTGATATTGGCCTGAAATTTTCTTTTTTTGTGGTATCTTTGTCTCGTGTTGATATCAGGATGATGGTGGCCTCACAGAATGAGTTTGGAAGTGTTGCTTTCTCTGCAATTTTTTGTAATAGTTTCAGAAGTATAGGTGTTAACTCTTCTCTAAATGTTTGATAGAATTCACCTGTGAACCATCTGGTCCTGGACTTTTGTTTGTTGGAAGTTTTAAAATCACAGTTTCAATTTCATTACTTATGATTGTTCAGTTCATATTTTTTATTTCTTCCTGGTTCAGTCTTGGGAGATTGTACCTTTATAAAAATTTGTTTATTCTAGGTTGTCCATTTTATTGGCATAGAGTTGCTTCTAGTAGTATCTTATGATCCTTTGTATTTCTGTGTTGTCCATTGTAACTTCTTTTTCATTTCTAATTTTATTGATTTGAGCCTTCTCCCTTTTTTTCTTGATGAGTCTGGCTAGAAGTTTATCAATTTTGTTTATCTTTTCAAAGATCCAGTTTTTAGTTTCATTGATCTTTTCTATTGTTCTCTTCATCTCTATTTCATTTACTTCTGCTCTGATCTTTATGATTTCTTTCCTTCTACTAACTCTGGGTTTTGATTGTTCATCTTTCTCTAGTTGCTTTAGGTGTAAGGTTAGGTTGTTTCTTTGAGATTTTTCTTGTTTCCTGAGGTAAGATTGTATTGCTATAAACTTCCCACTTAGAACTGCTTTTGCTGTGTCCCATAGGTTTTGGATCACCATGTTTTCATTTTCATTTGTCTCTAGGAATTTTTGATTTCCTCTTTGATTTCTTCAGTGATCCATTGGTTGTTTAATAGAATATTGTTTCACCTCCACGTGTTTGTGTTTTTTACATTTTTTTCTTGTAGTTGATTTCTAATCTCATAGCACTCAAGCCCTGCTGGCCTTTAAAGCCAAGTTCTCTGGGGGCCCCTCTTCCTGATGCCAGACCCCCAGGCTGGGTAGCCTGATGTGGGGTTCAGAACTCTCACTCCTGTGGAAGAACCTCGGCGATATAATTATTTTCCAGTTTGTGGGTCACCCACCTGGTGGGTATGGGATTTGATTATATCATGAAAGCACCCCTCCTACCATCTCATTGTGGCCTCTTCTTTTCCTTTGGGTGTAGAATAACTTTCCTGGTACGTTCGATTCTTTTTTGTCGGTGGTCATTCAGCAGTTAGTTGTGATTTTTATGTTTTCATGAGAGGAGGTAAACTCAAGTCCTTCTGCTCTGCATCTTGTCTCTCCCCTTCTACCACAATTTGGAGGTCCTAAAGAGAGAGTCACTGCATGCCAGGCAAGGTCACAGGACAAAACACCAGGTGGTCAGGGGGTAGAAGACACAAGTCCCAACTGATTTTTGACAAGATCCCAGAGTAATCCAATGGGGGAAATAATAATTTTTTTTAACAAATGGTGTTGGAACTATTGGACATCCTTAGGCAAAAAAAATAAATTTGAACTTAAAGCTCATACCTTACCCAAAAATTAACTGAAAAAAAATCTAAATAGAAAACATTAAACTATAACGTTTTTAGAATAAAACAGAAGAAAATCTTCATGACTTTAGCTTAGGTTAAGAGCTCTTAGACATGACACCAAAAGAACAATCCATAAAAGAACATATGATAAATTGGACTCTACTAAAGTTTAAAGCTCTTGGTCTGCAAATAACACTGTTGAAAAAATTAAAACACAAGCTACAAATTGGTAGGAAATATTTACAAATCACATATCTTACAAAGGAATTGTATTCAAAATATATAAAGAACTCTCAAACTCAAAAATTAAAAAAAATTATTAATTAACAATAGACATGGATATTCTATTGACTATGATATACAAGTAGCAAATAAGCACATGAAAACATGTCTTGTTCAAATCATTAACCATTAGGTAAGTGCAAAGTAAAACGATGATGAGATATCACTAACCTATCAGAAGGCAAAAATTAATAATAAAATTCTGAGTGTTGATAAAGACACGGAGCAACTGGAGCTCTTTACATTGCTGATGGGAATGCAAATCTTGAATATAGTTTGTTTGTAATAATACAGTTTCTTATAATGTTAAACTTGTACATACTGTATGGACCAGCAATCACACTCCTGGTTATTTACCATAGACAAATGAAGACTTAGGTTCACACAAAATCTGTACATGAATGTTTGTACAGCTCTGTTCATAATTGCCAAAAACCGTAAATAACCCACATGTCATTCAATTAGTAAATGGATAAATAAATTGTGGTTCATTTGTATAATGCAATAGTACTCAGCAATAAGAAGAAACAAGTTATTGATAAATGCAACAACCTAGATGAGTCTTAAACACTGTGCTGAGTGAAAGAAGTTTACATACTGTGTGATTCCATTTAAATGACATTCTTGAAAAGATGAACTATGGGGATTGAAGAACAAATCAATGGTGGTTAGGGACTGTAAGGGGAAGAGGGTGACTACAAAAGAGTAGCACAAAGGAGTTTTCTGATGTACCCTTACTGTGTTGGTGGTTATACGAATCCATATATGTATTATACTTCATTGAACTCTACACCCCCAAAATTTCCTAAACATGGGTTTTTTTGGAGCATCAAAAGAATATGCATCTATTTAAGTCTTCTGAAACATAGTTCCATATTGACCTTCAGAAGGGTTGTAATAATTTACATGCCAGTCAGCAGCACCTAAGGATGTCTATGTTCACCATCACTGGGACGTACTGTTCTTTATCACCTTTTCCAATTTGATAGGTATAAACGTTAGATGAGATTTTTAAAAGTGTGTGTGTATCTAGCAAGCAGTCTTCAGCTCTAGTTTTGAGTTGCATGTCCATCTCAGGCCATCTGAATAAAAGGTATTGTTATGTGCCTTTTAATATTACAAAATGCCTGTGCTTGTTCCTAAGGAGGTATGGAATAAATCTGCTAACAGTGTCACTCCAAGAATAAGTTAGATGATTTCTGCTGCTGGATGTTTTGGGCTGTGAGTGGGGAATAAAGGGCCCTATCAGAGACTCCTGTAAATTTTTTTTTTATTCAGACAGAAAGTCACAAAAATTATAATCATCCCCATGAGTTCACTCAGTCCTATGTAATTAATTTTTTTTATCTTGATCTTTTGTTAGCACTTTTATGAATTCATCAGTTTTCCATTAGAGTTCTGAAAATGCTTATTCATTCAGTTCAGCAGTATAGTCAGTTACCAGAAACCTGTACTTGTCAGAGTCTTTTCCATGAATTCCTTGAAGATGAATCCCTTTTATAGGAACATTTTTGCAAAAGCATCAGAGTACACCCAGAACTGTCTGTAAATGACAAAAGACTTTAAAATGACCACAATTAAAGATTTGATGAAAGTTCATAATAATGCAATTGACAAGGAAATTTAGTTATTTCTGAGATATACATTTTAAAGTAAAAACTAGAATTATGACTTATTATACCAGAACATATAAGATTTTTAGAAATTTCATGTTATGTCTGAAACATTTATATTAACATATTTCCATACAAATAACCCAAAGAAAGTTTAGTATTAGTTGTTTTTCTTGTGTTTTTTTTTTTTTGCGGTACACGGGCCTCTCACTGCCGTGGCCTCTCCGGCTGCAGAGCACAGGCTCCGGACCCGCAGGCCCAGTGGCCATGGCCCACGGGCCCAGCCGCTCCGCGGCATGTGGGATCCTCCTGGACCGGGGCAGAACCCGCGTCCCCCGCATCGGCAGGTGGACTCTCAACCACTGTGCCACCAGGGAAGCCCTGTTTGTTTTTTATACTGCAGGTTCTTATTAGTCATCAATTTTATACCCATCAGTGTATACATGTCAATCCCAATTGCCCAATTCACCACACCACCATCCCCACCCCACTGCGGTTTTCCCCCTTGGTGTCCATACGTTTGTTCTCTACATCTGTGTCTCAACTTCTGCCCTGCAAACTGGTTCATCTGTACCATTTTTCTAGGTTCCACATACATGCATTAATATACTATATTTATTTTTCTCTTTCTGACTTCACTCTGTATGACGGTATTTAGATCCATCCACATCTCAACAAATGACTCAATTTCGTTCCTTTTTATGGCTGAGTAATATTCCATTGTATATATGTACCACATCTTCTTTATCCATTCGTCTGTCGATGGGCATTTAGGTTGCTTCCATGATCTGGCTATTGTAAATAGTGCTGCAATGAACATTGGGGTGCATGTGTCTTTTTGAATTATGGTTTTCTCTGGGTATATGCCCAGTAGTGGGATTGCTGGATCATATGGTAATTCTATTTTTAATGTTTTAAGGAACCTCCATACTGTTCTCCATAGTGGCTGTATCCATTTACATTCCCACCAACAGTGAAGGAGGGTTCCCTTTTCTCCACACCCTCTCCAGCATTTGTTGTTTGTAGATTTTCTGATGATGCCCATTCTAACTGGTGTGAGGTGATACCTCATTGTAGTTTTGATTTGCATTTCTCTAATAATTAGTGATGTTTAGCAGCTTTTCATGTGCTTCTTGGCCATCTGTATGTCTTCTTTGGAGAAATGTCTATTTAGGTCTTCTGCCCATTTTTGGATTGGGTTGTTTGTTTCTTTAATATTAAGCTGCATGAGCTGTTTATATATTTTGGAGATTAATCCTTTGTCCATTGATTCGTTTGCAAATATTTTCTCCCATTCTGAAGGTTGTCTTTTCATCTTGTTTATGGTTTCCTTTGCTGTGCAAAAGCTTTTAAGTTTCATTAGGTCCCATTTGTTTATTTTTGTTTTTATTTCCATTACTCTAGGAGGTGGATCAAAAAAGATCTTGCTGTGATTTATGTCAAAGAGTGTTCTTCCTATGTTTTCCTCTAAGAGTTTTATAGTGTCCGGTCTTACATTTAGGTCTAGAATCCATTTTGAGTTTATTTTTGTGTATGGTGTTAGGGAGAGTTCTAATTTCATTCTTTTACATGTAGCCATCCAGTTTTCCCAGCACCACTTATTGAAGAGACTGTCTTTTCTCCATTGTATATCCTTGCCTCCTTTGTCATAGCTTAGTTGACCATAGGTGCGTGGGTTTATCTCTGGGCTTTCTATCTTGTTCCATTGATCTATGTTTCTGTTTTTGTGCCAGTACCTTATTGTCTTGATTACTGTACTTTGTAGTATAGTCTGAAGTCAGGGAGTCTGATTCCTCCAGCTCCGTATTTTTCCCTCAAGACTGCTTTGGCTATTCGGGGTCTTTTGTGTCTTCATACAAATTTTAAGATGATTTGTTCTAGTTCCATAAAAAATGCCATTGGTAGTTTGATGGGGATTGCATTGAATCCGTAGATTGCTTTGGGTACTATAGTCATTTTCACAATATTGATTCTTCCAATCCAAGAACATGGTATATCTCTCCATCTGTTGGTATCATCTTTAATTTCTTTCATCAGTGTCTTATAATTTTCTGCATACAGGTCTTTTGTCTCCCTAGGTAGGTTTATTCCTAGGTGTTTTATTCTTTTTGTTGCAATGGTAAATGGGAGTGTTTCCATAATTTCTTTCATATTTTTCATCATTAGTGTGTAGGAATGCAAGAGATTTCTGTGCATTAATTTTGTATCCTTCAACTTTACCAAATTCATTGATTAGCTCTAGTAGTTTTCTGGTGGCATTTTTAGGATTCTCTATTTATACTATCATGCCATCTGCAACCAGTGCCAGTTTTACTTCTTCTTTTCCAATTTGTATTCCTTTTATTTCTTTTTCTTCTCTGATTACCGTGGTTAGGACTTCCAAAACTATGTTGAATAATAGTGGTGAGAGTGGACATCCTTGTCTTTTTCCTGATCTTAGAGCAAATGCTTTCAGTTTTTCACTATTGAGAATGATGTTTGCTGTGGGTTTGTTGTATATGGGATTTATTATGTTGAAGTAGGTTCCCTCTATGCCCACTCTCTGGAGGGTTTTTATCATAAATAGGTGTTGAATTTTGTCAAAGCATTTTCTGCATATATTGAGATGATCATATGGTCTTTATTCTTCAATTTGTCAATATGGTGTATCACATTGATTGATTTGCATATATTGAAGAATCCTTGCATCCCTTGGATAAATCCCACTTGATCATGGTGTATGATCCTTTTAATGTGTTGTTGGATTCTGTTTGCTAGTGTTTTGTTGAGGATTTTTTTTTTTTTTTTTATAAATTTATTTATTTATTTATTTATTTTTGGCTGTGTTGGGTCTTCGTTTCTGTGCGAGGGCTTTCTCTAGTTGTGGCAAGTGGGGGCCACTCTTCATTGCAGTGCGCGGGCCTCTCACTGTCATGGCCTCTCCTGTTGCGGAGCACAGGCTCCAGATGCGCAGGCTCAGCAGTTGTGGCTCACGGGCCCAGTTGCTCTGCGGCATGTGGGATCTTCCCAGACCAGGGCTTGAACCCGTGTCCCCTGCATTGGCAGGCAGATTCTCAACCACTGCGCCACCAGGGAAGCCCTTGTTGAGGATTTTTGCATCTATATTCATCAGTGATATTGGTCTGTAATTTTCTTTTTTTGTAGTATCTTTGTCTGGTTTTGGTATCAGGGTGATGGTGGCCTGATAGAATGAGTTTGGGAGTGTTCCTTCCTCTGCAATTTTTTTTTTTGTGTGTGTGGCACGCGGCCCTCTCACTGTTATGGCCTCTCCTGTTGTGGAGCACAGGCTCCGGACGCACAGGCTCAGCTGCCATGGCTCACGGCCCCAGCTGCCATGGCTCACGGGCCCAGCCGCTTTGTGGCATGTGGTATCTTCCTGGTCTGGGGCACGAATCCACATCCCCTGCATCAGCAGGCGGACTCTCAACCACTGCGCCACCAGGGAAGCCTTCCCCTGCAATTTTTTAGAGGAGTTTGAGAAGGATGGTTGTTAGCTCTGCTCTAAATGTTTTCTAGAATTCAGCCTGTGAAGCCATCTGGTCCTGAACTTTTGTTTGTTGGAAGATTTTTAATCACAGTTTCAATTTCATTACTTGTGATTGGTCTGTTCATATTTTCTGTTTCTTCCTGGTTCAGTCTTGAAGGTTATACCTTTCTAAGAATTTGTCCATTTCTTCCAGGTTGTCCATTTTATTGGCATGGAGTTGCTTGTAGTAGTCTCTTAGGATGCTTTGTATTTCTGCGGTGTCATAACTTCTCCTTTTTCATTTCTAATTTTATTGATTTGAGTCCTCTCCCTCTTTTTTTATTTTTTTGCGGTACGCGGGCCTCTCACTGCTATGGCCTCTCCCGTTGCGGAGCACAGGCTCTGGACGCGCAGGCTCAACGGCCGTGGCTCACGGGCCCAGCCGCTCCGCGGCATGTGGAATCTTCCCAGACCGGGGCACGAACCCGTGTCTCCTGCATCGGCAGGCAGACTCTCAACCACTGCGCCACCCGGGAAGCCCGTCCTCTCCCTCTTTTTCTTGATGAGTCTTGGTAATGGTTTATCAATTTCGGTCATCTTCTCAAAGAAGCAGCTTTTAGTTTTATTGATCTTTGCTATTGCTTTCTTTGTTTCTATTTTATTTATTTCTGCTCTGATCTTTATGATTTCTTTCCTTCTGCTAACTTTGGATTTTGTTTGTTCTTCTTTCTCTAGTTCCTTTAGGTGTAAGGTTAGATTGTTTATTTGAGATTTTTCTTGTTTCTTGAGATAGGCTTGTATAGCTATAAACTTCCCTCTTAGAACCGCTTTTGCTGCATTCCATAGGTTTTGGATCATCGTGTTTTCATTGTCATTTGTCTCTAGGTATTTTTTGATTTCCTCTTTGATTTCTTCAGTGATCTCTGGGTTATTTAGTAATGTATTGTTTAGCCTCCATGTGTTTGTGTTTTTTACATTTTTTTCCCTGTAATTCATTTCTAATCTCATAGCATTGTGGTCAGAAAAGATGCTTGATATGATTTCAATTTTCTTAAATTTACTGAGGCTCGATTTGTGATCCAAGATGTGATCTATCTTGGAGAATGTTTCGTGGGAACTTGAGAAGAAAGTGTAATATGCCGTTTTTGGATGGAATATCCTATAAATATCAATTAAATCTATCTGGTCTATTGTGTCATTTAAAGCTTGTGTTTCCTTATTAATTTTCTGTTTGGATCATCTGTCCATTGGTGTAAGTGAGGTGTTAAAGTCCCCCATTATTATTGTGTTACTGTCGATTTCCTCTTTTAGAGCTGTTAGCAGTTGCCTTATGTATTGAGGTGCTCCTATGTTGGGTGCATATATATTTATAATTGTTATATCTTCTTCTTTGCTTGATCCCTTGATCATTATGTTGTGTCCTTCCTTGTCTCTTGTAACATTCTTTTTTTTTTTTTTTTTTTTTGCGGTACATGGGCTTCTCAGTGTTGTGGCCTCTCCCATTGCGGAGCACAGGTTCCGGACGTGCAGGCTCAGTGGCCACGGCTCACGGGTCCAGCCATTCCGCAGCATGTGGGATCTTCCAGGACTGGGACACGAACCCGGGTCCCCTGCATCGGCAGGCGGACTCTCAACCACTGCACCACCAGGGAAGCCCCTCTTGTAACATTCTTTATTTTAAAGTCTATTTTATCTGATAGGAGTATACCTACTTCAGCTTTCTTTTGATTTCCGTTTGCATGGAATATCTTTTTCCATCCCCTCACTTTCAGTCTGTATGTGTCCTTAGGTCTGAAGTGGGTCTCTTGTAGACAGCATATATATGGGTCTTGTTTCTGTATCCATTCAGCTGCCTGTGTCTTTTGGTTGGAGCATTTAATCCATTCACATTTAAGGTAATTATCAATATGTATGTTCCTATGACGATTTTCTTAATTGTTTTGGGTTTGTTTTTGTAGGTTCTTTTCTTCTCCTGTGTTTCCTGCCTAGAGAAGTTCCTTTAGCATTTGTTGTAGAGCTGGTTTGGTGGTGCTGAATTCTCTTAGCTTTTGCTTGTCTGTAAAGCTTTTGATTTCTCCATCGAATCTGAATGAGATCCTTGCTGGGTAGAGTAATCTTGGTTGTAGGTTCTTCCCTTTCATCACTTTAAGTATATCATGCCACTCCCTTCTGGCTTGTAGAGTTTCTGCTGAGAAATCAGCTATTAACCTTATGGCAGTTCACTTGTATGTTATTTGTCATTTTTCCCTTCTTGCTTTCAATAATTTTTCTTTGTCTTTAATTTTTGCCAATTTGATTACTATGTGTCTCAGTGTGTTTCTCCTTGGGTTTATCCTGTATGGGACTCTCTGTGCTTCCTGGACTTGGGTGGCTACTTCCTTTCTCATGTTAGGGAAGTTTTCGACTATAATCTCTTCAAATATTTTCTCTGGTCCTTTCTCTCTCTTTTCCTTCTGGGGCCCCTATAATGCGAATGTTGCTGTGTTTAATGTTGTCCCAGAGGTCTCTTAGGCTGTCTTCATTTCTTTTCATTCTTTTTTCTTTATTCTGTTCTGCAGCAGTGAATTCCACCATTCTGTCTTCCAGGTCACTTATCCGTTCTTCTGCCTCAGTTATTCTGCTATTGATTCCTTCTAGTGTAATTTTCATTTCAGTTATTGTATTGTTCATCTGTGTTTGTTCTTTAATTCTTGTAGGTCTTTGTTAAACATTTCTTGCATCTTCTCTATCTTTGCCTCCATTCTTTTTCCGAGGTCCTGGATCATCTTCACTATCATTATTCTGAATTATTTTTCTGGCAGGTTGCCTATCTGCACTTCATTTAGTTGTTTTTCTGGTTTTTTTTCTTGTTGCTTCATCTGGTACATAGCCCTCTGCCTTTTCATCTTGTCTGTCTTTCTGTGAATGTGATTTTTGTTCCACCAGCTGCAGGATTGTAATTCTTCTTGCTTCTGCTGTCTGCCCTCTTGTGGATGAGGCTATCTGAGAGGACTGATGGGAGGGACTGGTGGTGGGTAGAGCTGACTGTTGCTCTGGTGGGCAGAGCTCAGTAAAACTTTAATCCACTTGACTGTTGATGGATGGTGCTGGGTTCCCTCCCTGTTGGTTGTTTGGCCTGAGGCAACCCAACACTGGAGCCTACCTGGGCTCTTTGGTGGGGCTAATGACAGGCTCTGGGAGGGCTCACGCCAAGGAGTACTTCCCAGAACTTCTGCTGCCAGTGTCCTTGTCCCCACGGTGAGTCACAGCCCCCCCCACCCCGCCTCTGCGGGAGACCCTCCAACACTAGCAGGCAGGTCTGGTTCAGTCTCCCCTGGGGTCACTGCTCCTTCCCCTGGGTCCCGATGTGCACAGTACTTTGTGTGTGCCCTCCAAGAGTGGAGTCTCTGTTTCCCCCAGTCCTGTCGAAGTCCTGCAATCAATTCCCACTAGGCTTCAAAGTCTGATTCTCTAGGAATTCCTCCTCCTGTTGCTGGACCCCCAGATTGGGAAGCCTGAGGTGGGGCTCAGAACCTTCACTCCAGTGGGTGGACTTCTGTGGTATAAGTTTTCTCCAGTCTGTGAGTCACCCAAATCCCAGTTATGGGATTTGATTTTACTGTGATTGCGCCCCTCCTACCATCTCACTGTGGCTTCTCCTTTGTCTTTGGATGTGGGGTGTCTTTTTTGGTGAGTTCCAGTGTCTTCCTGTTGATGATTATCCAGCACCTAGTTGTGATTCTGGTGTTCTCACAAGAGGGAGTGAGAGCACGTCCTCCTACTCCGCCATCTTGGTTTCTCCCTTCCTGTAAATTTATTACTCTTTCTCTTAGAACTTAAAGAAACCTCTGAAATATAACCTTGTCTATCATTGTGGCTGCCACAGAATGCCATTTTAGACCCTTAAAACATAAAATATAACCAAGAGAAATGTCCAGGTGAGGGTGAGAGTTTTTTCCTGTGCAACGGATCACATGAGTAAGTGCCACAAGTAATCACCTGGGAGCTCCTGGAAAAATTTTTCAAGAAGCCCTCTGTAAACCAATCTTGTCTGCACTCCACCCATGTCACCTTAGATTCATGTACCATTTTTATGCGTTTGGCTTCCCAGTATGTGTTTACTCCCAAAGGCCAGCACCTGTGCCTGTATGTTAGAGGGCTGCCTGCAGGCTGCTGGACCTGCTCTGCTTACATACTTGGACAGCTAGAAGTGCCAGGGGATTTACACTCTTCTGGGAGCAGCCCTCAACTGGCAAGTGCAGGGTGTGTAAATTCTCCAGCTCTCTTGCCTATAACTATGACCTATACTGTCCCCAGAATTCCCCTGGAGGACTTAGCTACAGTTACCCTCACGGGGCTTTATCTGATATCAAACTCTTGCTTGGCCATCTTCTCTTCTTACCCCGTTACCAGTTTTTCCTGGGAATATTTTCTAATAAATTATAAGTCACTTTGACATGGATCCTCATCCCAGGGTCTTTTGTGGGAAATCCAATCTAAGAGAGACATTTTTCGGGACTTCCCTGGTGGTCCAGTGGTTAAGAATCTGTCTTGCAATGCAGGGGAGACCGGTTCCATCCCTGGCCAGGGAACTAAGATCCCACATGCTGTGGGGCAACCAAGCCCGCACAACACAACTAGAGAGCCTGTGTGCCACAACTACAGAGCCCACATGCCACAACTAGAGAGAAGCCCACGTACCACAATGAAGAGCCTGTGCCCCACAATGAAAGATCCCGCGTGCCGCAATTAAGACCTGATGCAGCCAATAAATAAATAAATTAAATATTTTTTTTTAAAAAGAGACATTTTTCTCTTTATCCGTGACATAGTTTGAAATTTATAATCCTATTGCACTCTAAGGAATTGTATTCTTTAGAATATTGGTTTGATTGCTCTAACAGGAACCCAAAATGACTTGGCTTTCATGGATAGAGGTTTCTTTCTGTTCATGAAACAGAGTGAGCAACTCCATGATACTGATGATCGGGATCCTATATTGTTTTTCCTACATTCCTCATGTGTGGCCTTCATCTACATGGCTTCCCACCATGTCCACGCAGGGTGATAGGGAAAGGGAGACATGTCTAAGAAGTTGTGCACATTATTTATGTTGACACCCCATTGGCTGGAACCTAGCGGCAAGGCCATATTTAACTGGAATGGTGGCTGTCTGGGTAGACGTGTGTTCAGTTTATAACTGAACATATTGTGCTCCATGGTTGTGAGGGAGAAGAGAGACCATATCTTGGGATAGCTAGGAGCCTCTGCCATGGGTGTCTGCCATGTGTCCATAGCTCTGGAGAGAGGAAACAGGGGCACCTGACTAGGTCATGTTCTCTGTTCTGTTTTAGCTTATTCTCCTTTGCCCTCATCCCCATGCAGGCTGAGATGGCAAATGACGAGTTCACCTGTGGAATAGTTGAGCTTCAAGTAAGTAGGTCCTTTCCAGAAGTCTAGAGGATTCACTTGAGGTTCGTTATTCACTTTAAAGTATAACATGTACTATCTATACTGAGATCTCAGAGCCTTGGGTACAATGGTCTTAGGTGGGATAGCCCAGAAGCAGTGACTTTTTAAAAGAGCAAGCCCCCAGGAGAAATCAGTAAGGGAGTGAGGGAAACACTTGGCAAAAAAGGAGATGCAGCTCGGAAAGGGGCAAGTTTGGGCAAATTCACAGCCTTGACCTGATCTCACAGAGGAACTCTGGAGCCTCAGTTATGCTGGAGGCAAGGGAGCTGAGCCTCCATATTCTTGCATTAGTTCTGCACTGACTGATGGTTTCCTCAGGGGACAAACTCCCAGTGCCTGCAGACAAAACTGCACCAGTAGCCCCAGCACAATATTTCCAAGAGAGTTAAGGGTACAGACCTTGAGAAGCTCCAGGAGGGGTACACAGAACCAGTTAAAGGGATCTAAGGGGATCTAGGAAGAGCTGCGGCAGTCTGCTACAGGTGAGATTGATCGATGAGCCCAGAAACTGCTTTTATGGGACTGCGTTCATGGAAGAGATGGCCTTCCAGCTCCATAAGGAAGGGGGTTATGCTTGGTGACAGCTCCTAGACAGTCATTTAAGCCCCAGATCAGGGTCTTCCCTCCAGACTCCTCTTGCTCATTTGTGAGGCAGGAGTAACTTGGCATGGGTTCATGAAAACCAGAGCCCTGAAGATTATAGGGAATGGCTGACTTCATTCTCTACCCATAGGGACAAGGCAAATGTCATGACACTGGGGCTCCCAACCCAGGCATATCCCATCAAATGAAGCGGGTAGTTGATGCAGCTTAAGTGATTCACCCATGTGGCTGCTTCTAGGTACATCTTTTAAAATTAGTTGTGCTTAAATTAGCAACGCTTTACTTTTAATATTCCTCTCTCGAAGCAGCTAGCACAGTTTCAATCAGGAGCCTGATTGATATGCAAAAAATGATTTGTTTTGATTTTGGTCTAGCAGGTTTTTTTTTTCTTTTTCTTTCCCAGGCAACTTCTTTATCAAATTTCTCTGCTTTTAAAGGATGAGAAGAGATGTATCTTCTTAAAGTCAGAGGGCATAGTTTCCTTGAAATTGGAAATGGAAGGCTCTCTGGGAGCTGGTCTGAAATCTTAACAGCATAACTTTGCCAACGGCAAAACATCTCTTCATAATTTTCAGTCTATCTTCAGGTGTCATCAGCTCCCTGATGATGCCATGCAAAACCTTGTCCATTGGAAGCTGCAATCGACAAAGTTGTTCTATCAAAGTGTTTAATATTTTGCTGCTTATTGTATGACCTTGGGCAAGTTACTTAACATCTCTAAATCTGTTTATTATCCTTAAAGTGAAGATAACACCTACCTATTGGGATTTTGTGCAATGTAAATTCATAATCCCTTATCCAAAGCTTGATGAATTTCCAAATTCAGAATTTTTTGGATTTTTAGGAAGGTAATTCAGCATATATATCATATTACTTAACACTCCCAGTGGAGCCTTCGGAAGCACCCTGTAATCAAACACATTAATATTTCTGCAGCCAAATCCATGAATATTCATATAGACCAGCATAAAGACTAAAAATAGCCTCTCATTAGTCCAGGGCAAGGTTTGTAACCAAATGAGTTACAAATAGATCTTTCTCTTTTCAGAGCTCTTTAGATTTGGGGACTGGGAATCGGAGGCTGTGGTCCTGTGATAAAACAATCTCTGTGTCTATCCACCCATTTCCCAACTGGTTCCAGTAAGGACTGAGGGCAGTGTGGTGATGCATGTGGAAAGTCTGGCTTCCAGGATGTTTCGGTTTGCCTCCCTGCTTGTGATGTGGGTGGGCTCTTGTGAATTTTCCTTTCTTCTTTGACATTTTTAATCCTGATTCGCTTCCTCCAGGGGTCTGATTTCAGGCACAATTCTACTCCTGTGACACTAATAGAAGAGGGCATGCTTGACAAAACAAGTTCTAGGGAGAGAAAAACAATAATATAATCACTTAATTGGTAGGCCGATTAAGAAATAGAATTGCCTAAAAGCTTGGTAGGAAGTTCTAAGAAATTCCCCAGGTGGCAAATTTCAGGAAGTTCAATAGTAAATATACAGCAAGAGTTTGTCAATATACACGAAGGTCTGAAAGCCCATGGCAAACCCTCAAACCTACCATGGTACCCTCTCTGCTCGCCCACTCTCAGCAAGCCCTGCTTAAAAATGCCATGACTATGTTCAAGTTTTACTAACTATGTCAAAACATATAATATATAATACTTATGATAATAAACCTAAGAAGATAAATCTTCTACAAAATTTATTTTCACCATATATGCTCCTGGAATTTTCTCGTGAAAATTTAAATTGGGGTAAAATTTTGCCAAAGGGATATTAAATCAGTAGCCTTGACCACTTTTGCAGGTGTTTTCTGCCTTCATTACATTTGTATTGGTCTTAGTAGAAAATATTAATAGTTTGCATTTATCGAGCAATTACTATATGCTAGGGACTGTTACTAGTACCTACATTTACAGCCCACGATATCTTGTCCAAGTCCCTCAGGGCCAGATGCATTTCTGAGTTTTAGAAAGGCAATGTGTGGTAGGTGCTGACTGTACCGTTACACCCCCGTTGGGGGGGGGATTTGTGGCACTGTCGCCCAAATCACACACAGTGATATTTCAGTAGGAAAGTGTAGGAAAATTCCCACTAACTGTAATGTAAGTTTTGCCTCTAAATGATTTCTGATAAAATTCCAGTCTTCAAAGCATTTGGGATTTCAGAATTGCATACGTGGGAAGATAGACTTGTGTTATCTCACTTAATCCTCACAATGACCCCCTGAAATAGGAACTGTTATCCCTTGTGTAGAGAAGAATTAACCTTACCCAGCAAGTGGTCTGGCCTTTGCCTTGGCTCATGGAAGCTGATTTCTAGGCCCCTGGAATGTCCTGTCTGCAGGAGTGTCTTTGTTTTCCTGGAGGCTTTGGTTATCAGACAGTGTCACAATGTGATTTATGATGGAGGCTTTGGGTCACGTGTTATGAGTTCTGATTTCTAGAGGAACTGGAGACTAAAGGTATTAGCCTGGCTTTTTTTTTTTTTTGTGGTACGCGGGTCTCTCACTGTTGTGGCCTCTCCCGTTGTGGAGCACAGGCTCCGGACACGCAGGCTCAGTGGCCATGGCTCACGGGCCCAGCCACTCTGTGGCATGTGGGATCATCCCAGACCGGGGCACAAACCCGTGTCCCCTGCATCGGCAGGTGACTCTCAACCACTGCGCCACCAGGGAAGCCCAGCCTGACTTTTGAGAGGGGCTGTGGACTACAGGTCAGCCACCTGGGCAGTAGTGATCAAGCTCCAGTAGATACTCTGGACACCAAAGGCTCGGATGACCTTCCCTGGCTGGCAATACTCTGTTTGTATTGTCACACATTGTGGCTAAGAAAGGGTAATGCCATCCAGAACTCCCCGGGGAGAGGACACACAGAAGCTCCACATCTGGACTCCCTCCCAGATTCTGCCCTATGAGTCTCTTCCTTGGGCTAATTTTAACCTGTATCTTTTCCCTATAAGAATCTGGTAATAAACTGAGAGTATAATAGCTTTCAGTGAATTCTATAAGTCCTCTCAACGAATTATCAAACCTGTGGGTGGTTTTATGAACTCCCCCAACTTGCAACTGATACCAGAAGTGAGGGAGGTCTTGTATGGAGAATTCTTCCCTCAAGCCGTACTGTTAGGTAAACTCATTTCACCCCCACTTTCTAGATGAGCAAACCAAGGCAAAGAAGGTAAATAACTTACTCCAGGCCACAAGGCTTGTAAGTGGAGGAGCCAATTCAAACCCACTTTTGACAGAATTTATAATCCTTGACCATCGTTTGTTCTGGACTCAGTTCATACACTACTCCTGTCCCAGTGGGCCCTGCCTGCCCCTCCCACCACGGGCCATGACAGCTTTCCGGGAACAAGTGTCACACAGTGGTTAAGGACAGGTTTGGCTCTGGAGCTAGACAGCCTTCCCTGTGGAAGGGAGTTAGGTTCACTAGTGCTAAAGTAATTCTGATTCTAAACCTGAACTGCAATTCTTTACGGTTACATCATGACTTGTATTTTTGTAAGACATTTTTACATTTATAGTTTCATTTCTTCCTCATACCACTCTAAAACAGGCAGGCAACAGAGCAGAGAGAACAAAAATTGGAGCCTAACAGATATCAAGCCATTTGCTGGATGAGTAATATGGTGTGTTGCTCAGCCTCTCTGAGCCTCAGCTTCCTTGGCTGTAAAATGGGGATATTGATGGTATGTCTGCTAGAGAGATGGATGTGAAATTAGGGATGTGTGCAAGTCACCTGACACATCACAGGTATTCATTAAGTGATGAATTATTTTACAGACGAGAAGAGTGAGTCAGAGATGTTAGGTAGCTTCCCTCACTTCTATGAGGCAGGACTGGGACTTTGATTCAAGTCCCATAGACTTATGAGACACGGGGGTAGAAAAGGGCCTTAAAGATAAGCTGGGTGTAAGATTTTCAAAGTTTTATTTTAAGCTTCAGAGAAAACCCTGGAAAACCCTCTAATGGGAACCAGATAAAGGTAGGGCTACACTAATTCAGGTGGACCTGGTCTCCTCTCCCCTCCCAAACTGCTCAGTAACTCATAATGGGGTTGTGGTACCTGAGGGTTCCTTGGAACACTACTTGGAAATCTCTGGTCTAGTGCCACCTCTGCTTTACAACTGAGGTTGCTGAGGCTCAGAGAGGTCATGTTACTTACCCAAGGTCACACAGTTGGTCTCTGGCAGGTGTGGGACTTAAGCCTTGTTGACAGAATCCACGCTTAGTGTTCTCCCTCTCTACCTCATCACCTCCTTGAGGCAAAGACATCTGACCCCGATGAGACAGTGCCATCTGATGATACTGACAGGTATGTGGCTTTCCAGCCCAGGAACTGTCTGTGGGTCCTCAGCCTCATTGACATTCTCCAGTGTTCTCCTTTGCGGTCTGTACTGTGAAGGATGAAAGCGTGGAGCTGCATTTATAGTTCATCTTGCCAATTGGGTTCCTGTCGGTCTTTGCCAATGTAAGGCATTTGCAGGAGGCTAGAAAGAGGGAGGGGTATAAGCCACTCTGCTCCTGGTTCTGGAGCTGTGAATGGCTGAGGGTGACTTGGCAGATTTCAGCAACATTCATGTTTCTAGGAGCAGCACCCATGGAAACTACATTTTTTGTGGTCTCATGGCAATCTCCTCATTTTCCCACTATGACATTTTTGAAAGTACCAGCTACTTCCCCTGGCTAGGAAGGGCCAAGGGAATATGCTGTACTCTTCAGTGGTTACCCAGTCAGGGAGGGAGAACACAGATATATTTTGTTTCCGCATTGCGTCTCCCTGGCCTGCTTCTGATTTCAGCACCATAGTGATGGACAGTTCCAAACCAGCTGATGGTGTCCGGCAAGCTTTCTGCCACTTCAGCTAGTCCTATGGGCAGATGCTAAAGCAGGGTTAGATGAGAAAGAGGTTTGCTAGGGGCAATGTCTGTGAAGGCTAAAGGGGCTGGAGGTGGTGATGGTAGGGGAAGTAAAAGTAGGCAGGGAGAACTTCAGACCACAGTGTAGTTCGGAGACAGTCTTGGCCTGGACACTGGGGAGTCTCTGAGCAGGGTGCCCTTTAGAGGAGTCCTTCACTGGGCAGGAATGGCCCGATTCTAGTGCTCCTGTTGGCTGGGGACAACCAGGGAAAGTGTGGCCTTGGGATGAGTGCTGAGGCAGATCCGAGAGTGCAGCAGCAGGAGATGATGCCTTGTAGCAGTTTCTGCTTAAGGTGATCTGAGTGGCAAACCTCCATGACTGCCATGAGTGGTCCCCAAAGCTGCTCTTTCATTTTCTGCCTGAGAGCATGCTCCAAAGCTGCTAGAGAGCCCTGGGCCTTTACATACACTTAACCCTAAAGTGCAAGGGGAGGGGGGGTACTATGGAGAATCTGTCTGGGGCAGATTCTATACGGTTCCTCAGAAGGTTCCCAGCAGGACTGAGACTCATTGCCCACAGCACTAACCTGCTCATTAATGCACCCTTTACTGTCATTTCTTCTATTTCCCACCACCTCCCTCCTGCTTCATGAGACCACTCTACACATACACCACCCTCATACAAGCCCTTATCTAAGGATCTGCTTTGGGGGAGCTCAGAATAACACCTCTGAGAAGCTGAGCACCCCTGAGGGTCAGTGGCAGTGCTCAGAGTAACAGCGCCCTAAGAGGGAGCGACCTTCCAGGGTGCAGGGCTGAAGTTCCCTCCAGGGTGAAACTCAGGTGGTGCCAGACTTGTTTTTGTAAGGGAGGCTGGGTTACCCAACACACTCTATTTTATTTTATTTTATTTTATTTATTTTAATTTTTTTACATCTTTATTGGAGTATAATTGCTTCACAATGGTGTGTTAGTTTCTGCTTTATAACAAAGTGAATCAGCTATACATATACATATGTTCCATTATCTCTTCCCTCTTGTGTCTCCCTCCCTCCCACCCTCCCTATCCCACCCCTCTAGGTGGTCACAAAGCACCGAGCTGATCTCCCTGTGCTATGTGGCTGCTTCCCACTAGCTATCTACCTTACGTTTGGTACTGTATATATGTCCATGCCTCTCTCTCGCTTTGTCACAGCTTACCCTTCCCCCTCCCCATATCCTCAAGTCCATTCTCTAGTAGATCTGAACACACTCATTTGAAAGTGTCTCATCTTTTAAAATCACGAGGTGGCTGCCTCCACTTCCGCAGGTCCCTGGTCACATAGTGTTTAGCCTCTTGGCCTCGTTCATGCTGACAGTGTTTCCCAACTTTTAAAAACCCATGTTTCTCCTTTGTAACCACCAAACCTCTTAGGATCTGACACCTCTCCCAAGAGAAGATTACATATGGCTCACCAGCTTGGGGATCACTCCTCTGTTTTCTATGTACGGCAGACAGTGAGATTTCCCTGAA
Organism: Mesoplodon bidens; assembly: GCF_964165515.1. NCBI lineage: Eukaryota > Metazoa > Chordata > Mammalia > Artiodactyla > Ziphiidae > Mesoplodon > Mesoplodon bidens. The sequence continues at coordinate 47,506,164 of NC_138172.1, read as the reverse complement.
TTTTTCTTTCTATACTTGTATTCGAAAAAAGCAGTACACTCCAGCCCCATGTGAAATTGTATTACAATGGTTTGGTACCAGTTGTCTTCCCCTGGAGATCCCTCTTTCTCTTCCTTCATCTTGAGAATCGCTACATTAGAAATATGGTGATGAGGGTGGATTTTCTCCCTTCCCCTCCCTTCTTCCCTTCCCTTCGTCTCACTACAGATAGGAAGCAGTCTTTGATAAAAGAGTAAAGAGGCAGAGAATGCTATTAACCTAAGAATATGAAGCTCCCTTTGCTGGTGCCCAAGTCCTCTTGCCCTTAACATCCTGCCATCAGACTTCTGGCTGCCTGCCTCTGCATTTTTTGTCTAAGGACTTGTTTTGGCAGCAGAGGACATTTTCCCCAACCATGGGCAGGCCTGAAGTCCCAGGGAATTAACAACCCCTGGGAGTGGGCTTCAACTAATGAATACCCTAGTTGTTTGAGGTGTTCGTTCTCTGCTAGTTCCCAGTGTGTCCCTGTGGGTGGCATAAAACTCTAGTGGTCCTCAGGGGTAACTAGCTTGATAAGGAACCCTCCCCTGTCCCATTTTACCATTCCCCGAACAATATTTTCTAGGATCACTTCCCAAGTAAAATTTCTTGCCCTCACATCCTTATCTCAGGATCTGCTTCTGATAGAACCCAAAATAAGACATAACTCACCCAAGCTCTGCTCTGAAGGGAGTTGAGTGACCCAAGGGGAAAGTGTCTTCAATACACAGAGCCAGAACTCCAGCAACGCCATGCTGCCTCTCCAGGTAGAGCAAGGACCCAGGAAAGGAAGGAAGAGAAAAAACTATGGGGTTTGGGAAATCGGGGGAGGGAGGAAGGCAGCTGGTGGAGACAGCGATGTGGTGCTTCTGGGCAGCCATCTGACGGGAACTGATGGAGGTGTGGCAGAAAAGTAAAGCGAGGTGCTCAAATGACCCCTTCCCGGAAATAGGCTTGACTTACCTCTTCTTTGGGACCAAGCAAGCTTAATGAGAGGTTATCTGCCATGTCTGTGTGTGGACTTATGGCTCCTTCCACACCTGTGGCATAATTGGAGGATGAAGATGGGAACATATTGGATACCTGTCTCTAACTGGAATTTCAGGGCTTCCTGACCTCAGGCCCTTCCCTTCCTATTGGTTTAATCTGCAATGTAGTCTCAAATACGTGTCTAGAATAGGAGGCTTCTGTTCCCTAAAGTCTCTCTCGCAATCCCAGAGTGAAGGAGCAAGGTTTTGCTTAGATGCCCATAGCGACAAAGCAGCCTCTGGGTGGTGATGCTGGGCAGGGTCATGGTGAAAGGTGATCACTGCATCACTATGTGTCTGTCTGTCTGTCTCGTGAATCTTTTTGAAAAATTTCTTTTATCATTAGCTATTTTGAATCTGATATTTTTAATTTTTCTGAATCTTGACCCAAATAGAGATGATTGTGTGTCAAACTAGAAGCTGGGAAGCGTGAGGTGGAATATTTCTGAGCAGAATTAACCAAGAATATGGGATGGAGGTGGAGATGTTCCCCTTCTGATGCCATGAAACTCCCAAGGACTTCTATCTGCAGAACATATACCTGTCATGTCCATGCCAAACACCTCCAAGAGGCAGCCTGTGTGTTTCTTCTGTTACTCTTTGATGTAATAAATTTTTTCTTTAGGGGGTGTGCATTATAGCTAGCTCATAGATCCAGAATATCTGTAAATAATCATGAATAATAATTCATGCAATAGAATAGAAATGAACAAACTGGTTTATTTGCGGGCTTTTAATCCTTGCGGTACACGAGTGTCTGTGAAGCATCAGATTTTGCCTTTGACAGGCAAAGCGGCAGCATTCTCTGATCTGCTCAAATGTCTCTGGGAGCTTAGGGCAGAGGTGGGCATAGGGCTGTCCCTGGGACACCTCTCTTTGAGAAACACTAATTTAAAGGAACAAAGTGAGAATCCAAAAGATGACCTTTATTGGAGTGACCAGCATCCCAGCTTTACAAAGTCTAAAATCAGCCTCCTGGAGTGGGGCTGGAGAGCTGCCATTTAAAAAGACCCTCCCTCCCCTACCACTCTCATCTATACTAAAGTTGGAGGCTCTCTGCTCTGCATAGGAGAGGGTACTGTGGGTGAGGCAAACCTCTCTTTAATTTTCCGATTCAAATATTCTATCGCACGTGTCCCGATTTCTTTTGCTCTTTTCTGAACACACACAAAGCAGCCTGTGGACTAGGAGGGCACAGAAGCCAACAGCTTAAATAAAATCGAGGTGTTTCATATTAGAGGTCGGGGAATGGGACTCAGATTCAACATGTCGGCAGGTGTGTGGCCCCATTTCTATTTTTCTAAGCTATGGATGCATTACGGGGTGGAATATGAAAGTTTCAGCTGAAACAGGATAGTCGAAAGAAATGTTAAGCCTGGTGGAGGTGTGAGCGGAAGGAACGCCCTGCTCCCAGCTACCCCTTAGGCAGCCAAGGTGCATGTTCGCTGCGCTCCTCAATTTGAAATGGAAGAAATGGAATGGAAAATATCAGTCACGCCTTAGTGAATCTGATCACAGTGTAGTTTTATTTTCGGTAGCTGAGGTGAGTTAGATCTAGGGAGCACAGGGGCTCTCCAGTGCAGAGGTGGGTCTCTCTTTGGGCAGCAGGAAGGACCAGGAGCCTGAAGGGTGAGGGAAAGACATCACTGACTGCATAATTTTGTCTGACACCTTACCTGCTCTACGCAGCCTCTCCTGGGGGCCAGAGGGGAATTTTATTAGAGAAACTGTTCTAGAAGGTAGAGTCTTTCTCAGTGATCCATGTGAAGATCAAGAAGTTGGTGGATGATCATCCACAGCTAAATTTAAGCCCAGATTAAGAGGCCTTCTGGCTCAGGGAATGGAGAGCCCCCAAATGTACAAAGTAAACCCACAGCCAGACTCCACTCTACCCCCAAATGTGCATCAGGTATAACGAGTGTATTGGAGGTTATGTAAGTGTTTGCTGTGTGGAGAGCTTGACATGCATCCTCATTCCATCTTTCCCAAGCCATGAGGTGTCGTAGGTTGGGTTCTCTTCAAAGCAGACCCTGAGACAAAGTCCCAGGTGGCTTATTTGGGAGGTGATCCCAGGAAGCATGGCGATGGTGTGGGAACGTGAGGCAGAGAAGGGAGGAAAATGATACACGTGCAAGAAAATGCAGTGGGCACCCAGGGCTCCACCCCGACGGGGACCCACCAGAAAGAACTTGTGGGACACACCTCACAACCACCACACCAGGGGCACGGAAGCTGCCACCAACCCCTGTCCTCGCTGGTTGAGGCTACTTTTGGAGCGTTAACCCTTGGGCACGTGTGGGCTGTCCTGCACATTCAGTTGAGCTCACTGCTGTGGGCGGGGAACACTCCTGGGTAGGAAGCCACGGGCTTTCTGAAACTGTCCTTAGGCAATCTCCTGAGGAAGCCACGTGGCTACGAGCAGGACCCCAACAGCATCTGCTACAGGTGCGCCTCACTTTCACGTGAGAGATGACAAAACAGAGACTTTAAGGAACTCCCACAGTCAGACAGCTTGGATCTGCTCAGATCTGCTGGACTAGGACACTGCTCGATGTCCTTTCTCTTAGAACACTTTCCAAGATGAAGTGCTAGTGGGACCCAGGACCCACTGAAACTTCATCTCCACCTTCAAGGTGATGCCAATGGCTGCCAGGGCAAGGAAGTGCCGACTGTAGCTGTGATGTGGCCCTGCTGTAGTCCTGGAACCTGTGGCAGCACCCCCAGGCAGGAGCTGTCCCACAAGAGCCTCTGTCTGTCCCACAGAGCCTGGTGCCTAGAAGGGCACACACTTCAGGGGGACCCACACTTCTGACCCAGAACAGAGGCCAGCCTCAGAGGCCCTCTTCCAGATCTTGCAACAGAATGGTAGATGTTGATAGTCCTGGGGGCTTCTGATGGCTGCCACACCAGGCTGGGGGACAAAGAGCAGACAAAGAGCTGAGACTAATAGACGAGCAGCCAGCCCTATATCATCACCCACCAAGTCAGAGCTCACCCCCTCCCTGCTCCATACATACCTCATCTGCGCTTTGGCCACCCTCTTCTTGGACGAGGTGGTCCCAGGTGATCACTTGCATAGCATGTTGCCTAAAGGTACACATTCAGGAGTCACACAGACTTGGGTTCAAGTCCCAGCTCCACGGCATATCAGCTGCTTGTGCAGGTTACCTAACTATGGCGATGGGGAAACTGGAGTCTCTTGTCTGTGGACCGTACATGACAATGGCCCCTTGGGGAATCATTGTCAGGATCAAATGAGTCAGACACTCGTATATATTAAGTGTTCAATCAATGTGAGCTGTTAGCGTTGTAACAAGTATAATTGAATCACCTGGGGGAGGGGAGAGGCATGATGTGATTTGTCCACTTGGTGTTCCTCAAGGATAGTCTGTAACCTCCCCTCCGATATAATGTTAACCACGACTGAACCACCAGAGCCACATGACCTCTGTCTAAACCCTTGCAAGTCTCGTGGGGATGCTCGGGACCTCAGATGTTACCTCTGGGCTCTATGCTAATGAAGGAGTAAAGAAGCCACTGAAGGGGTGTGGAAGGCTCAGGGTCAGGGAGGCTGCATGGTGAAGGCTGCTGCGAAATGAGTTCTCCCTCTGGCCCTGAAAAGTCAACTCCTTTCCGTGTGTTGCTTTGCTCCTTGGGGGTGCTTTCCAGGTGGCTTGGTTCTCTGCGGCAGGGCTGTGTGGATGGGGGGCCTCACAGGCCCCCATAGACTCCCTTTGTCCTGAGCGCGCTGTGGAAAGCTGGGCGGGGCTGGAAGCGGGTCCTCCTTCGGCATCAGCACCCTGTGCCAGGGCCCGGTTGTTAGCACAGCACCCTGTCTTGACCCGTGGAGTCGATCACACCAAGGGAAACTTCTGGTCTCCCGGGAGGAGCTACAGCTCTCAAGTCCACCTGGGCAGTGGACTTCCCACAGTGCCCTTTAAACCTTTTCAGTGACTGCAAATCGAAACCCTGGAAGACTCAGGCGGGCGATGGAGGAGAGTCCAGACCCCTGGGCCGGTGTGGCTTTCTCTTTTCTAGGAACTGCCTCTTGCTGTCTGATTCCCAGGGCTGCACGGGCCTTCTCTTCTCTCTCTCCCTTCCCAAGGGTATTTTCTATGTGACTTAGAATAAGTATTCGGTCATGTGGATGTTACTATGGCAACCAATGTTTTAAATAAAAATAGTCCTACACCCCCGGTAGCCTGTCAGTGTGAAATGAGCCGATAGGCAGTGAGAGGCTGTTGGGATCTGCATCCCTTCAATTCCCAGCAGCAGCCTCCTGGCAACACCCCCCACCCCCCCACCCCGGGGGCCTAGAGGGCAGAACCTGCAGCTGTGTACACAGGGCGGGGCTCCTGGGTCATTTGGGGAGGAGGCAGGTAACTTGCGCAGTTTCCCCACCTGGCCAAGGGCTCTGCCTGGCGCTTCCTTCCTGGACCTCTGCCAGCAGCGGATGGATGCTGCTGTTCTCAAAGTGTTTCTGGCGAAAAACTTTAACTAATTCAAAATGGGCTTCGTCTTGAGGTCTCCTTCTGATGGAACGAAAACTGAGACAAGGATTTATGGGCAAGTAATTTAATTGGGAGGGGATCCAAGGGAACTCCAGCAGAGCAGGGAAGAGAGGCAGGGAAGGGAAGGCAGCTGGTAAAGGTGCATTTTCAAAAGAGACTGCTGTGCACAAGGGGAGTTCAGCCCCGGAGGAAATGTGGGAGCCCCGTTATCCCCCCAAGGGGCAAGGAAGCTGGTGGATTCATCTAGCACATCTCCCTCTGTCCTTGAATGAGGTCTCCTCGCAGAGGCATTAACTCTCTACATTCCCAGCTTGACCTGTGAGAGATCAGGATAAAAACAAACGTAACGCCACCAAAAGTCCTTAGGCAGAGTTGCAGGTGTTGGCAGGCGGCAGCCTTCAGCATTTGAAGGTGAACACCTTCCTAGAGGATACGGGAAGGGTACCACATCACCTACGCTGGGCCTCCTGGCTGAGTTGTGGGCCTCCTGGCTGAGTTGTCAGCCTTCTGTGTATCAGTGAATTTCCTCAACTATCCACAGTGCTTTAGGGTTGGGCTAAGGAGCTTCATCTGAAAAGTTGAAGGAATGTAACATAAAGATACTAATATAAAACAGACCTTTGAAAGGTTGCCAGAGGTTCCAGAGAGCCTGGTGATGAAATTGGTACAATCAAGGCCAAGGCCCATTGGCCTCTGTCACAGTGGAGAGTGGGGGAGGAGTTGTCCTCCTGCTGGGAAGGCAGCTTACTATATCCCAAACAAGTGTTTTTGAAAAAGTTTGAGTACGTCCTTCTTGACTCTGTATCTGATCCTTTGGGGGGTTGAAAAGTGTTAAGATTAGGCACAGTGACATTGAACCCAAGAAACTCAAACCCTTTGGGAGGAACGGATGGTGGTTTAGGCAAAGAGTGAGCAGGTGGAAACGCATTGGAGATACATCACTTTGAACTCTTGGCAAGAACTGGGGCAGGATGCATTTTCCCCTCTCTTGTGAGGTTCTATTGAAACTAACAGCCATCTGACAGATCCATTCACCTTTGAATGACATGCGGCCTTGGATGCAGAGTCAGTGGGTACCTTGATCTTGCTTTGGATGCAGAGTCAGTGGGTCTGTCCATCAGTGGAAGGAAAGTTGCTTCCCAAAGTGCCCCACCACCTCTTGGGCCAATTAGACACCTTCTTCCTGGAATCCGAATCCTGAGTGGGATGTTACAAGGACTGAAATCAGACTGGAGCTCATTGATGTCAACAGCACAGTCCTGAAGAAACAAAGTTGACTAATTCCGGGAGATTGTGAGCTCTTGGGGCCCCATCCTTTTGGAGACAATTCTGTAGCCTTTCCTGAAATTCTCTGGGTATCCCATAGCATTCCAATAAATTCTTGTTCCTTTTCCTATGAAATTCGCGAGGATCTGTTTCTATGCTTGCCATGGGAAGAGCCCTGACTGATTCTGATTCCTTTGGAGGAATCCCACTGGGATTAATACTGTAGAGGCTCTCAGACGAAGCCCTGTGAAAACTTCTCTGTTGCTGTTCCTTCGTGCGGGAGGTCCCTCCAGAAATAAGAGAGGAAGGGAAGGATGTCTTAGCCTCATCTTCCCAGAGGACTGAACTGAGAGGGAAACAGGAGTGGAAGAGGATGGTTTTGGGGGCAGGGGGTGGGGGAGTGGATTGGGCAGGAAGAACCTCAGGCTGCCAAGTAGGTCTGATGATGTCTCAGCCAGGTCCGTGGGGCATTCCTGAGCAAAGATTTCCCCTCAGAGAAGTTCCGCAGTGGCAAGAAGTGGCCGAGCCTCGGCACTGGCTAGGGGCTGCCGGGAAGAGCATAGCCTCTCCTCAAAGGCTGGGGCACATCTGAAGGCGCCGTGTCTGGAGTCTGTCAGCTTACTGCACTCCTGGCAGCTGAACGGCAAGTTCCTTCTCGAAGGGAGATCACAGCATCACAGCTCCACGGCTGCCTCGGAAAGAAAGGGCGGGCGCCTTCTGCTGAGCACACACCAAGTCAGGCACTTTCTCCATTTTATCTTCCTTAGGCCTCCCACCAGTCCTGGGAGGTCAGTGTTAGTTCCACACCCAGAGCTGATGAAGAGGAGACCTAGCAAGTTATTTACCCTGAGGTTGCCGTGCCGGTGGCTGGCAGAACTGAGATGTGAACCCGCCTCTGTCTGGCTTGAATGCTCCCGCTTCAATGTTGTATGGCGGCGGCCACTGGCTTCAGCTGGCGTCATCCGCTGTGAAGGACTTGGGCTCTGCAGCTGCAGTGGCTGCTCGTTGCCCCCAAAGCATATTTTGTGTCTGGGCTGGTGTGTTTGTACAGTTGGCCCTCTGTATCTGTGGGTTCTGCATCCTGTTGAAAGTATTCAGGGACAAAGCTTCCAGAAAGTTCCAAAAAAGCAAAATTTGAATTTGCCGTGCACCCCGGCAACTCTTTACATAGCATTTACATTGTATTTACAACTATTTACATAGCATTTACATTGATTAGGTATTATAAGTAATCCGATTTAGAGTATATGGGAGGATATGCGTTAAGTTATATGCCAACCTGATTTTACATGAGGGACTTGAGCATCCTTGGATTTGGGTATCTGTGGGTGTGTGTGGGAGGGGTGCGTCCTGGAACCAATCCCCCGTGGATGCTGGATCCTGAGGGAGGACTGTATGTGCACTTGGGTCTGTCTTGGGTTCGAAACACAGCTCTCTTCTCCATGTGCCTTAGTTTGGGTTCTCGCAAAGGCAGATGCTGAGAAGAATAGTTTAATAGAGAGGAGATCCCAGGAAGCAGGCTTTGAGGAGAGGAATTAGAGAGGGGAGGAGCCTGAGCCAATGAAGAGGCATCAGTGAATCGATCTTCAAGGGCAAGTGGGGCTCGCACCTGCTGGTGACTGTGTGAGAAGCCGTGCAGAATGTCGGGACAGTTTAGACTTCCATTCCTCACTGGTGGCCCTGGCTTCCTGGCACTTCCTGGAGGATGTGGCCAGCACGGGGGCCCAGGGACTCCAGTGGTACCAAGAAGACCCTCAGGCGCGCAGCTTGAGAGGGGATGCAGTCAACGTGCAGGGAACTGTTCATCACAGCCACAGGGAACCAGAGGTGGCCCAGATAATGGGTGGGTGTCCACACTGAGTACTCAAGGCTGGAAAGAACCTGCCTCCAGTTTCAGGGTATCTGAGTCCTGAAGCTCAGGATGCAGGAGAAACAGCAATGATCCCCACACTTATGGGGGCATCTTATTAGGTCAGTTCAAGCTGCCAAAACGAAATACAACAGACTGGGTGCTTTAAACAACAGAAATTGTTCTTCTTATGGTTCTGGAGGCTGGAAGTCTAGGATCAAGGTGATGGATGACAGGCTTAGTTTCTTCCGAGGCCTCATTCCTTGGCTTGCAGGAAGCTGCCTTCTTGCTGTGTCCTTACATGGTCTTTCCTCTGTGTGCGTGCCTTCCTGGTGTCTCTTCCTCTTCTTATAAGGACACCAGTCCCAGCTGATTAGGGCCCCACCCTTATGACCTCATCTAAAGTTCATTACCTCCCTAAAGGTCCTATCTCCAAATATGGTCACATTCTAAGGCATTGGGGATTAGGGCTTCAATCTACGAATTTCAGGGGGACACAGTTCAGTTCATAACAGGCATGAATGGCTGGCAGGACCTGGGTCTGAGCTGTATTGCCTCGCTGTACTGGTCTCGGAGACAGGGAAGTGAGAAGCTTAGGGTCCCGCAGCTTGAGTGGCAATGCGGTGCTGAGTCAGAAGCAAATCTGTCTGCCTGGGGTGACTTCCAGACCAAAGACTGCTCATACCCATGGCCTTCAGGGCATCATGCTCCCAGGTCTCCTGGCCTTGGGAACCCCTGGCACCTGTTCATGGCTCCCCAGACTCTCCTGCATCTTGGTGCTTCTCCTTCCCTGATGGGTGCTCCAGGAGGGGTCAGGATGCAGTGCCAAGGGGCCTGGCTCACAGTGTTGAGGCCCAGCTCCCAGGCTGGCTGGGCTGTGTGGCCTTGTGCAAGGACTTCTTCCCTTTGTCCCCTCATCTGGGAACTGAGTGGACTGGGTTAAGCTGCCATTCCTGTTCCCCTAGTCTATCTTTTTTTTTTTTTTTAAAGTGTGGGTGAAAATTTCGTGGGGGAGATGGGCACTTGTATCTGCTGGAGGGATTATACATTGGAATAATCCATCTGGGAAGGCGATTTGGTAGGATACTTCAGAAGCTCTAAAGAATGTGCACGTCCCTTATGAAACATTCTTAGAAGGGGAACTGCTGGGCCACATTTTAGCTACAAGGGGGGAGTCATTAGTGTTGATTTTTCACTCTTCTGTTATAAATATCAAAATGCCCAACAGCAAGGGACCAAAGAAACAAATCATGGTACACTATTCAGTGGAATACACGGACATAAAACATGATTCTGCAAAGAACATTTAATGATTTGAAAGATGATTTTCATCATATCAAATGGAAAGGGTAATTACAGAACAACCCATAGTATGATTTCATCCATGTTAAAATATATCAGGATCTAGGATAATAAACCAGGAATAAACAGTGGTTACTTCTGTGTGATGGGATTGTAGAGATTTAAAAATCTTTATTTTCTAAAGTAACAGTGTATATTCATGGCTTTTATAATAAGAAAACCCACAAAAAGTTATATTAAAAAATAATTTACAGGGCTTCCCTGGTGGCGCAGTGGTTGGGAGTCCGCCTGCCGATGCAGGGGACACGGGTTCGTGCCCCAGTCCGGGAAGATCCCACATGCCGCGGAGCAGCTGGGCCTGTGAGCCATGGCCGCTGAGCCTGTGCGTCTGGAGCCTGTGCTCCGCGATGGGAGAGGCCACAACAGTGAGAGGCCCGCGTACCGCAAAAAAAAAAAAAAAAAAAAAAATTTACATAGTTTTGGCAGATATTGCAGGCTGGTTAACTCTATAGCTATTACTGACTCACTCCTCCCTTGCTGCTTCATCTTTTCCAATCTTTATCATTGAATTCTCATCTTTCTAGTGTCCCTGACTGCTAGGGTGGCCAAGTGATGGGGTTCTGGCCAGTGATAGTTAAGTGGAGGGAGGAGGTGGAGGTTTCTAGGAAGGCTGTGTCTCCTGATGAAAGGAGGGGGATAGTACTGGCTCCTCCACGTCCCCTTTCCTCTTCCTGGAAGGTAGAGGTGATGCCTTGAACAGCAGCAGCCCTCTTGTGACTGAGAGGTGATAAGGGTGGTGGAGCAGAAGGGTAAAGCCTGGGCTTTTGATGGTATCCTTGAATCACGTCATCCTTCTGGACTCCTCACCTCCAAGCTTCTTGTTATGGGTGATGATTCTGATCTAACAGTTCTGGTTAGACTGGCTATGAATGCTATTGGCTACAGGTAACAAAGTTTAGGCCTCTCCTCCAGGTCCTAGATTACTCCTGCCACTCCACACTGACTCCGTGGAAAGAGGGGTGTCTTCACCAAGACTCTTTCTTCCTAAGCTGGTGGTGCCATCTATTTGGCATTAGACTCTGCATCTGTCTGGTGGCTCTGGGAGCAGGGGGCATTGAATGTCTTCTGTAGGATGGGGAATGCAGTAAGCATCCCCGTCTGCCAGAACAGAGCAGGGCACCGTGCGAACAAGTGGGTCAGCTATCCCTCAAAGCACCTATGTGCCAGGCACTGTGCCAGGTTGCGGGGAGGCCGAAAGAGCAAAACAGACCTTGGTGCTGTGTTCCTGAAGCTTACTGCCTGATGGAGAAATAGGATATTGCAAAGTCATAGTTAGTTCTTTGCTTGTTTTTGAAGTACAGGGTGCCATGTGAGTAATGGGGGAGCCTCACCTGGTCTGAAGCTCAGGGAAGGCAGCCTAGAAGCCGTTTCTTCTGTACTTAAGCTCAGCAAGATGCCCCAAACCTCCTGGGCTTGTCTCTGATGGCCTCTCATCACAGTGCCCCAGGGAAAGCCTTCTTCCCTTGGCGAGAGCTCTCACCTGTGCACTCTATTGTCCATATTCGATGAACCTTCAGCTTCCCAGAGCTTGAGTGACATATGAACACAGCTTGGAGGAAGCCACCCCCAGGAACCGTGCAGATGCAGGCTGGGGTGGCAAAGCTGGGCTTAGAAGTGCTGTTTACTTCCCGGACTCAGCAAGGATGGGGCCCACGGTCTCTCTTTCAGCAAACATGTATTGAACACCTACTGTTTGCTGAGCGCTGCAGATACATCAGTGATCACAGCAGGCAATAATGCCTGCCCTCGGGAGGCTCATGGTCTAGAGGTGGAGGAGACCAGATCACAGGTAGATTATGTAGGACCCTGAAGGTGATGCGTGCTGTGGAGACGAGGCAGGGCAGGGTCCAGGGATGGGAGGGAGGGATCGTGCTGTGGACGGTGGCATGTAGTCAACTGGAAGGCCAGGGTGGCTCTCAGTGGTGGGAGGAGGGGTCAAGCTGACAACTGGGGGAAGAGAAGCCTCTGCAGGGAACAGTGTGTGTGAGGCCTTGGGGGAAGACAGTGCAGGGAACAGCAGAAGTGGGAGTTGGTGGTGGATCCCACACGGCAATGGGCAATGGAGGTCAGAGCCCTGTGGTCTGATTTGTGTTTCTAAAGGATTGCAGGTCAGTCTTTGCCTGTTCTATTTATTCTGAATCAAAAATTAAGAGGGTCAGTGGCAGGGAGCCCTGGTAACCCAGGTGGTGAGCTGTATCGGCGGCTGTGGCCTCAGACCCTGTGTCTGCCAAGGAAGCCTGAGCAGTGAAGCATTTATTTACTTTCATTTTGCTGTATCTTTAAATGCGTGTGGCTTTTGTAATCATAAAAAAAATTCAAAAAAAATTTTTAAGTGGTTATCTCTGGGGATAGAATGATAAGGGACTCTCACAGTCTATCCTGTACATCTGTAATCCTTTTGATTTTTGAACGGCTTGGTCCTGGAATAGTGTCTTCTTTTTTCCCCCGTTATTTGTTTCGTGGCTCTAAACATTGAGGGATGCTCCTCTAGGCAACGTACAAAAAGAAATGGTGCAGATAGAAGAGAATGGACTGTACTTCACAGTTGTAAAGTCAATTACACACACACACACACACACACACACACACACGAACCCGTCTTCCACTTGTCAGGGCCCGAGGGAACAGCCTTGGAGGCTCACTTCAGGAGGGCGTGGCTTTTCTCCCCCGACGTCCAGGGCTCTCTCCCCCCGAGCTCCAGTGTTTCAAGCAGAAAACAGCTAGAAAATCTTGAAGGCAGTCAGTCACACGGGTGTAGGCTGCTGGCAGGTGAGGAGGGCACTTCCCGGGAAGGAGGGAGGGGATGAAGCCCCTCAGCAGAGTTGGAAGCAGACTTTTGGGGCCTGCCCACTCACCAGCTGGGAGGCTTTGAGCAAGAAAGCCTTTCTGAGCTGGTTCCTCACCCGAGAAATGGGAATGATGCCACTGCTTCCCTTCCCAGGGCTGCTCCGAGCCTCAGTGAGATGACGCTGGCCAAGTGCCAGGACGCGGTAAATACCAGCAGGGGAGGGGGGGTCACTGTCTTGGTTCTGAAGCACAGAGACCTGCGGCTCTGGAAACTGAGGGCCAGGCTGTGTGGCCTAAGGCAGGTTACTTGACCTTTCTGGGCCTCCGCTTCCTCAATTGCAAAATGAGTTGAAATGGGACAAGGCCAGCGGGAGGCGTTTCCAGTCACAGGTACCCCTTGAAGCTATGGCAGCAGCCCCTCTACTCGGCTAAGATGGCGGAGCTTCCCAGATCTGAGGCCGCTCCCATCTTTCACCTTCTGCTGGGCCTCAGCCTTAGGTCTCCTTGCTTCTGGCCCCTGTGCCACCCCCTGGAAATGAAGAACAGTGGCCCAAGTTCCCCGAACTGCCCCAGTATGCAGGAAGCCGGAGGGAATGTCAGAATTAGGTTTTACTGCTTATTTATTTTGATCCATTTTTCTACCAAAACTCTCTTTCATGCTTGGAGTTGCTTTACAATGTTGTGTTAGTTTCAGGTGTACAGCAAAGTGAAGCAGTTACACATACAGCCACTCTTTTTTAGATTCTTTTCCCATATAGGCCATTACAGAGTATTGAGTAGAGTTCCCTGTGCTATACAGTAGGTGTCCATTAGTTATCTATTTTATATACAGTAGTGTGTATATGTCAATCCCAATCTCCCAATTTATCCCTCCCCCCTCGGTAACCAGGTTTGTTTTCTACGTTTGTGACTCTATTTCTGTTTTGTAAATAAGTTCATTTGTACCATTTTTTTTAGATTCCACATTTAAGCAATATCATGTGATATTTATCCTTCTCTTTCGGACTTAGTATGGTCACCTCTGGGTCCATCCATGTGGCTGCAGATGGCGTTATTTCATTCTTTTTTATGGCTGAGTAATATTCCACTATGTGTATGTACCACATCTTCTTTATCCATTCCTTTGGCAATGGACATTTTGGTTGCTTCCATGTCTTGGCTACTGTGAACAGCGCTGCATTGAACCTTGGGGTGGTCTGCTATGCCTTTTAAAATAGCAATTTCAAACTCTCTTTTTGGTCTGTGTGAGGTTCTTTGAGTTTTGGGGACAGAGGGAATGATGGAATGGATTTTTATTGCCCCTCCTCTTCCCCCAAATACATCAACAATCAACACTACTGTGAAAACCTTCCACTTCAACTCTGTGAGGCCCATGGACTCTTCCTAAAATTTCAGTAGCACGTGTGTGCACAGCTTTCCCTGCAGCCTTACTGCCATAGGTAAGATGTGATATGTGGGAACTCTTGCTTTGTAGCAGCACAACGAATAGGAACCCTCAAATTACTTTATTTGGGAGAAGCCACAGCCCTGGGGTCTGTATCAAGAGACAGGTGCACGGGGCTGAAAATATCCTTGGCTGTGGCTTGCACAAAGAATGCATAAAAGACCACCTGTGGGGCTAAAGGTAAACGTCTAGTGATGACTACAAGCAAAGTAAAACAAGAAAATCTACCCTCCCCTCACCATCAAGAAAACCCACCTCAAGGTAAATAACAAAATTTTCAAATTTAAATGAAACGACTGTCCAGTGTTTCATCTTTATGGCATTACGTTTTAGAGCCAGGGTTTCCCCAAGTTGGCTGCCAAATCCTAAACGGCTTCTAATTGTTTAGACAGACACAGGGTGCTCTGAGCTGGCACGGCTGACTTTCCTGGTCCCCAGTTGTTCCTTACAGAGGTAGCCAATCAAAGGCAGGTCCGAGGGTGGGTCTGGGGGCACCACGGGGCTCCAATCTCTGTTCCTGCAAGTAGATGCCTGTCATTCCTAGGGGCAGGTTCCTTAACCTCTCTGCCTGTGGTCCCTCTTCTTAAAATGGGGTTGTTGGGAGCTCTGATTAAAGGCATATAAAGCCCTGAAAATGTGCCTTGTACTGTATTAATAATTCAATCAATAAGGAATAAAAACCTAAGCCTTAAGCCTTTAAATTGGTGGAAAGTAATTTTATCTTCCAGTGTCCCTGCTGTGAGGGATAAAAAGACGCTCTGGGGATGTTTTTTTCAGGTAAAGAAGGGAAGGGTCAGGTTTCCACAGCCCAGAACACCGGGGGATTAACTTTAAAAATTCAGAAAAGTAGGTTTAACAAAAATTATTATTCAACATACCGTAAATGCCCTAAACTTTCCACACTGCTTCGAATGGCCTGCATGGGCACTTCACGACCTTGCCCTTTCCACGTTTGGTAATGAAGACGGTTCTTTTCCCCTTTTTACCTTATTTTAGTGGTTCTCAAACTTGAGGCACTTCAGAATCCCCTGGAGGGCTTACTAACACACAGATTGCTGGACCTCGTCCCCAAGGGTTTCTGATTCAGCAGGGCTGTGCGGACCTGGAAGATGTGTGTGTCTAACAAGTTCCCAGGTGCAGATGTTGCTGGTCGGGGGACCCCCACTTTGAGAACCGTGGCTCTATCTGATATTAAATATTTACTCAGGAAACCTCCTTTCCAAACCCAGCTCTTGCCAGAAGCGCTGACCCATGAAGGTAACTGAGGAACACCTCGGATGAATTCACCAACTTAACAACAAAATTAAGTAGAGTTTCCTCTGGTTCTTAAACAGTTTTTTCTCTCTCTGGACTTGACCCTATTTTATATTTCATTAGGTTTATAATCAGGTTCCATTATGAAGCGCTTAAACAAGATTAGAATCTAACCTTTTCGAAAGGTTTAAACAGGAAGAATACTGCCCGGTCTACCAGGTTTCAGAGACCAGAGGGAAGCCTCTGAGAATGGAGAGGGTTTTTCTGGGTCCCTGGGAACAAGCCCTGGGGATCTCCATGTCCAGCTTTGTCTCCCTTTTTTTATTTATTTTTTTTTATTTATTTTTATTTTTTTTCTTTTTGCGGTATGTAGGCCTCTCACTGCTGTGGCCTCTCCCGTTGCGGAGCACAGGCTCCGGACGCGCAGGCCCAGCGGCCATGGCTCACGGGCCCAGCCGCTCCGCGGCATATGGGATCCTCCCAGACCGGGGCACGAATCCGTATCCCCTGCATCGGCAGGCGGACTCTCAACCACTGCGCCACCAGGGAGGCCCCATGTCTCCCTTTTTTAAAAAAGTATAGTTGATTTACAATGTGTTAATTTCTGCTATACAGCCTACTGATTCAGTTATATATATATGTGTGTGTATATATATATGTATCTACACACATTCTTTTTAATATTATTTTCCGTTATGGTTTATCACAGGATATTGATTATAGTTCCCTGTGCTATACGGTAGGACCTTGTTGTTCATCTGTTCTCTATATAATAGTTTGCACCTGCTAACTACAAATTTCCAGTCGATCCCTCTCCCAGCTCCCCTTTCCCCGTTGGCAACCACAAGTCTGTTCTCCATGTCTGTGAGGCTGTTTCTGTTTTGTAGATTGGTTTGTGTCGTATTTTAGATTCTACGTGTAAGTGATATCATATGCTATTTCTTTCTCTTTCTGACTTACTTCATTTTGTATGATAATCTCTAAGTCCATCCATGTTGCTGCAAATGGCGATTTCATTCTTTTTTGTGGCTGAGTAGTATTCCATTGTATACGTGGACCACATCTTTATCCATTCCTCTGTCGGTGGGCACTGAGACTGCTTCCATGTCTTGGCTATTGTGAATAGTGCTGCAATGAACACTGGGGTGCATGTCTCTTTTTGAATTATAGTTTTGTCTGGATAGATGCCCAGGAGTGGGATTGCTGGATCATACGGCAACTCTATTTTTAGCTTTTTGAGGCACCTACCTACTGTTTTCCATAGTGGCTGCACCAATGGCCATTCCCACCCACAGTGAAGGAGGGTTCCAGCGCTGTCCCCTTGGGCTCCTCTCAGCAGCATGGAGCCAGACAGCCTGGGGTAGGGTTACGCCAATTACCAACAGTATGGATGGTGTGGTCCCACTACTTACACGACGGGTGGTTGCATGACCTGCCACTAGGAGGAAACTGACTGGGTAAATGGCTATGCAAAGGGCCCAGAGCGGTGCATGCCCCTGTTTCTACGCCATAAGTGCCTGCTGCTGTTGTTACGATGCCACTGGAAGGAAACAAAGACGCAGCGCTCCAATGGGCCAGAGAGAGCATTTGACTTTGAAGGACACTCAGAGCTCAGGCTGTGAACAAATATATTACCGAGCCACTACTCAATGCCAGACACTGAGCTCGGCTAGGGGTGTAACAGTGAATGGAGCTGAAGGGTCCCTGCCCTCAGGAAGCATCCAGCCAGTGGGGAAGACACACATTCAGCAAAGATTCCCACCAGTGAAGGCATAATGACAAATGGGACGTGTGCTCTGAAGGAGCAGAATTCAGCTTGCTCTGAACATCAGCTTCCTTACCTGGCCTGGCCTTCCGGGCTGGGGAGTCGGTGCTGGCTGAAATCTGAAGGATAGGTAGGCACCAGTCACAGAGGATGCTCGGGGCTGGGAGCATTCCGGACGGGGCTGAGCTGCACAAAGGCCCTGGGGCAGGAGGGAGCGTGGAAGGTGTGAGGGTCTGGAAAGGGGTCTTGGGGCAGGTGTGCCAGAGGGAGGAAGGGCGTGGACTGAGAGGTGGCTGGGGGTGCATGCTACCCGGGGTGCCAGTGTTAGGGTGAGGCCAACTCTTCCAGCAGTTTTAAGGCCAAGGGTGGAGGGATTCACGCGATGTAGGGGTGTGTTTGGAAAAGACCGTTCTGGCTGGAACACGCAGAAGAGATAGGGTTGGAATGGAACCTGGAGAGGATGTGGGGAGACCAAAAAGGGAGCGGTCATGATTCTGAAGAATCCCCTTGAGGGCCTGTTAACACCCAGTCCCCGAACCCAGGCTGTGCCCCTGAGATTGTGGTGCAGCAGGCGTGCGGTGGGGCCTGGGATGCTGCCTTTCCAGTGTGCTGATGCCGCCACCATGGACCACACTGTGAACGGTACCTACTTGGACTCTGGTGGTGGTAGGGGAACCGGTTAGTGGATGGATGCTCAGAGATATGCCGTTTATATGCTTTAAGGAGAAGGTGGGAAGACTGTTCTGAAAAACTGGGACTCTTAACTTTAAAGATACTTGTCCCCAGGCATAACTTACGTAACATTTCAGAGATGGCTTAGTAGTTTGGGGTGAGGGGCAGAACTTCGCAGAAGCAGTAGACTCACCTCCCAGACCTTCAAGGGGACAGAGACCCAGGGCCGCTCTGCTTAACCCAAGCTCTATGTAACCTCATTCTGTGCAGTATTTGCACTGGGCTTGTTTTTGTCCATCCCTCTGGCTTCCTCGCGGACGGCAGCGCAGCACCGAGGTCACACAGACAGAGCCTGGGTTTATCGCAGTGGCCCTGGCTCTCTTTCTCTGTGCCACAGAAAGCCAGAGAGATGGGCATCCTCCTTTTTCTTAGTGCTTCGAGAAAGGATTCTAGCCAAACAGCCACCCTGTTTTTAAACTCCTCCCTTGGCTTTAAAACACAGCAGTTTCACATGTAAGATTTACCTTAGGTACTTAAACATAAAAACACTCCAACTCTGGAGACCCCCGTCAGTTTTTCAACCCTGCCAGGTCCCTGGCTGTGGGGTCCCAGGGAAAGGAAGTCCGCCTCTCACCACAGGTGACAGATCACATTACCTAGGACGTGAGTGTGTGACACACTGATGCCCTAGGAAGGGTCCTCCTGTGTGTGGCTCTCATCCAGCGTAGGGACACATGCTGATGGCGGGCAGTGGAACTCTCACCCTCAAAGGCACCCAGGACCACCTAGGAAATAGATGCTGCCAGGAGTAGCTTTTTCCTTTAAAAGTGGAGCTGTCTGTGCTGGGGCAGAAACAGCCTCAGGGCCGCTGTGTTTGCGGTGGTATCCGCACAGCATATGCACAATGAACCAGAGAGTCACCTGCTGTGGTTCTGGGGGGCTTGGTGGTGCCCCAGCGATGACCGATGGCCGAGGTGCGGGTGTGATGGGGGCCGGTGCCCGGAGCGCTGCCTGTGGTGGGGTGTGACCCTGGTGTTGTGAAGTAGCCGTTCTCTGATTGGCGACGGCCTGATTCACAACACCAGCTGCCCCACCGCACCGTGCCGGGGAGGCCGATCGATGGTCGTGGGGTCCCCTCCTCTGTGCTGCCTCTGGAGCGGGGACAGACAGCAGCCACGGGTTAGAAGCAGAGTGCAAGCAGCTTCGACATTTCATCTCCCCATGTATCTGCACTCCACTGGCTTTTCTTTATCTGCTTTTCTAACTTCTCAAATATGCCATAGTTCTTTCCACCACAGGGCCTTTGCACAAGCTGCTTCCTCTGCCTGGAATGCCTCACTCCCCATTTCGCATAGTTTAATACCAACTCATCCATCAGATTTCAACTCCAAAATGACTTCCTGGACACCCATCCCCCAGACCAGACCTGACTCCTCTGTAACGTGCTCTCCAGGCATCTGGTCCCCTTCCTTAAGGCACTTACCATACAGTGTGCATAGAGCTGTCTCCACTAAACTCTAACCTCCCCAGCATTGGCCACGTGGGGGGTGCTTGATAAATACTGGTCAAATGAATGCATGATTTAAACTAAGGCTTGTGGGGTCCAACTACTCTTATCTACGCGTTTGGAAAAGGAAAAATAAAAATGGCACCAAGTATCTTAAGGACATACACGGTGCTGTTTTGTAATGAATAATTTTACATCAATAGCTGACTGCCAGATCTCCTAACTAACTCATCTCCCTGCCTCTAGGCTAGCGGTACCCTGATGCACAGGGAAATCAGATGGATTCTTCCAGAGGGTCAGTCTGATCTGGCTTAACCTCTCCAAGGTTCCTCGTCATGCTCACGAGTTCCAGATCCTATGGTTTCTCACTTCCCTGCCTGCTCCTCCCCTCTTAGGGAGCAGGCCTCCCCCCAGGACCCCACGTCTGCCTGCTGCTGTGGATCTGAATACCCCTGCCCCTTTCTACCCAACACACTCCTGCTCATGCAGGAGGGCTCCAGAGTCAGCCACCAAGAAGGCCCCCCCGGCTCCCTGCTCAGCCTGAGCTCTGGGCCTGGTATCTAGGATTCTTCTAACTTTTGTGTCCTTCCATTACTGTTTCACTCATCAGTCTGTCATAGGAGACAGTGATCCCAAGGACAGAGGCCGTCATGGAGTCCCCTGGCAGGCCAGTACTGCAGAGTAGCTGTAACAGCAGGACCTGCAGCTTGGCTGTGCTCTCAATCAGTGAAGGAAGTCCTGCAAAGTTGGGGGAGGTGTAGACGCAAAACAAATTTGTCCTTAATGTCCCCTATGAGTCATCAGAATGGTCAATATTTTGCCACTGAAGTACATTTCTCCATCTCCATGGCCATCCTACACCACCAGCCCAGCACTCCCGCCCCGCCTCTCACCTGGACAATGCTCTAAGTGTCTAACTTGTCCCTCTGATTCACTCTTCACGCTGCAGCCTGAGTGATCCTTCTAAAATATGACTCAAAGCATATCATTCTCCTGCTTCAACCCCGGTTCCCATCCCACCCATAATGAGATCCAAAGTCCCCGCAAAAGCACACAGGTCCCAGTCCAGCCCTGCCTGTCTACCAATACCTCCCCCTTTCCGTGCACTTAGCCGCGCTGTTTTTCTTTCAGA
The DNA here is from genome assembly GCF_964165515.1 of Mesoplodon bidens. Lineage (NCBI taxonomy): Eukaryota > Metazoa > Chordata > Mammalia > Artiodactyla > Ziphiidae > Mesoplodon > Mesoplodon bidens. Next base: position 47,485,569 of record NC_138172.1, on the reverse strand, counting down.
TCTTGAAACACAGAGCTAGGCCATATGGCACCCTCTGCAATGTAAAAAATCAGGCCTTTCCTGTGGATGGAGCCTTTTGTGAGCTCAAGAAGGTCCCCCTTTTCCTGGGCAGATGCAGCCCTAGAACAGGGCATGTGACCTGGTGGGTGGCCTTGGGCTGGACCCCAGTCCCCAGACAGGGGGCTCTTGCATCACTGAGCCACACAGAGTGGCCCTGCTGGAACCACCTGGTTTCCTCCCACCTCAGGGCCCTTTTACCTGCTGTTGCCTCATTAAGCACCTCAGCTACCCCAGGGGCATTTGAAGAGAATGTTAAGATTTCTGGTGTTCCAAAATTCTGCACCCATTTTAACCAAAACCTTTTATCTCTTTATTTCACACTTTGGCCTGTTTATGTTAGTCCTTCTTCTTATTTGCCTGGTAAGGTCAAGCCAGCTAATTCTATTAATTCATTTTTTTAAACATCACATAACGATCACTTGGTGAAGGCAATCGGAAGGGCGTGACAATTATCTAAGCTTTGTAACATCAGCGGTCTCAAATCAACAAACTATTTTCCTGCCTGTTACTTTGGGGAAAAGTTGACAGCAATAGAAACAGGATGGGTTTCCTCATCAACCATCTCCCACGCTGACCACGGGTCGCTGCAGATTCCCTGAAGCAGCTGACATCCCCCCAACCTGGCTAGCTGGCTCAGGATGGGAAGGTGGGATTCAGGGCTCCATCCCCACCACTCAAAGATTCTGCTTCAGTAGGTTTGAAAGCAAAGCCCAGGAATCCACACCCTCCCCCCACCCCAGGGATTCTGATAAACCAGATTTGGGGACTGCTGCTCTAAATCTAGGGCCTTGTTAAAAACGGACACTGCTAATGAGCCTTAACACAGTGGGAATCTGATGGGGCTTCAGCATCTTCAGAGGAATATGAAATCTCACTCACGTGGCAGGTGCTGGTGGTATCCAGCACCACTGTTTCTATTCACACGGTACCCTCGGCCGGGGGGCTTCCTTGGGTCAGGAAAAGCAGCAGGCGTGTGGTCAACCTGCTGGGTTAAAAAGGAGTTAACAGGGCTTCCCTGGTGGCACAGTGGTTGAGAGTCCGCCTGCCGATGCAGGGGACACGGGTTCGTGCCCCAGTCCGGGAAGATCCCACATGCCGCGGAGCGGCTGGGCCCGTGAGCCATGGCTGCTGAGCCTGCGCGTCCGGAGCCTGTGCTCCGCAACGGGAGAGGCCACAACAGTGAGAGGCCTGCGTACCGCAAAAAAAAAAAAAAAAAAAAAGGAGTTAACAGCCCTCATCAGTGATGCATGGGAACTGGTGGAAAAATACCTGCTCTCCTGCCCCACATAGGCTGGCAGAGGTCCCCACCTGCCCACAGCAGTAACCCGGAGGATAACTCCATCTTTACTGGTTCCCTTCCCTCTCACCTGCCCAGCCTCTTCCTGGCCCTGCCCTCCCCTCAACACTCAGCTGTGTATTAGTGACCGTGTGAGTGTATTTAAGCGCACATGCGTTTTGAATGGGTGTATCTTACATTGTTCCCACGGTCACTTTCAGCAGGACCAGGGTGAGGCACTCACTCTCAGAGGCTGAACCTGCTCTTATAGGAGCAGGACCCATGAGCACCTTCTGAAAATTTATGTCCTGGGCTGTCTTACTTGCTCACCCTCGTCTCGCCCTGACTTTCAGGCAATCAGAGTACACAAATCAGGCAAAACCACCCATTCCAAGTAGGTATTTTGTAGAGTGTGTTGTACTTAATGTTTCTTCATTGTTTTTCAGAGACAGTCACCTTCTGAATGGAGGACCCTTTGGCACCAAAACCCCGAGGCATTAGGATCATTCTGCATGGTCAGAATGCTGCTACGGTTATGTAAGACGGCACGACTATTCTAGGACGCTGGCAAACATGAGCCTAAAGGCAACCTGGGAAGCCCGCTTGCGTTAGCCCATCTTCGCTGGAAGACTCCAGGTGGGCTTTAAAATAAAAAAAATCCTGGTTCAGAGAGGACTGTGGGGCCTGCCGAGCCTAGCCCGGAGTTTATTAGCACAGTTAATATTGCATGCAAATAGATTTCCCCGCTTTGGTCATGCCAGTCCATTAATTCTGCCCCTTGTCTGCTGTATCTTTATCCCTGGCAGGTTAATCCTGCCAAATGCCTTTGCTGTAGCACATGTCACGCCGTGCCTATGGCCAACAATGAAATTTTGCTAATCCTGTTGTATCAGCTTTGTGGCCCTGTCTGCTCAATCCGATGGTGGAAACAGCACACACAAGGTTTTTTTGCCAAGATCTTTCTCCTGCTCTGGCACCCACCCCTTCCCCTTTTTAAAAAATATGGTTTCAATTAAATGGTCTGAAAGTCAGCCACAGTGCTTGGACAGCTGCCAATGCCAGTGTCTTTCAGACAAGGATGTCAGGCCTCTCAGCGGGCCTCCAAACTCTACAGCAGCCTCACCCAGCCGTCAGCTGACTGTGCTAAATGGGAAGGGTTAAAACAGGAAAATCCGCTCAAGACTTATTTTCCTGGGCCTTGAAGATGACTGAATGGAGGGCATCCGTATCAGCCGGTATTTCTGGTGCCACCACTTTTAGAGTCCAGTGGAATCAGTCACATGAATTATTAGAAGAGGTGCATCCTTACCTGCAAACACCTTTGCCGGGTATCCACCTGCCACAGGGAAGAGAAGCATCTCAGGCCCCACGGTGTATTGCTCTTCTAGTCTGTGGCCTTGTAGCAGATTCGCCCAGGTTCAAACCCCGGCTGGACCACTTCTACCTCTGCAACCTCAGGCAAAGTCCTTTCCTCATCTGTAGAATGGGCAGAACCTGTCGCATACGATTGCTTTGAGGGTTCAGGGACCAGAAAGGTGCTGGCACACGCAGAGAAGGCACTGGGTAAATGGAAGCTAATATGAGCAGAGACTGAAATTCGTCAAAACTGTCATTTGCAGCTTACTGTAGCACATATGTGAAGTGCATGGTCAAATTCCACATGGACCTGTCTTTTAGGGTCTTCAGATGTAAACTGCACTCTTTTGCCGGCTAGTACAGAAAACTGGCTTTGAGGAGCCCTTTCCTGTCCCCCTACCACTGGTCTCTGTGTTACCCCTGGCAGCTCTGGTGGGCAGGAAGAGGGGTTCTAGGTGGACAAGCACAGGATCTGTGATTAGATTCCCAGGGACCGAGTCCTAGCCTGTTACTATGTGACTCTGGGCAAGGTAGTCAAACTTTGAGACTTACAAGCCTGACCCTAGAAATGAGGGGACTTGGTTCTACATGGCAGGTGAGGACTAAGTGAATAAGCACGTGGGAGGTGCTTGGCACACTGCTAAGAACACAGTAATGGCCCTGTAAGTAACGGCTATTAGGGTTATGGAGTCTCCCGCAAGGTGCCAGGTTTCCCTCTTCATTCTCCATCCATCTGCCTCCTCGTCGCCCCTCAGCTTGCATGGAGATGTTGTGAGAATCACGTGGGATCATGCGTGGAAAGGAGCATAGGGTCTGGCTTCCAACACAAGCTCAGGAGATGAAGCCACGCTCACTGTTGTTAAACCATAGTTCTCCCTGGGTCATTTCTTACCCCAGTCGTCCTCAGCTCCGCATAGCCCCTTTTGCATTAGTCTGTGCATTGGCCTTTAGTCTGAGCCCTGCTAAGACGTGTGAGTGGTTTGTAAATGACAGTGTGCATGTGTAGGTTTAAAACTGCCCCTGGTATTTGGACAGAGCTGAATGCGCATTCTGACATGAGCACTTAGACATTTTCTTGATGACCTCGAGGGTGGAGAATTAAACCTATTTGATACTGGATGTGTCATGACAGGATTTTTGCCCCGGATGTGAAGAGAATTTTCCAACTGGGAAGAGCTGTATTATATGCTTTCCTTGGCAACCCAGCCACTGAACACACTCCTGCTTCCCCTGGATCCTGTTAGATCTTCTAATAAAGTCTAATAATAAAGTAAGTTGAGAACTTACTTTGTCCTTGTTATCAGGCTTGATACTCCACATTCATTATCTCCTTGAATTCCAGTTGAGGTGAGATGGTACTGTTTTATTGATTTCCCACTTTAAGGAAATGGAGAAATGTAAGTACTAAACTACTTAAAAAAAAAAAAGAAAAAGGAAAATGAAAATAGAGGCTCGGAAATAACAATGAACTTACCAAAAGTTGCAGCTACAAAGTGGCTGCAGAGCTGTGGTTTGAGCACAGGGCTGCTGGCTCTCCAGGCCACTAGGCTACACCATACATCTTTGGTGTGACGCCGTTGCTTCTGCTGAGCATCTGAGTCCACGGTGGACCTCCTGAATTACCAACTCCCTTTAGCATTTATTTGTTCCAATTTACAGCTGTGCCAAATGCAGTATTTTCCCTTTCCTTTTATTTTTATTCTTTATAAATCCTGTAATTAGGTTTTTTTTTGGGGGGGGGGATATGGCCAAAAAAAAACCCCTTGACTCCTTTTCTGCAAAAATTAGGAAATTCCAGCCTCTAGCATTTCTCTAGTGATTAGGAAAACCCTATATATCCTAAGCTTACTGCATAGATCTTAATCTGGTTTTCACTTGCCAACATCTTGAACAGAATGGGTTTGCAATACTTCATGCTAATTAAAACATGATGGAATCAGGCTATTTGCAAAAATGAGCAGTTTTGAACCTCTGGCCTCTGTGGCTCAGGTGAGTCCACCCAGGCACACCTGTGCGCTGCCTTGGTGAGAATTCCTGCCGAGCGCAGCCCATCCAGCTCGGGTCTTGAGAGAGCCCTGCTTACCCAGCAGAATGCAAACAGCTCTGAACTTTGCTTACTGGATAAAAGGCAGCCTCAGCTTCCCATTGCTTTTCGGGCAGCAGGATCAATCACACATCTCCGCTCATGATTAATCTCTCAGAGGCGAACCTCCTCCTTGGGATGGATTGCTGTATCTGAGTGCGGTCTTCTGCGGGGAGAGGTGGGAGGAAAATAAGGGCTGGGAACAGAATAATAAGCGCCCGACGTCTGAGGAGGCTGCTCTGTGCCATGTGCTGCAGGAAGCTTTTTTCAGTGGTTGATTCACTGTCAGAAAATTCGCTTTTGCCGTGAATGCTATTTAGCATCATGGAGGGAGTGTATGATTTCTTCTTTTCTACTGCATGAATTTGGTGCCTTAGTTAGGGGTGGGTGAGTGTGTGTGTTTCCTGTTCTTTTTCAGCCAAATCAAAGTTGGCTATTGTAAAGCAACTCTACTCTAACATCAATTAATTAAAAAAAAAAAAAGACTGAAAAAAGTTGGCTAATTCCTGCCTCTTTGGTGGTTCTAGAGTTGCACTCAGCACTCACATCCTGTCAGAGGAATAGAAAGTACTTGGGTTTCTTTACTCAAAAGGATTTCACCGTGACAATTTCATATAAGTGACAGAGACCTGCTTTGGACTTTGCTCTCTGGACTCTGCTTTTCTAATTCTTTGCTGAATTTGAAAACGCTTGAGGGTTGTTGAATTTTTAAAAACACTGTGGTCATCTCAGTTCCTAGGTTTCTTGTGAGGGTGTGTATGTGGGTGAGGGATGATGATAGGTGACAATCCCACAGGCTTTCATCAGATGAGGCTAAGGCTTGCGGCACTAAAAACTTCCAAAAGGGTTGTCAGCTTCTTGACCTTCCCTGAATAATGCTGTTTGTTACTATTTTAGGAACCAAGCAAAATGCAGGAAAAAAACCCTTGTTTTAAAGAAACCCAGTAGGCAGAAGGCTCTATTTATACAGAAACCACCTAAGGAGTGACTTCTTCAAGAGTTCGAGGACTCCGTTACAAAGCACGTTTCCTTGATGCCTTGAATATCACGTGGGAGACACACATACTTCCTTGCATGGACAGACCCACTGTATCAAGAGAGGCACATCTGCATTTATCTCTGAAAAGGATTTCTTTTGAGAAAGCACCTCCCTTCCCTGCAAGACCCCGGAAGACATATTGACAAGAGCAGGATTAAGCCACGTTGACAATGGGAGGATTATTTCCTAACCTGGTGTGTGACAAATGCCTATTAATAAATGAACAAGACAGACCTGTCTGCATTTTCTCCCAAAGCCCCCTCACCCACTGACCAGAGCCGAGGCGTCCATGCAGTCACTGATGTTTCCTGTCCTGCCGCCTGCCCAGGCCCCAGGGAGAGTCCTTCTGGGTGCATCTGAGACCCCGGGGGCCCGGGCCTCCAACGCCTGGGTCAGGGGAGCTGCTTGACTGCCTCCTGGCAACGCCCCTCTTGCTTTGTTCTTGGCATTTCCATTGACAGAGGACAAAATGCTTTCTTGTCAGACAAAAATGCACACTGGGGAAGCTTGCCCAAGCAGTTTTTCTCAGGGAAGAAAAGAAGTTGTTGTTTGAAAACCTTAAACTGGCATTGAGACCTCAGAGGCCTGACTGGGCAGCTCTGGTTCTCAGCAGACCTACTTTTTCTGTTTTGAAAGTCCTGTTTCCTCCTTCACTTCCTGGCCGTGGAGCTCCGGGGACGTTCCCCTGCAAGGTTCTAAGACCTCTGTCACCACGGGTCTGCATTCTCCTCTCTCCATAAAAAAGAACAAAATAATGCCATTTGCAGCAACATGGATGGACCTAGAGCTGATCATACTAAGTGAACTAAGTCAGAAAGAGAAAAACAAATACCATATGATATCACCTATAGGTGGAATCTAATTAAAAAAATGGTACAAATGAACTTTTTTACAAAACAGAAGCAGACTCACAGATCTTCAAATGTGTGGTTACCAAAGGGGAAACATGGTGGGGGGAGTGATAAATTAGGAGATTGGGATTAACATATACACATTACTATATATAAAATAGATAATCAACAAGAACCTACTGTATAGCACAGGGAACTCTACTCAATATTCTGTAATAACCTATAAGGGAAAAGAATCTGAAAATGAATAGATATAGAGAGAGATAGGTAGATATAGATATATGTATAACTGAATCACTTTGCTGTACACCTGAAACTAACACAACATTGTAAATCAACTACACTCCAATAAAAAAAAAATGCAGCAACTAATGTCCTAAGGAGCCCTTTGAATGAAACGTGGTTTAACACAGTAGCAAAGGGAGGTTCTGCTTCTGAACGAGTTACCGCTACGACACCAGAAAATAGTCAGGAAAAGATAATGAGGAACGGTAGAGGGTAGGGGGTTATTCAGAGGAGCAGGAAGGTGGTGTGGACCAAGGCAGAGGGTAGAATTCAATGGTGGGGTGGGGTCCATGCAGCTTCCTTGGAAATACTATTTAAAAAACTTCTTTGTGTAATTATTTATTGGTGAAATTAAATTTGTCTAAGGACTACTTAGACAAATACTCCTGAGACTTTGCTCAAAGTAAAGGTATTGAAACCATAGGTATTGTAAACATTTAAAGACAGTATGGTGAGAAGGGGTCCACGACATAGAAAAGATCAAGGACTCCTTCCCCCTAAGGATGTGGATGCCTTGGGAGGGTGGAGATCAGCATGGATGTAAAGACACAGCCTCACCCTCAGCTGTTGCCGCCACCTGACCTTGCTGCATTCAAACAGTCTGGTAATACTGTCCACATGCTCTGGCTTTACTCTGTGCCTCAGTTTCCTTCTTGCTGAAGCAGGAATAACAACACCCTTGAACCTCAAGGTCAGACATCATGTGCCTTGCCCGCAGCCATGGCTACAGCCAACTCAGAACCCTAATCATGAGGCCCAGAAAAAACCCTACTGACCTGTAGGCACTGTTGAGCCTCTCTGGTCCTTATTCTGGATACAAAACAGGATGTCCAGCCTCCTTCATTCTGCAAGAAATTTCCAGAAAATGGTCACCCTCATAGATACTCTAACTTCAGACTCAGCAAAGGCAACCTTAGGGCTCAGCTGAATTTCATAGGGACTATTGTGGCCCAAAGAAGATCCACCTTTATCATTGACCTGCTGTCTTAAATCTGGGCTGAACAACTGCGGGTGGACGTGGGTGTGCATGAAGGTGGGGAATCCTGCCAGCCTGGGAACTCACTGCCGGATTCTCTTCTGCACTTGCATATTTTTAAAGACAAAGTGACAGGGCACAGCTAACATTATCACAGCACCCTTAAGTGCCTCTTAGCTCTTGTTTGACGCAATGCTTCTAGTGACGTGCTTACCTGGGTCTTTTAAGCATAGGGAGCAAACGGACGAAGAGTTTCCCGTTTTAGGGCCCAGGCGCTCTCATCCACCCCACCTCCCCTCACCCCTATTCCACATTATTAAGGAAAAAAAATCAGGCAGGACGATGATGCAATACCCTTTAGACAAAGTACCAAGCCTGCAACCTAACTGATGCCATTCCTTTGTCCTCTTACTCCCAGAGGCAATAGCTGTAGACCTGGAGGCTCTGGAGAAGGTGGGGCGGGGCTTTCAAGGGAGGCTCTGGAGAAGGCGGGGGTGGGGGGTAGGGGGGTGGCTTTCAAGGGAAGCGGAAGAGAATGGGGGAAACGAGAAGACTCTTTGCAAAGCTTGTCTTTTCAGCTGAAGATACACCTGACCTCCATTCCCCTTGTCTTCAACAGGTACTAAAATGGGAGAAGGGGAGTGGACCACGGTTTATGCCCATTTTGCAGACGGGGAAAGCTGAGGCAATGGGGCCTAAAGCAAACTTTTCTGGGGGCGGGCAGCCTATCAACCTTTATGAAAATCACAGGTTGGTGGGGGCCATACATATTTTGTAAATGTCTTTAACTTTTCTTTGAAGCAACTTTCATTTCATAGTTAATGTTTCTTATTTTCTTTACTCCTATGATGAGTTCAGACTAGCAAAGTGAAGAGGAGATAAAAAAATGAGGTGGCTCATCTGGGCCACAGCATTTATTCAGACTGAGTCAGCGGGAAGTTCGGGGCAGAGGGCTACCCTCCAGAAGGACTTGGAGGGAAGGCTCGTCACAGTGATACCCAGAGTGCCGACAGACGTTTCCCAGTATCACTTCTACTGCCTTTTTCAGTTTGAATCTCCTGTTAATAGGATGATGGTGAGCTTATGGGAGGATATGAGATCATGACTTGCTTCCTCAGGGGGAGCCCTGGAGTCAGAAGGCAAGAATTGCCGTCACTTACCCTCACGTGACCCTGGCCACTTACTCATTTACCCCAAGCTTCAGCTGCATCACGTAGAACAGGAAACTAGGTTGTCATATCTGAGCAAGGCAATATGTCCAAGTAAGGCTTTGCCCTTTGCAAAATGCTCCCCCGCATCCTCTCCCAAGCACATTTAGCTATGAAACACTGCCCACCTTTTGTGGCTGGTTCTGAGTGTCTGACCACCTTGTACTCATCAAATAGAGGGCAGTGTGGCTGGAGGCCCGGGGGAACTCACCCAGAGACCCCCTGGGTACCTGGGGTGGAAGGGTAAAGGTCAATGAGACAGACTTCCAATGATTAGCCGACAGTTTCCTCATCTGTAAAATGGTGACAACGGCAATTCTCCTCCTTGGCCACTAGAGGGAATAAAAGACAGAATCCTTGGGCTTAACAAATACACACAGCCATCATCATGAACAGCATCGGCAGCTCACCAGTTGGTGCCCCTAACCCTACAGAAATAGGCCCAAATACCGCAGTGGGCAGTTCCTATAGCCAGCTCTTCTCAGGGAGCCCTGGGGGAGTGCTGTACACTTGGCACACTCCTTCTAAATAATGCCTCTGTGCTCAGAGTTCATTATGCCAAAGACGACATGTGGGTAGACCCATGATGGTTTTGGAAGTGTTTTTCTCCAATATCAAAGATTCGGAAGAGAGAGAAAAAAGGATCAAAGTAGAGGCATCCAGTTGATTTATAGCCAAGACAGGCTACACAGTGTTTAGCTATTTATAGTAAAAGCAAAGAAAAATAACAGAGTAAGGAAACATTATACAAATAATGTTGGTAGGAGAGCTGGTCAGCAATATTGAGAAAACGTTTTGATGGCCATTAGGTCACGGTGCCACCTTGTCCCTATAAGCGAGCAGGACCCTATGGGGCCTTCTTGGGACAGACCCCACCCCCACATCCTCTGCTGTAGCTCCTTTTTGAAGCACCTAGGTAACAGTATCTGCTACATGTTTCCTGAGTTGTTTTGCAGATGCCGAAACCCTCATCAAATGCAAGAAATTAACACATCCCCTCTGGAGTCTGGCAGAAACCAGGAAGTATGTGCAACAACTTAGTGCCTTTTTACTTCACCTCACCATCAACCAATCAGAAACTTGTGCATGAGCTGCTCACATATCCTGGGACTCCCCTCCCTTGCCTGGCCTTTAAAAAGGCTTTGCTGAAACCCATCGGGGAGTTCAGGCTTCTTGAGCATTAACTGTCCCAGGCTCCTTGTCTGGAGCCTTACAAGAAACGCTGCACTTTCTTTCAGCAAACCACGTGTCAGTAGGAAGGATTTACTGCGTGCACGTGAGTGGACCCAAGCTTTGGTTCAGTAACATCCCTGTCCGTGTCTTCTACGCAGTGACCCCATCATCCCTACTGAAACATCTCAGTGGCTGCATCCCCCTGGCATGCCCAGCCTACAGAGTTCAGCCTCCCCAGAGCTCTTCGGAGTAGGAGTGGCTGGTGCCCCCTCAGTAACGTGTTTCACAGGGCCTGAGCAGGGGGTGTCTTCTGAACCTGTTTTGGGGACAAGGTGAGGAAGTGGGTGTGCAGGGCACATATGAAAAATGCACTCCAACCTGCCAACCTCGCTAAGCCTCTGATGTCTTCCTTCTATGCTATGCCAGGGACATTCTAGAGCCTCACTGAATGTAGACCCATTGAGGCCAACTTTCAGCCAACCAACAAAGCCATCTCTTAGAGCCACTTCCAGCTCCTTGAGTGAACACATTCCATCCAGAATCTCTCTATTTCATCCTCCTTAATCTAATTTCCTTAGAATCCATTCCTACCTGTGTTCTTCAGGTTTTCTAAATTAGCAAAATCTTGCGGTTCTTTTGGAGGAACACCCCTTCTGGCCTCTCCCCACGTCTGTGCTCTGGCAGCCGTGCTCTGGGGACCAGACGCTACCCTGTCCACCCCCTGAAGGTCTAGGCTGAGGCAGGACTCCTGAGCCCCCAATCTTTCTGCTCCCCCACTTACCACCTGTGTTTCTGCCTGTAGAGACAGTTCTCTGGGAAGCGGAATTTGCTGACAGAGATGCTCAACTCGATTTCGGTGTTTTTTTGCCAGAGATTTTACTTTGATTTTGAAGTTGAAGAATCCTTTTGATCAGGAAGAAGTCCTAGAAGACCGAGTCTTAGGAAATGGCCAGAAGCCCTCTGGCCAGACAGGGCTGCTTTGCGAACTGCCTCTCATATCACCTTTGCAGGAGGGGTTTCAATATTTACTGTAAAACTCCCACCTTGGTACTCCCTCCAGATGCTGAAGACCTGGAATTGTTATCAAAGACAGACTGTGAGCTCAGGTCTGCTGAGGAAGGTAGCGATGTTCTGGACCAGCCTGGGGGCTTCTGGAAATGCTTCTGTGGCCGTAACCACTTTTCACCAAGCCTGACTGTGCCAGGTGGCCCAGTGGCTCCACACATTTCCTGTCCAAGCCTCCCAGTAACCCAGGGAGGGAGGTATCGCCCCCTCTTACGGATCAGGAAATGGAGACTGGGTCTCACCCACGTGCTTCCCCGACATCCATATGTGCTCCCAATGGTAGCGATGACAAGGCAGGGAGGTTGGTTCTGTTCTCCCCAGATGACAAGACAACAAAGCTGGATGGTGGAGGGGAGTGAGGTGAGGTGAGAAGAGAGAGTGGGCTTCTGGGTCAGTCTGGGGGGGACATGACTTGTGCTCTGGCCGTGGTCCTCCAGCCCCCAGACACTGGCAGGAAGTGTCACTCTGCCTCTTCTCACAGACTGGCAGCTTGCCTACTCTCTATTGCTCTTCCAAATTCCCTGGATGCAGAAGGGAGACCAACTCAAGCCATTCCAATTTTACTCCTACTTTAGAAGCACCTCCTTAAATGTTAGCTTTGAAAAGCCTAGAATTGGCAGCAACATGGATCTTTCAGATTATCTAAGAGTTGAAAAACTCATGCTGCTTCTGAAATGTACACGAGGAAGTGCGTGAACTTCTACATGCAAAGTAATCCTCTGTCGAACAGACTCAGACTCGGGCTCTCGGCCGCCATGTTAGATGCTTTCAGACTAATTACTGACCAAAAGGACGCTAAGTTAAAAAATTTTAGAACAGTTCAACACCAGTGTATAAGTGTAATGAGAACTACTTCTTTCCCCAATCATCTTTTAGCAAGTAACTTCAATTCTAAATTATTTGAAAATGGTTGGAAATACTTCCAAATAGTTGGAAAATTTCTCAAAGATAAGGCTTTGGTGAGAGAGCTGGGACTTTGGGTCAGACAGACCCATACGCTTGATTCTTTGCTGTGCGGTGTCTTGGGAAAACCATGAGAGTTCAGTCTCTTCATCATATTAATGAGGATGGTAACCCCTTCAGAGGACTGTTGTAGGGATCAAACTAGGTAAGTATAGGGTACAAATGTTATTAATTAACAGTGAGGACAGTTGAGCCCAACACACCTCAGCTTTTATTCTCTTTGCCCTTGGGACTCTCACTCTGGTCACAGAGAAGAGAATTTTTGCACATGTCCTAAGCATTCCTGCAAGAGTTTCCTTCTGATTCAATGTCTTAAAAAAATTGGCTTGGACACAAAACCATCTGGTAACCAGTGATTCAAAAAAACAAGCAAAAGACAGGTAAGCACCAAAGTCAAGTTAACAGCCTGGTCCTTGGTACTTGAAGGGAAAACCAATTTAATCTACTAGACTTTGAACACGGAGGCTTCCTTCACGATGATTGCTGGAAAGAGTGTTAATTGTTACCTACACAACCGTAAAATTAGTCAGCAAATTCCAGTTAAAGCTCCTATGCCAAACAATAAGAGAATTAGCAGAAACTAAATCCTCCCAATCAAGCTGAAGAACAGGATGAGAACTAAGGACACGGCATATGCCAGTCATAAGGAAGGTGAGGATTTAAATCCTTGGGGGACAGAATTCTGCAGGCGCTTCCGTCTTTATCCTGCTCTTCTGATACATCCCACACTGGGAGTTTACAATGCAAAGTTGCAAAGGCAGGGATGTACGGGGAAATGAGAACTCACAGCTCGGCCTGTGGGTTAGCAGTGTCTGGTTTCTGTCAGGATGGAACCCAGGGGGAAGGGGACAGACTCTAAAAGTACAGCTATTGAGACTTGGTTTCAACATCCCAGCTGAACCGCAGCTTTAGACGCAGCAATGCAGCTGCTCACTTTCCTTCCACGGAAATTGCATCCGCTCGACAATGCAACCTACATGCAAAGAAACCCTCCTCCAGGTGGAGGCTGCTTTGAGCCTAATTAACTGACAACAGGTCATCTCAACATGGCAGCCTGATTTTGTTTTGGGTTTACTTTCAGTTTGGGTTGTCGTGAACCGAATCCGTCGGGAAGGGATTAGGGAACACTCTTACCCAGCCCTCCTCTCCACACACACAGAGCCTCCCACCCTTCCCCCATGCCTAGTCCTTGCTGCTGGGACTAAATCTACAAGCGTGCAAGTGCCATTAACTGACATTCATCAAAACACTCTCCATTGTTCGCAGACATGAGCGGCCGAGAGGTGGAAATTACTTGGCATTTCATTTTAATCTGTATTGAAGACTTGCCTGACAAAACATATTAAGTGTAAGAATTGCCGGCTTGGGAATGAAGCTATGTTTATGGCCTGCCCCCATCTTCCTTTGCTAAAGGAACGCAACGACACTTCCCCCATCCTTCCCTACCTTCTACAGCTTACCTGCCCCTACCCCGCCATCATCATCCACGAGACCTTAACACTGAATTTTCCTTTGCGAGTGCAGCTTTTGTTAGCAGTGCCTGTAAAACTGTAATCAACGTTCTGTGCCTCTGCAACCAGCATCTGAGATGAAAAACAAGAACCCAACAAACTCTGCCTTTAATATGGTGTTATCGGTGGCATCTCCCTCAGCGTGCTACTCTGTGGCCACGTAGCTGCAGACCACAAGGCTGTGTGCTTCTCCGGAGAGAGACTGTCACCAAACGCCTCTGACAAAGAATGGATGCCATGCTAATGGATGCGCATAATTACCAAGGGACCCTGATTCCCCCTGCTGCATCTGACGGTTGCCGCTGCATCTGACGGTTGCCGAATGCAATAGTGTACGTACAGTGCTTGCCACGCTAGTGCATTTTCTGGGGATCCTCAAGTTTACACTTTTATCGTTCATGGTAATTTCGCATGGTATTGAAAAATAAAATTAATTAAAGTCTCTCAGGTATGGAAGCCTGGGTATTTTTCCTTCTTTTTCCAGTCTCTTTCTAGATTAGGAGGCTGCTCTTGGGGTAAGGCACAAGGTGAGTGGTCCACATTTTCTATTGCTGTAGCTGGGCAAGTTCAGACCCAGGGACCCAGGACAAAGAGAAATGATGGCAGACCTATGGCACAGAGGGTGGGGGGACCGCAGGGACAGCTGGGCTTTGCCCATTTTATGCCTTCTTTGCTCAGGAGCCTACTGATGGTACCAACTGGTGCTGCCAGAGCATGGGTGGGGTGGAGAAATCCTGTCTATGTATTTTACTGTGATGAAATCTGTGCCCTGGGCCATTCCGGAGTTCTGCTTTTGGAAGAACTTTGTATTTCCCAGCTTTGAAGTGTCACAAGCTCCCCCAGGCAGGAAGTTTGACATTTTGGCCTTGCTTTGTTGACCTTGGTGAGGGTTATGCGGGCCATGGTCTCTCCAGGGAGGCCTCTGTTGTCCTGCACCTTGGCTGGAAATACATAAGAGGTGTTCATTTCAGCCCTTCCATCGGGCCTTTGCCGTTTCCAGGATTTCGGGCATCAGGCGATCAGAGCAGAGGAAAGGAGAGGAGAGAGGTGCTTCATGTTCTCCCCCAGGGAAGGTACGGGCATCAAGGCCTCAGCCAGTGCTCCCCTGGAGGGCGCTCCCCGATCCCTTCAAACTGTGAGCCCTGGGTGGGCCTGGCCAGGGCTGCCCGCGCGGTTCTCGTGATGGAGTCAAGACCACAGGAATCCCAAGGTGTGTGCGTGAGGGGGGGGGCGCGGGGAGGAGCGGCACTAGGGGAAACGACTTCAGAGTGATGGAGAGGCCGCCCACCTGGGTGAAAGCCTGTGGCCTGGATGCCCTGGTCCTATCCCACCACAGGCATCAGACCTGCCTTGCTACCTTGCCCCCAAGTGAGCATCATCTGTCAAGTTCTGGTGAAAGCATATACGTTTTCTGCAGGGTGTGTGTGTGTGCTTTTCCATCATAGACAAGATAAAGCTGCTCACCGCTGAATTCATAACGCGACTATCTCAGGCTGACACCCCAAGAGAAGAACCCATTTTGTTATGAGGGCTTGGAGGCTTGGTACCAGTCACGCCCTGAACAGATCCAGCCTTTCTTTCCTCTCACGCCCCATCCAGGTTACTATGATGCACCTGAAAAATTCATACCTTTGCAGCTCAAAGATGTGACCTTTCAAAAAGATCTGAGAAGAATAACACCCACCCTGCTTTAAGGCATCATTTCAGTCTGTTACCTTTGGATTTGCAAGATAAATACTATAAGAGAGACTTGCATATGGCCCGTTTTTAAGGGCAGATGTGAATGGAATGGTAATTACTTGCTAAGAGTCACAGAGAATCACTGGAATGAACCACGTGGTATAGTCGCATCGTGTCTAGAAAGCATAAGCAAGACAACGCTTATTCTACTAAATTTGTTGTCCATAGCTTTGATTCTTTGTCATATAAAAAGTACATTAAACAAATAATAATGCTCTATTAGCTTCCCCTGGAACAAACGGAAAGTCTTTTTCTTCAGGAAGGTAATTCCGCAGATTATCAAATGGAGTCTTGTCCAGTTCCTTGACCCCTGCCTGTAAGATGAGGGCATCCAACTGAGACGGCGACTGGGGACGCCGGGTGATCACCCTCACCATCTCCCACTGCCTTTCATGCTGGCCTGTCTGATTCTCATCACGGTGCTTGCTGCCATCTGGAACTATGTCCTCCTGGCTTTACTTACTAGTACATCACGTGACTCTCCACTGGAGCATAAGCCCCGTGAGGGTGGGAATCCGGTCAGACCTGTCACCTCTGTATCTCCAGCTCCAAGAGCAGTGCCTGGCCTAGAGCGGATGCTCAAAGCGTGCTTGTTGAATGAATGAATGAGAAGCAGCAGCACGCCCCCTTTGATCTTTGCAATCCCCCTGGCTTTGCACAGAGCAGGGCTGAGGAAGCAGTTCAGGAGGGTCTCATGGAAGCTGAAGGAGAGCAGGGGAGAACCTAAGCTCTGAATTAATTAAGCTAAGAGCTATAAAATCAAGAAGAGGCACCAAGTTATCATGGTTAAAAACCTCAAGATCTGGGTATCACGGCCTAGGGACAATTGCTGTGATGCTTCCAGTCTGCGTTTTTAAGACTGGAAATAAGTGCAGAAAAACAGGAAAGGAAAGAGTTGTAGAAAACAATGAAGGTGAGCACCAAGCAAAGAGTCACATAGCAAAGCCCAGAAGAACCGTGTGATGCTGTCCAGGATTTAGAATGTGCGTGTGCCTTTGGGTGTGGGTGAAACTGGCCCACCCCAGTGAAGGTCCTGGAGGACTCGGACATGAACCTCTTCAGTTTCAAGGACAAGAAACAGACCTTTGCCTATTTCTTCTTCCAGATCCAACCATGGGTAAACATAAACTCTCACACGCATGTCACGTATTTCCCACAAAAATTTCTCTTAACCTAACCCATCTTTCAAAACCTGGGTGTGGCGTAAGTTTTGACTTGCAGACAAGTAAGCTATAGATTTAATTCACTGGCCTGCATGTGAACATCCCTTGTAAGTCTTATTCACTGGTTTCCTTGCCTTGCCAGTGATGTTTGCTTGTGATTCCCAGCCCTCCCATTTATCAGCCAACCTTTCTATAGTTAAGCAGCTAAAGTTGGTTATCAGTTTAAAAACTTAACTTGCTCATAACTACTAGTAATAGAAGAACATTTACAGAGCTGAAATACTTTTGGTAATGTATGGGGCCTTTTCTTTCATGAGCTTTTACATCTCTAAAACACTTAGAAAGGGGAGGGAAAAAAATAGGTTTTGGGCTGAAATGGTTGCTTTCCTATTTTGGAATGAGTCCCTGGATACTTTGTTAGGAAATGCCTACTGTGTGCTGAGTGGGGATACACCAGAGGGCTGAGGTCAGAGCCCTTGGCACATGGCAGGGCTGCCAGCCACGCCCAACCACAAGCCACGGTCGACCCAGCCACCATTTGGGGTGACAGGGCTCTGAGGTTTGCTAACCATCTTCCACTGCATGATCCTCTTATGAATTTAGACTATTTAAAAGAGTACTGCAATTAATGATGGAAAAATATGTCTTCATCTAATCATGAGGAAACATCAGAAAAACCCCAAATGAGGGACATTCTCTGTTCTCTCTTAATGTGTCAAATGTGACAAAAGACAAGAAAGGCTGAGGAGCTGTTTCAGATTACATAAGATCAAAGAGACATGACACCCAAATGCAATGGGCACTACTGGACTGGATCCTGGATGTACTGAAAAAGAAATTGCTTTCAAGGATATTATTGAGACAGATGGCAAAATCTGAATATGGATTGTGACACGCCATCAATGCAATCAACACAGTACTAGTACAGCAGCATCAATACAATACTGTTATATCAATGTTAAATCTCCTGAATTGGATATTGTATTTGATTATGTTGTCAGGAAATACAAGCTGAAATATTTAAAGATAAACTAATTCTCAAATCGTTTAGGAGAAAAATGTCTGTGTATATAAGTACGTGTATATGTGTGTGCATATATAAATGTGTATGTGTGTGTGTGTGTGTGTGTGTGTGTGTACAAGAGAGGGAGGGAGAAAAGTGATAAAGCAATTACTAACCTGGGTCCAGAGTATATAGAATTCATTGTACTATTCTTACAACTCTTTCTTAAGTTTTAAATTATTTTATTTTGGAGGGAATAATTTTTCATTTTCCTTTTTACTTTCTCTTTGGAAATATGTCATCTGTAAATACACGCAACTGTGGGTGTTTCTTCTTAATTTTTTCAAGGAGGTGGAAAAAAGTCATACCTGAAGTAACTGACATCACACTGAACGTCAATTTATTTATCACGGTATTTAAACTCCAATATTATATTACCCCAGTAATTACTTCATGTACTACACAATCTTAAACTGTTTCTTAATTTTCCATCTTGTTGAAAAGCTGCTTTGGGAGGAAATATATTTTACTTTTATGTGGAACTAGATAAAACAGATGGTTTATACATTTTTCCCCTTAGTATCATGTGGCTTAATTAAAAAGGAAGGGCATTATGTGATTTAAGTAAAAAAAAAAAAAATTCCTAGTAGTCACTCAAAGCGTCTTCCTGCCCCTGCCCCTACCTGGCAATTTCGGGAGCTAGTGGGGCTGGATGTCTTTGGGAAGGCAGGCTACCTCCCATTAATGTCTAGTCATCAAGGGATATTCGCTTTTAGCAAGCAAGGTCAACACAAATGTTGCGGATTTGACACTAAAACATCCTTTCTTCCATTCAAATGGCAGATGATCAAAAGGATACAAGCAAGAATATTTTGCTTGGCACACGGCCTAAAAGTTCTAAATTTATGTATTCTATTTTTGCTTCTTTCTCAAATTGGATTAGTTACTAGGCAACTGAAGTATTTAATTTCATTTGCTAATAGTTACATTTTAATAGAGGCAGCTAGTGTACATGACCGATGCTGCCAATACAAACACAGCCCCGACTCCAGCCTTGTCGGGCAGCAGTATGCACCCCTTCATTCTGGTTGCAGACAAAAACACTACTCGTATTCTTGCCTTTTACTTATTTGACTTTTAAGTACAGGAAAAGGGATGTCTATTTTGGAATTCTTTATAGAAAGGATATTTTAAGTGATTTGTTTTCCTCACGCAAAAAGCTACCTGTTTGACTGGCAGACATAGAGAACAGACTTGTGGTTGCCAAGGGGGAGTGGGGGAGGGATGGACCGGGAGTTTGGGATTAGCAGATGCAAACTACTGTATATAAAATGGATAAACAACAAGGTCCTCCTGTATAGCACAGGGAACTATATTTAATATCCTGTGATAAACCATAATGGAAAGAATATGAAAAAATATATATATACATGTGTGTGTATGTGTGTATACATATGTGTGTGTATATATATATATATATATATATATATATATATATAAAACTGAGTCACTTTGCTGTACAACAGAAATTAACACAGCACTGTAAATCAACTATACTTCAATAAAATAAAATTAAAAAAACCCAACAAGCCATTAAAGAAAAAAATAAGCTACCTGTTTGTGGCCTAAACCCTCTTTTAGATTTCTGGTTCAAGATGGCAGACTGAGCACATGTTTTCTTCCCCTCAGCAAGAAGGAAAATAAATCCTTAGTAGCACTGAAAGGGCACCATCAGTGACGTAGACATATTGGTAGGTGGGACAGGTTGATAGAAAAACTGGAGTGGGGAAAACTGCTACCCCAAACAAGCCCAGCACAGCAGCAGGCTTGGTGGAGTCTTCTCAAGGTTGTGTTGACCCCCTCCAAATTTAGGGAGAGGGCAGACCTCAGGGGCACTTAGGAGGGAAATGAGGTACAAGATAGGCTCTAAATAACCTGGACCAACATTTCCTGCCCCTTCCCCCAGTGTGTAGAAGGCTGGATGCAGTGTGTTGTGAACGTAGCTCTTAAAGAAGGCTGGGAATTGGCCAGGGTAGGGGTTATCCTCCTGGATTCTGAGTCTAGAACATCAGGTAGGGAGTAGGAGGCTCCTCAGCAGGCAGAGTTGAGGGTAAGGAGAGGAAAATAGAAACATGACGCTGCACAGAAGTCAGCTATGGGAAACTGCTTCACCTCAGGGCAAAGCTTCCCTGCGGGGGGCCCCATGAGGGTTCCCTCCCAGCTGGCCTGCCTGCTCTCTTCCTAAATGCCCTAAAGGGAAATCTGCGGTCACGCCCCCCACAAACTGACTTACGGGTCTTAGCCATCCCTCCCATTCAGAAGAGGGATCTGCAGTGGAAACCAAGCATATGATTGCTGAGGAAACACGTGACAGTTACCAACACCAATCCACACCTTTCTGCATATTAAAGAACTAGGAGACATTTGAGGAAATAGTTTCCATAATAGAGAAAGACGAAAACAACCTGAACTGGACTCCAACACAGAGAATAGAACTTACACACACACACACACACACACACACACACACACACACACACTCTCTCTCTCTCTCTCTCTCTCTCTCTCTCTCTCTCTCTCTATTGCTATCTTCAGAGGGATACTGCACTGAGAAAACCCAGAGTAGGCTGTTGTGAAAATGGAGCCATTGAGAGCAAGAAAGAGTCCTTGGAAGCTAATAGCAACAGGTAAAAATTTGCTCAAGATTTTGTCTTGTGGGAAGGGTAGGTTACAAATTCTGATTTAAATTACATTTTCCTATAAGTGATGAGAGTTTGATGCTCTGCTTTAAACAACTAAAGAAGAATAGGACATAGAAATTCCAAAACACCAAAGGAAAAAAAAAAAGAAAAAGAAAACATTATGAGTACAACAATAAAGAAAAGGGAGGCATGTTAAGTAGAAAATGAAAATGACAAGGATAAGTTCAAACATACCAATATTTATAATAAATACAAATAGTTTAATTTTCCTATTAAAAGACAGACTTTGTGATGGGAAAATACTTAGAACTGAGCTTTATGTTATTTACAAAAGACTTAAAATGGCACAAAACAGAATGACTGGAGATAAACCTAATACATGTTATCAAAAAGAAAGCCAAGAAATTCAGTCTTAATATTAGATAAAAATAGAATTCAAGGTCAAAAGCAAGGGGACTATTTTACATGGATTAAAGATACAATCCAGAAGATAACAGTCACAAAGCTTTGTCACTGAACACCACAGCATGGAATTACGTAACAAGGGTTAGAAATGCAAGCAGAAACTGTTAAATCCATGATCATGGTGGGAAACTTTAGCACGTCCTTCTCAGAAAGTGACAGATCAAGTAGACAAAAAAAATAGGTAAGGATACAGATGATTTGAATACACAATCATCAAGCTAGATGAATTTCAAATTTAAACTCAGTTCCCAACTAACAGACAGCGTATGTTTAAATTTTCATGGAACAGTTAAAAATCTGACCAATTATTTGGCCACAAATAAAATCTCAATAAAACTCCTGGAAGAGAAAGAGTACAGGCCTCTTGGAACCCTAACCCAAGAATTAATTTATAAAAGAAAATCAAGCAGAGGGGGAAGGGTAAGCTGGGACGAAGTGAGAGAGTGGCATGGACATATCTACACTACCAAACGTAAAATAGATAGCTAGTGGGAAGCAGCCGTATAGCACAGGGAGATCAGCTTGGTGCTTTGTGACCACCTAGAGGGGTGGGATAGGGAGGGTGGGAGGGAGACACAAGAGGGAGGAGATATGGGGATATATGTATACGTATGGCTGATTCACTTTGTTATACAGCAGAAACTAACACAGCATTGTGAAGCAATATGCTCCAATAAAGATGTATTAAAAAAAAAGAAATAAAAATAAATTGGAGACCACGTAGCAATGAATGATCATGAGAGCACTCAGCTCAAAATCAAAGAGGGACTCCATGTTTCACGTGCATTTGGAAAACAAGAAAGATTAAAATTGCACTAAACAATCATCTCAATAAATTTTTTAAAAAGAGCTCAACAAAGTAGAAGAAAGGGAATCAATAAAGATGAAACAGAAAACAAACAAGTCAGTTTAATCATTAAAACCAAAAGATGTTTATAAAGACCAACCAAAGAGACCAGACTGTGGGGGAAAAAAGTAAACAAAATAAAATTAGGACTAATAAAGAGGATATAACTATAGATGTGGATTTCATTTCAAAATTATTAGAGAATATATATGCAAATTCCAATAGATTAAAAAATAAATTTGAAAATAGAAATAAAATGATTTTCTAGGAACATATAAATGACTACAATGACTCAGTAAGAGGCAGGAAACCTGAAAAGACCAGTAACTATAGGAAAAGAAAATTGAAAAGGTAGTCAAAGTTTACCTCTTCCACCTCCAACCCCATCAACCAGGTCCCAGGACCAGATGGTTTTACTACTCACTCCTTCTTTTTTCTCACTTTTAACACCTTTAAAGTTTAAAGTACATGTTAATTCCTGTGCTAGACTGCTGTGGAATGTCGAAAATATGTAAAGATTCTCAATTTCTTCTACAAACCTAGTATAACCTAGATACCAAAAATGGATAGGATGGCACTAACATAGCATACAGACCAGCAACTCAAAGTGCCTATGAAAGTCAGACAGGACATTTAATAAAAAGAAATTTAATATTTAATAGGAAATGTAGTATTTAACTGAGTGACCATAGGGAGTGGTCCAAGGCAGTATGGAGAATGTAGGCCCCATCTAAAATAGGTCATCCATTTGGTGTATAGCAGGGATTAGAAGCACAATCTTATTAATGCATACATAAGCAAAAATCCTAAATACAGTAACCAATCAAAATTAGTAGTGACCAAAAAAAAAGTAAAAAAAGAGAAAAATTAGTAATGTCTTAAAAGAGTAATACACCATGACCTAGGAGGGTTTGTCCTATGAATGCAAGGAAGACTCAACATTAGAAAAATGTATTACTATAATTCTATTATTAATAGATGAGAGGAGAAAAAACACATGATCATCTTGGTAAATTCAGTAAAGGCATTTAATAAAACTGCACATCCATTCTTAATAAAAATTCTTAATAAGTTCAGAGAAAACACTGATAAAGGATATAAACAGAAACCTACAAAACAATCTACTTAACACTGAAAGATTAGAAGCAAGAGAAGGATGGATGCCTGTCATTGTCACTGCTCTTCCACATTACACCGGTGGTCTTGGGCAAGGCAGTGGTGGAATAGGAAGTGAGGTGTAAATTTTGGAAAAGAAGAGAAGACATAGTTCTTTTCAAAGTATGTGACTGTTACCCTCCAAAATCCAAGACCATTATTTGAAAATGATTAGAACTATTAAAATTGTTTAGTAAGGATCTCTTTATCCGTATCTCTGTATCTCTACATCATGGAGATAGAGATATGAAAAGTGGAGAAAAGAAAGGAGACTGGCTAGGGATGTTGGGTGCCAAAGAATGACATGGTGGTGAGTTTCCTGGGTTGTCTTTTTGCCTCATATATTCCAGACTTGGAGGTGAAGAAGCCAACAACTTGGAAATGTCAATAGGTACAGACAAAAATGCTACAAAAAAAGCTGCTCTTCACAGCCAAAGGACCAGAAAGGGGCATCCTAGCAAGACAGAAAACTTTTAGACAGTAACCGATCTACTCTAGCCAAACATTGCAGAAAAAACTGGGACCCCACTCCCACCAGCAAAGACCAAGTGGGAAACCTAGACTTTCAACCAGGCCAGGCTGTGCTAGGTACCCCCAATATACCCCACCTCTACCCCTGCTAGAGCGGTGTCAGAGGAGGCTGAGTAGGGAGCCTGAACTTTCATTACCACCCATTAATAATGAAGTACACCTCTTCCTCCATGCTGGGGTGGAGTCAGGGGAGGCCTTGTGGAAGGCAAGGACTTTCAGCAGGGGTAATGAGGCAAGCTACTCTCCCCAAACTGAGGTGCCAGTGCTGGCCATATGAAGAGCAACAAAAGGCACTCATATCCTTCCCAGACAGGTGATATCAGGCTTAGTGGGGAGTTGAAACCTCCACCCCTGCCCAGAAGGAGCTCCTTCTTCCTTTGGGTATCAACAACAGGGCTGAAAGGGAAACCTGGACTTCTACAGTCACCTGGCAGTAGCGAGGTGATGCCATTCCTTCCCCTGCTGGAGCAGTGTTAAAAGAAGTCACCTAAAACAGAAAAAGCTTTGAATAAGATTCTGAGTCTCATAAAACCCGAAGTGTCCTGGTCTCAATCTAAACTCACTTATACCAAGAAGCAGGAAAATTTCAATTTGAATAGATAGATAGATCGATGCCAACACTGAGATAACAGAGATGTAAGGATTATCTAACAAAGATTTTAAAGCAGCCATCGTAAAAATGCTTCAATGAGCAATTAGGAACACTCTTGAAACAAAAAGAGAACAGTCTCAGTAAAGAAACAGACCTATAAAGAATAACCTAATGGAAATTTTAGAACTGCACAATACATTAATTGAAATAGAAAGCTCAGTGGATGGGCTCAACAGCAGAATGGAGGGGACAGAGGCAAGAATTTCTCATCTGAAACCAGGGAGGTCAAGTAGAAAGTGGCACAACATTTTTCAAGTGCGTTTCAAAGAACTGTCAACCCAAAATGCTATACCAGTGAAAATATTCTTCAGGGATTAAGGGCAAATCAAAGCATTCTCAGATGAAGGAAAACTAAGAGAATTTGTTATTGATCCTATAAGAACGGATAAAGGAAGTTCTCTAAACACATAAGAAATGAAGATGAAGGAACCTTGGAATTAGGATGAAAAAAATGGAAAAAGTAAAAATATGGGTAAATACATTATCCCTCTCCTCTTGAATGTTCTAAATTATGTTTGATGGTTGAAAAAATTATAGCACTGTCTGATGGGTTCTAAATGTAGGTAGAGGAAATATTTAAGACAATTATAAACAGGGGAGGGTAAAAGGATATAAAGGGAAGTAAGGTTTTTTTTTTTTTTTTTTTTTTTTGCGGTACGCGGGCCTCTCACTGCCGTGGCCTCTCCCGTTGCGGAGCACAGGCTCCGGACGTGCAGGCTCAGCGGCCATGGCTCACCGGCCCAGCCGCTCCGCGGCATGTGGGATCTTCCCTGACGGGGGCACGAACCCGTGTCCCCTGCATCGGCAGGTGGACTCCCAACCACTGCGCCACCAGGGAAGCCCCGGGAAGTAAGGTTTTTATACGTCACTCAGACTGGTAAAATGCTGATACCAACAGATGGTAAATTACATATATACACAAATACACACGTATGCATACATACATACAAGCTTGTAATACCTAGACAATCCACTAAAAAATCTATACAAAAACACACTCACAAACACTATAGATAAATCAAATGGAATTCTAAAAAAATGTTCAAGTAACCCACAGGAAGACAAGAAAAAGAAAATAGAGATGAAAAAGAGAGGGAGAAAGTACAAGCAGAAAGGAAACATAAAATGGCCAACTTGAGCCCTAACATAGCAATAATTACATTAAATGTAAATGATCTAAATTGAAAGTCAAAGATTGGCTGAGTGGATAAAAGAACATGACCCAACTATATGCTGTCTACAAGGAACTCCCTTCAAATATAATGTTAAAGACAGGTTAATAGTAAAAGGATGGAAAAAGATATATTATGCAATCATTAATCAAAAGCTAGCAGGAGTAGTTATATTGATATCAGGTAAAGTAGGCTTCAGATTACCAGAGACAGATGAATATTACATAACATCAGAAGGGTC
This sequence comes from Mesoplodon bidens, assembly GCF_964165515.1. Classification (NCBI taxonomy): domain Eukaryota; kingdom Metazoa; phylum Chordata; class Mammalia; order Artiodactyla; family Ziphiidae; genus Mesoplodon; species Mesoplodon bidens. Next base: position 47,460,052 of record NC_138172.1, on the reverse strand, counting down.
AACCAATCAAGAAAACATAGCAAATCTTAAATGTGTATGCACCAAACAACAAAGCTGCAAATATGATAACCAAAACCTGACAGAACTGAAAGGAGATACAGAGAAATCCACCATCAGAGTTGGAGACTTCAACATCCCTTTCTCAAAAGTTGACAGAAAAACTAGACAGAAACAAGCAAGGGTATAGAGGAACTCAACATCATCATCTACCAACAGGAACTAATCAACGTTTACAGAACACTCCACCTGACAGCAGCAGTATGGGCATCCTTTTCAAATGCTCATGCAAGTATTCAAAGAAAAACAATACTTAGAGCCAAATGTCAACAAACTGAACAAAACAAAACAAAACAGAAACCATACAGAGTATGTTTCTGACCACAATGGAATCAAACTAGAAATATTGTAAATAACAAAAAGATAACTGAAAATTCTCCAAACACCTAGAAACTAAAGACTTCTAAGTGATCCATGGTTGAAAGAGGAAGCCTCAAGGGAAATAAAATACATAGAACTTAATTAAAATGGAAATACAACATATTAAAATCTGTGAGACACAGCTAAAGCAGTGCCAAAAGAAAATTTTTTAGCACTAAATGCTTATTTTAGAAAAGAGGAAAAGTCTCAAATAATCATCTAAGCTTCTACCTCAAGAACCTAGGAAAAGAGCAAAATAAACCCAAAGCAAGAAGAATAAAGGACATGATAAAGAGCAGAAACCAGTGAAACTGAAAATAGAAAAACAAAGAAATGAGAAACAAAAGTCTGGTTCTTTGAAAAAGCTTAGTAACACTGACAAATCTCTAATAAAACACTGATAAAACAAAAAAGAAAGAAAACACAAACTACAAATATCATGAATTAACACAGAGGCTATTACTACATACCCTGAAGATATCAAAAGGATAAGGAATTACTATGAATAAATCTACACACATAAATTTGACAACTTAGATAAAATGAACCAATTCCTCAAAAAATACAAACTACCACAAACTCACCCAATATAAAATAGATCATTTGAATGGCCGTATAAGTATTAAAGAAATTGAATTTGTAATTTTAAATGTCCCAAAGAAGAAATTTCCTGGCCCACGTGGTTTCCTAGGAGAAGTCTACCAAGGAAGAATTAATGACAACTGTATATATTCTCTTCCAGTAAATAGAAGAGGAGGAAACATTTCTCATCTTATGAAGCCAATATTATCCTAATACCAAAACCAGGCAGGGACGATATGAAAAAGAAAACTAGAGATCAATAGCCTTCACAGAAATAGATGCAAAACTCCTTAACAAAATATTAGCAAATAGAATTCAACAATATATAAAGGAATTATACACCATGACCAAGTGGGGGCTTATTCTAGGGATACAAGCCAGTTCAACATTCAAATATCAATCAATGTAATCCACCATATTAACAGGCTAAAGAAGAAAATTACAAGATCATATCAATTAGTGCATAAAAAGTATCTGTCAAAATTCAACACCCATTCAAGATAGAAACACTTGGAAAAACAGGAACAGAGGGGAACTTCCTCAACTTGAAAAAAGGCATCTACAAATTGTTGTATAGTTAACATACTTCATTGTGAGAGACTGAATGCTTTGCTCATAAAATGAAACAAGGCAAGAATGTCTGCTTTCACAACTCCTGTTCAACACAGCACTGGAAGTTCTAGCCAGTGCACTAAGGCAAGAAAAAAGAAATTTATAAAGAACAAAAGGTAAGAAATAAAACTCTCTAGTTCTAGATAACATGAGATTACGCACAAAATCCCAATCCATCTAAAAACAAAACAAAAGAAAAATGAACAAATAACTCCTGGAACTCATAAGGAATTTCAGCAAGGTCACAGAATACTAGATAAATATAATAAATACACAAAAATCAATTGTATTATTATATGCTAGCAATGAACATGTGAACACCAAATTTAAAAATATAATACCATTTACAATTGCTCAAAAAAAAGAGAAATACATGTTAATCTAACAAAACCTGTACAGAACTTGCATGCTGAATACCACAAAATGCTAATGAAAGAAATCAAAGGTCTAAATAAATGGAGAGACATACTGTGTTTATGGATTTGAAAATTGAACATAGTAAAGATGTCAATTCTGCCCAAGCTGATATAGGTTTAATGTAATTCTTTACAAAATCCCTCAACTTTGTAGCTATAGACAAGATTATTCTAAAATTTTTATATAAAGGCAAAGGTACTAGAATAGCTAAAACAATTGTGAAAAAGAATAAAGTAAGGATCACTCTGCCTGATTTCAGGACTTACTGTAGAGCTACTGTATGGTATTGGCAGAAGGAGAGATACAGAGAGCAATGGAAAGAATAGAGAACCCAGAAATGATTCTACATTACTGCCTAACTGATTTTTGACAAAGGTGCAAAAGTAATTCAGTGGAGGAAGGATGGCTTTTTTAGCAAATGATGCTGGAACAGCTGGACACCCACAGATAAAAAAATCAACCCCCTGAACTTAAACCTCACACCTTATACAATAATTAACTCAAAAGGAGTGACAGACTTAAATATAAAATGTAAAACTATCAAACTTAGAAAAAAACATGGGAGAAAATCTTTGGGATCTAGGGCTAGGCAAAGAATCCTTAGATATGATGTGACACCATAAAAGAAAAAAAAAAGTTGAGGATTGGACTTTAACAAAATAAAAACCTTGTGTTATATAGGCTGGGAGAAAATATCTGGAAGCCACATATTCCACAAAGGAGCATTATCTAGAATATACAAAGAAATCTAAACTCAATATTAAAATCTCAAACAATCCAATTAGAAGGTGGACAAGAGACATGAACAGACAGACATTTCACTGAAGAGGATGCACAGAGAGCAAATAAGCACAGGAAAAAACGTTCAACTCAACTATCCGTTAGGGAAATGCAAATTGAGACCATGATGAGCTATCACTACACACCTATTAGTCCAGATGAAATTAAAACTTGTGACAGCACAAGATGCTGGAGAGGGTATGGGGACATCGCTCATACATTGCCTATGGGAATGTGAAACGGTACAGACGCTTTGGAAAACAGTTTGGTGGTTGCTTCAAAAAATAAACACATATTTGCTGTATGACCCAGCAATTGTACTCCTGGGCATTTGTCCCAGAAAAATTAAAACTTATGTTCACACGAAAACCTGTACACACAATTGTTCGTAACAGCTTTACTTACAATAACCCTGAACTGGAAACAACCAAAATGTCACCACATAGGTAAATGGCTAGACAGACTCTGGCCCATCCATACCATGGAACACCACTCCACAGTAAAAAGGAACTAGCTAATCAAAACTACAATGAGGCATCACCTCACACTGGTCAGAATGGCCATCATCAAGAAACCTACAAACAATAAGTGCTGGAGAGGGTGTGGAGAAAAGGGAACCGTCTTGCACTGTTGGTGAGAATGTAAATGGATACAGCCACTATGGAGAACAGTATGGAGGTTCCTTAAAGAACTAAAAATAGAATTACCATATGACCCAGCAATCCCACTACTGGGCATATACCCTGAGAAAACCATAATTCAAAAAGAGTCATGTATCACAATGTTCATTGCAGCTCTATTTACAATAGCCAGGACACGGAAGCAATCTAAGTGTCCATTGACAGATGAATGGATAAGGAAGATGTGGCACATATATACAATGGAATATTACTCAGCCATAAAAAGAAACGAAATTGAGTTATTTGTAGTGCGGTGGATGGACCTGGAGTCTGTCATACAGAGTGAAGTAAGTTAGAAAGAGAAAAACAAATACCGTAGGCTAACACATGCATATGGAATCTAAAAAAAAAAAAAAAAAAGATTTTGATGAACCTAGGGGCAGGACAGGAATAAAGATGCAGACACAGAGAATGGACTTGAGGACACAGGGAGGGGGAAGCGTAAGCTGGGATGAAGTGAGAGAGTGGCATGGACATATCTACACTACCAAATGTAAAATAGGTAGCTAGTGGGAAGCAGCTGCATTGCACAGGGAGATCAGCTCGGTGCTTTGTGACCACCTAGAGGGGTGGGATAGGGAGGGTGAGAGGGAGATGCAAGAGGGAGGGGATATGGGGATGTACGTGTACATATAGCTGATTCACTTTGTTATACAGCAGAAACTAACACAACATTGTAAAGCAATTATACTCCAATAAAGATGTTAAAAAAAAAGGAACTAGCTATTGATAAAACAACTTGGATAGATCTCAAGGACATTACGCTGAGTGAAAAAAAAAGCCAATTAGAAAAAGTCACATACAATATGACTCCATTTATATAATGTCCTCAAAATGACAAAATTGTAGAGATAGAGAACAGGTTGCCAGAGTTAGAGAGGGTGAGGGGAGAGGGGGGTGTGTGACTATATAGGGGTAGCATGAAGATCTTCATAACGATGAACAAGTCTTCGTCTTAACTGCGGTGATGGTTACACAAATCTACAAATGCAATTCCATATGGTTGATTTAGATAACGTCCTATGATATTGGGGTAAACTGGATAAAGGATGCACAGGACCTCTCTATACTAGCTTTGCAACTTTCTGTGAATCTATAATTATTCTGAAAAAAAGAGGGGTTTTTAAAAAATTACTAAAGGTTAAAATATAAGCTATCCGAAACCAGGGACTGCGACAATTCTTGCGTGTTGTATCCTAAGCACCTAAACAGTGCCTTGTCTATAGTAGGTGCTCAATTAATATTGGGGAACTGGCTGAATACTCATGTATGAGAGTCCCACCTTTGTTTTTTGTTTGTAAAGGCACATGATTATAAATGGCGAATGGTGGTTATTTCCAGAGATGGGGAGAGATGAAGCAGGGAGGACGTGAGGAAAGGGAGATCTTCTAAACAATGCAGAAAAACAGAGTAGAAGTCCGTTTTCCACTCATTTCTACCTCCATCATTCTAAAAGAGGATCTTTCTCATCTTAACGATTTTTTTTTTTTTTTTTTTTTTTGCGGTACGCGGGCCTCTCACTGTTGTGGCCTCTCCCGTTGCGGAGCACAGGCTCAGGACGCGCAGGCTCAGTGGCCATGGCTCACGGGCCCAGCCGCTCCGCGGCATGTGGGATCTTCCCGGACCGGGGCACGAACCCGTGTCCCCTGCATCGGCAGGCGGACTCTCAACCACTGCGCCAGGGAAGCCCCTTAACGATTTTTAAAAACTGTAATATGTGCTTATCCTAAAAAAGCAAATAAGTACATATATAAAGAAATATCCCCCATGTCTTCCTTCTACTGTCCTGACAGACGGCAAGTGGAGTAGTCTTGTGGCAAAAACACAGGACAGTGAATGAGTTACGGCAGCAACCAGGCCGGGGGCACCATAGTATTTTCCAGCTATAGTTATCTCCCTGCTTTCCAGGCTGTCTCTGAATACACACTGGTCAAATTCAGGGTGGAAAATGCATGTTACATATGAAACAAGTCCAGGTAACTTAAAATATTCATGAATTCTTAGAATAGAAAACTTATATTATGTAAATAATATCTACCCATTTGAGAATCCGTCTCTCTTCCCAACGCCCCTTGCCGTTCTGTCTTGACGCACAGTGCAAGGCATTTTTAAAGCACCGACTTGAGCGATAGTGGTCTTTCAACCAATTAATTGCCCTCTGCAGGGGGTGATGTAAATTCCCCTCACCATCAGGGAAGAGGCACTGAAATGTTATCTGTTATATTATTAATTTCCCTTTTAACTTCTGTTCTTCCGCTAGATCATGGCTTAAATGTGCCTATTTTAGGGCAGCCTCGTACCCAAGTACAAAAAGGCCGCAGCAGACAGTGAACCCTTAATTAAATAACATTTTAATTTTACATTATATCATATAGTGCTTCGGGCTTTTCAGCGTGTATTCACCTATGTCTCTTTGAAACCACATAATAGCCCTGTGAGGTAGGCAGTATAAAACAATTTCAAGAAATGAAATATTATACCTAACATTTCACGTTCAGAGAGTGTATGAGTCAGAAACTGAGCCAGAGATTTCGTCCTCCCATTATCCCAAGCTTTTACGTGTTCTAGAAGGCGTACTGGTGGGGAAATAAACACATTATTTGTTACAGCCTTATGAAAAAGGAATGCCTAATTGCAATGGCTGTTTCACTTTGTTCTTCCTGTTTCACGTAATACCTTGACTTTACACCTGTTCTTTTCTCCTCAGATGTGAATTTTAAAAATTGGCAGATATTTATTAAAGCCCTACTTGTAAGAATTTAGAGACCCAATATTCTAGTGGTAGAAGGGCTCAACTCACTTTCTATAGAAATACTGCTGGGAAAATTCTAGAATAAAGGAATCTTCTCCCACGCCCCCGCATCTTTAATTTTAAAAAATTACAATCTTTTCAAAAGCAAAGCCAAAGCACACCCTTGGTTTTAGAAAAAAAGTCTGGAGAAGTACAACAAAATAACTACAATGAAATTGTGACATCTTAGTGACTACTGTTAAGCAGCCGCATAGCACAGGGAGATCAGCTGGGTGCTTTGTGTCCACCTAGAGGGGTGGGGTAGGGAGGGTGGGAGGGAGGGAGACGTAAGGAGGAAGAGATATGGGAACATATGTATATGTATAACTGAGTCACTTTGTTATAAAGCAGAAACTAACACACTATTGTAAAGCAATTATACTCTAATAAAGATGTTAAAAAAAAAAGCCAGCAGATTTACTAAGCTGGACAAAAGGGTAAAGGTCACATACTGCTTAAAGCTTTAAACAATCTTCTTGGTGAGAAACGTGACTATTAAAGGTTGTGTCAGCCGTGGAGGAAAAATGGAGCTGGCAAAATGAAATGTGTCACACACACAAAAAATCAGTGGTAAAAGTATAGAAAACCTGGAGATTCTACTAAATAAGTGGGACTAGGAGGCAGGGCAGGCATTGTTCGGAATGACACCTTCCCCAGAGCTGTCTTGGGAGGTGCCCTGAGATCAGTGGCTCTCAAACTTGGCTGCACGGTGGATTCCAGGGGGCTGTTTGAAAAAGCACAGCTGCCTGTGTCCCTCTCCCAGTGAGTCAGTTTAATTAGTGTGGGGCTGGTCTGGGGAGAGGGTTTTATAAAAGCCCTCGCCTCTAGATACTATTGATTGCGGGTCTTTTCCATATACCTCCACCCTGTGCCTGGCTCTGAGGTGACTGCAAACCTGGGGCCCCTGGAGAGTTGACAACATGGGAGCCAGAGGGCCAGGCTTCCCAGGAGGAGCAAAATGCATTGTGAAGCAGCTTGGGGAGCCCCGCACACTCCCTGGGGTTCAGTGTGCCTCTTGTACCTCTGGGTTATAACTCGGTGATCCTGAAGCAAAGTGGAAACCAGGCGATGTCCACTGTGTCTCGTGGGCGGCCAGCTGCAGGGTGGGAAATGTGCTAGAAGTGTGATCCTTATGGTCTCTTTTTAATTTTTAGGGACCCCCTTTTCATTTTCTTTTGTAAGGAAAAAAGAACATGATCGTTAGCAAGGGTAATTCATCACTACCCACTCTGGATTTGGGAAAATCAGCCTTATAATTAATCGGCCAAGAATCACATTTTCCCACGTTGACTGGCAAGACCGTTTCCAGCGTCACAGCTTAGACACCTTTCTTTAAAAAAAAAAAAGAAAAAAAAGTGACTCAGGATTAAGGGAGGAAACCATCCCTTTCCCTTGCTACCACTGTGAGTAAATTCTGACACTTTTGGTCCAAGAAGCAAAACACTGTGAACAGCCCAGACTAAATAAAGTAGTTTGCTGAACAGAAAGACACACGGAGGAAGGCCGTTAAACCATCACAGCTATCCATAAAAGGCTGCTGGAAAAATCTGCCTCAAGAGGCAAACTTTTTAGGCCTGGTCCAAGGAGGAACAGGAGATGAAGGCCAAGGACCCAACTGCAGCAAGAGCATGGCGAGTCACCTAACATCAGCATCATCCGGCTTAATTATGCAAGAGGGAGAAAATAAGCTTTTGATTAGGGCCTTCAAATACAAAGGCAGAAATCACCAAAGCTTTCATCTCTCCCGTGCTTTTTTCCCTCCCCTCTTCTCGGGCCTTCATTAAGAAACAGATAAGCAGAGAAATGCTGCGATCCTGACCGGCACCATTCCGGCTAGCCACTCGACTTCGGAGCTGCCCTCACGTCTGTCTGATTGGCTGAAGACCCACGGAGCCCTCTAGAACTTGCTTTGCATCTACAAGGTGATGTGAGCACTGCACCACGGTTGATTTTACCTCTTCCAATTAAGTATTCCTGTTGTAGTTCTTTCCCCGATTCATTATTCATTGAGCATTAATCCCCTTAAAAGTGGTCTTTGCAGGGAAACTTTGCTTTTTAAAAATCAGTATGTGTTTAATCAAGGGAGTGGGTCCTGGCTTTGCTGATGGGCAAGCAGCTCTATAGAGGCAAGCCGCGGGCCTCCCCGCTTTTCTCTGCTTACGCTGTCAGCCCCCCATCTCTGCCACTCTATGAAATACGTTTTCTGCCTCTCTCAGCTAATAGACTCTTCAGAAATGGAAGTTAATCCTTGGGCGAAGCAATGTTAAAGCGCCCAAGGAAGAATTAAATATTTCAGAAGAGAACATGGTAAAAAATGGCATGTGCTATTTTAGATTCTTTGAAAATTTAAGCAGAAGAGCAAAAAATAGAAAGCAGCTTGTCTGCAGTACAATGGCTCTAAGTTCACTTTCGTGAGATTCTTAATAATGTGGAGGGAGACCGGGAAAACAGCCATGTGCTTGGATGCAAAGAGGGGACCTGGCCACTCCAGTCAGAGGGGGCCCCTCACATTATTAAGAACCTCACAAAAGTGAACTTAGATCCACTGTACCAAGTATAAGACTGTCCCAACCCCTTAGGTGTGAAAAGAACACGCGATCGAAAAATGGAGATTGACCTATTTCCCTTCCCCTCGCAGTAACGGAACGAAAAGCAAAACTTTCACCCTTGGGAGGAGTGGGCTCTGGTGTTTGATGCTGTGGGTTAGGATCCTGGTCCACAGTCACCAGCCTGTCAACTTGGAACATTGCTTGGCTTCTCAGCTCCTCGGCTGACGCCTCCGAAAAGCAGAAGTGCCAGGAGCCCCTGTGGGTGGGTAGCTGTCGGGGTGACATGTGACAGCGCCCTGTGTCTTGGTGAGCGGTGAGAAATCAATACAGGCTGGATTATAATGGTATAGTAATGAAACGGACTTAACCTGGATACATTTTTTTTTTTTTTTTTGGTACGCGGGCCTCTCCCTGCTGCGGCTTCTCCCGTTGCGGAGCACAGGCTCCGGACGCGCAGGCTCAGTGGCCATGGCTCACGGGCCCAGCCGCTCTGCAGCATGTGGTATCTTCCCGGACCAGGGCATGAACCCGTGTCCCCTGCATCGGCAGGCAGGCTCTCAACCACTGCGCCACCAGGGAAGCCCTGGATACATTTTTTAACCGAACCGCCGAAGTACAGAGAGAAAGCACTCTCGCCTCTGCGGACCGAGGAACACCAGGTAATTGTCAAAATGCTGCAATCTTTTTTCTATCCTGCACTTTTACGGTCCAATTTCTTGCTCTGCTCACAGCTGCTTTCCAGAGCTCACAGACTGTGGTTAAAACATATTAGCTGGAGTCAGATTAGCAGGCTTGAGTATGTATGTATTTATGTGTGGCTCAAAGAGGCACAAGTGATGTGACTTCAATTGTTTTAATTTGCTAGGCTTTCTCTCCCTCTGCCTCGGCGGGGATCGCAAGAGACAGGAGCTCCCTGGTGCCTGGGGCTCCGCACACTTATGCAAGGGCCAGCGGGGACAGCGAGGGCTGCTGTGACTGTGCCGCTGGCCTCCTGGGGATGTTCTACCCTGGAGGCTCACGCCACCCAGGCAGGGGCTCGTGAAGGTCCCCAAAGCACCTCTACCTCCAACACCATGCAGGTGTGGGCTCAGCGCTGGATCTGGCCTGGATTCGCCTTGGTTCCCACGTGGTGAGGGCAGCTCTCACTGCTTCCAGCCTCTGCGGTTTTGGGACTGGTTTCGGGTCCCCAGAACAGGGGTCAACAACGGTGTGGCAGAAAGCCCAGGTAAGGAGCAGGGTCTCTCAAGGGTACCTGCTGGGGTTTCACTCCTCACTTGGCCTTGGGCAAGTCCCTTAGCCTCTCTGGGTCTCAGTTTCTCCATCTGTGAAATGGAGGTAATAAAACCTACCTTCGAGGGTGAGGAGAGGAATTGAGGATGCCTCCAAAGTGCTTCGTGGTTTAAGACTAGATATTGGCTCTGATGTTAGAGGATTTAGATGTCTAGTGCTCTCCGAGGCCACGTGGCCACACAGCTGCAGGCCCTCAGATGTCCCTGGACTGACTGACACTCTTCGAAGTCTTGCAGGGGGAGACTCCCTGCTTCTACTGGCAACATCCCACCCCTTGGAGGCTTTGCCCGTCTGAGTGCTAGTGCCTCATTCCAGTCTTTTCTCAAATGCCACCTCCTCCTTGAGGCTTCCCAGGTTGCCTGCCGGCCAGCTCGCCTGCCGGCCAGCTCTCTCCCCTTCCTTTCCTGGCCTCCCGTCGTACATTATGGAGCCACGTGGCGTGCGTTATGGATGGACACGTGTCATCATGGGCCCCAGACATAGGGGTTGTGTCTTATTTATCCCTCTGGCCTTTCCACTTCACCCCATCCGTGGCTTGCACGTAATAGGTATACCCCATGCTCTGGCTGAACTGAAAGTTCGCTCACCTGAACTTAGCAACCCATCTTTCCGAGATCCCTGACTCAGGGTCTGACAGTTTATGTAGCAGGTGCCCAACTCACTCAGACATAAACAAATGCACCAGATCCAGCCCCTCCCAGAACCTGACAAGAGCCCTGTTGCCGCGGGCACTGGGAAGGATGCCTGACCAAGAATCCCTCGGTGTCTCTGCAAGGGTGCACAGTGGCCTGGGGCAGGAATGGGACTTTTCATGGTAGGAATGTGTCTATGTAATAGAGAAGAACAAAGCTGAATCCATATTGAGTCTATTCCTTTAGCTCTAACCTTTGTGTTCTGTCGCCTGTGCTTAGTCATGCTGACTCTGCACCTTTTGTAAAAGAAGCTGCCTACAGCCTGAAATATGCAGGATAGCCCATTCTTCAGGCTCTGACCTTTAAAGGTATAACACTTTCCCTTTCATACAGAGATAAAAAGTTGCAGAACAGAAAAATAACATTTGTCTTGTTGGAGGTTTATAGGGGCATTGTGACTGGACCTAGTGGACAGCTGCAAGAGCAAAGGAATCCAGCACCAAGAAGTTTACAGCAACCAGTCACACCCCCTGCCCTTTTAGAGTAAAAGAAGCCTGAATTCTAACTCAGGGAAGATGGTTCTTCGGGACACTAGTCCACCATCTTCTTGGTCTGCTGCCTTTTCGAATAAAGTTGCTATTCCTTGCCCCAACGAATTGTCCCTTCATTTACTGATTGACCTGTTGTGTGGCAAGCAGTATGAGCTTGGACTTCATAACAGCTAGACAAAAGCCCTGGAGGTAGATGTTTGTGAAGCACACAGGGGAAGGCACAAGATACCCAGTTCTCCCTCGGCACACTGCAGACACCGTTAGTGTGCAATGTTCTAAGGGGCTGTTCAAATTTGGGTCTCCAGAGCATATCTGATGAGGGTGGAAGCTGCTCAGGCTGCCATTAACACTAGACAGGAGTGTTAGGAACCCGGGTTCTGGTGCTGGGCAGGCCTAATACCGCTGTTCCCAACTGAGTGCCCCTGACCAAAGGTACTGATCCAGGTATGTCCTGGTCTTCCCTGTGAAGTGGGGAAAGTGACATACCCCACCTCACGGAGTTGTCTGGCACATCAATGAGCGATTGCATGGAAAGCCTTGGTACAGCACACGGTAAGTGCTGAGTAATGATCACTAGTAGTGAAATATTGCTGCAGTGAGGAAACGATTCCACTTGGAGTGAATTAATTTTCTATAATCTAGGGTGAACCAGAGATTATGGGTGACCCTGTTTTGCTCGGTGAGTTTGAACGGGTGTGAAGAAATCAGGAAAGAGAGAAGAAAATGACGATTGGACCCAGGTGTATCCAGACCACGACTGCCGGCAGGTGCTACAATCTGCTTTTTAAAAAGACAGTTCAAGAAGAGGCAGTGGAATGGGGTGGGGGTGAGAGTAGGGCTTGAGGGAGACATTTGAATGGGTTTTTCTACCTCACTGACCTTAATTTTCAAAATAAACTTATTGTCTCACGACACTAAGTACACCCTAGCTCTCAGCTCATCATCCAAAGATTAGAACTAAATAATAATAGATAACAAGTGAACACTTGTTGTCCTGGGATGGGCTTACTCTCAGCCAAGGAGGGCCCTAAGTGAGGGTCTGAGAAATCTGCATCCTCAAGTGCCCTGTGCTTTTTAAATCCAGTAGAACTACAACAGCCCTCTTCAGTTACTGTGTGAAATGGATGCTGAGGAGCTGCCTTTTCTGAAATTTATTGGTACAGTCAGAGGGGCAGGAGGCCAGCCTTGCAGAGAGTGGTGTTTAGGAGGTGTTTAAAGGAGCTCATGAACTATCTGCCTCCACCCATGGATGCAAATCATCTCAAGAAATGGAAGGAAACCATTTTGAGTGTGTGCAGGGGACCAGGGAGAGAGGAGTGGTGGTGAAAAGTCATCAAGGTATGGACTAGAGAATCATTTCAAGAAGAAGGAAATGGGCAAACCACTCTGGCCAATCTATTTAAGGGGTCACTGCAATTAACAGGTAATTTACAATGTGCAGGAGGGGTTCTGCCTCCAGGAGCACCTGCTTTTAAGCAGTACACAATGTGTACACAGTGGAGAATATCTCCTGGAGATGCAGGGCTTTATATGTTCAGAAAGGCGGCAGAGGGTACAGGTGAGCTCACTGCTTTTAAATGCATTTTTTTTTTTTTTGGTATGGATGTTTGCAATCTGGTTTTCATACCTGTGATGAACTCACTGCTACTAATCACTGAAAAGGCCTCCCAGGACCTCAGTACCCACAGTGGCTCCAGACACCATCAGCACCTCACTGAGGAGCTGGTAGAAATGCAGACCCTCAGGCCCACCTCTGGCCTGTTGGATTGGAACCTGCACTTAACTCCCTGGGTGAGCAAAAGAAAGCTGGAGGAGCCCGGCTGGAGGGCAGATTCTGATGAAGTGAAGAGTGGGAGACAGGCTGCCTCCTATCAGGCTGTTTGTTCAAAAATATATTCTCAAGCACCAGTTGGGTCAGACTTTCAGGGCAAAGCAATTCAGTGCAGGTAGAGTTTGGAAATGCTGGTTTCTGCTAATTTCATAAAAGCCAACTCATAGACTAGAAAGGCTCATCAATTGCTGGGAACTCACTTTGTATTTTTCATCACTATTACTCAGTCTTCGTGGGTTACACATCTATTCCTTCTTTTCTCTTTAATGATGCTTTTTCTGGAGGGAGGACTGACCAGGGACGCATCCCTGCGCCTGATTACTGGACTCCAACCCACCCCTTTCCCAATTTGGTTGCTCTCCCGTCATCTTCCACTCCTCCCCTGCTCACGGGTGTGCGCAGCTCAGCTCTGAGCCAACAACCATCATCTGCTTAGGCTGTTCAGCCTCCCTGCTCCCCTCCACTTCGGCTCTTACCATCTCTCCATTAACCTACCACTGTGTCCGCATCATCTCCTGTCTCCCTTACCCTGCAGCTTGGCTGTGGGCGTGCCATGTCTTTTGCTTGCCCCTCTGGATCCCCTCTCCTCCCTTTGTTATCCAGCTCTGGGATCTGGGAGGCTGACACAGAGTGGGAACTTCATCAATGGCTCCCTTCCCTCCTGAAGGGAAGGTGAGGGAGGGCAAGATATTGACGCCCTGGGCTCAGCCTCTGCCAGGTCCCTTGCCACACCACTCTCTGTCTCAGGTTTTGGGAGCAGCTCCCTGCTCTGGTCCTGGCAGGCTGGCTGCCGCTGCTACAGGCCCTGAGTCTGCACCATCTCCGTGGTTCTCCTACACCCTGCCCACACCTCTGCACACCATCCCCTGATTAAACTCTCCTCAAATGACCCAACTTGAGTAGACCATCTGTCTCCTCCCATGCCCCCGACCCCTGATACACAGCGCTGCTACCCTACGCATCCTGCATTCTTAAAGGTCCCCATGGCCCTCTGAAAGACAAAGCCAATGGTGCTTTCTTTTACCTTCATTCTCTTGCTGCTGCATCTGATAGATGGTTCCCCTTGGATCCAGCCCTCACCCATACATCACATTCAGGATGTCTGAAATAACTCATTTTGCTCCCCAAATGTGTCCCCTGTACCCGCTTCTGGGGGCATCACGACTTGCCTGACCCAGGCTTCTACCCTACCATACCTCCACGACCCCTCCCAACCTCTGTCAGGGAGTTTCAGAATCATCAAGCTGGGGGAGACCTGAGACTTCCTGGTCCACCCTCAATGGGACACTGAAGCTTGCTGAGCAAGCTGCCCAAGAATCCGACCTGGCTGTTTTAGGATGTCGGTCCTCAGATGAAAGGTTCAGGCTCTTCCCATCTCCCTGCCTCCCCTTTCCTCACATGGGTGCTTCAGGGTGATGGGCACCTCTGCTCATGCCCATCTCAAGTTCTTGATTCTCCCGAAACATCCTTCATCAGCTCCTTGGATGGTTTGTTTCTCCAGCCCAGTCTCTCTCACTCTAAGTCATTCCACCCACTGGGACAATTAAGTCATCTGAAAAATACCATTTTGAACATATCACCCACCAGCTTCAAATAGCTCCTGGCTTCCCAGCTTGCACAAGCCCCTTGCCCGGGCACACAGTTTGGTGTTCTGCCACCTTTCCAGCCCTAGGACAGCCCGCCACCTCCTCTCTCCTGTGGAAGTAAGTCCTCCACCAAGGCTCCAGGGTGTGCACACTGCCACCTAGTCCACCACACCCATCCTGCCCCCTACTCCTGTTCACACTCTTGTCCCAAGCTCAGTATCCTTCTAGTGTTCAGATCTGGCTTGGGAAACCCTAGAGGGTTCTCTCTTTCTCTCATTTCCTACAGTCCCTTATTTTCTGTCCCATTTATCATTAAACAATTAGTCATGTCCTACTTCTGGCTGCCTTGATCGGCTATGAAAGACACACGTTTAACTCTTCAGCTGCCCCTACCTAATGATTCCAACTAGATCCGCAGTGCTCTAATCGTTGTGTATCTCTACATCTCTCTTACCATCTAGCAGAGTGGGATACAAACAGAAGGTGCCAGAAAGACAGCATGCCACCCTCCTCCACTTCATGACAGGAGCATAGATGAATAAAAGATGGTAAAGCCCTCGGGGAGACTCTGAGTACCTGGGAACCAGAGAAGGTGCAGTGACAATCATTCAACTTCTGCTGTCCTCCAAACCATCTAAAATGAGGTCTCCAATTTCCGTGTTTTATATAAATCTGGCCTCATTGCAGCTCATTAAATATATTGCAAATTCTACTTAAATAGAGGTTATGACATCCAGATGTTTTACTCATCCAAAGATGCTGAAATGTTTCTATATGCTGACTGTCATGTGAGACCCTCACGTGAGACCAGTAACACTAACCCTGCTCAGGTACAAGCCCCGGCCCCCCACGCTACCCACTGGCTGCCTCTCCTTACTGTCACCCAGTCTAACCAGCTCCACGCTGCAGCAAGATTGACTGTGTCATTTTCTATCACCTTGACCCTTCAGTTCCTCGAGGCCAACCCCCGCCCCCGACCCCGCTGTCCCGTCAGGATGGCTCACCCCTCCCCCAACTCCTCTACCTAGCAGACTCGTTAACCCATCCTTCAGATTTTTTCGTAAATGTCACTTAGTACCTGTCTACAGGCCCTCCTGCTCACAAAACATAAACTAAGCGGCAGAGATTTTGGTGCAATTCTCTCAGCATCTGGAAGTTCCTGCACATAGTAGGTCCTCAACGTGCCTGTTTCACTTGCCTCAAGATAAAACTGTAACATGGCGGAATTCACAATGAGGCAGCCATTCCACATGCCAAAAAGTTCATTCTTGTCTCAAATTCATCTGAGCTATAATAGCAGGAAAACCTGCTCTGACCCTGCCGTGGAATCCTCAGCTGGCGAGGAGGTAACAGGCTGAGTGAGGGCTCCTGGCACCTGCAGTGGCAGCAGACACCTCTCCTCAGGCTCTTTATTGGCCTCACCGGGGACACCTAACCACTGAGCAGCCTTGGAGAAGTTACCCAGATATCGGGCCTTGGTTTTCCTCCTCTTTTTAAAAATGGTAGTAAAATATATACATATATATAACATAAAATTGACTATTTTAACTATTTATTTTTTTGTGTGATTCCTTTTGCTCTATTTCAGTTTCTCCTAGTTCTATGTCATGTTATTTTAACCATTTCTAAATGCACAGTTCTGTGCATTCTCATCTCTATGCAATCATCACCGACATCCACCTCCAGAACTTTCTCATCTTGCCAAAGTGAAACTTTGAACCCATTAAACCCCAGTTTCCTCTTCTCCCCTCAGCTCCTGGCAAGCACCATTCTACTTTCTGTTTCTATGATATTGTCTACTCTAGGCACCGTATACAAGAGGAATTGTACGGTATTTGTCCTTTTATGACAGGCTTATTTCACTTAGGAGGACGACCTCAATGCTCATCCATGTTGTAGCGTGTTCCTTCTTTTTTAAGGCTGAATAATATATTCCATTGTACGGACAGACCTCATTTTGCTTATCCATTCATCAGTTCAGGGACAATTGGGTGGCTTCAACCCTTCCCCCAGCAAAATGTAGCAGGTACTGCTGCTATCCTGCCCATATACCCTTGGCACTTGCTGGTGCCTCCCAAGGCTCCTTGCCCTGGATTCTCTGCCTGAGGCTGCAGGGGACAGGCTGGACGTGCTGGTACATTCACAGCCCCAGAAGCAGCCCTCATGACCCTGGGAGTGGTGGGTGAATGCCCCACCAGCACCCTCACCCTCGGTGGCTGTATATACTTGCTCTTGAATGAATTCCCGCTGTCTTGGCTCCCTTCTCTGCCCGTCTCCTCTCTCCTCCCCCCACAAGCAGCGCTGCCTGGGCTCACCTCCCAGATAAACCAATTGCTCCTGAATCTGCCCTCAGTGTCCACCCCTGGAGGAATCCAAATTAAGGTCTCACTCATGCACAGAGGCCACGATGGAGGAGGTGCCGGACACACAATATGTACTCTGTGGATGGAGAACCCCATTTTCACCCACAGGGGCAACGATCCCTGCCCTGCCACCCAGCGGCATCTCAGGAGAGGGATCCTGACCAAAATCACCCCGGAAAGCCTCCTGGGAAACGAGTGAGGGGGGCCCTTTCTGCCTGCCCCAGGCTCATGACAGCAGCTGTCTGCTCCGGCTGAGACCAGCCAAGCTGCGCTCGGGTTCATGACGTCCCCACCCGACATGCTGAGTAATGTCTCCCTTGCACAGGGAGAGACTCAAGGGCAGTCAGGCCCTAAGCACACCTCACTCCTGTAGTCAGGAGCCCGCCTTCCTCTGGGGGCTCGTCACACCCTCTGTGCCAATGCCAGGATGTGTCCAGGCAGCCGGGGGAGGGGCTGGCTGGCCGGCCGGAGGTATGGGTCCAGACCAAACACCAAGCCTCCCCCACTGCAGGGGCACGGGACTGGGTGTTTTTTTTTTTTTTTGCGGTACGCAGGCCTCTCACTGTTGTGGCCTCTCCCGTTGCGGAGCACAGGCTCCGGACGCGCCACATGGCTCACGGGCCCAGCCGCTCTGCGGCATGTGGGATCCTCCGGACCGGGGCAAAAACCCACGTCCCCTGCATCAGCAGGCGGACTCCCAACCACTGCGCCACCAGGGAAGCCCCAGAGGACTGGTTTTTACTTTGGGTCATCGAAGCCTCCTGGCTGCTTTCCTCTCTCTTTTCAGCAGCAAGGCTCGTTCTGCCCCACGAACCCTTTCCTGCAAACAGCAGAAGATTCAGTGACATAGACCCTGGGCTCTGGTGATGCCAAAAAAGGCAAGAACTGGGGGGCGGGGCTTTTAAAGCAGCAGCCATACCCGGCGCCCAGCTACAGTCGCCTTTATAATTGTAAGTGGACGTCCTGTCGTTACTGAGGTCACAAATCACGCTCCCCTCCATTCTGAGTCAGTGTCTGCCTGTGGGAACATGACGGCTTTTCACAGATTCAGCTGGGATGGACCCGCGTGGTTGCAGGGCTCCTGGCTGTTTCGTTTAAGGAACCACCATTGA
Source organism: Mesoplodon bidens (assembly GCF_964165515.1). Lineage (NCBI taxonomy): Eukaryota > Metazoa > Chordata > Mammalia > Artiodactyla > Ziphiidae > Mesoplodon > Mesoplodon bidens. The sequence continues at coordinate 47,441,859 of NC_138172.1, read as the reverse complement.
TTATAAAATGGAACTTTACTAAATTCCACAAAGGCCACACGTTCCTCTACTTCTTTATCCACGGACGGCTTACTCCACCCTGCCCAAGGCCAGGAGCAATCCCCATTTATTCAACAGGTATTTATTAAATACCCTCTCTCTGACCTATGGTGCTGGGTCTGGGAACGCACAGGGAAGCCTGATACAGGGAGGGGCGTGCCCTCCGGAGCGTCCAGTAGAGTGAGCGGTGGACCCGTCAGGACCCACAGCAGCGAGTGCTGACAATGCGTCACAGCTCTTCCAGATGCTTCCGTCTGTTCCATCCTCCAGCAGCTCTCTGCACATCAGGAGTGAGGAAGCGACGGGACCCCACTGTTTCAATTCAGCCGGGGTCAGCTGGCTGTCCAGGGTCAAGGCAGGGTCCCACCCAGACAGCAGGTCCCAGCACCACACTCTCAACCTCTGTGTCACATGGCGTCCCAGAAGCCCAGCCGAGGGGTGATCTTTGCTTTTTGCATGGTCACTGTCTCTGCATCTGTTGTCTCCTTTCTGAGCCTCAGGACAGAGCTGTCTCACTGCCACAGGGAATCCACGTGGAAAAACAGATGTCTGCTCACCTTTCTGAACAGGCCAGGCTCTTCTGACCCCTGTTCAGAGCAACTCTGCATGAATAATGGCTAAAGTCGGGGTTTTGATGGAGAGAAACAAACCACAGACCTCTTATGAAATGTTAATCGGGAGGGTCAGGGCTCTCAGTTTTGATGGAGGCCTTCCTGGACGCCGAGGGGAGCCCCTTGACAAGGCCCTGCCATCTTGCTTTCATGAGTCACTGAAATAGCCTTACCCCATTCTCCTTTGCCAAGTTACAAATGTTTCAAAGTAATGACAATCACGATAAAATGGCCACAACAGAGTATGTGTAGAGAAATATCCATGCACGTATGCAAGCCCCTACACTCACGCCTTGCATTTGGATTGTTTCAACACAAAGAATCTACACATCTCTCATCAGAGGCAGAAAAGACGTGGACATTCACACCGGGCACTGTGCCGGGTACTCAGAAGGAGGCAATGGTCTCCGACTTGAGGATCTCAGAATCTAATGAGAAAGAGAGACCACCAGAGAATTTGCTTTAAGATGCTATGATGAGGGCACTGGTTATCATCATAGCATAGGGAGAGGGGCCACTGATCCTGCCAGGAGTGGGGCGGGGGCGACTGGGAGTCAGGGAGGCGTCCCCCAGAAGGAGACTGATGGTGGGGTCTTGAACATGAAGTAGTAGTAATTTATAGTTAATAAAAAAAGAGACAAGGATGCAAGGCAATGCGCTAATGAGGAAGGGGCATTTCCTAGTCAGGGATGTGAAGGCAGGAGCTCAGGGTGTGAGCTAAGGAGCTTAGAGGCCTCGATTTGGACCCCTGTCCCGACCTGCTGGGCCTGGGACCTTGAGCAATTACTCCACGTGTCTCCTCACCTGTAGAATGCTGACTGCACACACCATCTCATTTACTCCTCACTACCATCCTTAGCCAGCCCAGTACCTGTTCAATCACCTGCTTATTAGAATGGTTCACGAAGTCACTGTCTATTTTCAACCATGACAATGTCACTTTGATCTAGCGAAGGTTGAGAAGTGCCCCTAATCCAGTGTCTCGGAGTTCTGCAGCATCCTGGGCTCCCCATCTGGGTCTTGAGACATCAATAAAAGATTACTCTTTCGTTTTCCTGTACCATGCTTCCTGGCAGAATAATATATGAGAATACAGAATAGCTGACATGCTACCATGAACAGGAGGGAAAATTCAGCAGGCTCCAACAGAGCCTGTTATTTAAATGGTCATATGCTTTGAGGGAGGTACCGTGTGGTGGAATGGGATGGGGAGCTTGGCTTGAGGGAAAAGGCAATTTCCACCAAACCGGCAGTTAATTGTAGTGAACTGCAGAAAACCCAGAAGAGGAGCCCCCGTTGCAGAAAACAATCCGCAAATAAATTGGCAATCAACACAGCTCCAAGTCCACGGCAGAGTCCTCTTCAAAACGGCGCAGGAAAGGAGCGAGGGAAATTTATGATCTTTTCTTCCTGGGCATACATCAGCCTATATTTCTGACAAGTGGTAATGGAAAATAGGCTTACTGCATGCTCCTATTCTCCTGGCTGTTGGTTCTCTGACTTGCTTTCTGCCTCTCCCTGCTCTGGTAACATTCAATCTATTTTGTGAGGCTGACATGTCTAGTGACCCAGACTTGCATGAGGCTTGCTTAGAATTTTAACTACAGCTCTCTTCTTGACTTTTCCTGGCTTATCTGTTTCTTCAGTGTTCCTGGCCTCTGGTCCTTGGCACGAAAGAACCCAGAAGGCAGCAAATATGAATGAGCAGTGGCCTTGACTTTGGCGGGACTAGAGACCAGGACCGTCTTCAAGACAGGCTTTCACAAAAGGAACTGGGGGGAGAATGACAGGGAAGGTACAGGAGAGCAACAGTGGTTTCAAAGGCACTGAATTCGAGGCTCCTAGAAGGTACCTTAATAAAACCTACAGAAAAATGGTGATGGAGGAGAACCCAGCTTCTCTGTCCCCCGACAAGATCAACAATTAGACAGCTAGCCATGAACAAAACAGCTCTGGGAGAGTCCAGAGTCCATTTAAGAAATTTTAACAACACAGTGCAACAAATACCCTGAGAAGAACCACACAGAAGGCAAGGAAGAGAGCTTCATACTGCCTGCGGCATCCCATCCCCCCAAGCCGACACCAAGAGGGAATGTCCCAGCCAGAAAGAGTTCCCACACCCACCAGGAAAGGAAGAGTAGAGTGAGCAGTTAGTTTCCCCAGCTTTTGGGGGGCACTGTATAAAGGTCTCGCTTTGATTTCACCCTAGTAGATACTTTATAGAACCTTATAGAACCGTGCTTCTCAAAATTTACTGTGCACACAAACTCCCTGCAGATTCTGATTTGGCAGGTCTGGAGTCTCAGGTTCTGTGTTTCTAACCAGCCCCTACGGACCACACTTTGCAAGATTCTAGGTAACCTAATTCAACCCTCTCATTTTCAGATGAAGACACTGAGATCCAGAATGGGGCAATGACTTGGGGAAAGATGGTTAGAGAAAGAAATGAGTTGAGTCTAAAATCTGGGCCTGTGATTCCTAGCCTTGCGCCCTTTCAGAGGAATCACTTAAGTAACCAGGGAAACAACAGGGGTGAGGGGCCTGCCTTCCCCTCATATTCAGTCTTAGGTAGCATTTTACTTGGCTATGTCGCTGAGTTTTGGATCGTGGTAAGTGAAAGCCGTAAGTGGGAAATACAAACTTCAGAGTAACTGACTTCTCTGTGCTGAACCTATTTCTTTGTTGGGGCTCTGGAAGGAACCAAGGAGGGCTGATTTTATCAAGTACAGTGCTCTTAGGGCCATAGAAAAGGAGCTGTCACCTGTCCCCTGAGGTCACACAGTAACAAGAAATTCTCAGATTCTGCAGGAATGCGAGGCTCCTGCCTTAATAAGAAGACACTTGATAACACTCTGCACACGCTTTAATGCGACCGTGTCTTCCTGATCTGGGTCACAAATAATCAGAGGGTTAGCAAGTATCAGCATCTGGAATAGTCTGAGTGTCACTTGAGCGGAGGAAGGACGGGAGGTGAAGTGACTGAGACCAGTGGTTCCCAAGTGAGCTGGCCTCTAGCTCCACGCACCAGTCATCCAGGAACCTAAATGTGCAGCAACTCCGCAGCAGATTCTAACATCCAACCAGTTTGGGGGACCAGCACCTTAGCTGACCCCTCAAACTGCCTTTCAGCCTGGGATGGTGCAACCACCTGAAACAAGGGCTGAGACCAGGTGGCTCGTGTGCCACCTGGACAGGAGGGGTATAAGGGTCCCTTCCCATTATTAACAAAGGGGGTAATGGGGGGCGGGGCTGGCGTCCCTGCCCTCTGCCTCTGTTTGAAAAGGACCAAAGCCACCCAAGATAAAGAAGGGCCACTGATGAGCTGCCATCGTTGTGAGAGAAGGGCGATCTGGATAGCTCTGAATTTCTCAGAAAAGAAAGGGAGCAAAACTGAGGCTGTGATCTCAAAGTGTCCACGGAGGCACTTCTAGAAGAAACATGCCTTTGAAAAGCTCTTGAGAATCGAATGAAAAACATCTGACGTGCGACAGATCTTCTCTGAAAATGGGAGCTGCTTGCTGGGTGAATTCTGTGCTGGGGGAAAGCATGGTTATGGGGATGGCGTATGGGGGAGGGGCATGGCCCTCCAGGCTCCCCCACTGCCTGCGAGGGGGAAAGGGCAGTGAAAGAAGATTCCAGCAAATGAGCCTCCAGGGAGGGGTAGGGGGCATTATGGACCTGGTTCTGACCCTCCATCCCTGCGCTTTGCCACATGAATTTGCCGACTCCTTCCACTAAAGAGGGGAGGGGAGCATGGCCGTGTGACTTGCTTTGGCCAGGAGACCGAGGCGGAGTGATGGTGTGCAGTCCGGAGCCTAGATCACAAGGGGTCTGATGTGTTTCCACTTGCCCTCTCTCTCCTCTGCCTTTGCCAACGAGCAGAGCTTGCCTGGCTACCCCACTGGTCCACAGAGAACTAGAGATGTGCAGAGCACGGCCTCCCAGCTGCCAGATCTTGAAGCACAGGGGCCCCGCCGAGCCAACCCTGCATCAGCTGAGCCCCAGCAGCCCTGCAGACACGGGATAACATGAGTGTTGCCGAAGCTGACAGTTTCTGGGGTGGTTCCTCGCGCAGCCCTAGATAACCAAGGAGACAGGCAACAGGCAGCCGACGTACATCCTGCCAAGTCAGTGCTCTGCGGGGCAACTCCTTACACTGGAAGATAAATCACCGAGTCGCTAATTGAGGGGACAGGACAATGCCACTAATGGTCATCGCTGACTCCAATTTCGTGACCTCTTCTGAGTTTCAGCCCTTTGCTCAGATCCCTACATGTAATGAAAGAGAAACTGGACTTTTAATCATGGTGGTTGGCTGGAAAGTGACACTTCTGCTAATAATAAACACACGATGGTTAACGCTTTACCGTGTTACACACCTTCCGCCCAGGTCCCTTGGTGCGCCATAAACACTTGGTCATTCAGCATTTGGAGGCCCGAGGCTTCTGCTCACTCCCGCAGCAAGGAGAGGCAGCTAGCTCCTGGCCTCGGGGACAGTTCCCAGGCTCCTGAGTTAATAGGTTTCTCAGAGGGAAGGAGGAGGATGAGGAATTACCCACAGCCTTGTTGGAGAAGGAAGTCATTGACTGTAAATAATTTCCTATCCATCCAACTGCTTGCCACGTCAGAGCCTGGCTTGGGTCTTAATCCGGCTTACCTTCTTTCTGACTGTGTTAACTTAGGAAAATCAAATTTTCAGAGCCTCGGTTTCCTCAGCATGAAATCTTAAGAGTTGCTGTCAGGTTTTTAGATAATAACTACGTAAGAAAAAATTCCTGGCCTTATGATTACACAAGTAGGTACTCAAGGGTAGCTATTTTCTTTGTCAGAGCACAGAGTTAAAGCAGGGTTGCCATGTGCCATTGCATAGGTTGTTAACTGCACAAAAATTCCCAGCCAAGGAGGGACAGGGGGCTGAAATCCATCCTGGGCTCTGCAGGCCAAGTCTTGTCTCCTGTGTGGTCTGTACCTGTCAGGGAAAAAGGGTCCCTGCTTGTAATCTGCACAAAGGCTCTATGGCAGCCCTGAGGGCAAGCTCCGTGTACTTAAAGTTAAAGCTATGTTTGTGCTGAAACTTCTCTGAAAGACCGTGGAAAAAAATGATCACCTAACTGGGTAACTTGCAAATACTTACAGAACTTAAAAAAGAAAAAAAAAAAAGCCAATTGATTTTGCCTTCACCCTGGAGATTCTGATTGAGTAGATCTGGAGAAAGGCCTTGGAATCTGTATTTTTGGTCAAAGTCCCAGGTATCTGCACACACCAAGGTTCACTGTAAGGTTTCTGGTCTCCTTGACCCAGGCCTGGGCACCCAGGAGCCAAGAGCAGGTCAAACAAACAAACAAGAAATAATCTCCAGCAGTTCACGTTTAAATCTCAGAGTTAAAAATCCAGAATTAACCCCTATGTCTTGTTAACAAAGGTTTCGGTCAGCCAGGACCTCCCAGAGGTTGGGGCACGGAAAGGGATGCACGGCAGAGGGGGCAGCTTGGGAGGTGGATCTCTGACAAGTATCCTCTGATGCAGACTAATGACAGGACAGAGCTTGGCCACCAAAGGCAATTACAGAGGATGAGACATCTCGTGCAGGCCAGCGAGTCGGGGGACTGCGGGGGGATCTTATTATCTCTCTGTCTCGCTTAATAGGAATTAATAGTTGGAAGGGGATAAAAGAATGGTGTGTGAAGTTTAGTGCCAATCCAACCTAATATGCATGCTATGTTTTTATTGCAAAGAGGATAAAGGCCCAAATTTTATACTGAAAACAAATGTTAAAAATTAATTATAAAGAAGACACCAGAGGGCCTCAAGCCTGTTCCCTGGGTGACTGATTAAATGCCTGCCTCATTTAGACTGGTATAAACCCAATCTCTTGGAGGAAGACCAAAACTATTTGCCAATGTCCACAGAGACTCTCCAAGAAAATGATCCTGGTGCCAGGAAAGAGAAAAACATACCTGCCATGGCTGCCCGGAGCCAGCCACCGCCAATGGCGTGGCATCCAGTCATGGGCAGGAAAGCTGAATGATTCTGCAAGGTCAGTGTGGGTGAAAAGCATCCTTCATCACCTGAAATTGACCATCGATGAACCAAACCAATGATGCTGCTTGGGCCTGTGAGAGTGGCCTGAGGAGCTTCTCCTCTCTATAGGCTTTGAGGGGATGGGGGCTTTTTTTTAAGCCCTGGATTTTGTTGGGTTTCAGAGAATATCTTCCCAATTCTCGGAATGGGCAGGCTCTAATTGAAAACTGCCGAGCTAGGATGTAAGCCAACGACTCCATTATCTTTTGAATTTTAAAATTACATTTTCATGTATTGAGATGCTCCTATGTTGGGTGCATAAATATTTATAATTGTTATATCTTCTTCTTGGATTGATCCCTTGATCATTATGTAGTGTCCTTCCTTATCTCTTGTAACAGTCTTTACTTTAAAGTCTATTTTATCTGATATGAGTATTGCTACTCCAGCTTTCTTTTGATTTCCATTTGCATGGACATGGGGGGGAAGGGGAGGGTGGAACGAACTGGGAGATTAGGTTTGACATTAATACACTACTATGTGTAAAATAGATAGCTAGTGGGAACCTGCTGTATAGCACAGGGAGCTCAGCTCAGTGCTCTCTGACGACATAGATGGGTGAGATGGTGGGGTGGGGGGGCAGTGGGAGGGAGGTCCAAGAGGGAGGGGAAATAGGTATACATATAGCTGATTCACTTCACTGTATAGAAGAAACTAACACAACATTGTAAAGCAATTTTGCTCCAATAAAAAAAAAAGTGAAATTACATTTTAACGGCAAGATAACAAGATAACTTGTTAAAATAAAACTGAAAGATTACCAAAAATTGCTGAAGTCCCCCTTCAACACTCCCCATCCCCCTAAACCCTAGTTCTTTCTTTTTGCCCCAAAGGTAACCACTGTTAGCAGTCTGGTGTGGTCCTCAGACCCACAGAGAACACCAACAAACAGAGTTGTTCTGTGTAGGATTTTTCCACTGGTGATATCACACTGGGCAGATTTTTCTGCAACTTGCATTTTTCATTAAATGGCAAGCCTTGGAAATTGATTCATGTTGGTACATATGCTAACCACAGCATAATATTCCAAAATACGGATACAATTATTCCATGTTCAATGGCAAAAACATCCATGTTTCTTAGGCTGTTCATAATAAGGTCCCAACCTACATTTTCTACTTTATTTCCCTCAGGTCCCCCCTACCACCTCCATGGAAACTATATTCAAACCAGAGAACCCACCTGCAGTTTCCTACAAGGGAGGGGCGGCATTTCAGCGGAGTCCTGTCTGCATCATCAGCTCCCAGTGGGCAGGCATCACACCTCCTTTATGTGCCCCTTGCACAGGGCCCTTACCACCTCCGCTGGGCATCTATTTTCACTGTCCCTTCTTAGTAGCGAGCTTTGTAGGAGTATGAGTATGGACCAGGGATATAGTCGGTGCTCAACAAATTTTTGTTTTTAAGAAAAGGAAACAAAGTCTTACTGATTCTCTAAACTGCTATGGGAGGAGGATAGAAAGGTCAAATAGAAGTTGGACTGTGGATACATTTTCCTTCTTTCCATCATCCATTCATCCATCCATCCATCCATCAATCTAAGCTCTATTCATCCATCCATCCAGGCATCATCCATTCATCCACCATCTATCCATCCATCCATCCTCCATCCATTCACCCATCATCCATCTATTCTCCATCCATCCATCAATCCAACCTCTATACATTCATCCAGCCATCATCCATTCACCTACCATCTATCCATCCATCCATTTTTGCTTCTTTTTCTTTGATGCATCCTTTCACCTCTCCCTCCATCCTTCCTCTTTGGTAGCAGCTATGAAAATGTGCCTTTCAGATCTCTCATTATAGGGAGCATACTGATAACCTGCATTGTGGGTTAATTCATGAGAAGCATGAGACTGTGCCTGCCACACAGATGTCTGGCAACCCCCTGGTCACTGCTGAGGTATGACAGTGTGGTAACAATGGCTCACGTCTGCTGGGGCGCCTCTCTGAGCCATGTCCCAAGGGTGCACCATTCCTGGAGTCCTCACACAATGGGAGAGCGCCTTCCACTTTTGTTTTATCCTACTGTGACCCGGGATTTGATCATTCCTATTTTAGAGTCAAAGGAAGTGACCGCATGGAGAGACCCGTGGTTTGGCTGAGGAGCCGCACTCGGTGCCCACACGAGCCCAGATGCTCAGACCTCTCTGAGCTCCTCCAGCCTGAAGCTGTGGAGGCCAAAGAACAGCTGAAGAGTCATTAGAACAAAACTGGTTTCCTGATTCCTCTCAACTCCGTCTGGCTGCCGCTTGTCTAGGAACATACAGTATGCCCAGTACATACTGAAAAAAGTTGGATTTTAAAAATTTTCTTATAAATTTATTTATTTATTTTTAAATTTTTGGCTGCATTGGGTCTTCGTTGCTGCACGCGGGCTTTCTATAGTTGCGGTGAACAGGGGCTGCTCTTCGCTGCGGTGCGCGGGCTTCTCACTGCAGTGGCTTCTCTTGTTGCGGAGCATGGGCTCTAGGCATGCGGGCTTCAGCAGTTGTGGCTCATGGGCTCTAGAGCGCAGGCTCAGGAGTTGTGGCGCATGGGCTTAGCTGCTCCACGGCCTGTGGGATCTTCCCGGACCAGGGCTCAAACCCGTGTGCCCTGCATTGGTAGGCAGATTCTTAACCACTGCGCCACCAGGGAAGCCCTGGATTTTTTTAAACCAGACTATGCCACACAGCAAAGATGGGCTCCTACTCCTTAGAATTTTCTAGATTCTGAGATTCCACAGCCTCTTTGGCACACCCTCCTTCAGTTCTAGACAAGCGTTTACGGCCTCAGGTTCTTTCACCCAGTCTAAGAGCTCTCCCTTTCCAAGTATCAGCTTGAACAGCGGTTCCCCAACCTCAAAGGCTGGATCGAAGCCTCTGCCTTCCTTACTGTGTAAGTTCCCATCACTTAAACACTGATGCCGCCATCGCCTTCCTGACTGTATCCCTGGAGGAAAGTGAGACCCTGGAGGGCCAGAAACAGGCGATGGCACTGTCACAAAGCAGGCTGGAGACAGTGTGCAGGGGGACTCCTCAGAGGTTGGGCTGCAGGCACTCTGTCAGGTCAGCTAAAAAAGGCAGATCCACTGTATGTGTGACACACACACACACACACACACACACACACACACACACACACACACACACACACACACACACACACACACACACACACACACACACACACACACACACACACACACACACACACACACACACACACACACACACACACACACACTGGAATACTACTCAGCCATAAAAAAGAATGAAATAATGCTATTTGCAATAACATGAATGGACCTAGAGATTATCATAGTAAGTGAAGTGAGTCAGACAGAGACAAATATCATATGATATCACTTGTATGTGGAATCTAAAAAAAAACAATACAAACGAACTTGTTAGGGGAAACACTTGATGAAACTGCCCGCCCTGGCCAGGCAAGGTAGTAGCCACTTGCATGAGTTATCTTAACAACAGGAGGTCCTGATAAGGAACGCGGAACTAAAAAGCTACCACCAACCAGAAGAATTTGGGAAAGTTCAAAAGGAGAGAGGAGATGCCAGCCCATGAGTCCTACCAACCTCCCAGAATCCTTCTCTTGGCTGAGCGATGTGCACACCACCAGGAAAGACTCTGATCAGAATGACTGGCTGGAGAGACAACGCGGAAATTAACCCCAACACCATAAAGCCCGAGACTGCGAGCCACATGACAGAGCAGTCCTCCTGGGTTCCCTTCCCCTCCTGCTCTCCACCTGGGTGCCCCTCCCAATAAAGTCTCTTGCTTTGTCAGCAGGTGTGTCTCCTAGGACAATTCATTTCTGAGTGTTAGACAAGAGGCCACTCTCGGGCACTAGAAGGGGTCCCCTTCCTGCAACAAACTTATTTACGAAATGGCAACAGACTCACAGACATAGAAAAAAAAACTTATGGTTACCAAAGGGGAAAGGTGAGGGAGGGATAAATTAGGAGTTTGGGATTAGCAGATACGCACTGCTATATACAAAATGATAAACGAGGTCCTACTGTATAGCACAGGGAACTATATTCAGTATCCTGTAATAACCCATAATGGAAAAGAATCTGGAAAAAAATATATATATATAAAATATATGAGTTATCTTAACAGGAGGTCCTGGTAAGGAACACAGAACTAACAAGCTACTGCTTGTTATATATATATATTATATATAATATATATATAACTGAATCACTTTGCTGTACACCAGAAACTAACCCAACATTGCCAGTCAACTATACTTCAATAAAATTTTTTTTTTAAATTTTAACAACTTGAATCCAACAATATAATAAAAATATAACATATCATAAAAAAGCAGCTCCGTGTAAAGGAATGGCCAGCCCTCTCTGGACCGTCACCCCCAAGTCTATCCTGCTCACCTCTTCCGTCCTAGCTTCCCTCGGCTTCCAGGACTGACCCTCTCTCTCAGACAGCAGTGGCTTCCCTCTGTGTCTGCCCACCCTTCCAGGCCTCTGCAGATAGATCATGCCTGGTGTCCCCATTTCCCAGTTTCCCCTACATTTATTTTTGGGAAATAGGCTTTTAAAAGCATGCCTGCTTGTCAGCATCCCATCAGCCATTTTCCTGGCTGGTTGCTTCTTCTTTTCTACATTTCTACTCACATTCTCTATGACAGGGACCCTGTCCCCACTGCTCACACACCCCCTGTGTCTCCCACCTCTGCTCCTTCTAATTCTCTCACTGCCTGTTTGGCACACTTGCCCTGTCTCAGACCTCCGTTCCCATCTTGCCTAAGTGGACAGGCCCCTGTGTCCAGTACAGAGCTGCCTATCCAGGGGGCAGCCCTGCCATGATCCTGACTGTGACAACCTGACCCCAGATCCAGCTGAGCCCCTAGGCAGCTCTAAACACACCATCCACTTTCAGGGATGCAGTCATCATATTTTGGCAAACAAGTGCCTGAGGGCCAGCCTGGGAGTTACTGGGCAGGAACCAGCCGTTTGAAAGGACTGAAACAGACACAAACAAGACCTACCCAAAGTGTTTTAGCTGACGGAACTGGCGAATAGAGAGGGTACGTCTGCATATGGAGAGAAAAACTAATTTTCATCCATTTTGTTTTTCACACCCCAATAAATGAGCCATGGGTGCTGGCAATGATAATAACACGAAAAGAATGAAGGTTAAACCAATAAATTTCACTTTGAAAAGTCAGATGAATATTAACTATATTCCTATTTTAATGATTCGAAGATAAAGTAGAATCTAGGAGAGAATCTAAAGCAAATAGTCATTTGTGGTGCTTTCCAAAGAAAAAGGTGAATGAAGTTTGTTTTTTTTTTTAAACAGAAGAATTAAAATTCCCCATAAGGGTTAACTTGCTCTTTTAATTTTTACTTCAAGTGTACAAGAACACAAAAAAGTTACCCTGATCTTGATGTGGAAAAGACAAATTACTTCAAGTTCGTGTTGCCTTTCAGATTGTTGCATAAGCCCCTAAACAATTTGCAGGGTATAAGGGGTGGCATCTACCACCACCCTAACACCCAGGAAAAGTCCTACCCCTGGGACTTCCGTGGCGGTCCAGTGGTTAAGACTCTGTGATTCCAATGCAGGGGGCTTGGATTCGATCCCTGGTGAGGGAACTAAGATCCCGCGTGCCACGCGGTGCAGCCGAAAAGAAAAAAAATTCTTTTAAATAAAAAATAAAAATATGTATATAAAAAAAGAAAAGTCCTACCTCCGCCTTATATTTTATTCATCTTTGAAGAGACTAAGACATCACAAATCCCCCAGAGCACGAGGTGAAAGCGCCGTTTTGCCCCTGCCCCGCCATCGTTATCGTTTCAAAATGACTGCATTTTAAACGTGGCTTTCTCTGTCAGCTGAATGAGAAGTTCGATTCTCCCCACTGAGAGATGAGGCTACCCAAAGAATCACCAAAATGTGTTCCAGAAGCCTCTCCTGGCATCACAAATGAGCAGCCCTCGCCCGGCTCCGGGGTGCACTGGGATCCGACAAGAACCAGCTCTTTCACTTCACAGGCAAAACCAAACTGGTCATCCTTTACAAATGTCCAGTAGCATGATAATTGATTCAGGCAAGCTTAAGCCCCCCATCTTCCCAGGCCACCAATCATTCCTGGTTTTCTCTTTTCTCTCCATTAACTCTTCTCACAGTGACCCTCCACCCGAGGGCTGGCATTTCTACTCGTGTGTTTCTTGGGGAAAGTATCCCTCCCTTTTCTGAAACAGCATCCTTCGAAACTGCAGGCAACGGGTTTCTAGGATTGCTTGTTCCTGCCAGGGAAGCGAGAAGTTTAAGTGAGCTCAGACCTTCACTGGTGTGGACTCACATCCTTCAACCTGCACACGTTTTCACAGATGAAATGCAAGCCATCATTGTCTTGGCAAAGGGGCATCGATGTTATCCCTGTTGTCCCATTAATCATATTTAATGCATGCGTCTAAATAGTATTATCTTTGCTCCCAGTTCCAGAAGCCTATAATTTAACCTGAGCACTTTTCCCCAAAGTGTGAATCAGGTTCATACACTATCTCTCTCAACTTCCTTTGTGCTTCTAAATTAGAAAACCAAAATGTCACTTTTCTCAGATATGATATACTCTCAAGGTCAATGTAAAAGAATAAGGCAATTAACTTCCTGGGTAAATTGCAGTATGGTGGGAAAAACACCATCCCTGAAAAAGTGGTTAAAAAAGAAAACCCTTTCTACAAACGACATCCCTTGCTTAAGACCAAAATGATGAATGCAGGTCCCAAGGCTCCTATGAAATGAACGACAGAGAAGGAGTCTGCACCCCGATCTGCTGCCAGCTGGCCACAGCAATGTGCTGTTTTTATGCTGCTGGGCACAGTGACTGGAGCGGTTGCTGAAACAGATTTGTGGCTAGTTTCTTTGCTTTTCTTTCTTTTCCTCCCCTTTTGATAACTTCTTTCAAATTTTCTAATAAAACAAGTTCCATTTCTGAATTTCCACTGGGGCCACTGTGGTCTCACAAATAATGGGAACTCTATGCACTGACTAAATACACTGCGTTCTGTTAGTGTCTAGTAATTATAAAGAACCAGACCTACACAGAAACAAAGACAGAGGCAAGGTTCCAACTAGTTGCTCAAATCTTGTGAGTTTTCTTCCACATTTGATTACAGTTGGGGTTTAAAATTTTGCTGTCTCCTCCTTCTGCATAAATAAAAATGAAAACACATTTTTATTTGTACATTTCTTTGTAAGAGTCACGTTGTGACTCCAAGGTTGAAAAGATCTGCTTACTGTATTTGACTGAATTTCTGAACCACGGTCTGGGGCACACTGGGCTGGCCCAGAGCCCTGGAGTTCCCACAACCACAGAGGTCAACAGCCTGCCAGTGACTGAATTTCCTAAAACCTGGCCAAAGGCGTCAGTGGTTCTGTGGAAGAGCTTGACCTCTGACTATAAAATAGCCTTTGGAGCACGGCTGCACCCGGCAGACCCAGGTGTGCCCCGAACACAGGCAGGAGGCACCCCAAAAGCAGTTTCACATCAAGGTACGGGTTGGTCCTATCACCTTAACTCGCTTCAGTAACAGGAGTGGGGCACGCTGAACTGAAGGCCTATGCCAGCATCATCTCTTCCCAGGCCCCTGGGTGGGCACAGGTGTGTCCACGTGGCTGTGATGGTGGGTTCTCATTAGACTCTGGGGAAAGGCAAGCCTGTGGCTCAGAGTCCCCCTTCAGTGAAGGCCCCTGAAGAACTGGCCATGGCTTCTAAAGAGATATGGATACACACAATCAGACTCGGGCAGCAGCTCCCCCAGGCATGTGGAGGCATTTTAAGAACTCTCCCCAGCTGCTCCAATCCGCAGTTCTCCATCAAGTCACTCATTTTCATTGCTCTCCAAACCCATCTCCCACCAAACGTCTAGGTATTCTCCCCTCCCATCAGTGATGGTCTCCCCTCTCATTCCAATCTCCCTGATGAGTCCCACACTTCCTAAACCAGCTATGAGCCTGCCTGAACACATCTCAAAAACAGCAGGCTCTGGGCTTCCCTGGTGGGGAAGAGTCCGCCTGCCGATGCAGGGGACACGGGTTCGTGCCCCGGTCCGGGAAGATCCCACATGCTGCGGAGCGGCTAGGCCCGTGAGCCATGGCCGCTGAGCCTGCGCGTCTGGAGCCTGTGCTCCGCAACGGGAGAGGCCACAGCAGTGAGAGGCCCGCGTACCACACACACACACACAAAAACAGCAGGCTCTACAAAAGTCCCCAGCTTCTGCCACAGGGATGCCCTAGGCCCCAGCCCCACAAAGGACTGTGCACAAGTCTCCTTCCCGCTCCTCTGGGGTGCAAGAAGACAAGCAATGCTGAAAGCAAGGACGGTGTGGCTGGAGGAGGTGACCATGGTGCTAAGGACTGGAGGGGCTGCATGGGGACCATAAAGAGAACAGACACTGCCTGCCCGGTGGCACTCTGAGCCCACCTTTTCCTGTGATCCCCAGTTGCAAATCTTCTCAGCCGTTCTGCAGGCACTTTTCTAACCTCTACAGCCTCGCTCCGCAGGGCCACACCCTCCTGCTGCTTCCCCAGGGCTGTGATGAAAGATGCAGAGTGACAAACTCAAGGCTCAGTCTCGGCACCTGGGGCAAAAGCAGCCCATGGCTGGTTCCTGCAGCCCCAGCTGGCAAATAAAACCTTCGGGACTCAGATGAGCCCAGCAGGGTACGCGGTGGGCCTGTGTCTGCTGGGAGGTGGTGGGAGGGGCCCAAGGGAGGGAGACGATCACGCCTACCCCTGGGCCCCCCCGCTGTGCACGAGGTCTGAGCAAAGGGAACTGGAGAGCGGAGCTTTGCAACCAGCTCCACTTGGCGCTGGCAGGCTCTCTTTCCCTGTGACTCATCCCGCTTCACTCTTAGGACTTCTTAATGTCTTTTATCTGCCACAAATGTTCTCATCAGGGAGCTGGTAGGTGTTAGATGTTCAAGCAGACTCAGGGGTGTGAGCACACACACGTACACACACACACGCCATCTTTTGAAAAGCACATTTGTCTCACTTAAAAACAAACAAAAACAACACACCTGCCTGCCTTAAAGTACTTCTCTGGGAATGGACAGCCTGCCCCTGACTTCTGAGCTCCCGTTTCACTGTCTCTAAAGGGATGAGCAATTTTCTCCTCAAAAGGAAAGCAACACCTTAGGCCTAGCCCCACATCCCACTGGAGCAGGTACACTGGCAGCAGGGAGGTGGCACAGAAACGAGGACAGGAGAGCAGACGTGCGGGGCTGAGCAGATGTTGTTGATGCTGCCCGACCTAAAGCCCGGGCATCAGGGCCAGCCTGATGCAGGACCACTGGGGCAGCGGGGGCAGGGATAGCTGGAATTCTCCGCAGAAACGGTGAGGCAAGAGGGAGAATGTTAGTGAAAGCAAAATGTGATGAATAACCAACGCTCTCTATTCCCTCCCTCGCCTTTAACAATTGATAACGTAAGGGGGTTTCCCAAATTTTCAAGTCACATTTAAGATACTCTGAGAAGGCCATCTCATCTGAAAAGCCTGAAGTCGTCACCTTCTAGGACCCCAACCAAATGAACAGATTCAACTCCACTCCACAAACCCTCTGAGAAGAATAAGGCACGGCCCTTGGGAAGCTGATGGCTTCGGGAGGGAGGAAGGCAAGTACAGATCATCCTCGACTTACGATGGGGTTATCTCCCTATAGGCCCAGGGTAAGTTGAAAATATTTAAGGTGAAAATCCATTTAATCCACCTAATCTACCCAACATCACAGCTTAGCCGAGCCAGGCTTAGACATGCTCAGAACACTTCCATAAGCCTACAGTTGGGCAAAATCATCTAACACAAAGCCTGTTTTATAATCGAGCATTGAATCTCTCATGTACTTGATTGAATACTGCACTGAAAGTGAAAAAGAGATCGGTTGTCTGGGTACAGAATGGTTATAAGTGGACTGGTTGTTTACCCGCACGAGCGTGTGGCTGACTGGGAACTGCGGCTCGATGCCCCTGCCCAGCATCACGAGAGAAGATTGTACCACCTATTACTAGCCTAGAAAAGATCAAAATTCAAAACCTGAAGTCCGGTTACTACTGAATGCGTATTGCCTCCAAGCCAATGTAAAGTCAAAAAACCATAAGTCTAACCATTGTAAGTTGCTAACCATCTGTATACGAAACCACAGAATAAGATAACTGATATAAGGGACTTGCCTGGCGGTCCAGTTAAGACGCCACGTTCCCACTACAGGGGGCATGGGTTCGATGCCTGCTCAGAGAACTAAGATCCCACGTGCCGTGCGGCGAGGCCCCCCACCCCAAAAAGTCACCGATGTAAGAGTGGTGCCCAGAAAACGTGATGAAACACATAAATAAGATAAACTATGTTTGACAAGGGAACCAGGGAGAGACCGCCCAGGGAGGTGGCATTTGGGCCTCACAGAAGGGCCGGGCAGGGGAAGGCAGAGGGGAGTGCTGGGGAGGGCCTCCAGAGATCTGGGACCGACAGGCAGGCGTGGGGCAGTCACCTGAGACTGGAAATGGGGCTGGTGTGCCTTCCTGAGACCCCGTGGGAGTGGATGGTGGTCAGGTGCTTCCTGGAGTGAGATGACGCCTCCAGTGTGGGAGGGGGCTATGGGGGAGGGGAGAGGAGGACTAGGGTGAGGACAGGGGAGGTGGAAGGGAATGGTCAGAGCTGAGACACATTTTGAAGGCAGAATTCACAGGACAGGGGCTTGAGGGACGAAGGAGACAGAAAGATGCGTCTGCCAGTGAGAGGCAGAGGTAGGGGCCTGGGATTCAGGGTACCATGGACTGTGAGGGCAGGGGAGGAACCAGGGTGGGAAATACACAGAGAAAAGAGGAGCATCTGTGTCTTCCCGTTTTGGAGCCCCGTCAGGAGACAGCTGCCTTCTTTGCTGCGCCCTGCACACCTCAGTGAGGCAAGGGTCAAGTACGGTGAGAGGCCAACGCCAGCCGTTACAAACAACACAGCACCATCCAATGTGATGGGGCTGAAAAATACAGGCTAAACGTGAGGTTGGAACAGGGACCTACGTGCGGTCGAAAATGAAATGGGGGCACGAGAGACCATCGTAAAAGCCCAAGAAAACTGAGGGGCCCTGTCAGCTTCCTGCCTCGGAAGCCTGGCACTTCAGCACTGCTGACGCGAGGGCAGTTCAGAGGTCTAGGAAGGCCGGTTCTCTCTTCAGCAGGCAGAGGCACTGCTGTGTTGCTCTGGTCCCGGAAAGACCAGGGAGGATTAAGGAAATGGGGTCTCTCTCCAGGAAATACCAAGCACTTTACAAGCCTTATTTTCAGATTAATGCACAGATGCAATTACTAGCACCGATTCCCAGCAGGACAGGGCTGTCGAAGCACGTTCTCTCTCTCACCTCTGCCGCCCTCCCACAGACGGTCCTCACTCCTCCATGTTGAAGCCACAGCTCCACAAGGCATCCCGCAGGGGTCCCGAGCAGCAGCCCTGGGTCCCCAACTCCCTGCCCCCCACTCGTCCCTGGAACCTCCACAGTGGGCCCCGAGGCACACGACCTTCTCAAAAGAACCCAGGGCCATGACGTGAGGTGATTATCCAAGATAAAACGACCCACCTTTCTGCCTCGCGTTACAAGTTGTACTTAAAAAGGGGGAAACGCAAGACATCTTCCAAACGTGCTCTTCCTGGCACTGGCTGAGCTTCTGCCTGACTCACCCTGCCTGTCTTCTTTGCCACAGAGGGAAGGGTGGGAAAGTGAGGAAAGACCACAATTGCACTTAATAAAGAGACTTGGTTTACTTACATAAACACGTACTTCTGAGTGGAACATGTCATCAATTCCATGACTGCAGGGTATTCTATCTTATGTTAACTGCAATTAGGTAAATCCTGCTTGTCTTAAGAAATGAAGAATAGCTGAAAGAGTGCAGAGAGACAGTCTCTCCCCAAGGCTACAGTGCGCAGAATCCTGATGTCTCAAAACAGCTCACAGTTTCAGGAAAAACAACCCACTTATCCTATGGGTCTATTTGAAACCTTCTCCAAAGATCTATATATTTAGCTTAATCTGGTGACCCATCTGGGACTTTTCTCTACCCTCGTCTTTTACCCAAAACATTACTTTGTGCTTTTTTTTTTTTTTTGCGTTACATGGGCCTCTCACTGTTGTGGCCTCTCCCGTTGCGGAGCACAGGCTCCGGACGCACAGGCTCAACAGCCATGGCTCACGGGCCCAGCTGCTCCGCGGCATGTGGGATCTTCCCAGACCGGGGCACGAACCCGTGTCCCCTGCATCGGCAGGCGGACTCTCAACCACTGCGCCACCAGGGAAGCCCTACTTTGTGCTTTTTGAGGGAAAACATCTAGCTGCTTACAAAACAAACAAACACAAAAGAAAACAAACAATACTTATAAACTGCTCATCAGGTACTGAACAAATATCTACAATACCAAGCAATCTCAGTGCCATGCTGGTTTTATTTTAGGTGTCTTGTAACTAGTGATTGCTTGTATTGTAATCAATTATATTTCATGTTCTATCTCTGGAATTAGATGGTAAGGGATTTGAAGCAGCAAGGGAGTCTTTCCTTTCCACAGTCTCCCACATACTGGCCTTTCGTACCATGGAGTGAGTTTTTGAATGAACAACGCACAACTGAATGAGCGGCCGAGTCAGTTTACTGCAGCTTTGTTAGGACCAGCTATGTTTTTCCCTGTTTTACGTGAATGAACATCTTCTCAGGTTGGGGGCAGGGGGAACGGATGGGTGGATTTGGAAAAGACTGGTCAGGAAAGATGGCAAACACATGACACTTGAGCCATTCCTCCTCCTCTTGCCCTTGGCAGACACTAATAATCAATTACAGGACTCTCTGCTGAGTGTTGATTAGATCTCAGATTTCATCATGGACGCCAAACCCAATCAATCGCAGTAGCCACCCTAAGCGTTATGTAGTGAAGGATCTATTTGCCTTCTCTTTGTTAGATCCAGACTTTTTAAAGCATCACTTTACTAAAAAAACAAACACTTCTCTGGTCTTAAGGTCACTTCTTTATTTTTAAACCCCTTCTTCCTTCCTGTGCTGATCTTTCCCCCTCGATATCCTACCTCATTCTGTTTAAACAGAACTGTGTGTGATAATCCAGCTGACTTTCCTTGCGATGATCTTTGTTCCTGTTCTCCTAGATCGAATGGCTAAATGTCCCGGACTGGGGGGATGCACTGGCCACCTGAGACCTAAGACATCCTTACAAGGGGAGGATTGGAAAGTGACAGTCAATGAGGTTGACGGGCGAGTCTTGGGCTAAAAGGTCCTTCCTACAGCAATATGCTATGTGCTGCTGGCACTGTCCCGGTGAGGGAGAGAGGACAAAGCCAGCGTGGTGTACGTAACTTCGGGGTTTCTTGGAGGGGACTGTGACCCCATGCCTCCAGGGTGCAGGGTGAGGACTGGAAGGGTGGGCCCTTGGGCTGGGGGAGGCTTGTGGCTCCAGAGGCTGGTCCTGCATGGGGGAGAAAGGAAGACAGACCTCCTCCGTCTTTTGGGAGCTGGCGGGGTGCCCAGTGGGTGGTGCCTGTGGAGGGATGGTGCCTGGTGCCCATCCAGGGTCCACTTTTCCTTCTCCCTGTTCCAAGTCTCTGAACTGCTGACCTGGGTTTAGATGTGGCAGGCTGACTGCAGCTGTGCTCGGGGGAAAGGGGTGTGAATGAAAGGAGAAGCAGGGCCACCCAGGGGCAGCATCACTGCCGGGGAGGCCGGTGGTCCTGGCCTTGCAGGGAGGTGAGGTGGAGACAGGCAGGGACCCTTGGGAGGGCAGGGGTCAGCGCACAGAATCAGCACCAGGCTCAGGCAGAATGGATCTGCGAACCTCCCAGTGTGGTCCCAGTCTCGCCACTGGGGAAGCTGGTCAAGTGGCCTGGGGTGGGTGGGCCTAGAAAGGATGAGGTCTTGATTCTCCCCCAGGCTGGCAGGCGGCATGGCATCTGCTCTGTACACCCTGCATCTGTCTCTAGAGCCCTTGGGTGAGAGAATGGGTCCTTGCTGGGCAGACGCTGCTCTGGGCATGGGAATGGTGGCCCAAGGCGTTGGGGGGAGGAAGGGCTGCTGCTCGGAGCCCGCCCTAAACCCAGAGCTCTCCCTGGGCTCCAGGCACCCTGGACCACAAACGCAAACGTTTTGGCCTGAGAGCGTTTAATAGCAGACTGAACTCATTGGGATAAACAGAGGTCTCCAGTTTCTCCCTCTGTGGGTGTCCTGTGGTCACCATTTCCTCTGCTCTCCTTGAGGGGATTAGGAACCCATTGATAAATTAACCCCAAGGGTTCCCACCAGTGGAACTCAGAGCTAAGTCTTAGGGGAGGGGAGCCCGTACCATTTTCCTGTGTGGGCTTCTCTCCGGCTCCTGGCCCCTCCTCCTCATGTCTTCACCCCACGAGGCCTCTTCTGAAACCTGTGCTGGGGGCCTGAGACACCACCCAGCTTCCCCGCACTCCACATCCCCTTAGACCTGCAAGCTCTCCTTCCTCCTCTTATTCCCCAAAGCAAGGAGGAGCCCGATAAACAGATTTAGAACGTGTTATCTAGGAAACCAGGTTGCATTTGCCTGGTTTCTTTGCAACTCAGAAGACATACAGTCTCTACCCTGTAAAGAAAAATCTAATTGCATTTTGGATCATGCTTCTGTTTGCTTCTCTGTAACATAAGATCCAGGCAAGTCTATAAGCTACCCTATAGTCCTCAAATGGACTGCACACCCCACACGCTACAGAAGCTTATGAAAGAAAAAATATATATAAAATTGACCCCAAGCTCAAGACGAAACACGCTTCCGCAGCCGCAGATGCACAGGCCTTCTTGCACCAGCAGCGTCGCGCAGACAGTGGGGATTTGTTGGGCAAAGTTATATCAGACTCCAACCGGGGGCCCCCCTGCCCCCCACCCAGCTCTGTCCTTTGTGCCAGCGACAGTGCAGATGTGCTGACTGGCGACGGGTGGGGAAAGCAGCCACATCAATGCTGGAGATGTCTGGGGGTGCGCTAAGGACTAATTCAAAGCCAGCAATGGCTCGATGGAAGGCCCTTTGTGATGGGCCCCTCCCCAGGGGCCGGGATATAAGGACCAGGCATGAAGGACCCATTTCAATTCAACAAGAATGTACTGAGGTCCCACCAGGTGCAAGGCACTGCGCTCAGCCTGGGGAGAGGCCGGCCGAGAGGGACAGAAGACAGACCGTGGTGTCAGGGCTGCAGTCAGTCGAGCCCCTGGCATCGAGCTGCACCGATTGAACAGTGGGGATCTTTGCACCCATTGTCCCCGCACGTCGAGCTGCTCACCCGAGTCGGGGGAGCTGGGGACTCAGAGTCGCTGAGGAATAAATGGGCACGCTTTTGCTTTCCGCTCAGGACAGTCTGCTCTACTGCATCTCGAGGTGACTGACTGCCCCTCTGCAGGTGGCACCCAGGGGGTGCCAACGTCCCCACCCAATGCCCTCTCCCCTACACTCCTGCAATCTCACTTAGCACGGTCCACAGAGCACAAAGTGACACTCTCCCCAACCGCCCTTGTATTTTCACACGTGTATCTCAGCGGCTTAACGATATGTTGATTTCTGAGTGGAACTGAAGTTGATTTTTGAAATTGGATTAAGCACTTCAACACTTGAGAGTTAAACCATCCTTGAAATGTGAAGACTAAAAAATGATATCTAATGGGTTTGTAGATAAAATTCCCTTAAACGTAGGAAAAAGCTTTCTGCCATGAGCCAAAAGGGTCTTTGTACAATGACGTATAAATATAGCCATGGCAAAAGAAGTCAATGAAAGTATCTACCTATTTACTCTAGTTCAGAATTTTATGCAAAGGCACAAGTGGGCCAAAATCATAAATGAAATTTTATCCCCAAATCAAATCCTCTTATAAAAACGATTACCAGAAGATCTCCGTTTAGCAGTGCTAAGCCCCAGTCAATACTGTGATGCCTTCGTGTTTTAGCATAAGTGACGAACCTAGACAATCTCCAGGAGTTTGGTACTGTGGGGTTTAATCTGTATTAAAAGTTCTTATCTCCAAGGGAGAGATTTGTGGGGGAAGTCCTGATCAAACTAGACAGCTCTGCCTACAGAACAGCAATCAGCTCAGATGCCAATCTGGAAGATCCTTCACAGAACCAGAGTCTGTGCTACTGAAAAAAACTTTAAAAATGCAAGATGAACAGAGTATATGGTAGAAAAGCTACCTTTCATTTGGGAGAGGGAAACCTAGGGTCAGACACTGCTGAATTCAGAGGCTGATTCCTGGTGTTCTCAGGCGAGTCCTTCATTAACAGGACACCTCATCCAGGTGTTGTAAAAGCCCCAATGGCTGGCTTCAGGTGTTTGGTGGGATAGGTAGTATATATTCTAGTGGTAGCTCTGGGGTGACAGACTGACAGCAGGTTATCACCCACGGAAGACATTACTAGTTCACTCCTCATTTGCGACCATGGAAGACATTACAAGTCAATCTCATGCAACCTCATACCTCTCAACACTCAGGCAGCAACTTACCTCAGTAAGGCCCCCCTACTGTGACAATGAAAATCCCCCAGCCCAAACCCAGAAAGCAATGTCCTCATCTATAGTTTTCAGACCAGAAACTCAGGGTAGAGCTGCTAAGGAAATAGATTACAAAAGCTTTATGCTTAAAGACAGCATTCAGATGGCTCCCAGCAGCCATGTCTATAATTCCAAGAATGGACTGGTATGAAGAAGGCTAGCTCAACAAACTTGGTAAAAATACCAACTAAACCCAATACACTGGGCCCTTTGTTGATCTGGGCTGTTCATAGAGGAATGTCCCAATTCAGAAGTATTTATAAAGAGCTGAAATGACCATTCACCAAAGACTCCTTGGGTTGCTCTGAACTGGTTAGCAATGGAGAGTCGGCCACGACAGAGGACTGATAAAACGTGAATTATTTGGAAGCCAGAGCCTTCCTGTCAAACTGCATTCCAAAGATAACCGAGTCACGGAGGCTGTAAAATCGCTTATGTGTTGGCTGGATCACCTGTTCAACCTCCATCACAAGCCTCTGTTGGCTCATAAAGGTGGAACCCAGAGACCTCTCTAACGATGGAAGAAAACCCTGCTGCCTATTTAACCCTGGGAACTAGACGCTTAACAGAGGGATAGGAATCCATGGCTGTCCACAAACATGTCTGCACTATTAACTAACCAGTGTACGAGAAATGTGGTTCCAAAAATCCAGAGAGGTCCCTATAGTTCCTAAGCCCTCCCCTGCAGAGGTGGAGGAGGTTTTGCTGGTTAGAGATAATCAGCAGAGAAGACTGATGATCAGAAGGGGATGATCCACAGCCAAACTTCCGAGGCATGGTGCTATATCGGGCAGTGCCTTGAAACTAGTAAGAGTTCATCAAATGTTAACATTTTAAGAATCCGGTTTGCTTTTAAAAATAGCATTGTCAGGTCTATCCATATAATCACATCCCTTGCATCCCGATGAAGCGTTGGAGTGGGAGAGAGGGGGTGACTTTTGGTGACTGCCAGAGAACGTCTCGGAGCCGGCAGCTTGCTTTGTCTATGCCATTGTCCACAGTGAGTACCCATGAACCTGGTCCTGTTAATAGTGATGGCAATTACCAAGTACCTTTGTGCTTTACTCCCCTGCCTGAGATTTTACTGTTATCTCTGCTGGAATCTAAGGATACCCACAGAAATATACTTCACTTGTCAATGTTACTGTGCCTGTGATTGGGGTGGGGGGAGAGGAGCAAGAATTTCCTTTGAAGCAGGACTTTCCTGGCGGTCCAGTGGTTTAAGCCTCCGAGCTTCCATTGCAGGGGGCACGGGTTCAATCCCTGGTCAGGAAACTAAGATCCTGCAAGCCGAACTGTACGGCCAAAAAAAAAAAAAAAAAAAAAAAAATTTCCTCTGAAGCAGTCGGAAATAATATCTTGATGGAGAACTTGGAACTGGACAGAGGAAGCTGCTGCTTGGAGCAGCTGTTTATAGCTCAGCCCAGGGAGCCCAATGTCCCACCTGGCTGGGAGGAATTCCAGGTTCAGTCAAGTCTATGCATCTTCCAAAGGCTTCTCACCTCAATATGGTTTTCCAGGGTGTTATTAGTGCTGGAAAAAGAAGGCATTCCCTGGTCTATCATGGTGTGTGTGGAGGCTGTATTTCTCACTGCAAAGCACGTGATGGGTTTTTGGATTTATAGAGAAATGTAAGCAACAAGGGCGTAGTTTCCAGGGTCTGAGTCTCAGAACCAGGAAGCCAAACCACCACCAATGACCTTCATGATCATTACCCTGCACCCATTGTCTTATTCTCACCTCTCTAACAAGGAAAAAAATACAAATGAAGTGGAAACACTGGGGTTATACAACACTGTTCAACATACCCATAACTCGGTAAACCAAAAATGAGGCATACACTTATAGACAAATTTCTGAAACATGCAGCAACATATTAATGGTGGTCCCCTTTACCACTTTCCTCTGAAGTTTTATATCATGTAGAATCATGGCATTGACTGTGTTGTACTCCCCCTAGAAAGTTCTTCATTCTATTATGCGCATACAGAGGCGAACAATAGAGTATGTAAAATGTGACAGGTCACCCTTAGATTTTTGCAGGAAATAACCCAAGTGTTACTAAGGGCCCACCAACACACCATACAATGCTGTGAGGGAAATTACCGTACTTGATTTACACAACTGATGCTTACTTTGAAATCTCTTATCATTTTTATCCACTCAAGTGAAAACGGACACTCTCTGTTCTAGATTAATGACAGTTGGCTAACACAGTAGCCTCCAAACTTTGCTGAGCACACAACCCCAAGAGTGAAAAAACAAAAACAAACAAAACCCCCCAAAACCTGTGATCCTGCCATGGATAGATGCATATTTATTTATGAAGTGGGTGTATGCACTACTATACTAACATATTGGGCCCATGAACAAGTGTATGAGAACAGAACTTTTCTAGTCTACTGATCTGCATTTTTCCTGCACCACAGTGGGCGATATCTCGTGTGTTCCCACTTAGGAGAGCTAAAGTTTAGACAAATGAGAAGAAAGTGGTCAGCATGACATGGCTGATGTTAATTTGCCACCTGGGAGGCTCCATAAACCCCCCACTCAGGCCTCTCACACGTAGCCCAGCCATGCACTGGAAACCCCCAACAAGATGAGCCTTGACCACCTGTACCTGGTAGGTCACCAGCAGGAACTCATTCTGCCATGGGCTGAAAGTCCCTTCCCACGGCAACATTCACAGAAAGCTCTGCCTGGGGACCTCAACGCAGCTGGCTGAGGCCCAAGGAACTTCTGAGAATGAAGCATTTCCCTATTTTTTTCAGATGGCTTGTCTACAAGATGATGAAATAGAAAAGCTTCAGTGATTCTTTTTCTGCTCAGCAAGCTATAAATACAAACAGATAGCTGTCAAGAGTAGTCATATCAGAGGTTTCGGAATGTTTTTAAAGAACTCTGATGTTAATTAGGACATTATGGAAAGTCAAAAAACCTTGGTGCAATGCTGCATCCAGATCTGTCTTTAAAATAGTCAATAAGAAATGCTGAGAATGTGTGTGGTTTTCTGTTTCCTCCACACAACTTCTGAGTGGCATGGGAGAGCTCTTTCAAGTTCAGATCTGGGGGAGGAGTGATGGAGATAAGAAGTTAAAAAAAAAATCAACCCCGAACTACGTGAACCCAAAACAAAGTCTCATAAAATGTTTGCTAACCTCAATTCCATCTTTGCTAGGTGGAGGCTCTGAACAGTCTCCAGGATTTGTACCACCTGGTCTAACATCCAAGAATTAGCAGAAAGCAGGAATGCAATACCTCTGCTGAGGAATGAATGAATGAATCATGAATGAATGAACAATCCCCCAACACTCTGAAGTACATCACCGAGGTGTAGGTCTCAGCCTGCACACTCTACTGATTTGTTTTACAGACACTGTAGCCTTCCGGAGCCTCATTTTTTTTCTTTCTTAAACTACATACTGGGAACACAGGTGAAATAGAGACTCCTGGCCTCCAAGAGCTCAGGGAACAGTGAGGAAGAAAGACGATCAGCACAGAAGGTCAATTTAGTGTGCTCCCTTAAGAGTCTGAACAAACTGCAGGAGGTCGTGGATGAGCAGAAAGGCTTTGGCTTGAAGCTGCCCTTGGGCTGGTGGTGGTGGGTGAGAGGAGCTGGACAACAAGGAAGGTGGTGAGGGAGGGAGGCTCCCAGCACAGGAAGCAGCTCCTGAGGACGCGGGGAGGCAGGGCAGAGGGTGTCACTGGGGAATGGTGCCAAGTTCAAGATGCTCAGGCCTGGAGAAGGCGGCTGACTGCCTGGGAAGCACCTTGCCGTAGAAGGCATTTTCATTTTATCCTCTAGGCGATGAGGAAACAAGCTGATTTTAAGTAGGACACAGACTTCTTTGGTATTTTTTGAAAACATGACTGAATTTGAACCAAAAAAAAAGAGAGAGAGAGCGCTCTAACAATGTGAAAATAGGAAATATCCAAAAATAATTCATGAGCTCAGATATGTTAAAATATCACTTTTGTTCTTCTGTATGAAGACCCCCCAATCCCAAATCATTAATAATAGGGCAGAGTACCTTTTGACTGGTCAGAAGGGGGCCTGCTTCATAGGGCAGAGCTGAGCAGAGCAGTCTGTATGGGGTGTACATCCCGTGGACGTCTGTTATGTTGAACAAGATGAGCTTCAGATTCAGGGAGAACCAAGTGAAAGGGGTCCCACTTTTTATACATGTTACAACTGAGCATCCCCTCGAGAAACTGTGGTCGCCTAGAAATGTGTGCTGGACAATGTTTCAGTGGAAACAACTGTATGCAAATGATGACTGAGATTTATCCAGAAGGATACAATAAAGACGTAAGGTGACCAGTCTTGCTACGTTAAAAACCAGAAAAATAAGAAAGAACTTTATGCACATCCACGAGGTACCACAAAAACGATGTCTCTGGCTGCCTCTGTCCTTTAGAGTCACCCAGGAAAAGGGAGGAAGATGCTCAGGAGAGAGCATGGTACAGAAACGCTGATGCCTATTGGTTGGAACAAACTGCCATCAGCCATCCCGAGCAGCACGATCTCATGACACTAAGAAAGGAGGTTGGTGTGTTGGACTCGGGGTGGGTGAGGCTGGCAGGCTGGGCGTGACTGGAAGTCAAAACAAGCTCCAGTCTGTAGAAGGTAGGAGGGTAACAGGTAGGGACCTTGAAGATGGTGTTCTCCAAGCTACAGAAAGGGCCCAGTTCTGTGAAGTCCCTGCACCAAGAGGGGCACGGCATCTAGGGCTTGTGGGGAGGCCAGAAGGGAGGGGCCGCCCATGGCGGGATCACCCCCATCATTTAAGGTGCTGTGGGCACATGGCCACAGGGGCACGAAGGGGACAGTGGGCTCTGCTCTCCGCTGCCCCTTCTGGGTACCCAGGAGCAACGAAATTGGCTTCTAACTGGCCAGGTCCCCTCCTCATCCCGGCTCCCCAACACACGTGCCCACCAGCTGTACCAATATTAATGAGGAAGATGCCAAGCAGATTTTTACACTCCTCACCCACTGACAGGCTTCTTCCAAAATTTGGAAGCAAACATTGGAGGTAAACTGATGAAAGTTTACTGCTAAAAGAAAACAGGGGTGGGCAAATTAGGTGTCACAAGCCCCTAGCGAAACTGGCACCATTTTGGGGGTTGCCTGACCTCCTCAGCCACAGGAAAAAAGTTTATGCCAATATCACAGAAAGAGAGGTGCACGGTGGCCCGTGTGGAGCTGAGCGTGCCGCCTCTCTACACAGCTGAGAAACCAACATCGCAAAGCCAGACGATCATCGCACCACCCGCCCTCGGGATGCAGAGCAGCCTTTGCTCACCAGAGGAGCACCCTGGCACCCTCAGGAGTGGGCGGGCAGGAAACATCTCCTAGCACTGCACACCCCCTCTTTCCTGCACGCGTCTTGGGACCTGCCCTCCTCCACACCAAAGGTGCTGAGGCAGACCTGCAATGGCAGAGAACCCGCTTTCTCTGTGAGGCTCGGATCATTAACATTGTCATTGTTATTGCCAGACTGTGTTCATTAGTGAAAGGTGCTCTTCGGAGGAAGAATTTTGATCTGAATGAGCAGAGACACACATGACTGGGAACAACCTGCTTAATTCCCTTCTTGGCTGACCTCTTCTGGCCTTCCCCAACCTTTCCTGCTTGTGATATGTGTCACCGATGCCTTGCTGCTTTGCCATCAAACACTGGCCCTGAGGTCAGGCTTTGCTTTTACAGAGCTGCTTTGTGAAGAAATAAAGGTCTGATCTACCGCCAGAACCGAAGCTCCCACCTGTGCCCTGTAAGAAGCAACTCAGAGGGGCTACAGAAGGTTGACACAGGCAAGGGCTTGCCATCTGGCTGAGGAATCAAGATGGGACAAAGACCCAACGGAGTGACGTAGATTGAATTGAGGATCCTGATCTGCCCAGAAAGGTAGACGCTAGTCCCAGAGGTCACCTTATCCAGTGAGGGATCCCCACAGGATAGGAGGGGTAGGTAAAACGGGGAGACTTGAACTTCGTGAGTCAAGGGCATACAAAGGTTCTCCAACCTGACCAAAGCAGCAGCCAAGTACCACAACTGGAAAGCCCCTTACGAATAAACATGCAGCCCTTTCATTTTATAGATAGCTAAGTTGCCTCCTACTCTGGGCCTCCGTTTCCCTAATGTGACACCATAAGCGAGCGATCGGGGCTGAGTAGTGGGCACAAGAATCTTAGGTGTCCTGCTTACTGAGTGATTCTTGTTACCAACCCACCAAGCTGCTTCCAGAAACGGATAATCACTTTTCACCTCCCAGCTCAGAGAATGCCTTAAAACACATTCAAATCGTATGCAGTCTAAAAGCTTGATGACAAGACTGATTTTGGCAAGCGATGTGAATAGACAGTTCATAAAAGAGCTCATTCAAATAGCCAATAAACACAGGAAAAGACGCTCAACCTTAGGAGCTGTCAGGGAAATGCAAATCATGGCAACAATCAGCTGTCACTTATCACTCTTTAATTTTTACCAATCTGATAGGTGAGAAATCCCGTGGGTCAGGAGGGGTGTGGCTCCAAAATCACTGGTGGAAATGCAAAGTAATTCAATCCTCTTAGAAAGCAATCTGACAACAGACTCCAACTTAAAGAACACATTCCCTTACACTTAAGACTCAAATCTCACTCCTGGCAATCTTTTCTTTGGTAGACACTGTTGGGTTGGTTTCCTACTCAGCATTCACTTCTCCCTTCCTCTTTCTAACAGAATGCCAGGTTTCCTCAGGATCCACCTCTGCCCCCATTCAACTCACCCAATCCTCACCCATAGCTCCTTTCAAGGACCCAGGAGGTCCAAGAGTAATCCCATCTCCCTTGCCTGTGACTGGCTCCAGAACACAGGCCTAAGCCAAATCAACTCTTGGCATTCTCCTGGTCCCATGGCTTGGTCCAGGACTGGACAATGTAACCTACACTCTGGGCCAATGGGACTGAAGCCAAAGTTTTCTAGGGGCTTCTGGAAAAGAGGATTCCTTACTCTTTGGAGACATATCAGAAGCCTCTCTCTTCCTTTGGCTGTTGTTACATGCAGTGGTGGGCCAGAACTGACTGCACCCATCTCGCTTTCAGTCTAAGAATAAATCACAAACATGGAGGAGGACAGGGGCCTGCCTGAACCACATCTGCCACTGACCTTTCTTGCCAATGAATCTCTTTTGTTGGTTTTCTTTGTAATTTATGAAGTATTTTAAACACAGAGAAAGGTATACAGAGGATAAGGGAGAATACATCCAAGTGCCCACAGCTCAGATTTCAGAAATGTTCACATTTTGCCATATGCTCCAGTTCTGCATGTTAAATCAAACTTTAGACACATTTGAAGTTCCCTTTGTAGGTTTTCCTGACTCAGTTCCTCTGTCTCCCTCTCTAAAAGCAATCACTATCCTGAAGTTAGCAGCTATCCTTCCCTTCACCTTTTAATCTTTATATTAGGTATGTATTAGATTGAACTATATGAATTGGTCAATATGAACCATTTTTACCTATGTATTGATATTTTATCTACATATACCTATTTTATATAGCTCAACCTAATGCATTTTTTAATAAATGGCATCACTGTATACATAATTTAGCAACTCTAGTCACCAATATACTTTTGAAATTTATCCATGTTGATTCATGTCATTTTAACTGCCACTCAGAAGTGCACTGACTGCATGCGTCATAAAGCAGTTTTCATCTTTTACAGATGGGTGTTTAACTTGTTCTCCTTTTTTTTTTTTTCCTATCACAGGTGCTGCATCTCCTGGTGCTCATGGGGAGTCTCTTTAGGGTAGAACACTGAAGTGGAGCTGCTGGGGAGGGGCAGGATGTCGAGATTTACTAGGTGTTGTCTGCATTTCCAGTCCTGCCATCCAGTAAGACAGGTCCTACTTCAAAGCTTCCTCTCCAAAGCTTGCTCCTTTTGGCCAGCCTTCAACATTTGAGCTAATCTGTTGGCTGTGGAATGGTTGCCTTTTGAGGTTTTAATGTGCATTTCCCTCATTACTAATTGAGCATCTTTTCATATCTTTATGGACTATCAGTTTTCCCCTTTCTGCAAAGAGCTTCTCCCTACACTTTGACCACCTCTCTATTGGCTTGTTAGTGGTTTTCTTATTGAATGCCAGGAGTTCTTTGGGTAGGCTGAATTAGTTCCTTGTTAGGCATTGCAAATATCTCACAGTGAGAGGTTTGTTCTTCCCCCTTCTAAAAATGGTTACTGCTGTCGTTCATGAGTTTGAATTTTTGTGTTGTGAGATTTATCAATTATTTCCTTTCTTCATTTGTGCTTTTTTGTGTCTTGTTTAAGAAATCCTCCCGTTACCTCAACATAGTAAAGGCCATATATGACAAGCCCACAGCTAACATCATACCCAAAGGTGAAAATCTGGAAGCTTTCCTCTAAGATCAGGAATAAGACAAGGATGCCCACTCTCACCACTTTTATTCAATACAGTATTGAAATCGTAGCCAGAGCAATTAGGCAAGGAAAAGAAATAAAAGGCATCCAAATTGTAAAGGAAGAAGTAAAACTGTCATCATTTGCAGGTGACATGATATCATATATAAAAAACACTAAAGACTCTACCAAAAAACTTAAATAAATGAACTCAGTAAAGTTGCAGGATACAAAATCAATATACAAAGATCTGCTGCATTTCTATATGCTAATAATGAACTATCAGAAAGAAAAATTAAGAAAACAATCCCATTTACAATTACATAAAAAGAATAAATACCTAGGAATAAATTTAACAAAGGAGACAAAAGACCTGTACACTGAAAACTATAAGGCAGTAAAGAAAGAAATTAAAGAAGACACAAATAAATGGATATTCTATGTTCACAGATTGGAAGAATTAATACTGTTAAAATATCCAAACTACCCAAAGCAATCTACAGATGCATTTCAATCCCTGTCAAATTCAAATGGCATTTTCACAGAAACAGAACAATCATAAAATCTGTATGGAACCACAAAAGATCCCAAATAGCCAAAGCAATCTTAAAAAGAAGAACAAAGCTAGAGGCGTCACGCTCCCTAATTTCAAACTGTATCACAAAACTATAGTAATCAAAATAATATGGTATTGGCATAAATACAGACACTAGATCAATAGAACAGAATAAAGTGCCCCAAAATAAACCCACACACATATGGTCAATTAATTTATGGTAAAGGAGCCAAGAATATACAATTGGGAAAGGGCAGTGTTTTTGATAAATGGTGTTGGGAAAGCTGAACAGCCACATGCAAAAGAATAAAACTGGACCACTATTTTATACCACACACAAAAATTAACTCAAAATAGATTAAAGGCTTGAATGTAAGACCTGAAACCATAAAACTCCTAGAAGAAAGTATAAGGTGGTAAACTCCTTGACATTTGTCTTAGTGATGATCTTTTGGACTTGACACTGAAAGCAAAGGAAACAAAAACAAAAATAAACCAGTGGGAGTACATCAAACTAAAAAGCTTATGCACAGCAAAGGAAACCATCAACAAAGTGTAAAGGCAACTCACTGAATGGGAGAGAACATTTGCAAATCATTTACGTAATAAGAGGCTAATATCTAAGATATATAAAGAACTCATGCAACTCAACAGTAAAAAACCAAACAATCTGATTAAAACATGAGCAGAGGATCTGAATATACATTTTCCCAGATAGCCAAGGGGTACAAGAAAAGGTGCTCAACATCACTAATCACTAATGCATTGGATTTCAAATGCAAATCAAAATCACAATGAGATATCACCTCACCCCTGTTAGAATGGCTATTTTATACACACACACGCACACACACACACACACACACATAAATGAAGACAAGAAGTAACAAGTATTGGTGAGTATGTAGAGGAAAGGGAACCCTTGAGCACTGTTGGTGGGAATGTAAACTGCACAACCACCATGGAAAACAGTATAGAGGTTCCTCAAAAAGTTAAAAATAGAAATACCATATAATCCAGCAATTCCACTTTTGGGTATTTATCTGAAGAAATGAAAACACTAACTTGAAAAATACCCCCATGTTCACTGCAGCATTACTTAAAATAGGCAGGACATGAAAACAACCTAAATGTCCACTGATGGGTGAATGAATAAAGAAAACATGGTATGTATATATACATATACACACTCACACACACATTGGAATATTATTCAGCCATAAAAAATGAAATATTGCCATTTGTGTCAACACAGATGGACCTTAAGAGCATTATGCTAAGTGAAGTAAATCAGACAGAGAAAGACAAATACCATATGATCTCTCTTACATGTGGAATCTAAAAAAAACAAAAACCCCACAAAAAAACCCCCCAAAACTGAGCTCACAGATGCAGAGAACAGATTGGTGGTTGCCAGAGGTGGGGGTGGGTGGGTGAAATGGATGAAGGAAGTCAAAAGGTATAACCTTCCAGTTATAAAATAAATAAGTCCTGGGCATGTAACGTGTGGAATGGCGACTATATTGTATTGCATATTTGAAAGCTGCTAAGAGGGTAGATCTTAAAAGTCCTCATCCTAAGAAAAAAATATATTGTAGCTATGTGTGGTGCCAGATGTTAACTAGACTTATTGCGGTGGTCATTTCACAATATATCCAGATATTGAATCATTGCATTGTATATCTGAAACTAATATAGTTTAAATATCTCAATAATAATTTAAAAAGAATGTGAGATGAGGTTGTCTCCAGCGTCCCTCCGCCTTTCAAAGTCAAGGGTTCTTGGCTTTAAGGATAATACTTCATTACACTGTTACTAGGGCTGGTTCTCAGCTGCTTTAGTTATGGAGGAAAGTTTTAAGAAAGAAACAGAAAAAGACCGCTCTGAGTTCATAAAGATAATTTGCCTGGTTTTCTTCTAAACACTGAAAAAATTTGTCTTTCATATTTAGGTCTTAGATCCATCTGGAATTTATTTTTGTGTGAGATGTGAGAAAGCGATCTCAGTTTACATTTCCCTGCATGAGAAATCAGTCATCCTAGTGCAGTATATTGACTTGGCTTCCTTTCCCACTGATTAATAGCTCCACCTCTGAACTGTAACTCTGATACACACTTAGACCAAAGGGACAAACTAGAGAACACAAATACATCTCTGCAAATACCACGTTATTTTAATAACTGTATCTTTCCAAAAACACCTCTCTCATTGTGCAAGGCCGCCTTCTCTATTCTTTGTCTTGGGTTTTTCTTAGCCCTTTACTCTTCCACATGTGTTTTAGGATCAGCTCATTAAATTCTGTGCAAAATTTTATCGAAGTTTTTATTGAAAATTGTACTGAATTAATATATTAATTTGGGGAAATGGATATGTTAATTAGTCTATTTAGCCATGTCTTTGTCCTTTGATAGTTTTAAAATTATTTGCATACACATCTCATACGTTTGTTATTAGATTTATTTCTGAGTTTCTGAGTTTTTGTAGTTAATGGCATCTTCTAAATTTCACTCCCTACTTAGAAGTTGCAAGTGCTCAGGCATGCTACTGAATCTGTATTCAGAAAAGTTTCCGAATTCATGCAATAGTTCTAATTGTATAGATTATCTTGGATTTTCTAAATTGACTACCATAAGGATTTCCAAAAAATGATACATTTGTTCTCATTTCAATCCTGAATAGCCCTTATTTCTCTTCGGTTGCATCTTAGTGGCTAGGACTGCTAGTAGAGATGTCAAAGAGAACTGATCCAGCCACTCTGTGGTCCAGCAAAGTGGTACAGCCTCTTGGCTGTATTTCTGCATGTAACATTTCTACAGGGTGTTTACTGCAGGTTTTTGACAGATGCCCTTTATCAGGCCGTCTATTCACATGGGTCAAAACATTTTCAAACACTGGGAATGAGAGTAGAATTTTTGCTTTTTATGCCTTAATTGAAATGCTTGAACTTTTTTTCTCCTTGGATCTGTGGCTGTGGTCAATCCTAATAGATTTTCAAATGTAAAGCCATCCTTGCATTTCCTTGTGTTGATGGATTCTTTACTAATAAGTTGCGGGATCCATTTCACTTATGTATTACCTGGGATTATTATATCACTTTTACCATGTTTATTAAGCTCTTCCTTTTCAAGCCAGTTTGAGTCAGGTCTCCTCTTACTTACAGCAGCAAGGGCTCTAGCTGGCACAATCCCACTGAAATGAAAGCAGGTGGGCACTGCTATAAGCACATGCACGTCTACCACAGCAGAGGCTGCTCAGGGAAACACGCTGCCTGCGCTGTGATACACCCATTCCCGTGGAATCTTCCACCACCGACAAGGACGGGTTAGGGTTAGTAATTCACTGTAGGGATCAGCCCACTTTAC
The DNA here is from genome assembly GCF_964165515.1 of Mesoplodon bidens. Classification (NCBI taxonomy): domain Eukaryota; kingdom Metazoa; phylum Chordata; class Mammalia; order Artiodactyla; family Ziphiidae; genus Mesoplodon; species Mesoplodon bidens. The sequence goes on along the minus strand of NC_138172.1, from coordinate 47,406,228 downwards.
GAAGCGACAAAAGTAAAATGCAGAGAAGCACGTATAGGATGACTTCACTTGCCTCAAACAATGACCAAATTATGTTTTCTCTCTGTTATGCATATGTGACTATATATCTGTGGAGAAAAGTACGGAAGAGAACTTCCAGGCTTTTAATGCTGGTTGTCTTGGAAGTGGCAGATATGGGAAAGGAGAGAAGGGTCGTTTCAAAAAAATATGTCCACAATTTAAAAAATCACACAGAACGTATGATAGGATCCCCTTTGTGTAACATTTTTTTAATACTTCTCTCTAGCATCAGAGATTTTTAGAGTAAATTGTATTTATGGAGTGAGAAAAAGTTTAAAGATTATTTTCATAGTAGACTATTACAAAAGATGCCCTGGAAAGCCACATTTATTTGATTTCATCTGAGAACATTATGTGCGTGTCAGAAATTACCCTCACTGAAGCCAAACAGCTCAGCTACCATAACAGTATTTGCCAGTTGGATGGCTCACACCTGCAGGGCAAGGGCAGGGGCCATAGTAGGAGCTGGAAAGGGCTTAGGTGGGCATGTTCCACACTGACCCCATAGCACCCCAGGGTCTGTATTCTAGCAGCCAGTTCAACAAACGAGAAATGTTGACATTTTATCCACTTCTCAGAGATGCCACAAACCAAGAGGGAAAAACCCTGAGCTGGTTTCTCACCACCTCCAAGCCCCAGGCAGGAAACAGAGAACCCATTTGCTCCTGGCATCTTTTCTTCTCCTTGTTTTTACAGCAGAGGAACACAGGAGATGGAAGAACTTAATTTTTTTCACTGGCTCCAGAGGGAAGTCACTTATCCTAAGAAAAGGACTTACAAGGACAGCAAGGCTGGAGTGGCTGCTGGGAGTAAGAATATGACACCACCACCAAGCGTCTCTGTGGATTACCCGAGGACATCCAGCAGCCACTAGTGACCTTCTCTCTCTACAGCTTCTTTGTAAGGAAAATGATGGACTCAGAAAACATTTGCTAGCACTTGCTCCAGGCCAGAAACTTGGCTAAGCACTGGGGATCGGCAGGCCCTGCCTTCCAGGAGCGTACAGTCTACTGAGACATTCCACCATTTAAGCCAAGGTTTTAAGTCCTAGAACAGAAAACTGCAGAGTAGTATGAAAAACCACACATAGGAAAAAACAAAAAAAAGGGAAGAGGCTTATCTCTAGATAAAATGAATCCAAATGAATTTCACAGGGCAGCATGGTTGAAGTCTTCTGTCAAGAATGTGGGCAAAGATGTCTAATACTGTGGAAGGTGAGAGGGAGAGAGAAGGAAGGAAAAAATGGAATGAAACAGAAACAGGAAGAGGAAAGTAACACCCAACAGTTATCACCCATGGCGTTGGGCACCACTGTAAATGCTTTGCATCCATTCACTCATCTACTCACAGCCTCCCTGAGGTGTATTATTATCCCTCTCAGCTCCACGGAGAAGGTGGGAAGTGGCTGAGAGGCACAAAGGGTTAAGCAACCCCCTTCAGCTTGGTGACCTCTCGGCCGCCAGCTCTACTTCCTCAGAAAGAACCCTCGGAAAGCGACATTTTCCCAGAGACGCGTGGGTCCCTTTGGTGGGAACGAGGGAGCTGGTCTAGAAAGAGTGTCTTTGTGTCCAGCTGTAGACTGAGCTATGTCGGTGCCCAGGGCAAGTCGATGAACTGCCACCTGTTTAAATCCAGGCTTTAAATATTGTTGAGCATTTCTTAGAGGCAAGGTTCCCTGCAGCCCCGAGGGACTTTTGCAGAGGATGGCAGTGGCAGAGATCAGCATTTCCTTGAGGGTCCCCGGGAGCAGCAGGTGGTGGCTGCCGTCCTCCTCCTCATCATCATCAGTGACCCTCATACAGACTGAGTGCTTTCCCTGTGCCAGGCGCTGCTCTAGCATTTAACATTCATGCTCATCAAGCTTGGAAGCGAGTATGTACTGTTATCGGGTCCATTTTGCTGATGAGGCCCTGGGAGGTGAAGCAACTCACCCAGATGTACACAACCAGGGCTCGAACCTGGCTGCTCTGTCCAAATTACTAGGTGTAGGAGGCCTCACTGCCATGCAACTCTGGCCTCAAACCTGCACGGCCCGCACAGCAAACCAGAGCCGCGCAATTAACTGGCCTCTTGTACTCTGGACGGCAGTTCATTGGCTATCTGCTGTTAACCTAGCCTGCTCTTTGAGAGATCTGGGGGTCCTCACCTCAGCATACCCCAAATGGCATATCCCAGAATTCCTTCCCACCACATACACAGAGGACATTTTTTTCCATCATGTTAAATTTCCCTACAGTGGGAATGCACTTGGGGGGCCATCCAACCTGACTGCCCTTATCTGGCTGTGTCGGGGGGAGAAGGCAGCGACTCTGGCCTCACCCATCCACCCCATGTGTGTGTCCACTGACCCGATGAGATGCAACCTAGAACCGAAGCAGATGTCCTTGGTTCCAGTCTCAGGCCTGCCTTTAACAGGCCGTCTCCCCAGGGAGATGACGCAGGGCTTAGTTTCAGCTTCGTAAACTCAGCAGGTTGGACAAGATGGCCCGGAAGCTTCCCCCACCTCCCAAATCTCAACTGTACACCTTAACTGAGGCCTTCTCTCTCCACGCTTTGGCAGCCAAGCCTGAAACAACTTGTTCGCCGGTTTTCATAAGCCTCTGTCTTCAGGATTGCTCCTCTTCTTGGTAAGAGAACTGGAGAAAGCCAGAGTGGGGGGATGAGGGGGACGAGTGGGTGGGTTATGGCTTGTGATGGATGACAGCCCATAGCGCTCTCTAGCCCTGAGCAAAATGTAAGAGCAAAACACAACCCAAACCCAAAGTAGCAGTGACAGTTCTCTGCCGACTTTAAACATAAGCTCTAACCAGCAGAGCCAGTGCTGTCGGTTACCGATCCCTAACCTTAGTTTAAAAGGGAGGAACAGACAAAACCGAACCCAGTGGCTCTGTGTTCTATCGAAGGATGTTGGCAGCTCTTCCTTTTAAGTATCTAAGAGAAAATATCACGAAGAGCCAAAGCTCTGGGTGCAGGCAAGCCTGGGATCCAATCCTGAGTCCACCCTGACTCTCTGCGAGACTGGGCAACCAACTTGGGTGCTCGGAGTCTCAATTTTCTTAGCTGGAAACAGCAGCACCTCCATCACAGGATGCCCACGAGCATTAAATTAAATCATACATAATAAGTCCCCAGTAAATGCTTGTTTGTGTTTGAATACTCACAAACAACCTAGAGCAAAATTAATTTTGAGAGAACTATACAAGGAGCCTTTAAACATGACCTAATGCACAGGTATGTCCACATGTAAAAATGTACACTATAGATCTGTGTGTTTTACTGTATGTATAATATACCTCAATCTTAAAAGTTACAGGAGAAGAACAGGGCCATTAATAATGAGATTTACAGAACCAGTCTGCATTCTAGTGAAAAATGGAAACAAACATCCAGCCGTAGGTGAACAATGAAATAAATTCAGGTACTTCCACATGGTAGAATACTGTTTGTCTATTAAAATTATGTTTTCAGAGAATGTTTAATGTCATGAGAACATTCTCAAAATAAAATGAAAAGTGGGAAGAAAACAGAATATGAAAACTGTGTGTAAAAAAAAAAAGGTGTGTGTAAAATAGAATTCCAATTTATAGCTTATATCTGCACAGACCAAGGCTAACGAATCCGATGAAGGTGTTATCAGTTGTCATCCCTGGGGGTACAACTGTGGGTGGTATTTATTTCTCCTTTATCATTTTCTGTATTTTCTAAATTGTCTAAAGTGAACCTATATTACTTTTAGAATCAGAGAAAAAAACCCCAGTAAGAGATAAATGCATGCCATATAGCACTTATAAGAAGTGGTGACATTATGGAAATAAGGCTTCCTCTAAGGTACTGCACTCCCAAACGGGCGCAGAGGTTATTGCAGAACAGAAAAACTTCGTGCATTCTCATCACCTGAGAAAATAGAGCCTTTGACTCCAAATCCAGGCAGAAAAGCTGGAAACTGGGTTTTAAGCTGATCAAAATGATTAACCAAAAGCCCAAGGCTTCACTTAAGCACTCTGGGAAATCAGGGACAACAGGGAAAGAGAGAACAACCTTGAGGATTATTTCAGAATTTCAATCCTTAAGACACGAGAGAAGTTTCTCAATGAGAAAGACCTTGTTTCTAAACAATTATTTTTCGGAGACACAGAGACTCAGTCGGGAATCCCCTTACTGTTTTATTATCATTATTACGATTATCATATTATTTTGTAAAACAGTAAATTGTCTGACATGTGAGGATGGCCTTCCATTTTTGAATTTAAAAAATGAGAAATCGGAGTTTATCTCCAAAGAAAAAGATTATTAAACCTCTGCAACAATGAGGACTTTTGCTGTGTGGGTTTTTACACTTGCATCCTTCCTCTTTTAAAAAAGATGTAAAATAGAATATCATCTTTGATTTTTGGTCTTTATCTCAAAGTGTCTAATATTCCTGAAGGGATAACATGAAAGGAGGCCAGAAAGTGAATTCCCTCTTATCCCAGCAAGTGCTCCATATGACACTGGGGGAGGGGGGCTATTTAATTATTGAGGTGGAGTGGTTTCAAAGGGAGGGTGGATTGAGGAGAACCAAGGGCACTGCCAGGGGATGGGCATCCCGGTCCCTAAAACCTCCTGAACTCATGGGACAAAGCTCAGCGTGCAGCGCTCAGCCACCCCTGTCCACCAGCTCTCCTCGAGGGCACTGCCAGTGATGCTATGCCCACCCTGCCTTCACCCAGATGTCAGGTCAGACTGAGACCCGGCCAGGAGCTGCCATGGGCTTGAGAGTAGACTGCATACACCCCAGGAAACGGGCAGGGGTCCCAAGATGAGGGTGGGAAAGGGAGCACAGCTGGGCAAAAGGCAAGGGGGACACCTCAAAATTCCAAGGACAGGGCAGGAAAGGGACCCCAGTAAAAAGGGCCAGCTATGCCCGCTGATTCTCCAGACAGTACCTGTGCAGGTAACAGAGTGTGGATTTTAGCCAAAGGCTTTTGATCTTTTCACAGTTAACAAGCTGGACTGGGGTACTTATTCCCTGTCAATAATATCTCAGTAAAGCTGGGAAAACAAGACAAAAAAAAAAAGAAGTGTCTTTCACATTGAGATCTGAAGAATGAGAAAAGAAAAGAGGGGCAGGATTTCAAGGCAAGATCTCCAAGTTGGGGAGAAGCAAGGTTCATCCAAGGAAATGAAAGAAAGTGGGCAAAGTTCCAATGGTACCAGGCCCTGGGAGCAGGGTGAAAGATTTTGGCCTTCCTTTTTAAGGTAATGGAAAGCTTTGAAGAGACTGCCGGCTCAATTCTCCCAAGAATAGTTTATAATTTGTACCATCCTAGATGCATCAGAGAACAGTTAACTCATTACCGTCATAGATGCCTTAAGGGCTAATACGTTCAAGGAACTGATTGAGAAAGGCTGAGTCAGACTGTATTTCAGTAAACTCCTTTTGTTATTTTAGTAACCAGATCCCTCATTCAGGGGTCTAAGGCTGAATCTGCTTTAGGCAAACCTCTACCGTTCATCCTGGGGGAGACAGAAGAGCCTACTGGTCACATACACTTGGGTTGGAATCCCAGCTCCGTCGCTCACAAGCTGCATGACCTTGGGCAAGCCACTTAACCTTCATGTCTCAGCTACTGCAGTACTTACATCATTACCTACTTACTTCTTCCAACAACCCCAATGGATAATTCATATAAGGAGTTTGACACATGTTTAATCTGTTGACTGGGCATGTACTATTATATTATTATTATCACATAGTATTTGAGGAAGGACCTCCCATGTCATGTGAGCTAGAACTGCACTCCTATCTTCCACAATGGTTGAGAAGCTACTTCATTAAAACATATCTTTAGTTCTTAGTCTGTATTCAAGGCTAAGTTACAGTCTCCAGTAGGTGAAAATAATTTGGGATATTCTTTTTCAGGGACTTGTGTTGGTCAAAGTTTTCTGGGCATTCTGGATGAGGGGGGCATGATGAAATCCCCACCTTGGGGCTCAGCTACAGGCAACACATAGCAGTCTCTGTTGGGGTTTTCTGGGAGCCACTGCTGTATGATGTGACCAGGGAAAGCCCATCCTTGCTACTTGCTGGGTTAGATGGGCTCTGAGCCACCAGTTATCTCTTGGGAAGTATCTTCTGTAGACATTTCTGACCAATATTATTTTAAGGGTCATCTGAAAAGTGGCAGACATCAGTCAGGCATTATTCTCTCCATGGACCAAACCACAATGCATCTCTACCCACTTTGGTCAAGAAAGACAGGAAAACCAGTCTTGGATGTGTCCCAAGCACCTAGAATGGTGGGTGTTCCATATATATTTGTTAAAGGAAGGAAGGAGTTGGGGGTTAGAAAATCTTTCCTGGCATTCTGATGTGGGAAAATGAAGACTGAGAAGGGGATTCTACTGGGAACAGAGTAATTTTAGCATCCTGGGATGTGTGGGCAGGATCCACCTCAATCTTCAGACTTTCAGAAGGAGGCTGAGAGTTAAACCCACTAATTCAACATCCTAGTCTGTCTCATTTCATGGTTCCCAGGGCCCTTTCCCACATGTTCTTTCAGTTCCTGGAACAACTCTGAGAAATAGATGTTATTACCTTCTTTTTTAGGGATGTGAAAACTGAAGCTGAGAAAACTACTCAAACCAGGGTGCTAGTCCCAGCCCCTAGAGCAGTTGTTAAGATGCAGAATCCCAAGCCCCAGCCTCAGACCTACTGAATCAGAACCTCAGATCTGGGGAGGGGGTGGCCTGGGGATCTGAATTTATAATAATCACCCCTGGTGCTCTCAGTGCAGCTCAATTCAGGAACCACTAGGTCCCTGGGTGACCACAGTGCTGGGAGCCCTGCCTGATACTCTCCTCCTGTGTCTTCCCATCCATCTCCCAGTGTCCTGTCCCTCAATGAACCATGAACTATTCTTATCTGGTAACTCTATCTGGGCCAGAATTTTTTTTTTTTTTTTTTTTTTTTTTGCGGTACGCAGGCCTCTCCCGTTGCGGAGCACAGGCTCCGGATGCGCAGGCTCAGCGGCCATGGCTCACGGGCCTAGCTGCTCTGCGGCATGTGGGATCTTCCCGGACCGGGGCACAATCCCGTGTCCCCTGTATCGGCAGGCGGACTCTCAACCACCGCGCCACCAGGGAAGCCCTGGGCCAGATTTTAAACCACCATCCTGGGAACCAAGCCAGCAGATGGACTCACAGAGTCTGTATGGGGCAACCTAAGCCAGTCTTTTTCTCCCCACATAATGCAAATTTGTAAGGTATTTCATTCAATTACACTGATATCGGTGTGAATTTTTAAATGATAACCAAGAAGAACTGATGGATTTTTAGAAGAACTGATGGATTTTAGAATAGTACTGATGGATTTTAGAATGGATTTTAGATCGTGCATGGCCAAACGATCAAATGGAAGAGGGGCAAGGAAGTCAACCATTTCACATGCAAAGGGCCTCTCAACAGTGCCCAGGGCCAACCTGCCTCCTTCTGTTGAAAGTGACTGGGAATAATGGAGAATGCATTTGAATGAATCACTCAGTGTGGTGGTCTGTTCTATGTATTTACACCTATGTGTTATGTTATTGGTAATTATGCACTTCTGGTTTGAGGACCAGTTAACAGACACCTTTCCACATGCTTGCTTCTCCTTCTCACTTCTAGGTTTTTAGAAAATATGGTTAAGAAAACAAAGCAGAAGGTGAAAACACTTGACATAGAAAACATGGGGACATTTCCTCAAATAACATGGAGGACAGAGTCACAAATAAACTGGGGCTATAAAGTCTAGAAAAGATGAAGAGTTGGCCGGATCTACAAATGATCTTTAGCCTACTTGCAGATTTTTACTCAAAAGATGTCGATTGCTAGTTTTCGGCAGAAACACAACACAGTACCGTAAGTGATGTACATGCTTTGGCAGAAGGAGAGGGAGATGAAAGACCTGCTTTTGCAAAATCTGACTTGATATGTTAATAAGCAAGAGAATAACAGAACTGTGAGCAAGATCTTAAAGGTAATGTTAAAGAAAAAAAACCTCAGAAGATAGCCAATAGAGTCAAATTCCTCCAAAATACGGGGTAGTGGGATATTCAGATCTATAGGATTGAAAGAGGCCCAAATGGAAAAAACAATGTTATTTTATAGTACTCTCTTCTGGGCATGATGGTATGCCTAGGAGAAAAATGACTGTTCTGGTCACTCATGCCCCATAAAGACCCTGGTACCTTCCATCAGAGTCGAGTACAAAAGTTGGGAGATTTGTTTCTCAAAGTGTGACTTTAGGGCTTCCCTCGTGGTGCAGTGGTTGAAAGTCTGCCTGCCAATGCATGGGACACGGGTCTGAGCCCTGGTCTGGGAGGATCCCACATGCAGCGGAGCAACTAGGCCCGTGAGCCACAACTACTGAGCCTGCGCGTCTGGAGCCTGTGCTCCGCAACAAGAGAGGCCACGACAGTGAGAGGCCCGCGCACTGCGATGAAGAGTGGCCCCTGCTTGCCATAACTGGAGAAAGCTCTCGCACAGAAACGGAGACCCAACACAGCCAAAAACAAAAATAAAAATAAATTAAGAAAAAAAAAGTGCTCTGTAAACTTAAAAAAAAAAAAAATTGTGACTTTGTTTTGCATTAGAAATCCAAAGTCAGAAGAGATACCAGGATGATCTATCCCTCGCCTAGTCAAAGATTCTACCTTCTGCAAAGGAAGGGCCTGGAAAGAAGCAATATTTTATTTTCAATGTCAATTATTTTGCCTGATGTTTTTATTCCTTGGTTTTGTAAATACCATCAACAGCATATAATTTAAAGCTACCTCTGAAGTGTTCTTTATTCTGATGCATCTGAGCTCTGTGTGGACAGGAAGAGCATTATCTAGCAAGTTAGGAGTCCTACCCATTGAAGGACACTGGCAGTCCCCCCAAGTGAACGCTGACACAGGAAACTCTGAGGTGTGCCAATCTGTCATAACCACTGGCTTCTCGGTCGTTCACTGCCTACCTGGAGCACCCGGGGCAGGAGAAGTCACTCAGCATTTCTCAAAGCTAACATCACCCTCCAGTTCCAACTGTTCTGCAGCAATGCAATGGACTTTAAGAAGAGATGGGCTAATGCCTATGATTGTAGATGCCCAGAACAAAGGGAAACCCATGTCAGGCCTAGGGAGGGCAGTGGGAGTTAGGGGAGAGAAGGAAAGGAAAGACAATAGTGCCTCCATAGTCTTTGACTTAATAGAAGCAGGGAGAAAACAAAATGGCAACTTCCTCTATTCAAAGGTGCAATACAATAGCCAAGACATGGAAGCAACCTAAATGTCCATCGGCAGATGAATGGATAAAGAAGATGTGGTACATATATACAATGGAATATTACTCAGCCATTAAAAACAATGAAATAATGCCATTTGCAGCAACATGGATGGACCTAGAGATGATCATACTAAGTGAAGTAAGTCAGAGAAAGACAAATATCATATCACTTATATGCTGAATCTAATTTTTAAAAAATGATACAAATGAGCTTATTTACAAAACAGAAACAGACTTACAGATATCGAAAACAAACTTATGGTTACCAAAGGGGAAACGTGGGGAGGGGGTGGGGGAATAAATCAGGAGCTTGGGATTAACATACACGCACTACTATATATAAAATAGATAAACAACAAGGACCTATTGTATAGCACAGGGAACTCTACTCAATATTCTGTGATAACCTATATGAGAAAAGAATCTAAAAAAGAATGAATATATGTATAGGTACCACGGAATCACTTTGCTGTACACGTGAAACTAACACAACATTGTAAATCAACTATAATCCAATAAAAATTTTTTTAAAAAAGGTGCAATAGAGAAGATGGGCCCTCCCCTGGATCCACCCCAACGCGGGTCCTGTCCTCACATCCTAACGACTGCTATGAAAAGAATAATCACACTTGATACCCGCTGAGTGCTTACTGGGAGCCGGGAGTTCTCGGCACTTTAAAACGCTATCTTGTTTAATCCTTAGAATACCCCTGGGAGGTGGGCACTATGATGACAGAAGGGAAACGGGGCTGAGAGGGGCAGGAGCACTTGTCCTGCTCACAGGGCTGGACAGGGCGGTGTAGAAGTTCCATCTCTAGTGTCTCTGTGGTGCTGGACCACAGAAGTGGAATCCTGAGGACAGAAGGAAGTCCACGTAGCTGGCCTAAATGCCAGGGCCAGCATCACAGGCAATGCCCGTAGTCAACAGGGCAAAATGAATTAGTAACACCTGGTCACAGCCTCCTGGCACCCTTGGGTGCCCAGGTCACTTTGGGAGATGTAAGAATTCAGGGAAAGAAGGAAAGGCCGGGACAGAGGTACTCAGAGGAGGGACTGAGGCTGTTGGCAAAGGCCTGAGTCAAGAGCCAGGAGAGTGTGGTCATGCAGGGAGGTTAAGAGAGCCAGCCTGGATGTGGTTCACGTGCACTCAGCTCTGCCACTGACTGCTGTCACCTTGAGCCAGCTAGTCAATGTCATCGTGCCTCAGTTTCCTCATCTGTTCAATGGGGATGATAGCTCAGAGGGTTGCTTGGAGGGTTAAATGTTTAGATTTAAAACTGTAAGTCCTGGGCTTCCCTGGTGGCGCAGTGGTTGAGAGTCTGCCTGCCAATGCAGGGGACACGGGTTCGTGCCCCAGTCCGGGAAGATCCCACATGCCGCGGAGCAGCTGGGCCCGTGAGCCATGGCCGCTGAGCCTGTGCGTCCGGAGCCCACGCTCTGCAACCGGAGAGGCCACAACAGTGAGAGGCCCGCGTACCGCAAAAACAAAAAAAGCAAAAAAACCCTGTAAGTCCTTATTCACTGTTAGCTGTTACCAAATCACCTGGGTAGTACAGCAACCCACTGAACAAGATTTTAGCTTAGAAAAAGATCACCAAATCGATGGCACCTTCATTAGCCTGAGTTTCCCCCAAGACCACTGCCTGCGACAGGACTTCGCAGGAAGACGGTTTAGCAGGAGTGGGACAGGAGGGTGGGAGGAGGTCAAGGAAGTACGGGATGCATCACCGGGTTGGCTGGATCTTACAAGGACAGTCCAGGGAACCTCAAGAAACACTGGCAGAGGATGAATGAATGGGGAAAGAGATCTCCGCCAGCCCTCACCCTCGTGGACAACGTGCTATCAGGGGGCTGGAGAGGCAGAGACCCCCTCTGACAGGGCATCCCTGGCTGTTCCAGCAGGAAGCTGCCCACAGCTGCTTGGGACCAGGCTCTGCAGTGGCTGCGGTTAAGAGGGTTCAGAACGGTGCATAACATGTCCAACGTGTCCAGTCAGCAAACCCATACTAAGCCCCCGCTGCGTACCAGGCAGGGAGAACGCAGCAAAGAACAAGCCAGGCAAGGTGTTTGTTCCCTTTTCCACTGACATGAAGGAGATGACAAGAAGCAAGGAAACCACAAGTCTGTTCTGTGTGTCTGAGGCAGAGTTTGGGGTTGGTAGATGCAAACTAATACATTTAGAATGGATAAACAACAAGGTCCTACTGTATAGTACAGGGAACTATATTCAATATCCTGGGATAAACCATAATGGAAAAGAGTAGGAAAAAAGAACGTCTATATGTGTATAACTGAGTCACTTTGCTGTACAGCAGAGACTGGCACAACACTGTAAATCAACTATACTTCAATTAAAAAAAAAGAAGGAAAATAAGTAATTTTAGATAGGGATAAAGTACTTGGAAGAAAATAAAATGGGCTAACAGGATGAGGAGGAAGGCTTCCTTTAGACAGAAGGACCAGGAATGGCCTCTCTGAGGAGGTGAAATTTGAGCTGAGGCTCCAGTTGCAAGAAGGAGGCAGACAGAATGCAGAGGGCAAAGGCAAAGATCCTGAGGTGAGTTCCAGGAACCTCCCGGGAGGCCTGCTGGGAGGAAGCGTGAGCTGCGGGACAGCTGGGAGGTGGGGGAAGGGCAGGCAGGGGCTGGATCCTGAAGGACCTCAGAGGAGGCCAAGGTGTAGAGCCTGGATTTTATTCTGAGCCCACTGAGAAGCCAGTGGAACATTTTTGTAGGCAGGGGAATTCCGTGATCTGGTTGCTGTGTGAAGAAGGAGAGCAAGATAAGAAACCGGGAAATGAGTAACTGCTGGTTTTGTAGGTCAGAAATGGCTGAATGCTGGTAATTCATCTGGTTCACCCTGATTCCTGTCCTGTTAGACTGTCATTGAGAACAAGAGAAATGTCTTAATAAGGCTCTGGTGGCCGCTACCACCATGAAGTCTTCCATGGCAGCACCAGGGACCATGGCCCTGAACCAGGAGGGGGAACTGAACCTCCCAGGTGGCTGGAGGTGGAAGCACAGCAGAGGGGTCTCGCTGTGTCCCTGCAACCCACACAGTGCACAGGAGATGATCCCTGTTACTGTTTCTGTTCTACCATCATCCCAGGTACTGAGTTATTCACGCTCTGCCAACACACAGCACGCTCGCCACCGATGCCCTTGACCACCTGTGCTTATCTGCTCAATCACAGACACAGACAGAGAAGGGAGGGCCTCAGCCACGGCGCTCCTCCCTGGCTCTTATTTCTCCTACTGAGCACAGGCTCCGGACGTGCAGGCTCAGGAGCCGTGGCTCACGGGCCCAGCCACTCCGTGGCATGTGGGATCTTCCCGGACTGGGGCACGAACCCGTGTCCCCTGCATCGGCAGGCGGACTCTCAACCACTGCGCCACCAGGGAAGCCCTGCTTTTTTTTTTTTTAAATTTTTATTTGAGTATAGTTGATTTACAAGGTTGTGTTACTTTCAGGCGTACAGCAAAGTGAATCACTTATACATTATATATATATATATATATATATATATATATATATATATATATATAGCCATTCTTTTTCAGATTCTTTCCCATATAGGTTATCACAGAATATTGAGTAGACTTCCCTGTGCTATACAGTAGGTCCTTATTAGTTACCTGTTTTATTTATAGTAGTGTGTATATGTTAATCCCAATCTCCTAATTTATCACTCCCCCCCACCCCCGTTTCCCCTTTGGTATCCAGCAATCCCACTCCTGGGCATATATCTGGAGAAAACCATAATTCGAAAAGATACATGCACCTCAATGTTCATCCTAGCTTCTTTGGAAGAAGGGAAATTCTTCAGAGCAGGAGAGAGGAATCTGGGTAAGAGGTGACCACAACCACTGATTAGCGTATCTGTTCCGTACAGTGACAAGCCTCCATCTGCATCTTGAACAGGTTCCAGTCTTAAGGATTTTGTGGTTAAGCAAAATGCAGATTGGTGAACTGCCAAGCCTGATTTAGCACTTGGACCAGATTAACACATTCCTATGCTTCTCTGCATCCACATTTTACTTTGGTGCCTGTGACGCTCAGTTCCACAGTGGTATGAAGGTGATGCTTTAAATTCTGTGTGAGAATATGGCACCAAAGTTTATCTTGGGGCTGTGTAACCGATATCTAGTATCCAGTACTTGCCATGCATTTTAAGAAATTTCATGAGGCTACCGTTACCATTCTTCATTTCCAAGACCATCAGCTGTCTAGTAATCAAACAATACCTTGACGTTATTGTACGCTTTGGTTTTTCTGTTTTTATCCTTGAAGCACAGAGGGAACGTGCTTATTTAATGCCTCAACCATCTGGAGACTGTTATGGAGAAATCCCCTGGGGCAGAGACAATGAAACTTCACTGTAAATCAAATCCCACGTGAATCATTATTGATTATCAGCCAGGAGGGCGCTGTGTTTGGGATAAAGTTTGAAGAAAGGGCAAGTACTTTCTCTTTGAATCTATTAGAAATTGGTTACTGAGGGCCTCTGGGGCTGCCCAGAGTCATTCTTAATTTATTCTAAGATCCGTTGGGTTTGTTAACATTGGTCAATCATCTAGAGTAGCAAAATAGGCCACTGACCTGAAACAGAGAGCTTAAAATATGTAAATTATATAAAGATGAAACCACTAAGGTATTTTACTGTCTCCCTGGAACTGAGTTCTGCAAAACTACACCAAAATCAAGTCCTTTTCAAGTACACAGAAGATGTGGTTTTTTGGAGGGGATCATAATGACCCAAAAATGATAATGTTAAGGGAGCCTAGAGACAGCTTTGTCCCAAAGGTGGCTAGAAGTCAAATACTGGCTACAAAGGGAGGCCAACTCTACCAGCACAAGCAGGCTTTTTCATTCCATCTAATTTCTCAGGGGAATTCAACACATCCTACTGGGGTACCTGGGACATCCCAGTTACCCCAGTGCATAGGAGATCAACACCAACAGCCAAAGAATTCCACCCTACTTTGAGCTACATTTTAAAAACAAAGAAAAGATTTGTGTGTCAGTAAATATCGACACACATAATCTCTAATACTCACCAGTCATTCCATTCCCGACGTCACCCTTGATAAACAAGAGATGACCAATGGTATCTGCAAAGTGGAAATGACTTTTCCCCTGCTTCTGATTCAAACACGACAGACCAATACATCATTTTGTCCAGGTACAGGCTTTTATATTAAACATTTCCCTTTCAATTATTCACCAAAATAAAGGGAAAAATACATATGTGAATTCTTGTATCAATCAAATAGGAGGTTTGCCTCAAATGTTTCTGATACTGAGGAATATTCCATTTGCTGTTCTTTCTTGGGACAGAAGCCTAAACAACCAACCAAACCAAAAAAAACACCTTTCTTGGGCCTCCCTGGTGGCGCAGTGGTTGAGAGTCCGCCTGCCGATGCAGGGGACACGGGTTCGTGCCCCGGTCCGGGAAGATCCCACATGCCGCGGAGCAGCTGGGCCCGTGAGCCATGGCCGCTGGGCCTGCACGTCCGGAGCCTGTGCTCCACAACGGGAGAGGCCACAACAGTGAGAGGCCCGCGTACCACACAAAAACAAAAAAACAAAAAAAAAACCTTTCTTTTTCTTTAACTTTTATTTTTTTATTATTATTTTTAAAATATTTTGTTTATTTATTTATTTTTGGCTGCTTGGGTCTTAGTTGTGGCATGTGGACTCTCTAGTTGAGGCACACGAGCTCAGTAGTTGCAGTGCACGTGCTTAGTTGCCCTTTGGGATCTAAGTTCCCTGACCAGGGATTGAACCCGCGTCTCCTGCATTGGAAGGCGGACTCTTAACCACTGGACCACCACGGAAGTACTGAGAGCTTCTGAAAGTACTCTTTCTATTCATCAAGAGTTTCTGGCAGGGAAAAGGTCACTTTCCAGGTTAAAAACAAAAAAAATCACAACTAGTAATCTGACGGTAATGTTCTTGAATGGAGCTTGAAAAAATTCCCTGTAGTCTTTTCAGTGAATTGAAAGAAGACTGCACAAACACTTGTTTGCATGCGTTACTATCTAATAAACGTGTGCTCATATGTGTGTATCTCACAGAAGCACAAGAGGATTCAGACCACCAGTAAAAGATTATATACACCATCATCATCCCCGGGGATTTAGTGCCAACTCCACATACAATGAACAAAAGGCCACACAGACAGTGCCACGAAACGGGGGGGGGGGGGTTATTACTGTGGTGGTTATTATTTCAAGGCAGAGTATCTCTTTGCTCGGGGGAGTCAACCCAGCTCACTTTAATTCTTTCCTTCCTTACATTCTCGGTGGTAAGTTTCTAGTGTCCCCAAGACCTCAGAAAGATCCATGTACTGCTTAGGGCACTAAATGTATTAAGTTGTTACATATTCACTCTGTGTTCGATAACACCAGAGCCGGGGCTCACAGACAATGGTAATGTGCCTCCTGTAAAACGGGCACAAAGACACACCAAACACACTTACGCCTACTTGCTAGAGTCGCTCCCATAAGCTTAACAGTCACATCCCAACTCATCTCTGTTGTTACTCTTAAAAATGTAGCCTCACGCCATCTTCAGAATATCAAGTCTATAATTACTTTTCAGCCATCAATGCATATCAAAAATGTTTGTAAAATGGATAACTAATAAGAACCTGCTGTATAAAAAAATAAATAAAATTCAAAAATTCAAAAAAAAATGTTTGTAGTAAAGATATAAGATAGAAACACTTATATTCCCTAGTTAACATTTGGTCTTCTCATTTTTACTGAACCCTTCCAACATGAATATGATGCCATCAGGAAAAGCTTGTTTAAGAACTGAAGCAGAAGAAAAGCTTTGGGGCCCCTTTTCATGCTGGTTACTTATAAGTTATTGATCTGGGGTGGTTTCTCTCTTGCTCTTTCTCATAGAGGCAGATGCTTCATTAGTCTCACCCTAATGGCTGTCGTTTCTACCCATGGATTAAATCATACGTGTGTATTGCACAGTACGTTCACCTATTTTATGTATAATATGAATTGGCAGATTGAAAAGTTAGATCATTTTTTAAAAATTAAAAGAGGCACATCAAACAGAATATACAATAAGTCTGTAGAAAATATAAACCCCAAACAAGTGTTCCCATACTTTAGCTATTCATTCCTACATGACTCCTTCCCCCTAAAATACAAGAAATGCCTACTTTTTTCTAGAGTTTAAAATCAGGATAATATTTCATGGGGTGAAATTTTTATTGCTGTTAGATCAGTTATTTCCATTAAGGAAATGTATAATGATTTAATCACTAACAATACAAACATCTTTTGTTAGAAGCACATTTTACATTGATTAGAACTCCTTGGGTTGAACAGGCTTTTAAAATACTGAATCTAAAAACAGTTCTATCAGGATCTGTAGAGACATTTTTGCTAAGTGCTCACTGGCCTAAAAATATCTTTTAGAAACAATTTAGCTAATTTGACTGGGGGGTTCACATGAACGTATTGACCCACAGACTGTGATTTCCTGTATGACAGAACCTACCAAATTAGTAACACAATCCAGGTCAAGTTTATAGGCATAATAGAGTTCCTGAAAAATATAAGCAGGTCTATGGAGATACTTTTTTTTTTCAATGATGGGGTTAAGTACGGATGAGTAGAGGGCTGGGAGCATGGAAAGATGAAAACCACAATTGAAGAGTTGAAGTGATGTCTCCCTTTTCACTGCAGTCTCCTTTGTAATGAAAGGCAACATTTACTTTCATGTACCTTGATGGGAACATGCTGTTGACTGTTTCACAGAAGTAACAGCAATCCTGGAATCATCCTCAAACTGAAATAACACACCACACTGTCCAGTCTTTACCACACGCCCCAGAAGAAGTTACTTCTCAAATGTTGGGCTTTTAAAAATAACTGCATGCTTTATTTACAAACACTAATATTGAATTCAGTGATTCCTCTGGGGGGGGGGGGGAAATGCCATTCCTAACTAGCTTTCCATAAAACAACAAACGTCAGTGGTCACTAGGTAGAAAATGAAGGGGTGGGGCGAGGTGGGACGACCACCTTTGTCTTTCATCCTTAGCAATGAACATGTCTGGGATGCGCAGACGTCTCCACGACTTCAGGATTGCCTAATTACTAAAATAAAACACACTTTACACATAAATCAATAAATCAACCTGCAATGGCAGGACTGGTAGCCGGTTACTAGACAAAATGAATATGCATAAGCACCACCTCCTAGGAGAGCTTCTGTGCCAGGGCGGATCACAAATTCTCAAAGGACGGTTCCAGGAAGGCGGCCGGCAATGCCCCGTGAGAAATGACACGTAATTTTACCGGCCAGAGAAAATGCCCTGCCAAGAAGTCGGGAGGAGGGGACGTGCTCAAGCCGCAGGCGCCCCGGTGAAGACCCCTTACCTTGGGCAGGGGTCGGAGCAGGCGGGCAGCCGGCTGGGTCCCCGCCGGCCCCGGAGCGCACCCGGCCCGAGCCGGGCGAGGACCGCGCACCCGGCTGCCGCTCCGAGCGCCACTCCGCTACTTACCCCGTCGGCGTTATTAATAGATGTTAATGGCTCCCTCAGATCCAGGAGAAATCTCTTTCTTTTTGTTATCTGTAAATTCCAAGTTAAAAAAAAAAATCCCGAAGCAGCAGTGGGCTCCCTGGTGCCGTGGATGCCAGTCCGCATTCCGCCCCCAGCCGCCTCCACCCTCCGAGCCGGCCCCCAACTTGCTGCATCGGCGGCCAAAAATCAATCCGAAGCCGGAGCAATCGGGCGCGCAGGCAGACAAAGACTTCACCTCGGGCAGGGCCGGAGTCTGGCTTTGCTTTGAAAGCAGTAACCTTGCCAGTGGCATTACAGAGAGGGGTCCTACATGTTGTTTTTCTCCAGAGGATTCTTCTATGACATGAAAAAATACTCACGTCCTGACACCGTCCGGGATGCTGTCCCTTGACTGTGGGACAATCACGTCCCACGATCTTCCAAAAAAAGATTCCTAGTCCCCTTTGTGTGAGACCAGAAAGCACTTGGCAGTCTTCTGGCCCCCATACTCCTGACACCCTGTGTTCTTCCCTGACACACCCACCCTACTGGCATCCAGTCCCAAAGGACCTTCCTCTCTTGCCCAGGAACAGCCTTCTAGGGTCCCTTGGGTTTGGGGAGGGAGAGGGGAGGGAGGGAGTCCAGAGGGAGAAAAGCGGGGAGGAAAAAAGGAGGAAAGGAAGAACGGAAGGAAGGAAGGAAGGAAGGAATTAGGCTTAGTCCATTCAGAGGTGTCATAGTTAATATCAATCAACTTTTGCTGCTTTTAGTTCCAAGACAAACTATTTTACTGAATAGGTGAAAAATTAAAAAAGAAAAAAAAGTATCCGGTGAGATTTGGTCTGAATGCACTTTAGCGGCCGACATACAAAGCACTGTTGTGTCCGCCCCTTTGGCTGTGTTACTTAACCCCCAAATGAGCCAGACCATCTAGGTGTGTCACATACCAAACACCCAGCAAGGCCTGCCATATTGGTGACTGAAGCAACCCATGTTACCAATTCGGCTGGTATCTGCCAGAAGAGTATGTAGTTCAACTCAGCTAAGAACTCACTAATTTTACAATCTGTGATAAATCAATCTGTGGAGGTGGGCCGTGGGCAGGGGACTAGCTGACTTCCAACTTTCTTGACACTCAGGATCTAACACGCTTGGAAAAGGAGGCCCCCTAAACTAACAGCCTTTGTTTCTTCATTGTGTCTTCCAGTTCTTGGTCCAGAAATCGTCAAAGGACCTTTGTAGTTAACACAGAACCATGTTAAACATGCCTGTTACGAATTTTAATTATTTTAATTAAGTTACCTTTTTCTATTTCTTAGTATTCATTCATACCTATATAACTTTCTCCAAAGTAATAAAGCTCCATTAGTATAATTACTATTTTTCAGTAAATCTGATTTCCCTTTTCACCATGACTCTCAGTGAGAATTAATGGTATGATAACTATAGAGGTTGCAACTGAAGACACAAATGAGAGAAAGACTGGGAATTTCACTAGAACCTTGGAATAGTTTTATCAATTCCTTATTCTCTTGCCCTTCTCCATCCACGGGCCCCACAAAGAAGGACAGGATAAAATGCAATAAAGTTTCAGAATAATGGATATTTTGAGAGAGAGACATACTTTATAACAGCCAACATTTCTTTTTCTTTTTTTAATTGGCTTTTAATGAGCAGCTGCAAAAGTTCAACAACCTATTAACCACTTCAGGGTCTGCTTTATGAGAAATGTGATCTGCCTACACAAGCCAGAGCCCTGCAGATTCCAGTAAAGAGGGGTAATACAGTTTTAAAAATAAATCAATATACCAAAGTAATTGCACTGGGCATGCATGGTCTGGGAGGTGAAGGTGGTAGGGAGAGCAAGGTAGACTGAGATTCACCTTCTTATATGCAGATAAAGAACCGCAGCTATTTCCTTGTTTTCACCCAAAGAATGAAAAATGTCATTAATTTCTTCAAGACAAATGCAAGCAACTGGCTTTGTTGCTGTTTCTCCCTCCCTCCCCTTCCCTCCGTCTCTCCCTTCTCTCTCTCTCTCTCTCCAGCTTTAGAGAAAGGCAGCGGTAAGATTATAGCAGCGATGGAATCACAGGGTCTGGCTATATTAGCAGAATCACAGACAGCACTAGGGCGATGTCTTCGCTCTCCAGCTCTCTAATTATTTACCCAGATCAAGCCTGACTGCTGGAAAATCAGCTCTCTCCAGGAGGTAACCAAGCTGAAAGGTTCTTTTCACTGAGAAATGATGGGCTGGTGGCTGGCATCCAGCCTACAGGCCAGTGCGCCCTTGTGGGCAGTGTCACGAAATAAATACCCAGGACCACACCATTTCCTTCCTTCATCCCCAGGAAAGTATTGGTCAGCTTCAGAAAAATCAGCAGAGAAGAGCATGTCTGTTGTACAGAAAACACACAAAGATTGAGCCCCTACAAGACACTGTTCTTCAGAATTAATTTGGTGAAATGAGGAACGGAGCAAGCTGAGGTTGCTGGTATTTTATAGCTGGAGTGTCCGTGCAAAGTCCCTACATGCAGACAAAGCCGATTGCTTCATTGTTCCCACTGACGGGTGCTGTTTTCTCTCGTGCAGTTTTCTCTCGTGCAGGTCTCCAGAAAACAGAAACTGTTCGGGCAACATTTATGTTCTAATTTGCTTGGGCTCTCGTAAAACAGAAAGCCACTAGCCCTCTGTCAGCTCCCATGCCCCTCCAAAGCTTTGGGTCACTCTCTTGACTCCACAGAAGAAAAGATTTTTTAAAAATCAATTTAAAGCAATCTCATTTATATTTGTCTGTTTCTAAAA
Organism: Mesoplodon bidens; assembly: GCF_964165515.1. Lineage (NCBI taxonomy): Eukaryota > Metazoa > Chordata > Mammalia > Artiodactyla > Ziphiidae > Mesoplodon > Mesoplodon bidens. The sequence continues at coordinate 47,385,545 of NC_138172.1, read as the reverse complement.
GCTTTGTTAGAAGCGACACAATTCAAATGCTTTGCACTTTCTTATTTGCTTTCCTCGGACTGCAAAACTACTGTTTCACACATGCAAATTTTTAATTTGTCAGACGCACGATGGGATGGATCACCTTCAGATTCCTTTATTTTTCACTGCTAACGAACATGGCTGCCAGCGAGGATCTGTCTGAACGTGAACGTGAACGTGAACGTGAACGTGAACGTGAACGTGAACGTGAACATGGGGGCCTGGCACACACATTACCCCTGCTCATTTACCTACACACTTCAGAAGGTGCAATGTCAGGGTTCATCCACCAAATCTATAACAGGTCTGGGGAGACAATGTACATATTGTTGACTGGTATTTCAACTTTATGTTGTGTTTATTCTAACGCTATAATCAATTTGTATTCTCCGCATATACAGCCACCTCTTAATAGTACATTTGAGGATTCTTTTTCCCTGCCTCTCGGTCAGGAGTGGAATTCCAAATCTGCTGTGGTCGGTTAGACTGCCGATTTTTAAAAACAAACTTCCATTTAAAAAATCCCTCTTTTGGACAACTGACATTCTAACTTGAGCTTGAGAAACCATGGAATTTTATTCCTGCATTCAACATCTAACCAAACTACTTCCTTTGAGCTCAGCTGGGATTTGTAATATATTCATCAAATTTCTATCATGAAACATTTGCATCAATATTACAGTTTCCTACGTTCAGGAGAAGGGGCTCAATAAATTCATTATTTAGAAAGTAAGTATGGGTCTGCTAAAAGTCTATATCGAGTTTCTTATTAGACACCATAGAAGCACACCAAGAACCAAGTATTAAGAGAAAAATTAACAGAATTTTGAAGAGGGTATAAACTTAACCAGGTGGGATCATGGGGTCATCTCTATTTCCAATATAGGAATCACTGCTCAACTGTCTGATGATATCATTTAAAATAGGGAAAAGTTGATCTTAGTAGGAGGGGAAAAAGCCCTTACCCCATCTCATGTTAACAAGTTGTTTTATAGGAAAAAAGAGAATAATTTATATTAAATTATTATTCATTGGGAGAATACATATTAATTATAAACAATTTCCTCTTTGATATTGAAAAAAAAATTAGATGGAATGTAGAGAAATTTTCCCTAAGTTCTAAGAGAAAATAATAACCTCAGAATTCTCAAAACCATCACACAGACTATAGACTACAGCGTCCAAATTTGGAATTTTTTATCTTCTATAGAAAAATGTTTATTGTAGTGATTGGAGTTTTAAAAAAGCCCCTCTTTGGACGCTGGGGACATTTCCACTGCTCATAGGGTTTGCAGCTGTTTAAACATTTTGAGCTTTTCGTCTCAACTGGGTCTGGCTCTACTCAGACCAAAATCACTGTTTTATTCACCTGAGTGCAGGGCAAGTTCCACTTTCCTTCTTGGGACTACTTAATGGTCCCCCCTCTATTTTTCACACAACAATACCAGATATAAAGTTATGGGAGCATTGATACATACCCCTAAAACAAATGGACTAAGGCAGGACCACCCCAGCCTGGAGAAGAGCCATTTGATTTGCTTTATGGCCAAATTATTTCAGGATGGAGAAGCAGCATAGTCGCCTGCATGGGGGCATCCCTGGAGGAGTGCAGACCACCTGTGACATCTCATCTCACAGCCGATGAACTGAGCTTTCCTCCTGGTCTAGATTCCCTTGGATGTTCCCTTCCTTGGCCTTGGTGCTAATCTTTATTGGCTGTGTGTGATCCTCATGTTTTCATGGAGGCCGTCCAGTTGGACCACGAGTGCTTTGTGAGTTGCTCATGAGGAATCACAAGATAGTAATTATAAAAACCAATACTGGGCTTCCCTGGTGGCGCAGTGGTTGGGAGCCCGCCTGCTGATGCAGGGGACATGGGTTCGTGTCCCGGTCTGGGAGGATTCCACATGCCGCGGAGCGGCTGGGCCTGCGCGTCTGGAGCCTGTGCTCCGCGGCGGGAGAGGCCACAACAGTGAGAGGCCCGCGTACCGCCAAAAAAAACCAAAAAACAAAAAAAACCAATACTACCTTATCGAGTTATGGGGCCAGGGCGGCCTAAGTCATTAAAGTATCAGTGTTTGAAAGGAAACTGTAGTAGACCCGAATGCAGTTGGCGTTTATACAAACTTGACACGGCAGCACTGCAGCGTGCAGGGGTAGGGGGCTGGCCTATTTGCAGAAGAGGCAAAGTGACAGGAATGAAGCGACACGAGAAGCTCATGTCCCGGTCCAGGATTATGTCTACTGAATCAGGGTGTCTCCCTCAAGAGTCTGAAGCTCTGAATGTCCAGTTAATACTGGGATGGGATTGTCCCCTGGTTTTTCTGGGAAGCAAGGGCCTCTTGTTACTCTCTACCCTCTTTCAACCCTAATCCCCATTCACCTTCACCCTAAAGGCTACTCCCATCCCCTGCTCAGGCCAGCACCGTCAGTATCAGGAGTGCTGCAGTTGGAGCCTGGATCTGAGACTCCTTTGTTTACATAAGCGCAGGTAAAGGTGACCCCAGTGTGATGCCACACTCTGGCTAGGATTCCACCCGTGTGCAGAATGGAGCTTGAGTCTGTCCGACCAACACCAGCATCTAGAACTGGGGCCTGTTCATGAGCAACAACTGAGACATGAGGGTGCGACTTGTCTCAGCCAAGGTCAAGGTCAGGAACCACCTCTACGTCTAGTTTTCTGAGTTCTTTGGTCTTTCCCCTTTGACTACCATCTTATAGTCTTTCTATCATGGCCTCGCTATTACAGCTGCTCCAACCAAAACTCCATTTTACCCCAGCTGTCATCATCTGTGACGATCCTGTAACAGGGAAGAACAAAGCTGACTCCATATTGGATCTGTTTCTTTTACTGTAACCTTTGTTTTCTATTGCTTTTGCTACAAGTTAATCACTAAAGGGATGTTGCCTATAAGCTTAAAGCATACATAATGGCCTATCCCGGGGAACCCTGCCTCCCCTGCCCCTGGTGTTAAGCTAAAACACCTTTGTTTAAGTTCACAGGAAACATCCTGACCAGGCCCACCTGTGAATGGCTGCAGGAAAGAAGCAATGAACACATCCTCCCCGGAGTCTGGCCAGAACCAGGAAATATCTGCAACAACTTATCACCTCCCCCTCTTTGTTCTATAATAGAAACTAGCATCCAAACCCAGGCAAGATGGTTCTTTGGGGCACAAGTCCACCGTCTTCTTGGTCTGCTGGCTTTCCAAATAAAGTCACTATACCTGGCCCCAACAACTCGTCTCTCAATCTACTGGCCTGTCATGCAGTGAGCAGTATGAGCTTGGACTGGGTAACAATCTCACCTCAAAACCCTCAGCTGCTGATGCGGACACGGGCAGGGCCAGGTCCTGTAGCAGGAGGTTTCGGATCCTGCTTTTCTTCCCACCTCGCCTGCTCTTTGTTTTTCTAATGCTGTCAGTGCTCTGTCTGGAGACTGACCACACCTGACCTGTTGTCAGACCTCAAGAGCTCCAGATGAGAAGACTGGCCACGCCACTTACATGCTGATGAAAGTCAACACTTTCCTGGACAGACCCAGACAGTCCCCAGATTCTTCAGAGGAAAAACTGTCCACCTGGCTTCACAGACCATCACCATATCTGAACCGTCCTCACTGAGGGACCTCGTCTTGGCCGTGAACTGGAGATAAAGGGATTTGATCCCATTATGGCATATAGGGTTTGCACACTTGCTTCTTTCTAGCAGTTAGTTCTGCTCAGGCTTGGCTGATAGACCGGGCATGGAACGGAGAGGGCAGCATCCAGCTTCTCTGAGCCTCAATTTCCTCATCAGTTACATGGGAAATGTACAACCAGCCTCACAAAGTTTGGGTAGAGATGAACTGAGATAACGTGTGAGAAATCTGGCACCGAAGGCAAATCTTTGTTCATCCTCTCTAACCTACCCAGGATTTCGGCCACCAGGAAGTAGTCCATGGTCACCATCTTTTTCCTGGTGAGAAGAGACCTGTCCTCCAAGCTCCCCAGAAACATGTGCAACAGCTGCCTTGGGGAGGCCCTGGTCGGCTGTCAGGGAGAAATGGCAGGTGGGTGGTGGACAGGGGGGCTTCTTTCTCCACCTGCCTGTACCAGCCCTGTTACCTCCACCAGGTCCTCCTGGCTTCTTAGCAGATGGATTCCCAGACATTCCTGTCTTTAGACTCTCTCGGGTTTACCTCTCTGTCCACCCAGAGCCACAGCTGTAAGGCCACCCTAGAGGTGAGCAACACACACACAACCCTGCCAGTATGGCCCTTACCAGCTAGTGGGGACAAGAGGGACAAAGCAGACCACTGAAACTACAGAGCATTATGAAGAAACACAGGAAGCTGGAGCAGGTGGCCGGCGAGAGGGGAACAGGAGACATAACACGATCAGAGTCGTGTTTCTCAAGTCTACCCTGGATGCTGTATGGCCGGAGATGGAGCAGAGGCTGGGGACAGGCAGACCAGATGCAGACGGAGGCCGGGGTAGGAGCCTGAAAAGGGAGGTGGTGGCCTCTGCTTGGGTGGTGACTCTGGGGATGAGGTGGTTGTGGGCGAGAGGGAGACAAAGGTGCCAGCAGGCTTGGGGCTTGTGCAGTCAGCTTGCTGGGGCTCCTGGGGCCTGGCAACTACAGAGGAGATTTTCCGTCCCCTGAAATGCACCCACATCTTGGCCATGAGGCTAAGAATATCCCACAAGGGAACATCCGAGGTAGGGAGGGTTGGGTGGGGTCCCTGAACCACACCCCTTACTGTACATAATGGCCTGAACCCTTGGGCCACCGTCTGATGTCTGTTTCACACGTGGCACTTGGACGGGGCAGAAGTACCTGTGAGAAACCTGAGTTGGCCCCCAGGTCCCCAACTGGCCTACAGAGGACCACGCCACTGGATGAAGCCTTAGGTTGGGATCACAGGGGGGTTTTCTCAAATGGGACAAGAGTCACGTAAACATGTGTCTTTCAAAAAGACAGGGAGGTAAACTGGAAGATTGGGGTTGACATATACACTCTACTATACATAAAATAGATAACCAACAAGGACCTACTGCAGAGCACAGGGAACTCTACTCAATACTCTGTAATAACCTATATGGGAAAAGAATCTAGAAAAGAGTTGATACATGCATATGTATAACTGATTGACTTTGCTGTACACCTGAGACTAACACAACATCGTAAATCAACTATACTCCAATAAAAATTTAAAAATAAGTAAATGGAACTTGAAAACAAACCAAAAAATACAGGGAGGTACACAAGGGCAGGTGACACTCCCCTTCCCCTCACCCCTGGCCTAGGGAGTCACAGGCAAAAGCAATGAACGAAGTACAGACAGACACACAAAGAATGGTGTCACTCTGATAGGACAGTCCATCTTCCCGAACTGGCGCCAACCCCTGACCTAATCTTATTCACCAAGAAGCAACAGCGCATCCAGAGAGAGCTGACGGAAGACAGCCCAGACCCCGGGTGCAGCTCGGCGTGGCACAGATGCATTAAATAAAGAGTAAATCACATCAGCTCCCTGAACGCTGTGATGTGAATCTTCTGATTTTAGGTTGGCGCCTCACTAGAGCTGTCAACCGTCTCTGCCTCTATAAAATAGGAATTACTACTGCTTTTCATTGGTTGGAAAATATCCCCAGCTGTTCCGAAGAGTGCTTTCCAGAAACCAGTCAGTTCTCGCTGCAACAAGGCTGAGCCCCTAATACATGCCAGGCGTGGTTCTCAGGGCGCTACACGTACACACTAATTCGGTCCTTGCATCCACCCTGGGAGGCAGTACTGTTATTTTACAGATTCAGAAACTGATGCACAGAGAGGTTAAGGAACTTGATCAAGGGCACACAGCAGTGACCGATGGCACAGCCAGGATTTGAAGCCAGGCCGTCTGAATTCAGGCCTGTGCTCCATGGTTCTCATGAACAGGCTCAGGAGCTCAGCCCTGTGCTGAGGGCTTCAGCCACTCACCCTGCCTCTCTTCTCCCCCAGCCCTGAAGCCTGTGTCCATCTACCTTGGTTTCCCATCTTGCTAATGTGGGTACCCGGGGGGATCAGGGCTCACAGGTATTGTGTGCCCCTGAGCAGGAACCCATTCCCCATTTTTTCAGCATTTCCCTAGCTAAGGTTTAGGCTGCCCTGAGACAGATGCCTGATTATTATCTGGGATAAAAAAATTCAGGGTGGATACTCCTCAGAAGCCAATATCCAGAGTTGAGAGCATATGGTTCTAAATTTTGCAGAGACAGAAATCTAATATTGAAACAAAAAGTAATTCTGCAAGTCTTTGAAACACTTCAAAAACTGATCTGCAGAGGCAGACATAAATCATTGTGAAGGAAACTTTTCTTCCTAAGAGGAAAAAAAAAAAAACTAAGGGGAAAAAAAAAGTTGAGGAAATGACTCACTGATGTGTATGGAGGCGAGAGAAAATGGGCCCTGAGGAGCCACATGGATGGTTTACAGAAGCCCGGAGGCCCAGCTAGGAAGAGGAAGCTGGGAAATGAGGCCCCTGGAACACATCTGACCTTCTAAGTTGCTCCTTCTTTTCTTCTTCCACAGCTCACGATTCAGAAACACCTGGGGAAGGTGGTGAGCCGGGCCTGGGAGCCTGGGCTCAGGCTGCTCAGCGTCCAGGCCTTGGAGATGCAGGACAGCAACAAGGACTGCCTCCACCTCTTCCTAGCTGTGTGACCCCCAGCCACTGGCCTGCCCTCTCTGAGCCAATTTCTTCATTTGCAAAATGGTGATAGCAGTACCTACTGCATGGGTGGTCATGAAGATAAAAGAAAGCACCCACACCAAGGGCTGAGGAAACACCACAAAGGGATAGCTAACAATGGCAGTAATAATAAGGCTGGTAAATCCCTTTCTGTCCTGGATCACGGTGCTCAGGGACCAGGTGGCCAGTTCAGGTCCAGCCCCGAGGGACAGAAAGCACATACCTTGGACATTCCCGATTCAAATGATGTCCCTGGAGCTTGAACCAACTGTGGGGCGTGATCCTGAACTGAATGGGACCCCAGGATGCTAAGCACCCTGTCTCCTCACTGGGCCCTCGGGTCAGAGCAAGTATTGCAGGCCTGGGGGGCTGGGAAGAAGTGGCCTGCCTTGGCGGTAGGGCAGGGTTGAGGGGTAGATACATCCAAGTAAAGAAGGGTTTCCAGGGACTTTGGATCTTCCTGCATGTTGGACTAGCTCCAAAACTGTGCCGCGTCTCGGTCAAGACAATTCCTTCAGGCCAACCTGTGTGACCAGTTCAGGGGGTGTCCGTGGGATCCCCTCACTGGCTGATGGAGCATTCATGCCAACGACCAGGGTTACAAATAACCATTGTCCTTCCCACGTGGGGCTCTAGTTTCCAATCCTGGGACCTTAAATCATAAACCAGCCTGCTTTCTCTCTGATTTGCCTGAGTGGGTGGGAATGGCTCCCCACCGCCCACACGGGCTGCCGCGTCATCCTGCAGAGGGACCCCGGGCCGGCTGGGCCCGTCACATGCTTGCGTCCAAGAGGCAGCCCACCACCTCCGCCAGCCCACGGGCTCCACGGGGAAGGCTCTGCCAGCGTCGCCTGCCCACTCAGCAAACTCAGGATCCAATCCCGGGCTGTTGGCCCAGGCCATCGCGCTGCCTGGGGACAATGAACCCTCTCGGTATGGCCAAATAGCCTTCTTAAAGCAATGCCGCTTGACCATTCTCAAGTACAGTAACTCCTATCAAGAAAGACATACATGGTGCTAAAGTGAACGACGGGGCCATCCTCGCACATAAAAGGACTTCTCTGTGCAGGCTTGTTGTGAGTTGTCCTTTTGCAGCGCCTTGATTGTCACCCAGAGATTGACAGCAGAGCCGAGAAGGCACTGGCCGTGTTCCCAGAGGGGCCAACCAGAGTCACCCACGTCCTTTGAGGCTGAGGCCCTGGGGTGGCCTGGGAAGGTGGGGTACCCGTGTGGCTCCTGGCCCTGGGGGGCTGCAGCGGAGGAAACCTGAGCGCGGAGGGGGAGGCGGCCTGTGTTCTTTCCCCTAAAAGTTTGCCGAAGGGACTATTGGCTGAAGGCCAAGTTTGGAATGCGCAGCAGCTCGTCCTCGGGCCACAGTCCCCTGGGGGCTTGGCTGTCGTTTCTGCTCTAGGGGTGAGCCCCAGTGGACCCCTGGCCTGACTGTGGGCATAGCCACTGCCGCAAAGGTCTCCACGTGGTGGGTGAGGCTCAGGGGTGGGACAATGACAAGGCCCAGGGGAGCCACAGTCGGCAGCACCAGCCGGGAGCACCAGCGTGGCGGGATCAAGAAGGGAACGTCCCCAACGACGGCCCGTGGGGATCTGCAGCGCTCGCTGAGTGGCCGCTCCCCTCTGCCCTGCGGCTGTGCCCTAAGTCCCGCTGCTCAGTCTCTGCCTGTCCCACCTTTACATCCACCCCACTCTGAAATACCTGACATGTTTGTAGTTCCTTGAATAAGCCCAGCCTTCGCACCCTCCCTCGGGCCTCTGCGTGCATCTGTGGCCTCTGATGCCCTTCTAGTTCCTCCTCCTTCACCAAGATTGAGCTCTGGAAGCTTCTCCAACTCGGCCCGGCTGGATGAGGCCCTCAGCATCTTGGCTCAATCCCTCCCAATGTTCCTCCCTCTCCTGATGGGCCGCCAGCCTTTCTCCCCACGGCAGCGGGTGGCAGGACAGCGCCCTTCATCTCTATGCATTTGTCCACAGCAGGGGCCTGGCTGTCCTCTCAGTCCCCGAGGGATCTCCCGGGAAAAAGCGGGGAGGGGATGGCTTCGAGGGTCTGGCTCAGCCATTTGAGGCTACCCTCAAAGCAGCTGCCCAAGAAAGGGGCTCAGGATACAGCCAGGTGGGCTAAGCCAGAGACAGGGGTAGAGGTGGGGTGGGGACAGATGACACAGGGAGGGGGCAACAGTGGGAGGGTTCCTGGCATCCTTTTCCCTCTACTACAAAGACGTGCCAACTGTGTCTCAAAATTCTCATTCCTTCCAAGAAGACCGGGGTGGAGAAAAGTGTTTTCCCAAAGTACCACCAAGGAGCTGGGAGGCTGCTCTGAGAACGCAGGGATGAGTGAGCAGCTCTGATGGGGGGTGGGCGGGGGCCAGCATGGGGAACAGAGTTCACTGCTGGGAGGATGACGCTGTGTGTATGTGCCTGGTCAGTGGGCGAGGGGTCCAGCACATCCACGCACAGGGGAAAACCAAAGGCCTGCTCACTGTCAAGGGCATCCAGTCAAGGGCACTTAAAAATGCCACAGGCACCTGGGTGGGAGTATGTGATGCTGATAGAGCTTTGCAGGGGGTCTGTCCTTGGATGTAGGGACTGACTGTGGCTGCAGGATGGAGTTGGGGGGTGGGAGCGGGGGCCCTGTGAGCAGCTGCATATGAGCCCAGGCAGATGAGGAAAGAGAACCAAGAACCAGAGGTGCAGGCGAAGGTGTGTGGATGAGTGGTTTGGCCAAAAGCATTGAAGGAAGCTCGCGGGTGACCTGTGAACGAGGCCTTGAGGGAGGTATAGATCAGCAAACACAGAGGGGGACGAAGAACAGGGGGACCACGCCCTGAGGCCTGGGCTGCAGGGCACAGAGGGCCCGGCTAGCAGCCTCGGGTGGCCGGGGGCCGTGAAAGCAGGGTTGGGTGGGTGGGGGAGGTGTGGACGGCGCTTTCCTCATCAAGATGCCCTTAGGAGCTTTGATGTGAGTTCTGTGAACTGACCTATGGTTCCACAGCTGAGAAGGAATAACTGGAGAGGAGAGCCATCTAAGCAGGCAGAGGCCAACTCAGAGCCTTTTTGATCAGGCCAGGCATGAGACGGTGCAGGTCTGAACTCGGTCAGCATCAGAGTGACCAGAGGACGTTGCAGGGGGACCAAGGCCGCAGGACTCGGGGACCGCACTGGGGGAGGAGGAGCAGCTGAGGTTTGCACCCTGATTGCCAGGGAGCAGGGTGGCACGGGGAAGGGGACTTGGCCCAGTTTCACATCACTGAAGGACACACCCGGCCGGAGCTGCAAAGCAGACTATGGAAAGGTCACCGCAGGCCCAGAGGTCATTTGCTCAGTGAGCAGAGCAGAAGAGATGAGACTTCAAAGAAGGCAGGAAGAGGTGAGGGGCGAAGATGCTGAAAGCCAGCATCACATCGAGGGTGGCTGGACGCATAGCAGGTGTCCAACAAGTGAATACAAGCTAAGCGGGGGCGACCCAGCTGAAACTCCTCCTGCACATTCTGAATTCCTCTGTGATGGAGCCAGATGCAGGCTGCATCAGCAGGCGCCAGTGGAGCTTGAAACTCGTCAGTGTCCAGGCCTCACCCCCGAGATTCTCACTCAGTCTGGTGGGGAACCCTGACGGCAGCATGTCTTGAAAACCCCCTAACCGTGAAGACGGGGTTGAGAGAACTGAAAGAAACGGTCTAATTCTACACATGAGGGGTGGGGCTCAGGAATTTGCTTATGAACATTTTTTCCTGAAGCTTCTCCTAGGTGATTCTGAGGCAGGACCAGATTGGAGGATCCTGGGTCTGGGGGAGATGGTGGGGTGCAGGCTGGGAGCTTCCAGAGGACAGAGCCGCTCACCCACCTGTGCCCACCACGCTCAGGCTGGCTCTCCCCACACAGATGGAAGCCTCCTGGGTATGCCGGGCAGCATGGGGTCCCCCTGGGGGCACAAAGGGGATGGTCACAGCTGCAAGGCACACTTCACCCCCTTTCCCTCCCACTTGCCTACCGCTAAAGTCTTAGGATGGTGGGAGCCAAAGAAACCAAGCTCCACCAGGACAAGTCCACTCACCCAAGGACTCTGTCCCAGAACAGGCTCTGAAAAGGTCACAGTCAGTTCAGTCAGAAGACCCTCTCCAATTATAGAGGAAGCTTTCACCGCCTTTAGGAAGAGGCCTGTCTGTGGGATGAGTGAGTTGTCATAACTTCTTAACAGGTCTCGCCTTGACTGAGGGGGTCCATACCCTTAAGCGCACTGGAGGTAAAATCCTTCCAGACACAGAGACCCCGGTGTAAGTAAACGGTGAAGCTCTAACCATGGACAACAGGATACAGTGACAAAAAAAACAAGGAAGAAGTGGTGGAAGAATCTTCTATAAGGGCAAATCCAGACTTTTGCCCATAAACCTCTTATCCTAAAGCCAGAATTCTGAGAGGACCTCAGAGGTACAGTCACAGCTAAACAAAGTAGCCAGGACCCAGAGAGATTCCGGGACAACAGAGAGACTGCCCAGTTGGAGACTGGGTCTCAGAGAAGCAACAAAAGTCAAACTCATGGAAGCAAAGAATGGAACAGTGGTTGCCAGGGGGGCGGGGGGGAGAATGGTAAGTTGCTAATCATGGGTATGAAATTTCAGTTATGCCAGATGAACACATTCTAGAGCTCTGCACTACAGCATGGCACCTACAGATAACAATACTGTACTGTACACGGAAAAATCTGTGAAGAGGCTAGATCTCATTATAAGCGTTCTTACCACAATTTAAAAAAAAAAAAAAAAAACAGAGCAGTAACAATATCATGCACTGGGCCCCGAACTGGGAGGACTCAGTTCTATTTAAAAATGTGGGGAAAAGAGTCTTAAAAAAAAAAAAAAAAAAGGATACATGTATATGTATAACTGATTCACTTTGCTGTACACCTGAAACTAACACAACACTGTAAATCAACTACACTCCAATAAGAATTTAAAATAAATAAATAAATAAAATGTGAACATAAGACAGCACAGCCACGATTTGCCTGGCAGCTGCACGTGGAGAGTGCACAGTGGTCAGCACTGACCCGTCCCCAGTTTCCGGAGTGTGCATGGCCCTTCGCTCACAGCATCCACAAAGAGGACTTTATGCAAAGCTGACTCACTTTCCTGACTGTCAGAGGCAACACTGTTCAATACATACAGCCCCCGGCTACATGTGGCTTTTTAAATTTACATTTTAATTAAAATTAAGTAAGATTTTAAAGATGCAGTTTCTGAGTCACACTAGCCACCTTTAAGCGCTCAGTAGCTACATGTGGCGCGTGGCTCTGTACTGGACAGTACAGACAGCGAACGTTTCTGTCATCACAGAAAGTTCCATCGGACGATGCTGCTCAAGAAGTCTGCTCTATAAGGGATCCAGTCAGTCTCATGTTCAGAACTAGAAAAATTAAGAATGATTAGTCATTGTGGTCACTGGTGGCGACATCCCTGGACTATTACAGAAGAGAATAAAAAGAAGAAAACCCTGGAATTTGGCTGATTCTCCTGCATTTACTGACATCTCTAAAGAAACAGGAACTCTCTCACCTCTATGCATGTTCACTTTGTGCTGGTTTTTTGTTTTGTTTTGTTTTTGTTTTTGTTTTTATTTAGCTGTCAACTTAAATCCTTGCCTAAAGAGTGTCTGTCTGTCTGTCTGCTTTAATCCAGCATCCCAGCTCTGCAAAGCCCACGTAAGATACCTCTCCTAAGAAGCGTTCATAAAGACCTGAGTTAGAGCTTTGCCCAGGCTGAAAATTCATGTCCTCCAGGTTATCTCCAGAGATTGTATGAGAGTGGAAAAGCCTGACAATGTGGGTCTCTAGTAGGTTTCATATTTTTAAGTCTTATCTTGAATGCTTATCTTTTATTTTTAACAAAAGTAAAGAAAAATGATTTTAAATAACTTGTGGAGAGGTATAGGTGTGTTTGCAGGAGTATAAGAAGAGCATGGCAATGAAACAATGATTCTGAACAGGGTGTGGCCAGCTTGCTGGAGAATAACATCAATTTCAAATTCTTGGCTTGGGAATAGAATTCAGAGGCTGGTCACTCCCTCTATTTGGCTGAGACAAAATCAAGTCCATCAGACGATGGGTCTGCATGTCCACACTTGTCAGTGTGACCAAAGCCCAGTCTTAAGGGAGGCAAGGGCACACTAAGATGAAGAAGTTTAACCTGAAAGTGGGATTAACTGGTTTCACTTGATTTTTTTTTATTTTTAAAAATAAGACTCTCATTCCTTAAAGCTACCCTCCTCCACTCAAAGCACACATACCAAAACCAAAATAGTCCAAAAAAACCATCACACATTACCCTTTCGCCAAATTCAGGCATAACCTTGGTGGATCAGCCTATCAGTAAGAAAATGACTTTTGCCACAGCATGTATTTCAAGCCAACACTAACCTGGGGAAACAGTTAAGCCTAATTTCTTTAATGTTATAGGACATTTGGTTATGTCTAATTCTCAGTATTGTTTCCAGTTAAACTGAAATGGTTTAGGCTTGTGTGAAATGGTACATATGTTTAACTATTAATAAATAAAGCATAACAATATACTTTTAATAAGTATATAATATACTTACATGATATAAATAGAATATATTATTAACCTATCAATAAACATTGGGCTGGCCAAAAAGTTTGTTCGGGTTTTCCCCAGCATCTTGCAGGAAAACCCGAACGAACTTTTTGGCCAGCCCAACATGAGATGTCATCAGCTGACTGTGAGCCCCAAGTTATCCCCTCTCATATGGGGGATATGGATTTTTTTTTGGTATACAATATAGTGATTCATAATTTTTAAAGGTTGTACACCATTTAAAGTTATTACAAAATATTGGCTATATTCCCTGTGTTGCACAATATATCCTTGTACCTTATTTTATACCTAATAGTTTGTGCCCCTTAGTCCCCTATACTGCTCCTCCTCCCTTCCCTCTCCCCTCTAGTAACCACTAGCTTGTTCTCTATATCTGTCAGTCTGCTTCTTTTTTGTTGTGTTCACTAGTTTGTTGTATTTTTTAGATTCTACATATAAGTGATATATACAGTATTTGTCTTTCTCTGTCCAACTTATTTCACTGAGCATAATGCCCTCCAAGTCCATCCACATTGCTGCAAATGGCAAAATTTCATTCTTAAGAGGAACATGGGGGTTTAATAAACCGAACTTGCTCAAAGCTCAGCAAAAGTTCTATGCCCTAAGCAAGTTATTTGAGCATGAGCAATTAAACCTGAAAATAAACATTTTATTAAATGTAAAACTAGATTTATTAAAAGTAATATATACCAAACTACTACTTCACTGATAATTGAATTAATACACTGTAATTTGTCTTTACTTTGCCTCAATGTGTTCTTTATGAAAGTGAAAAAACACCAACTTTTAAAAATGCGTATTACCCTTAATCCATCGCATCAGCCTAGTTATTTAAATCATTGTTGAAAGAAAAAGTAGTCTCACTACTGTTCTTCTATTAAATGAATATAACTTTAAATGAGCTGCTTCTAACAGCAGAGAGCTCTGACTCTGCCTTCTGAAAATGTTGCAGTTGCAAGAAAACAAACATCCAAGAGTTCCAGTTACTTCCTAATGTTCACTTAGCATATGTAGAAATCAAACATCAGAAACTGTAATGTCTCTTTCTGTGAAACGGCTGCCAATTCAACTCGGTTTTCAAAATCTGTGTTGACTAAAGATTTTTAAAAAGCAATGTAAAAACAAAAAAAAATGTAAAAACTTTACCAAGTACCTGGTGAGTATACTGATGTTGTTTTTAGTTCTACTGACATAAAAGATATGTGCTTTAACTTGTTTTGTCTTTAAATATTCTCACTGTAATATGGTAGGAACTGGTAAGAAAGCAATCTATTAAACCTAGGTATTTATATTACCAACACATAATCTTGAACATCTTTTAATCAGAAAACAGCTTGCGTAACTTCTTCTTGGTTCCTTTCATTTCCTCCCTTCAGTTTATTAAAATAAATCAGTAAAATGATCCAAAATTTAAGACAACAGCAAGGCCTGTAAAAGCACATTTCAGGCTTAAATTTCTGTGGGAAATTTCTTCCTTCCCATTCTCTCTGCCCTGCGATTTCATTTTTTCCTTTCGTTGGTGACACCCAATAAGTCCAAGTTTTAACATTTGCAGACATTCATTTCTCTGTAGGTTAAAAGTTAAGAATTTATTCAAATAGCTAATTCCTGAGTTTAAAGTTCTCATGTAACGTTGTTTTGGCTAAAATCTCAACAGCATAATTCCCCAAGCTTAAACAATTGAATGTGATTGCCTCTCTTTGTGCAAAAAGCCGCATACTATAAATAGTTTGTCATAAAACAGTATACATATATCAGGGACTATATAGATAAAAGATTTTACTTATAAAAGATATTACTAAAATCTATAGCTCCCCTATAATCATATACTGTTGAATCTCTGCAACTGGCTAGTTCTCAGATAATCCCATTTTCTTAGCAAACTTTGCATGCTCTCTTACTGCTAATCAGAAACCTTAAAAAACAAATCAGAAGCATTTTAATGAAGTAGATGAAAATAGGCAAAAATTCCTGAAGCCCTACAGAAAAATAGCAGATATGATCAGGGCCTGATGTCACATCTTTTATACCGTAATAGCCTCACTTGTCCTATTTTCACACACTCTGTGATAAGTAGGTTCTTCCAGTTGTCGGATAAGACCTGAGATTTAAAAAGTGAAAACTCTGCCATAATATGCTTTTAAAAATCTTGAATACCATAAAGGAACTGGAAGAGACACTTGTCTAGAACGTGATTTAGTTTTTGCCATAAAAAAGCAAACTAAAACCTGATAAGCAGGACTTCCCTGGTGGCACAGTGGTTAAGAATCTGCCTGCCAATGCAGGGGACACAGGTTCGAGCCCTGGTCCAGGAAGATCCCACATGCCGTGGAGCAACTAAGCCCGTGAGCCACAACTACTGAGTCCACATGCCACAACTACTGAAGCCTGCGTGCCTAGAGCCCATGCTCCACAACAAGAGAAGCCACTGCAATGAGAAGCCGGCGCACCGCCATGAAGAGTAGCCCCTGCTTGCAGCAACTAGAGAAAAAGCCCGCATGCAGCAATGAAGACCCAACACAGCCAAAAAAATAAATAAAAAAATTTTTAAAAAAACTTAAAAAAAAAAAAAACCTGATAAGCAAAAAGCGCATTGACTTCATTCACTTACAGGACACCAAGAATTCCTGACGGCAGATAGGCTGCACCCCAGCCGGTGGACTTGGAGAGTGTAATATACCCCACACCGTCTTGGGGTGAAGCAGGATAATAGCTCCTACAATACCCCATGTTCCCAGTGGGGCCAGATTCCACACAGACGACCAACGGCAACAGAGTCAGAGACAGCTACAGAAAGTAACCAAAAATACCACTTTCCCAGAAATACTTGCCATCACAATCACTGCTCTATCAGGAAAAGAGATTTTGAAGAATTACCCCTAAAACTTTGAAGTCGAGATTCCTTTACTTACCACTCAATAGGAAATTTAAAAAGGAAAAAAAAAAAGATTTCACTTTCCTAACGCATGGCTACTCCTCTGCTCAGTTGTTCTTAAAAATAATTTATGTAAAGCAGGATTTTCTCTAAATATACCGTGCTCTCCCATGTACACACTGAAAATATTTGCATACAGCGAGTGTATGCACTGATACACACATGGTAAAAAGTTAAAAAATATGGACTGCATAAATCAGTAGCTGATTTTAAATGTACACCAACTTAAACAGATTTGTTTGCAATTTCTGAATTCCTCAGGTAGAAAAGATCTTTCTTGCTGGCTGCGATTCTAGAAGATGTTTATACTCTAGAGGGTGTGCAAAAATGCTTCCCCATATAAACAAAGAAAGAACGGTCCCAGGATCTTGGTATTCTAACCTTGCCTTTGCTATTAAATATCTACCCCATGAATGTGAGGAGACTGGTGGAATCAGTCTGTCATGCTACAGTAAACATGATATTTTGCGTGCTGCCCAAGACATTTTTTTTCTCACGAATATAAGTCGCCTGCCATTTATTATGAGATATTTTTCCCCGACTGACACCCCATTATGTATATTCAGTCAAGCTCAAACAAGATTTCAAGTGATCAATATACTATTTGTGCCAAAATTCTATTAGCCGCTCTAGCAATAAACTCTGCAGCAAAACCAAAAATGGAGAAATATTTAGTGAACTGAATTATGTGGAAATCCATGTTTGCGGCAAGGAAACAGAGACAGGAGGCAGAAAAGCAAGGGGAAGAGAAGGCAGTGGAGATGTTTTTCCTAATAAAAATCAGCTTTCTAGAGCCTGACCGTTGATGAAATGTGTTAAATGCCTAAAGATTTTTCCAAAATAGCTTAAATTACATGTTGAGGTCTCTACAGAAGCAGGTAAGGATCTTCCCCTGGGTCCCTTTCTGAGAACAGAGAGTCAGGAGCCATCCTCAGGAAATCTGTAGAATCCCCCACCATCCAATGTCTTTGTAGAAAGAGTAATGGCCTCCTGCATATTTTAACACTTTCCATTTTATAACTGAAGTGTACCAGATCCCAACAGTGTGACCTTCATCAGCTGAGCTAAAGAAGTATTTTGCTTAATGGATGTGGTGGGAAAGCTAGCTCGATAGCAGCCGTAGGATTTCTTCTGGCACAAAAGAATGCTGCTCCTGTATGTACCTACATATCAAAATCTGTTTGCTTGAGCCAGGAGAAGATTAGAATAGGCAGGGCCACCCAGAAAGATGTGACATCTGGGGACGTGTCGAAAGTGTCAGTTCAGCATTGCCCAGACACCAAAGGTTCCTATTCTATTACCAGGAAAATAATGTGGTGAGGAGGAATAGAGAATAATACCAACGGACGGCTGTCATGGCAGTTGTATAAAGTTACATTGCTGTACAGTGAACAAATGTTGGTCTAAGTTGGGTATCCCTCCACCTACCCAAGGGGGTGATATCACCTCCTCCTAGCCTTTTACTTATGAGGCTAGAGTCTTGGTCAGAAGGAATGAAAATGGGAAGAACTGTTCTGCATAGAGCTCCAGAATTACCAATGTTTGACTATTTGGTTTGCTGAACTTACATTTTGAACCACTCGCAGGCAGGAGAGCAGAGTCACCATCCACTGTATCAGAGGAACACCTGTAAGATCAACATATTTAGATCATTAGCAGTCTGGGTAGTTTCCAAATTCCATTAGTAGCAAAGATGATTTACCATAATTTGACCAAAGGAGATGCACCCTGAGCTACATCTGGACAAAAGCTGTTTCTCATGATATTTCTAGTTCTAAAACCTAGAGCATGACTACTTTTAAATTGGCAACCTAAAGGAGGACACATTGTAAAAAAATATACTTTACTCATAATAGGAACTATTGTATGTGTTCCTTGCCTCTTCTTGAGGGTCCTAAGCACTAAGATACCCAAGCAAGGCAGAATCAGAGCCCAACATCCACCAGGGAAGAAACAAAAACTCTCCCCACTACCTCAAGTCTCTGCAAAATAAGTAACTGAATAATTCTAAATAGCAATTCTAGTTTGTGTAGGATGCATGCATATGTGGCAAACTGTGCATACCAAAGTGTATTCTTTCATTTTGCAGAGATGAATGTGCAAGTATTTAATGTCACATAATTTTAAGAGCAGCGATTTCCAAATGGTTTTTTAAAGGCAACTCCTACTAATACTCAACCCAACCCAATATTCACATACCCCCAAATGTACGAATTTTTCACTTTTACATACTTAAAGCCAAAGATGTTACTAATGTTACTAATCTTTCAACTCCCTGTAATAAGTGGATTAGCAAAGTGTGTTCTCTTTTATTTCCTTCAAAAATACACATAACCTCACATTCTCAAAAGGGAAAAAGGTAGATTTTTGGAGGCCAACTCTAAAGGAAGTCAGATATCAGACAGCTCTCTCCATCCTATAAGGCTCTCTAGTGTCCTAAACAAGCCTGGTGTACGTTAACACTATCTCGTATGGTGAAAAATGAGATTTGCTGGTGGGCCAAAGAAGCCCAGGTGTTTATTCAGCCAGCACATTCACTTCACCGGGAGGTGGGTGTTCTGGAATGCTGCTCATACAATGCTGTGTACACATTTACTGTCGGAACTCAAGGAGGTACTGTTCTGGAACCCTCCTGCACTGCAATTAACTATGTAAGTGGGCAGAGCTAACTTCCACGAAATAATCGCTGCAAATCTTAGGACAAGTCCCTCTTTGAAACCAGGCTACCAGGGCGCCAGTGTCTGAGCAAAGCACCAGAGACATCCTCTGGCAATTTGATTCTTGAAGCTGAAGATGAAATCTATTTTGATTTTAGAATGACCCGCAATCACAGGCAATTTACCTGATTGTGTGTTCCTGGTGAAATCGCAAAGCCTTCTAGGTGCTAGGATTGATAGGTGTGGTTTGTGGATTTAAAAGAGGGGAAAGATAGTATTAGAAAGAAGGAGAAAAGCAGAAGGTGGTTTCAGCAGCTTTGAAGTTACATTCGTTCCAAACAGAACATGCAATTTTCACCTGGAGTCTCACTTCAGACTGGAATAACTATTGATACAGTTATTCTGTTATATAAATGGTCACCACATCCAGATTTAGAAGTGCATTAATTCACTCCAGCCATCAGGGGAAAAGTAGAATTTTCTCTTCTTTAAATGATTTATTTGCCTTAAAAAAAATGGTAACATCAAGTGGGCATCCTTTTGAAATTCCTTTTTTTTTTTTAAAGAACAGGGAAGAAGAAAGTCTTGGTATCTCTGTTCCTCATGGTCAGACTCGCTGTCTGCAGTAGACGATGCGGGTTAGCATGGCTATGACAATAATGAATTGTGAATTTATAATGAATGCCTTTCTTCAGAGCAGCTCAAAACATTGTCTTTCCCATAGATTTGAAATAAGGTTTGAAATCTCCTCGCCTTGTTGCAGAAATGGCCTTCGTCTAATCTGACATGACATGACTGGGTTCTGATTAAAGGACCAAGCAGCGGAAGGTAAACTCATTCATCTGTTTCCTGCTGCCATTGTGCATCTCTGTTCTGAGATGCCCAGTGCTTGTCTATTCCACAAGCAGGTTTATTGCCTGAAAATGAAACCTCTCTTTCTAAAACACTTACTTTTATAAAGAAATTCCATTCAGAATACCAGAGCAAAAATAACTTTTTGGCTTCACTAAATGCTTTGATATTTGTCCTTCCGAGCACGTCTTTTAACCCCAGCATCTTAAAATTGGGAAGCAGCACCCACTTCAGATCCCTTTTCTATCCAAATCAACCTCTCAAAGTTAAATGGATATTTTAACAAGCTGACAAGTGAAACCACATAACACGGTGCTTTTTCAAGACCCCCCTATGGATTAAAGCCTAACCCCCCCCCAACCTTTTAGTAATTATTTAAATAAATGTTAACACCCAAGTCTAGAAACTGCCTCTCTGTGCACCACTGCAATTGTTGAATTCCTTTCCTGGCCTTTCATGCAGATGCTCAGAAACAGGGTGGGGCTCCCTGGTCCTGCATGCCATGTTAAGGGAGTCTGTGCTGCAAAGAAAACTCAATTAATCAGTCATTGTCCGGTTTTTCGGCATCCTTCACAAATACCTTTGAAATAATCATATTAGTAGGAATGCCACTATTTCTAATGTCAAGATTTAGGTGAAAATCTCTGGTGTCAACCCAAATGTTCTGTGCACAAGCATGGATGACAGGTACTGAAATGAAGGTGACAAGTCAAGGAATCGGGAAAAACCTCCCTGAAGAAAGGATGTGAGGAGGAGACGAGTTTTTCTGTTTATGGATATCTGTGTTAAAGATTTTATTTTCCTTAAAAAAAATTTTTTTTTACAGGTATGGTTATTTAGATTGTATAAGTAAAATCCAACCCTCCTAAGCCATGCCTTATGAGTCAGCAGGCCATGAGCAGTTCAGACAGTTCAGCCCAGAGTAAATGGGCAAGAGCTGTCTTTGGACACACCCATTTTGCTAATACTGACTCCGATTTTTTTTAAAAATCGTCGTTATGCTACTTGGTGTCTGACCACAGAACTTGCATCAAAAGCTGCACCCTTCCACCTCCACCTACGAGGACTCAGGCTCCCAGGTGGGATCACTTCCCTTCAGCTGTTTTATTGAACACAATTGCATTTGGGCTCATTTCTTCCTTGATGGGCAACTCCTGTTTCTTTTTCTCTCTAGTCTGCATGTTATCAGCTTGACAATCCCTTCAGAGGCATATGACAAATCAAATTGGCCATCATCGCATTCATCGAAGAAGGAGTTTTTTACTTCCAAGGACTGATTTCCTCCACTCCTCTTACAATCATGGACACACCAAAAAAGCCCATGTCTTGGGTTGGCTTTTTTTTTTTTAAAGGGGGGAGGGTGGCAAGAAATACTGAATAGATACAACTCACTCTAAGAACAGAAAAGCAATCAACAGCCAGAAAGCAAAGGGCACAGTCTCAGAATGTGATTTTTAAATACCTGGTGCCTACACCTTAAATTTAAAGCATTTATTCAAAAACTATCACTAGCTTTGAAAAACTTTACCAAAAAATGAAGTGAATTATTTTCATTATTTCATTATTTTCCTGTTCCATGTCTTTTTGCATGATTCAGCACTTTTAATACACAATCCTGCCAAGAAGTTAAAAGGTAAATGGAATATTTTCTGGGTGCCTTAAAGCCTCATACACTCTTTACTGAAGCCACCTGCTCTCCTGCTACTACAGGAGCATATCAGAAATACGGGGGTCACCGGTTTGCTGCTGTAACACCCAGTGACCACCTCGGAGCAGCGCAATTTCCCTCTTGGGTATCTAAGTGGCTTTGGGGGACGGAATGACCCGCCGCAGAGGCTTCGCCCCATCTCGGGCTCACCCTACTCGCCCGGGAGCCACACACGCACAGGCAAACTCGAATGCACCTGTCTAATCCCCATCAGCTGTAGCTACACCCTCCACCTGATGTGTCTTTTCAACCTTTGTCAAGTATCTCAAGACAAGAATTTCCCGAAGCCCTTCCCCCCAAATCTAGGTTTTCGCTGGAGCCCCCAACCCGCAGGAGCAGCAAGAGGAGGAGGCCGAGAGGGAGAGAGAGCTCGGACTCGCTCTGCAAACTTAACCTGCGCATCGCACGGACCCGCGTCCTAATCTGAGGACCCGCACGTCCTCCTGCACTCTCCCCGCAGCATCCCACGCCCACACTGCACACTCACCTGACGGTAGGCGAGCCGCGCGCCACTGCGGTCCAGCCTCCCGTCGCGACCTCCGCGGGCGAGTCTCCGCGCTGGGTGCCAGGGACCGCCGGCCGGCTCCGGGCAGGGCGGCGGGACACTGGGAACCGGCGGCAGGAGTGCGCCCGGGCGGGTCCGCGCCGAGCCCGAGCGAGCGGGCGAGCGGGGCGGGAGGGGCCATTTGTAAGCGAGCAGACGCTACCACCGCCCCTTACTCGCGGGGGGCGGGGGCGGGCGGTCAGGTGACGGCGGCCCACCCTCCGCCGCCGAGCCGGGTGGTTCCTGCCCAGGAGGAGCCCCCTGGCGCGCTCTGATTGGAACTCCCGCCGCAGTGGCGGGGGAGGGGGACACGTGACAGCCCGGCCCCGCGGCCCGGCGCGCCCCACCCACGCTGGGCACCCCATCTTCCTCCTGGAAAAGCCGGGGGACACAGGGAAGGCGGGGGAGCACACGGGGTGCAGGAGAGCCTACCAACCCTTTTTGCCGCCGCCCGGGGTGCTCCCGGTCACTGAACCCGGAGAGGAAGGGTTCCCCTGCGGCCAGCCAGCCTTCAAGGTCCTCCCACGCTGCCCTGGACCGCAGTACCCTCCCCCACAAGTCCAGGCACAGGCAATCGGTATAGACCATCGCCACTCCATGGATGCCGGTGGCACTTAGGAGTGTGTTTTGTTTTGTGTTTTTCTCTCTGCACACCGGCACAATGTGCCAGAGAGAACCCACGACGAGGCATTGCAGACACCGCCCAGCTCGGAGGCCCGGGAGACCCCCGGGGATGTCTGACGGCCCCCGAGCTACTCGCAGAGGGTCTCGGGGCCTACTTCCTCTGGAGGAGGAGGAAGGGGCGCCGCAGGAGCTGCAAGTCCCTTACCCTGCCTAGGAAGCAGGCCGGTGGAGGGGGGGAGAGGACGGCCATCGGGGTGCGAATCCAGTTTCCAGCCTCTGGGAGCACGTTGTTAATAATAAGGGTCAAATTAAAACGACTAAGCTAGTGGTGCTGGCAGCGACGCGCCGCAAGGTCGTGGGAAGCCCGGCTATTAATCACCCATAACCAGCATTGCTTTTCTCACGTGGGAGAATGGGGCCGTGGGAAAGCCCCCGGAGTTGCGCGCTGTTCTAAAGCCCCAGTGGTTCCGCAGAACGAATGGATTCCGCAGCCTCTTCCCCACCTCCCTGAGGCCCTCTCACTCGGCTGCACCACCCGAGAAGGCAGGGATTCAGAGAAAATGCGGTGTCACGTTCCCCACGGTGCCCGCTGACGCGTCTGCGCCAACTCCTGCAACACGTGGGGACCGCGAATCTGGGTGCCTGCTCCCCACTTGGGTGGTTATGTGGGTATACTTATACGATAATGTGTTATAACGAGACTGGAGGAAGTCTGTCTTTACATTGGATTCTCTCAAACTTTTGTCCAAAGGAATTTCGTACCCTATTAGGGCGAAGAATCGGTTTCTAGCCGAGGTCGCCGCGGCGCTCAGCGGAGTCCAGGAAACCGCCGGGAGGAAGACGGAGGCCCCTTGTCTCTGGATGCTGTAGCCTCTGTTCGCCACTTCGGTCAGCCTGGCAACCCGTCTTTCGCCCTTGAGGGCCTATTCTAACAGGAATGTGACAGTGTGGAAGTCAGGGAACCTTGACCCATAGGTACCTGGGCTTCGCTGGGCATGGGACAAGTGGTGAGCAGGTTTAACCGTAAAGCTTCTGGCACAAAACCTAGGTAGGGAACCTTTGAGGAAGCTGAGAA
Organism: Mesoplodon bidens; assembly: GCF_964165515.1. Classification (NCBI taxonomy): domain Eukaryota; kingdom Metazoa; phylum Chordata; class Mammalia; order Artiodactyla; family Ziphiidae; genus Mesoplodon; species Mesoplodon bidens. Next base: position 47,361,801 of record NC_138172.1, on the reverse strand, counting down.
TATAATCATTGTAAATTGGGTAGGGAAAGGGAGAGAAGTATCTGTTCTAAAAATAAAAGCCTTGCGGCCGTTATGTCCCCCCCACCCCCCACCCCCGCTTCTCCAAACCACAAAAGGTTGCGGAAATCGCATCAGTAAAGTGTAAGTCCGTCGGGAAAAAAAATGCTCGGTTAAAAATCAACACCTCTTTAATAGGAAGATGGGTACGTTTTCCATTTCCAGGTGTTAATGGTACCACCACATTAAAAGGTTGATTGTGACAAGAGAATTGCAGCGCACAGGACGCAGACAGCATTTTCACAATCGAAAATCAGCAGTCTTTCTCCTTGCATTCACACCCATCCGGCCGACTGGGGACCGGAAAGCTGTAGCGCAGGGTAGGCGGCGGGACCACTTGTTGCGGCACCGCCAGAGGAGGTAATTTCCAAGCGGATCTGCGGATCTGGCGGAGATGCAGTTAAAATCCCTTCACCAGGATGCGGACGCTCCAGAAGCCGAGACAGGCGGCGAGCACTGACTCAGTGCCTCGAGATGCGTGTGTGTCTGTGTTGTTGTTGTTGGTGGTGTTTTTTTTAAACTAGAACGATGGACCATCTTTGCCTGAAATGCTTTGTCTTGCACGTCTGGGAATTTACTTTGTGCTGTTAAATGCTTACCGCGCGCGCGCACACACACACACACACACACGCAGGGGGTCGCCCCGCATGGGGGAAGGTGAGTGGCACAGATGCTTCGGACTTTCATGGACTCTGCCCTTGGGAAGCAGAGCGAGGGGGACGGCCTCGAACCTGAGTCAGGTAACTCCGAAAGGCCCTTCTCCCGCCGCTCGGGGAGTAGGGAGCTGGGGACCGAGGTACCGAGGCGGTCCAGGTGCCCACACAGCGCCCGCCACGGTGAAGGGCAGAGATGTCGGGAGGCAGCTCGGACAAGGGCAGGCGGGTTCTCGATTCATTGTCTACCAGGTCACGCTCTGTTGAGAAAATGCGCGATACCCGAGCGGGGGGAGGGAGAGAGGGGGGAGGGGGAGGGGGGGAGAGAGAGAGACCAAGTGTGAGAGAGAGAGAGAGAGAGAGACAGAGAGAGAGAGAGACCAAGTGTCCGTGCAGGGCCGACCCGCTCGCCTGGGGAGGGGGACGCGAGGCTCTCCTCGCGCGGCCGTCTCACCGGCGCCGGGCGGCCACCGAGACATTGCCTTCAGCGTCCTCCGGTGGCATCCTCCCGGGTTTACGGAGCAAAAAGCCGAGCACAGGAGCCACTGGCTGTGGGTTTCGAGTGACCACGTCTTAGGGCCATAGAAAGCTGCCTCTGGGGTCTTGGGGACGGAGAGGTTAATAGAATGACGAATTTGTCCTGGTTTTTCACATAAAATTAGGCTGGTAATACCGAGCGCTTAAAAGACTGCTAAGAATTTGGAGGTGTGTGGGGTGAGGGCGGGAAGGGGTTAATGCTAGGTTTAGGACTACTATGGGAAATGCCCAATTTAAAGATCTCCCCATCTTGGGTCGCGCTCTCGGAAGCTCAACCCAAGTGCAGGCGCCGCTGCGCGGGCGGTCACCTCCCCGCGTTATGACACCTGGCGGTACCCTGCAACTCCCACGTCCCCACGGCCAACCTCTCCGCGCCGGCTGGAACCAGCAAAAGTCTTTGCCCGCCCACGCCCCTTTAAACGGACTCTGCCTTTTCCTTTTATTCGGAGGACAGGTTAACGCCGACACGGACCGCAGTGTGGCCCGCAGGCACCACACCGCCCGCCGCCGCCTCCTCCGCGCCGGGCGGGGACTGCGGAGCTGCTGCGGCAGCAGGGCCAAAGCCTTCCGGTGCCTCCCGCACCCTCCCCCCGCGGCCACACCTCAGTCGCGGACCGCCTCCAACCATCCCAGCCTCCTTTCCCTCCCCCGCGCGCTCGCGGCGCCAGCCCCGCCACCGGCGGGTGGCAGCCAGACGCTGTGTGCCCGCGTTCGTGTGCTGGCATAGGGAACCGCACGCGACGGCGACCGGCGACCCCACCACTGCCCCCAGCTCGGGGTCCACCCATGTGGAACCCACCGGCCCTCGCGGGTCCCCGGAGCCAGTCTCCGGAGCTCGGCTGCGAGTGCAGTTCTCGGAGCCCCTCGGCGCTCCCACCAGGCTCTGTCCATCCCAGTCTTTCCCCCATGCCAGGGTGTGGCAGGCAGGGAAGCCCCTTCATCCCCGCCAGCGCTCCCAGACATCCCCGGACAAAGCCTCCGGGCTTCCCGCACCGGCGCGGGAAGGAGGCCCCCCGCAACGGGGAAGAGAGGCGCGCGGAGAGCGCCTCCAGGCGCCGGGCCTCGGTGCGGTCCCCGCCCCTGGCCTGTCAGCTGGGTGCCGGGCTGGGGCTGCGGGGGCCGCCTGCATGGGGCGGGCACCCCACCCGCGGTTCCTCCATCGCCGGCACCCGGTCGCCGCGGCGCCGCAGGAAGGAGGCCCAGCGGCGCGGGTTGCTCCACACCCACGTGCCTCGCGTGTGCGCGCCTCCGGCCCGCAGACGCTACCCGGCTGGCGCCGCCGGGATTTCTGGGCGGCCCCACCCTCCCCGGCCGCCACGCTTCGCTCTTTGCGTTCGGAGTCTCCTTGGCGTCTCGGCTGCAGCATCCAAGACCGGGCGCCGCCTCTGCCAGCCGGGCTGCCCAGCACGCCTTCGGGCCGCTACTCAGAGGCTGCACCTCCCGCGCGTCCCGCACTCACCTTTTCCTGTGGAAGGTGGGGTTCAGTCACTGCACCCCGGCTGTTCAGCCACCGCCCACGGCCTCCTGGAGAGTGCAGAACGAAGGCGTTCCTGAGGCGCCACCACCCTCCTTAAACCCTTCCCTGTCTTTCAGCACAGCACCTTCATCAGCTGGCCACCCTCCCCGACAGTAGGGAAGGCATAGCTCTCCCTCTGCTTTCTCTTTTTTCACCATCACACCAGTGCCCACCTATAGACACACACACCTGAACACCGCGAGGCCACGACCAAGATCGCTCTCCAACTCCTAATTCCAACACTATGCAGTGCACATCACGTCGCTGACAGCAAGGTGAGGGAGTGGCACTCAGGAGCTAGGTGGTTTCTTAAAAATTATGAAATAGATTTCTGCCCCTGACCATGACATTTTTAAGAGGATTATACTTTATTTTTTTAAATAAATAGCCCAGAGGAATTCACACTTTTAAAATAATATTAAAATAGTTTGAGATTATCATAGATTCACGTGAAGTTTCTTAAGAAACAATATAGAGAGATGTTGTGCTCCCTTCACCCAGTTTTCTACAATGGTAACAATTCCCAAAACTGGTACAATGTCATAACCAGGATATTGGCTTTGATCAAATCCACCGATCCTATTTAGATTTGCCCAGTTTTACTTGTACTCGTGTGTGTAGGTATTTAGTTCTATTCAGTTTTATCATATATGTGGGTCCATATCCACCATCACAGTCAAGGTACAGAACCGCTCCATCACACAGGATCCCTCTTGTTGCCTTTTTATAATCACACCTGGGGGAGGGGGGTCTGATAACCACTAATCTGTTTTTCTATAATTTTGTCATTTTAAGAATGTCATGTAAATGGTATTATACAGTAATGTCATCTTTCTGGACCCCTTTTATTCACTCAGCATAATTCCCTTAAAATTCATTCAAGTCACTGTATCAGTAGATCCTTCTTTTTATTGCTGGGTGGTATTCCATGGAATGGAGCTACCACAAAGGTAAACAGTTTGTTTAACCATTCATTTGCTGAAGGACATCTGAGTTGTTTCCAGATATGGGCTGTTACAAATAAAACTCCTAGGAACATTTGTGTACAGGATCTTGTGTGAAGATAACTTCATTTCTCTGGGACAAATGCCTGAGAGGGCAATTGCTGGGTCATATGGTAAGCATATTTTTAGTTTTGTAGGAAACTGCCATACTCTTTTCCAGAGAGCCTGTGCCAACAGCAATATATGAATGATTCAGTTTCTCCTCATCTTCCACAGCATTTGGTGTTGTTATTATTTTTTATTTTAGTGATTTTGATAAATGTAGTAATATTTCATTGTGGTTTTAATTTGCATTTACTTGATGGCTAATGATATTGATTATTTTTTATATGCTGGTTTGTCATCTCTATCCCCCTTTTTAGGTGTTGTTTGTTCACATTTTTTGCCCATTTTCTAATTAGAGTTTTTTGGGGATTTTTTACTGTTAAGTTTTGAGAGTTATTTTTTTAAAGCACTTTATTGAGGTATGATTGACATACAAAAAGTTGTGTACATTTAATGTATACAACTTGATGACTTTGGAGATAAGTATATACCTATGACACTCTCAACCACAATCTATGCCATAAACATATCTATCACATCTAAAGATTTCCTCCCACCTTTTTTATTATTAGTTTGTGATAAGAACACTTAAATAAGATCTACCTTCTTAGCAAATGTTTAAGTATACAACACAGTATTGTTAACTATAGGCAATAGATGTATACAGTATATATGTTTAGATACTAACCCTTTATCAGATACATGTTTTGCAAATATTGATATTTTCTCCCATTTTGTAGGTTGTCTTTTCATTTTGTTGATTGTTTACTCTGCAGGAGCTCTTTAGTTGGATGTAGTCCTACTTGTCTATTTTTGCTTTTGTTACCTGTGCTTTTGGTGTTATATCGAAGAAATCGTTGCCAAGACCAATGTCAAGAAGCTTTTCCCCTATGTTTTCTTTTAGGAATTTTAGGGCTTCAGGTCTCCTGTTTAAGTCTTTAATCCTTTTTGAGTTAAATTTTGTGTATGGTGTAAGGGTCTGATTTCATTCTTTGTGTGTGGATATCCAGTTTTCCCAACACCATTTATTGAAGAGACTATTCTTTCCCCATTGTGTATCCTTGGCACCTTTGTCAAAAATCAGTTGACCATATATGCGTGTGCTTATTTTTCTGGTCTCTCTATTCTGTTCCATTGGTCTATATGTCTGTTTTTATGCAAGTACCAACAATAGTGTTGACTATTTTTTTAACTGTAGCTTTGTAATATATTTTGAAGTAAGGAAGTGTGCTGTCTCTGGCTTGCTCAAAATTGCTTTGGCTATCTATTCAGGATTTTTTGTTTTCTTGTCTTGTAGTGTCTTTGACTTTGGTACCAGTGTGATGCTGCCCTCATAAAATGAGGTTTTTTTTGTTTGTTTGTTTGTTTTAGTATGCGGGCCTCTCACTGTTGTGGCCTCTCCCATTGCGGAGCACAGGCTCTGGATGCGCAGGCTCAGCGGCCATGGCTCACGGGCCCAGCCACTCCGCGGCATGTGGGATCTTCCTGGACCGGGGCACGAACCCGTGTCCCCTGCATCAGCAGGCAGATTCTCAACCACTGCGCCACCAGGGAAGCCAAGCCCATAAAATGAGTTTTAAAAGTGTTCCCTCCTCTTCTATTTTTGGGGAAGAGTTTTAAAAGGATTGGTATTAACTCTGCTTTAAAAGTTTGGTAGAATTGACCTGTGAAAGCATCTGGTCTGGACTTTTCTTTGTTGGGATGTTTTTGATTACTGATTTAATCTCTTTATTTGTTATAGATCTGGTCAGGCTTTCTATTTCTTCTTGATTCAGTCTTGGTAGGTTGTGTGTTTCTAGGAATTTATCCATTTCTTCTAGGTTGTCCAATTTATTGGCATGTCTTTTCATCCTCTTCACATGAACTTTTGCAGAGCAAAAGTTTCCAATTTTGAAAGATATAATTTATTATCCTTTCATTTTGTGGATTTTGCTTTTGGTACCAAGTCTAAGGACTTTTGCCTAGTCCTAAACTCAGAAGATTTTTCTCCAACTTTTAAATAAATTTTATAGCTTTACATTTTAAATTTAGTTCTGTGATTCATTTTGAGTTAATATTCCTGTAAGGTGTGAAGTGTTGGTTGAGATGTATTTTTGCCTATGGTACCAAGTTGTTCTAGCATCATTTGTTGAAAAAGCTCTCATTCCTTCATTGAATTCCTTTTGCACATTTATGAAATGTTGGTTGGCATATTTGTGTGGGTCTATTTCTGTGTCCTTTATTCAGTTCCATTGATTTATGTGGCTATCACTTTACCGATACCACACTGTGTTGACTTCTGTAGCTATGTAGTAAGCTTTAATATCAAGTAGAATGATTCCTTTCACTTTATTCTTCTTTTTTAAAGATTGTTTTAGCTATTCTAGGTCTTGTTCCTTTTCATATAAATTTTAGAATGGGCTTTCTGTAACTACTAAAAGAAAAAAAAAACCTTGGTGTGATTTTGATAGTGCTTGCATTAAGTCTATAGATTCTTTTGGGGGGAATGCTGACATCTTTTCCATGTTGCATCTTCTAATCTATGAACATGGTATATCTATTCCTTTACTTAGGCCTTCACTGATTTCTTTCATCAGCATTTTACAATTTTCAGCATACAGATCCTGTTCATGTTTTATTAGATTTATACCTAAAGGTTTCATTTTCTTTGGATCAATTGTAAGTGATATTGTACTTTTAATTTTGGTTTCCACATAAGCATTGTTAATATAGAAATGCAATTAATATTTGTGTTTTGATCTTGTATCCTGCAACCTTGCAGAATTTACTTATCAGTTCTAAGAGTTTTCTATGTGACCGTTATGTTATTTGTGAGGAGGGCCAGTTTTCTTTCTTTCTTTTCAATCTGTATACCTTTCCTTTCTTGCTTTATTTCAGTGTCCAGAACTTCCGGTACTGTGTTGGATAAGAGTGGTGAGAACAAACATCCTTGTCTTGTTCCTAATCTTAGAGGGAAAGAATTCAGTCTTTCACCTTCAAGTATGTATTGGCTATAGGGTTTTTGGAGACGCTTTTTTTATCAAGTTGAGGTAATTCTCCTCTATTCCTAACTTGCTTAGAGTTTTTACAATGAGTGGATGCTGGATTTTGTCAAATTGTTTGATATCATCATATGATATGGTAAATTCATATCACTGATTGGTTTTTGAATATTGTACCAACCTTAAACACCTGGAATAAATTCCACTTGGTCACAGTGCATAATTCTTCTTGTACATACTTTGATTCAATTTGCTAATATTTTAGTGAAAGCTTTTGCATTTAATTTCATGAAAGATATTGATGTGAACTTTTTTTTTGTACCACATTTGTTTCATTTTGGTATCAGGCCCTCATAAAATGAGTTGAGAAGTACTCCTTTCTCTTCTATTTTCTGGTAGAGATTGTATAAAATTGGTGTTAGCTCTTTGAAAGTTTGGCAGAATTCATTGGGCCTGGACATTTTTTAATGAGTTTTACTTATGAATTTAATTTCTTTAATGGTTATAGGACATTTCAGGTGATCTATCTCATCTTTGTTGAGTTTTGGTAGCTTATGGTTTTCAAGAATTTGATTCATTTCTTCTAATAAGTTGAGAATGAAGTTGTTCATGGTATTTCAACTTTTCTTTTTAATGACTACAGCATAGTGATATCCCTAGTTTCATTCCTGACATAGGTGATTTGTTTCTTCTTTTTATTTTTGTACATCTTGCTGGGGGTTATCAATTTTATTGATTTTTTGAAGAACCAGCTCTTTGTTTCATTGATCATTCTCAATTGTGTTCTTATTTTCAATTTCATTTATTTCTGTCCTTCTATTTATTTCCCCCTTCCTTCTTCTTGCTTTACTTTTCTAGCTTTTTGAGATAGGAAGTTACATTACTCATTTGAGACCTTTACTTTTCTAGCTTTTTGAGATAGGAAGTTACATTACTCATTTGAGACCTTCCCTATTTTCTAGTGTAAGCATTTAGTGCTATTAATTTCTCTCTTGGAACTGCTTCAGTTGTGTCTCACAAAGTTTGACATGTATTCTCATTCTCACTCAGTTCTATTATATTTAAATTTTATTTTGGGAATTCATCTTTGATCCATGTTTTTTTTCAGAAGTGTTATTTAATTTCCAAGTGTTTAGAGTTTTTTTCTGTTATCTTTCTGTTATTGATTTCTAGTTTGATTTGATTTATGGTCAAAGAATACACTTTGTATGCTTCAATTCTTTTAAATTTGTTGAGGTTTATATTATGAGCCAAGATATGGTCTATATATCATGGGCTCTTGAAAAAAATGTGTATTCTGCTGTTGTTGGGTAGAGTTTTTCATTAATGTCAATTAGATCCTATAGGTTAATGATGTAGTTGAGTTCTTCTATGTCCTTAATGATTTTCTGGCTAGTAGTTTTTATCAGTTACTGAGAAGGGGATATTAAAAGTCCCCAACTTTACCTGTGGATTTGTCTATTTCTCCTTTAAGCTCTATCAGCTTTTGTGTCATATATTTTGAGGCTCTGTGGTTTGGTGCATATACATTTAGGATTGTTATGTCTTCCTGGTAGATTGATCCTTTTCATTACCTAAAGTCCTGCTTTGTCTCTAGTAATTTTCTTTGTTCTGAAGCCTACTTTGGTATTAATGTAGCCATTCCTGCTTTTTAAAAACTTAATATTTGAATGATATATATTTTTTCATCCTTTTAAATTTCAACCTTCCTATATCATATAATTTGAATATTCATGCACTTTTCTAAAGCTTTTTTTGGCAGTCACCTGGTGAAATTCTAAAAGTTATTTTGTCCAATAAAAAGTTTATGGTTTCATGGCATTGGATTTGGCAATGATGTTTTGGTTATAACACCAAAAGCACATGGAAAAAAAGAAAAAATAAATAAATTCACCAAAATTTAAAACTTTTATGCATCATAGGATACTATCAAGAGAGTGGAAAGACAGCCCGCAGAATGGGAGAATATCTTTGCAAATCATATATGTGATAAGGGATTACATAAAGAACTCCTACAACTGAACAATGAAAAACCAAATAACCCAATTCAAAAATTTGCAAAGGACTTGAATAGACATTTCTTTAAAGAAGACAAACAAATGGCCAATAAGCACATGAAAAGATGCCCAACATCCCTAGTTATTAGGGAAATGCAAATCAAAATCATAATGAGTTATGACTTCACACCCATTAGGATGGGTATTATAAAGAAAACCAAAAACAAAAAACAGAAAATAACAAGTGTTTCTAAGGATATGGAGAAATTGGACTCTGTGCATTGCTGGTGGCAATGCAAAATGGTACAGCTGCTGTGGAAAACAGTTTGGTCGTTCCTAAAAAGTTAAACTTAGAATTACCATATGAAGTAGCAACTCCATTTCTAGGTTTATACCCAAAAGAATTGAAAGCAGGGGCTCAAACAGATATTGCACATCAGTATGCATAGAAGCATTATTCACAATAATCAAAAGATGGAAACAACTCAAATGTCCATCAACAGATTAGCTGATAAACAAAATGTGGTATACATAAATGGAATATTGCTCAGCCTTAAAAAGGAATGAAATTCCGATACATGCTATAACATTCATGAACCTTGAAAATATTATGCTAAGTGAAAGAAGCCAGATACAAAAAGACAAATATTATGTAATTCTACTTATATGAGATACCTAGAATAGGCAAATTTATAGAGACAGACAGTAGAATAGAGATTATCATGGGCTGAGGAGAGAAGGGTATAAGGAGTTATTGTTTCATAGGTAAAGAGTTTCTGTTTGGGATGATGAAAATGTTCTGGAAATGGATAGTGGTGATGGTTGCACAACATTGTGAATGTACTTAATGCCACTGAACCGTACACTTAAAAATGGCTAAAATGGTAAAATTTACTTACCACAATAAAAATTATCCAAAAAAAGAGAAAAGCTTATGGTTTGATTTGTCAGAAATATTTACCTACGCTACAAAGGTGTTTCTATACAACTTGCAAAGGCTCACTGTCAAGAGGTCCTCCCCATCACTCTCCCCACTCCAATTTTGTTATTGTTTACTTTTGGTGACCTAAATCTGTTTCACCCAGGTTTCCTTGCTGCGTCAATTAGAGGGTATTTTTTTTCCACCCTACGATGACAAAAATGAAAGTAGCCAAGGTATATTGATGCTTCTGGCTCAGGAAGTATCTTCTCCTCCTCTCCCCACTTATGTGGTCACTGAAGGCAACACTGACCTTGGCAAAGAGTCACCTTGCCAGTCCTATTGACTTGCCTCTTCAAAGACAAATATGAGAACTAAGTGAAACCTGCATGACTTCTTATTTTTCCTTCAAGTTTTTTTTTCTCTCTGAACCTTTTTAGCTTTCACTATTATTATGGTTATAGCATCACAAATATAAAATGCCTGTATCACTCCTATCGAAAGGCTTAATATTTTAGAGATGTTTTTTAAAAAAATGATTGTTCTCTGCCCCCAGGATTTGCTACATATTTGTAGGGCCCAGTGAAAAATGAAAATGCAGGCTCCTTGGTCAAAAAATAAGAACTTCCAACTGGAGAAACCAGTTACTTAAACCAAGTGCAAGGCCCTTCCAAGCATAGGTCGCGTGCTGCCTGTCCATGTCAAGAGTCAACCCCACCCCCAACTAACTCCTGGGAAAACGTTTAAGTCAAAAGAGCAGCCTGAGTACATTGAGAAGTTATGTGTGGGTTGCATTTTTATACACAGAAAACACAAACAGGAGGCAAATCTTCCAACCTGCCATGTTGTTAGTCCCTCACAAGCAGGGTGTGCTAATGAGTAGTCCCTGCTGAGCTCAGAGGCAGCACAATGAAGTGAAAAGTCTACAGAACTGGCCAGATAAAAGACTCAGTTCTTCATTTCATAAATATTTATTGAGCACCAACTAATGAACTTGGCTCTGGGCCAAGTTCAATTATCTAAGTGTTCTATCTGCCCTGGGCAGATAGATCTGTCACCCTGGGCATTTCAGTCGATCTTTGATACCTTGGTTCCCCGGGTTGTTTGCTGGGAACAAAAGTATTGCTCATCCGAGAACCTTCAGGAAATAAGATGACTCCAGAGGTTGAAGTTGAAATACTAGTTATAGTCATTGGTTGTAAGATTTTAATAATGACATCTGCTAAAAGTGACATTATCAAAAATAGAGAGTGAAGATAGATTATAGGGTCTCAGAGTAGCCTGTGATTTTTTCTTTCTTAGCTTTCTTTTATCTGAACAACTCCATGGGAGATTCCATTTCCAGAAACCATAACCGGGTCCTCCAATATCTTCTATGAATCTATAGAATTTCATCCTTGAACTTCAAAAACACTAAAACCAATAATGAGGAACTTTCTGACATACCTGGCTTTATACAACGGGTGCATTCCTAAAAAAAGAGTCAACTGAATTGTTGGAAACTGAATTATATTTGAAGTACACTAGAGAACTTGGATATTAAAAGAAAACTTCCATTGGATCCTTTTGTACAACAAAGAATAATTTTTATAAAGTAAAAAATTTCCTCTAATTTGCTTGATGTGAACACTGAGGCTTAAGCACAGAGAGTTTTGTGACTGTAGAAATGGAAGCCCATTTAGCCTGTACAATGGTTCCCCATCTTCCTTTTCAGCTCCAAGGATGTGCAGGTGTAAAGAAGAGGTGGAAAGTGTGGGAGGATGTCAGCATCCTTTACCAATGTTCATAATCCATTTCCTACCTGAATGAAAAGTGTTTTCCTAAGCACAGTAGGACAGTAGGACCCAGAGCCTTTGATGGGATCAACTCTGATGCGACAATGGGAGCACTTTTCAGGAAACACACTGTGAAGAATAACAACAAATATCAATTAAACTCATAATTTTAGTCAGCTGGCGTGAGGTGTGGGGTATGGGGGTTCACAGGTCATCAAGCCTTTGGCTTTCCAACTGGAGCAGCCAGGTAGCTATCAAGCAATATACAGATTCTGAGACCCCACCCCATTCCAGAAGGAACAGGGACAAAAACCATATTTCCCCCTGGTCAAAGGGATGCTCACTGGTGGTAATAAGGCCAAGTGAACTTTGGCCAAGGAGCTTTGGAAGGGATAGAAGGGGAAGCCGGACTGAGGGCATGAGGAGAGAGAATAGGCAGAGAAAATATGATTCTCCCTCCCCCCCACCCCGCCTTGGGGTACACACCCTATATAGTCCTCTCCCGTTGATTGTGAACAGGATTTATGAACATGATGGGATATCACTCCCATGATTAGGTTCTGCAGTATAGCAAAGATGTAATTAAGGTCCCTAATCAGTTGACTTTGAATTAACCAAAAGAGAGAGTCTCTTGGGTAGACTGATCTAATCATGTAAGTCCATTAAATATGGGGCTAGAATCAGAGACAGAAGTCAGAAAGATTAAAGCTACAGCAGATGGCTTCCTGCTGGCCTCAGAGAAGATGGAAGCCATCATGAGTTCTACCACTGCAAGGAATTAAATTCTGCCAACAAGCTCAGTGAGCCTGGAAGATGACACCAAGCTCCAGATGGGACCATAGCCCTGGCCAACTCCTTGATTCCACACCTAGAACACAGGATCCAGCAGAACTGTTTCTGGGCTCCTGACTAACAGGAGATGTTAAATTTATATTGTTTAAGCCACTAAGTTTGTGGAAATTTGTTACACAGCAAAATAAATCTAATACACTAAGATACTTCTATTTGGAATAAGGAAATTTTAGAAGAAAAGAGAGATGGGAGGAACTTGAATTACAGAGAGCACCAAGATGGAGCTAAGTCTGCTGAGGCCTGTGGTGTTTGTGAGCACTGGGGTTTAGGTGGTCTACTAGCTGAAACACATCAACAAATATCCCCTTTGAACAGAGAATTTAGGCATGCCTGGGGCTGCCTCTGGAACAAATTACTTCCCTTGGAGCACATGGGTGCTACAGTCTAGTGAGTCATTAAGGACAAGTGATGTCCAAAGGGCACATTACTCCTCCATCTTTATGAATTTCAGGAAGAATTATATCTATTTCACCATCATTATTCAGTTAAGCCAGAAGAGAGACATGCTTAGAACAAAAATGATTTGATTACTTATTCTGATTACCTTCTATTCACTGTGATGGTGAAGGAGAGATTTCCTGCCCTAAGTAGTACAAAATCACTGAACACCAACATCTAACACTGATACATGCAACTGGCAGCAGTTTATTAGTCATGGAAACTCAGCCCAGTGGAGGAGGACACCACACATCACATAGGGCCACACAAGGGCTCCGTGGGGGAGCAAGTGAACCTGGAAGTGGGGTGGGGTAGGAGGCAGCCTTTGTAGTAACCGGTGGTTGGAAGTGCTGCCTGGTTCTTGCAGAAGGGCATGATTGGCTTGTTTGAATAATTCCACAGGCTGACAGGGAGGTGAAGCCCATGAGATTGAGGACTAGGTGGGGTGCAGCTGGTCTGGCTGATAGAGGAACTAGCCCAGAGGGAAGCCTTTCCTGCTGTGTGTGGGGTGTATATCCAGAGAGAACAGGGGAACTCATAGAGCCCTGTGCAGCTCAAAGATGTCAGGGAGCAACTGAAGTTTGAGGTCTTACACTACATGACTAAAGGCTCCTAAACCTAAATTTAAAACAAGATCTGGAAAAATTAACCCAACAGATATGGACAATAAGTGTGCATATCTTTCTACCTTAATCTAGTGAATACTGATGTCAATTCCAAGGAAGTGAAATAAAATTGTTGATTATTTTTCTATTCTTGCCACAAACAATTAAGATTATATATGTGGATCTTAGAAGTTAGGTTATCAGCTATTTTACTTACAATGTCTACTTTCAAAATTTATTCAAATTAATAAGAGGGTACAGCAAATATGCCAGATAGAATAGGAGCAAAAATTATCAATAACTTTCCTTTAAACCAGCAATAACAAATTAAAGAATGAAATAGAAAAAAAATCCCAGTTACAATAGCAATGTAAAAAATAATTTTTTTTTTGCCCAGCTGCTCTGTGGCATGTGGGATCTTCCCAGACCGGAGCACGAACCCGTGTCCCCTGCATTGGCAGGCGGACTCTCAACCACTGCGCCACCAGGGAAGCCCAACAAAATGTTTTGAAACAAATCTAAGAGGTGTAAAAAATCAGTATGTAGAATATCATAAAACTTCACTGATATATTTAAAGGATGTGAATTAATGAAGAGACATACTCTGTTCTTGGATAGGATGCCTTAGTATAATGCAGATGTTTGTTTCAATGAATTTGACTGTAAGTTCTATATAGACTCAAACAAAAGCCCAACAGGATTTGTCCTAGAATTTGACAAGCTAATTCTAAAATTAATCTGGAATGGAAAATGAATAAAATAGTCAAGGCATATTTTTGAAAAAGAAAAATAATGAAGGATCCCAAATATCAAAATATACTGTAAAGCTTTAGTAATTAAAAGTATGATATTGGTCTAGAAATAAACTAATTAACAGAACATTTAAGAGTTCAGATACAAATTCATATATTTAAGAATTCTGTATAAGAGAAATCCAGCATATTTAATTCAGTGAGGAAAGTATGGACTACTCATGCTTAAGATAATTTCCTAACCATATGGAGAGAAATAAACTTAGATTTTATCTCTTGTCATAACAAAAATATTTCAGGTGAATTATGAAGCAATTCTTAGATAAATATGGAGCTATGAATTAGAATGTTTATAGCTTTGGGGGTAAATTTAGCATTGTTAAGCAAGAGACAAAACATAAAATATTGAAAAATTGTCTGTATTAAAAAACTACAGTGTGATAAAAGATGTTATAAAAAATTAAACTGCATGTTATTGACCTGAAAAAATTGCAATGTATATAACAATGAATTGATGTAGAAGTATATAAAAAATTACCAACCCAAGAAAAAAGTCAACACAGCCCAATTAATAATGGGAAAAATATGAATAGACAGTTCACAGAAAAGGAAAGACAAATGGCCAATAAACATGTGACAATGCTCAATCTCAACAGTAGTTGGGAAAATAAAAATGAAAACAATGAAATATCAGTTCTAACCCATCCAATTATTTATATGTTGATAAATGTCCTGAATGGAAGAGGGTAAGGGAGAATTTTATACTCTTGTACATTGTTGTTGGGAGTGAATGTTGATAGCTTTTTTTGAAGTCTATTATATATTATGTTTTAAAATTTAAAAGAGAAGAAATTAATGAAATAGAAACTGCCAAAGAATAGAATAAATTAACATAGCTGAAAGTTGTTTATTAGAAGATATCAACAAAACAGCTAGACAGTTCAAGGAAAAAAAATAAGAAAGAACACAAGCTACCAATATCAGGAATGAGAGAAAGGATATTGCTACAAGACCTAGAGGCATTAAAAGGATAATTAAAAAATAAAAACAATTTTATGTCAATATATTTGATAAATTAGATAAAATGGATCAATTCCTTGAGAAATACAAGTTACCAAAATGGACACAAGATGATATAGAAAATCTGAATAGTCATATAACTAAATATAACTTGAATTAATCATAAAAAACCTCCCAACACATAAAATTCTAGTCCCAGATGGTTTCACTGGGGCCCAGATGGTTTTATTGGTGAGCTATATCAAACATGCAAGAAATAACGCCATTTTAATCAAACTCTTTCAAAAAATGGAGGAGGTAATACTTTCCAATGTATTAGTCTAACAGACTCTTAATAAAAAAATCTCACATAGTTATTACCAAAAAAATTACAGACTAATATCCCTCATGAGTACAGATACAGATATTCTTAATAAAATATTAGCAAATTGGGCCCAACATTATACTAAAAGAATAACATATCATGATCAAGTAATGTTTATCTGAGGAATGCAAGGTTGGTTTAACATTAAAGAAAATCAATCAATGTAATTCACTGCATTAATAAAATAAAGGAGAAAGCTCATATGATCATCTGAATAGATACAGATAAAGCATTTTACAATAGTCAACATCCAACCATAATAACAACTCACAGCAAGCTAGGATTAGGAAGTTATCCCTCAATCTGATAAGACAAACCTATTGAAGACATATAGCCAACATCATGCTTGATAGTAAAAGTTTGAACATTTTCCCCCAAGACTGGGAATGAAATGAAATGCCTACCTTCACCACCTCTATTCAACATTGTTCTGGAGATGATCGCCATTGCAACAAGTGAAGAAAAAGAAATAAAAGACACAAAGATTGGAAAGAAAGAATTAAAACTATCTCTATTTACAGATAACATGATTTTTTGGTGTAAAGTTCTATGGATTCCATAAAAATAACTATCAAACTCAGAAGTTAATTTAGTAAAGTCACAGGATACAAGGTCAATATGCCAAAGTAAATTGTATTTTCACATAACAACAGTGAACAATTGGAAATGAAATTTTTTAAAATTAATTCCATTGTTTAAAAAATATTAAAGTAAAATATTTAGGATAAATTTTAACAAAAGCTATACAAGAACTTTAGACTAAAAACTGTAAAACATCCTGAGCTAAATTAAAGAAGATCTAAATAAATGGAAAATATATCATGTGAATTAATTGGAAAATCTACTGGTTTAAAATAGTAATTATTCTTAAATTAACCTACAGGTTTCTCTCTGTCTCAATCTTAATCCCAACAGATTTTTTAAAAAGGAAACTGACAACTAGATTTAAAAACTTGTATGGTAATGCAAATGACATTGAATATCCAAAGCAAACCTGAAAAGGAACAACAAAGTCAGAGCATTTGACTGTAAGAGTTACTATTGTGCAGAATGGTGCTGGGATAAAGGTCAGCAAACAGATCAAAAGCACAGAACAGTGAGCCCAGAAATACATCCTAGTTTATGCAATCATTTGATTTTTAACAGTGGTGCTAAAATAATCCAATGTAGAAAGGAAAAATTTTTTCCAACAAATGGAGTAGGAATAAATGAATATCCATATGGAAGGAAAAATGAAATACTATTTCTACCTCACTCTACTCCAAATTAATTTAAGATGGCTCCTAGACCTAAAGATAAAAGCTAAAGCTATCAATTGTTTACAAGAAAACATTGAAGACTATCTTTGTGAATTGTGGTAGAAAAAAGTTTTTTAGGCAGTTCACAGAAAGCAATAACTATCTTTAAATTGACAAATTAGATTTCATCAAAATTGAAAACATCCACTCATCAAAAGACATCATTGAGGAAATAAATAGGCAAGCCACAGACTGGGAGAAAATATTTGCAAAACATAAAACTGACAAAGGCCTGGTATTCAGCACATACAAAGAATTTTGACAACAATTAAGAGACAAATACTTGAGAAAAATAGGCAAAAGTTTTGAACAGATACCTTACAAAAGAAGATGCTATATGGCTCCAATAAGGACTTGCAAATGCTTGATGACAACAGTCATCGGAGGCTTACAATTTAAAACCACAATAAGATACTACCACACACCTCTCGAACGGGTTCAAAATTAAAAAGTAACAATACTAAATGTTGGCGAGGATGTGGAACAATGAAAATCCTTACAAAAAGAATATATGGAGTATGACTTCATTTGAATGAAGTTCTAGAACAGGCAAAAGGATGGAAAACTATCAGAAAAGTAGCTGCTTCTGTGTGTGTAGGGGTGAGAAGGGGCATGAGGAAACTTTCTTGGGTGCTGTTTACGTTCTATATTTTGAAGGAGTTTGGTGAGACACAGGCATACAATTTATCAAAATTCCATGAATGTTCATTTAAGATCTGAACATTTTCTTACACATAACTTCTACATCAAAAGAAATCAAAACGCTAAAAAACATTTAACACTAGTCAACTATATGCAAGTTGAAGTAGTTAGGGGAAAGTGTACTTGATTTCTCAAATTTACTTGTAAATACATCAGAAAATTAGGTGGATTGATGGATTGATAGAGGAATGGATATATATATGATAAAACAATTATACAAAAATGTTAATGGTAGATAGTGACATACTGGTGCTCACTTAAATTTATTTAATCTTTGCTGTTTGTTTGAAAGTTTTATAATAAAGTGTTGGAAAAAAAAATAGGCACACCCTTTGACCCACTCCATTTATGTCTAGGTATTTATCCTAGAGAAATACACTTTAGACATGTACCAAAAGTCATACATAAGGTTAGTCACTGCAGTATTGTTTGTAACAGCAGAAAAAAAAAAAAAAACACCAAAAAAACGGTGGGGTTGGGTGGGGCATGTGAATGCCTATGGTTAAGTATACTATGGTATATCCATAAAATAGAAAACTATACAAAAGCTAAAAAAAAGAATAAGGTAGACCTATATGTACTGATACAGAAAAATCCCAAGTTATATTTTAAAGTAAAAAAATAAATTATAGAATAATACGCATGGTATGTTCCCTTTTGTGTGAAATTTTAAAAATTAACAGTTAACATGGCATATGTATAAATATATACATATATAAATGCTTAGAAAATGGTCTAGAACAAGAGTTGGTATATTTTTCTGTAAAGGGCCAGATAGTAAATATTTTAGGCACTGTCACTTCTGTTGCAACTATTTAATTCTGCCATCGTAGTGTGAAGGTAGCCATAGACAGTACATAATGGAGTGAGCTTGGCTGTGTTCCAATGGTGGTGGGTCAGATACAGCCTGTGGTCCATAACTTGCCAATTCTGATCTACTAGTGTGACTGATTGCAAGGATGCTCCCAATTCTTCACCCCTTCCTGTATCTATACCGTTTGCTGTATATCTTTGTTTTCTCCTCTCCTCCCGACTCTGAGCTCAGACATGTGATTTGCTTTGAATCAATAGGATGTTGTAAGTGGGACACAGTGGAAGCTTTAGAGATACTGGTACACTGGGGCTTGCTTGCTCTTGTGCCTCTTCCATCACTTAGAGAAGATGCCTAGGCTGGCCTGCTGGAGGAGGAGAGACACCTGGAGAAGTGTCCAGTCTCCACGGTTGTCCCAGCTGAGGCCACCCTAGATTGGCTGATAGTCAGCTGACCCTCAGACTTCTGGGCAAACCCAGTCAAAATGAATGCAGCTGCCAAACCGACCACACCAGACATGTAAGCAATGCATACCTATTGTTGTGTGCCACCCAAGTGTGATTATATAGCATCAGTTAACTGATACAGAAACAAAACACACCCAACTGATAGCATGATTCTCTTTGAGAAAGGGAGAGGAATTAGGGATGGCTTTTGCAACTGAAAAAAAATTTTTTAGCAAAGAAAAACTGTATAGTGATATTCCAGAATTCAGAAAATCTAAGTTCCGATGAAGTTTCTTTGGAAGGTCAGGCAGAGGCACAGACACAAGTAAAGGACCAAGGTCTATTTGCCATTTCTTTTCTTCTATCTTTAATATCTTTCTTTTTTTTCTTGATCCTTAGCCTATAAATATGTTCGTCTTTTGTATGCTAAAAATCCTCTCTTGCCCTTATAACCTTGGTTAGCTTTAGAGCTCTTCTTTCTTTTTTAAAACTTAATTTTATAAATAACACACATGCCAATAAAAATTCAGGCAGTACAGAAAGCCCAACATAAAAATAAAAGCCTTCTTTCCTGCCCACCACCTTTCTACTAGTACTGCTCCCTGGGACCAATAGCTTTCAAATGATTCTGCTTCTGCTTCTTTTCATTTTTTTTTTTTTCTGGTAGTTATCCACGTTTTTCTAAATCACTGCTTATACCTCTATTTTTGGACTTGTATATTTTGGATTCTCTGTAGGAAAGATACGGCATTTAGCTGATATATTCTACCCCTCTGCCCTCACCCTGCCTTCACACAAATTGTCTTTTGAAATTTTTAGTTCTTCTGTTTTTATATATGTTATGGCTTTAAATAATATGCTAAAACATCTAGTTCCTTTATTCATAGTGGCTTTTACATTTTTATCAAAGTAATATGACCACCCAGTTAAAAGCAATAGCCCAGTCCTTTCCACCTTCTGGGCCCCACCTTAATTCCTCCAAGAGTCAACCACTTCTAAATGCCAGATGTGTACACAAAGCACCTGGGGCTCTATTTATCTATCATCCATCTATGTATCTATGTATCTATCTATCTATCTATCTATCTATTTATTTGCCGTGCCATGTGGCATACAGCATGAGGGATCTTAGTTACCCGACCAGGGACTGAACCTGTGTCCCCTGCATTGGGAATGCGGAGTCTTAACTGCTGGACCACTAGGGAAGTCCCTGGGGCTCTATTTAAAGGTAAACCCTAATTATAGGTCTGTAGGTGGGACCAAGACTCTGCATTTCTAACAAATTCACAGGTGATGCTGATGCTGCTAGACCATGGACCACACTTTGAGTAAAGATGTGTAGAGGCTAGCAAAGGATCCTCTTAGTCATATGGGCTTGGATTCTGAGGCAGAATTTTAGTTCCTTTGGGGACTGAGTTTCAGACAAGGAATGGGAGGCCCAAACCCAGCCTTTGGGACAGGGCCAGTGTGACAGGGAAGCTGAGGGGGCAGTCTGTGTCCTTCCAAAGCCTGGTTCTTTATCTGGACCAACAGTCCCAAAGTCTCCATTCTACTTAATTCCTGGCAAAAGTATCATTACACAAACACCTTCCTGGTGGCCTGGTTTGACCAACTTGACTTCCCTAGGTGAAGAATAAGTTCCAAGTTCTAAGGCAACACTTGTAACCTAAGGAAAACAGAAATGCTGTTTAGAGGCAGGGACTCTTCTCTTACTGCATTAGCTAAATCTCTTTCCTCTCCATCAATCTAATTCCCAGCTTCTACCATTAGGTCATGGTATATAATTATAGCATATCAAAAATTCATATATCTAGCACTCTCCCTTATGGCCATCTTCCATAAAAATAAGTAAATAAAAACTCTGGATGGCCATACTAGAACTAAAATTCTGCCTCATACATTTGTCTTCGTTTGGTCTCCCCAGAAGCAGACTCTAAGACAAGGACTCAAGTACAAATAGTCTATTTGGAAGGTGGTCCCAGGAAACTCCAGAAGGGGAGTGGTGAAGTGAGACAGGGAAAGGAAGGCAGTCAACAAAGGATGTGGAATCAGCAGGTTATCAACGTGGGCACCTGGAACTTGGTCCCTTTGAGAAACCCTGGGAATAAATGTAAAACATGCATCTTGGATCTGTCCCACCTGAGGGGGAGGGAGCTGTGTTTATGCAACAACCCCTCGGGTGAGCCTTGCTCCTGGGGGGAGGGGAGTCCCTGGCACTCAGGGTCTGCTGTGTAGGCGGCAGAGAGAGCCCCCAGGAAAAGCAATGTGGGTGCAGGCAGCTGGAAGTCGGGTCACAACCTTCTACCATATCAAACAGCTCCCTCCAGAGGAGGGACCCCTCAGACCAGCACCCAAAACCTGTTTACTTCTCCTTGACCCTATCTGCACATAAGATGCTGCATATTAACAGCAGCAGGGCCGGAGGGCTACAAGTCTGTCCCTGACAGGTCAACTGTCTCACACTAGAACAAGGGC
The DNA here is from genome assembly GCF_964165515.1 of Mesoplodon bidens. Taxonomy (NCBI): domain Eukaryota; kingdom Metazoa; phylum Chordata; class Mammalia; order Artiodactyla; family Ziphiidae; genus Mesoplodon; species Mesoplodon bidens. The sequence continues at coordinate 47,340,554 of NC_138172.1, read as the reverse complement.
AGATGTGATCCAGGTGTCCTGCAACCAGAGGTTGGAGAGCAACCCCAAATGGGTTGTGGAGACCCCTGGTCCAGGATCCCTGGGGTTTTACACTGTGGAACACTCAGATCTGTTCCTCTTCCCATACAATCTGCCCCGCACCCTGATCATCGGCTTTATTTCCCCAGGAATATATGTCAAGGAGATAGATCTGTGGAGAAAAGCCATCTGGAGGGGCTATTTTCATAGGAACTATTTTAAGGCTGTCCTTCCCGTCCACCACATCCTGACATTTGGTATATTTAGCATCATCCATAGACAGGGCTAATGGATTTTTCTTTGCAAATCATTATGATTCAAACCACTGCAGTCTTTATTCGTTTTTAATTGCAGCGAAGTCACGCACACATACACACAACACACACACTAATAGCTACCTTATATTTATACCCGAAAAATGCTTCCCAGCAAAGCAACTCTAAGTGTAACTTACAAGCCTTTGCCACTGAACCCTTTTATATGGAGGGGGAGGGACTAAGGCTGCAGGTTGGCGGGTATTGCCTTCACACTGCACATGAAATGCACATGTATTTGGTCAAAGAAGAGAATGCACAAAAGGTGTTTAAAATTGACAGCCCAAGACAGGAGTAATTTAACATGCCATTCTTTTTCTGATGCTCCTGTAGGTAGAGAGCACTGCTGATCTGCCTCACTGAATACAAATTTACATCATCTCTGCCATTAATATGGTTTCTTTTCATCCCATGAATTAATCTCCTTTTGCCAGCATAATAATGGCTGTGGAGGAACAAGTTCCAATGTCAGGAATCAAAACTGCAGTAGGCTCAGGCTTTCTGATGCAGCCCCATGGGCTGTGTTCATTAACGGCAGATAAAATAGGAATCACACAAACAAAAGCAGTGTCCACAGTTCACCTCTGCCCTGGGGCCACCATGCCAAGGCTTGACTTCCCACTTCCTCTGATGACTGATTTGGTGAGTTTCTGAGATACTAATCCAGGCATCCCACTCTCTACTGTTTTGTTTTTTTCTTTTTAAAAATTTTTTTCATTCTTTTCTCTTAAAAATTTATTTTATTTATTTTTGGCTGCATTGGGTCTTCGCTGCTGAGAGCAGGCTTTCTCTAATTGCGGCGAGCGGAGGCTACTCTTTGTTGCGGTGTGCAGACTTCTCATTGCGGTGGCTTCTCTTGTTGCGGAGCAAGGGCTCTAGGCACATGGGCTTCAGTAGTTGTGGCATGCAGCCTCAGTAGTTGTGGCACGCAGGCTCAGTACTTGTGGCTCACGGGCATAGTTGCTCCGCAGCATGTGGGATCTTCCCGGACCAGGGCTCAAACCCATGTCCCCTGCCTTGGCAGGCGGACTCTTAACCACTGTGCCACCAGGGAAGCCTCTCTACTGTTTTTAAAATCAGCTGCTTAGTATCATGGTTTGGGCCTGGACTTGAATGCTCTACCCTAGGCTGGACCCACATTCTCCAACAGTAGACATTTGGTCTTACAGTTTTCTGTATCCCTGCAGCCTCTTGCACAGTACTTGACAGATAGATACCCAGGAAATACAGGCTGGAGTGCACATACAGTATATGTGAGTACACTACACACTATAGCAGGAGGATATGTGAGTAAACTACAGAGCATAGTAGCCACACCGGGATTCAGCTCCCCTGGGGCAGGCAACCTTCATAGGGACAGACCTTACTTTTTTTTTTTTTTTTTTTTTTTTTTTGTTACGTGGGCCTCTCACTGTTGTGGCCTCTCCCCTTGCGGAGCACAGGCTCCGGACGCACAGGCTCAGCGGCCATGGCTCACGGGCCTAGCCGCTCCGTGGCATGTGGGATCTTCCCGGACCGGGGCACGAACCCGTGTCCCCTGCATCGGCAGGCGGACTCTCAACCACTGCGCCACCAGGGAAGCCCAGACCTTACTTTTTTGATAAGATGGATCCATTTGACAAACATCTTCAACAGCATGATGATAGGGGCTCCAATTACTGAGCACTGAGTAGGCACTACAGCAGTGGTTCTCATAGGTGGTGCTTGGATCAGCCATAACATTACGGGAGACTGGTTAGAGATCTAAATTCCAGAGCCTCGTCCAGACCCTAGAAGCTCTGAGGAGTGGGGCCCAGCAATCTGGGTTTAATCACCTTCTGGGTGATTCCAGTGCACAATTAAGTTTGAGAACCCCTGTATTCAGATTAAGAACTCGGGCTCTGGAACCAGAATGCCTGGGCTACAATCATAGCAGTTTGACCTTGAATACATTCCTCAATGCCTCCATGCCTCAGTTTCCTGATCTGAAAAATGGAGAGGTGCTAGTTTGTATTTTTCCCAAAGCAGACCTACAGACAGAGATTTGGGCAAAAGTAGTCTGTTTGGGAGGTGATCCCAGGAAGAGGAACTAGGGAGCATAAAACAGGAAAAGAGGCCAAAACAGATCCTGAGGGGCAATGGGGGTAAATTCCACTGGGGACTCCACAAAAGAGTGCGGGATGAAAAGCCCAGTATTTATCACTATAACTAGCCCATCGGTAGGGTGACTGTGAGTTGTGTTCTACAAATTCCCCTCCTTCATTGATTAAGGGTCACTCCTTTGGTGTTAACATCCTGGCACCTATAGGACATAATAGAGTAAAACTGACAAATATAAGGACCTCCTTCAAACCTTACACAGAAGTGACAAGGCCTGGGTGAGATGAGGAGTCACATGTCTAACAGCTCGGTGATCTGCTTCTGCTTAGCCTACTATGCAACGATCCACTTTGGCAGCAAAATGGCAAATTCATAGGCATTATTTTGAGTTGGGTTCCCCCAGAGGCACATTTTGAGACAAGAATTCAAGTGCAAGTGGTTAATTTGGGAGGATATCTCAGGAAGTCCCTAGAGGGTAGTGGGGAAGTGAGTCAGGGAAGGGAGGGAGGCCCATGCAGGATGCTTTTTGGAGCAGGTCTCCACTGAGGGCAGCTGGGGCCAGTCCCACTGGGGTCCAGCACACACCTCAGAGCTGTCCCACTCTCACTGATGAGGAAGCGGGCACAGTTATCCACTATCTCCCGTTGTCTTCAGCACAGGGCTGCTTCCAGGGCCATTGACTCTCCACCCTTCCCTGCATGTGCACAGAACAAGCTCCCATGACCGTAAGATGCACTTAGGCAGAGTTGTGAGTGTTTACCCAGCAACTTGCACATGGGGGTGAGCGCCATGCCACATGGGTGGACACCAGTCCCTTCCGGTACCCGTGCCGGGATATTTGGAGCTGCATGCAAATAGGAAAAGCTGCAGGTGTTGCCAGGATCCTGGTGCAGTTGTGCTTGGTTCCGTGAGAATGAACTGGAAGGGAGAGAAGCAGCACTAAGCCTGGAGTCGGGGTGCTCTGGCTGGCAGGGCCATTCCCTCTCCTTCCACGCTCAGGATGGAGAAGCGGGGGAGCGTATTTTCTCTTCTATCTCTGTCTCACTCACTCACATGGCGGGGGCGGGCAGTGGGGAGACTCTGCACCTCACCCCACAGCAGTCCTTCAAGAAACCCAAAACTTTTAATTACAAAGGGCAAAAGGAAAAAGATACCTTTTGTGGCAGGAGGTGCAGGGCTGAGATCTCCCTTCAAGGAAAGGGAAGCCATTCAACTGGGAGGAGGCAGGCAGCTGAAGACCCCCAGCTGTTATTGCCTTCATTGGTCGGGTGGAGGAGAGAGTCGGCTTCCGCCTTAAAGGGCCCTCACTTGCCAAGCAGCCCCCAGCTGGGGACTGAACATGGTGAGGCCCTAGGGCCCAACCATTTTGCCCAACACAGCACTTTTCTAATGGACAAATTTGTTCTGGAACTCTCTTTGGGTCGGCCCAAACTTTGGCACACTTGCGTGGCAAGTGAATGTTCTCCCAGCTCCATCCCGCCTCCTTGCGATCTTATTGTTCACAGGTGTTACCTCTCAACAAGCTTCCTGCTCACACATGTATGGGGGAGGGGAGAGAGGGATACAGGAAGTGACAAGATGTTCCCAATGTTAGTAATTGGTGAAGCTGAATAAAGCGTATATGGGTGTTCCTTGTCCTAGCCTTGCAACTTTATATTTGAAATTTAAAAAGTAAAATAAAATTTGTAGGAAGAAAAACATACAAGAAACTGGAGACTTCTCAGAGAATCACTGTCCAGGGTGGCGGATTAGCTCTGGGGCCTCTTGCCCTCCTGCAATGGGCCTGAGCATCTCCTGGGCAGCAGTGGATACAAGATGAAAGAAGTATTTGCCTTCTGTGGAAGACTGGATGCTTCACACTGGAGCAAAAACTCAGCTTAGTCTAGAAGGCACATGGGGCACCATCCAACACATTCCAACAGCAAAGCTGCAGAGCCCAGCACGGTCCCTCTTGTCTGTGTGAGGAGCTCTGGGAATGGGCTGGGGGAGGGCCAACACATTCATGGAGCCTTCCCAATGGGCAGAAACCCCTCTGCAGTGAGTGCAAGTGCAGAATGCAGGAATTAACCTGGAAGAGGCCAGCCCAGAGCAGAACCTAAAGACAAGTGTATTGGATATCTTCTTAGGATCCTTCAGTAATGTAAAAATGTAAACACAAATCTATTGGGAGCGGTGAGAATGAAGTCAGCTCAGGTCTCCCGGGGTGACCAGATGCCCAGGGTACCTGTTACAGTCCTGTTCACCCCTCGTGTCCAATCGCAGACGTGTCCTGGTTTGGATGGTCAGTGACGTGGTCACCCTACTTCTCTCCCTTCTGATCCTTCTCGCCATTCATTGGGCAAATATTTGCTGTGGGCCAGGCTCGGAGCTCATTCATCACAGAGTGCACAGCATGGTTTTTCGGGCTCAGAGAGGATGCCGCCCTGCCCTTCCATCCCCAGTGGTGGTGGAGCAGAAAGAGCAGGGGGTTTGCAGTCAGGCAGAAAGGGGTCTGGGCTCTGTCCCTGCAATCAGCTCCCTAGACCTGAGTAAGTTGCAGAAACCCTCCATGACTCAGTATCCCATCTATCAAATGGGGACATTGCACCTCACCTATCTTTCAGAATGCTGTAAGGACGAACTAGTGAATGAAAAGTGCACGGCACATGAAATATTTCCAATAAGCAGTATTTTTCTTATTCATAGGGAACCTCCTCAAGGGTTCTGCAGCTCAGAGCCCCTCCCTTTGTGGAGAGGGCCACCTGTAGGAGATTGATGTTCCCATTTTACAGGTGAAGAGACTGAGGCCGGGAGAGATGTATGGCGATACGGAGCATTGTTACCCACTAAAATTCCTCTTAGGGTACCGTGGGGTTTAAACAAGTATAGCCACGACTGGCTACTTAATGGGAGTTGGGGGCCTGGGGGAGCGACGCAAAGAAAATGTGGAGCCCCTTATTCAAAAATTATTAAGAACTTCAAAATGCTGACAGCAGAGCATTAAATCAAGTGTGGGACCTTTTTGCACATGAGGTCCTGCACCTGTGGCAGGCCCATGAGGCCAAGTCCTGAGTGTGGTCCTTGGAGACGTAGCCGCAGGGAGCAGGTGAGACCCCCAGGGCAGACTGAAGCACCCGAGCACCGGCAGGTACCTGCCGCGTTGCTGTGCTCACCACACGGGGAAGGATTTGCTTTTGCTCAGATGGCAGAGGAAGGTGTCTCCACGCTTGGGTCTTCAGTGGAGTCTATTCAAACACTCAGCGTCGGACAGAGACGGAGCAACTCAGAGGCAGCCCCAGGGGCATCGGGAAAGTGGGACTCAGGAATCCATAGAAACCACGGGGAGGGCTGCGGGCCTTCTAAGGGATTGAGGAGCGGAGGCGTCTGCTCAGCTCTCTGCACGAGGGGGAGGTTCTGGGGCACGTGTCTGCGGGGGCAGTGGGAGGGGCCAGTGGGGGGCCCAGCTCCTCCCCTCGTGCTGTAACTGAAGCAGCTCAGCGCGCATCTGTCTGATACGGGGTTCCACTTGGAACACACCGGCTTGGGGGTAATGCTGCTTGGGCTCCCTGAGCAACCTCTGGGCAGTGGGTGGAGGACTGTCCCCTGCGCCCTTTCCACAGGCGTGGAGCAGCTGCCTGGGTGAGAGAGTCTGCAGTCTAGGCTCAGCCAAAGCCGGCTTCCCAAGTCATCCCGGCCTCATGGAGAAACACAGCCTCTGTGGCTGTTCTTGCTATCTTTAGTTTCAGGCGAGGCCTGCAGTACCGCTGGAGAAACCCAGTGTCAGGTAAAACAAATACGGTCTCCAGCATCTCTCTGGAGTGGTGTGGACCATTGCTCCCAAGGCCTGCAAAGTTCACTGAACATCAGGACTTTCTCTGTGAAGCTTTTAATTCGCTTATAAGAATTGTCTCAAAGACTTCAGGCCAGATCCAGCTCATAACTGATGTGTTATTTGGCCTAAACAGTGTTTTTAAAAATTTAGACACAGAATTTAAAAATCAGTGATTTCATATAAAATTTTGAATTTCTGGCTCCTGTTGAAAAAAGTGCCTTTTGTCAGCCCTGGCCATGATTCTACATGCGGCTACACTTACCTGGAGCACTCAGCAGGTGCCTTCTTCACCTGGTCCAGGTTCGCCACTCACCACGGTCCCCACCCAACCCATGTCACTCACTTTATCATGGCCTGGACCCTGCGAACATTTGCTCTTGCACGGGTGCTGTGCTATGAACACACCTGGTGTCCCCAGTGTCTCCCATGGAGTTACTGGACCTCAGATGTCATTTAGCACATACTTCATCTTGCAGCATGGGTTTCTGGCCAGGGCTTAGAACTCTCTGAGTTTGTTTAATTTTAGAGTTCAATATTTAATCTCTTTTTTTTTTTTTTTTGCCTAGGAGAGATTTTGGTGACATAAGTGTGTGCTGTGAGCATAGGAAGTTAAGTCTGGATTCCTGCTGGGTCAAGGGGCTTACACTTTGCTCATACTTTTCACCAACCTTCCCTAGGGCTATCTGAGCCCATTCCTGGTGCTTTGAATATTTGGGCCCCATTCTCCCTCTCTGGCTCCATCGCTCCATCTCTCTCTCTCTCTCTCTCTCTCTGCAAAAAGAATACAACACGAGACCTGTGTGGCAGATTATCTCATTAGCAGAGCCCTCGCAGGAGAAGACTGGATGGATGCTGAGCATGTTGGTAATTACGTCCTTGGTTTGAGGCCAGAGCCCCTCAGCCTCCCCGGCCGCTTGCCAGCTCGAGGAAGAGACCACAGGCTTCCAGCCCCACCCGGAGAGCTTGGAGCCTGCCACTCTGGAGAAGTGAAGCTATTTCTGTGTGTGTATGTGGGAAGGGTGGGAAGACGGAAAGAAAAGTGAGAAAATGTATGTAAGCAAATATTTCAAAGAAAAGAGGGGGAAGCTCATCTTTATACAGCATGATAAAAGAATTGACAGGATCCTGCCAGACCCCCAAATGAACAGCAGGCCCCGTGTCCCTTTGTAGCACTAGAGAGAGACTCTCATGATTGCCAGGTGAAGCCTGAGTGCAGCCCAGAAGTCCTCTGGAAAGTAAGCCAACCCCGGTTGCCTTCCCACCTGCCTGGAAATGATCAGCAGGCCCTGAAGCTGCGCTCAGAACCAAGTCCCAGAAGATGACTGTGCTCTATTCCACTGCAGCCTTCCTGGATGATGCCTAGAATTTAACATGTTTTGTGGCAATGCCCAAATGACTTCACTATGATTTACTTATGGGAACAAAGGCTGAAGAGAAGAGGGGTAGGCAGGGCAATCATAAAGCTGAGTGAGTTTTGTCCTTTAACATGCAGGAAAAACAACCAGGAAAGGTCGCAGCTACACCAGAGTCATTTCCTCCTGTGGACTCTTCCTGTCTACACATTTAGAAGATTCTAAAACTAGCCCCCGCCCCGCCCCTCTTCCTCTACCTTCAAGGGGAAAGTTGTAAAAGGTAAAGGAGGAGATGGTGAATGAATAGGGAATGAAGAGGAATGAGGTGAGGACATCATGACAGAACCCAATCAGCTGCTCACTGGGGACAAATGTCCACAAGTGACTCACACCAAATAAAACTGCACCAAAAATCACTTTCAGTTTTGAGGCGGTTTTGACATCCAGGCTTTTCTTTGTTTCAGTCATTTCGGAAAGTGTTGCTTCTGATTTCTGTTTCTGATTCATGTTCCAGTTCAAAGAATTTGGATTTGGTTCCATTTGAATTTAAAAAACTAGCATTTTTTTTTTCTGGGTTTGGTTCTCGGTGAGTTAAGTTTAAGACCCAGGCACACGGGCTCAGAAACATGCATTTCAACATGGAAAGCTCAATGGAGCCAAACAGTCTAGTTATGATTAGAATAATTAAAATATCAGAATCTAATGGATAGGCAGTATGGAGAAGAGCTTATACATACCCGCAGGGAACTGAAATAAGGCGGTGGAGAAACCCATCTTTTACGACAAGCTGGGAACCAGTAGTGCTAATGCCAAGAACCACACAATAAATCTTAGTTCGTGGTGAGTTTAGATGTGTTTTTTTGGTGTCAAAAAACGTGGATGAAACATATTCATGTGGATGAAGACAGGCTGAAGTTTGGTATTTCCTGCCATGGTGGATGCTTTTGGTACCCCACTCCGATCCCTTTACAGCACAAATGCACCTGATCTCGGGCTGCTGGGAGTGTTGGCTGAGAACAGCACACGGCTCCCGCACCCTCACCCCACCCCTGCCCACTGGCCTGAGCCTAAGGAATAGGAGTCATGCCACACCTCAACCTCCCCCAAGGTTACAAGTCACCCTGACCCCCACAAACCGGAGCAATGACTAAATGACATGGTATTACAAAGGTGCCCCTCTGCCTTATGCTGGGACAGCTCTGGTGCGATTCATGCTCCAGAGCTCCCCGTGGGGCCAGGCTGAGATGGTCTCCAGATGGAACCACATCCTTACTTGGCTCCTTCCACTGCTTCATACTGCTCCCCTGAGAGCACCCCCAGACAAGAACCCCCAGCTCAGGCCCTCTTTCTCCCACGAACTTTTTAGTTCAGGATGCCTACTGTCTTCTGAAGGAAGTCCTGTCAGGTTCAGATGTGCTCTGCTGAGCTCCTGTCCAATACCTCAATATTATGTTCCGGTGACCTTAGAATTGTTTTCGGTTTAGAAAATTGACCCTGCTTTCTGGGATTGGTGCCTGTGAACCCACTGTGGGCTGATCTTGCCTGTCTAGGGCCCTCCAAGTGAATAGGTGTTTCCAGTTACTAACAAGAACAATACAGTCAAAGCGACACTGGACTTCCTTCTAAAAGCTAAAAAGAATTTCTTTTCAAGTAACATTTCTAACCCTCCTCTCTTGTATCCTAAAATGCAAAAGAAAACAAAACAGTAGAAAATGCCTCAACCCAGCAATTCTATTATCAGCTCTTAGACAGCTCTTTCTCCCTCCCTCCCCCACCCCCAGTTGCTCTTTATCTCCCCCTTATATATTTTCTACACAGCTGGAAAGACCATTGAATCCAGGAGGAAAATCAACAAAACCATCCAGCTTTGTTGCAACAAAATGTCACTTCCTTCCTGGACATCCATGTTTCAGCTCTTTTGCCATTTGTATGAAGATGCTTGGGGTGTGGTTCCTGGTTGGACACTCCATCCTGTTCTTGGAATTTTTATGTGGGTGGGAAGGAGCTCAAGACCACAGTGACCTAAAGACACAGACCTACTAGAGAGTGGACTTGAGGATATGGGGAGGGGGAAGGGTAAGCTGTGACAAAGTGAGAGAGCGGCATGGACATATATACTCTACCAAACGTAAAATAGATAGCTGGTAGGAAGCAGCTGCATAGCACAGGGAGATCAGCTAGGTAGTTTGTGACCACCTAGAGGGGTGGGATAGGGAGGGTGGGAGGGAGGGAGACGCAAGAAGGAAGAGATATGGGAATATATGTATATGTATAACTGATTCACTTTGTTATAAAGCAGAAACTAACACACCATTGTAAAGCAATTATACTCCAATAAAGATGTAAAAAAAAAAAAAAAAAAAAGACCACAGTGACCATCCTTTCAATCTCCTCCATAGAGCAGAATCCTATAATAATAGAGGACTGTGGAGCTACACCAGGAAAATATTAGTGGCTTAGATCACCTGGGTCAGAGTGTGAGACACACTGATCCCTCAGGGGGAAGGGGAGTATGACTCCACGCCCACCCACTCTAACCATACCGTGGGCAAAGTGCATCACTTCAGATAGCAAATAAGTGAATAAATGTTGACCATCTCAATGGAAGCAATGTGTCTCGGTTGGAATGGGCTTGGTAAAGTCTTTCCACTATAAAGCCCAAGATTACTGATGGCTCCATCTTCTGATATGTTTACATTTGTAGCAGATGGATGCTGTTGATGCCCTGACTGAGGACTTTTTCCCACACCACAGGAAGTTGTTCAGCTGCAAGCAGGGGAAACCAGGAATGCAGGGGAGCAGGACAGTTCCACCAACCAATGGGGGCTGGGAAGAGATAAATAAAGGCCTCGCTCTTTAGTCTGCTGTAAGCCCCCTCTGAGCCATGCTCAATAAGTTCCTCCTCAGGGAGTCCCCAGTGGGTGGGATTAAGTCCCCAGTCTCCCCCCAAGGCAACAGGCTCATTTGTGCACCGTTTATTGACTTTTCTCCCTTCCCTCTTTTACTTTCCCAGCTTATTACTGCTTCCTGAGATCACCTTTAGAAAAACTACTTGCATCCAAGTCCTCACATTGGGTCTACTTTGGTGGAACCCACATGAATGATCTATCCATGTATCCATCCATCCCCTACCCTCTTAGGTTCCAGCTACTGTACTGGCATGGGTTGGGGGGAGGTGGAAATCAAGCATAAGATATTCTTCCTCCCCTCCAGGGGTCTCTCAGCCTACCTGAAACAGATGACCATCATACGATGGGCCAGTGCTAGAACAGATAGAGACAAATAGCTATAAGAACACAGAGGTGAGAATAACTAACTGCCTGGGCATCCAGGGAACCCTCAGTGGGGAGACAGTGTGTCTGCTGGACACACTTGCAGGATGAGTAGTATACTGGGAAGTTGTCTTACTAAAAGAGGGAGGTTCCAGGGTTGGCATAAAAGGTAAAAGTTTACATACAGTGGAAAGCACACTTGTGATACTAGAATCTCTCTCAGCTCAGCATCAATGGCAGTGTCTAAAATTTTCTCTCTTTCAGCAAGACAATTTTTTGTCAGTTAAATTCTTACATTATGTGAGTCCCATTATTTATCCAATGAACAAAGAAAGGGCAAGGATTTCTAGGTGGAGAGAGGATAAGGGGAAAGGCGTGGAAGCACAGACGCATGGGGCGGTTAGTTAGGTTTCGGGGTGTAGGGTAAGTGGTGCTGATTAAGCATGTGGAGGCCAGATTGTGAGACCCACTAAATGCCATTCTAGGGAGGTTGGACTTTTTCCTACGGGCTTATGGCAACCTCAGAGCTTGCTGAGCACAGGAGTGATGGCTCTAGAGCAATCTTTCAAAACATTTAAATTGGGTTTCTTGCAGACAACATATATGATTAGGTCTTTTTTTTTTTTATCCACTCTGTCAGTGGATAAAGCTCTTGTTTTAGTTGGTGTATTTAGACAACTCACATTTAAAGTGATTATTGACATTAGTTGGTTTAATGACTCTCATATTTATAGCTATTTCCTATCTGTTGTTCTTGTGGCCTCTTCCATTGGGGAGCACAGGCTCCGGACGTGCAGGCTCAGCGGCCATGGCTCACGGGCCCAGCCGCTCCGCGGCACGTGGGATCTTCCCGGACCGGGGCACAAACCCGTGTCCCCTGCATCGGCAGGCAGACTCTCAACCACTGCGCCACCAGGGAAGCCCCAATCCTTGGTGCTTTAAAAAAAAAAAAATCTTCCCTTCTTTTTCTGACTTCTCTGATTTTAATTCAGCATTTTGTATGATTCCATTTTATCTCCTCTCTTAGCGTATCAATTACATTTCTTTGTGGTTGCCCTAGAGCTTACAATATGTTTTCACAACTAATTCCACAAAGTCCCGTTTCCCCACAAGGCAACTCTTTCAAATAACACTATCCTACTTCACAGGTAGGACAGGTACCTCATAACAGAGTATTCCCAATTCCTCACTCCCAGCCCTTGGAACACTGCTGCCATTCAGTTCACTTAGAGTGATCTTTCAAACTGTGAGGCTGAACCAATGTCGATGATGAACTGCAGTCAGACATAAATAACCTGGCAGGACTTTGACATCTTGGAGGCAGGAGCTGGTATGCAGTAGATGGTTTGCCAAAATGGCTAAAATAATTCTACCCATCCCTGGACCGTGACCCTCTGCAATGGGACTTTGCCACTCCCCATCAAGAAAGAGGTGGCATTTATTTCTCCATTCTTGGAATCTGGGCTCAGCCACATGACTCCTTCACCAATGGGACATTGACCAATGTGGCCCAAGCAGGGACTTGCAAAGTGCTCCTGCACTGGGGCTCGGCCTCTTGTAAGGTGCTTAAAAGCTGAGTATCATTTCTGCTGAAGGCCAAGCTTAGTTCAGTAACAAAGAAACCAAGAAACCTCCCCTTTTGCATGTTCTGGGCTGTGGTCTGGGAAGATCAGACCTGCTGTGCTTCCAGAAAAGTCCCCTCTTCTGCCCACTGGCCTTGCTGGGGCTGCAGTCCAGCAGCCAGTGCACCAGCCGCAACTATCACAGGCTCTTTAGCTACCGTGTCCGTTTTCTGGAGGCTGCCAGCAGCCAGCTGAGCCCTCTGTTCACGGACCTTTTAATAGCATTAGGAAAACCCTGGCTCCAGTCACTACTCTGTTCCTTGGTATTCAGGAACACTCACCAAACTATCTGTTTTATTAAGAAACAGCCAGGATACAGTACACCCCGTCTCCACCACACACACACCTTAAACAGAAAAAAAAAAAAAAAAAAAACAACGCAGGGCCAGAAGATTTATGGCTAGTGATTTGCAACGCAGGAGAGAGCCCAAAGGAGCAACGAGACGTCCTTGGCATTCAGGCCGGGCAGAAGTCGGCTCACCAGGTACCGCCTGCACCCTTGCCACCCCCTCCATGGGACACGCCTCCCTTCCGGCTTCCCGTAAGCTGCTGGCACCAGCCGTACTTCATCACCACGTTGCCATGTATAAAAGTTTTAGGAGTCTGCTGTCTCGAAGAAATGAATCCCAGATCACTTTTTAATACTTCCGCCCCCACTTTTGTTCCTTCTCTTTTTCTCTCTCACCAAGCCTTATTTCACCAGGGATACATTTCTGGAGCATGTTCTGAAGAAAGCTTTAGGTGGGGTGTAGGCAATGCTGAGCTCTCCGGAGCTGGGACAGTTGGGACTGCCCAGGTGCCAGGCCCATGTTGCCCATTTGAGGAACTGGAGGAAGAGAGTCCGGCCCTTCAAAGGCACTCGTGATCCTGGCCAGGGCTTCCCATGGTTTTGCCCAAGGTACTTGGGGAGTGGTGAGCAGGCTTCATTGGAAGGTTTGAAGGGCGAGGGGAGCCTGGCACCGTCAGTGCCCTGTCCTCAGCCAGGCCTGTGGATGCATCAGAACCTGTCCAGCTCAGTCTCACAGCAGGGGAGATGCTCTGAACCACATCCCCCAGAGTAGATAATCTCTCAGGACAGGCAGGGGCTCAGTTTCCCTGGTCTTCATCGGCGAAAGTCAAAACCAACATTTGTGCTGGGGCCTTAGCACCGGAAGAGCTGACAGCTGGATACAGCAGACCAGGAGGCCATGTGCAGGCATGGTGCTAGGAACATGGCCTTGGGGGCAGACACGCTGGAACTACTAGCTACGTGGCCTTGGCCAAGTTACCTGACCTTGTGGAGGCTTAGTTTTCTCATCTGTGAAATGGAGACTGATGTCAGCACTAAGAGGAACATTAAAAGTAAAGCAGTTGTGGTATTTATACCACATTGATAGATAATCAATGAGGACCTACTGTATATAGCACAGGGAACTCTACTCAGTATTCTGTAATAACCTATATGAGAAATGAATCTGAAAAAGAATGGAGATATGTATAAGTGAATCACTTTGCTGTACACCTGAAGCTAACACAACATTCTAAGTCAACAAATCAACTATACTCTAATATAAAATAAAAATTAAATTAAAAAATACTTTAAAAAAGTAAAGCAGTTGTCACATACACACTCAGCCAAAGAAGGCAGAAGCAGTTGACGCTGTTGATATTATGCTTACAGTAAAATTGCTACCACTACTACTGTTATTATTATTATTAATGCAGGAGACACCAAATCCGATTGGGACTAGTGTGTAAGCTGCAGTCCACGCGCAACAGGGCAGAGTCAGGATGCAGGCATTAAGGAGGGGCCCGTCGAGACAGGGCAGGGACAGGATCTCCATCTGGCCCCGCCTGATTGTCACCCCCTTCTGTTCCTTTCCTATGCAGGAATCCCACCCCCAGATTCCTGGCAAGTTCTCAGTCATTTGCCTCAGTTTCCCCGCACGCGTGTTTAACAGAGAATGAACTTGGCTGTGGGAGGCTGGCTGTGCTACAGTGTCAACGGATGACCTTGAGGTTGTGGATGACTCTTGGCGATTCTCCAAAGTGTCTCTGTGTGTCCTGGTCTTAGAGTGTCCGGTCTCTCGTGTTTACCAGGGTGGAGCTCTTACCCTCCAAGCACAACCCCTCCTGCCACTGCACACAGCATCCTAATAAAGAAAAAGAACCCCCCCCCCAAAAAAAGAAACCCAATAAACCAAATCAAACAGCTGTTCCCAGAACTGCTGGGGCAGGACGAGGCACAGGCTCCATTCACTGGCAAAACCAGTCCTGGTGATTATCTTTAATACATGGGCTGAGTCTTTATTGCATTTTAATCTACTTCATTCACTCTTTGCCGGCCTGGGATTTGATTCAGAAATCAGGTCAACAATTTCAGGATTGCAATTTGTTGAAAAAGTAATGGTTTTAAAAATGCTCCCATGTTGTTCTTCTGGCACGGTAGAAAGAACACGTGGCCTAAAAGTCTAGAGGTCGGAGTTTGAATTCTGATGTAGCCACTCTCTGGGTGATCATAGGGAAGGCATTCAAAGGTGACTTCATTTGGGTTCCTCCAAAAGCTGACGCCAGGATGAGGACCTGAGTGCAGGAAGTTGATTACGGTAAGGGAGTGGGGAGAACAAGATGGGGGTGGAGAAAAGACAGCAATGGGTGTGGCAATGGTGGTGCTCAATGCCGCTGGGGTCAGCCAAGGAGCCATGCCGCCCACCCTCGGAATTCTCTCCTGAGGGCTGGGAGCCTGGGGCACAACCCCACTGCCTGTCGGACCCCCTCTTCTGAGGGTTGCTGCAGGCATATTAACTCCTCCAAAGTTTAGCTGTGTTTGCATGTGCCAGAGGTCCTCATGGTGAAAGACTGAAGAAAGTCTCAGGAAGAGAGAAGGAGACTTGTGATCACCAGAGGTGGCTGCAGTCATGCAGGAACTGCCCCCTACAGCTGCAGGTGAGCTCAGGAGGGTGGAGGGGATGGGCGGACATGGGAGTGGGTCAAATAGCAGTTTAATGCTCAGAACACACGTGGGATCTATTTTATGTTCTCTAACCACCTTCGGCTAAGTGTCTGCAATTGAAAGGTGATCAGCAAGTTTGCTGCAGCCCGGGCGGCCGGTTGAACCCCACATCCATTGCCCTTCTTCCTCAGTAATAGGATTTCTAGCCGGGCACGTGGTCACACAGAAACCAGACTACATTTCCCAGCCTCTCCTGAAGATGGGCGTGGTCACGGGATTTAGCCAATGGGATGGAAGTGGAGTTGTGGCAATTTCCGGAAATCTTCCATCAAAACAGCTGGTGGTGCCTTTTGTCCTTCTCTCTTTTCTCTTGGTCCCTTCCTCCGTCCTGGGCTGGGATGGAGTGTGAGGGTCACCAGCTTGGACCACACTGGCTGGCACTGCGGGGATCTAGAAGGAGCCCGGGTCCCTGCAGCTTGCTCCACTAGCCCCCCAGCTAGAAAGCTCCAGCCTTTATCACGAGACAGGAATAACTTTTTATCTTGTCTAAGCCATGACGTTTTGAGTCTCTTGATAGTCACAGACTAACTTCATCCTAATGGATATAGTCCCTCACCGTTCTAATTTTTCCCCTGAATCCAATGTTTATTTTCTTTACAAAGGGAAGGGAATACTTGCTGGTCTCCCCTGCCCCCTTTTGGGGGGCTGCAGGCCCCTTCCCATGCGTGGCCGGACTTCCGTGCAGCCCCTGCCTGCCTGCCTTCTTGAATACCTGAACTTTTGGGCTCCACCTGGGGCTGTACCTTCACCTGTCACTGAGGGCCACCAGACACCTCCAGACACCTTCACTCTTTGGAAGGATCATGATATTGGTTTCCCACATGCTGTTGGAACCACTTGCCCCCAGAGCTCTAGGTAGGTGTAGTAGAAGCTTCGAGTCCCCCTTCCTCCTCCACCACCCATGCCTCTCCCCCTTGGAGTTCACCTGCTGCTGGGAGCACTCCCCACGTGTGATAGCTGCCACTCCCAGCACCTGCATGCTCCTCCCTGCCCAACGCCTTCTTGGGCAGCACAAGAGTTTGCTCAGCCTGGGCACGGCAGCCTGCCCATGCTGGGGGGTTCACACCTGAGGGGCAGCTCTCATCTGAACTGGGGAGATGTAGGTAAAGCCAGCTTTCTTCCCTCGTGGGACAATCCTAAGGTGTGTTCTACACAGTCCCTCATTTACTCACCCCGTCCCTGAGATCACCTCTGCAAGCAAACCACATACACCCAGGGCCTTATCTCAGAGGCTGTTTTTTTGGGGGGGTGGGGAATTGGACCCTACCAACTCCACAGCCTAGAGAGATCCAAAGTCCTACCCAGAATCACCAGTAAGTCCTAGGAGCCACCAGGCTTCTCCTGCTCACGGCTCACCCATCCAGACCTGCTGTCCTCATCTGGCCTCGCATCAGCCTGGTCCCATAACACAGCCCCTCACAGACACCCATTCCCACTGAGTTCTGTGGACTGCAGTGCAGACTCTGGGTTACAGGACTCCTATGCCCTCCCCTCTCTCTTCCCGTCACCCCTGCTCCCACCACCCCATCCCTCCAGATCACCCCAGGAGCTCTCAGCTCTCCTCCAACCACTCTGCAGAGCAGTCCAGCCTGGACACTGCTGCTTCCACACCCAAGGAGCCAAAGCAAGCCTTTGAGGTTGTTGGCAGCACAAAGCCCCTGCCTCCCCACCCCCGGCCCCTACACAATTGAATGAGACCCACTTTCCTTGGAAGATGGGCTTTGTCTGTACTTTACATGTCAGGAGACCAGACCCAGGGTCACAGGGCTAGTAAGAGGGTGTATTAGATGCTATTAGAGCCCACCTGTATCCTAACACATATTTTCCCACATGGCACCACCCTGAACTTTCTACCTAAGTGCCCCCCACACCCACCTGGCACAGAGGACAAGTTGAAGTGCGAGAGAGTTAATACCCTCAACTGATGATGGAAGGGTGTCGGTGGACACATCCCCCGGCTCCCTTGCCTCTAGCTGGGAACAACTCTGCATCTCATTTCCCACAGTGCTAACTGCTGGATAACTCACTCTGTATCTTTTGCCTTCCCTTGCTTCCCCACCCCAACTGGTGTTTCTTGGGGTTATCTCCCAAATTAACTACCTGCATCCAACTCCTCGTCTTTAAGCCTGTTGGTGGAGGGAGGGGGAGGATCTCAAAAGAAGACAGTAGCAGAGCTGCAATTAGAACCCATGTCTGACTGACCCCAACATGATGCTCTTTCCAACATGCCATGGGTGGCCCTGACCCAGTCTCCCAGGCAATTTCTGCCTGTTGCCTGGTCCCCAGCATCTCTTGATACTCACGATGCTATTCAGTTCCTGACTCAGTGTCCCCTTTCTACCAGGGTCCTGTCTAGTTTCCAGTCACTCCCTACCCTGACTATCTGGCCTTGCTTGGGGACCACACACTGAGCTGGGAGCTCTTGTCCTGAGACCGTGGGAAACACTCCCCACCCTGAGACTGTGGAGGTATAATTATTTGTGGCTGTGGTTTGCCTGTGGCCTGGAGTTTTCCAAGCTCTTTGCAGTCGTTTAGTTTCAACCTGCCCAGCCTTTCTGTGATGTGGCCATAGGAAATTGCCTCTTTGTTTTCTTGGCTGCCTCCTCAATGACTTCGAAATGGGCCACCCTGGCCCAGTTTACACTCTGCATGGCTCATCTGTCTATGGTGACACAACATTTTCCCCCCTTCCTCCTCATAAGAAAAACTAATCAAAACTAGAACTCTGCATTCCTGAGGAGGGGAGTCAGTCATATTTTTGGCAGGTCCTGCGAGGGTCACCAGGGCAGCTAAACGGAGTATGGATCAGGGACACCGTGATGTCATGCCTGGTGACTGGGGCTTGTCCCTGATTCACACACTGGCTGTGTGTGGTCCCTCCCGGGGGCTCTCTCTGCCACAGGACAATTTCTACACCCTCTCTGTCCCTCACTGTGCAGAAACCTGCTCCTGGGCCAGAGGAGGCGAAGTATGATAAGGTATCAGTGGCGATGATGGAGAGACCCAAAGAGCCGGATGCAGAGATGACCTTGTAGAGCACAGCCTTTGTGGGCTTTGCTCTGCAAACCCACTGAAGCTTTACCGAGAAGTCCTTTAGGCTTCTTCCATTTGTCAGCTGATCCCACTGAGGAGGGTCCCTGTCAGAGACAATGACCGTGTGGGCCAGCCTGGGGGCTCCTGGAGGACAGGGCATTAGCAGTGGCCCTTCCACAGGTGAAGAGCAACGGGGAAGCCTGGAGAAGAGAAGAGCCTGGGTGCCAGGTCAAGGGCTATGTGCTATTTAGGGAATGAAATGCTTCCTAACTGGATACAAAAGTTCACCACGTGGCTTAGCTGGCAGGGAACAGAGTGCACAAACAGAGGAATTTAGCTGGGATATGATTACTGGATATATTATACAAATATAATAAAAATACCAGGCAATCTAGCCAGAGCACCTCGGTGTTTGGCTAAGCATGGCTGTCTGACAAGAGAGTCTATTAGAAAGTGGGTTCTGGGTGCCCATAAATTCATACTTGCTGAAAATTTAATGGATTTCTTAGTTTCTCTAAAGCTTTCTGAAACCTCAAATCCTATTTTCACTTTGAGGGCCATTTCTTGAATGACGGATATCCTGCGTACAAGGGAGATGCAGCAGACAACTTGTCTCCTGTCCCTTCTCCTGACCAAACAGATCGTCCCTTATATTCTTGTTGAGTGGGTCACATTGGCGTTAATAATCTAGGCAGTTAAAAAAAACCATTCAGCATTGCCGGTAGGAATGTAAAATGCGGCAGCTGCTGTGGAAGACAGTATGGAGGTTGCTCAAAACCTTAAAACTAGAATTTCCATAGGACCCAGCCGTTCCTCTCCCAGACAGATAGCCAAAAGGATTGAAAGCAGGGACTTGAACAGATATTTGTGCACCAGTGTTCACAGCAGCATTATTCACAATAGTCAAAATGTGGAAATATCCCCAAGGTCCACTGATGGATAAATGGATAAACAGCATGTGGTACATACATTCAGTGGAATATTATTCAGCCTTCAAAAGGAATGAAGTTCTAAAACATGGTTGAAACTTGAAAGTGTAAGTTATACTGAGTAATATAAGCCAGACACAAAAGGATTCCACTTATCATATGATTCCACTTATATTAAGTATCTAGAATAGTCAAATTCATAGACAGAAAGTAGAATAGTGGTTACCAGGGGCTGGGGGAAGGAGGAATTGAGGAGTTACTGTTTGACGTGTCCAGAATTTCAGTTTGGGATGATGACAAATTTCTGGAGATGGATAGTGGTGATGGTTGCACAATGATGTGAATGCAGTTAATGCCACTGAATTATGCACTTAAAAATGATTAAAGTGGTAAATTTTATGTTATGTATGTTTTATCACAACAAAAAAGTTTTTAAAAAGTCATTCGGTGAGAGTGTTTGTGATGTATCCTTTCCTTATGCATACAAAAAGCATTTTATGTACTCTTTCTAGTTTCCCTGCATACATTACTACAAAGCACTAATAAGCTTCTATTTTGTGTCCAGAAGGGCCTCTTTGCCAAGCAGACACGTTCATTCACCACGTGGTTTCACAATTCTGAACTGATCATCAGCTTTTCTTGGGTGGTGTGGTTGGGAAGGGGTGAGAGTGCTGTGGGTTCCTTAGGCTTACTCCTTTATTCTGTCAATGATCCGCCTTCCCAGAAGAAAAAAAAAAGGTTGAAAGACGCTGACAAAGACTACAAAGATTGCCTAAGTATCTTGGGTAACAAATGGCTCATAAAAAGCTGGAAAAAAAAGTGTGCTTTGATGAGTATGGTATACATGAATCAGAAGCACGGGAAATAAATACATCTGAAATCTAGGTAGGTTTAAAAATGAAGGGGAAGTGGCGCTTAGCCAAGTTA
Source organism: Mesoplodon bidens (assembly GCF_964165515.1). Lineage (NCBI taxonomy): Eukaryota > Metazoa > Chordata > Mammalia > Artiodactyla > Ziphiidae > Mesoplodon > Mesoplodon bidens. The sequence goes on along the minus strand of NC_138172.1, from coordinate 47,320,205 downwards.
TTTATGGTTTTTCAAACTCAGATCAAGAACAGTAGAAAATTGTTCCAGATGTTCAGTGAAATTTGGAACAGAGCCAACCCAGTGCTGTCTGAGAAAGGGAGAGGGAAAGGGAAGGAAATGAGGGAGGAAGAAGGAGATAAAAAGGGTGGTGGGGTTGCTTCTGGTGTGTATATTTAACTGTGAAGCTAAATACAAATGATAAAAGAAGCCAAGTACTCTGAGCCGGCTACACGATGTATGCCAGGTCACCTGAGTTTCTGAATTTAAAATGACAGGATACGGGTTTAAATTAGCTCCCATGTTGAACACTTGAGGATCTTTCCTCCAGAGGAATTCAGGGTTAGAAAGATTCTTGGATTCTTCCTCTTTAATTGCACTTGGATTACTTTATGTAGTTCTTAATATTTTGGTATTGTTTTCTGAACTGAAAGTCTTGTCACGTTAATTTATTTATAATCTAACAGAGGCTGAAGATGCACAGATTGCTACTGATGAGCCACTGTAATTAATTTGCTGCTGAGTTTGGGGGCGCACACAAGAATGCTGTGGGGGAGTTGCTGGTAGTTGTCGGTAGTTGCCAGAAGATTGGGTTCAATCAGCCCCCTACAGTCCTCTAGAACATATCTGAGGGCAGAATTAACATGGTTGTTAAGTGTAAGCCACTAGATAAAGTTTAAATAAAAAAAAGAAACCCCACTACCCAAGAGTACAAAAAACTCCACCAGCTCTCCAACACTGAGATTGCTTTATGTGCCAAAGCAACGGGATGGTTCATTCAACACTTGCTATGTGCCAGCCTTGTGCTAAGTGCTAGCAAAGGAAGACTCCTGCCTTTACAGCACTCAGTCTAGTGGGGGCTACAGACTATTATCAATCAACTATCATATAATTTCTTAAGTGTTTTGACAGAAGCTTGTACACAGTGCTGTAGGAAACCAAGAGAACTAGCAAACAGTTTTGTGTGCAGGTATGTATATGCGCGTGCGCACGTGTGTGTGTGTGTGAACAGAGAAGGCTCCACAGAGAGATACTTGTCCTCTGTGTTGAAGAATGACTAGAATTTCAGAACGCAAGGGTAGGGGCAATTCCAGGGAGAGGGAACTGCGTGAATAAAATAGATTTTGATTCAAGCCACCAAATAGTTTTTGTGATGGAAACAGGATAGATTAAAAACCAAAAAACAATTTGTCCTATTCCTCTTCTCCTTTCACTTCCCCCTTTTCTTCTCTTCTCTTCCTATTTTTCTCTTCCTTTTTTTTTTTTTTTTTTTTTTTGTGGTACGCGGGCCTCTCACTGTTGTGGCCTCTCCTGTTGCGGAGCACAGGCTCCGGATGCACAAGCTCAGCGGCCATGGCTCACGGGCCCAGCCATGCTGCGGCATGTGGGATCTTCCCGGACCGGGGCACGAACCCACGTCCCCTGCATCGGCAGGCGCACTCTCAACCACTGCGCCACCAGGGAAGCCCTTCCCTTCCTTTCGTGAACAATTTATCCTACAGCCATTAGCTGGGGCAGAGCAAATAGGCATCCATGCCTGATGAAGCCATGACAGCCCAGAGGAGTGTCACAGCTCTGCCACACGGTAGGAGGGCACACATGGGGGATGAGGATTCCCATTTTTCCACATCATTGCCAACACTTGACATTGTCTTTGTTTTTACTATAGCCATCCTAGTGGGTATGAAGTGTTATTTCATTGTGCTTTTGATTTGGTTTGATGCTCAAGAACATGTCGAGCAACTTTTTATATGTTTTTTCATTGGTTATTTGTATATCTTCTTTGTAGAAATGGCTATTCAAATCCTTTGCTCACTTTTAAAGTGGGTTATTTATCTTTTGATTGTTGAGTTGTAAGAATTCTTCTTTATATATTCTGGATGTGAGTCTCTTTTTGATATATAATTTGCAGTAATATTGTCCCATTCTGGGGTTGCCTTTTCAATTTCTTGACAGCGTTCTCTGAATCACTAAAGTTTTTAATTTTGATGAAGTCAGATTAATCCATTTTACTTTGGTTGCTTGTGCTTTAAGTGTTACACCTCAGATATCCTTGCCAAATCCAAAGTGCGGAAGATCTACACCTATGTTTTCTCTTAGAATTTAGTTTTGGCTCTTAGATTCATTTTGGTTTTTTTTTTTAACATCTTTATTGGAGTATAATTGCTTTACAGTGGTGTGTTAGTTTCTGCTTTATAACAAAGTGAATCAGCTATACATATACATATGTGCCCATATCCCCTCCCTGTTGCATTTCCCTCCCACCCTTCCTATCCCACCCCTCTAGGTGGTCACAAAGCACCAAGCTGATCTCCCTATGTTATGTGGCTGCTCTCCACTAGGTATATATTTTACATTTGATAGTGTATATATGTCCATGCCACTCTCTCACTTCGTCCCAGCTTACCCTTCCCCCTCCCCATGTCCTCAAGTCCATTCTCTAAGTCTGAGTCTTTATTCCTGTCCTGGTTGGATTAATTTTTGTATACAGTATGAGAAAGGGGTCCAAATTCACTCTTCTGCATGCGGATATTGAGTTGTCCCAGCACCATTTGTTGAAAAGACTATTCTTTCCTCCATTGAATTATTTTGGCCCCTTTGTCGAAAATCAGTGAGTAAAACATGGAAGGGTTTATTTCTGGATTCTTCACTCTATGCCATTGAGCTGTGTGTCCCTCTACTGATACCATACCGTCTTGATTACTGGAGCTTTGTAGTAAGTTTTGAAATCAGAAAATACTTCAACTAGCAACATCAGCAACACCCTTGACCCCTCTCCTTCCTGGTGAAGCAAAGCAAAAGCACAGAGCTCCTTCCTGGAGGAGGCTCCTCCCCAAAGGCTTCCTTCCTTGAATATAACAAAAGCAAACAGGCACTGAGTCAGGCCATCCAGTTACACTGTCTCATTTAACCCTGACAACAGCCCACTTTACAGATGAGGAAGTGGGATATGCCAGATATGTTCCCATCAGCCCTCCAGACCCACATTCTGTGCTCTGGAGAACGGCCTTTGTGTCCTTGCTCTGTGGGCTCCTCCCCCTCTGGCTTCTGATTGGGTTTGGCAGGGGAGCCCCTCCAGGAGGTCAGAGGGTGGGGTGCCTGAGGCCAGGGCTTTTATTCCCTGGCTCCCTCTCCATGAGGGTGCTTCTGGCTGACCTTGACCCTTCCTGAAGGTCACAGCTCCTCTCAAAGCAGCTTGCTCTACATGACTTTCTCCTTCTGGGTTCTGGAGACCTCACCCTCCCCAAGGAGTGTGCATGCGTAGGAGTGGCAACAGCTTCTGGGAACTGCAGCTTCTCCCCAGGTGGGCTGATGGGTCTTAGAGCTCTTGCTGAGTGAACGCATTCTGAGTGTTGTCGGTTCAACAGGGTCAGGAAGGTGCACTCTTGAGGAAGGCCTAAGGGAAGACCCACCCATATGCCAATTACTACAAGCACTTACTCCGAGGTCCTTTGCCAACACATGTAATATTAAAGATAGTAGTAGGTGTAGCAACTCCCAGGGATGAAGTTTGGGAAAACATAATGGAACATTCAGATGCAAAGTGCAAGACCATGAGCTTGTTGCTAAAGACTTTGCCTTCAAAGGCTAATTGGACTCTGCCAAGTTTGGAAAACCACTTAGTCTTTCAAAGTAAACTGACAAGGAGGGACAGTCATAAGTCAAATGTCAAGGTAACTTCTAGTAGATGAACCCATTAGCAATACTTCTGAGACATGCATGTTTTCAGAACCTTCGCATGATTTTGAAATGATCTGGGCAGAATCCAAGGATCTGCATGGAGATATGCTTTGTGGAGAAGCAGAGGGAAAACCTATGCAGAGCTTGAAAAGTATGGCTACCACTTCATCCTCTTCCTACTGAGTATCCCAGTAGGCCTACTGCATGAAAACAGCACATTTATCCAATGTAGAGCCTTTAAAAAAATAACGCTTTTATTTAGGAAAAAAAAATAATATCAGACCTGCTGAGAAACTGCAAGAATATCACACTGGACTCTAACATATTTTTTGCATAGAGTCACCTATGGTTCACATTTTGCCATTTTTGCTTTAACTCTTTTTTTCTCTCTTTCAATTTATAAGGTTGAGCGATATGAAATATATACACTACTTATTCCTTTTTATTCTTTTGCTAAACATTTGAGAGTAAATCACAGAGACCAAAATCCTAAACCCCTTATTACTTTACATGTACCTCCTAAGAAAAAGGACATTCTCTTACATAACCACAGGTCAAAAATAAAAATTTGCGGAATTAACGTTACTCTAATTGCTAATTGCTCCAATACCGTTTTATAGCAATGTTTACTCCCCCACAGTCCAGGATGCAAGCCAGCATCACGCCTGGCACGTAGACAACAAGTTTAGAGCCTTTTGTTCAGTGCTTGAGTTATGTGGGATTTAGCATAGATTCAGGTCTTGGCTTGTTGGTTCTGGATGGCAGGGAAGCAGTTATTTCCCTCTAGAGGAAGAAGCTTTCAACCTACCTGAGATGAGACACACCCTAAACTCCGGGACTCAGAGAAATCCAAGGGCTTTGGATGACTCTCCAGAGAGGCCAACACAGAAACAGCGGGAAAGGGCCTTCCCTGGTGGCGCAGTGGTTAAGAATCCACCTGCCAATGCAGGGGACATGGGTTCGAGCCCTGGTCCGGGAAGATCCCACATGCAGCAGTGCAACTAAGCCCGTGCACCACAACTACTGAGCCTGCGCTCTAGAGCCTGCGAGCCACAACTACTGAAGCCCACGTGCCTAGAGCCCGTGCTCCTCAACAAGAGAAGCCACCGCAATGAGAAGCCTGCGCACCGCAACGAAGAGTAGCCCCCGCTCGCCACAACTGGAGAAAGCCCGCGCACAGCAACGAAGACCCAACGCAGCCAAACATAAATAAATGAAAATTAAAAACAAAAGTCACTAATGACTTAGTATAGCTCACCTCTACTTTGGATTTATCTGTATGCCACCTCTTTCATATACACACTATTATTTCCTAGTGAGGAGATCTGGATGAACTGTTAATGTGAAAACTGCATGAAAATAAACTACGTAGTTCATATGCTATTTGTGCCTTTAAAAAAAAAAAAAAAGAAAGAAAGAAAGAAACACCGGGAAGGAATATTCTTGCTCTGGGTCCCCACTAAGTGGCCCCACAATTTGCATGGCACCAATGTGCGTCCTGATTTCACAGCATCCCCCCTTGCCCTGACTTTGCTTGAGGAGAGGGTCATTGGACTAGGCAGTCGTGCTGTACACACTCTAGCGCTTCACCCAGGAAGGCTCACGTGGGAGCGGAGAAGCAAGGCCAGCAATATTTGGACATTACCCAAAGGTTTGTCTTAAATGTAGCAGAGGTCGGGAGGTCAGAGGATAGGCAGGAAAATCCATCGTCATGGAGCCCACCCCAGGAACTTGAGGTGACCGTGAGGAGGTGGGTGACCCCAGAGAGAAGTTGCAGAAGCCCACAGGGAGTATCCAGATGCCCTGAATTGGGGGGTCTGGGCATGTGTGCTGCGTGAGGGCTTCGATTACTCATCCTGGGGCTCCCCTCTTCCCTACCTTAACAAAAAGCTCGATTCCATGCTCTTCAGACATGGTTTGATTTTCACATTCTATGAGTCTGTGCTCCTCCTTATAGATGCCTGGTGATGGGGAAGAGCAGGAATGAGAGTGAAAGGGAGGAAGGGAGAGGCATGCAGGAGGGAGGGGGTGGCTGTTCCTGGGGGTATCAGGACAGAAGAAAGACTCCGGCATTTGCTGTTTTGTGTAGCAAGAGGTGGGTGATGGAAACGTGACAGCAGAGCTCCCGAAGAGGCAGGAGGCTGGATACGGGGGTGTTATTATTTCCAGCCCATCAGAAAAACCAGGAGGCTCATGTTTCTGCTTCTTCCTCAGCGGTCTCCACCTGCTGATTTAGGGCATCACATGGTGCTCTGTGTTTGGGCTTCTGTATTCTTATTTGGGTTTCCTCTTACTTGTTTTTCCAGCTAGAGTGTCAGTCCTGTGCTCCTTAACTCCCGCTCAGCCTCTAGGATGGAGCCAGGCACGCCATGAGCTGTCAGCCTGTTTACTGATTGCATTTGAGGGAAGTAGATTTTGGTTGAGGTCTCTGCCTATTGTTTACATCGTTGACACTTTGCCCTTGTTAAGGCATGTGACAGCTGCACAGGAAGCAAGTGTCAACAGTCAGCGTGACCATGACATCCAAATATACACCTCCAGCCCACTGTGCCTCTACCTCTGGCCCCTAAATCCAGCTGTGCCTCTGCCCTCAGCACCTCCACTCCTATGGCTCAAAGCATCTCACACACAACACGTCAAGGACCAAACTCATGCTCTCCCTACCCTCCGCCACGAACCTTCCACCAATTTCCCCAAATGGCACCAACACTTACTCTGGACATTTCCCTCACCCTCACCCTTCATAACACACCCGTTCCTAAAGCCCATTAATACTTACCCCCTAAATATCACTCCCCTCCATCTCCATTGCAAGCTTTGCCCACCCACTGGCTTTCTCACTTGTACCACTCAACAGTTACTCTCAGTGGTGCTTGCTTGCTGCCAATCTTTCCTGCGTACAGAAGCCCAAGGTATTTTCACAAACAAACAAAAATGGGATCATATTTCTCCATTGCTAAGAACCATTCCATGACCTGCTATCACCTTCCAAATAAAGGTCAAAATGGCAATTGTGGGGACTTCCCTGGTGGCGCAGTAGTTAAGAGTCCGTCTGCCAATGCAGGGGACATGGGTTCGAGCCCTGGTCTGGGAAGATCCCACATGCCGTGGAGCAGCTAAGCCCGTGCACCACGACTACTGAGCCTGCACTCTACAGCCTGTGAGCCACAACTACTGAGCCTGTGAGCCACACCTACTGAAGCTCACGCGCCTAGAGCCCGTGCTCCACAACAAAAGAAGCCACCGCAACGAGAAGCCCGCACACTGCAACGAAGAGTAGCCCCTGCTCGCTGCAACTAGAGGAAGCCTGCACGCAGCAAAGAAGACCCAACGCAACCAAAAATAAATAAACAAAACCAAAATCGCCATTGTGGCCTCAAGGAGCTTTCTGGCCCTGGATCATCACTTTTGCCTCAACTTGTTCCTAAATGATCCGTGCTTTTGAAGGATCAGCCACCATGTTGGCTGTGAGTTTCTCAAACACCCCCTACACACGCTCTCCTTGGGTCTTTGCTCCTGCCTAGGACGCTCTTCTCCACCTCCTCCTCCCTCATCACCTCCATGAGTTCCTACTCAAACATCTCATCTCACTTCAAAGTTATTTTCCCAGGGAAGCCTTCCAGTCCCCACAAAGCTCAGGCAGGCGCTCCTGTTACATTCTCCCATAGAAACACAGAGTTTTTCTTTGCTGCATGTATCACAGTTACACAGGCAGACCTCGGAGATACTGCAGATTTGGTTCCAGACCACTGCAATACACTGAAGGTTGCAATAAAGCAAGTCACACAAATTTTGTGGTTCCCCAGTGCATGTAAAAGTTACGTTTGCACAATACTGTAGTCTACTAAGCGCACAGCATCATTATGTCTATGAAAACAAGGTACATACCTTAATTAAAAAAATACTTTATTCTAATAAAGGCTGCCCATCATCTGAGCCTTCAGTGTCTCGTAATCTTTTTGCTGGTGGAGGGTTTCACCTTGATGTTGATGGGTGCTGACTGATCAGGATGGTGGTTGCTGAAGGACCAGGTGGCTGTGGACATTTCTTAAAATAAGGCAATGAACTTTGCTGCACTGATTGACTCTTCCTTTCACAAATGATTTTTTTTGGGGGGGGCATGCAATGCTGTTTTTACCCATAGTAGAACTTCTTTTAAAACTGGAGTCAATCCTCTCAAATCCTGCAACTGCTTTATCAACAAAGTGTATGTAGTATTTGAAATCCTTTGTTGTCATTTCGACAATATTCACAGCATCTTTCCTGGACGTAGTTTCCATCTCAAGAAACCATTTCTTTGCTCATCCATAAGCAGTAAATCCTCATTCATTCAAGTTTTATCATGAGATGCAGCAATTCAGTCACCTCTTCAGGCTCCACTTCTAGTTCTAGTTCTCTTGCTATTTCCACCACATCTGCAGTTACTTTTCCCACTGAAGTCTTGAACCTCTCAAAGTCATCCATGAGAGTTGAAGCCAACTTCTTCCAAATTCCTGTTCATGTTGATATTTTGAGCTCTTCCCATGAATCACAAAATGTTCTTAACGGCATCTACAATGGTGAATACTTTCCAGTGGTTTTTCAATTGAGTTTGCCCAGATCAATCAGAGGAATCAGTATCTATGGCAGCTAAAGCCTTGTGAAATGTATTTCTTTTTTTAAAAAATAAATAAATAAATTTATTTATTTATTTATTTTTGGCTGTGTTGGGTCTTCATTGCTGCACGCAGGCTTTCTCTAGTTGTGGCGAGTGGGGGCTACTCTTCGTTGCAGTGCACAGGCTTCTCCTTGCAGTGGCTTCTCTTGTTGTGGAGCATGGGCTCTAGACACACGGGCTTCAGTAGTTGTGGCACATGGGCTCAATAGTTGTGGCTCGCAGGCTCTAGAGCACAGGCTCAGCAGTTGTGGCACACGGGCTTAGTTGCTCTGTGGCATGTGGGATCTTCCTGGACCAGGGCTTGAACCCACGTCCCCTGCCTTGGCAGGCGGATTCTTAACCACTGCACCACCACGGAAGCCCAAACCTTATGAAATGTATTTCTTAAATAATAGGCCTTTAAAGTTGAAATGCCTCCTTGATCCATGGGCTGCAGAATGGATGTTGTGTTGGCAGGCACTAAAACAACATTAATCTGGTTGTACATCTCCTCCAGAGCTCATGGGTGACAGGTGTATTGTCAATGAGCAGTAATATTTTGAAAGAAATCTTTTCTTCTGAGCAGTAGTTCTCAACAGTGGGCTTAAAATATTCAGTAAACCATTTTATCAACAGGTGTGGTCTCATCCAAGCTTTACTGTTCCATTTATAGAGCACAGGAAGAGTAGACTTAGCATAATCCTTAAGGGCCCTAAGATTGTCATTATAGTAAATGAGCACTGGCTTTAACCTAAAGTCACCAGTTGATTTAGCCCCTAACAGGAGAGTCAGCCTGTCCTTTGAAGCCAGGCATTGATTTCTTCTCTTTGCCTATGAAAATTCTAGACAACATCTTCTTCCAATAGAAGGCTGTTTCATCTGCATTGAAAATATGTGGTTTAGTGTAGCCACCTTCATGAATTAACTTAGCTAGATCTTCTGGATAACTTGCTGACAAACCTTCCACATCAGCACTTACTGCTTCATCTTGCACTTTTATGTTGTGGACACAGCTCTTTCCTTAAACCTCGTGAACCAACCTCAGCTATCTTCAAACTTTTCTTCTGCAGCTTCCTCATCTCTCTCAGACTTCATAGAACTGAAGAGAGTTCGGGCCTAGCTCTGGATTAGGCTTTGGCTTAAGAGGATGCTATGGCCGGTTTGATCTTCTATCCATACAACTACAACTTTCTCCACATCAGCAATAAGGCTGTTTTGCTTTCTTATCATTCGTATGTGCAGTGGAGTAGCACTTTAATTTCCTTCAAGAATTTTTCCTTTGTATCCACAGCTTGGCAACTGTTTGGCACAAGAAATCTAGCTTTCAGCCTATCTTGGTGTTCAACGTGGCTTCCTCACTAAGCTTAATTATTTCTAGCTTTTGATTTAAAGTGAAAGACCTTTCACTTGAACACTCAGAGGCCAATGTTGGTTACTAATTGGCCTAATTTCAATATTGTTGTATCTCAGGGAATAGGGAGACCCAAGGAGAGGGAGAGAGATTGGGGAATGGCCAGTTAGTGGAGCAATCAGAATACATACAACATTTATCAACTAAGTACGCCATCTTACATGGGTGCAGTTTGTGGCACCCCAAGACAATTACAATACTAACGTCAAAGATCACTGATCACAGATCACCATAACCAATAAAAAATAAAGGAAAAGTATGAAATATTTCGAGAATTATCAAAATCTGACCTGAGGACACAAAGTGAGCAAATGCTATTGGAAAGGTGGTGCTGAATAGACTTGCTTGATGCAGCGTTGCTACAAAACTTCAATTTGTAAAAATCACAATGTCTGCGCAGTGCAACAAAGTGAAGTGCAATAAGACAAGGTATGCCTGTAATTCGGTATTTGTGTACCTATTTGATTAGTATATATCTCCCCTTCTTGACTGAAAACTGCATGAGCACAGGGAATGGTTCTGTTTTTGCTCCCAACTAAATCCCAGTCATATCTAAAACACAGTGTGTGGCAAACAGTAGGTGCTCAGTTAATACCCTTTGGAAAGTGAAAGGATGATTGGGCGAATGAATGATGAATAGTCAGAGACTAGATTCTCTTTTTTTTGTTGGGGGAAAATGCTGCCCCATTGTACATTACCACTAGCACCAGCAACATCGGAGGGTTCCAAATCCTTCATATCCTCACCAACACTTGATATTTTATATATATATATATATATCTCCATCCTAGTGGGTGTGAAGTGGTATTTCATTTAGGTTTTTTTTTTTTTTTTTTTTGCGGTACGCGGGCCTCTCACTGTTGTGGCCTCTCCCGTTGCGGAGCACAGGCTCCGGACGCGCAGGCTCAGCGGCCATGGCTCACGGGCCCAGCCGCTCCGCGGCATATGGGTCTTCCCGGACCGGGGCACGAACCCGTGTCCCCTGCATCGGCAGGCGGACTCTCAACCACTGCGCCACCAGGGAAGCCCTTCATTTAGGTTTTGATTTGCATTTCCCTAATGACTGATGATGTTAAGCATCTTCTCATGTGCTGATTGGCCATTTGTATACCTTCTCTGGAGAAATGTCTATTCAATCCTTTGCCCATTTTTAAACTGGATTGTTTGTTATTTTATTGTTGAGTTGTAAGAGGTTAGACCCTTATCAGATACATGATTTGCAAATATTTTAGAGAAGTCTTTATGCTTGCTCCCTTCTGGAACTCCCCTAAAATGACAGCAAGGGAATAAAATTAGATTCATTTCAGACAGAGAGAAAAAGAAGCAAAAAGACATAGACAAAAGATTTCCAAAAATCTTTGGAAGCAGACAGCACTTGGAGGCATGGTCTTTACCTTTGCACATGGAGGTGGTCACAGCCCAAGTGCTGAGAAGGAATGAGACAGCCCACCCTACAGAATTCTGGAAGTGCCCTAAATCACCAAAAGTGCAGAATTTGGAGGGCAAGCAGGGGTAAAGCTCTAGCACTGTCTATATCTGGAGTGGTATAGGTCTCGCCTATTGTCACCCACAGGAGATGACAGATTTCTTTTCTAAAGAAGAAGAGTCCCTTCATACATTTCAGATTCAGGGGACATGGGCACAGTGGAGGGGGCAGAGAGGTATGGGACCCACAGTAGACAGATTAAATAAAAGTCTGCATCCTGACTGGGTCCCTCTGTTGTTTTCTTAGCATGTCCCTAAATGTAGGTATCTGGGCGCCTCTACTTCGGGCAGAAGATGGGAAGGTTCTTCTCTAGAGAATCTGCAAAGCTTCAAAAAAGAAAAAAAGCCTCCTGATCCTGGCAGTGGGGGCAAGGCCAGGCCTGAACGCAGGTAACCTGACCACCAATGCCCCCACCCCTGACACTGACCAGTCCACAAGCCCTGCCTGTGCTCAAAGTGGAGAAAGACACCTGGACCCTTCCCCTAACCACGTGAATATACCTACTCACTAATTTAATCCTCTTAGAGAGAGAAGAAAATAACATTTCAGCTCCCCCACCCCCAGAAACTAACAAACAAAAACAAAATACTATGGAAAATAAGCAACAGAGAATATAAAAACAGCTTTGAAAATTTTAAATGTAACTAAATTAAAAGAAATTAAATAGAAGAACTAGAAGATAAAGTATAAGAACTCTCCTGGAGAATAGAACAAAAAGTTAAATATATAGGGCAGAGAAGATAAGAAAATTATGCAATCAATGTGGCATTCCAGAAAGAGAAATGAAAGAGAAAAAAGGAAATTATTAAAGAAACATTACAAGAAAAATTTCCAGAAGTTGAGAGAGCATAATAATCATCCAGTTCAGGAAACTGAAGGGCGATCTACGTAAAGGCACATCAGGGAAAAACTAAAAGATTCTGAAAGCTTCCAGAAAGGGGAAAAAAATAGGTCCCACACAAAGGATTGGGTGACATAATGGCATTGGATTTCTCAAGAGCATAATGGAAGCAGTACATTTAAAAGTATAAGGAAGAACAATTTTGAATCAAATGATTTATATTTCCAAGCTATTAATCAAATTTGAGAGCAAATATTTTTAGATGGGTACAATCTCAAAAAATTTGCTTCTCAAGCAAGCAATATTGGGAAGCTACTGAGGATGTACTTAAGCAAAAGAACAGAGCAAACCGAAAGGAAAAAAGAGGAAAACTTTAGATCCATCAAACCAGAGAAACAACCCAGAAGGATGAGGGGAAATGTGGGATATAGTCCACACCCAGTCCAGAATAAAGGAGAAGGATAGAGAGCTGTGGAAGAGAAGTCTTTAGGAAATCATGAAGCATCTGATATGCTTGCTCATTTAGAAAATGTTATTTGTAGACACTTGACAGATCCATTGGAAGATACGGGGAAGAAATAGAAATTGAAACATAGAAAATGAAGCAAATGGAAAAAACTGAGGCAATGATAAACTCCAGGAAAACCAACACTTGTACAAGAAATGAAAAGATGAAAGTGTCTCCCTGCTTCAGCAGTGATCAATATGAACAAGGTTGTAATAATGTAAACATTGGCTATAGGTTTAATTCTGGAAGTAGCATATTAGGAGAATGGGTAAAATGGAAAGGGAGGGTGGTGATCTGTAAGAGTGCTAAATCTTTATTTAACCTAATAGGAAGTCAATAGATCATTTCTAACACTGAAAAATCAAGACATTTCAGCAAAAGCATGTTATTTAGAAATAGGAGAGTGAGTTCCATGACAAACAACTGAACTAAGTGGTTGCCTCTGGGTAGTGGACCTGCAGGTTGGTACTGGGGAATGAAGGAACCCATGGTTCTGATTGCCCAATGTGCAGTATTATTTCACTTAATTGAAAATCAATTACAAAACCATAAGGAAGTTCCCTTAGAAATGCGTGCTGTGAAACCAAGAATTGAAAGTTTCCACTCCATATACTTGCAAGAAACATGACAATGACATTCCTAGCCCCACAGGATTTTATCATTAAATTCCCACCTCATCCCCTCCTCCAGTACACACACCTCTGCATTTGTGAAAACCTTTGTGCTTTAGAGAAAAAAGGAGAGAACAAGTGTGTGGAACTCCAAATAGCTTAACTGGAAAATTCACAGTCCAAAGCACATATTATTTGTATCACAGACAAATCCTCAGATTTGGTGGGAGAAACTTAAAATCATTAGTGTCTACATTAGTGTCAAGGGTGTTACCCACAGTGTTTTCCAGCAGAGCAGCACATGGTTCAGAAGTAAGTGGGAGACCAAAAGGAAGGAGCCAGAAAGCCAGGAAGTGTGACTCAGACATTTGCTTTTGACTTTAATTAGTAAGCCCTGCCAATTTACTTCTTGGAAGGGGAAGCACATCTCCTACCTTCTTTCTTCTAAAGAGATTTCAAGTGAGTCTCACCCAAGAAGTGAGCCACTTTGTTACCATTACACATCAGATGAGACCTGCTCACATGGTACTAGTTAGCATCCGAGCAACACACCAGTCAGCAAAAATACATTGATCACTGTTTCTCTTTATCCTCACACTCTTTGGTTGGACTCCCTAATGCTAGGGATTTCTCAGAACGAATCCAAGTCCCAGAAGGTTTCTCAAAGAAATGATGGTGTGTATTTGGCTCAGAAACAGAATTGCAAAGTGCTTTCCAGTTGGTAGATTTGCAGAGAAAATGCAAAGAGGAGGGCATGCACAGAAGGGCAGTGCAAATTTGATTCAATAAATATTTATTGAGTGCCGACTGTATGCTGTTCTTCTGGGATATAGAAATGACTAAGACCTGGGACTGGCCCTCAGTTACCCTTATATCAGATCAGAACTCTCATCCCAGGCCCGCCCATTCAGTTCCACAGTTCTGGGCAAGCCCCACACTGCTCTCTGGGCAGGAGGGGAAAATGAAGGGAATCCACCAGTGTCTTCAGCTTTGGGGTTTCTTCTGTTAGAGAAATGGGGCAGAGTCCACCAGAAGTCAGTGGAGTGTGTGTTTTGGGGGCAGGAGTGGTTACCTTCTTTAAAATACAGCTTTGCTAGTTTTCTGTATCCTAAATACAAAGTGACCTCGGTGGTGTTTTAACCAGGAGGAGTTCTGGTCTGAGCCCCCCAAGCCATAGAGACCCAGAGGATTTGTTTAGCTAACTTTCCTTGTTAGGAGTCTAGGCTTTCAGAGTGTCCCTCATGGGCGCACCTTCATTTCCCATTCTCACTGCTCAAACCTTCCACATTTCCTCAGTAAGCCCTTGTTCTCCCCCTCCCCCAGGATATGCCACCCCTCCCCCACCCCATTAAAAAGTCCCAATAGCAGCTCCCCACTCTCCCTCAGGCATATTTCATTTGGATGTCAATGGTGTTTCTTCTGTGCAGGCTTTTTCTGGGTCTTGGGGAGGAAGAGGAAGAGGTCCTTCTCACGGATGGCTGTAGCCTGGACACAGCTACTCAGACCCTTAAGGCCTACAGGTTCCTATGTGCCCAGCAATTATCACAGCAAGGATTTCTCCCATCTCAAAGGCAGAAAGCATTCAAAGCATGAGGGAGATGGGTTTCCAAACCCTCCAGTTAGGGTTTCCAACTTCTTGGAAGGGTGTTAGTTGGAAGTGTCAGTTACCAGAATGTTAACATATAAAAAACCTTGACTTTGGTCATCTGAACCATTATGGTACATCACTCATGGCCCAATCCAGACAATAGAAACCATCTAGGTATTTCAGAAAGAGAGAATTTGATACAGAAGTTTGATTACAAAGGTATTGGAAGGTCTGGAAAAGTAATGGGGAGAAGGAGTGATCCTCAGAGATCAGAAAGTTCTCACACCCCTAGGCTGGAACCCATGAGCTTACAGCTGCTTCTGTGGTGGGAAGTTGCTGAGTTCCTAGACCAGGGCTGGGACCTGCACTGGGAAAGCTGCTCTCCTTGACTCTCTCTTTGACTACGGTCAAAGACCGTAGTGGGGCAGTGTCATCTTGTAGAGCAGTGGGAATTTGGGGCCCTAAGGCCTGGGGGGACTCAGCCTTTCCGCTGGAAGGTGCACATGAGTTTTCTAGATATTTATTAAGGTGGCTGTGAAGTTAATTTAGTATAGCTCCATAAAGAAGACAAATAGGAAAATCCATTCTGTCTCTTAAATAAAATTCTTTAGAGGAACAGTACAAAAGCATGATCTTATAAACAAAATTGGCTCTTTGTATGCCCCAAAGAAAACATGTTTGTCCAGTTTGACTTTGTTGCCCCAAACCAGCTCGCAGCCTTGGGAGAAATGTGTTTCAAAAATACCTCTCTTGGGCCTCCCTGGTGGCGCAGTGGTTGAGAGTCCGCCTGCCGATGCAGGGGATACGGGTTCGTGCCCCGGTCTGGGAGGATCCCATATGCCGCGGAGCGGCTGGGCCCGTGAGCCATGGCCTCTGGGCCTGCGCGTCCGGAGCCTGTGCTCCGCAACGGGAGAGGCCACAACAGTGAGAGGCCCGCATACCGCAAAAAGAAAAAAAAAAAAAAAATACCTCTCTTGGGGCTTCCCTGGTGGCGCAATGGTTGGGAGTCCGCCTGCCGATGCAGGAGACACGGGTTCGTGCCCCGGTCCGGGAAGATCCCACATGCCGCGGAGCGGCTGGGCCCGTGAGCCATGGCCGCTGAGCCTGCGTGTCCGGAGCCTGCGCGTCCGGAGCCTGTGCTCCGCAACGGGAGAGGCCACAACAGTGAGAGGCCCGCATACCGTGGGGAAAAAAAAAAAAAAAAACCCTCTCTTTTCTGAGAGTCAGATGAAATATAAAAACACAAAAACACCACTTAAAATTTTTTTTAATATAGAAGTACATATTAGGTTTATTTTCGGGGGGTAATTTTAAATTTTTTATATTCACAATTAGAAAATATTAAAAGCATAAAGAAAAAAACAAATCACCAGAAATATATAGAGAAATTTTCTGATATATAAAGAAAATATCTATAGGTTTCTTTTTACAAATATTTTTTGCATAAAAATAAATTATGTATGAATTACTTTGTGAATCTTTTTCTGCTTAACAAGATGTCGTTAAATCTACTTTTGCAACATAATTTTTGAGTGGTTCTTTGTATTCTATCACAAGGTCTGTACCATTATTTATTTAACCTATTTATAGTTTGACTGTTTAAATTATTTCCTCTTTTTTTACTAATGTTACGATGAACAAATTTTTTTGCACGACTTTGATTATTTCCATAGGACAGATTCTCAGAGATAGAATTGCTGAGTCAGAGGTTATGAATTATTTTAAGGCCTTTGATGCACAGTGTCAAATATCTTCCAGATACACTGAACCAAGTTCCAGTCCTATAGCCAGTGCACCAAAGTGGTTGCTTCCCTAAACTCTGGCCCATTCTGGGTTCTATCACTTAAGAAACAAACAAACAAACAATAACAACAGAATACTCACCAAGGCCATGTAAGGCATGTTTTTCACTTGTCCGAACAGAATCAGAAAAGTTAAATGCCACATTTCGCTAATTGTAAGATGTAGCCTTTTTTTATGTTCCTATTTTCACATCTCTAAAATCAGTGGGGTTGAGCACATGTTTTGGTTTCTGCTCATTGTTCTTGTGTAATTATTAATAGTACTACCTCTCCTTCTTAAGGGTTCTGGTTTAGATGATAGATGATCTAATCACCCCGATTATCCAGTCGGGTGGCTGCTTCCTACTTTGGACAGAATGGGGTAGTATGGGGGCCCTTTGGAAGGGACCCTAATCCTGTCCTAGAGAACCAGGGACAGATAAACTGAGCCTGGAAGGATGGGAAGGGGCTAATCTGGTGGAGGTCATGGGAAGAAGAAAGGTGAGGTCCAACAGTGAGCCTCACCCAGGCCAAGGCTTGGAGGTGGCTGAGGCACTCAGGGACTGAGGCACGCAGGGAGTAGCTAAGTCAGTAGAACAGTGTTTTTGGCTCTGGGTCTACCTTCCTGTGCCAACAATCACTGTGGATTTGACTTTGTGACTCTGACCTGAACTAGGGTAAAGCTATTAATATACATAGTACAAGGTGAAGGGGGGACTGCAATGAACTGGTAGAGATGACCGAAATGATGGCAGCATCCTCCCTTCGGCCCGTGGGTTCTACGCAGCCCCTGAAGAAGGTACTAACACTCCAGCCCATTCTGCAGGTCATCTCCCAGCTCTCTGAACGGTCACAGACCTACATCCAGCAGCCCCCGGAAGTAATTTTTAATTCTTGAGTCAACCTCATTAGAGAAACACGATAGAGTTGTTGTTTATTGACCCCAGAGGTGTTCCACTTCTTTGATTTTTCTAGGATTTCTTTCACGGAGCAGGGTTATGTCTCCAACAGGGTGGAGCGCTCATCTCCCTTCAACTCATCAGAAGCCTGGCACCGTTCCCATTCCCCCACTGACTAAGTACACAGTTGGATTAAGTCACTTGAACTTTGTTCCCTCGGTAAAATCAGTAGTGAAGCATAAATTATATCCACATCACCGGCAAATAAAGGAAAGTGATTACCCAGGAATGCGCACACGTGCGCACGCACACATGCGCGCCGCGCACACACACACACAATTACCCAGGAATAAATAAATGAATAAACAAACAAACAAATCAACCATTCCTGCCATGTGTATTTCCACTGTGTCTACATTACGGTGAAGGAACACTGACTGGGGTATTTCCTGCTCCTACTCACGGCACCACTGCACACAAGCCCAGCACAGATGAGGATTCTGGAGGCAGAGTCTGGCTCTTTTACTGACCAGATGCATGGCCTTCAGTAAATCTTGAAGCTCCTCCAAAGCTGTTTCCTCATCAGTAAAGCAGAAATAATAATACGGAGGCAGACACTGCTCCCCCTCTACGTCCAATCCCCCTCCATTTTCACCAACAGAACCCTGACCATGTTTGGGAGACAATGTCCCAGATAAAGGGCTCCCATTGCCCGGCTCCCCTGCGCCCAGTGGTAATCATATAGCTGGTTCCTACCAATGAGATGTGACCAGAAGCCTGCGGGGGTGGCTTCAAGGAGATCCACTGCTTTCCTCATAAATAGGGGCAGACTCAGCTGACACATGCCTTTTTCTCTCTGCCCTTCTTTTTATTCTTGCCTGGGGCACAAATGCTGTTGTTGGGGGAGGAGCAGCCATCTTGTGACAATGAGGATGGAAGCCACCTACTCAGGGAGAGCGGAGCAGAGTCCTGGGTTCCTGACGACGCCTCCAGCAGCTGTGCCGGCCTTGGGCTGCTACTTCTCTGGACTTTTTGTCACATGAGGGAAATAAAACCCTTATTTTGGTTAAACCACTCTAGTTGGGTGTCTCTGAGCCATACAGATACCTTCCTCACAAAGCGGCTGTAAGGAGGAAGTATGAGACAAGGAGAGAAATTGCCAACTTCACAGTCAAGGGGACTACCCCACAGGAGATGCTCCAGTTTACCTCCAAGACACTGGCGGATGGATGACACAGATTTTACTGGAACCCACAGGACAAGTCATTTCCAGCTCAGAGTGACATCTGCATCCAGAAATCCTCATCTGCTAGTCTCCAGCCCTCTGAGCCTCCACCTTCCTCTCCTGGCTTTCCTACGGGTTGCACTGGCCCTATTGTGAGTGAAGAAATGTTGCTTGCCTCATCAGTAAACAAAGGATGTTGCAGCTATGAAGCCATCACATTACAGTCACCCCGACAGGGAGCCCTGAGGAGATTCAGGGTGAGAAGCACAGGATGCTGGCCCCAGATAGCTGAAGTGCATATCAAAGGAATGATTTCAGTGAGCCCAGATTCTTGCATCTTCCCATACATAGAAAAGCGCTAAATTCCTTAACTTGAGCTCTCAATCTGGTTTTCTTTAATTAATAGTAATCTTTCGATGTTCCGACCACCTGTTCTTTGTTGCAAAAACTCCTGTTTATCCCGGCTCCTCCCTTACCTCTTCAGAGCTATCTAAAAGGCTATGTCCTGGGCTTAAATCCTCAGTTTTGTCTGCCAAATAAAACATAATTCTCAATTTTTAGGTTGTACTTTTTTTTTGCAGTTGACACTATGTTGAAACAACTTGAGGGTTCTGCAAAAATAGTAAGACTTAATTGGATGGAGAACTTGAAAAGAGTGTTAATTGGGTAGGAGTCTGGGGGTCTTCTGAGGCTCAATTAAAGAGTGGACCATCAGGGTCACCGATTAGAAGTGCCAGCAGTGAGGAGTGCTTAAACACACCTCAGAAAATGTGCTGGCTGTTGACTCAGGCTTCCAAACATGGCATTGTGTGTGACTGGTAAAATGTAAATTAGGCTTAGTTCTGGGAAAAAATAAAAAAGACTGTCCTCAAATGGAAATAAAATACCCTCATTCTAATTTATCTCTATTGAGATTCGTTACAATTGAAAAAAAGTCATCGGCCCCATTCCTGCCAAGGAAGGTGGACCTGGAGCAGAAATACATGACCAAGACTGGCTGCACTGTATGTGCTTCTGTCATTTACTTGTGAAAGGTGACATACCCGGACCACCAACTGTAAGTCCCATCAGCTGGCCAGAGCTGAATTTAGCGGCTACTGTTGCTGAAATTTTGAAACAGAAAAATGTACAATGAAAGGAGTGGTTTATGATCTAAGGAATTAAACCACTTAAATTGCTGCTGGGATTTTCTGGTCCAGAAGATTGCATATAATGGATGTGTGTAATTACTTTTATTTCAGATGGAAGAAAATATATGTTTATTAATAGAAAATTGGTTTCTCAGAGCCTTTCCAAATTAAATATTGCACAGATATTTTTAAAAATATTATAGGGTTTCCCCTGGTGGCGCAGTGGTTGAGAGTCCGCTTGCCGATGCAGGGGACACGGGTTCGTGCCCCGGTCTGGGAAGATCCCACATGCCGTGGAGCGGCTGGGCCCGTGAGCCATGGCCGCTGAGCCTGCGTGTCCGGAGCCTGTGCTCCGCAACAGGAGAGGCCACAACAGTGAGAGGCCCGCGTACCGCAAAAAATAAATAAATAAATAAATTAAATTAAATAAAAATATTATGTGACATCGTGCCAAATTAATAGCCTAAATGCCCCGGAAGAACTTACTGGAGAGAATCATGATAACACCTGGCAGGGACCAGTCCTTACAGGTGCACCGCATTGTTCTAAGCCCCTCACGTAGGTTAACTCATTTAAACCTAGAAACAATTGATGAAGTACAGTTATCATTCATATTTTATAGATGAGGTGCACAGCTAATAATAAAAGTTTTGCTCTTTCATTTTTAAATATAATCCTTAGTGGGAAGTACACAGCAACAAAGCTAAAAATGCCAGCCTGTGGCTCAATTAACAAGTGTTTCCACTCTCTCTCTTTTGTTTTTTTTTATTTGCCTCCCTTTAACCTAGAGTATATTTCTTCTGCTTTAATATAGCTCACACATAGCCTTAGAGAGAGCAAATTCACAACTTGGTCACAGAGAAAATGAGGTAGGAAGCAGTGGCAACTTTCCTTGGCTCTGGGGGGATTAACTGTCATGGATATTTAATTTAGGATTAATAGTTGTTTCAACCAAGCCATTTAAAAATGTGCCAAACCAGCAAGGAAGAAGGGAAATGAATTCATGATCTGAAATTTGGGGAATAAAGCTTTTCTCATTAGCAAACAGCTTTCTCTTTGTAATGTGAATAAATCTAATGAGGGTCAATTATACGTTTTATTAAATTTTACAAAATCAGTGTTACTGATCCCCCTCTGCTTTATGTTCCCCTGCCTTGCCTCCTGAATTTTTACTCTAATTGCTTAGGTTTTCTTCTGTTAGACTAGCAGTGTCATTCACTTCTGATCTTTACTTCCCGTTAACCTTTTATTTTGGAGATCTCTTGGATATGATTATCTGGAAAATCCAGGCCCAAAGCAAATTCCAACAGTAGCTAATTTGGTCTTGAGAAACAAGCCCCCTGAGTCGTTTGTGGGTAGGGAGTGGGAAGAAGGAAAGATGGGTAAGAGGGAGAATTATGAAGGAACTTCAGCTTCCCTTTACCCATTCAGCCATTAGACCCTGAGCATACGCCACGTGCTAAGCCCAGCACGGCCATGAGAGAACAGGATGCAGTCCTTGCCCTTCAGAAACTCCCGGTCTCATGGGGATTTATGGCAGGTTAATTTCCTTCAATGAATGAGGATCATGTAGTCATGGTACTGTTTGACTAATCTAATCAAAGCCTCTCCCAGCTGGGGAAACTGGAGAATAGGTTAAAGGTAATCAGCAGTGACATGACAACCACATAATTTTGCCTTTGTCTTCTGGATGATCTGGAGAATTCCCAAATGATGCTTGCTTTGCTTTAGCAGTGGGTACTTGACGTTGTCAAATCCAATGTCCTGCTTTGCCAGAAGCTTCCACCACTATCTTTGCTGTAAGAAAATCTGAGTCTCGCTTTTGCCAAGCCGGGGACTCAGGGGTCTGCAAAAATCCTTTCTCCTGAATAATATTGGCTTAATTTCTGTTTGGAAGGGAAAACAAGAGGTTGAAAATTCCACTCCACTTGCCTCTATGACTAACTAACAGGACTGAAAATGCTACTAGATATTTTCATGCCCCTCCCCAGTTATTCACCTTTGTTGTCTTATTAAGTGAATCTCTGTTTCCCCAGATGTAATATGGAGCATCTCTGGATTCCCAGACCCTCAGGCTTCATAAATATTCATTAAGAAGGAACCACTGGCCCACAGTCAAGCAACTAAGTACCTTGAATGCCATTCAGTTATTCTGAATGCAATTCAGTATCTTCTTGGTCCAGTCAGCATTTTCACTCTCTTTGCAGCAATTATTTTCGTCATTATTATGATCTTTCCTTGTCTTTTGTTCTTAGCCAGGTAAATAAAATTCCTCTCCCCCCTGTAAGAATTTCTAGTCTGCCTTCTCTTCTCTTCTGACTTTTCAGCTATTAGAAGAGTTCCTTTAAATGAATTGCTCAATAACTTGAAACAGTGATTAAAACAAAAGAAAACAAAACATGGAGCTTCACGCACAGGCAAAGGCCTAGGTGAGCATATATGAGTTCAGTAACGCTGTTCTTAGACCTTCCTCCATTCTGAAGCCTCAGCTCTGTATAACCTTCTTTCTGAAGCCACTTTTCATCCTCTGGTAGGATTTCCTTGGCAGTATGGAAAGAAGCATTTTTGCTTCCTCTGATTATGGGCCTCAGCTTCTCTCAGGGACTTGGGAGAAAAAGAATTGGAAGCATGCCCTCCTTGGTGACAAGGCATTTTCCGTGCTATACTTGGAAGACAGTGAGTGGAATGTTGATGCTTCCTGGCTCTCACCAGCATCACTGTAGGGGGCAGGCCTGCAGGACTGAGGCACTAGATCAAAAGTCAGCTGTCGGGCTTAGATAAGGCACAGGACTTTTTTTTTTGGGGGGGTGGATCAGTGGCCAACATGTCCTTAGCTTATGTCTGTTCTCATCATGACTGTTCTTGAAATCATAATTTTCCACTTTTCCTCCCCATTGACATCATTTTTCCTGGGCACACGAAGGTACTCAAAATTAATGGCAATAGGTTATTACTATCATTAAGCTTCAGTAGGGCAAGACCCAGATTTGTTTCATGATTTTGGAATCATGAAATCAGCTCCAATTCACGTGGTGTCAGATGCCTCTTGAGCCCTGCCTCATCCTCGCCCA
Organism: Mesoplodon bidens; assembly: GCF_964165515.1. Classification (NCBI taxonomy): domain Eukaryota; kingdom Metazoa; phylum Chordata; class Mammalia; order Artiodactyla; family Ziphiidae; genus Mesoplodon; species Mesoplodon bidens. The sequence continues at coordinate 47,297,340 of NC_138172.1, read as the reverse complement.
GCCTTGACTGCAGTCACGGCCATGGTGAGCAGTCCTGGGTGAGCTTCAAGTCCCCTTGCCACTTTGGGCCTCTAGCATGTCTCTGCAAGCTGCATGTTTTCTAATTCCTTTTCTGCAGCTTCCCTGGCCAGGAGGGTAGGAAGGCAGACATGGCACCTACACATGCTGTGGTAGGTCTGGCTCTCTAGAAGCAGGGTAGCATGCGGGATACTTCTTAGGGAGTGCTCATCAACCCCTGAGGAAGGGTGGTTATGGAGGCAGATGTGGACAGAGGAAGAAGTCATCTATGATAAACTCCTTGGGATGCTCTGGAGCTGGGATGGCCCTGCAGAGTTGCCGGATTTAGGGGGATGAGTCAGGCCCCTACATTCCAGTGTTGACAGAGTGTGGGTTTCCCTAGAAGGAAGTGCGTCTGTGGATGAGCCACAGACATCTTCCCCCAAGACATCTCCAGGAGGGCTGACAGCTGAGGGCCATCTTTGGGCAGCACCTCCAGCAGCTGGGAGTATAAGTCTTGTCTCTGCAGGGGAATCTGGGGGTCATCACACAGCAGCCGCCACGCACAGCCCAAATGTGCAGGAGAGTTTCAACCTGTGGAGGGTGAGAGCTAATGGATAAATGTTTCTATCCATCGGACAATTCTGAGAAGCACCCTTTAAACTCCCAAGAGTGTCCCAATGGTGTCTTTAGTTGCACCCAAGTCCTCATCTCAGGGTCTGCTTTTGGAGTAGGGAGGACCCAAGCTGTAACACATATGCAGGTGGATGTTAATAAAGACTTAGTAATGGTAGTGGTTGTAGTTCATGACTTTGTGAAAATGCCAAGCTGAGACTGATCATCAGAGAGATGATTACCAACCATGCCATTTCTTTTTTTTCTTTTTTTTTTTTTGCGGTACGCAGGCCTCTCACTGTTGTGGCCTCTCCCCTTGCGGAGCACAGGCTCCAGACGCACAGGCTCAGCGGCCATGGCTCACGGGCCCAGCCGCTCCATGGCATGTGGGATCCTCCCGGATCGGGGCACGAACCCGTGTCCCCTGCACTGGCAGGCGGACTCTCAACCACTGCGCCACCAGGGAAGCCCCATGCCATTTCTTGAATCAAACTTTCCAAAAGCTGAAAAGGGAGTGGTGGTGAGAGAGGGCAGGAAAGAGATTGTGAATGAGAATTCAGAGTTGAAGACAAATTGGACTTCCTGAAAATCTGAAAATTTTGCGCATGGACAGCCAACAACAACAGAATAAAAAGGCAACCCACAGACGCGAGAGAATAGTTGCAAATCATATACCTGATAAGGGATTAATATTCAGGTTATATAGAGAATGTCTATAACTCAACAACAACAAACTCAATTCAAAAAGGGACAAAGAAATTAAATAGACATTTTTCCAAAGAAGATATATAAATGGCCACTAAGTGCATGAAAAGATGCTCAACGTCACTAATTGGTAGGGAAATGAAAATCAAAATTATAATGAGATTTATAGAGCTACCTCACACCCATTATGGTGGCTACTATAAAAAAAAAAAACACATGAAATAAGTGTTGGCGAAGATGTGGAGAAATTAGAACACATGCTCTGTTGGTGGGAATGTAAAATGGTACAGCTGCTGTGGAAAACAGTATGTTTATTCCTCAAAAAATTAAAAATAGAATTACCCATATGATCCAGCAACTCCACTGGGTATATATCCAAAAGAATTGCAAACAAGGTCTAGAAGAGCTATTTGTACACCCATGTTCATAGAAGCATTATTCGCAATAGCAAAACATGGAAGCAACCCAAGTATCCATTGACAGACAAATGGATAAGCAAAATGTGGTCTATCCATACAGTGGAATAGTAATCAGCCTTAAAAGGGAGGAAATTCTGCATTATGTTACTACATGAATGAAACTTAAAACATTATGCTGAGTGAAATAAGCCAGTCACAAAACAACAAATACTGGTTAAAAAGAATAAAAATTGTAAAGGTGTCTTTTAAAATTAGCTTGCAAATTAAACATGTTCACACTGTGCCAGGTGCCCAGTAAGAACTGTATAAGTGCCAGATAGATAGATAAATAGATAAAATAAAAATGGATTTTTTATGATGGGGTTAGAAAAAGACAAGCTTGCTAGTTTATATGAAAAAATAAACCAAGAAAATTCTGAAAAATAGCTATAGTAATTAAAAGTTTGATGTTAGCACAGATTGAGTAAACAGAATGAAGAATTTAGAAATAGACCCAAATGTCTATGGGAATTTAGTATACAATAAATGTGGCATTTCAACTCAGTGAGAAATTTTTTTTTAAAGTCAAATACTGTATGATTCCACTTCTGTGAGGTACTTAGAGTAGTGAAAATCATAGAGACAGAGGTTGAATGGTGGTTGTGAGGAGTTGGGGGAGGGGGAATTATTATTTAATGGGTATAGAAGTTCACTGTTAAGAGAGTTCTGGGGATGGATGTTGGTGATGGATGCACGTCATTTAATACCAGTGAACTGGACACTTAGAAATGATTAATATGGTAAATTTTGTTATTTATTTTTAATGGGGAAAAAAAAAAAGAGTTAAGAAACTAGAGGTGGGGACAGAGGAAGAATCAGCCAGAAGTGAAAATCCAAAATTGACCTGGTTTCAAATCTTACCTAGTTTTTAAAATTCTGGATGGGCAATTAATCTCTCAGCCTCAGTGGCACCACATCTGTAAAATGGGAACAATGAGAGAAACCCCCTGATGGGGTTGCTGGAGGGTCATACGGGTGAAAGCATTCCCCGCTCCTGGCAGAATTGCTGTCATGCAGTGACCCTAAATGGGAGTGTCATGGAAACACTCTTTCTTGGGCTATTAGCTGATATGTTTTCATTTTCTCCTTTATCATTTCTTTTTGCAGGTTTCCATTTCTAAGGCTAACATGAACCATGAGGTTATTGCCCCCAAGGAAGGAGGAAAAGATGTTATTGATCAGTGTTGAGACTCAAAACTTGTCCATGTTAAGACAATAGTCTTGAAATTCGGATTTTAGGGAGAGAAATATCTTTTTAAGGCCTTTAAACCCTTAAGAGCAAGACCTGGTAGAAAAATTCCCTAAGGTTTTATTATCAGCTCAGAGTAGAAGGGCTCAGAATACGATGGAGGGAGTGGGTTGCTGCCCACCAGGACCCGTGTGGATCATGGGAAGCGGGAAGCAGAGGGGGGAGCAGAGAGCAAGCTACATGGGTCCTGTCCTCCCTCCTCCAGGCGAAAGTCTGGAAGTCCCTTGCTGTGCTTATACAGGCAGGATGGAGGGGCAGGAGGAGAGGAGGGGCTTTGTTTCCCTCTGGGGAGGGGGCCTTGCTGGCCCTGGCTCCTTTGCCCTCCCATATCCACATCACCCTTTGCCTCGTCCTGCATCTCAGCAGGGCGGCCCCGCGGACTCTGTCTCCCAGGCTCCAGTGTCAGCTGGGTTCAGTTAATAGGATGCTCTGGGTGGAGGCTAGCGGCTGGAGGAAGGGAAAGGCCAGGGTCTTTCTCTCTTGCCTCTTTGCTTCAGTCTGGGTCTCCAGCAGCTTCTGTATTGCCTCTGTGGCTTCAGGTCTAGTGGACAGGCCAGGGGTGGTTTCCGCTCTCCTGGGGACCAGAAGGCCCTGGGCTCCGCTCACCTCCCCTTCTCCTTTTGTCACGCAGCCTGAGGGTAGTGGTGGCATCACGCAGCTGCTAATCTTGGGGTGCCTCACTCTGCCCTGTTTGGCTTTTTAGCTCTTCCATCATCTGTGTCACCATTGGCCAATATTAAAATCCCTCTGTTTTACATACCCAAGTAACTTCTGTTTTCTGGTGAAATGCTGACTGCTGCTGTAGGGATATGGGAAGAGAATGTTTCTCACCCAGCACCCCTAGGGGACATGCCACTGGGAAAGGTAGTGGTGCCATGTGCTCTTGGCAGAGAAACCCTGAGCTTCTCTCAGCCCTTGGGTTGTCACATACCCTAAGGGGCTGAGATTTGGTCACAGCCATGGGGGCTAGAAAGCTGGTCACTGGGGCCAGAAACTGAGCCTCGGGGGCTACAGCAAGACAGTGGAAGGACTACCAGCCTCTTAGAATCAATGAAAAGAGAGCAGGTCCCAAGCTCTAGCAGCCAACAGCCTTGGCCAGTGCCAAGAGGGCAGGCAGTGACCAGGTGAGCAGGGGACACCAAGTCTCCAGAGGCCGAGGAGCATCCAGAGTTCAGCACAAGGGAACCGAACACAGGTCTCCATCTCTATCCTCCTCTGCCATCTGGACACGGTAAACGTCCCGTACATCCCTCAGCCTCCTTGGAAAGGAGGAGAGAGGGCAGCAGAAACTCAAAGGAGACTGGTTAGATCCAGGGGCACTGAAATATCACTTAAAAATTTTTTTTCTTTTATTTATTTATTTTTGGCCATGCTATGTGGTATGTGGGATCTTAGTTCCCTGACCAGGGATTGAACCCATGCCCCTTGCATTGGGTGTAGAGTCTTAACCACTGGACCGCCAGGGAAGTCCGAAATATCACTCATGACAAGTTTAGCTTTCCTTGCTGCCTAGTAGAGAAAGGGCACGTGAGGAAGGATAGCTCAATGTAAAATTAAAAAGCTAACTTTTCCTTGCCAGAACTGTTATTATTACAAGCCATTATTAATAATAGAGTGAGCACACAACCAACACTTCCTACCCTCACCCCATTCCTTTATGTCCTTTGGAGCTCTTTGGATACGACCTGTCTCTCATGGTCTCTCTCCTATTGTGCTTTCTGTGGTTTGCTACTTTCAAGCCCTGAGACTTTGGTCAAACCATTTAACCTCCATGAGCCTCAGTTTTCTTATCTGCAAAATGGGGGGAATCCAGAGCATCTTTGTAACCTGAGTTTTCTTTATTTGGGTCCTTAGAGGAACAGGGTTGCATGGCGAGCAAAAGTGAATCTAATGATCAAATAGTCACTTCTGAACGATTATTTATGGAATGGGCTCCCATTGAAATGTCCCTTTTCGAGCTTGTAATGCACATGCAATGCAGATTAATTGCGAAGAGAAATCACAGTATCTACAAAGATACAGAATTTCACAAAGTTGAGAAGAGTGAAGTTGGAGAATTGCTAAAGTCACACACAAAGTCAGCAAAAACGAAAAAATCATGCAGAGATAAAACAGTCTAAAACTGAGAAAAATTGGGCAGAAGACCTAAATAGACATTTCTCCAAAGAAGGCATATAGATAGCCAGGAGGCACACGAAAAGATGCTCAACATCGCTAATTATTAGAAAACGCAAATCAAACCCACACCAGTCAGAATGGCTATCATCAAAAAGTCTACAAATAAAAAATACTGGAGAGGATGTGGAGAAAAGGGAACTGTTGGTGGGAACATACACAGTATCTACAAAGATACAGAATTTCACAAAGTTGAGAAAAGTGAAGTTGGAGAATTGCTAAAGTCACACACAAAGTCAGCAAAAAATGAAAAAATCATGCAGGGATAGATCATGTCTATTTAGGTCTTCTGCCCATTTTTTCTCAGTTTAAAACTGAGAAAAAATGGGCAGAAGACCTAAATAGACATTTCTCCAAACAAGGCATATAGATAGCCAGGAGGCACACGAAAAGATGCTCAACATCGCTAATTATCAGAAAAACGCAAATCAAACCCACACCAGTCAGAATGGCTATCATCAAAAAGTCTACAAATAATAATGCTGGAGAGGATGTGGAGAAAAGGGAACTGTTGGTGGGAATATACATTGGTACAGCCACTATGGAAAACAGGATGGAAGTTCCTCTAAAAACTAAAAATAGAACTACTATATGATCCTTCAATCCCACTCCTGGGTATGTATCCAGAAAAGACAAAGACTCTAATTCAGAAAGATACATGCACCCCAATGTTCATAGCAGCACTATTTACATTAGCACAGACATGGAAACAACAGACAGACAATTGGCTTAAGAAGATGTGGTGTATATATACAATGGAATGTTACTTAGCTATAAAAAAGAATGAAATATTGCCATTCTTTGGGCAATGAAATATGCGATACGGATGGCCTTAGAGAATACTTAGTGAAGTAAGCCAGACAGAGAAAGACAAATATTATATTATACCACTTATATATGGAATCTAAAAAATAATACAAATGAGACTATATACAAAACAGAAAGAGACTGACATGTAGAAAACAAACTCACGGTTACCAAAGGGGAAAGGGAGGGGAGAGGGATAAATTAGGAGTATGGGATTAACAAACTACTGTACATAAAATAGATAAGCCACAAGGGTTTACTGTATAGTACAAGGAACTACAGTCAACATCTTATAATAACCTATAATGGAAAATAATTAAAAAATATATATATATATAACTGAATCACTTTGCAGTACACCTGAAAGTAATACAATATTGTAAATCAATTATACCTCAATTTAAAAAATTGAGAAAAAGAATGATGGAAAGCTCTGGGGAAAAGTAACACAATCCATTCTTTTTTCCTTCTAAGAGTTGATCATCATTTGTTCATTCACTTATTCAACAGGTATTTATTGCACAGTGGCTGGCTGTGAGCACAAGTGATACAGCAGACCAGAGTTGCACTGAAAATACAATTTTATAAAATATGAGACAAAACATATCTTCTTAATTTTTAGTTTCATTTTTCAAGCTTAAAAAGACACCATTCTAATTTTTTAAAACTACTTGAAATGACAGTTTGGTTCTCATTTTAAGTGGGTTGACTTTAAGGGGTCTTTTCCAGATGCAAGTTACCCTGTTTCCATTCTTCCTAACTCTAAGAGTGTTTTAGAGAATCAGAAACACTAGGTACCTGTCAACACTTCACATTTTCTTACCAACATGACAGGGAAAAGTGGCTCCCCCTGAGACCAGCTCTTGTAGTTTGGTGTGGCTTATTGCAGAAAAAGTTGCCCCCCCAAAGAAAACCTATTATTCCCATTATTTTAGGTGTAGAGAGATCTCAAGTTAGAGCATATCAGCATCGTTGCTCTGTAGGAGTTATCACTCCTGTTCAATTGATTTATTTTCCTTTTTATCCCTGATCTCTTCTATTCCCTTCTTCCCACAGGCATCCACTCCAATGTGTTTGATAAAAGCCCTCGGATAGGATGCTTCCTTGTAGAATATATAGTGTCATTTTGCGTTTTAATTTGTATATATAGTATTGGGTAATGGAACTTGCTCTGTTGCCTTCTTTTTGAACTCAGCGCTGTGCTTTAAGACATATACGCGATTGTACAGCTAATGTGTTGCTAGCTGCTGCAGACCATGCCGTGGTGTGTGTCTCTACCACTTTACCAATTCCCTTTGAGGATGGGCCCCTGGATCGCCTCCAGCTCACTACTACCCAATCAACACAGACATGAACACCCTTACACACGCCCGCTTACACACCTTTATCCAGGAGAGGGGTCACTGGTCCTAGGGCATATACTAGATAGGTTTCCTGAATGACTGTCTCAGTTTACCCTTCCACCAGCAGTGCACAAAATTTCCCATCTCCTCAAAACCTCATGAAACCTTATGGTTAATTACCTTTCTATTTTTCTTCTCTTCTGATGGGTATAATATATTATGTCCATTGTCTTAATTGCATTCCCCTGATTATTAATGAGTTTGAGAATCTCGTCTGTGAATTCACTCTACATATTCTTTGCTTATTCTCTATTAGGTTTCCTGTCTTTTTCTTGAATTTGCAGAAGTTCTTTGTAGAATATAAAATTAATTGTTTATCTTTTTTTTTTTTTTTTTTTTTTTTTGCAGTACGCAGGCCTCTCACTGTTGTGGCCTCTCCCGTTGCAGAGCACAGGCTCCGACGCGCAGGCTCAGCGGCCATGGCTCACGAGCCCAGCCGCTCCGCGGCATGTGGGATCTTCCCGGACCGGGGCACGAACCCGTGTCCCCTGCATCGGCAGGCAGACTCTCAACCACTGCGCCACCAGGGAAGCCCTATCATTTTTAATCATTGCAAATATCTTTTCCCAGATTGACACCTGGTTATCATATTTATCTATTGAACAGAAATCTTTTTGCTTAACATAATCAAATCTATTGATTTTGCGGAAGGGGTGAAGTCTTTTGGTTGCCCAACTCTTGGTTATGAACATATTCTCACACATTTTTCTCTATTACTATCTTTCCTTTCACATTTGGAAGTTTAATCAATCTGGAGTCTCCCTTTTCAGTATGTGAGATAGCACTCCAGGCTTACTCTATTGCACGTCTTTTATTAGTTTTTTAAAACTCCAGTTTCCTTATCACCATCAGCTAAACAATCCATCCTTTTCCCGTGACTTTGTAGTAGTATGGTCATCAGTGTACCAGCTTACCATATAAAGACAACCCTAGTTCTATTATGCCATCTATTCTGTTCCTTTGTTCTATCATATTTTTTTGACACCTCACATTTTATCTTTAAAAAATCTTTTGGGTTTTACATTTTGTTTCTTAATATCATATTTACTATAATATAAAACCCATATTTTAAAAGTCATGTATTTAAGTTTCAAGACCACTTAACCTATAAATAAAGAGCATGGTCTCTGCAGTCACAGGGAGCAGGGTACAAATCCTGCCGCTACCACTCGCCATCTGTGTAACATGTAGCAGTTTCCTATGGCTGCTGTAACAAATCACCACAAACTTAGTGGCTTAAAGAAACCCAGATTTATTATCCTATACTTCTGGAGATCACAAGTCTAAAATGGTTGACAGGGCTGTGTTCCTTCTGGAAGCTCTTGGGAAGAATCCATTTCCTTGCCTTTTTCAGCTTCTAAAGAATGCTCATATAGTCCTTGACTTGTGGCCCTGCATCACTCTGACCTCTGCTTCCCAGTCACATCTCCTTTTCTGACTCTCCTGCCTACCTCTTTCCCTTGTAAGTACTCTTGTGATTGTACTGGGTCCACTAGATAATCCAAGATAATCTCCCCATCTCAAGGTCTTTATATTAATCACATCCACACGTCCCTTTGCCTTACAGAGTAACCCAGTCACAGGTTCTGGGGATTAAGACATAGACATCTGGGCTTCCCTAGTGGCGCAGCGGTTGAGAGTCCGCCTGCCGATTAAGGGGACACGGGTTCGCGCCCCGGTCCGGGAAGATCCCACATGCCGCGGAGCGGCTGGTCCCGTGAGCCATGGCCACTGAGCCTGCGTGTCCGGAGCCTGTGCTCCGCAACGGGAGAGGCCACAGCAGTGAGAAGCCCGCGTGCCGCAAAAAAAAAAAAAAAAAAAAAAAAAAGACGTAATGGCACCCCCCTTTGGGGGGCCATTATTCTGCCTACCACACCTCAGCCAGGTAACTTAACCTCTCTGAGTATCAGTTTCCTTATCTCTAAATTGGGGATGAAACAGTAAGTAGGTGGTATTTGTTTGGCACAGTGTTTGGTACATAGTGAGTGCTTAATAACTTGTGGATATTTTTATCCTCGCAGTGGTCCAGGAAGGTGCACCATGTACTACAGTTGGAGCAATTCAGAGTAGATGAGGCATTTTGTAAGAGAAATGCTGAATTACTGAAAATAGTCATAACAGAGAATTATATTAGTATGTCAATACTAAGCCAAGCGTCCAATTAAAGACCAGGGTTTGTCTGGTTGTCATTTTCTAATTGCTATTCTGGTGAGTAAAGTCAGGGTGATTTACTCAGCATTTGAATCACATGACCTCTGATGTTCCCTGAATTCCCTGAATTAATAGGGAACCAAGATTTGATCACCAGCTCTCTTTTGCTTGAGAGCTGGCCTTGCATGGTTTCAATAAAGAAAATCACAGAGGACTGAAAGAGTCTGGTGTTCATAAATCAAGGTCTGTGTGTGAGATCTCAGGGGATTTAATTTGGCAAAAGGAAGTTCTCTGAATCGAGGCATATTACAATTTGCGTCTTATCAGCTAAGGAGATCAAGGAAGAGGGACATCTTGTCATCCCTTGCAAGGCCGTACATTTCCAGAGCAGGAGCCATCGGTGGGAGAAGGTTGTCCAGAGCAGGATGGGAGCACAGCTGGGGGATAAGGAAACGACCAAGTCCAGGCATATCACAAGGCTGGCACCAAGAGCATTGCAACTGCAGGGAGATTTCCTTCTGGTGCAAATCTCAGCATTTTAGAACAGTGAGAATTTAGTTTCTGGCCCTGGCATTAGATTGCCTATGTTTGAATCTGATATTTACTAGCCGTGGCCTTGGGCAATGTTTTAATCTCTCTGTGCCTCAGTTTCTCCTATTTCCAAAATGCTGATACTATCACCCACATCACTGGTGCCTATGTAGATTAAATGAGCTAACCCATTCAAAGTGCGTGGCTTCCACTCAGCCACAGCTAATTATTAGAACTGTTTTGATTGCCTGTCTTTAAAATGAACTGGATACTCTCTGAGGCTCATAGGGGTTGCGTGATTCATGCATCATCCTACTAATAATTAGGAACAGATAATCCAGGCTCCTCGTCTAAAGCCGCTTCCACTGGAGAAAGCTACAGTAAATTTAGAGGATGTTATGAAATTTCATAGGGAACATCAAGGGCAATATCTCCCTATTGTATAATGATTGCAGAAGAGGCCAGGTTGCAAGTCTTAAAAAGTGGGCCTCCATTCACTGCTCTCTGCAATCAAATTCACTTTGCACTAAGTGGATTTAGAGTGTGGCTACCAGGCCAGTTTAGCATGAGAGATGAACAATGTACTCATTGCGGTAGGCTTGCTGCTGTAACAAACACACATTTCTGTGGCTAAACACAATTATTTCTCTGCTAAGTTAAGTCCAACATGGGTGTTCCTGCTGGGTGGGCAGCTCCCCTCCACGTGGTGATTAGGGACCCAGGCTCCTTCCATCCTGAGCTCTGGAAATGGTGCAATCCCTTCCACTCATATCCCATGGGCTGCAATTGTCACACGGACATGGCAGACTGCAAGGCAATCTGGGAAATGTGGTCCTGCTGTTGTTTCCAGGGAGAAGGGGAGCTAGATTTGATAACTAACTAGTTGGTTTTGCTGCAGGAAGTGACGCTTTTTCAGAGGACTGAATACAAACTCAGACCAGATTTCATCGGCCAGCTTCCCCTCAGGAGAGACCACAACACCATTACCCCTTAGATTCAGTGAAATGTTCAGCCAGGGAAAACCAAGGCTTGCCATCTGCCCAAGACCACAAGTATCCTAATGAACCACCAAGGATTTGGAGTTGATGGTACCTTTTGTTTTGGGGGGGGGGGGTGGCAGGGAGAATGAAGGAAAGACCAGGAAGCAGAGGATATTAAGGTAGAAAAGGTGGGAAGGGGAAGGGGAACAGTTGTTCTGAAATTTAAAACATGATTTTTTTATGGAAGTATTTAAGCATGGAGAAAAGTCGAAAAATGTTTGTTAATGTAAACAGTTAAAGAGGGAAACATCATACTTCATTATGGAAAAGTGGCAAAAGAAATAAAAGAAAAATATCTATAATTCCACCACTTTAGTATAGCCAGGTATTGCTATGGTGTATTTCCTTCTAGTCTTTTTTCCCCTTGATCATAAGCTTTTATACAGAGTTGTAAAGAAGAGAAATGGTTATCATCAGGGACTTGGCAGTATGCCCTTACAGGGAGAAGGGGTGGATCTTTCTATCTGGTTTTTCCCAGATTCCCTTGCTCTGTATTTCTCGCTTTGGGGGCATTTCACACTTTTTCAGTTCTCTAGCAGGTGAGGAGAGGGGAGGTGGGAGAGGAGGGTAGAAAGAGAGGAGGCATAACCCCAATCAGTTATATGTTCAGTTTGTTAGCAACTTCCTAGGCTTGAACCTGGGCTACTTATGGTACTAGTTTAAGGGCTGACGTGAAGCCCAGCAACTCAGCAGTTTTGAGAGGATGGGAGTGTATTTCCCACCTTCCATGCCTCTCAGGTTGCAGGGTGGGGGGGGGGTCCCTAGTTCCCCAGACGGCGCCAGCTTGACTGTGCCTGTTCCCCACAGAGGTAAACTGCTCCCCAGAGCACCCTAACACCTCCTTCCCTGCCTGCCTCAGTGCCTGTGGTGGCCCGAGCATGCGCCCAGCAGACTTGCCTCGAACCAGAGGGGAACAGTGACCCGGCGGACGGCTGCACCTGAGTCCCCGCACTGTGTTTGTGCCCAGGCCGTGCTTCCCGTGGGCTGCCCCTGTCAATGACTGGTGCAGCAGGGACTCTAGGCAGGTTCCTAGGAGACCTGGGACACCTCTGAAGCGGGCTTGGCTCAAATATTTCCCGATGGGTCTCCCAGCTTCATCCGACATTTTCCCCTAATAAAATCCTTGCATGTTAATTCCTCCTGGGCATCTACCTTCCCCGACTCATGTTTCCTGGAATCACCTTACCAATAAACAACTTACACTCAAATCTCTGTGTCAGTGTCCGTTTCTGGGGGACACAGCCTACACTACGGGGCACTCGAGAGAAACTACACACATCACTGTCACTCATTACCCTGGAGCAAAATCCTGTCACAAGGCCACACTGAGCAAGGGAAGCTGGGCCACACAGTGCCTTCTGAGATGACCATGCAGGGAAGAATGGTTGTTACGGGGCCTCTGGCAGTGTGGCCACACCTCCTGGCTCAGCCTTCAAGGCCTTTTCAAATCCCTTCAAGGTCAAGGTTCTGGAGCAGCATGGGTAGAGGAAGAGTCTTTGGATAGATCTGTGCTGATATAAATCTATCAAAACCAACGCAGGGCTTCCCTGGTGGTGCAGTGGTTGAGAGTCCACCTGCCGATGAAGGGGACACGGGTTCGTGCCCCGGTCCAGGAAGATCCCACATGCCGCAGAGCAGCTGGGCCCGTGAGCCATGGCCGCTGAGCCTGCGCTCCGCAATGGGAGAGGCCACAACTGTGAGAGGCCCGTGTACCACACACACACACAAAAAACCAAACCAACCCAAATCTAACTTCATACTATAATGATTACTGTGTCTGCTCCAAGGCAAACTTGTAAAGTGAGTGAGGTTTATGCCCTGAACCTAGCCCACCTCTTGAGCCATAGCCCCTTCTTTCCTTTTCGAATTCCAGCTGCCCAGAGCCCCGATTACAATGTCTCACCCCAGGCATTGCTGCACCAGCCCAAGTTTCTCCTCCTTGCCTTAACGCGTACCTGTTCCATTCCCCAAGGTTCTTCACATTACTAATTTGATAAGTTAATTTAACATAAAGATTCATGATGGTTAAGGCTTGATTGTGGCAGCAACCAGATGAACATATCTGGCCTCTAACCAGAACCTGGTAATGCCTTACCCAGAGGATGGAATGATAGTTTGCCTGGGGAATGCCACTGAGTCCTGGATTCCAGGCAACAAGCAAATATTTAGACTTTCCTTGCCACGCAGATAGGATAAAGCATGAATAAGTTACCCCACAGGAAGGATCTTGTAGCTCAGCTAGCTGAGATTCCATAAACTCTGTGGTCTGATTTTACTTTGGGCTATGTTCCTTGGGATTTTTTTTTTTCTGTCATGTTCAGGAAAGAAGCACTCGTTTCCTTTGATTCAAACTGTTCACAGTAGTATCTATCCGTAGAGAGAGAGATCGTAGTGGGCGGGGGGGTGACAGTGAAAGGGCACTGCCACTTTTTATAGCTCTAGAGGGTTTGAAATTTTCATATAAAGCATACCAAGTTTCGTAATTTACAAGGCATTTGCCTTGCCCTGTGGTATGGACAAGGCCCCTGCTCTATCTATTCCTGAGAAGGTCTCTTCAGCTTTGGTAACTGATGATAAATCCAGTCCTTACAGCCTTCTCTTCTATCTCGGGAAAGCATTTGGATCCTTCGTGCTCTTAGCCTTCTCTGACATGATGCAAATCGTCCCTCCAGCCTGGTTTCTGTCTGCCCCGTGAGTCAGCTGTTCTGATTTCTCTAAAACCTTAATTTTAAGTAAAATTAGAATGGAGACCACGTTTATTTACCTGCAGTGCCTCAGCTCAGTGTCCGTATAAAGTTGACATGTTATATATGTTTTTAAATAATGGCTGAGCCCTCAGGTTAGTCAAGGAGCTCCCCAACGATTGCTGAGGTGTTTCAATATGGCGGGGCGAGCCCTCAGCTCCTTGAAGGACTTTCCCTGGGTTGTCCACCCAGATGCCAGATGTGGCTGGAAAGAGGATGTGGCCTCCTGACTGATGGTGTAATACTAAAATTAGGAGTAATATCTGTGAAAACAACTGCTTATGTCCTACTTCCCTAGTCACTAGGCAAGGCATGTTAGGCCTCAAGGGGAAATTACTGGCCAGAATCTCAGACTTCTCCTGCAAGCTTGGGAAACCAAAAATAAAAACATAAACAGGGCTTTTGGTTTTGTGTTTGACAATGGTATCTGTTGGGCTGTGTCGGCCGAATCGACACTCTCTGAGATGACTTTCCTGACTTTTTGTTTAGCCGCATTATTCTATTCAACTTTCTGAAGTGATTTCCAAATGTCACACCTCCGAGCCCCCTGCCACTTCTGCCTACATTGTTGTCTGTTGTGAGAGAGGAGCTGCCTCATGTCACAGCATGCACTGGTGACAGCAGACAAAGTCTGACCCCTGGGTCTGCCAGACCTTAACTCACTGAGCCTTTCTCTTCTGTTAAATGGTATTGATAATGATAGCTGCCTCTAGGGTTGTTTTAGGGATTAAATGAGATAATCCACTTTTTTTTTTTAAAGCACAGGGTACATAGTAAGCATTCAATAAATGGTAACCATTGTCATCAACATCATCATCAAAAGTTTATCAAAGAGGGTCAGGAGGACCCGGGATGTAGCCCAGAAATTCTCTCTTTCAGGCCAAAGAATAATAATAATACTCATTAGAGTTCTGCTGTGTCATTCTTCTGGGTCCTCAAGTTCTGTTCTTTGCAGAGTTGGGAAGTGGGCAGATTGGAGCCTGGGAGTGGGGAGGGGGGCTGGGAAGGCAGAGGGAAAATGAGGACTGCTGATGGTAGGTTGGTGGTTCAGAGGCAACAGTGCCAGCAGGAAGGAAACGGGAATTATCAAGCGCTGAGGAGTCCTAGTGCCAGCTCTCTGCTGATAATTAATGAGGCTGCCGTGCCAAAAAGGAGGCATGTTGTTAATATATAGACCTGTGGGAGCACAAGGGAAATGCAAAGAAAAGTTGTGCCAGAAAGGGAGTGAGGTCACATCAGCTCCAAAGGGGGACCGCATTATCTGCAAGACTCTAATGTAAGGATAAAGAAAACAAAAACAAAACAAACAAAAAACCAAAACCAAACAAACAAAACACCACCACCAAGAAGAAGAAAAAGAATGAAAAATGGATTTCAAACGCAGGACCAAGAGCTACAACATACTTAGTGGGCTTTTAACATTCTTGTCTGATTACTGTACTTTTGTCTTTATTTTTTTCAAAGTTTGTTCAACTGGTCAAATTCACCTGGTAACGACAGCGAAGATCCCAAAGGAATTTTAGCGTTCAGGATTTTAACATACTTTCCATAGGAGGCCCAAGAGAAAACTTTTAAGACTGGCTTTATTTTATTGTTTGAAGAGCTCTGGGTTGCTGAGAAAAAGCAATCTTGAGCCTACATAAAATTTTTGTGATTTTTGTGCCTGATGTTTCCATCATAAAAACAAAAACGATGATTGATTTTTTTTCATGGAAGCGTTCTCAATGGAGAATTCAGTTTTCTTTTTAAAAAGCCTTTTTGAATCACCCGGTGAGATGGACCAAGGAGATGGTGCCTGGGGCTGACCATGCGGTCCCGGCGGAGGCAGGAAACGGAGTCCGGGTTGCCGACACGGTCCCCTGCGGCTGTGGCTGCGGACCAGCGGGAAGCCGAACGCCCAGCATCGGCATCGTTTGATGCAGTCGCTCTAGAAGGTTGCGAGCATTTCCCCAGGCACAAGCCCCAGCGCCTTGGCTAAGCGGCCGGACAGAGGTGGCTCTGCGCGTTGGCCCCACACGGGGACGGAGCTGATACGCTGGTCACCCTTGGGGGCGGGGATGGCGAGGGGGCAATACAAAGAGGGGACTCTGGCCTCTGCCCGCTCCCCCCCTTTGTTAACCTACCCCTCCCTCACTGCTCGCCTTGCTCCTCTCCATCTTTCCTGGCTTTTTTAGGCCGGGCAGTGACCCTGAAAAAGCGCTTGGGAAGCGAGGCGCTGTTGGAGGCGGCAGGATGTGAAAAAGGTCTGTTTTATTTCGTTCATTTATTTTTCCTTTTCATTCTGCCGCTGCCTGGTGTTTGGAAAGAGCGAAAAACGTTTCAGATGGGCCTGTTAAGCCCGAGCGGATCCACCGGGCAGGGGCTGAGCCGCGGCGGGTCCACGGAGTCGCGCGTTCGTGGGTGGGCGTGCGTGGGCGTGGGGCGAATGTGCGCGCGGGCGTGCACGTGGAGCGCGGTGCATACGTGCGCGCGCGCATTGTTTCTGCTTCAAACAGGGTCCTCACTGGGCACTGAGGTCAAACCTCTGTGCGTTTCGCGGGGCTCTGCCCGGCCTCCCGCCACCCCTCCCCCCCCCCCCCCCCCCCCGGCAGAGCAGAACGTGCCGGGGCTCTGCTCTGCCAGGCAGGCGATGAGGTTGCAGCTTCTAGTGAGAGGCAACACTTACTCTCCGTCAAGGCACCGATCTAAGCACTTTACTCGGATTCACTCAGGTCACCCTCAACAACCCAGAAAAGTAATGTATTGTTACCTTCAATTTCCGGATGAAGTGAGGCACAGAGGGGTTAAGTCACCCAGCTATAGACCTCAGTCCCTGTCTACATCGTTATTTCTTAAACGCGAGAGCTCCCAGACTCCTGTTTGAAAAGCACTGGTTAAGGGACCCTTTCACTTCCCTCTATCTAAACACCATCATTTCAGTTAATCTAAAACCCGCAGGCAGCATGCAACAGTACCTAAAGCATCAAAGTCATTGACTCTGGCCTGGCAAATGGAATCTCTCAGACGGTACTTGATCAAGTGAAGGGAACGTGCATTTTAAACTGACTCCTACCATCTTTTAGTTTAATGTAACAATACGTATACTTTGATTCCCACACTTGATTCTTTGTTTCTGAGTTATTATTTTCCTAACTGCAAGTGATGTGTTATACTGGAAAATACAGGAGAACACAAAGAAGAAACTAAAAATCCCCCATATTCTCAGCTCCCCTATTTACCATATGATGTTGAAAATCATTTTTCAACATTTTCAGTCATTTTTTCCTAAGCATACGTATAATAAAATTGATTTACGAAAAGAAATTTTTAAAGCTATCATAATGTACATTCTGTTTTTTATTTAACAATACATCTCGAACATTTCCCCATATCATCATCTAGGGGGAAAAACAAGTCTGTTTTTAATGACTGCACAGTATTTCATCGTATGAATTTGCCAGAACTTAACTAAGCGCTTGTCTTATTTTTGACATTTAGATTGCTCCCCAGCTTTTGCTATTATAAATGATGGGCCCCAGAATGCAGCAATCTTTGACACACCATGACTATCCCTTAGGACAAACAGAATTGCCAAGTCAAAGTACGTCACTTTTAAAGGGGCCGAATATCCTCCAGAAAGGCGGGCTCAGTCCATACAACTCCAGGTAGAATGAATGTGCCCACTTTCTTTCCCAAGTCTGGGTGTCACTGCAAGAGAATCTTTATTAACAAACCAATTACATCCCTAAAGAAAAAAATACCTCGATAATGTCATTGGAATGTGCTGGGTTTCAAGAGGAAGACTTTTTACGATTGCAGGTTTTTGAAATATTTGGGAAATTCAGTTTATTCAGATAGTCTCCTGACTGAATGGGACTCTGCAAAGGACATGATAAGACAGGAACATTTTGGAAAAAGAAACTAGGGAAGTTAATTCTCACACCATTTTTTTTTTTTTTTCTAAAGCAGGGAGACAGACACTGTTTATAAAATGGGAGGAAAAAGGTATTAACTGTTTCTTTTGCTGGGTCTTCACTCCCTGGCAACTTACCCATTGGCAGGTCAGAAAACATTGGTGGTACTGCCTGCTGCAGAGCTATTGCAGAAATATTCAAGGCAGCAAACCTAGGCAATTAGAGGTTTCTGTTAATTTGCTTCCCTTTTCATTCTACCAGCTTCCCCTCCCCCTCCCACAGCAGCAAGTTGGAGTGACAAATATTTAAAGTCAGCCAGCCACGCATGAGTGGCGCAGCTGTGTGAACGGGTGATTTCTTGACGTTCTAAGCAGCTTTGTGTGTGTGCATGGAGACCTGTGGACCCTCAAACCTGCCACCATCTGACTTACAAGATGCCATTGGTTTGGTATTTGAGGCCATAGTGGGGGTCTGGGCAGGTGGCAGTTTATGACCAGGAAATGCAGAGACCTACAATCTGCAGACATTTCTGGAATATGCATGTTTGTCGCAAAGGCCTCTAGGTGGATTTCTGCAGTGACAAAGAGAAGACTTTTAGGGTTGTGGTTTAAATTCCTTCCCCTGCAAAGCTTGCTCTAAAATCACTTTTGCCTAATGGGCTACAGACCATGATGTCCTTAGTGAATCCAGGAGATACTTTTGGACCTGACTGGCCTTTTTTCTCCCTACTCAGCATTGCAGCAAGAGTAACAGATGCCTGTTTAGGGAAGACATGTTCCCTTTTTATATGCAAACCTTGTTGCTAAAAATTCTCTTTTAGATGAATTATTAAACCCACTTTTTAAAATAAGGACAGTACAGATTTCCTCTTGAACTATTCTTTCCCTTTGATATGTGATACCCATGTCTGCTGGTGGAGAAAAGCAGAGAGAATATGAGAGGCTGGGTAGGGGTGAGAGGAAGGTGGAATGAGTAAATAAAGGTCATTTTAGAGCCTCAGAAATTCCCTGAATGCTTGGACCCCTTAGGGTGCATTTGGAATTCTTTAATCAGCACATAGAAATGCACAAAAACGTAATTATTTTCGTAAACCAGATTTCTCCTCACGGTCTAATGAAGTAGGAATATTTAACATATCAAAATTCCTTTAAGAAACAGTACTGTCTTTGTTTGGGAACAGGCATTGATCTGTGTTTGGGGCATTAAGGTAGGTGCTTTCAGGGGAGAGAGTAGGTTATTCTTTTTGATTCGAGGGGAGGGATTTTTGTGTTGCTTTTGAAGGAGCCTCCGCAGGAATGAGACTAGAGGAGTTGAGTGGACATACAGCCACAGAAAGTAGTGGCCTCTGGATGTTCTGAGATTGGGGACACCTGGGGTGCTCATCTGGTTGTTTAGGTTATAAACTTAATGGGAGGTGTAAACCATTCCCCCACCTGCCTTATGAAATCTTCGGTAACAGATACACTTTCTAAAAGCATAAAAGCTTTGCCTAATTAATATCCTTTTTACACTGTTTAGAAGAGCTTTGTTACAGAATTTATATCCCTTTTTGCAGTGCATGAATTTTTATAGTAATTAGCAAAAAGAAGCTAGCGATGAAGTTGATACATCTGAGGACAGTAAAGTCCCTGTTCCACACAGCCTGAAGCCCACGCCTTCCCTGCCCCAGCAGAAGCTGGGAGTTTTACCCTCTGGAGAAACTGATCCAGGCAGCTCCCAACTCAGAGATGCCAGGCACAGCTGGGGATGGAGGTGAGGCCATGGACAGAAATGAGATTAAGTGAAATTGTGAGGCTTTGCCCCCACTTCAGTCCTCCTTCCCAAGTAGGCTGCCAGAATGCTGACTGTCAGGCATACATCCACCAGCCAGAAACCAGAGAAAATGCCAGTATATTGAATTTTGGAGAATCTTCCCAAGGAACAGCAGGCCCTGATCATCCTCAGCAAAGCCCAGGTGGCAAGCCCATCCCCCACGTAATGAGCTTCCACCAGCCTTTGATTCCACCTTCCTAGTATAAAGGGACAGGCGAAGATCACAAGCAAAACTTCCAACGCAGAAAGCAAATATCAAAACAAACAAGAGAAGAAAAGGAACTAAGCAAACAGGGATAATGTTGTCCTACCCTTGAAGGGAGAGAAGGAATTGCATCTGTAAGATAAGAGTATTCAGAGGACAGTAGAGGTATTGAAAACAAAAACAAAACAAAGCAAAACAGAACAGAAATAAATACAATAAAAAGGATGGGGCTAAAGTCAAGGTAATCTCTCAAAAGTGTGATAAAGAACACTGGGGCAATATAAGAGGTCCGAAAGAAAATAAAAGGTATTCCATGGAGAACAAAGAGAATGGGGAAGAAAAAAATTTATCTAAGAAAACAATGTTTTAAAATATGCCAGAATTTAAAAATACCATTTTCCAGACTGAACAGGCTCAGGTAGTGCCCAGCACAATGAATTTTTTAAAGGGGAGGAGTACCCACCAAAGCACGTTTTCATGGAATTTTAAATATTGCAGGGATAAACAGCAGATCTTAAAAACTACTCTCAAGTCAAAACTACAATGAGGTATCACCTCACACCAGTCAGAATGGCCATCATTAAAAAAACTCTACAAACAATAAACGCAGGAGAGGGTTTTGGGGGAAAAGGGAACCCTCTTACACTGTTGGTGGGAATTGGTACAATCATTATAGAGAACAGTATGGAGGTTCCTTAAAAAACTAAATATAGAACTACCATATGATCCAACAATTCCATTCCTGGGCATATATCCAGAGAAAACCATAATTTGAAAAGATACATGCATCCCAATGTTCACTGCAGCACTATTTACAACAGCCAAGATATGGAAGCAACTTAAATGTCCATAAACAGAGGAATGGATAAAGAAGATATGGTACGTATCTACAATGAAATATTACTCAGCCATAGAACAAAACAAAATAACGTCATTTGCAGCAACATGGATGGGTTTAGAGATTATCATACTAAATGAAGTAAGGCAGACAGAGAAAGACAAACATCATATGATATCACTTATATATGGAATGTAAAAAATGATACAAATGAACTTATTAACAAACAGAAATAGAGTCACAGATGTAGAAGACAAACTTACGGTTACCAAAGGGAAAATGTGGGGGGAGGGATAAATTAGGAGACTGGGATTAATATATACACACTATTATATATAAAATAGATAATTAATCAGGATTCAACACAAAATAGAATCAAAGGGAATTCAAGGTTTGGTAAGTGAAGCTCTAGGATGACCACTGGGCAGAAAGGATGGGGACCCACCAACCCAGATTGGAGCAGGAAGGACAGCTCCAGGAAGGATATCTCCAAAATACAGACGGAACTGATGTGTTTGAATATAAAGTCAATGATTAACTCCAGGGAAAACAAAAAGTCATATATGAAGGGAAATATAATACTTCCCTGAGCAGCTTGACCAATGTTTACTCAGGAAAAATAATATATTCATTGAATATTGATTTAACAAAAATGTGATATGATTCCATGGGGAGGATGTAGGAGAGAAAGGAGACAAGGTGAAGGTATATGTGCTAAAACCCTCATCATAGCAGGAAGGCAGGAGATTATGTCTAAAATGGAAAAATCAACACAAGAGTATAATTCCTTTTGCTCAGAAAAATGAAGGTAAATAAAAAACTATCTGCTAAAGAGTTGGGACTTGGGGTGGGAGGCATGGGAAGAGGAAAGCTATTTTTCTTCCTGGCCTTAGAGTACTATTTGGCTTTTTAAAATGTGTGTGTATTACTTTGGTAGAAATAGAATTAAATTTTAAAATGATGCAGAGCACAGCACCTGGCCCATGGTAAGTTCTGGCCAGTGTAGGGAAGCTATGCTTCCCATCCCTGGCTCTAGCCCCCTTGGCTTTTCTCAGCAAGCTCTGAGAAGTGAGTTTTAAAAGTTGGCCTTTTTGTGTGTGTGTGTGGTACGTGGGCCTCTCACTGTTGTGGCCTCTCCCGTTGCGGAGCACAGGCTCCGGACACGCAGGCCCAGCGGCCATGGCTCACGGGCCCAGCCGCTCCGCGGCATGTGGGATCTTCCTGGACCGGGGCACGAACCCGTGTCCCCTGCATCGGCAGGCGGACTCTCAACCACTGCGCCAACAGGGAAGCCCTAAAAGTTGGCCATTTTGAATTTTTGTAACTTTATCTCTCACTCCTGCACTCAAGAGACCCTCCTGTATCATTCCTTTCTGTTGTTGTTTGTCTTAGCACAGGCTGCTGTAACAAATGAGCAGAGACTGGGTGGCTTAAACAACATTTATTTCCCACAATTCTGGAGGCTAAGTCCAAGATCAAGGTGCTAGCAGATGTGGTTCTTGGTGAGGGCCTTTTTCCTCCTTTGTACATGGCTACCATCTTCTTGTTATGTTCTCAGATGGCCAAGACTTAAAGGGCTAGGTCTGTTCTCTTCTTATAAGGACACTAATCCCATCATGGGGGGCCCCCCTCATGACCTAATCACCTCCCAAATGTCTCACCTCCAAATACCGTCACATTAAGGGCTGCAACATATAAATTTTCGGAGACACAAACATTCAGTCCACAACATTGTTGTGGTTGGTTTGTTTTTGTTCTTTTGTGTGTTTTGCCCACAAAGAGAAGGTACTTTAAGCTGTGCTTCACTGGAGAAACTCACAGTGCACTGGAAACTTTGAGAATGTTTTTGATGCTGCTTTAGTTATTGAAATAAATGACTGGTGTTTAAAATAAGAAATCTATACTTTTTATCTTATATATAACTAGGGATTTCTCTGATAAGTATTTTTGTAAGTGAAAAATCAGAATGTCTGTTGGAGTACTGGAATGGATAGATTCAAGGTTCCCTGTTGAAATAAAGAGTTGGGACATTTTTGCGTAACAACCCCTTGACTTATGCCCTGTGCTGGCGGGGGTGGGGGCAGTAAATTGAGGATGTTATGTGGGGCTGGGGGTTGTACTTGATAAGAGTGGATTATTTTCTGGAAATCAGGTAAAGGGCTGATATTTTGCATCTGGACTGCTGAGAGGTGTAGGAGACAATATCCTGGATTCCAGAGGCAGAGGGGTCTGGGTGAGGGGGCTTAAGTGCTGGGAATTTGCAGAGATCTATGGAGGACATGGGGCTTGATCCCTCACTGTGAACTTGGGGGGTCTTCAGTCCTCTTACCTCCACAGGGCAGGGCCAGAGAAACTAGGCTGACATTGGGCTCATAGGAGTTTCTTGTGTTCCTCCATTACATTAGCACACCCTTCTGCAGAGGCTGTGTTCACCTCTGCTGAGGAGAGGAGGGATTGGCATTTGGGTGCAAGACAGGCTTGCTTCCAAAAAAGAAAGAAAGGAAGGAAAGGAAGGAGGGAGGGAGGGAGGAAGAGGAAGGGAGGGAGGGAAGAAGGAAGGGAGGGAGAGAGGAGGGAGGGAGGGAGGGAGGGAGGGAGGAAGGGAGGAGGGAGGAGGGAGGGAGGGAGGGAGGACGCAAATGACCAAAGTGCATTTCTTCTCTTAAAGTCACTTTCCCTCCTTCCCTTCCTGTAACCAAGATGAAGTTATACGACACCCAACAGGGTACCCCTCTGCACATCTCAGTTCAGCTCCTCATCTGCTGTGACTTAAATAGCAAAAATAGAATTAAAAAAAAAAGTTTTGTCATCAGTCTTGCTTGATCCTGAGCAGCACCACTCCAGCAGATATGACAAAAATCCTCTCACAGGCCAGCTTGCTTTGTTCTGGAGGCAATTTGTGCAGAAAGCAGCCAACTCCCTGATGCTAGAGGGCAGGGAGACGGACCTGCCATCCTGCCACTGCGCCCGGGAGGGGCGTGCGGTTGTGAATGTGTGTGTGTGTATACGCATGTGTGTGTGAGTGTGCAAGTGTCAGTTAGCATGTGTGTGTGGCCAGAAGGTGTGGTGGGTGGGGCTGAGGCAGGAGGAAGGAGAAAAGATGCTTAAGAGGTTGAACCCAGCTATCTGGGCATATTCTATTTTTTAACAAAGAGTGACATGTTCTGTCTTAACTATTCAGCTTCTTGGTATGAAAATCCCAGCAAGATTCCACCAAATTTCTTTCTTAAATCCTTGTCATTTGAAGGTGGACTTCAGAAAGACTTCCTGTCTGCACTGGGGGCGATTGCAGATAATTTCTTTTTCGAAATGAACGCCTTGCCCTTTCTGCAGGGGAGAGAAGGCGATTCTCGTCCAGAAAGCTGTCACAACAGGAGGCATGCAGCCCTTATTAGCTACACGACGATACGTTATATTTTATGCGAATAGCGGAGATAGTTTGAGAAGGAACATGCTCCTGTCTGGTGTGTGTTTGCCGTGTGTCTGGAGTTGCCGCCGTGTGACTACATGGGTCCTTATTTTAAGAACAGCCCTCAGACAATAAAGCGAGCGTCCCTGAGCTGAGCGACTCCTCAAATGACTCAGTCCTTCTCAAAGGGGCCTTCACAGGCCACGGGGGTACCAGAGCTGATTTTAGGTGGGACACGGTGAACACTTTTTTTCTTTTTTTTTTCTGGCCGCGCCCCGCAGCTTGGTGGGTGTTAGTTCCCCAACCAGGGATTGAACCCAGGCCCTTGGCAGTGAAAGCATGGAGTCCTAATCACTGGACTGCCAGAGAATTCCGGGAACACTTTTATTTTTAAAGGTACGTGTTTATTTTAATGTGATTAGAAAGGTTAAAGCCAGCATATCAAGTCCACGATGACACAGAGACACAAACTTCCCATAAAACAATCATTTAGATTTTTTAAATGTGAGTTTGTTTAGGAAAACACCACTTAAACAGTAATTCAGGAGTGTATCACCCAGAATTAGGTAGGAAAAAGAATTCTCCCTGGTCTCCATGGCAAAACTTGATGAAGGGGCGGCCACATACAGATTCCTGGGTCAGGGTACCGGGAACCCTAAATAATGCTGAAGTCTCTGAGAGTAGCCCCCGGGGTGGCTGCTACCACCTGAGGCCGGAAGGGTCAAGGGAGGGAACCGGCCTCACTGAGAGATGGAGCTACCGAGGGGGCCCAACTGTGGGCAGAGCCAAGGCACCCAAGTGAGGAGGGCAGGGAGGAAACACCCCAGCCTCTCTCCCTCCAAGGTCTCATCTCCTGCCAGCAACTTCCATGGGCCAAGTCACCTGGAGGCCAGTGGGCTAGGGGCCGGGGGGAGGTCCACCGGTCAGCCTCCCTGGCAGTACAGATCTGGGCAGAAACTGGATCTGGGTTGGGGCAGGGCTGGAGCAGAGAATAACCAGCATAAAGTGGGATGTGGGCGTGGCAGGAATTGCTAAGTTACTTGATGGTGGGAGTTTGGATTCTCGCAACAGACCAGTGAAGTTGGTATAATTATCCTCACTTTTCAGGTGAGAAAGCCGTGCCTTAGAAAGGTTAAGAACTTACCCAAGCTTACACTGCTGGTGAGTGACTGAGCTGGGTCTCAGGTCAGATCTATCTGATCATAGAGCCTGGGCTCTCAAACATTACTTTGTACACACCATGCACGCATGCACGCACACACGCGTGTGCACACACACACACCATGCATACCCACCCCACTTATACAACAACCAGCAAATGCTGATACTGGAACTGTGTCCACAATGGATTTAGACAGTAAAGCACGTTATAAAAACATACTTGACATGCTGACATTTCATTCATCCCCATGATCTCTGTGGCCAGGAGCACACTTGGCCATTGCACAGCATCCTGGTAGTTTACCCCAGGCCTCATTATTCCAGCCACAGAAACATAAACCCCATTTATCCAAGTGCCAGAGTCTGGTTGGCTCTCCTCAGAGTTCATAGTCAAGGACAGGGCTCCTGGCCAAATTAAAGTGGGGCTTCGGAGAGTCCAACTGCACTTAAAAAATAATAATAATTGCATGTACTTTCTTTAATGAGCTCTCATTCCCACTTGGCAGCAGTAACACTAAATTCAGTCCGTTCCAGCAAAGGCCAGTCTAATCCAATACAACTGTTAGTCTAATCAAGGATTTCAATCACCATCCGGTTCAAAGTTCCCTCTCTGCAAGGTGCTGCCCCTCCTCCACCTGATGGGAATATTCCAGAGGTTTCCTACAGCCCACAGCCTAGCAAACAGGGGCAAGGTGAGCCAGAACCCAGTGGTGGCGAGGCTGCATGGCATTCATGGCTGCTGTTCTCACCTCGGCTTGGTCCCGTCCAACTGCCATCTCTATGCACATTTGATGGCTCCGGGCTGTCTAGCTGGACCTTCCTCCTGAATGCTGAGCATCTACAGAAGTACAGTGGCTGCTACTACTCCTTTCCCCAAGCAGGCAGGCGGTTTACCTCCCAGCCTCTGCCAGTGAGTCACTCTGTTCCTCTGGGCAGTCTTTCAAGGTGAGGGAAGTAGCCCACTATACTTTTGAAACTGACCTTTAAAATTGCTATGGATAGAACTGAAAAAGATCCCTACTTAGATTCACACAGCCCAGGCTCCTCTGAATAGAGAGCATGAGGCAAAGTGTAAGTGCTAGTGTGTTATTGGAAGGTACAATCCCAGGGCAGCAAGAGTGAGGGGCAAGGAAGGCACCAGGAAGGATGAGGAGAAAATATAAGGTGGTTCGTTGCTGAGCAGATCTTGCTTCAGGAAGAGACATGTCCAGACATTTGGCCATGGGGGATGTCTCTGAACAGACAATATAGAAGCACCATGCCTAGAAATAGTCTATTATGGAGGAATGGAGAGGGGATTTGTCTTCTGGCTCTCCACAGGCTCTTGTCCCTCACTGGGTAAGGCTCTCCCCATAAGAGTTAATTTCCCTGTGCTTCTGGGTTGCATCACATGGCTCCTTCAGGTGCCACTGTGAAAACATGATCCATGCCCAACAGCACGGGTTGGGGGGTCATCTGAGTCTGGAAGTCATGGGAGCAGCCAGAAAACTCAGGTGGCAGAACCAAGTTGCCCTCCCAGAGCCCATCATGGCAGAGGCTGGCATGGTGGTGGCCACTTAAGAGAATCTGAGATAGCACGTGAGGTGTCTGACACAGTGAGGCTGTTTTTTTAAAAATATATTTTCTAGAAGAAATCAGGCTGAACTGACATCTAAAATATTTCAGTATAAAAGATACATGATGGGTGACTGGGACAGGAGCTTCCCTTTAGAATGCCCAGAATCCTATCTGTTCCATTCCAGGCTGTGGAGGCACCTGTGCCTGCCCAAGAACCGTGGGAAGCCTCTGCAGCACAGAGACCTAGAACTTCTTTCCTCAGTGTGACTTGAAGCTGTGGTGTGTCAGTGGTTAGACACTTAGACTGTCCTGATACCCAGGAGGGAATGACAGCTGTATTTAACTCAGAGTTTTTTTGTTTTGTTTTTTTCTTTTTTTGCTGTATGCAGGCTTCTCACTGTGTGGCCTCTCCCATTGCGGAGCACAGGCTCTGGACGCGCAGGCTCAGTGGCCATGGCTCACGGGCCCAGCCGCTCCGCGGCACGTGGGATCTTCCTGGACCGGGGCATGAACCCGTGTCCCCTGCATCAGCAGGCGGACTCTCAACCACTGCGCCACCAGGGAAGCCCTAACTCAGAGTTTTTGTGCAGAGTAAGTGAAATAATCCAGGGTTTTCCACATTTGGGGCATTTGCATACCACCTTCACACTTTGACCCCTTATCCGTGTACCATGTGTTTTATTACTTAGTTGATGTTTTAAGTTGACTCCATTCTAAACTTTAGCCTCATTCTAAGGAACAATATCTGTGAATTCTCCAGGTTGATATACTGGAGATTATATATATATATATATATATATATATATATATATATATATATATATTTATTTATTTATTTATTTATTTATAAGCATGTATATTAGAATAAGCATGTTAGTCTTAAATGGAGAAAATGATCATCATGGACTACCTGACACCATCGTACCTATGGAAAGTGGTACAGTGCCACACTCTGATGGACAGTGAGCTAATCTGCACATCCAGGCAGTGTCTGGTGTTCAATAAATGTTCTCTGGGTTGCTTCTATTCAACATAGTATTGAAATTCTTAGCCACCGCAATCAGACAAGAAAAAGAAATAAAAGGGAATCCAAATTGGAAGGGAAGAGGTAAAACTGTCACTATTTGCAGATGATATGTACTTTATAGAGAGAACCCTGAAGTCTCCGCACAAAAACTATTAGAACTAATAAATGAAGGTAGCAGGATACAAGATTAATATACAGAAATCTGTTATGTTTCTTTACACTAATAATGAAATAGAGAAAGTAAAAAAAAACCCTGTTTAAAATCACATCAAAAGAAAAAAATGCAAAACATAGAAATAAACTTAACCAAGGGGGTAAAGGACCTATATGCTGAAACCTAAGACATTGATGAAGGAAACTGAAGAAGAGTCAAAGAAATGGAGAGATATCCTGTGCTCTTGGGTTGGAAGAATTAATATTGTTAAAATGACCACACTACTGAAAGCAATTTACAGATTTAATGCAATCCCTATCAAAATTCTCATGCCTTTTTTCACAGAACTAGAACACATAATCTTAAAATTTATATGGAATGACAAAAGGCCCAGAATTGCCAAAGCAATCCTGAGAAAAAAGAACAAAGCTGCAGGTATAACCCTTCCAGGCTTCAGACTATACTACAAAGCTACAGTAATCAAAACAGCATGGTATTGGCATAAAAACAGACATACAGATCAATGGAACAGAATAGAATCCAGAAATAAACCCACTCACTTATGCCCAATTAATCTATGACAAAGGAGGCAAGATTATACAATGGAGAAAAGACAGTCTCTTCAACAAGTGGTGTTGGGAAAGCTGAACATATATGTGTAAATCAATGGAATTAGAATATTCACTCACAACATATTAAAAAATAAACTCAAAATGGATTGAAGACCTAAATGTAAGACATGACACCATAAAACTCCCAGAAGAGAACATAAGCAAAACATTCTTTGACATAAATTGTAGCAATATTTTCTTAGATCAGTCTCCCAAGGCAAAAGAAATAAAGCAAAAATAAACAAACAGGACCTAATCAAACTTACAAGCTTTTGCACAGCAAAGAAGACCATTGACAAAGTGAAAATACAACCCACGGAATGGGAGAAAATATTTGCAAACAATATATTTGATAAGGGGTTAATATCTAAAATATACAAACAGCTCACACAACTCAATATCAAAAAACCAAACAACCCAATCAAAAACAGGCAGAAGACCTAAAGAGACATTTCTCCAAAGAAGACATATAGATGGCCAACAGGCACACAAAGAAGGTGCTCCACATTGCTAATTATTAGAGGAATGCAAATCAAAACCACAATGAGGTGTCACCTCACACTGGTCAGAATGACCATCATCAAAAAGTCTATAAATAATCAGTGCTGGAGAGGGTGTGGAGACAAGGGAACCCTCCTGCACTGCTGGTGGGAATGTACATTGATACAGCCACTATGGAGAACCGTATGGAGGTTCCTTAAAAAACTAAAAATAGAGCTACCATATGATCCAGCAATCCCACTCCTGGGCATATATCCAGAAAAAAATGAAAACTCTAATTCGAAAAGATACATGTATACCAATGTTCATAGCAGTACTGTTTACAATAGCCAAGACACGGAAGCCACCCAGCTGCTCTTCAACCAACATTGGCTTAGGAACCTGTGGTGTGTACAGACAATGCACTATTCCTCAGCCATAAAAAGAATGAAGTGGTGCCATTTGCCACAACATGGACGGACCTAGAGAATATTATGCTGAGTGAAATAAACCAGACAGAGAAAGGCAAGTACTACATGACATCACTTATATGTGGAATCTAAAAAATAACACAAAAGAATCTAGGTACAAAACAGAAACCGACTCACAGACAAGAAAAAAACTTATGGTTATCAAATGGGCATAGAAGGTACAAATTAGGAGTAATGGATTAGCAGATACAAACCACTTTACATAAAATAGATAAGCAACAAGGATTTACTATATAGTACAGGGAATTATATTCAATAGCTTGTAATAACCTATAGTGGAACATAATCTGCAAAAAGAAAAACCCCCAAAAAACCCGAATCACTATGCTATACACCTGAAACTAATGCAATATTGTAAACCAACTATACTTCAATGAAAATTAATTTTTTAAAATGCCCTCTGTTAGGCTCTTTCAATCCTGGCCAAGGATGTGCCCTGTACTTCCTGAGTGTGGGCTGCTCATTTTGTCTCCAGCTCTTCCATCTGCCTTTGCAGTCAGTGGAGCAATGGCTGTCTGCCCCTGACTCTGCAGTTGCTCATGGACACTACTTTTCCATCCCCATGCAAACACCTCCTTCTTGAAGTTTCTATCATCAAGCTCCACGTTCCTTTCCCCTCCCAGTCACTATCTTCCACCAACATCCTGATCACTCCGTCTCTTTTCCCGAAAACTTTGGCACCTGCCACTTGGTTTTCTTCTCCACTCCAGATTCATCTATACACCTTATGACTACAACTTTCATGCTGACATGCATCCAATGTCTTGTCTCAAAGGTCCTTGACCTCTTCTAATAGCTCCAATAACACTATTCCGCCTCCTTCTTTGGCAAGCCACTACATCCTACATGACTACATCCTATGGAGCATGCCACCTCCTAGAACTGCACAATCTCAGAAATCTTTCCATCTCAGTCTTCAATCTCTACCCCTCCAATGCTTTGTGCCCTTATTCCCAGTGTTTTTGTTCTTCAACTTCATTAGAACTCCATCTCCTTGATCCTCCCTTTTCTTACACTTTCTCATCCATCTTCCCTACCCAGTCTAGGTCCCACAAGGCATTGTTTAGCAATTTGGAAGTTCCTGGCCACTTTCTGTTTCTACCACACCCATCTCACCAACCCCCAACATTGAAGCATCAACCTACCTGCAGGCCAGTCCTAGAGGTGGGAGTGGCATGTGGGCTGAGCACTGTTGAAGAATATCTGTTCATCCTTTTCTCCGAAGTTTGTTGTGTTCTTATTTCCCCATTTTTGGTAATGTTTCTGTTGGGTAAGGCTGCTGGAGAAGCAAAAAAAAAAAAAAGTTGTAAGTGTTCTGAAAACTATAAAGTGCTTTTTTCAAAAGTAAAGTATTCTTTTTCATAGACCTGACATTCCGCCACTGAAGGATTTACAATCCATCCATTGTGAGAGCAATTCCCCTGTACCCATTGCAGGTCCTACACTTCTGTTTGGAATGCCCTTCCCCTTCTTACTCAACCTTCAAATTGCACTGGAATCATCTCTAATAGGAAACCTTGTCTGAAACCCTGGATTTGGTTAGGTGGCCCCCTCCCTCTGTGCTCCCAGAGCGGTTATCACAGGATCTTGTAATGAGCTGTTTGTGCCTGTCTCCCCCATTAGACTGGGATGCAGAGGTTTTTTGTTTTGTTTATGAGGGGAAGGACCTTGCCTTACTCATCTTCATTCCTCACCGTAGCCACTTGTTCACTTTACAAAACTGAAATGAACTAAAGCCAGAAGAAGAACTTCAAGGTCTTTTGGAGAGCAAAAAAGAAAATTAATTGCAGTAAGATGATAATGAGCTGCAATAGACAATGTCTTGTCTGCTTAGCATTCCACCTTCAGAGGGGAGCATCTGTTTCCCACTCCCACCACGTGGAATGGAAGGTAACAATCATAGGATCTCTGCTCCTTTGCCCCTGCTGATTGGCCTCGGCTGGGCCAATCAGAGCACTTCCTGGGACCTGTTGAACTGGAATTGGAATGAGGGATGCAGTTCCTCTTTGTTGGTGAAGGTGTAAGGCTGGCAACCATGTTCAGAGGAAGCCAGTGTGCAGTGAGAGAGAAGGTACCCAGGGAGAGAGGGAGTCGAGGGACAGAAATGAGTCCCTGGTTCCCATCACTGCTGGTGCCAGTCTGTGAGACATATAGTCCTCTCATCAAATTCCTCTTGAACCTAAGCTAGACTGAGTTGAGTGTCTGTCTTTTACAGTCAAAAGGAGCCTGACTAATTCACGTGCCCGTCCTTTGCTTCTGAGTTTTACTTTTCTTAGGACAGCATAGCCAACTTAAAAGAAAAAATGGTCAGAAGAAATGGATTGGTGCTTGGTTTAATAATTTGATGACCCTCATTTTATTCCATTTATTTCATTAAGGTATAATTTACACAGAGTCAAAATCTCCCTTTTCGGTGTATAGTTCTGCAAGTCTTGAGAAAAGTATAGGGTCATGGAATCTCTACCACAATCCAAATAAAGAACAGTTCTCATCATCCCCCAGAATTTCTCTGTTCTCCTTTGTGGTTTAATCCCCACCCTATTCCCAGCTACTGGGATCCACTAATCTGTTTTCTATCCCTATAGTTTTGCCTTTGCAGGAATGTCATGGAAATGGAATCCTACAGCATGTAGGAATTAGCATAATGCACATGACATTCATCCGAGTGAACAAGTGTTTCAGGGGTTCAGTCCTTTGTATTGCTGTTCAGTATCCTGTTGTACAAAGTACTACACTTTGTTTATCCATTCCCCAGTTGTAGGACATTTGAATTGTTTCCAGACGGGTTTTCTCAATCTCTTTCCACCTTCAGCTTCAGGATTTCCTGTGTACCTGCAGCTGAGAGAAGATGTCTCTTCTAGCAATAAGACACTGTCACTTGTCACTGGTTGTCCTCGTCATAGAACGTGGGAGGGAGAAGGGTGTTGTTCTGATTTGACCTCAGCCTTGGGCAGGCACGGTGCCCTGTGCCTCAGGAGAGAGGTCTTCCAGGAGATTCTGCAGTGCCCCAGCTGTAGGAGACCTTTCACAGTCTGGGTCCAGGATGTATCTCTGGCTCTTCCTCCAGGGTGGAGATTTTTTTTTTTTTCCTGTTCTCTTCCTCCAGCTGCCCTGGATGCTTGAAAGCAGTAGAGTTTGCTGTCCTTCCCACAGCAGCTTAATGCTGTTCCATGGGGAAGGACTGCTGACCCTTCCTGCAGCAGCTGCTGTTCCCCTGCCCAAGAGCCGCACCATGGGGACGCTTTCTCAGGACTCTTGCTCTGTCCCCGACCTTTCTTATGAGCACTTGCTAGGTCAGCAGAGAGGAGCCTGTTGGGGGGGGGGGGACGAGTCCCTGTGTCTGTGGCTCCCAGGGAGGGGATTCCCAAGTTCTCATGATAACCTGTACTTAGCCCGTGGCAGTCACTGCAGAGCTGAGGCGGATTTTTCTTACTCGCCAGTGTGATGTCTGTTGACGTCTGTTCTAGGCAAGCAAGTGCTCCAATCCCGTCTTTCCTTGGAGATGCCTGTCTTTAGATTTTGAGTTAATCATCTACCCAGTGTCCTCAGTTTTCTTATGTTCAAGGGAAATTGTGAATTTGTACAATGTTTAGTTTTTTCTTGTTGTAAGGGTGGGAGTGATGTTTTCCCAGCTTTCCACATCCTAAGCAGAAGCCAGAAGTCCATCCTCACTTTTTTCTTTTTTTATTGAAGTATAGTTGATTTACAAAGTTTCAGGTGTACAGCAAAGTGATTCAGTTTTATATATATGTATATATATATATATAATTCTTTTTCAGATTCTTTTCCATTATAGGTTATTATAAGATATTGAATATAGTTCCCTGTGCCATACAGTAGGTCCCTGTTGTTTATCACGCTCACTTTTAGACAGAAGATGGGAAAATAGAAGCCCCATGCAGGGTGGAGCGGCTATGACTTCAAGTGGGGAAGGGGGCCAGCACCCAGTTACATTTATGCCGACCCACAGGTATTTGGGGGGGAGGAAACTTGAGTTGGCTTCTAGTGTTTTAAAAATCTGAAATTTTCTCATAAAAAATTTGAATTTGGGATTTCTCTTGAAAAAAGCTGCCCACCAAGATAATCACCAGGCTGCTTCCTGTATACTGGGCATCATTCTCCAGTTCCCCAACCACCCCCTGCCCACATGCGACCCTCATCCTATTTCAAGCATCTTCTTAACCTGCCTGACCCTGTGGGCAGGGATGGGGCTGAGCCTGGATGCACTGGTAGAGTTGTCTCAGTGGTGAAAAACGTTAAAGTTCTTCCGTGCCATTGGGCAAATAGCCAGTGCCCTGAGGCCCCGGAGAACCCTACCACACCAGCCATGCTGGCATCTCCCTTAAGACCCTTCATTCCAAAGGATAAAGCTAGCAAACCCCACAGCCCTATGGCAGAGCCAGGAGCAGTGTCCATCTTGACCGAATGATGCCTGCCCTGTTCTGGTGTTAGATGCCCACAGGCAGGGCGACACAAAAAACATTGAAGTTTGCAACTCCTATCTTAAAAGGACACAAGCCCCTGTCCCTAAGAAGGTGGAGGGGGGCAGAGAGATGCTGTTTAAGGTGTCAAACAACAAGGCTTTGGAGGGCCCGGTTGGAGCAGTCAACGCAAACAGCAGAATATGTCTTGGGATACTGGATTTGGGAGTGTAAGGAAGAGACCAAGAACAAACAGGATGTGCTTAAGCACAGGAAAATCAAGAAGCAGGGCTGATACGCTTTGGTGATAAAGTGGAAAATGGCTCTGCCTGAGGGGTAGCCCGTTATCAGGGATTTCTAGCCTCTTTCTACCTTAACAAGACATAATTACAATAAGGTAATTAACTGTTTTGTAATTAAATACCAAAATAATTAAATTTGAAATTAAACATGATAACATCAAGTTGTTCAGATGGGATTAACTTGTGTCTTAATCTGATAAATCATTTTCATTATTGTGAGGATTAAGGATTTGAGAAAGAAATTGTAAAAGGAATAGTTCCTATGTTCCACGGAGAAAGACTGCCTGGGCTTTTGATTCCTCATCTACAGAATTCTCTCAAAGGTCAAGTGCTGGACGTACTTTTAAGGCATGAGTTGGAAGAATGAGAGAAAGCATTCTTGAAAAGACTCTTTTGCTGATATTTGAACCTGAACTATTTTGTACTTAGATTTTGAAAATAGCCAGTTTCCTCCTAAGGTCCTACAAATTTTTGACCAAAAAAAAAAATTTTTTTTTAAACTGAGGCCCAACAATTAGCTAAATTCATAGCTACCCATCAAATAACAAACATCTGGTGTCTCCTTTGTGCAAAGTACTATGCAAGAAAACATCAGAGCATATGCAAAGAGACATAAAACACCGTCTCTTCTCTCAGATGCAGGACTCTCTTTCTTTGCTATGGAGAAAAAGAATGTCTGCATGGAGAAGATAAAGTGCCAATCACAAATTCAATAATAATAGAAGGTACCTGTGATAGTTAATTTGGGGTCCATTTGGCTAGGCCCCAGGACCCAGATATTTGGTCAAATATTATTCTAGATGTAGATGAGATTACCATTTAAATCAGCAGTAAAGTAGATTACTCTCCAGAATGTGGGTGGGCCTCATCCAATCAGTTGAAGGCCTTAACAGAAAAAGACTGAGGTCCCTGGGAGAAAAAGGAATTCTGACAGCAGACTGCCTTTGTACTTGAACTCTTCCCTGGGCCTTCAGTCTGCAGCCTCCACTGCAGATTTTGAACTTGCCAAGCCTTCACAATGGTGTGAGCCAGTCCCTTAAAATAAAATCTCCCTCTCTCCCTCTCTCCCTCTCCCTCTCTCTCTCTCTCTCTCTCTCTCTCTCTATATATATATATATATATATGTATATATATGTATATGTATATGTATATATATATATATATATATATATATATATATATATATATATATGCATCCTGTTGGTTCTGTTGCCCTGCAGAATCCTGACTAATACAGCACCAAAGTCAGAGGTGTCTCAGGGAAGTTCACTCTCTCTTTGGCAGACTCTATTATTACAGCAGCAAAGCACTGCTGGATGGCTGAACCCACAGTGTCCTAATAAAACTGTACTTAGTAAAACAGGCAGGCAGCCTGTGGGCCATACTTTGCTGATTTGATTTTCTTTCAATATTGCCTGAGATGATTATTTCCTTTGCTTACCCTGTGTTTTTCTTTTTTGGTATCCCATAAATTTGGCACTTAAGGTGAATGCCTTGCTTGCCTCATCCTAGTCTTGGCTAGGCTCTCAGCAAAATGACCTGAATGATACCTGTGAGGAGGGTTCAACTAGCAAGGCCAGAATGTGGCATGGAAACGCTGGCAAGGTGGCCCTGCTGTCTTGTACAACCTTGAATGGCCTTGGAGTAGGCTATGACCTAAGCCGGGCCAAGCAAAACCTGTCCCTAGGGAATTCCCTGGTGGTCCAGTGTTAGGACTCCGTGCTTTCACTGCTGAGGGCGCAGGTTCAATCCCTGGTCGGGGAACCAAGATCCTGCAAGCCACACGGCACAGCCAAAACAAAACCTGTCCTTAGGATTTTGTAAACTAGCAGTGAAACCAAAGGCCTGTCCCTCCTTGGGGGTGAAACTGTACGTTGGAGACAGGGGAGCTCTTTCCTGCCAGGCGCAGGGAGCTTGTTCTGGAAGGACAGAGCCAGAGAGAAGCAGGAATGGGCATCAGAACGTGAGTTCCTAGTGGGTTTCAAATCCCCAGTCCACATCTTCCCATGTGACCCACCTGTACCCCAGCGTCACTCCTGCAGTTGTATGATCCATCAAACAAACCCCACTTTGGGCTGCAGCTAGTTTCAGGGGTGCGTTAGTTCGCTAGGGCTCCTAGCCTCTGGAATTTTGAGAAGGTACATTTCTGTTGTTTAAGCCACCCAGTTTGAGACCAAGGTATCAATAGGGTTGGTTTCTTCTGAGGTTTTTCTCCTGGTTGTGTCTTCTCATGAGCTTCCTGCTGTGCTTGTCTGTGTCCTAACGTCTTCTTATAAGGACATCAGTCATATTGGATGAGAGCCCACTCCAAGGACCTCATTTAACCTTAACTACCTCTACAAAGCCCCTGTCCCCAAATACCTTACTTCTGAGATACCAGGAGTTAGAATATCAGCATAGGAATAGCGGGGTGGGGTGAGGAGGGGAGCGGGCCACCATGCAGCCCCCAACAAGGGGTTTGAGTTTCTGTCACCTGCAACTGAAAGAGCCCTGACTAATATGCATGTATATTCATGGAAAATAAAACCTGGGAGAATATTTACCAACATGTTAGCAGAGACTATTTCTACATGGTGGATTAAGACTGATTTTTATATTTGCTTACCTATATTTTCTGGTTTTCTTCTGCAATGAACATGCATTCTTATTGTAAAGAAACAACGTTTTAAAATATCCCAGAGCCTTGCGAGGGCAGTGGGAGTGAGGGCATGGGTGCTGATTACCCTGGATAAACTCTGCAGCCCCGCCCCAGGCAGCGGGGGAGGGGGAGAAGTCACAGAGATGTGCCTGGAAGAATTCGGAAATAATAAGACATCCCTCTGCCACTTAAACCATAAAGCCAGCAAAATGGATCCACGCAGAGAAAAATGCCAAGTCACCTTAAAGAGGCAGGAGGGCTCCAGCCCAGACTTGATTTGATTGGAGGAATTCAAAAGCTAGAGGAAGAGTCACGGGGTGTGTGTGTGTGTGTGTGTGTGTGTGTGTGTGTGTGTGTGTGTGTGTGTGTGTGTGTGTGTGTGTGTGTGTGTGTGTGTGTGTGTGTGTGTGTGTGTGTGTGTGTGTGTGTGTGTGTGTGTGTGTGTGTGTGTGTGTGTGTGTGTGTGTGTGTGTGTGTGTGTGTGTGTGTGTGTGTGTGTGTGTGTGTGTGTGTGTGTGTGTGTGTGTGTGTGTGTGTGTGTGTGTGTGTGTGTCTGTCTGTCGGGGTGGGAAGAGCCGCGGAGCTGGGGAAGAGGGGACCACGGAGGCAGGTGAGGATGGGAAGGGACGCTCTTGCTAAAACCAAGCTGCCATTTGAGCCAGACTTCCTGGGAAAAAGTCCCTCTTAGCCTCTTGGACTGTGCTGTATTTTTGTTAAAAAAAAAAGAAAGAAAGAAAGAGAGAAGGAAAGAAAGAAAGAAAACAAGAAAAAAATTGAAAACTTAGGGGAGGTTTTCTTTTTTTTTTTTTTTTTTTTGATTTATGATTGAGAAAAGTGAAGGCCCTGGGCCTGGACCAGGAGGAAAGGGGTTAAGACAGTGCAGCAGGGCATGATGGGGTCACAGGCCCTGAGACGTGCCTGCTGTGGAGGCCCAGTGTGGTGGGAAGTGGCGAGTGTGCCCTGGGTGCGGTGTGGGTGAGGGTCTCACAGGGGAGAGGCTCAGCAGCGCTGAGAGAGAGAATCCTGGGGAGACCGAGGGCCAGTGAAAGCCCCTGAGCATCAGGAAGGCTGGCAGCTTCCAGAGCCCGGGATCTCCAAGCCCGCGCTGAACCCTGTTTCCCGTGCTGTGCTCTGTCATAATCCCCTCTCGGTAGCCCCAGACCTCGAGTAAAATTCCATGACACACAGGAGGATCCTGTTGGTGGCACTTGGGGGAATGAAGGCAGAGGGCTGGCCACTGCATCAGGGAGGCGGGGGGCGGGGAGAGGAGGCAGTAGCCTGGCCCAGGGGTTGGGGCTGGAGGTGGTGCGATAAGCTTCAAGGAGCACCCTCTTAGGAGTGGATTGAGACGAACGCCCTTTCCTCACAAAGAAGGAGAAAACATTGCGAGGCTAGCCCTGAGGAAGACGCAGGCGGTAACCAGTGTCACTCACTGTTTTCCCAGCGACAGTCCCCTCAGGTCGAGCAGCGACCCCTTGGCTCTGTAAGGAAGCGACCTGGGACTCTGGTTTTGAAATCACCTCCACAAAGAGCGGGATGACAGTCATTTCAGCCAGATCTTAGGTGATGAGGCTCAGAGAGGCCAGGTAGTTTGCCCAAGGTTACACAGCTGGTATGGGAAAGAGCCAGGATTTGAACCTTGCTCCTTTGGACTCCCAAAGGCAGGCTGCATCTCACTACCCCACACTGCTGCTGGCAATGCCAGGAGAGTTAGTTTCCAGCCCCATCAGGGCAAGGTGGGATCCTGACCCATGAACACCCCCCCATCATCCTTTTCTTATCACCACTGAAGCGCCGGGCCATCACGAAATGCAGTCAACACTCCGGCCGAGTGCGTCCTCAGCCTGCAATCTCTGTTTTTATGGCAGGCTTTCCTCCCTGGGGAATACAGGCTGATCCCTGGACATGAAAACCGGGAGTGCCTGCTGGTTCCGTTTCTCCCTGGAGACGTGGCCATCTATTGGGAGTTTGCTTCACATGAGCCAGTCCCCAGCAGCCAGCCACCTTTGGGTGTTGTACCAGCTGCTGTTCATGCTCTTCCGAAACCTCTCGGGTCCCCTTACCATGTCTGTGTGCAGTGGGACCCCTCCTGCTTTCTCTCCAAGAGCCAGCACCTGAGGATGGATCGCAGGTTGCTGAAACCCACTTTGCCTGTGTGTGTGGACAACTGGAAGTGCCTGGGAATTTGCATCCTCTTGGGGCCACCCTTGACCAATGACTGATAAATCCTCCCTGTTCCTTTGATCCTGACGGAGATCCTCTGAAGTATGACATGCCCTGTCCCCAGTGAGACTGAGCCAAACTTACCACCCAGGCTTAGTGTCACAACCTTGCTTCTTGATCCCACTTCCCCACTCCCCTACCAGTTTTTCTAGGAAACACTTGCTAATAAATCATTCCCTAATAAATTGCTTCCATATGAACCCTCATCTCAGGGTCTGCTTTGGGGGAACCCAAACTAAGACAGATATATCAACAAATCGAAGCGCTGAGCCTCCAAAGCTGAGGGCCAGCAGATTGGTGCCACCCGGCTGAGTTTGGCCTGCAATGGTGTTTTGTTCCGAGTGCCTCCCCCATCCCTCCTGGTCCCCCCTCAAAGCAAACATTGTTTCCACGTGGGAATAAAATCCTTGACCTTGGCTAATGGAGTGCTTATCAACTGCACTGAACATTCACAAAGAAAAGCAATGAGTGTGGCTACAGCACAGCAAGTGCTTCAAGAGACAGGGTATTTCATGCAAGCCTTGCAAGAACCTGTGAGTTAGGAGCTATCACTACCCCTTTAAACTGATGAAGATTCTGAACCACCAGGGCTCCTTTACTCAGTCACATATCTAGGAAGCAAAGAGAGGGAATTTGTACTCAGGCAGTCTGACTCCAAAAGCTATGCCCCAACCACTGTGCGATGGAGAGACCCACAAACCTACACCTACTCTCCTGCCACCCAGCTGAGGGCATCTCATGGCTGCTGGGACTTCTGATCTGCTGGTCTGGTCTTGCTAGCCTCCCTATTATTCGTTTCCTCCCTTTCAACAGCCTAGGTCTTGATTTGGGAAGGCACAGGAATAAATAATGATGTAGAGCCATGCATTTTGGGAGGGATTTATATCTTTCTTTAAAAGAAAAGATTAAGCAAATGCATATATTTAAATTCTCAAATTGCAGCGTGGTAGTTCCCGGGAACCAGCACTTCTGCAAGCCAGCTGAGGTCGTTCCAGAAATTGGACCTCTGTGTGTACAGGGCTGTGGGTGAGCCAGAGCAAGCGACCAGGAGAGGAAGTCAGCCCTCCCCCTCCCCCCACTTAGTGCCATCCCTCCTCCAACAAGCTGTCAACTCTGCAGTGGAGAACAGTGCCAGCCTGCAGGCTTTCTGTTCCCAGAGCTCAGTGGATGACTCAGTTACTGAGCAATTTCCTTTTTTCATGAGCCTACCATGCAGAGATTTTCAAATTATTTCCCTGAAATGTTCCTCCCCTCTCCTTGCTGCATGCCTTGTCCCCAGAAGGCACAATTTTCAATAGATTCTTCCTAACCACATCCCAGCCAGCATCTATTAGGTTCTTACTAGATGCCAGGCACCCAGCTCAGCATTTTACATCTGCCTTCCCAGCTCGCCCTCACAACCACACTGGAGGGTCTGCATATTAGTGTTTCCATTTTCTGGATGAGGAAACTGAAGCCCAGAAAGGTTGCCCAAGGTCATTTGCCAAGACATAACAGAGCTGGAACACAAACCCATATCAGTTTATGTCTTTAACCACCATGCTATACTGTCACCTTACTCTGAAAAGATGCACATTATTCGAGGTAGGTTGTGTTATTTGTCCTGAAATTCTTCCTTCCTTCCCTTGACATGACTTTTCCACGGGCAGATTTTCTACCCTCGACTTTGGACTTGGCCATGTGACTTGCTTTGGCTGATGGGATGAGGATACAAGTGAAAGTGTGTCATTCTGAGCTGAGGCTGCATGTGACATGGCACATTTCTGCCAGTCCTCTTGCAGCTTCTACACTCTGCCACCAAGAAGGCATGTTCATTAAGCCATTGACTCTCAGCTTGAACCTCAGTATAAAGACCCGTGGAGGGCCCCGACCCCAACCTGAAGCGTAGAGTTCAACCTGATTCATCCATACGTCACTGAGCCCAGCCAAGATCAGCCAAACCACAGCCGACCAGCATACTGTGGGCCCAAAATCAGCACTGTAGTTGTAAGCCACTGAGCTGTTGGGGCTGTTTGTTATGGACCATTATCACAGCAAAAACTTCTCACTGTTGCATGGGATAGCATTTTAGTCTAGCCAGCACTGCCTGGGCCGGCTCTCAGCATTGTAATGGAAGAGTGCAGGGTCATGGTCTTAGGGAAGAAATGAGCCTGTGACACCATCTGACCCTGCCCCTCCTCTGCAGCCTTCATCCTTCCCTGTCTCCTAAGGCAGCCCACTTCCTCTCTGAACATGCTCAAAAGTCTTCCCTAGATTGAACCCTGAAGACCCAGGCTCAGCTAACATTAACAGTTCCTTTTCTCTCTTTCTATGATCAGCACCCTAGTGCCCCACGACCTCCGTCACTCTCTGAAAGGACGCCTCTGGTTATCAACGTCCCTCTTAAATAATGGCCAGGGC
This sequence comes from Mesoplodon bidens, assembly GCF_964165515.1. Lineage (NCBI taxonomy): Eukaryota > Metazoa > Chordata > Mammalia > Artiodactyla > Ziphiidae > Mesoplodon > Mesoplodon bidens. The sequence goes on along the minus strand of NC_138172.1, from coordinate 47,255,843 downwards.
CATTTACCTGTTTGTTCTCCCATCCCTGCCCTGCCCATTCTTCTCTGTACTGTAGGGGGATGAGTCCTACAAATAAGTGTCCCAGGAGCTCTCACTCATGAGCTTCCAGTGGGATGTAGCTAATGGGAGGGGAGACCCTGGTGAGAGATGGGAGGGGAGACCCTGGTGAGAGATGGGAGGGGAGAGGAAGGGAAAAGTCAGGGTAGTGCTCCCCTCCCCTGCTTTGGGTGGTATCCCAGGCAATGGCTGTATTTCCTTTATGGTTCCAGCCCTGCCCCCCTATGGGCCCTCCTGCTGTGGTCCCCAGTCCCATCAGGAGGCCCCTAGACCCTGGTCTGGAAACATCCTCTCATCTCTCAACCCCTCTGTCCCTAGGGGTGGTGGTGCCTTCCAGCTGCAACTAAACCCTGGATTGCCTCACCCTCTCCTGTGTCCTTCACAGCCCTTCTGGCCTTTGTGACTAGCTCCTCCCTTCATCCACCTCCCCATTTCAATTATATGACCCAGGTTCTGTTTTGCCAACAGACTCTGCCTAATACAGCCTCCTGACTTCTTAAGGCCTCATCCTACATTGTATACAGCCTGTCCACACCTCACACAAATAGACTTCACAGGTGCCAATCCCATCCAAGTTGAGTGGCAGTTGACTTGCCAACGAAATGTGAAATTTTGTAGCTGTTTAATTTAATTTCAAATAAAGTTTGGGTTTTTTTGCCTTGTGTAGCCAACAGTCCCCCCACCCCCAGCCCTTGGGACATTTTTGCAGCCCTTGGAAAGCTCCTGGGCCCTGTGGAGAAAATGGCTCTGAGGGTGGTGACTGAAGGGAACAAAGTGTCCCAAAGGGCAACCGTAAAGAACTTTGCTCAGGACAGTTGCTCCCTCAGCGAAAAGCCAAGGGGAAAAGGAGCCCCAGGACAAAGGTGCTCATCGCTGGAACCATTTTGCCCAGTGATCCTCCCCTTTCCCATCCAACAGGATGGAGTCTTTATCCTTCAAGAGGCCTGGAGCTCAGAAGGACTCTGTGTCTATGAGATGAATTTTCTCCATGGGCTGACAGGCAAGAGGATCTTAAATGTGTCAGTGGAATTCAGATTTCCCAAGTTGCCCAACCACTAAGATAAAGTTAAAAGCACAACTCTGTTGGAAGGCTGCCGAGACTTTAATGCAGGATGCTGCATGGCAGCGAGAAGACAAATAGGGACTCTGAGAGCCCCTCCTCTGCAAATGGATTTGGCTGCCCTGAGCTGGGCCTTTACAGCATGGGTGAGACTCAGCCCTGCTGCTCAGCTGTGTGTCACCCTTGTCAGGGGGATGGCGCACCCAGGAGAAGAACTCTGCTGAGGTCTGAGGGCAGCACCCAGATGCCGAGCACTGTTTTCTCATGAGGCCCATGGGCAGTTCAAATTCCATCTTGGTCCATAGAAAACAAACTCATGGTTCCCAAAGGGGAAAGGGGGAGAGGGAGGGATAAATTAGGAGTTTGGGATTAGCAGATAACACTACTGTATATAAAATAGATAAACAACAAGGACCTACTGTATAGGGAGCATATTCAATATCTTATAGTAAACTATAATGGAAAAGAATATGAAAAAGACATATACATATATATGTATATGTGCATGTGTATGACTGAATCACTTTGCTGTACACCAGGAATGAACACAACATTCTAAATCAACTATACTTCAATGAAGAATAAAATAAAAGACTCCGTCTTGGTCTTGTGACCAGCTCTGGAGTGGCTGGGCCCCATGGTCTACCTCGTGAGGCCAGATGAGGAGCCAGGTCTTGGCAGGCACATGGGGAAGCGGCCAGTACAGTGGGCACAGCAGGCCTTGGTGTGGAATGCCACTAGTCTGACTGGTTGCCCACCCACCCCTCCTCTGGCCTTTGACTGGTGATTTTGGGGAACTTGGTGCTGTGACACCCACATCGCCCTCCTACCCCCTACTGTGGGCAACACTGAGAATGGAGATGAAAGCCTCTTGGTTGGAGATGGACCTACTGGGGATCGGTCTGAAGAGAGAATGAAGATAACACAGGGCATCACGTGAGGAAGAAGCAGGAAACAATGCGGGCCTGGCTCCCAGGGGAGCCATTAGCCACCTGAAGGACACTGAGCAAGGAGGCTTTAGTGAGCAGCTATCAAGTGTCTACCATGGTAATCAGCATCCCTCGGGGCTGCTGACTTCCCTGAATTTTCCAGAACACTTGGTATTGACCCAAGAACAGCCTGGTCAATCAAAATGTCATTGTATCATGTGCTTTTGTTTATACACTAGGGAGAAGCTGCCCGGGGGTGGAGCCGGGTAAAGAGGCAGAGGATGCCAGCACCAGGAAGCCAGGCTATCAGAGGAGCCAGAGGTGGAACAGAATGGGGAAAATTGTATTAACAGGATTTTCTCAGAGCAAAGCCCCTGAGCAGCAATGTGTTTGGAAGGAATCCTTTGATAAGCTGCTTGGGAGGAAAGTACGCTCCTCAGGGCCATGGTGCAGTGGCCTGGTGGCTGACACAGGCGGTCACTCAGTAAGCATTTGTTGAAGAAATGCTTGAGAGACACTAGAAGGGTCCCTAGACTACCTCCCAAGTCAGGTGGGTCTCCTTAAATAAAGGGCCCTGGTTTAGCTGAGTGGGAGGTGCAAGCCGGGTTCCTGCTAAGGAGCTTCTTCCCCACCACAGAGCTCAGCCCCTAAATCAATGTTGAACAAATATTTACAGCATATCCTATTCATGGAGACCCCCCTCTTTGCCATCCCAGATCACTTAGGTTAGGCACGGTCAGAAGTCAAGAGTTCAGGGATGAGAAGACTGAACTCTGCCTCGTGCCAGCTGTGTGACTTTGGGCAAATCACTTAACCTCTCTGGGCTTTAATTTCCTTCTCTATAAAATGAGGAGCTAAGACTTGGGCTGAAAGGCCTTGCTGAGACCAGGCAAGCAGCTCTTGCTGGAGACAATGCTTTGGGATCCCCAAAGAGGCTGGCAGGGAGGAGGGGAGGGCGGGGGGTGCAAATGAAAATGATAATAACTAACATTCGTGGAGCATTTCCCACGGCCAGCACCACAGGAGCACTGGACACCTATTAACCTGCTCGCTTCTTACAATGACACCCATATTAATCAAACATGTCTCGCATCCCAGAGTTTTTGCTAACCCCTGCACTGTGGGTGTGAGGCTAGCACCAGAGCCCCATTTCACAGGTGGGAAAATTGCGGGTGGAAAGGGAAGGGCATTTACCTAAGGCCAGAGGGGGCAGAGGGCATGCAACTGAGGCAGGACCACCAGGTCCTGACTGTGCTCCTGCCCACCTGACCACAGGGCCTGCGGGCTGGCTGCTTCCTTCCTGGGAGTTGACACCCCTCAGATCCTCCCTCTGCTGGGAAAGGCCTCCAGAAAGAGAAGAGCTTCATGCTCACAGAGCCCGCCTAACTCCTGTTTACCACTTCATCGTAGCCAAATAGAGTAAGTGCAGTATTGATTAAATGCACTTTTTTTTGGAATACATATTCACCCTGATGTTTTATCATTAATGCATTAAGAAGCTGAACAAGCAATATGACCAAATGGACTTCAAAACGCAGCAGAATTTCCATCCAGTGTGGTCTGATTTACAGCCATTACCTCCTGGCAAAAGACAGCTCCCGCACCAGCCCACACCTTGGCTGAAACTTGAGAGCTCTTTGTTCTTGACCTTATTTATTTATTCTCTCAGAGAGTGGATGGACCTCAGGCTCTGTGCCATGGGGGGGGGGCCCTGCTTGGTGATGGGGGACACGTGTAAATTAGGGAGGCAGGCAAAGAAGGAATAAGATTTTCACTGCATGCTTCTGGAGTGACTGTTGATCCTGACCTGGTTACTGGGGTGAGGGGGCGGGGAAGGTGGAGAGCTCGCCTCCCTCATGCCCTCACCTGAAGAAAACTCCAGAGGGAGGGGTGGACTCAAGGGTCACGTGACTTCCCCACCCCCCCTATCAGTCCATCCCAAGTGACGGGCGACTGGTGCAGTGCCTCGTGTATCCCCATGGCTGGGTTGGGGCTTTGGCTCTGTCACTAGCTGACTGAGGAAAAACTGGCCAGTTTCTTTTTTTTTTTCCCTGTTTGGGGGCCTCAGTTATTCATTTGCAAAAAAAAAAAGCCCAAACTGGACAATTTCTTAGAGCCTTGAAGATCCAGCAGTTTATGACTCTCCCCCTCTCTCTCCCTTCCTTCCTCACTCCCTCCTTCTCATTCTCCTCCCCCTCCTTTCTGAAACAATTTCATTCCTGCAAAGTCTTGTCAAAAACTCTCTAGATGAACTGACAAGGACAAAAAATACCTTTAAAAAAACCCCACCCAACAACAAAAGTCTCTTTAAAAAGCACTTCTGCAGAGCTCAGATGTCAACAATGAAAGCTTAGGAATGTTACCATTAAGAGAGCTGGTGTTTGCAAAATTTAACCTAAGACACTCCAGACAGCAGGGAGGGGCTTTGAGTCAGGATGGGGGTGGGTTAGAAACTCTGCCCACAGAACTGGCCACCCCGGAATGAGAATTCTCTCCCTCCTCTGCCTTTTCTCCCAAAGCTCTGTGGTCAGCCCAGTTATCAGCCTGATGAGGTTTCCCCTCCCTGGGTTCTCAGCAGCCCCCTTGGAGGCTGGATGCGGCACCTTGAGCCCTTGGTTTTCCCCTGCTCTGTGGAGGCCGGTCCCATGCAGAAAGCCCAGCATTGAAACCCGTGTTGGAGGAAAGGGCTCTGAGGCTTGCCCGCTCATCCCTATTTTCAGAGTTGTTTGTGGAGCCTTACTGTGTGTTGGGTACTTCCTGGTGGCAGGTCCTGTGCTGGTTCCGAGGATGGCATCTAGAGAAGGATGGACGAGGCCTCAAGAAGCTCACCATCTAGCAGGGGAACTAGACAAGCAAACCGCAACTGGCCAGCGTGCTATGGATGTGGCAGAGGTGAGCCCAGGATGCCAAGGGAGCCCAGAGCAGGAGGTTGAAGTGGGCTGGAGGGAAGGCTCAGTGAATTTGGAGCTGAATGGCAAAGGCTCAGTGGGAGTTAGTCATCCAAGCAGGGATTGGGGGCATCCAGGGGAGGTGTGAAACCTACAAAGGTGTGAAATGTACAAGGCAGGGAGGACTGAGAGACCATGGCTGGGTCTGGAGAGTAGGGAGGGAGGGCAGCGATGGAGAGAGATCACACTGGACAGATAGGCGAGAGCCGGGACCTGCGGTTTTACACGGTAAGTAATGGAGCTGAAGGTTTTATAGCAGGGGAGTGATGTAAGGTGCACGGTTCGCATGGAGGGGGAGAGATAAGAAACTGCATTGGGCTCTGCACTAGACCAAGGAAATTCCAAATATGACACCTGGTTCATCCCTCCAGCCAGCCCTGGGAACCTGCAGAGCCACCTGGTTGAGGGCAGTACCTCTTAGCTCCACTGGGGTCCCAATCCTAGTCCCATCACCCATTAATCTGATGATTTGGGCAAGTTGCTTAACCTCTCCGGGCCAAGTCTCCCCATCTCTAATGTTGTGTATGGATCCCACAAGGATTCACGGATGGTGCTTGAGCCACACAAAGGCCCACTTTGACCGTTAAGACCCCGTCGGGAAGGAGGAAAGTGACTCATGCAGGGGCACCACATGGTTTGAATCCTGGCTCTTTGCTCCAGGCCGCATTGTCTCCTGATTGATAACTGATGCTCTTATGGGAACCCGGTGGGAGATGTGTGACATCTGGGACTGAGTGAGGGGAGGTGACAGGTAATGGGTTGGGGGGGATTTCCTGTTGTTTTCACAGGTAAACCATGCTGGCTTCCGGCCCAGGTATTTGTGATTACAAAGAACAGTCGTCCCTTGGTATCAGTGGGGGATTGGTTCCAGGACCCAAAGTGGATACCAAAATCCGCAGATGCTCACATCCCATAGTCAGCCCTCCATATCCAGGGATTCAACAAACCATGGATGGAAAACGTCACACAGGATATGTATTGAAGAAACATCCATGTATAAGTGGACACGCTCAGTTCAATCCCTATTCAACTCTATTGAAGTTGAATCCCTATTCAGCTTGGGTTATTCAACTCTAACTTGGGTCAGAGGCCACATGTCAGATGCACGGGGCAAATGATCTCTGAGGCCTGCCCTGTGCCCCTTCCCTGACACATAACCTTAAGTCATGGAGCATCCAACTTCCCAAGAAAGCAGAGCAAGGCCAGGCAGCCCTGCACTCCACCCAGGTGGGCAGGGGGCCCCAAGTCGCCCAGAAAAACCTGTGGTCAGTGTGCCCTTGTAAGCCACTTACCTCAGACCTCACTGTTTTTTAGGAGGGCTGTGTCGGCAGGCGTGTCACAGACAACCTCCTCTGACTTTTGTCCCTGTGTGGCCACGCTCACCCCTTCCAACAGCCCCAGTCTGGGAAGAGTGTACCTCTGACCATCTAGAATGCTCCTGGGGGACTTGGGAGCCCATGCTCCTGTGGACTGGTGGATTAGACTAAATTTGTTTCCTTGGGAAGGCACCCAAGGGGGAGCTTGGAGGGCCCAGTGGGACAGGCAGGTAAAGGCTGTCCAAACACAGCCCAGATGCCCTGTTTGCTGGTGCACCACATCCTGGCTGCCCAGAGAACTGCCTCGTGCTGACCAGGAACTACCTGGCCCAGGAGTTTTGCCCACCGGCCCTGCAGCTCATGGCCCTCTGTCTTAAGCCCAGACTACCTGGTGCTCCAGAGCCCCTGGTGTGATCTGGTTGAAGCTAGACCCAGGGTGAGACCACATGCTGGTTCCACTCCTTCCCCCACCCCTCCCACTGCCCTCACTGCCCTTCTCCAGCAGACACGCCCGTAAGAATCCTTGTCTCAGGCTCTGCTTCTGGGGAAGCTGTTGTAAGAGACCCTGCAATACTGACATTGCTGCTCCCACCCAACCCAACCCCCACCAGACTGTTTTCCAGCAACATTCCAGACCCTCTGAATGAGCAGTCTTCTTGTCATCCTTGTGCTTCCTCATCCCTAATCCCCAACCTGGGGCTTTGCAAACACTGTCCCTCTGCCTGGAATGCCCTCTCCAGCTTCTTAACTCTGTGAAAAAGCCCAGTTTGAACAGCCCGCCCTCTGTGGCACTTCCCTTCAGCCAGCAAGCACTTGGTATCTGCAGCTGCCACAGCACTCATCTCATGGTGTGGCTGTCACTTGTCAGTGGTGCGGTGTCTATCTGACTGAACTCTGAGCCCTCAGGGCCCCTCACTCCTGCCAAGATGCCCAGCTCCCTCCTGGCTCACTGGCTGCCATGAATAAATCCCCTGCCTCTGGGTAGCCCCTGGAGTCTGTCTGTCCCCCATGGGACTGTCTGGCCTGCTTCTGCCGGGTCCTGCCCTTTGGCACCCTGGAACCTGTCTGGTCACCAACCCTGCCTGCTGCATCCTTGGAAGGAAACTGAGGTTCACAGGGGTGGTGTGACTGGCCCAGGCCACACAGCCAGCAGGAAGGAGACCAGAGCTCTTGACCTCAGGACACCTTTCCTTCACCCTAATTTGCATCACTGCAGGGGAGGGGGAGAGGCACGTGGTTCTGTGGGAGGCCAGGAGATGCCAAATGCGGGTGTGCGTCTCATGGTGAGAAGTGGAGACTGTTTCTCCTCGGGTGATGTTTGCATTTACATGTGTCACCTGCTTGCCCTTCAGAGGAGGGGGCCTCATGCTGTATCGTTCAGGGGCTGCATGTGAGACAGAACTCACCCCAGATGGTTCCAAAGAAGAAGCTTTAAGGAAAGGGATACTTCCAGAGGGGCGGGCAGGGCTAAGGGAACAAACAAGGGATGCTGAGGCACCCAGAGACTGGTGACACCAGGAAGCTGTTATCCCGAGGGCCAAAGGGCAAGAGAGGGACGAGGGTCATCAGCGCCCCACGCAGGGAGGGGCCCTGTGGAGCAACTTGGGAGAGAGAGAGGCGGGCAGGAGCACCCCAACCGTTCTCCGCCCACCCCCATCTCGTGCCAGGGTCTGCTTCTGATCACATCCAACTGGGAGTCAGAGCAGGGCCAAGAAGGGCAGAGAACCGAGTCAGGGGTCAGGGAGGCAGATGCAGACCGACCCACAGAGACGATGCCTCCTTTTCATGAACCAGCGATCGGCGGCCCCCCAGGACGGCGCAGAAGCGGGTGTGCAGGGAGATTCATGGCCATCTTAGCTTCTCACTGTATGCCTTTCCCCCCACTGGGTTCCCAGAAGTCATCAGAAGATGTCACAGTGGAGCCACTGCCACTCCTTTGTCATGAAGCCCATGAGATAACGGGGACTGAGCTGTAGGAACATCTAACCAGGCCCCCAGCCAGGGTGGGTGGGAATTGAACCTAGGCCAGCCCTTGGGTCAAGTTGCAGACCTCTGTTGAGTCCGTGTTGCTTTCAGAACATGGGGGGAAGGGGTCGCTAAGGCGTGGCTGAGGCTGTCTGGTGACCTTCCCTCTTCCCAACCCAGCGGACACTCTGAGGCACATGAAGCAACTTGCCTGCAGCTCTTCCAGAACACAGAATGCTCCCTGGCCCAGCATTCACGGCAAAGGGACACTCCCTGACTTTGTGGGATTTGGCTACATTTCTGGGTAGGAATGGAAGACCCTGGAAGAGCTAATGCCTCTGTGGTTGGTAGAAGCATGAGCTAGGTAGGTTGCAAGGAGAGTCAGAAGATAAACAGAGAGCACTTTCTGCAAAGCACTTCCACAGTAACCCACAGGACACCAGGAGGAGAGGAATGGGCCTCTGTGTAGGATGCTATGTCTCTTCTTATTTTTCTTTTTTTTAAAGAATCAATTTAATTAATTTGTTTATTTTTGGTCACGTTGGGTCTTCATTGCTGCATGCGGGCTTTCTCTAGTTGCGGCGAGCGGGGGCTACTCTCCGTTGTGGTGCGCAGGCTTCACATTGAGGTGGCTTCTTTTGTTGCGGAGCACGGGCTCTAGGTGCATGGGCTTCAGTAGTTGTGGCGTGCGGGCTCAGTAGTTGTGGCTCGCAGGCTCTAGAGCGCAGGCTCAGTAGTTGAGGCGCATGGGCTTAGTTGCTCCGTGGCATGTGGGATCTTCCTGGACCAGGGCTCGAACCTGTGTCCCCTGCATTGGCAGGTGGATTCTTAACCACTGAGCCACCCGGGAAGTCCTGCTATGTTTCTTCTTACTCCCCACTTTCTGCCGGTCATTGGGAAGGGACTTGAAGAGCTGTTAGCATGGCACTGAGTCAGGGGCCTATGCTCTCTGAACCCTCCCCCTGTTTATATCCACCCTTCCCCAAGATACCCTAATGAATGCCTCCAAGTCTGGGAAGAATAATGTGATAACCGATTATCATGGCACTTGATTTTATACAAAATCAGATTTGCAAATTCCATTGTTTTTAGTTCCTATCTTGCGACACTTTTGCAAAAAGAGAGAGAGCCCCCAACCTGGAAAGGGTATGGGTATTGGTGGGTGCATGAAGATGGGGACCTACCAGTCCTCCAGAGGGAAAGAATTTGGGATGCACAGGGAGGTCCAGCCCCTGAGGTTTGGGGGCCCCATGCTCAGCCTCAGCAGGCTCATCTCAGCAGGGACAAGCTTGAGCAGAAGACAGGAGGCTCCTTCCAGAATGCTGTGCTCTCACTTGTCACCAGGACCCCAGTTTGCCTTTGGCGGGAGGGAATCAAATTTCCCTTCAACTCCATGGGAGTTTATTTATTAAAGAATGAATAAGATGTTTCTTGCCTATCTGTGGTGCAAATTTAAAACCACTGCACAGTTACTGCACACTACATGCCCTAGGCTTTGTTCTCATACAGGACAACAATGTTGAGTGATGGGGTTAGAACCCTGGCCGTGTGTCAGACTGCCCAGATCCATTTCCCAGTAACCACTAAGCTGCTGGGTGCCCTTGGGTAACTCAGCAGTTTTGAAACTCGGGGAACAGAAAGCCTTTCCAGGGGGTACTTTGCCTGGATAGTATCGTAGATGATAAAAATGGCCCAACTTCGCCCTTCTCCCTGGGGTCTGTTTCCCCACCCGTTGATTCTGGACGGGCCTTGTGCTCTGGGCAGTAGAATTTGGCCGAAGCGAACTCCTGCCAATGGGCAGCCCCAGCAGGAGACCAGGGTGCGGGAGAAGAGAGCATTAGGGTGCCTGCTCCCCTCTCTCCCTGCCCTGGCTGGCCCTCCTCCAAGCTCCAGCTCTACCACACTCAGAAGATGCATTTCCTCTCTGGCCCATTAGCCTAGAAGGTGGCATCTTAGGCAGGGTTCCCGGAAGCAGAGGGAGAGATGGGGATCCGTGCGAACGTGTTGTATTAGCTAGTGCTCCCCGGGAACTCCACGAGGGGAGAGGGAAACAAGACCAGGAAGGGAAGGAGGCCCAGCAGGTGTGGGAGGGCTGGGTGTGCAGGTCACACCTGGAGTGTCCCCCCCGCATGGACAAGGGACCCCGCACCCCATCACCCGTCAGTCCTTGGCCAAGGGCTACCCCAGGGGACGCTCCTGGGTCTCCCTAAGCACTGGTAAAGCTGTATGTCAAGGGCAGCCAGCCTTCTGGTAGAGAGACCCAGGTGCTGGATGCAGGGCTGGATGCAGTGTGGAATCCCCACACTTAGGAACTGCACCCCACACCTTTGGTTTCCCAGTCTTAGCATTCACAGAGGTGAGCAGTAAGAAAGCTTTAGTTTTAATTTCTCCAGAATAGTGCACCCTCGCACAAAAAGCAGAAGGAATGGGTGTCCCCAAACAGCTTCTCCCTTCTGCACTGGAAAAGGCCCAGGAGAGGAAACACAAAGCGCTCTTTTACCTTCCTGAAGTGTGGGGAGGGAAGAAAAAATGAATACCTCTAAGTTGTCCTGCCACAAATGTGTGTTGAATTGAACTGACCTAGTAGAACATGGGCCCTGGGGTCAAATCCTGGCTCTTCCATGTTCTAGCTGTGTGAACTTGAGCTGGTTATTTAACGTCCCTGTGCCTCTGTTTTATCGCCTGTAAAATGGGGATAACAACAACAACAACAACAACAATGCCAATAATAATAATCACCATTTCACAGAGTAGTTGTATCAAGTGAGTTAACATATGTAGAGCGCTTAAAACCACACTCTGCCTGAAACAATCAGCACAGTGCAAGCTCTAGCTGCCGTTATTATAAATCATTAGAACAGTCTCTTTTAATTTTGAACTTGCATGTTGTAAATAGTTTTCTTCTTCTTTAAAATGGTTTTGGATGAGCAGACAAAACTTCCTGCCTTAAACAAATGAAAGTTTGTACTCTTCCCCTGAATTGGTGAAGGAAAGACAATTCAATCCATAGATGGATTCTCAGGTGGGCCTTTTAAGGTGACCTCTGGGTTGGGCTGAGGTTCTGAAGGCTGAACACAGAGCAGGACCTGTGCTTTCTTACTGCTTACCTCTGTCAATGCTAAAACACAATGCTAAAAACAAAGGTGGAGGGCTTCCCTGGTGGCACAGTGGTTAAGAATCCGCCTGCCAGTGCAGGGGACACGGGTTCAATCCCTGGTCCGGGAAGATCACACATGCCGTGGAGCTACTAAGCCCACGTGCCACAACTACCAAGCCTGTGCTCTGGAGCCCGCAAGCTACAGCTACTGAGCCCACGTGCTATAACTACTGAAGCCCGTGTGCCTAGAGCCCGTGCTCCACAACAAGAGAAGCCACCGCAATGAGAAGCCCGCGCACTGCAACGAACAGTAGCCCCTGCACGCCACAACTAGAGAAAGCCCACATGCAGCAACAAAGATCCAATGCAGCCAAAAATAAATAAATAAAACAAATAAAAACAAAAACAAAAAACAAAGGTGGAGGAAGGGTGCTCCTAACCGTGGGGTCCCAGGGCGAGTGTGGCTGCCCCTCCCTTCCAGGCCTGTGAGTTGTGCTCAGTAAGCTTATTCTGCTTCCTTCATAGTCATTCAAGAGGCGGCGGGCTGCAGTGATCTCTGCGGAGAGGCAGCACATCGAGAGGTTAGCACAGCTTATTGATTTAGTAATTCGCCCGCACTTTTCCGGCTAGATTATCTTCCCGGAGACTCTGATAGCGGCAGCCAGCTGCTAATGCAATGCGGGGCTGCAGGCGGGGTGGCAGGGAAGGAGATAGGCCCGGAGACCTGGGGAGGATGACCAGAGGTGGAAGAGGAAGGGAGGCTTGCCCACCCTGCCTGGGGCCGTACAGCAGGGAGCACGGTCTGCATTCTTCAAGGCGCTCCCCAAATTCCCCTTCAGACACGACGATTTACTACCCAAGCCGCTAGAGTGAGGCCTGAAGACGCCCTCAAGTGCCAGCCCTCCTAGAGGCACCTCCGGTACAGCAAGCTGCCCCATCCAAGGTCCTGCCTCTCCCCGGGGTTGTCACATCCAATGGCTGAGCGGTCCAGAGACATACAACTCCCCCCAACTCAGGAGCCAGACTCCACAGCCCAGAGCAGAAATCTTCCCCCCATGCTCTGTGTCCTCCCCCTCCCCCTGCAGGTGTCAATCCCCATCCCAGCCACACCCCTACCAAAGGTCCCACACACTAACCTGGGGCTTGGTGTCTGCTTCCCTGCAGTCTGCCCAGTGGAGCCACCAACACTGCGGAGCCCTTTGATTTTCGTTATCAAGGCCTGTTTCCACAGGTGGTTTTCATACAGAGTGATGGCGGGGGATTATGGAGATTAGCCCCACCTTCAGGTCCTGGCCTGGTAAAAGCGGCCCCAGGTGAACTGCCTTCCTCATCAACCTCACGACCCCCCATCCAGGGCTTTTCTCTGTTTTCTGACCTTCTGGAGCCCCGGGGCTTTCCTGGTCCAAGGTTCCCCTCATTTGGGGAGAGAGCTCTGGACCAGCTCCTCGGTCCCGGAGCTGCTCAGGTGTTACAGCTCCTGGTGAAGCTGGGCCAGAGAGGGCCAGCGGGGTGCATGGCGCTGAAACAGGAGAGTCATCTCCGGGGCCGAAGTGCCGACACCTGGCGTGAGTACCAGGAGGCGGGGGCAGGGCGGGCACGGTGGTTTAGGATTCACATCTCTGGATCATTTACGTGTTCCAGTTTTCCTTCCTCTATACCTTTCCTCATTTCCTCAGTCATAAACTCACCCAAGGATAAGTGACTATCATGTATCTTATATCACTAGGCATCAAGAATGCAAGAGGGGGGCTTCCCTGGTGGTGCAGTGGTTGAGAGTCCGCCTGCCGATGCAGGGGACACGGAGCGGCTGGGCCCATGAGCCATGGCCACTGGGCTTGTGCGTCCAGAGCCTGTGCTCCACAACGGGAGAGGCCACAACAGTGAGGCCCACGTACCGCAAAACAAAAAACAAAAAACAAAACAAAAAAAAGAATGCAAGAGGGAAGCAACGACAGAAGGCCCTGCCCCAGACTGCCTGTCCCACAGTTTTAGGGGAGATGTCCATCCGTTCATCCATTCACTCACTCCATTATTACTTATGCAGCACCTACTAGGAACCATTACTTAGATAGATAGATAGATAGATAGATAGATAGACAGACAGATAGGTAGATAGGTGATAGATAAGTAGATAACAGATAGGTAGATAGCTAGTCACTACTGGGTTCTTTTTTTTCACACTGACACCCCACTGAGGGTAGAGACTATGTCTATTCCCCCAGAACCTCTTCCGCAGGCCCCATGAGTGGTACTGACCATCAGTGCTATAAGTGCAGAGAGAGGAGAGATGATTGTGAGGCGGGTGTTATAACGGGAGTCCCATGGATGCAGCGGCACCTAAGCTTGACCTTGAAGGAGTCATGAGCTTAAGGTTGATCCACAGTGGGCCACCCAGACCATCTGCCCTACCAAATTCTGGGACTGGAAGCAGACACAACACGTTGAGGGTCGTGGAGGAGACAAGTGCAACCAGAGCCCTCTTAGAAAGAGCGTCTCTTCCTCTCTCTGCAGGCCAGCCAGCAGAGGGCTCATTCATCGGCTCCCCCACTCAGACTGTGATGGGGAGGGCTTCCTGGCTACGAAGCTCCTTTGCCCAAGTATCCCCAGCCCTCTGAGCCCATGGCTCCCAGGTTCACGATCTGCTTTCAAGACCCAGACTCCGTGGAGAGTCATGCACATGGGTGCTTCCATGGTACCTGGTCGTGGCTCACCCACAGCTGACTGGTGGTCTGCAACTGCTCTCCCACCCTGACTGGCATCCTCTGTGCACGACGGGCTCTGCCTGCCTTCGTGGTCTCCCGCTGTCCACCAGCCGTGCCTCCGCTCCTGGCGCCCGTTTCTGGATCAGTTAGGGTCCTGTGAGCAGGCAGGAACCACTAGGTATTTGAACAGAGAGAATTTAATATGAAGATTTGTTTTTAATGATTTAATGGGAATCTTAATTTTTCTCCAGTTTTATTGAGCTATAATTGACATATAACATTGTATGGAAGAATTGTTAACTGTGACATTAAGAAGGGAGGGAGTTCCCTGGCGGTCCAGTGGTTAGGACTCTGTGCTTCCATTGCATGGGGCACAGGTTCGATCCCTGGCCAGGGAACTAAGATCCCCCAAGCTGCTCAGTGCAACCAAAAAAAAAAAAGGTAATGAGAACTCTAAGGTATTGCAGAGGTAGCAACTGCAGGGAACAGCTCCCTCCCCCTCGGGCTGGGTGGGCACCAAGGCAAAAAACTGGAATTATTAAAACACTTAGAAGCTTGGAGGGGGGACCTGACAGGTATCTTGGTGGGGGGGGGTGGAGGGGTGAAGGAGGCAGCCAGCTGGTGCTGGTGTCTGTGCTCAGAGGCTGCCCCTGGGGCTGAGACCCAGACTCTGAGAAGGGGATGCCAGACGGCTTGTGCAGTGTTTCTGGCCCGGAAGTGAGCAACACAGCTAGTTCTGCAAGATGGAAAATGGAAAGACTGCAGTGTGGATTTCGTGGCTGCTTTGGGAAGGAGCTGCTGCGGTCGGGGAGAAGAAGAAGCCTCGTGAGGCACGCTCACCGGAGCAGAAAGCAGACTGGGATAAGCATCCTCCTCCTCCAGCCTTCCAGTCTCTCGAGTGCCCCCTGGTGGCAGAGCCTATCAGGGATGCTGGCAAAGGAGAAATTGCGGTTTGCCAGAGAAAAGTGGTTTGCAGGTTTGCGGCAAAGGAGAAGCGTGGGGGGCCCAGCATCACAGTCATAGCTTCATGCTGGCGCCCCAGGTGTCCTCTTGCTGAGATGTCCTCCTGCTGACAGTACCACACAGGACCCCCAAAGTGACAAAGCCCAGAGAGATCTATGATGGTGGGAAGTATGTTAGCTCCTATTTTGTGCAAAGCGCTGTTGTGTGACTATTTCATCTTTTCGCTGCTCTGACCAGGACACAGATGCAAATCCACAAGGATGGGTCTGTGCAGATGAGAGACACCAGAGATGGAGGTCGTGTAACAGGAATAAACTTATAACAAAACAGCAATGCCTATTGGAGAGAAATCATCCTTCCATGCAAATGGACTTCTGGAGGGACCTTCTCCCAGTTGACAGAGTCCATTGGAATCCCAGTAGTGGACATTGCTCAGGACCAAGGTGGGCCCCATACCCCACCAACGACACTGCAAGGCAAGCAGGCAAGGGCTGTCCTTCCCATTCTAGAGCCAAAGAAACTGAGGCACAAAGAAATCAGCTAGTCAGACAAGGGGAGGCGTTAGCAGAACTCCTGAGCTCTTGCGGGGAGATGGTTACTTGATCTGCTGGTCCCAGCAAAGGAGGAGAGGGAGTCTGCAGGGGTTCAGTGGGGTTTCCAGCTCAGGTTGGCCCCTGCAGAAAACTCAGACTCCAGGCAGGGCTGGCTCTCCATCCACACAGCCCAGGTCGGGAAGCTGAGGGCACGGGCCAGCTGGCTCCCAGAAGGGGCTGCTAATTGCTCTGATTGCAACTCCAGGGCACAGTGTTTCTGGAACTGCAAAACTCCAACAGAGGAGGAACTACCAGTGGAACATTTTTGATGAATAATTCAGTGAGCTGAAATGGGAAATGAGAAAGTTTTCTCTCCACTAAAGTGGAATTTGAAAAAACAGAGAAAGAGAAAACAATAATAGCAGCAAGCCTCATCATTCTGGTCTCCCCACAGTAAGACTTTTTCTTTGCATAACCGTGAAGGATGGCTCACTGTGATTTGCTCTCAACAATCTATAGAACTTGAGCCAAGGTAAGAAAATACTCAGGTCACCTGGGATTGATGGTAAATTTGATCTTATCACTGCCACCTTCCCTTTCAAGCATTTATTCTACAAATATTAATTGGGCAACTACCCAAAGCCAAGCACTGTGCTGGGTGTTAGAGATTCTGGCGTGAAGAAAACAGACATTATTCTTTTTTCATGGAGTGTGTGGGAGGGGAGAGAGAGGTATTCAGATAGTAGATTAAAAGACACAGCAGCTGATACATTTATATCTACAATTTGAGATACATGCTGTACCAGGAAGAGAGAAATCACTGAGTATATAGGTCAGAGAGGATTGAATGCAGGAGATTTGTTACTTACAGGAGTGATGGAGATGCTGAGAAGTCTGGGACAGTGAAGGAAACCAGAGATTATTAGCAGCAGGAAGCCATTCAGCGAAGGGTCAAAGAGAGGAGGGGATATTATCAGAGTCCAGCCCCTGGGGCCATTTGGGAGAGGGGAACTAGAATCAAGATAGGAGCTACCCAAGGAGGACTGGGACCATGGAACGAGTGGATGTCTAGTATGAATGGAAGACACAGGGGAACTTAAGTCTTTGTGCAGATGAAATCAAAGCCAAAAGAGAAGGGAGAAAACCTGACCTTGCCCCCTCCTCCTGCTTTTCTGACAACCATCAGTATCTCCCAAAGGCTGAGCCTCTGTAGATGTCAGGAAGCAAGGAAGCCTGAGAAATATAGTCCACAGGAGTCAGTCCCCCAAAGGTACAGAGTTCTCCAGGGGAAGGGTAGGGGGGATGGATCTGAGGGCAAACAGGCCAGGAAAAAACCAGCATTCATTCTCTGAAGGAAAAGAACAGGATCTTGCAGGGAAGAATTAAAGGGATAGCATTCTTAAACTGGATGATCTTGGGAGGCCTCTGAGAAGGTTAGGTTGAAACATAAAAGATGACAAGGTATTCAAGCAAAGTGGGGGTGGGCAGGAGAGGAGGAGCTTTCCAGGCATGTGCAAAGGCCCTGAGGCCAGTTGTAGATGGTAGTAAAGGGAAGCGTATGGAGAGTTGAGGGTGGAGATGTCGTTATTCCAGATGATGTTAAGGAGATGTTTGGGGTGTCAGAGAAGGAAAAATTCACAGGTGATTGCCTTCAATAGAAAAGAGGCTTTGAAAGGTTTAAAAAAAACAAAAAAAAACAAAAAAACAAAACCCACATAGTGTCTGTTTACTTCCAGACAAAGCAAAAACTAAAAACTTTCCAAACCTTCCAGGAATATGTAAACAGATTTCCTTTGTGAATGCTGTATTCATGGTAGCTCCCTCAGAACAGATAAAGCTATGCCCTGACAATCTGTGAAGAAATATTTAATACAGATTTTTCTGGATCAGTTTTTTCCAAATCCCCTAGGTGACAATCTATGAAAATGAGTAACAATTCTTGACTCCATTCTCACATCTGCCACCAACTTGACTTGCTTGCACCCCCTTCTCTCACCTCCTATGGGACCTTATCAGACTTATTTAAATGCCTGTGAAAGTGTGACTTGTTTTAAATGCATTTAAAACCACACTTGTATGCACAGTTAGTCTTATTTTGTGCTTCTTGTGAATATATTTTAATCTATTGTGCATTTTAATGAGGTGGAATTCTTAGGAATAGATTGATCCATAAACTACAATCTTCCTTGGTGACTAGTACCATGTCATGAAGGCACATGTGCATGCAATTTTTATGAGTCATAGCTCAGTAGATCAGTATTTGATTAATTTTTTAATTCAAAATTTTAAACTGTATAGCCAGAATACTATTAATTGATATGGGTGTTAAAAATATATTAGGAAGTTCTATTTCTAGCCATGATGGAATAACTGGGACCAGGCTTATCTTCTCACTGTTGAGAACTATAAAATATAATTATAAAATATACAAGGCAGCAGTTTTCAGACATTAGGCAACACTCATCTCTGAGAAAAAGATCAAACAAGATGAGCCTCTTATCACCCTGGCTTTCTGTCTGGAGGTGTTTTCTGCAGAGAAGGGAATCCAAGCAGAGCATAGCTCTTTCTGAGTTAAAGAGACAGGGGTTGTCATTCAGAAAAGATGAAGGGGCTGGAAATTCGAGACATAGTACTGGACAGAGAGATGCTACTTAAGTAAATAGCTCCAGAGAAGTGTACAGGAATCCCCCGCGTCTGTTGCTGATTATTACATCACATAAACATAGAATGAAGATCCACGAAGCTATGGAAAGAAAAACCAGGGAGCTGTAAGCAAAACAGTTCACAGGGCTGAGAGATGATCAAATTCTGATCAGTTGGAATAGAGACGTCTCAGATTCTCGGGTTTTCAGTGGATACCCCAAGTGAGTCACATCTTAGTAGCGGAGCTAAACTAATCTTAGAATTAAACCTACTTATGACCCATCCTAAGAAAATTTAAAAGCTTTAAAAAAGGCCTCAGAAGGATCAAGCTGCTCTGCAAGTAACTTCACTGCCTGCCATAAAAAGGTCCAACACCCTTTAAACAAAATCCAGCACTCAACAATGTAAAGTTCAAAATGTACAGCATCCAGCTGAAACTTACTAGATATATGAAGAAACAGGACAGTGTGACCCAAAGTCTTGGAAAAATTCAGTGGAAATAGGCATAGAGAGATAGAGATGGTAGAGTTAGACAAGATCTTTAAAACAACTATTTAAAATGTTTTCAAGGATTCATGGGAAGGAAGCCCATGTCCCTAGTGACTATGAGGCCACTGTGCCAGCTCTGATCTGGGGTCTTTAGACTTGCTTTAAGTGACACAAATAAGCAAATCCCCTATTTTACCTAAGCTGCTGTTCTTTGGGCTTTCTGTTATATAGGGCCAAATCTAATTTTCATTGATAACTTTTATCCTTTTCATAGGTATATCTCCAGGGCCTTAGAATAGCACCTGGATCATCATGGATGCTCCACTAATATCTGTTGAGTGAAAGGATGGAATCTAACCTCTCCAGATAACAGATGAGGGCCTTGAACCCAGGGAAAGGAAACAATGTGCCCTTGTCACATAGCTGGTAAGGGGCAGGCATGGGATCATGTCCATTGCCTGCTTTGCCCTGCTTCCAATGGCACAATGGCTGTGGCAGAAGGAAGCCACCTGTTCATCACCTCCAAGGCCCCACCTGGCCCCTTCTCTACCCCAGTGCATCTGGCTTAACCCTCTCTCCATAACTGTCACACCAACTTCGTTGAGGGACACAGTCTTCCAAGGATGCGGTGATAACAGCAGCATCCCAGACTGCCCTGCTCACCTGCCTGCCAGGACCCACTTGACTCTACCATGCTGGCCAGGAAGCTCCCTGTTGGTCCACGGTCCCCACCCTCCCTGGATCATGCCTTTCTAGCAGGATTTGCTACAGGTACAGAGTGTCCCCACCATTTAAATGAGATCCAGCCAGGGGCTTGGAAATATCATCCTGCCCACCCACCTGGAGCACCAGGGACACGATTAGGAACGCCACCTTATCCCCATGTCCACTCTAGAGCTGGCCTCTAACTGAATGGCCCCCAAGAGCTGCATTCTTTTGCTCCCTGCAGGACAGTGTGAGGTGTTAGACTGAGGGATGCCACGATGTCCTTAGATAAGCTCTTCCTTTTCTGCCCTATCCCTCCATACCCAGGCATGGGAGAGACAATTTAGGTTCTTGCCTGTCACCCTTTCACAGGTATATAAGGGACAACCTTTCCCCCAATTCTTAGGTCTAGGTTATTATGGGAAATACTTAAGGCTCTTGTCAAAACTGAATCAGGTTGGAAGTGTTAATGCCCAGATCAGCAGATCCTCTTCTATTTAATTGACTGCAACTCAGTTCATTTTCTCCCTGACGGACAGAATACAAGATGGTAGCAGAAATAATAATATTGGTATCAGTAATAATATCAGCTAGCATTTACAAGTGTTTATGAAACTCCAGGCATGGTGCTGTTTTACACAGATAATCTCATTTAATTTTTGCAATAACCTGATAAGGCAGGTATCATCATTCCCATTTTATAGGGAAAAAACAAAAGAGGCTCAAATAGGTAACCTGCCAAGGCCACAGTCAATAAGAGGAAGAGAGGAAATTAAGTCTCTAGACTGAGTGCTTACTTCCGTGTGATACCATCTTTCCATGAGGGGAATCTGTGAGCCCCCGCATCCCTGTTATCCCTAGGAAAGAGAACACAACCCTCTGCTTGTCTCCATTCATTCATTCAGCCTTTACTGAATACCCACCTGTGGCAGGTCCCATGCTAAATACTGGGGTTTTAAAGACACATAGTCCATGGCCCTTGCGAGGAATTAGATTATCATGTAGCTTGTATTCATCCCTCTCCCCCTCTACCTTGGGTGCAATATACCTCCTTGCCTCACTGACTTGGGGCATGGCCATGTCGCTTACCTTGGCCAACAGAACTTGAATGGGTGTGATGTGAGCAGAGTGCCTGCATGGGTGGGCTTCTCTTGAGCTCCTGCCATTCACTATGAGAAGAGCATGCTCCAGGCAGCCACTGGTCCCAAGGGGATGCAAGACGTGTGGAGCAGACCTGGATTCAACCTACAGCTTGCAGCCAAGACCAGCTGACCTGCAAAACTAAGGAAGAGAAAAACAAGCTTGTGTTAAGCACTGACCTTTGGGGATGGTTTGTTATGCAGCATTATTGCAGCTATAGCTGACTGATGCAGTCCCTGCTGTCAAGGAGCTCATAGATTAATGGGGAACATGGACAGCCAATTACAACCCAGTATAATAACAAACCAGAGTGGAAGGACATACACTGTGCCCTGGTGAACAAAGGAGGGCTCCCATCCCAGCCTGGGATAGGCTGAGCAACGAGAAGAGAGAGTTAGATGACCCAGGAGGAAGCAGGCCCCATTTACCTGAAAGAGAATTCAGGGTGCTCAGAGAGCTTACAGCAGAGGAGCACGAGTGTCCTGGGGTAAGGGAGGCTTTGATGAAGAAGTGTCATTCGTCTGAGACTCGATGAATAAGTGGGAATAATCAGAAGGTGGGAGGTGGAGAATAATCCAGGGAGAAGCCCAGGGGCAACAGTGTTGGGCGTCAGCCAGCAGGGAGAGGCCACATTTTGGTGGAAACTTATCTAGGATACCCAGCACTGGCCTCTGCACAAAGACCTGCACCCAGAAACCCAGCAGGGTGGCACCTTACAGGCAGGACAGGGACAGATGCCCTGAATAAGCGTAAATGTAGACGATCAAGGTGGAGACCAATACTCGGTATCCATACTTCAGACTCAAATGCTGCTTCACAGACTCAACTTCCTCCACCATGGCATGTTTCCCTTCTCAGCCCCCTCCCCGCCCTCCCCAGGAAAGTTCCCTGCTTGAAATCCAGCAAGTGGCCACCCCTTTGCCATCTGAGATGCCAAGGAGCCACCCCCGTCAGCAGGCGGAGACCAATCCCTCAACCCACTCCTGCTCCTGCAGGAGAAGTATGGGGATAGATGAGACTTATGATGCTTCCAGTTTACATCTGTCTCAAAACCAAAATCCAAGTTCACCTTGCTTCCTCTCCGCCATTATTGTTGTCCTCTCCCTGTCTGCCCAGCCTCCTTGGGGGCAGTCTCTGTCTGAGGTTTAATGGGGCTGTGGATGTGGACACACATGTGCAAACACACACACAGCTCTGGGACTGTAAACACAAGTGTATAGAGCAGGTAGTGGAGACCGCAGTAAAAATGAAGACTATTTCCCTTATCAACCATACAAACGGGTTGGCGGTGGTGCTGAAGC
Source organism: Mesoplodon bidens (assembly GCF_964165515.1). Classification (NCBI taxonomy): domain Eukaryota; kingdom Metazoa; phylum Chordata; class Mammalia; order Artiodactyla; family Ziphiidae; genus Mesoplodon; species Mesoplodon bidens. Next base: position 47,233,995 of record NC_138172.1, on the reverse strand, counting down.
TTTGAGCTACAAACAGGTCTGGGTGTGCAGCTTGCTGCTCCTCCAGCATTCCGTGACATCTGCAGCCTTGTTTCTCTACCAAAAGTCCCCTGGCCTCTGTCCTGTCTCGACGAGGCACCTTGAAATGCTGCCTTGGCTCCCATTTTGAGTTGCATCATAATCAATCAGTTTCTCTCAATCACACACACATGCAAACCATAACTCTGGGCTTAGATAATCATATGATAATAACAACAAAAACAACTAGTGTTTCATGAGCACTTACTATATGCCAGTCACTGTGCTTTAGGCATAGATTGTCTCATCAACCTTCACAACAGCCCTATGACGTGGTATTATTATGATGATCCTCATTTTACTGAAGAGGAAACAGGCACAGAGAAGGGTCATTTACCCATCGTGCAGGAAGAAAGTGGTCAGGATCCTAACCCTGGTGGTCCAACACAGAGTTGTACCCCTAATCACTATGCTCTCCTTACCCCCACCCCGAGTGGTATGGCATAGATTTCACCCCACAGAGGCAGGGACACCTAAATACGTACTCCTGGCTCCTCCAGAGACTCTCTGGTGTGCTGGAGACGTAAGGAAAATATCCCCACACAGGGCAAAAACTCTGGGCATTGACAAAGGCCTTGCCATTCGTGCAAGGAGGGTCTGATGGGGCTGCACGAAGGTCCTAGCAGCAGTTCATTATCCACTTTGTCTCCCAGGGGTAGGCATATGGCTGCCCACCATATGGGGTGTGGGATATGGATGGAAAACCAGCTCTTCCAAGAGTTTTCTGGACTTGGGTGAGTGTCACTCATCCCCCACAAATAGCTCCTGCACCAAGAGACAGGAGCAACCATTGCCCACAGAGACAGGCCTCCTTAGTCTTTCCACTTATTAATGTGGAAAATAAAAGTCCTGGACAGTTGTCCCCTTATGTCCTAGGATCCATTATGCTCTAGACACCTGGGAACAATGGTTTCCAAACTGGGTAGGTGAAGAGCCCCTCATCACCCCTCCCCCCGGAAGTTCCAAACTAAGCCATTTCCTCCTCACTGGGGCAAAGGCTCCTTCACCCCAGGGCAGTGGATGTTTATAAGGCGATTTCTACCCTTGGAGGGGCTAGAATCCAGGCCAGGAGGTTGGTTCACCACTGCTGTGGTGAGGGCAGGTCTGGGCCTAAGGTGCTGCTGGGCAGAGATGCTGCTTCCTAGAGAGAGACCAGAGTAGGACCAGGGGTGAGTCTGCCCTGGACTGTAGAAAAGCCCTTTGTACCACCTGATGTGAATGCCTATACAAAAATAATTAGAAGTTTTGAAAAGTCAAATCCTGGTTGAAAAGGGTAAAACAATTCAGGACAGCTATGGCTGTGACCTTGGGTGAGACTCAGTGGGAGGCTATACATGAAAATGGGTTACTGCATTTCCCGTTCGTTTGCTGGTGTGTTAATGTACTCTGAATTTGTGTGTATGCGTGTCTGTGTGTGTGTGTGTGTGTGTGTGTGAGAGAGAGAGAGAGAGAGAGAGAAAGAGAGAGGAATATATGCCTCCCAAATGTGATTTTTGCAATGACCTGAATTTCTTACAAATGTTGCTTTCATGTGCTCAGGGACTTCATCAAGACATCACTCAAGAGAAAGAAAACGTTGCAGGCTGGTCTAAGGCATAGCGACCTGGAAAGTGTAGGACTTGATTTGCTTCCTCTTTGCAGATAGAAAAATTCAGATAAGATACAAGCTGGGGAAGCTTTTCAAAAAAATAATAATTAAAATATGGAGGCATCAGCGTGCCTGTTCTCCTCTCTGAAACCAAACGTAAACAATGGGGAGAAAGAGGACAGAAAAGAAAGCTACTTCTTTGATAAAAGAAAAAAATAACCCAAATTCCAAACCACACTCCTCAAGAAGAGCTGCCATCTTAAAAATGGGAGCCCAAGAGAAAGAGTTTATGTCAGATGGTTTAGATGGAACAGGTAAAGGGAACTGAGGAAGAGGAAACAAGGCAGAAGGAATGTGCTTTAGGATTGGTGTGGCTTTGGGACGGAAGAGAGCAGCATTTATCAACCAGCTTCTGCCCTCATTGGCCATGGGTTGCCCCATAAGATGTTAACTCACACACTCTATCTCTGCAAAAACAAGACTCTCCATGGGATAGGGCAGGGAATAAAAGCAAACAAGCAGCCCTGTATTTGATGATGTCAATTAGGTGAAGACAAAAACTATTGGTCATTGCAAGAAATGCGTTGAGCTTCAACCTGCAACAGGAGGACCTCCTGTTAACCTGAAGCAAACCCATTCCCCCTGGGGGGAGTGTTGGTAAAAACGTATTAGAACCTATCCACCCAAACCCAAGCGGCGTCTGACCCAGTTTATTCCCCTGATCCCTTGTCCCAACACTGCTCGACTCTTACAACAAAGGGCTGACCAAGAAAGCATTCGCCTCCATTAAAAAAATGAATAATAACATGAAAGGAAATAGTGCGAAATCTGCACAAAGGTGCCACAAGAATAAAGATACAAGCATGACAAACAACAAGCAGATAAATAATGGTAAATAATTCATGCCCGAGAAGATGCAACAAAGCAGAGGAAAATTTATGGATCAACACTCCTCCTTGCAAAGAAACAAAAATCATATATAGTTTTAATGAAAAAAAGAGCTCAAAAAAGAGAAATAATAAACATTCAAAGAAGGGGTGACATGGTAACAGAAGAAGATGAAAAATGATATGGCAGATCTCAGGAAAAAAATAGATGGGAAAAAGAAAAGTATTACAAAAATAAAAGTAGAATTAGAAACAGGAAAAAAAGAATGGACCATTGTGAAACACAGCGATAAAAAAGTGTAGCTAAGTTTTTTAATCTCCAGATTCAAATATTCCTTCATTTCAGGAAAGTTTTTTCTACTATGACTTTGAATATTTTGTAATATTTTATATATGTAGACAATGGTATCAGTTGAAAGTTCAGAGGAGAGTCACAACTAGAGATATTAACCTGAGAATCATGAGTGAGATAATCTACAGGCAGTGAATGAAGAATGCGGGTTGGGACATTGCAGTATCTAGAGGACTGGATTTGCTAGTATTTTATTTAGGACTTTTACATTGATGTTCAGAAGTGAATTTGGTATATAATTTTATTTCCTTGTATTGTCTTTGTCTACTTTTCATACCAAGATTATGCTAGCCAGTTAAATGTTGTACTCTTTGGATTCACTTTGTTTATAATCTCCACATCTCCCCACCTCCAAAGATACCAGATGCATTTTCTAAACCTTCAAAGAATCTTAGCCAACCAATTTTTTAAAGACTCTTCTTTTAGAGCAGTTTTAGGTTCACAGCACAATGGAAAAGAAGGTACAGAGATTTCCCATATGCCCCCTGCCCCACACATGTGTACCCTCACACATCATCAACATCTCTCACCAGAGTAGTACACTTGTTACAATTGATGAATCCACACTGACATGTCATAATCATCCAAAGCCCATAGTTTACCTTAGGGTTCACTCTTGGTGTTGACCATCTGTGGGTTCGTTCAAATATGTAATCGCACGTGTCCATCATGATAGAGTCATACAGAGTATTGTCGCTGCCTTAAAAATCCTCTGTGCTCTGCCTATTCATCCCTTCCTGGAAAACCACAGATCTTTTTCACTGTCTCCATAGTTTTGCCTTTTTTAGAATGTCATATAGTTGGAATTATATAGTATGTAGCCTTTTCACATTGGTCTTTAGTAATATGCATTTAAGTTTCCTCCACGCCTTTTCATGGCTTGATAGTGTATTTCTTTGTAGTGCTGAATCCATTGTCTGGATGTACCACAGTTTATTTCTCCATTCACCTACTGAAGGACATCTTGGTTGCTTCCAAGTTTTGACAATTATGAATAAAGCTGCTAGAAACTTTACCTGTGTGAACATAAATTCTTAACTACTTTGGGTAAATATCAAAAGGTATGATTGCTGGGTAATCCATTTTTTATGTGAGTGGCTATGGTTCATACAGAGCCACCCAAGTGATGGGTTGCAGCTCACGGGGAATGGGCTGCAGCTTGCTGACCTCTCAGCTCTCCAGGCAGCCTGGGGTTGCCAGAGCCCCTGGACAGTCGCTTCCAGAGCCTTTTGAGGAGGCAATGTTCTAGGAGCTGAAGAAGCTCAGTGGGGCCAGTGCCAGGTAGCAACAGGGAGGCCTTGAGGGAGGGTGGGGAGCCCTGGCAGATGCAGCTTCAGGTGAGGAGCTCGACATCTCTGCCTCTCTGCCTTCATGGGAGTTGGCTGCTGCCCTCTGTTCTTCATCCTGTCTTCTTTTAGTGGTGAGCAAGCAGGTGCAGGTGTCTGCCCTAACAGAGCACATGCAATCTGCACATTAGCATGTTTGCTGGTCATAAAATGCTTCATATGATAAATTTGTTTTTTACAGGCAACCTTTACAAATCTCTCTGTACTCTGGAACAACAGAAGGACTTTAGGCTGTTTTTAATCTGACAACCTGTGCCTTCTTAAATGTCATTTTTATGTAGTGATTCTTCCTCCTTGTTTCTCTTCTACATCAGAAATTAATACCTCTATTGCTGTTGTTCTATGCAGTCAATATTTGTTTAGACTTGCCCGTATGTTTGTGCAGGACTTCTACTAACACATATGGCATTATTGTGCAAATTAGGAAGAGGTGCTTCTTTCTCGAAACACTCTATTTCCATCTGTGGAAATAACTAATCACATAATTCAATAATATACATACACTATACAATAATAAGAGTGCATAATAAACATACAAGCTACACTGTCTACCAAACAACTGGCATCCCCAGATGTTGCACCTCTGTGCAGTACACAACCTCTAAAACAGCCCTTGGCAGTCTAGGTTTGCAGGATCTTTGAGCCCCATTCTGCATTGTAGCTCAGTTCTTCCTTCTGGTTTCAATTTCTGTACAAAAGGACATTCTTTATAAGTTCCATAAGTTCAGGTTTCTCGAAATAAATTCCTCAGTTTTTTGTTAGTTTATAAATGTTTTTATTTTACCCTTGTGTTTGATGATAGGTTTAAGTATTTTAAAACTCCATGTTAATAGTTATTTTGTTCTCAGCAGCTTGATGATAATATTTCACTGTCTTTTGTTTTTATTACTATTAATGAGAAATCTATGGTTGATCTAATAGTTATTCTTTGTAGGTAACCTGTCCTTTCTCTTTGCTTGCTTTTACATTTTTTTGGTTTGCCTTTGGAGTTCTGCCAAGTGTGCTACCTATGGCTTCCCTGGTGGCACAGTGGTTGAGAGTCCGCCTGCCGATGCAGGGGACACGGGTTCGTGCCCCAGTCCGGGAAGATCCCACATGCCATGGAGCAGCTAGGCCCGTGAGCCATGGCCACTGAGCCTGCACGTCCGGAGCCTGTGCTCCACAACGGGAGAGGCCACAACAGTGAGAGGCCCGTGTACCACAAATAAATACATACATACATACATACATACATAAATAAATAAATAAAATAAAGTGTGCCACCTAGATTTCATAGTGCTCTCTGAATCTTAGGATCTATTTCTTTTATCAACTTTGGAAAATTCTCTGCTATTATCTCTTTGAATATTTGCTCTGCCGTGGCCACTCTTTTGTCTCTCTAAAATTAAAATTAGACATATATTAGATTTTTTCAGGCTGTTTTTTGTGTCTCTTATATTTTCCATCTGTTTGTAAGCATTGTGTTCTTCTTTTATCTGTCTTCCAACTTACCCATTCTCTCTTCAGCTGTGTTTAACCTCCTATTTAACCTATCCACTGAGATTTCCATGACTACATCTTTAATTTCTATAAATTATATTTGGTTATTTTCTCAATATGGAAAATATTTGAGAAAATATTTTCTTTTTGATAGAGTATCATTCCTATTTCATGTCTCCTAGTCATCTTTTCTTTTAGAAATATCTTAAGCATACTTGGTTTATTTCCCATATCCTATTGTTGTGTCATCTAAACAAAATTGGGGGCTTTAATTCTATTATTCGTTTTTTCTACTGACTGACTCTTGATATCTTGGTTCCTTGTGAACTTTGTGATTTCAAATTTAGAGCTCATTTTCAATGGCCTTTATCTGTGAAAAATTCATGAGGCCTGACTATACACATGTTCTTCTAGAGTGAATATGTGTTCCTTCCAGGCATCCCAGAGATGTTACCAAAATGAGATTGATATTACAATTTTTCTAAAGGAAACTTTCAAGCATACACAAAAGTAGAGAGAAAGGTAACATAAATCTCCCCTGCACCCTTTAACCCAGTATAGTATTCATCCTAAGACACTGTTATCATGAGATTTTAAATGAAGGCAATGTTGGGCCCTTCTCTCTTTGCTAAAAATAATTCCATCCTTGACAGAATTAATGCCAACTTGAAAAGTAGGTTTTTATTTTTATTTTTAAATGAATGGGCTCTTGTTTGTTCTTGTGTGTGGTTTAAAGATTTTTGTTTCTCTCTCCTGCATCATGGATCTATATTCTATAAAGCTTCCACCTTGACAGGGGGGTGAGGTGGGAGGGTCTTAGAACATATAGACTGAAGGTGGCTCAGACTCTAGGTGAGGGAGTTCTCTCCAGACAGTTCTGCACAACTCCAGACCATAATAAAGTTAAACTTCATTTACCACGAGCCACCCACCACCAACCAGTACATGAGCTCAGTGAGGACAGGAATCTTTGTGTTTCTCTTCACTTATGGATCCCAAGACATAGAACAGAGCCCAGGACAAGATTGGCTTTCAGTACAATTGTGTTGAATAAATGAAAATAAAAATTAGAAAAATAAAGGCATTCATTAGTTCTCCCTTACAGATTCCAAAGTGTTAGCCTGTTTGTATCATGCTTAATTTTTTAATGAAAATAGCTCCTTTTTCTAATAATAACAATGACATAAGCTCAGAGAAACATTTTCAAACAATGAAGACAATTCTAAAGAAAAAAATTAAAGATCACCTCAGATCTTATCAAAGGAGATAACCATTATTAACTGGCAAGATACCCTTTCAAATAGTTCTCTGTGAGCCCACATCATATATGTCACCCTGTCATCTCTGTCAATAAAAGTGGCTGTACTTCATCATTTTTAATGGTTGCATACAGACACACACACACACACACCCACAGTCCATTCTTATTATTTGCAGGAGTTATATTCTGTAAAGTCACTGTAAACAATGAATTAACAAATATTTACCCATTGTTTATAGGGAGTATTTACAAGGTTAGGTTCCTGTGAGCCTCTGGTCAATTTTGATCAACCAATCAATATATAACCTTGTTTTATGTGTGTTTCCCTTTAAAGACACCTTATTTAATATATATCATTGATTCACTAACATTGAACTCACGGCCAACAGCCCTGTAACTTGTGCCTGAATGAAGCTTATCTAACTGACGAATATTCTCCATAAAGCACATCAAAGCCATCTCGCACTTAAGAATACTAAATAGCACTTCATCACTACGTTTGGGGGCCATTCAAAAAGAAATCACCAACAAGGAGCCAAAAATGCAAACATGTTGCACTAAATACACTGTGCAGAGGACCCTGTTTCCAGTATGAGACCTGAAACCAACAGGCAGAGAGTGCCCTGCTCGACCTCAGCTGGGAATGTGCACAGTGGGCGGCTCAAATTTTCAATGGCTCTGCACGAGTCTACAAATGACCACAAAAGTGCCACGAATATTGGTTTTGGGGTTACAAATAATTTTAGCAAGTAGGCAAATTCGTAAAAAAAAAAAATTGCAAGAAAAGAATCTGCAAATAACGAGGATCGCATGTGTGCCTGTGTGTAATTGACTTAGCCAGTTCCCTGCTGATGACCATTGAGATTGTTCCCAACTTTTTCCTCCCCTTTCGAGCAGTATCACCAAGACCTCCTTCCCCTCGTCCACCCCCTCCCTCCACTTCCACCTCTTCTAGTCCTCCTGCCTTCCTCTTTCCCCTGCTGTTCTCTTCCTTCTCTTTTTCCTCTTCCTCCTTTCCTTGTCCTTATCATCTGTTGTTGAAGAAGAAGTTTCAAAATAATGGAGGAAGGAGAAGAAGAAGCTTGAGGTGGAAAAAGTAGTGGGAGGGTGAAAGGAGGGTTGGGGGGTTATGCAAATATGAAGCCAGGTCAGCTCCCTCCTCCCTCCAAGAGCATTCCATGTGCAAAGACCACTAAACTAGCCACTTTAAAGACTTCATTTTAAAAAGTATTAAAATCTTATGTTATAAAAGAAGAAATTTCCCCATCAACAGATGAATGGATAAAGAAGAAACGGTATATATACACAATGGAATATTACTCAGCCATAAAAAAGAATGAAATAATGCCATTTGAAGCACCATGGATGGACTTAGAGATGATCATATTAAGTGAAGTAAGTCAGACAGAGAAAGACAAATATCATACGATATCACATATGTGGAATCTAAAAAAAAAAGATACAAATGAACTTATTTACAAAGCAGAAATAGACTCACAGACATAGAAAACAAACATGGTTACCAAAGGGGAAGGGGGGGAGGAAGGGATAAATTAGGAGTTTGGGAAAAACATATACACACTACTACATATAAAATAAACAACAAGGACCTACTGTATAGCACAGGGACTATATTCAATATCTTATAATAACTTATAATGAAAAGAATCTGAAAAAGTATATATATATATATATATATATATATATATATAATAGAGAGAGAGAGAGAGAGAGAGAACTGAATTACTTTGCTGTACACCTGAAACTAACACAATATTGTAAATTAACTATATTTCAATTTTTAAAAGTGGTTAAAAAAAAAAGAAGAAATTCCAAAGGAAATCATAGTTCACATCTGTGGTAGATAAAAGCTGCCTATAAATCATTCGACATCCCCCCCAGCAGGAGATGGGGTCCCTTTCTCTTGAACCTGACTTGGCCCTTTGACCGCTTAACAGTAAAATACAGTGGAAGGGACACTGCTCAAGTTTCCAGGCTCAAGTCCTAAGCAACGGCAGCTCTCAATGTCTCAAATAATCTCTTGGGATCCAGACATCATGCAGTTGGGAGCCCAAGCGACCAGTGGAGAGACCCCCGTGGAGGGAAGCAGAGGCCCTAGCTGACGGCCCTGGCTGACGGCCCTGGCTGGCTCTAGGTCAACAGCCAGCACCAACTTGCTGGCCAGGTGAGTGAGTCATCTTGGAGTGGATCTTTCCTCCACAGTCAAGCTTCCCCAGGTGCTGCCACACAGAGCAGAGAAGAGCTATTGCCTCCAAGGTCTTCCTAAATTAAAGATTCAGATGCAAAATAAATGACTCTTGATAATTTAAGACACTAAGCTTGAGTGTTTTATTACCCAGCAATATACAACTAGAATAATATTATGAGTAAAATCTGCCCTGTGTAGCAATGAAGCCATATTTGTAGTATTTTTACCAAATCTCTGCTTCTTGTATGTTATCCTGCTTCTAAGAAGGTGAATTAAAGCAGTGTTTAGTTTAGGGTTTTGAGGGTTTTTTGTTTTGTTTTGTTTTTAGTGCCTGGATGAATTCTATCAATCCATTCTTAGAATTACGTTTTTAAATGCATAAAACAAAATGCACTAATTAATAGAAATGCAGTTACCAAAATATTAAAATGTTTAATAAAGGAATATATGTGTGAGATAATGGAATCTAGTGGAGAGTCTAATGACTGCCGTAAATCTGAAGTATCATGAGCTCAAATAATTTTTCTGGATATCTGCAACACTTTAATGTGACATGGAAATATCTGTTATTTTTTTCTTGTACATTTTTTAAGTTAAAAAATGAGAAAGTACAAATATAATGTGATTATATTTCATTTTAACTTTCTCTTGACCCACCTCCCCTATTACTTTGCTTTCCTTTATAGAAAAGATTTTTTTTCCTTCCAGTTTTATTGAGGTATAATTGACATACAGACTGTATAAGTTTAAGGTGTACAGCATACTGATTTGACTTGCATACGTCATGAAATGATTATCACAGTAAGTTTAGTGAACATCCATAATCACAGATACAAAATTAAAGAAACAGAAAAATAAAATTTTCCTTGTGATGAGGACTCAGGATATACTCTCTTAATTTTCATATAAACATACAGCAGTGTTAATTATATTTATCATGTTGTATGCTACATCCCTAGTACTTATTTTATAACTGTAAGTTTGTACCTTTTGACTGTCTTCATCTAACTCCTCTCCCCCTACACCCTGCCTCTGGTAATCACAAATCTGATCTCTTTTTCTATGAGTTTGTATGTTTGTTTGTTTGTTTTTGAAGTATAATCTACAATACTATGTTAGTTCCTGTTACACATCATAGTGATTCAATATTTCTGTACATTTCAAAATGATCAGCATGACAAATTTAGTTATGATATGTCACCATACAAAGATTTTACAGTTATTGACTATATTCCCCACACTGTACATTTCATACCCGTGACTCATTTATTTTAATTTTTATAAGTGGATTTTGCTTATACGACTATGGTTTGCTACCCACATGAGTAATTAAAGCAAATGCTAATTTTCAGTTAGAGATTAGTGAAAATGTAGAAGTAATTTTTTGCCCATACATATCCACAGATTCCTAAATTTTATTCTTATACCTCAGATTAAGAACTCTGAACCACCTGGTTGTACAGCGGTAGAATAACTTTGCATTCCTCAGTAAAGACACCGAGATTGAAAACAATCTTTCCCCGAAAGCACAGTGAAATGATAGAAGCGGTCAGGACAACAAACCTCCATCTACCCACTCATTAGCCAGAATTTCATAAGCAACAGGGAAACATGTGACTCCTTTGAAAGTCCTAGGACAATTGTACTTTCCAGTCTCCAGGGGCTTTATTGCATGGAGTCAGGTAGCATCAGCCTGAACCCAGACGTGCTCACACACACCAGCAGGTTCTGCTTAAACCCAAGGACAGTTGATTCATTGCCATCATCAGATGCAAAGTTATCTGTCATCCATGTAACACAGTAAATTATTCTTTTTCCTGAGTATGTGCCACTCCGAGGCTACTAACAGAGTAGTCTCTGGTACTGATGAGCAACTCAGCCTTGCTTAAGCAAACAAGCAACAAAAGCTGGGACTTGGGAGTGGTGGAGTGGGCAGTGGATGACTCACAGGGATGTGGCTGGGTCCCAGGAAACACTGCAACCCGGCTAGCATGCAGAATATTACTCCTTCTATCTCTTGACTTGGCTTCTCCCCGCCCATCTTTTTCATTCCCATCTTTTGGGGCAGATTGCCTCTCTTTGCTCCTCAGTCCATGTGGCAGCAAACATGGACAATAAAGGCTCTCAAGTTTTATGTGCTGTATCTTTATGCAACTGGAATGAGGCTGACTGACCCTCTGAGTCCTACGTCCAAAAATCACAGAGATATACTCCAATTGGCCAATCAACTGTAGCCAGAGGGGAAGGTCATAGTTTGCAAAGTGGCTTTTCCCATAGTAACCATGCACCTGGCCGAAGAGGTGGAAGTGCGGGCGAGGGAGGGGCAGGCCATTCAACTTGCCCAGCCTAAATATAAAGACGATGTGGATGGGAGGGGCCACACTCACATTCACATGCTTTTTGAAGATGGACTCTGAGCCCATGATGGCGGCTGTGGAAATATACCTGCTACAAAACTGAATGGCTCCTCTGCTTGTGGGTGGCCTGAGAAGAACCCATGACACTGTCCCCTTTACGGGGGACTTTACTGAAGCCCTCAGTCTCAGGGAAAGCTCCTCAGCCTTGCTCTGGAAAATGAAAGCAAGCAGGGGACTCTTTCCTTGAGAATGGAAGCTATAGTCTGAGGTCTCCTTTGGAAATCCATTTTAGGAACCGGGAGAGAAATAATGATTAAAAAAAACTGAAATGTATACTGTGCTGTATGGCAGTGGTTCTCAGACCTTTAGTGTCAGGAGCATTACACTCTTTAAATTTCCTAAGACCCTAATAGAGCATTTTTAATATGGGTTTTATCTACTAGTATTTACCATAATAGAAATTAAAATATTGATTTTACTAGTTTATTTTAAAATATCATAAAATCATTCCATGTTAATATAAAATGACATTTTTCTAAAAAGATCATATTTCTGAAAACAAAGAAAAATGTAGGGAGAAGAGCAGCATTGTTTTACATTTCTCAAAGCTCTTTACTGGGTGGCTTAGCAGACAGCTGGTTTCTCCTGTCTGCTTCTGCATTCAGCCTGTTACAAAAATGTTGTTTTGTCTGAGGTAGACATGGAGATGGAAAAGGGAGGAGTACTAAAATAGCCTTTTCAGAAAACTGTGACTATTCTTTGATACTACACTAAAACTCGACAAATGGTTGTAAATCATACACTTGTTCATTAAAATTTCCCATTTTCAATGGATCTTTCACCCAGGCATGATTCTGTAGCACCATGTATTGGCCACCTGAGAAATACTGGTCCAATGAACTCATTGCAGATCTTTCAAACCTTGAAACATTGCATTATGTATGTTAAAATGGCATCACCAAAGTGTTTAAGCATTGGAACACTGCCAAGCTCAGAAAGGCAAATACAAATTTTCCAAAACTCTAGTTTTTGCATGAAAGTTCAGATCTTATCATTGATAACAGATACTGTCATTTATTTTCCTTGAAGTGACAGGCTTGCTTCATTATTTTTGAGAAAATGTCTGCCAAATACCTAAGTCTGTAAGTTGTCCATTTAAGTAAAAATCGTGTTGCATGAAAAAAGTGGCTAGTTCATATCAAAACTCAAATAATCATACAGTTTTCCTTGAGATGAACATTGCTCTTCAGAATGCCATGTAAGTGCTTTATGTGTAATTCCCATCTCATCACATAGAATATTAAAAAGATGTATATTCGAGAATTGCAATTCAATAAAATTAATTCTTTGTGCTGATTCATCAAAGATATTCTTAATTGAAAAATTTTTTCTCTTCAAGTAGGTGAAGAATACACTGACCACTAGTACAGTCTGGTACACGGACTTAATTCACGCCTAGGTGCCAGCATTTATACCCACCATTGCTTCTGCACCATTAGTGCAAATGTCAACCCAGTGAAAAAGGCAAATGAAGTCCTAGTGTTACTTTTTAAATTTTTTTGACCTCTGAGACCCTTTGAAAGAGTTTCAGAGCCCCTCTGGGGGCCACAGACCATAAATTGAGATCCACTGATTTACGGTTTATGAAGTATTGAGTATTTTCTTATAAATACCTTTTTTGGTTCTCACAGAAGCCCTTTGAGATGAGCACTCCTGGGACACCCCCTTTGTAAGGACAAGGTAAATGAGGTTCTAGGAGATTAATTGCCTTGTCCCTGGCCTCAGGGAGCAAGAAACTTAGAGGGACAAAAAGGAAATTCTTGTCATCGCTCCCATGGATCCTGGTAGAGCATCACGATGGGAAAGGCTCCATCTCCGTTCCAGCTCCACCTGTTGATTCCTACAGGCTGCCACTAGCCAGCCTTGGGAGGGAAGGAGGATGCTTGAACAAATGGGTGTATTTGGGGCAGCCCAGTATTGGGGGATGAGTCAAGGCAGCCTTGCGGGGTGGCCCCAGGATCAGGCCATCAGTGGAGCAGACACTCCTCCCCACCTTCTGGGCCCCTGATCTCTGATGATGACTCATGAAAGATTCTTGGAGGTCGGTATGGCTGTCATCTCTCTCCATCCATCTCAAAGACGAGGGAACTTGAGTGCAGACAACAGTGAGGAGGAATACACTAGTAAATGTTCATCTTCAGAGTTATAGCTATTATTATTTTAGTTTTCAAATTTGCCCAAGACTTGTCTATCCTGCAAGTGTAAAAACATAGCTCAAGTGGAGAGAGATAAATTAGAAGTTTGGGATTAGCAGATACAAACTACTGCATATAAAATAGATAAACAACAAGGCCCTATTGTATAGCACAGGGAACAATATCTTGTTATAAACTATAATGGAAAAGAATCTGAAAAAGTGTATATATATGGAACTGAATCAATGTGCTGTACACCTGAAACTAACATGACGTAAATCAACTATAATCTAATTTTAAAAAGAAAGATTTTGGGCCTCCCTGGTGGCGCAGTGGTTGAGAGTCCGCCTGCCGATGCAGGGGATACGGGTTCGTGCCCCGGTCTGGGAGGATCCCATATGCCGCGGAGCGGCTGGGCCCATGAGCCGTGGCCGCTGGGCCTGCGCGTCCGGAGCCTGTGCTCCGCAACGGGAGAGGCCACAACAGTGAGAGGCCCGCATACCACAAAAAAAAAAAAAAAAAGAAAGATTTTTTTAAAAAGAGGGTCTTATTAAACTGATAAAGGATAAATGTTAACAGTGATGATATTAAATAAAAGTAACAAATACAAGTTTATTGATAAAACAACAAACTACTATATATAAAATAGATACACAGGGCTTCCCTGGTGGCTCAGTGGTTGAGAGTCCGCCTGCCGATGCAGGGGACATGGGTTCGTGCCCCGGTCTGGGAAGATCCCACATGCCGTGGAGCGGCTGGGCCCGTGAGCCATGGCCGCTGAGCCTGCGCATCCGGAGCCTATGCTCCGCAACGGGAGAGGCCACAACAGTGAGAGGCTCGCGTACCGGAAAAAAAAAAAAAAAAAAAAAAAGATACACAGTAAGTTCCTACTGTATAGCACAGGGAACTATATTCAATATCCTGTGATAAACTATAATGGAAAGACTGAAAAAGAGTATATATATATTATATATATATATATAATATATATATACACATATATAGATGTACGTATAACTGAATCACTTTGCTGTACACCAGAAACTAACACAACATTGTAAATTTACTATACTTCAATTTAAAAAAGTAAAGGTGAAACAAGAAAAAAACAAAACAAAACAAAAAACCCATAGCCCAAGCCAGAAGATATGCAGCCTTCCCTATGGCTTTCCTATAGCTATATTCAGGGGTGGGAGATGCTTGGAAGATCCCTAACTCTGTGAGTTTTGGGACCCTGCTCTGCTGGCACATTCCTGGATGGCCTGGGAAGCCAAAGGAAGGAAAGAAAAGTAGGCCACCAAGCATCCCTGGGGCTATGGATCAGCAATGAGGAGACGTGTCAGGATGGAGAACTCTGTGGAAGAGAAACATAGAATGGGGAGCACTGTCTTTAGGAATAAGGAAAGAAATGACAGAGACTGTGGGTAAATGACACTTGCACATTTCCTTGGGGCTGAACACCTCCAGTTTTCTCTGTCTTGTGTGATCCAGTGGGTCCCCAGGAGAAGGAACTGGTTGCCGAGACAGGCAGCAAATGAAATGGCAGCGACATAGGACACGACTGAAAAATGTCAGAGACTCTCTACAGCCTGGCCAAGACAAGGTCTCTTTTCCAACTTGACATCAGACTTGTTTTCCAACACAGGGAGCCAGAGAGACGTGGGGGGACACAGAGATGAGAGACACAGAGAGGCCACAGCAGAGGCCAGAGGAAGTAGGATCCAAACTTCCATCTTTGTCACTTGCCTTAAGTATGTTTCAGCTGGTAGAGAAGAGAAGGCCAAGTGCTGAGGGCAGAACCCACATAGACATGGCATTATTCATCCATCCCATCAACAAACACAGTTCTGACCATGTGCTGGTGGATTTACTCTCTAACAAAGGAGAAAAACAAGCAAAGCAACGCCTGACAGAGTGCTGGCAGCCCTGACAGATGTACATTGGAGTCAGTGAGGAAGATCAGAGCAGGGACCAATGCCAGCCCTGAGAGGTCAGGGAAGGCTTTAGGGAATGACAGGAACCAAACACGCAAAGTCACAGAGAGAAAGAGTATGTCTGGGTTCAGGGGACCTGCAGTGGCTCCATGTGACCAAGTTCCAGGTGGAAATGCACAGAAACCCCAGTGTGACCTTGACGTTTTCAAGCAGCACTAACCTGGTGCATCTTTCCATTGCAAGGACCTGAGACCCATCCAGCACATTCTGCAGTCTTGAGGGAGGGAAGCAAAGTCACAACACTAGATACAAGGCACAGTGACAAGGCAAGCACTGGTCCCGGGGTCGGGGGTAGGAGCAACACAAGAGCTCAGTGATTGTTTCCACCTCCTCAGTTTCTAGAAGCCGAAGGTAGAGGCTGACTCATAAGGCAGGACACGAGGCTCTAGATGGTGCATGAGGTCAGAGAGTGACACACAGAGAGGGTGACTTAACGGTGGGTCCCCAGAGCCACAGGTCATGTCTCCTCAAATATCCCCTAACCAGGGACCCTGTGAGTCATCACCCAAGAATGGAGGTGGCGAAGAGCCGGCAGCTTTGTGCTTGTGTGTGGGCATGTACCTAGGATGGATCCCAAGAAATGGAACTCCTGGTACAGAGCTATGCCCCACAGCGCCCCTAGAGGCTGTTCACTTTACACTCCTCCCAGGAACCAGACGATCCATTTCCCTCCATCCTCAACAACACTGGACATTTTACTTCTTCACCAACTGAGAAAAGCTCTTTGACAATCATTTAAGAAGTGTTCACAGGCCTAACTCACAGCACCCACTAGTCAAAGGACAGACCCTCTGATAATAGGAGAGGAACCAGAAATTGTCTCTTGCATGCTCCATACTGGGGACTTTTAACAGGTGTGAGTAGGAGACTTCAGAACTATTCAGTCTTGACTTTGTACATGCACCAACTTTGTCTTCTAGCACCCCTGTTGTTGCTGATAGGAAGTCTAATTGTAAAATACAGCCTAGATGCAGGCCTAATTTTTGTCATTTGGGAGACTGTGTTGTCTCCAATAGCCTTTTTTATATTCTGCAGTTTTACTCTGATTGTTTAGGTAGGATCTTTTTGGTATATTTTCTTTTGCTTTTGTTTTTTTCAGTTTTGGGTGTTGGTTTAATCCTGCCTTTAACTCAGTGTGATTTTTCTATTTGGGTAATTCATGCCTTTCTCCAGGTCTTGAAAATTCCCTTCCATTATCGCTTTGAGACTTGTCTTGGAAGAGTCCTCCTCAACAGTGGGACCATAGTGGTCTTTCTTCAAACATAAGCCCATGCTCCCAGCAGTTGAAGTAAGAAGACCTGTGTGGGAGGGGCTTAGAAATTTCAGCATCTCCACAAGGCAGACAAGTCCTGGTGGGAGACAGGCTGGCAGTGAGCCCTTTTGGCTGAGGCGCAGGCAGGCGTGTCCAAGAACACGGGCCACGAGATGGTGGACAAGAACATGCGGCACACAAAGGCAGCTGGAAAGAACGTGAATGTGGAGCCCAAAGAGCTCTGTCTCCATCCCAACTGGTGCACCCACTACACAGGTGATTCTGAGCAAGCCCACATCAAGGTCATGATGTAATGATGATGCTCGCATGGCACTTGACCATTCTAAAAGGATCTCATCCGTGTCAACTTTTTGTAATTCACAGCAATGTTGATGGAGTCTGGTTACTCCACCTGTAAAATGGAAGTAATGATTCAGCTTCACAGAGTTGCTGTAGGGATTGGACTGGGAGAACCTTTGCAAACTGAAGAGTATCACGTAAACGGAGGATGAGTAGATCAGACTTGTATTTTGCCCAATTAGAGATGAGGATGCTGGGGCTCAGAGGATTTCAGTGACTGGATAGAGGTCAAGCAGACTTCTAGCAGTCTGGGAACAAACCCACACTTTCTGACTATCCATTTCCACTCCCTTCGCTGTGTTCTTTCTCACTTCTCTTTCCCCCTTTGAGGAAAGACAGCCTGGCGGTGAACATCACGTGGTTTGTGGAGTCAAACCAACCTGGGTTCAAATCTTCCCCGCAGTGGGACCCTGAGCCAGTTACTTAACCTCTCCAAGCCTCAGTTTTCTCCTGTGAAATATGGGGAGCTAATAGCACCATCTCCATCTCACGAGAGGATTCGGCGCGACGACGCAGGTAAAGCATGCTCGTCACATGGAAAACACTCAAGAAACGAGACCGTTTATAATTATTTTTGCTTCCACAGAAAGCCGAAATGGAGGCAGCTTAACTTAGCAGGAGGGCAGGCTCTCCTACAAGAGACTCCCTGGAGTATTCAAACAGAGCCTTCCCTGCCTTTGTGTGTGGGGTGGGACGGCGGGGGGTGGGGGCGGATCCCAGTGCTTTGGACAAGAGCTGCACTTCCTGTACACCATGGGGAGGGGTGCTGATGATCCTATGTCAAAGTCACATGATGCTCACACACACTTTGCCATTTGAAAAACGTATTCTTCTCCATTAACTTTTTAAAATTCACAACATGCTGTGATATCTGAGTTGTAATGATAAGACTGTCTTTATTACTACTCCTACTTACTGATGAAGAAATAGGCCCACCGGTTTGCAAGGCAGAAATAGAGACACAGATGTAGAGAACAAACGTATGGACACCAACGGGGGAAAGTGGCAGGGGTAGGGTGAGGGGGTGGTGGGATGAACTGGGAGATTGGGACTAACATGTATAACATGTATAAAATGGATAACTAATAAGAACCTGCTGTATTAAAAATTAAATTTAATAAAAAAAAAGAAACAGGCCCAGAGAAGGTCAATTGTACAGCTTATTAAAAATATTTCTTAATCTTTCATGGAAACCATGGAAACCATGAAATATTTTTCATTTTCATTTTGTTTTCCAGTGTCCCTTAGATAACTATCCATCAGAATAAATCCCTTTTAGAATTTAGTGGCAGATAAAGACCCAGATACTTAGAAGTCTATGACCTGGATTTATTTTCCCCTTTGGTCTTGGCAATCAGAAGACTATGGGAGATATTTAGTTCTCAATCTCAGTAGTTATATATTTTGGTATTTTGCACTCTGCTAGGACCAGGGAAGACTATGAGAAATGGAGGGCAAGAGTCTGTGCTCTGCAGCAATTACAATTTTGTGGGACAGCAAAGTGGTAGTCCAAGACCCTCCCAGTAGGTGCCACGTGGGGACTTCCCTAGGCTGGGCAGCTTGGTTCATCTCAAGGTGCTTGGACTGGGGCTTCTGATAACCCCTGGCCCTCGTGTCCACCTTTCCATAGACTTCCTGAAGTCCTGTAGCCAGGACAGCAGTGTTCAGACCTCTGGCCTTTTGTAAATACGCATCAGACAGGAACCAAAGAGAAGAAAGCAAGCCCTCAAGACGACCCTGCGTGGTGCAGGGTCAGGAGCTCTACAGCCAGCAAAGAATTTCCTTCCACAAGCCTCCCAGCCAGCTTCTGGAATTGAAATCCACAGGCTCGACATCTCACCAAGGCAGCCCATGCTGGGAAGAATGCAATTAGGGCCTGTGAGTGGGCCGGGGATCACTTAAGAGGCCAGAAGCTCCCAATTTCTTCTCAGCAGTCTCTGCTTGACTGGATTCGGAAATTCTGAGATTTTGTTTGATTTCAGTCGTGCTGCGTTTCCAACGCACCAAAGACCCCCCCGGCCTGTCTCCAGTGATGCCATGGGCTCCAGGCCCTCACCCCAGATAGCCTGCCTTTCCAGGTGGGTAATAACCGTGGGAGGGGCCCGGACCCCCCAAACTCCTGAAAGTTGTTCCAGCCGCCAGCTTTCTCACAGCAAAGCTGTTTCTTCCAGCAAGTGAAGCCTGCAGTTGATTTATGGCTCATTTTCAGGACACAATACTGTAATTTTGTGAAATGATAGTAGTATCGATTCCAGAAGATTTTCTCTTTGCTGAAACCCCGGGACCGAGGTGCTAAATGGAGCCTCGGTGTGAGGAACAGCATTTCACACTTCATCGATTTCACCGGTCAGATCCTCCACTTTGATTCAAATGTCGAGGGCCCCCATCAAGCTCTTTGTTGCCCTGTTCACAGGCCCTGATTTCTGCAGAGGGCATTGACTGTCATTATACAGCCGACTTGCCAACGATGCAGAGGGTCCAAACAGGGTCATGAGGAACGTATTCACTTTGGTTGTTGGGACACTCAAGGCCACTGTGAGGAATGGCTTTTGGGTCCTCATTCTAAGTACACTTACTGTCTTCTTCGAGTTCTGATCTCAAGATGGGAAAGGAAGTACTCCGTTCAGGATTGAAATCAAAACAGAATGAGTGAATCAGCGAATGAATGAATGAGAGAGAGAGAGAGAGAAGGAGAGGAGAGGAGGGAAGAACAGACAGAGAAACAAGGGAGGAAGACAGAGAGAGATGGAGCGAGGGAGGGAGCAAGAAAACTCTAAATCCAGAACAAGCGCTGTCAAGGCAGCGTGAGCCATGATTTTGAGCAGAATTGAACTACCTGCCAGTTCCAGCATTAGTTTGAGATTCTTTGTGGTGGAGTTTGAGAAGGAGGCTCCCTGTCCGAATCACAGGGCTATCTTCCCATTACCCTCAGTACTGGCCAGAAATATTTTAAAACACAACATACCATGCTGGGCTTCTCAGCTGAAAGGAGACTGGTGATTTTGTTGGGGGGAACTACAGCAGTCTGGGAGATTATTAAAGGGTTATAAATTAGGTGTGACAGGCTAAAGGTGCTGGGATATTAAGACTGAAAGAAGACGTTTTTGAGGGTGTCTTGATGGATAAAATCTGCTTTCAGTGTCCAGGCGGAAGGAGATGGCACCATGATCCCACTAATTTATTCCCTCAGCAGATGCTTATTGATCATCTATTATGAGCAGACACTGCTGGTTCTTCTGGAGCTTACAGACTAGAAGGGGAAGTAAATATTAAATGAGTCAATTCAAATGTGATTACAATATGCCCTAATTTTTTTAAGGAAGAAAGCTAAGTTTTACGAGAGACAGAAGCAGGGGGCCCCAATTAGTTGGGGGTGGGCCCAGCGTCAGAGAAATCCCTCCAGATCTGAGGAATGAGGAGAGTTTAGCAGACGCTGCTGAGAAGGGCTGGTCCCTGCGTTTGTGAAGTCCCCAAGCTGGTTGCTTTCAAGGGGCCACAACAAGGGTAGAAGTTGGGAGGAAGGAGGGGAAGGGCAAATTCGGCCATGGGGGAGGGGGAGTGGAGACTGGAGGGCAGAATTAGCAGTAATCAGGAGTCTGAAGGTTGTCCTGAGTATGACGGGACAGGATGCCATTGGTGGGTTTTAAACAGGGGACGGTATCCTTTGCTGTGCAAAAGCTTTTAAGTTTAAGTAGGTCCCATTTGTTTATTTTTGTTTTTATTTTCATTACTCTAGGAGGTGGATCCAAAAATATATTGCTGCGATTTATGGCAAAGAGTGTTCTGCCTATGTTTTCCTCTAAGAGTTTTATAGTGTCCAGTCTTACATTTAGGTCTTTAATCCATTTTGAGTTTATTTTTGTGTGCGGTGTTTGAGAATGTAGTAATTTCATTATTTTACATATAGCTCTCCACTTTTCCCAGCACCATTTATTGAAGACTGTCTTTTCTCCATTATAAATTCTTGCCTCCTTTGTCATAAATTAATTGACTGTAGGTGTGTGGGTTTATTCTGGGCTTTCTATCCTGTTCCTTTGATCTATAAGTCTGTCTTTGTGCCAGTACCATACTGTTTTGATTACTGTAACTTTATAGTATAGTCTGAAGTCAGGGAGCCGGATTCTTCCAGCTTTGTTTTGCTTTCTCTAGGTTGCCTTGGCTATTCAGGGTCTTTTGTATTTCCATATGAATTTAAAAATTTTTGTTCTAGATCTGCAAAAAATGCCATTGGTAATTTGATAGGGATTGCATTGAATCTGTAGATTGCCTTGGGTCGACCCACAGAATAAGAGAAAATATTTGCAAATGGTGTGAATGACAAGGGATTAATCTCCAAAATATGCAAACAGCTCATGCAGCTCAATATCAAAAAAACAATCAACCTAATCAAACAATGGGCAGAAGATCTAAACAGACATTTCTCCAAAGAAGACATACAGATGTCCACAAAGCATATGAGAAGATGCTCAACATCACTAATTATAAGAGAAATACAAATCAAAACTGCAATGAGATATCACCTCACACTGGTAAAAATGGCCATCATCAAAAAGTCTACAAACAATAAATACTGGAGAGGGTGTGCAGAAAAGGGAACCCTCCTACACTGTTGGTGGGCATGTAAGTTGGTATAGCCACAATGGAGAACAGTATAGAGGTTCTTTATAAAAACTAAAAATAGAGCTACCATATGATCCAGCATTCCCACTCCTGGGCATATATCCAGAGAAAACCATAATTAGAATAGATACATGCACCCCAATGTTCACAGCAGCACTATTTACAATAGCCAAGACATGGAAGCAACCTAAATGTCCATTGACAGATGAATGGATAAAGAAGATGTGGTACATATAGACAATGGAATATTACTCAGCCATAAAAAAGAACAGAATAATGCCATCTGCAGCAACATGGATGGACCTAGAGATTATCATACTAAGTGAAGTAAGTTAGGCAAAGACAAGTATCATATGGTATCACTCATACGTGGAATCTAAAAAAAATGATACAAATGAACTTATTTACAAAACTGAAACAGACAGACTGAAAACAAACGTATAGTAACCGAAGGGGAAAGGTGGGAGGAGGGATAAATTAGGAGGTTAGGATTAACATATACACACTACTATACATAAAATAGAGGGACTTCCCTGGTGGTGCAGTGGTTAAGAATCCACCTGCCAATGCAGGGGACACAGGTTCAAACCCTGCTCCAGGAAGATCCCACAGGCCACGGAGCAACATGCCCTGAAGCCCGTGTGCCACAACTACTGAGCCTGTGCTCTAGAGCCTGTGAGCCACAACTACTGAAACCCACGTACCTAGGGCCTGTGCTCCGCAACAAGAGAAGCCACCACAGTGAGAAGCCCAAGCACCACAACAAAGAGTAGCCCCTGCACGCCGCAACTAGAGAAAGCCCGCACGCAGCAGTGAAGACCCAATGCAGCCAAAAAATAAAATAAAATAAAATAAAATAGATAATCAACAAGGACCCACTGTATAGCACAGTGAACTCTATTCAATACTCTGTAATAACCTATATGGGAAAAGAATCTGAAAAAGAATACGTATATGTATAACTGAATCACTTTGCAGTACACCTGAAACTAACACAACACTGTAAATCAACTATACTATAATATAAAATAGAAATTAAAAAAATAAATGAACAGGGGATGGTATGATTTGATTTGCATTTCAAAAAATACCTCTCAGGCCATAGAGTGCAAATTGGGTTGGAGGGGAGCTAGAGAAGTGGGGAGGCCAGTTAGAGGGTGGCTTTGGTCACCCAGGCAAACGATGATGGTGGCTGTGCCTGAGGTGAGAAGGAAAGACAGGGAGAGACTGGAGCTCTAACTTGAGGTGAGTGGACAGGACTAGGTGATGGGTTGGCCATGGGAAAGGCAGGGCAAAGGAGAGGGCTCTGAGAACTCTAGTGGAGGTGTCATTTCCTACAAGTGGGAAGACTAAAGGGTTGAAGAAGACAGAAAAGCTTCCTTCCCAACCCTGGAAGCCCACAAGTGCTCCTCTGTGCAGCCAGGATGCACTCTTCCAAAGAAGAGATTGCCCCATTTCTGCAGACTTGGTGATTGGCCTGTCCATCAGCTCCCTGGTTCCCACACCCACCTGCTGGAGTGGGTGGGCTGAGTGGCACTGAGGAGATGGCCCTGCCAATGCCAGGGCTTCAAACCCTGCCAGAGAAGAAGCCCACAGATCAGTAACATGGAAGGAGGAGCCGGATGGGACTGAGCTTTGTTAAAATATATTAATATCCTCTGTGGTCACTTCAAGACACTTGGGAGAGGAGTCCCAAGTCACTGCAGGACTCATTATGGGACCATGATTATGATCATTTATTTACATAACCTACTTTTAAAAACTTGTACAGCCACATCCTACTGACCAGACTGTTATAACTCTGTTGGATCCAAGAATCAGAATTGCAAAGTAGGAAAGAGCTTGAGAGGTCACCCATTCCAAATCCTTCTCTCTACCTGAATCCCTTGCAGTCTCCCACTAGGGATGGCCATTCTAAATCAGGTAGTTCCAAGCATCCTACAAGCGACTCAAGGCAACATGACCCACCTGTGGCACCATTAGACTGTCTATGCAGCGATTTCCAAAATTTTTAACTGCAGGCCACAATGAGAAATACATTGACATGTCATCCCACCACACACACACACACACACACACACACACACACACACACTACCCTGAAAAGCACTCTGCATGCACAACACTCTGATATTTTACTGCAAAGCAAAGCACTGTGATATTTTCTATTCTGCTTCATTGTAAAAACTAGTGGTCTCAGTTCACTAAATGGATTTTACAGCTAATGTGTTTTGACCTAAAACTTAAAAAGCACTAGCCTAGGGTACAAAACTCCAAATGCTCAGGTGTCAAGCAGACAGAACAACAAACACAGTTCTATGCTTCCTTGGTTTCTCTGTTCAATTTAATTCCTTGGAAGCAGTCAGATTTTGATTTATATTTTGTTTTAAACAAACATAACTAATTTGGCTTTTACTTCTTCCTTTTGGGGGATATTTCTCCTCCATAGAGAAGTTGTTGGTGCTTTTATCACCTTGTCTTGGATGCTTCTCTATGATATAGAATGTAACCATCCACTAAAATTACAGTTGCTTTATGTGGGCAATTGATGCCTTATTGAATGCAAAGTTTCTTTAAAAAAAAAAAAGTCATGTCAATAATTGGTCAGGGCTGCAAATGATGTGACCGACAAGGGCTTAAAAAAAAAAGCACATGAAAAGATGCTCAGTGTCGCTAATTGTTACAGAAATGCAAATCAAAGCTACAATGAGGTACTACCTCACACCAGTCAGAACAGCCATCATTAAAAAGTCTACAAATAACAAATGCTGGAGAGGGTGTGGAGAAAAGGGAACCCACCTACATTGCTGTTGGGAATGTAAGTGGGTGCAACCACTGTGGAAAACAGTATGGAGGTTCCTAACAAAACTAAATATAGAATTACCATATGATCCAGCAATCCCACTCCTGGGCATACAGCCAGACAAAACTATAATTCAAAGAGATACACGCATCCCTATGCTCATAACAGCAGTATTCACAATAGCCTAGACATGGAAACAACCTAAATGTCCATCACCAGATGAATCGATAAAGAAGATGTGGTACATATATGTATAATGGAATATTACTCAGCTATAGAAAAGAATGAAATAATGCCATTTGCAGCAATATGGATACAACTAGAGACTATCATGCTTAGTGAAGTCAGAAAGAGAAAGACAAACACCGCATGATATCACTTATATATGGATTCTAAAATATGACACAAATGAACCTATCTGTGAAACAGAAACAGACTCACAGACACAGAGAACAGACTTGTGGTTGCCAAGGGGGAGGGGTTGGGGGAGGGATGGAGTAGGAGGTTGGTGCTAGCAGATGTAAGCTTTTATAGATAGAATGGATAAACAACAAGGTCCTACTGTATAGCACGGAGAACTATATTCAATATCCTATGAAAAAACATAATGAAAAAAAAAGTAGGAGGTTGTTAAGTAAAGGTTGTTATTTAACATAAAAAAATAATAATTGGTCAGGGTGATCTCTTGGTTTCCGAGTTATTTTCATTCTCAAGAAAAATGTTTTGTGACTCTCCAAGGAGGGGGAAATGGTAAGAATATGGATCTGGGTTCAGAAACTATTTTAATAAATAGACATTTTAAATTTGGATTTGTTTATGCAGATACTAGTTCTCCTGAGCTGATGCCACCAATCTGAATGCAGCCAAGTGCTGGGAGCCTGGGGGAGAGATGCGGAGAAATGGGGGCGTGGGGAGAACATTGCAGAGTTAGCTTATGCTTGGCATCAATCTGGCCTGACCTTTAGACACAAATGCAATATACCTTATATTCTTAGTTGGCTTAATTTTTAAAATAAAGCCTTTTTATTTCAAAAGTTGATAGAGACGTATTGTAGAAAATGTTACCAATACTAACAAAGCATAAGAAAAAAGAAAAAGGAAGGAAGGAAGGAGGGGAGGGAGGGAAGGAGGGAGGGAGAAACTAAGGAAAAGGGAGCAAAGAGAAAAAGAAAATGAAACAACCAAAGTCCCATCCCCTGGAGAAAACCACTTATAACATTGTGGTGTATATCTGTCAGTTAATTCCTCAAATCGCTTCTGATCTCACACACACACATTTTTCCAGATTAGTTCTTGTTCTTTCAGCTCAATAAAATTCTCCTCGCCTTCTCTCTGACCTAAGGGCTTCACTTGAATTCTGGTTTTACAGGCTTGTGAAGGCGAATGAGCTCACTATGACTGCATCTCATCAGCCTTTCTTTAATATACATATGGGGGTGGATACAAAACCTTTGATTCACTCCAAACTCAGCCTTGGTCCAAAACTTCCTCTATAGTGTGGGGAGTGGAATGAACTGACACCTAAGTTGTTGTTGTTTTCCACTGGACTTCTAAAACAAAGAACTCCCTAAATCTTATTAATATTATACCCCCAAGATCTATCACCATGCCAGGCACATAGTAGGTGCTCAATAAATGTTTGTGGAGTTCAACTCAAAAATGCTGAGTTCATTACTAAGTCACTCTCAAGGGCAGACAGAGAATATTTATTTAGCCCAGGCAACTGGGCTTTTAGAATACGCGAGTCAGGCTAGAGTGATTAACCTCCCCCAAAAAATAAAATGAAGGAGGTTTCAATCTTGTCTGTTGGACTGCCAAGAAAGCCATTATATTCCCTGATGGGAATCTAAAATTCTCTGGTCTCAAGACGGCAGAAGACCTTCCAAGGCCCTGTGCAGAAATACAGCGGAGATGTTCACCCTAGAGGGCTCTGGGGCATCCAGGCCCAAACCCTCATGGAGACCAGGGTGTCAGCTGGGAGTTAAAGGGAGATTCCTACACCTCTCTCCCTCTCTTTTCTAAAAACATTGGCTGAGAGTTTGGCCTCATTCTTGTAACAGGGACAGGTTTAGCACATTTGTCATAGTTTGTGTCTTATCTTTAATCTCCTTCAATCTGCAATGGCCTTTACGTCTTTGGCTCGGATTTTCAGGCTCTATCATTTGTTCTGGGCTTCACAGGTCTATCTGCTGTTGGGTCCATTGGCATGAACTCATGAGCTTACTTCTTAAGCTGGGTACTGTCTCTGGCTGCTAAGATTAGCCATGAGGGAACTAGCTTCTAGTTACTAGTGCCTGCCCTATGACATCTTTTATAATTGATTTAGGGAAATTCAACCCCTAGAGATTGCTCCTTTCAAGATCAGCTTCTTCCCAATGACTGCTGCCATCATACATCCAGCTAATTTCATGGGGTAGCGGATGCTCCTTGGACGGCTTCCTCATTGACCCCCAGGCTGGCTCCCCCGGGTGCTTTCATTCCCAACAGCCAGCACCTGCTAGTCTTTCTTGGAAAGCTGCCCTCAGGCTTCTGGAGCCCCTTTGCCTGTGTGCATGGCAAACAAAAGGTGCCTGGATATTTGTCTTTCCCCAGCGTCAGCACTTAGCCAATGGCCCATGAGTATGGGAGTAAAGACCCTACGGCTCCTTTGCCCCCAGCTGGCAAGACCTACACTGTAGCAGAGCCTCCTGCAGGACGAGGCAAAGCTACCCTTCCTGGGACTCTGCTTGTTATAGCACCTTTGCCTGGCCCCCTTCCCTTCTCCATCCTGCTTCCTCACTCTCCTGTCAAAAGTTCCTGGGAACACTTCCTATAAATCCCTTGCACATGAATCCCCATCTCAAGGTGGGCTTCTGAGAATCTCAGCCTAATACGTCCAGCAGCATGGAATACCTGAAGTCTCAGTGGTGGCCCATAGGCTAGATTCAGCCACATGCATGTTTTACTGGCCACTGGGGGCTAGCCGGCCTACACAGTGGGTGTTAATTTTATTTAAATTATTTGTTGACATATGTTAAGTTGGGGAAAAGGAATCAGAACATGGAGGACATATTCGAGAGCTTACATGAGGAAAACCAGCAAGTTTCCTTATACCTGAAGCTCAAAAGGGATCCTCAGGCAAGGCGAGCATGACAGAGGCAGAGGGAGAGAGGCCATGGGGTCTCAGGTGGTGGAACCAGACCTGAATGGTGTCAACAGAGAGCTGTGGAGGCAACATCTGGAGCCAGCAGCCAGCATGACCTCCCAGGAGTCATGTGGAGGCTGAGGCAATGCTCACCATCTGACCAGGGTCTACTGGGAGAGCATCCCACCCGGACCATTCTGAGGACCAGTGCTAGCTGTTGTGTGACGAGCATCCAGCACGTCCCCAGTGACACCTCCCTGAGCCCCATGACTCTGCTGGTTCCTATCTGCCTTGCCCTGTGGGCACCCTCGTCATGTTCAGAATCCCAGGATGCTCACAGGCCCTGCGCAACTGGAGAAGTGGTGGGGAGGGAGAGCCCCAGGAGGGCTAAGGGATGGGAGGGCTGCATGGGACAATTCAAGCTCAAACCCCTCTCCCACCCAGAGCCTGGACAGTGGCAACACCCTTCTTTCCTCTCTTGTAGCCAGTAGTATCATTCCATCTCATGACCTGATTAGCTTTTAACCTGATCCTTGATCAGCTCTGTTTGAGGACCAAGTCCAGCTACAAATATCTCAGCAAGTGACCTTCTCTACCCAGAAAATTCAGGTAGAAAATTATTCGAGGCTCATCCGATGCTGCTCCGAAGACCTTGATGCAAGAGGTCGGGGTGTGGGTGGAGGAGCTAAAACCCTTCGCCTGATGGCCTGGGTTTGCAGTGCAAACTTGCAAACCTGGGCCCTGCACAGATCTCCTCCACTCGTGGCCTCATGGGTCTCCCTAGCCCCACAGCGGTTCCTGCACAGTGACGGACTCCCCTCTTGGACTTATTACCCCAGGGAGGATAACCTGGGCCAAGGAAGCAGCTGAGACCATAGAGCATAAACTTAGGCTTTCAAGTGCAGCCTGGTGAGACCCTAAGTAGAGGGCACAGCTTGTGAACTAAGTTGGAGGGCTGGCGTTGATTGATCCCTGTTACAGATAGAAACCAAGTTTAGCCCTTGGCATGCTCCTGGAGGGGAGGCACGGCTGCAGGCTTAGGGCCAGGTGAAGGCTTGCCAGTGTGCTCCAGCCAAAGGCCTCCGGGATCCCCTGCAATATAACAAGCTGGACTTATTACTCATCCCAGGGAGGGAGTGCACACAACATTGGGGACCATGGGGGCGTCCCAGTAAAAGGGTGCTGGGAAGGACTTATGGTAGGACTTGGAGAGGGTTTGAGGAAGCTGGGCTTTGCTCTGGACTAGATGCTGTCAGGAAGTGGGGAACCAGTCTCTGATTGGGTATCTTAATAAATCACATCTAGAGGAATGGCAGACCAGAGTGAGCCTCCAGGTATAATTGGGAAAGAAGCAGCCATCACTCGTATCAGCCAGGATAGGGGATGCTTGGTGATTCCTGTGGTTTGAAAAATGCTCATATTTTGTCTATGTTTGGACATCACTAGAGAGGGACCTTGTTTTTATTTTGATCCATCATGGTCACTGAGGGGTCTCATCTGCTGTTGATGTGAACATTTCTACATTCCAAGGAGAACGCCCACGCCAGCTCAGGAGCAACGCCAAGGCCTAGCGATAGCACCAGGCCATCTCCAGGAGGACAGGGGCTGCTTTTTTGTCTGGCTTCTTTCACTTTCCATAACGTTCTCAGGGTTCATCCATGCAGTAGCACGTATCCATACCTTTCCTTTTTATGGCTGAATAATACTCCACTGTATGGACAGATCACATTTGTTTATCCATTCACCTGCTGACAAACACTTGGGTTGTTTACGCATTTGGGCTATTATGAATAATGTTCCTATAAACATTAATATACAGGTTCAACTGTTTCCATGTTTTGGCTCTTACGAATAATGCTGGTCTGAACATCCGCGTCCCGTTAGTACAAGTTTTCATTTCCCTAGGGTATATAACCTAGGGGTGGAGTTGTTAGGCCACGTGGTACCTCCACGTTTAACATTCGGAGGAACTGACAGTGTCTGTCAAAGCAGCTGTACCATTTTACACTTCCAGTGTATGAGTTCCAATTTCTTCATATCCTCCCCAATACTTGTTAATATCGTTTTGATTATAGCCATCCTGGGGGGCATGAAGTGGTATGTCGTTGTAGTTTGGATTTACATTGCTCCCGTGACTAATGATGTTGAGCATCTTTTCATGTGCTTATTGTCCATTTGTATATCTTTTTTTGGAGTAATATCTATTCAAATATTTGCCCATTTTAAAATTGGGCTGCCTTTATTGTTGACTTGCAGGAGTTTTTAAATATATTCTTCACCCAGGTCTCCTATCAGGTATATGATTTGCAAAAATTTTCTCCCATTCTGTGGGTTTGTCTTTTCACTTTCTTAATGGTGTCCCTTGAAGCACAAAATTTTTAATTTTGATGATCCAATTTGTCTATTTTTTGGGTCATTTATAACGTTTAGTGTCATGTCCAAGAAACCATTGCTTAATCCAAGGTCATGAAGATTTGCTCCTATTTTTTCTTCTAAGGGTGTTATAGCTTTACCTCTTATATGTAGGCTTATGATCTATTTTAAGTTAAAATTTGTAAATTGGATGAGATAGGGGTTCAAGTTCATTCTTTTGCATGTGGATATTCAGTTGTTCCAGCACCATTTGTTGAAAAGACAATCCTTCTTCCATTGAATTGCCTTATATTTCTGCCTCATTGATGCCAGGTAGGGAGAGAGGCTCAGTTCCCCACTGGGCAGGGGATCAGGATGAGGGGGGGAGGGAGAGGCTGAAGGGTAGTGGTATGGAAAATCAATTGACCATAAATGCAAGGACTTATTTCTCGACTCTCAATTCAATTCCATTGATCTACGTGTCTACCCTTATGTCAGTACTACACTGTCTTGATTACCGTAACATTGTAGGATGTTTTGAAATTGGGAACTTTGTTCTTTTTCAGGGTTGCTTTGGCTATTTTGGGTCCTTTGTATTTCCATGTGAATTTTGAGATCACCTTATCAATTTCCACAACTAAGACAGCTGGAATTTTGATGAGGATTCTATTGAATCTATAGATCCACTTGGGCACTATTGCCAACCATATTAAGTCTTCTGATCCATAACATGAGATCTTTCCATTTATATCAGTTTTCTTTCATTACTTTCAACAATGTTTTGCAGTTTTTTAGTGTACAAGCCTTATACTTCTTTTGTTAAGTTTATTCCTAAGTATTTATTCTTTTTAATGCTCATGTAAATGTAATTGTTTTAATTAATTTTATTTTTGGATTTTTCATTGCCAGTGCATAGAAATACAATTGATTTTTTTTTTTTTTTTTTTTTTGTGGTACTTGGGCCTCTCACTGTTGTGGCCTCTCCCATTGCAGAGCACAGGCTCCGGACGCACAGGCTCAGTGGCCATGGCTCACGGGCCCAGCCGCTCCGCGGCATGTGGGGTCTTCCCAGACCAGGGCACGAACCCATGTCCCCTGCATCGGCAGGCAGACTCTCAACCACTGCAACACCAGGGAAGCCCTACAATTGATTTTTGTATATTGATTTTGTATCCTGAAACCTTGCTGAAATCATTTATTAGTTCTAGTATTTTTTTTATTCTCTAGGATTTTCTATATATAAGATCACATCATCTGCAAATAGGGATAGTTTTACTTCTTCCTTCTAATCTGAAAGCCTTTTAATTATTTTTCTTGCCTAACTGCCCTGCCTAGAACCTCCAGTATAGTGTCATACTGAAGTGGTGAGAACAGACATTCTTGTCTTATTCCTGATCTTAGGGAGAAAGCTTTGAGTCTTTCATCATTAAATATGATGTTATCTGTGGGCACCAGATAAACTCAACCAAAAAGTTTTAGCTTCTGTTATCTGTGGGCACCAGATAAACTCAACCAAAAAGTTTTAGCTTCTGGCTTTTCTGTCTAGTTAAAACAGACTCATCACAGTTAAACATATATTCACCTAAAATTTTCTCTAGGATCTTTATAATTTTATTTTTTACTTCACTTAGTATTTTTCAGTTCTATAATTCCCTTTTGGTTCTCTTTAAAAAAATAACTTCTATTTCTTTGCTGAGATTTTCTACTTTTTAAATTTGCTTCATGAGAATGTTTCAATACTTGCTGATGTATTTTCATGATAGCTGCTTTATAGTCTTTGTCAGATAATTCCAACATCTGATTTATCTCAGTGTCATTAGTATTTGTGTCTCATTCAAGTCGTGATTTTCCTGGTTCTTGGTGTGATAAGTGATTTTTCTCTTGTGTTCTGGATATTTTGGATATTATATTATGAGACTCTGGACCCTATTTGATCTTATTTTTTAGCAGGCAGTCCTGCTGTGGAGGTGTGACATGTAGATATCCTCTCTGGGCTCCACTAACACTACCCCAGCAAAAGCAGAACACTGATTCTCACTGCCTCATTGCAGACAGATGGAGTGAAAGTTGAGCTGGCCCCTGGTCCCGTGGAGAGCTTCCCAGTGGAAGTCGGGTACTGACTGGCACCACCTTTTTGCCTCTAAGTAAGTGTGTAAATTCGGCTCCCCACTGGGCCCCACAGACATCAGGAGAGGAGACGGGGTGGGGTGGGAACAGAGTGCCAACAATTCCCACCTCCCACCATTCAATCCATTTCATGATGCCAGATGGGTAGGGCTAGAGGATCAGCACACGCCTGGACCACCCTGACATTACCCAGGCAGGGGAATCAGAGCACTGCCTCCCTCTACTGGTGGGGGATGGAAGATCAGCTCCCCAGCCAGTCGCAGCAGGGGAAAAGAAATAAGTTGCCTACTTCCACTCAGTAGGGAATAGATCAGCTGCCCTGCTAGCAGGAGAACTGGAGTTCTCCTGCTTCCACCCTGTGCAGGAAGGAAAATTGCTTCCCTGTTGGCCCGGCCCACTGACACCACCAGAGCACACCAGAGGGGAATCAGAGCACAGAGGTTCTTAGGCAGTCTGCCTTTTTTCCACCTTTCAGAGTCTTCCTATGCAAATGTGTTGTGATTTTTAGTTGTAAAAGGGAGGAACTGGGAGGAATGGGGCTATTACATCTTGGCTGGAAATGGAAATTACATAATTTTATTTTTTACACTGAAGTCTTTAATACATCTGGAATTTATTTTCGTATGAAGCGTAATGTAAGAGTCCAACTTTATTTCCCTGCTGATGGATAATCAGTGATGTCACTGTACCTTATCAAATAAAACATCATGGTCTCATTCCATCTAAACACCACCTGTTCTGTACATTAAATTACAATATATACTAGGATATATTTTTAGCTTCCTTATTCTGTTTCACCTATTCCCTTGTTATTACTATACTGTTTGGACAGCAAGAGTCTTGTTGTCCAAGGGAGGACATCAAGGGAGGCAAGTACACCATTACTCTCCTTCATTTTCAGATGATTCCTGGTTATCCTTGGATATATATCCTTCTTTACGCACTTTATAAGGCCATTGTGTTATGAAGGTTAACTTCAGCAAGCTGGAAATGGCCTGAGCTGTTTTACTGAAATAAGAGTTGAGTCTTCACGGCATTGACCCCTGGTAAAGGCATGAGATGTCCTGATTAATAATGTTGTTCTGTAACCATGGTTCACAGATGCCCTTTCTGCTTCTGCTTCATAGACTAAACCTATGGTCATGCCTAAGTTCAGAAAGGCAAAGGGATATTGATGACTATTAATACACCTGTTGTACTAGTCTACTTGGGCTGCCATAACAAAATGCCATAGACTGGGTGGCTTAAACAACAGACATTTTTTTTTTCTCATACTTCTAGAGGCTAGATGTCCAAGACTGAGGTGCCAGGCTTGGTTTCTGGTGAGACCTCTCTTCCTAGCTTGTAGACAGCCACCTTCTCTCTGGGGCCTCACATGGCCTTTCCTCTGGGCTCGAGGTGTCTGGTGTCTCTGCCTCTTCTTATAAGGACACCCATCCTACTGGAGTAGGGTCCTATCTCCAAAAACATCACACTGGGGACTGGGGCTTCAGCTTATGAATCTGCTGTTGGGGGAAGGGGGACACAACTCAGTCCATAACACCTATAAATGGATGCTGTGGTGATTGCCCAGATCCTCCTTCTGGACTGGGTACCCTTTCCCACAGTTGCTAATGTCTCATAGCTGAGTCCCTCTCCAAGAATTTCCCAAGGCCAAAGGGAACTGCCTCACCCAATGTCATACCCCATTCTGGGGTCATCTTGCCTCCAACTGGGACAACTCCAGGGCTTCAGTGTAGGACTGGCTGAGGTCACAGCCCATCTCCTCCCTCTGCCCACTGTTGTTTCCTCTCTCTCCACCCCACAGGGTTTGATTCCAATAAATTCCCAATAAACTTCCTATGTGTTCATCTCCATCTCAGAGTCTGGCTCCTGGGAACCTGACCTAGGACAAGCCAAGTCCACTTGACTTGAAAGCACAAGCTCTTAATCACTAGTCAATTCCACTCTCTGGGCACTTTTCTCCCACCCAGGCTGCCTCTCACCTTTCTGGGACCAGACCTGCTTAGTCTGGGTGGGATTATGATAAACCCTTTCCTTTCTGTCCTGAAAGATGTATACTTGTCTTTGAGTGACATTTTATAATTAATAATCTATTGAGATTATGGGATTGCAAGTCCACTGTGGCATCTTTGTAGGGAACAATTTGAGCAAATAGGGGCCCAACTTCCTCCCCCCTCTTTCCAGGTGCAAGCCTGGGGGAAACTGACACCTGGTTATAGGTCTCCGTGCTCTACCCTTCAGAACAAGCAGGTGGCTTTGTCACTGGGATGACCTGGAAACTCTGGGGCAGCCCATTCTCACACTTGGGGCTGGTTAATCATTGCACAGAAAGGACCATGTTGCAACTTAAGATCATTAACTTCTGGTAAGTACCTAATGGTTAAGTACAAAGCAGAAATCTTAAAATCTCAAGGTAACTATCTGAGACTTTCTGTCTGAGCAGGAGCCTGAGTTCTTCCTCCAGCCCCCTCAAAAAGAAAACCATACATTACATTGTAATTCATCTTCAAAATACTTGGAAACTTCAAGTATAATGGCTAAGTCATGAGCCGGACTGTGCAATTCAGTGCCAGGTCACCTCCACCTCGGCCCTTCTTCAGGGCCTCTGCAGACAATGACTCCGGGGCTGATGAGGGCAGGGAGGAGAATGTGGAGGAGGAAAGCAAGGAACAAGCTTATCTTAAAGAGACTATTATCCATCATCCTATACAGAGAGAGAGAGATTTACACGTGCACACTGACAAAGTAAAAAATTAGGCCTCCCACCATACCTGAGTCCCTCTGGCCAGATTTATTTAGCAATTTCTCACTGAATCTCAAATCTGGGCACTGGATGAACTTTCAGAACGCCACCTGGGAGGTAAGATGGACTGTTGGACCTCTGAGTCCCTCTTCAGGTGCCCAGGTCACAGCGAAACAGAAAGAAGCTGGTTCCCTCTCTACCATGTCTGTGAGGGTGGTGTCTCCAAGACCTGGCTACTACAGCAACTCAGAGACACAGTGAAATCAGGGACCCGGGACCACTGCTCAGGTTTAAGTCATCCTAACCTCCCAGAATTCCTTGGGGCTGGAACAAATCTCTCCTGAAATGCTTCCTGTTGGATTGTTCATCACTGACATTTGTTCTGATCCAGCCCAAAGTCAAAGAAAAGATTCACTCCTGAGAATCTCTGAAGACCCAAGAGTAGCAATGGCTGACACGTACTGAGCTTTTACCGGGCCCCAGACAGAGTTCTAAGCCCTTTGGCTGTATTAACTCATTTAATCCTCCCCACAACCCTATGGGGGTAAGTTTGTATGTCATCCTCTAGATGAGAAAACCGAGGCATAGAGAAATTAAGTAACTTGCTCAAGTTCGCACCAATGTTGTGTGTTGTGTGGGGAGGGTGTGTGCCTAAGTGGTTTGTTTTTGTTTTTTTTTGTGTGGTACGTGGGCCTCTCACTGCTGTGGCCTCTCCCATTGTGGAGCACAGGCTCCAGACGCACAGGCCCAGCGGCCATGGCTCATGGGCCCAGCCACTCCGCGGCACGTGGGATCCTCCCGGACCAGGGCACGAACCCGTGTCCCCTGCATCGGCAGGTGGACTCTCAACCACTGCACCACCAGGGAAGCCCCCTGTGCCTAAGTTTTGAACCCAAGGATCCTTGCTTCAGAGCTCATAGTCTTCCCCACTGTGTTACCTGCCTTTCTCTAGAAAAGCTTTACAAGGCTTTGTGTGGTTTTTATTTGTTTGTGTTTATGTGTTTTACTGCAACACTTGTTTGCAAAGTGATCCTCTCTCCTTTGGGTGCCTAAGCTCCCCCTTTAGATTCAAGTACCGAGAGAGCTTTGAAGGTGCCAGCCCTTCACAATTCAGTATGAATTAATGCAGAAAATGGCCTTTGGGGAAGGGGAGTGAATTTTAAAGGCTGGGCCTGTCTCTTTGGAGAAAGAGGTTAACTGCGGATCAGGACGTGGCAGGGCAGCCAGAGGCCATGCAGAGGGCCCTGGGAGGCTGGGGAGGAGCGGCTGTCACAGCTAAAGAGGCATCCCAAGAAAGGGGGGCGGGCCCAGAGAAAGCCCGCCTGCTTTATAAACGTGCAGGGAAGCTCAGGCCACTGAAAGCCATCTCGTGTTCTGCCCGGGCATCCTGCCCTGAGTGCCGCTGGCTGTGCTCTGCTTCAGTCTTACCTTCCATGTCTTAGAGATTTCTGCTTAAATTAGGGCTAGTGATCAAGGTTCCAGCTAGACCACACCTGTCCCTGCAGGGATACAGCCCTACCAGTTCCTCACGCACAGACGGCCACAGTCCGCTTCTGTCCTGCTTCCCGCTCCCCACCCCGCCACCTCTTTGGCCACTTTGATTGGACCAGGGGAGGGTACCTCTAGCGAAATTGTCAACGCCCTGCTCCCACACTTGGCCACCTGAATTCTCAGCTGCGGCAGGCAGTTTCCAGCAACTGACACCTTCCCACCTCTGGAATTGTCTTTCTTCTTTGCCTGGGGGCTTCCTCTGGCATAGGGAGCTTGGTCAGAGCAATGGGGGTGCAAGTGCAGTGAGGCTTAATGCCCCAGGGTCAACCCTCAACCAGCCGGGCTGGGAGTTAGGAGACAAACGCTCCAGACGCCCCCCTCCTCCCCCTCTCCAGCATGGTGGAGGGTCCCCCGAGGTGGGGCCCTTGGTGCTCCTGGTGGGCACCTTCTGCTTAGCACACTTTTGTTAGATTTCCACCTTTCCCTGTCTCACTCTCCTGTTTCCCAGAAAGACCTGAGATTAGGACTTGGGTGCAGGTGGTTGATCTTGGGGCTGATTCCAGGAAACACAGTGAAGATGTAGGGAAGCAAGAAAGGGAAGAGAGGAAAACCCAGAAAGGATGACACGTCACAAATGAACTTGTTGCTTCCCGGGAGGTGTTTGTTTGTTTGTTTGTTTTTTGCAGTACGCGGGCCTCTCACTGTTGTGGCCTCTCCCGTTGCGGAGCACAGGCTCCAGACGCGCAGGCTCAGCGGCCATGGCTCACGGGCCTAGCCACTCCGTGGCATGTGGGATCTTCCCAGACTGGGGCAC
Organism: Mesoplodon bidens; assembly: GCF_964165515.1. Taxonomy (NCBI): domain Eukaryota; kingdom Metazoa; phylum Chordata; class Mammalia; order Artiodactyla; family Ziphiidae; genus Mesoplodon; species Mesoplodon bidens. Next base: position 47,196,581 of record NC_138172.1, on the reverse strand, counting down.
GAACCCATGTCCCCTGCATTGGCAGGCGGACTCTCAACCACTGCGCCACCAGGGAAGCCCCCAGGGAGGTTTTTGAGAGTGTATATGGAACATACCTCTGTATCACCCCATAGAGAGCCAGGGAGGCTGGGGGATTAGTACCCCCAATCCCTCGCCTTGTTGGTAAGAGTTGCCACTGGGAGGGAGCATTAAATTCCTGGCACTTCTGTGCCATCTCTGGCGAAAGCTTCAGGCCTTCAGGCAGGACAACCCAGAAAGCCATCAGTGGGCACAGGAAGGTCTGCAGTGATCTCCAGGTGGGCCAGAGGGGTGTGGGTATGGCCCTGGGGTCTGCGGCATCCGTGAACTAATGAGGCCTTGAAGCTAAAGCAAAGCAGAGGTCTGAGGAGCAGAGACTTACATTACATCCCTAACATAGAGCCCGTGCCCTATTTTTGCTTCTGATGATTCCACTTGATTTCTAAAGGCTGGCACCCAGAATTTGTCCTGTGTTTCTGACTCTACAGGCAGAATCGTGCTCTGCTCAGCTGATAATTATGCCCTCTTAGACCTGCCTTTCTTTCAGTTTACAGAGATTTGGGTCTCTCTTATGCTGAAGGAAGGAAAAAAACAAATCAACAAAGAAATGGAATACTTATTCCAGCATTAGAGGTAACTGTTGCGAGATATTACACCATATTTTTTTCTGGTGAATTATTAATAAAGCCTGTTTTTGTTTAATGCCTGCTAATAATTTCTAAAAACAGATCTACAACTTCAGCTGTAAATGCAGTTCCATGAATCACTCTGCAGAAAACCCAGTTGTATGGTTAGCAAAAACCTCTGACAAAACAACTTCATCTTTTCAACCTTCCTCCCTGGAATCTCTGCAGAATGGAAGACAAACCAAAGCAAGACCCAGGAAGACAAGAGGGGGAAATTGAAATAAAGCTTCCCAGGTGAGTCTTCAACAACCTTGTTCAAGGAATAATGAAGAGGATGAAAATCTGGGTAAAGGGCGTTGAGACAAGCGACTTTCTGACTGTGACTCAGGAAGGGAAGGGCGGTCAGTCCCACATGCCTTCTGTCCAACACCATCAGATGCCCAGCATTTCCCCAGATCAACCCTAAGGAATAGGTGTTCTGATCCCTAACTAACAAAGTAGAAAACTGAGATTCAAAGAGGGCTGTCCAATGGCAAAGCTAGGATTCGGACCCAGGACGGTATGATGCCAGAGCCTTGGTCTTGCAAGGACTCTTTACTGCCAATCAAATGGCCTTAAAGTTCATACAGTTCATCTTTCTGTGAGAGGAAGGAATAAAATATTCACACATCGCCCTTTTCCCCCAAGAAGGAATCTTGAGGTTAGAGGTAAAGCCATTGGCAAGGTTTACTTTGGAAATCCTCTCAAGGAGATTCTGACCTCTGTTCCCATCCTCTCATTAAGAACCTCTGGTTTTATGCTCAGCGAACTGACCCAACCCCAATGTTATTGTATAAGATTATTCTCAGGTGGAGTCCCTCATTCAGTGGATATTGATTTAGTGCCCACAGTGGCCAAATGCTGCACTGGGCAAGGGTAGGGAGGGGCCCAATGGGGATCCAAAACAGACATGGCCCCTGATCCCAGTCTACACACGGCAGGAGTAGGCATAAATCAGATAGAAAGTCACCTCCACAAGGCCAGGAGAGTTCACCTCGGGGAATGTGACCCTCAGGAAGCGATGACTGAGTTAGGATCTGAAATGGAAGAACAAGAGAATAGAAGAAGAGCATTCCAGGCAGAGGACCTGACGTGGACAAAAGCCCAGGGGCGGGAAGAAGTATAGCTGAACGCAGGCCAGTGAGGTGAGGAGGGAGGGGCTGTGTGTATGGGGGGTGGTGGGAGACTGGAGGAGGCCAGGCCTGCAAGGTCTGCAACCTACAATCAGGAGAGCAATGGGGAGACAAGGGTCACAGGCAAAGGTGGGACATAATCAGATTTGCACTGTGGAAAGAGTCCTCTGCAAGGTGAACACTACAGCAAAGAGGATGGGAAGGGAGCCAGTCCCGGGCTGGGAGCAAAGAGTCTAGGGCAAGGCAGTGGCAGCTTGACTCATGGTGGGGTGATAGAGAAAGAGCACCAGAGCTGACATGAGATTTAGGAGATAAAATCATCCGGTCCCAGGGACGGACTGGGCCATGGGGGAGGGCTTGGGGGAGGGAGAAGAAGGCATCAAGGATATCTCTGACCTTTGCAACTGGATGAATAAACTGCAACTCACTGAGATTCGGGACAGGTCCAGGCATGGGTTTTTGTCAGGGCTGGGGGAGTCACGTGTCCAGTACAGACTCTGAAACGCTTTTTGAGATTTCCAAAAGAAAACGACAAATAGGCAACTGGAAAGCTCTAAGCTACGGAAAACAATGTGTGCCGTCCCCTTAGTGGTGGAGCTTAAAGCTGTGGACCTGGCAATCACAAATGGCCAGTGATTTGATCAACCATGCCTGTGTGATGAAGCCTCCATAAATCCCCAAAAGGACGAGGTTAAGACAGCTTCCGAGTTAGTGAACCATGTATTTACGTGTGCCGTGCCAGGCCCCAAACTCCACGGGCACAGAAGCTCCTTTGTTTGGGACCTTGCCCTCTGTATCTCTTCATCTGGCTGCTGGTTTGTAGCCTTTAATGTTCTTTGTAATAAACCGATAACCTAGTGAGTCAAAAAAAAAAAAATCAGTTGTGGGCCTGGATGGGTCCTGGGAGAGGAAGAGGCTTGGAGGGGCCTTGTCTCATTTTCAGGCCTACGTGCTCACCCAGAAGATCCTCAATTGGCATAAAGGCAGGAGAGGGCCCAGAAGTTGGTGATGTCCTGGAATCCAGGAGGAAAGAGTGTCTGAAGATGGAAGTGTTTGATGCTATGGAGGAAACCGGCATGGGGAGAGTTGAGGAATATCCGTCGGACTGAGTGCCGTGGAGCTGAACTTGAGGGGGCCAGTTTTGTCAGAATGAAGGGGAGAAGTCCGATTGAAATGGGCTGAGGTACCGGTGGGAGTGAGGAACAGGCACGGTGACCACGGGTTTCACTTCTAATTGGTTTGATACTGAAGGGAGAAGACAGAAGGAAGGGGAGTGTGGAGGGTAAGTGTTCAAGAGAGGGTTTTGTTTAAATGGGAGAACTGGGACAGTGTTTAAAACAAGTGGAAAGAACCCAGGGGCCTGCTTGATAGAGACGTGGGCACGGGGGGAGCAGCAGAGGTCAGGGGTGCCAGCACCACATCCCTGCAGCCCCCACGGCTCCTGCAGCTACAGCCAGGGTCTTGCAAACACCCCTCCTGTTAAGGGCCACGTAGTAAGTATTTCAGGCTTCGTGGGCCATACAGTCTCCGTTACAACGATTCGACTCTGTCATGGTCGCATGAAAGCACCCACGATCGGTACATGAACGGGCAGGGCTGTGTGCCAATAAAACTATTTACAAAAACAGTCAGTGGGCCACAGCTTGTGCCACGCCTTTTTTTTTTTTTTTTTTTTTTGTGGGCCTCTCACTGTTGTGGCCTCTCCCGTTGCGGAGCACAGGCTCTGGACGCGCAGGCTCAGCGGCCATGGCTCACGGGCCCAGCCGCTCCTCGGCATGTGGGATCTTCCCAGACCGGGGCACGACCCCGTGTCCCCTGCATCGGCAGGTGGACTCTCAACCACTGCGCCACCAGGGAAGCGTGCCACGCCTTAGATGAAGATAAGGAGGAGGGTTTGATCTGGTGGCTTCAGAAGTGGTGCAGTTACAGTGAGGATGAGGTCCAGGCTGCAGCCAAGAGGGGCCTGAGAAGAGTGAAGGAGACAATTGCTGCAGAGGAGGCTGACAGGCTGAGAGGCCTGGGAGTTGGAAGCTGACATCTCCCAGGATAAAGGCCAGAGGAAGAGAATAATCCTGGTTGCTCAGCTCTTGGATGAATGAGGGGAAGGTCTGAAAGTTCAGCAGCTGATGGCGGAGAGAGGTGGCCGAGTGCCATGAGTGGGTTACCAGGGAAAGCAGGAATTGTCTGGAAGTTTCCAGAAAGGAAGAAGATAGACATGGTGGAGGATGTGTTGGCAGCAGGTGAGGTGGCCAAGGGACTGGTCCCATGGAATGTCAAAGCTGTGTGTTCTATGGTTTGAGATAAATTTCCCCCTCAGAGACCTGGAGAAGCTGCTAATTATCACAAAAGCACCTCCCTTCTCTCCCCATTCCCAACCAGATTAGTCTTCGAGAAGCCTATTTCTAACTCTGCCTCTCCCCCCTGCCCTAGAGCCATCTATGGCTCATCATTGCCTAGCCGGTAGATCCCAAACTTCTTAGCAAGACATTGAAGTCCACCACTGAGGTCTCTTCTCACTCGGCATGATGCTTCAGCAAGCACATGTTTACTGGTTTCCATACCTACTCCACAAATTCTCACTTCTTCCCGTGCACCTTTAGCAGGAAGTCCCTTTCTCTGCACCTCTGTCAACTCAACACCTGCCCCAGCTAGAATGGCACGTCCAGGGTGAAACTTTCCCCAGCAACTTGGCGGAAGGTGACCTTGCCCTCCTTCCTGTGCTGCCAGAATGGGATTAGGGGGAGTTTACAGCCTGCACAGGCTAAGAATGTGGTGTCCCTTTAAACCTGACATTTGCTAACCGTTTGTTCAAGGCAGGGGTGCCACGGAGGGAGCAGAGAAGCAGGACAGCGGAGGGGTTAGCTCAGGCAACTCCACACACCACTTGCACTTCAGAGATGCTTTCTGTGCCCCGCGCTGCCTTTGGGCATTCTCCAACCCACACAACCACTTCTCAGAAGCTTCCTCCCAACTTTGCAAACCTCTCCTAAAAGACATTCTGGTAAATACCACTTTCTCCTGCCCCAAGCTCCCCAGGCTTGGTCCTGGACAAGCCCGACCGCCACAGGGATGTTCTCAGGAAGCTCTGGAGCTGGCAGCCCCCAGAGCAGCCTGCGGGCCTGCAGCCCTGGCTCCCCCACCAGAGGCCTCCCCAAAGGCGCTGGGCCTTCCAAAGCGCAGGACCAAGGAAGGGGCAGCAGCTGCACTGGAAGGCAGCCCCTCCCACCAAACCTCCCTGGGCTCCTGGGGGCCGGTTTTACCCTGGTGACCTGACACTTTGGTGGGTGTGGACGTAGCTCTGGGCAGGGTCCCGCTCCCTGCCCTGGAGCTGGAATCATGGAGGCACCCACAGGGCCCAGCTCCCCTCATCAATTCTGCATCTTCCTGAAAATGTACTTTTAAGCCCCTTAATTGCATTTCAGAGATAACCCTGCAAGCAAAGTGGCAGGAAGAGAAACCATAGAGAGAGGTTGGTGGTCAGGCTCTTTGTTTTAAATCCATCAAACATCTGCGACTAATGCAGCTTTGGGCTGCTCCTCAGGAAGCATTAGCCCTATTAGTGGGGGCTGGCAGGAACACAGAATAAGATATTTATGGGCTGGGCATGTGTGCGTGACCCCGGGGATTGAGTGGCTAGGGAGGAGGATGGTGCAGGCCAGCAGGTCTGATGCCTCACCTTGCCTCACCTGGGGGGGGGGGTGCAGGGACAGCAAGCTCAGGTCCTCCGCCCCCGCGCCACCCGAACATTCACACACGGCAAGGGGGACTCTGCCTTGCAGGCCCTGCTCTGATCAAAGCTGGGGCCTCGGCAAGTCACCCCTTCTCCCTGGGCTCTGGGCCTCGGTCATACAATGACAGATCTGGGGGGATGCCCTCCGAAGTCCCCTCTCTGGGCATGCAAACGTGTGCGGTGAGGCGGGGAGAGGGTTTGCCACGGCTGACTTCTAAGCAGGGAATCCTCTGGTTGAGCCAAAGACCCCTGGGCAGTCGAGGAGCTGCCTTTGGGAGGCAGGAGTGAAGCGACAGCGAGAGAGAGGACGTCAGTGCTCTGAGGACGAGGCCGAGGAGGACGGAGAAGGCAGAGGACAGCAGAAGATGACACACGCTGCTACCAAGCGGGACAAAGTAGCTGGTGAGCAACTGATGGTTAAGGACAGGACACCTGATACGTGATGTTAGCTTGTCTGAGAGCAGCATTCGACAAGACTCTTCACAATCCACAAATCGTTCATAAAGGTTCTGTTACAAGCGGCTGCCCTGTGCTTGTGGTTTCTTAAGGAGTACAAGCAAGAAACAAGCGCGCTCCATAATGGATAAAAATAAAAGTGAAGGTAGTGCAAGAGTCGCAGAGACGGAGCAGAGATGGAGAAGAAGAAATCCCAGGAATCTTGAACCAGGCCTCAGGGGGCGGCCGTGTTGCGGGCAGAGCTGGGCGACCTCAGCCGACATCCGGGTTTATCCAAGCACTGGCAGGTAAAGGCAGGCCAGCCTCCCCCTCGCGCTCTGAATACCTGTCTGACTCTGTGCCCTCCTCCTCGGGGCAGTAGACAGAGCCGGGGCAGAAGCTGTGGAGACGGACCCACTGCCTGCCTCTGTGAGTTATTCCCTCTGAATCAGGCTCCGTCTAAGACGTAGAAAAATGCTTTCTTCCCAGCATTGTCGTGCCTATCAAATGAGATGGTGGATGTTTGCTAGTCTGTACCAGTTAGCTACTGTTGTGTAACAACCCACTCCAAAACACGGTTGCTTAAACAATCATCTTTTGCTCAGGTTCTGCACTGTGGGAGGGGCTCAGCTGGGCGGTTCTCCCGTTGGTCGTTCCTACGGTCACTCACGAAGCGTTACCCATCGGAGGTTCAGCTGGGCCTGGGGAGTCCACGGTGCCCTCGCTCACGCACCTCGCACCTCTCAAGCTGCCTGCTAGGGCGCCAGGCTCTCCTCCCCAGGGTCTCCCTAGCTGTGCAGGCCAGTGTTCTCCAGAGGCTGTGGTTCCCAGAGGGGCGGCCTTCACACCCAAATACTTATCAAGGCCCTGCTTGCACCACGTTTGCTGATGTCCATTAGCCAAAGCAAATTCCACGGCCAAGCCCACGGTGAGTGTGGGAGGCGATTACACAAGGGGGTGGGCGACAGGAGGTGTGCTTCACTGGGACCGTGATTGCAGCCATCCACCACCATCGCTTGGCACTGTGCTTGCTTCACAGAAAACGCTCAAGAAATGTTCATGCTACAGTTATTTCTTTTTGCATGCCGGCAGCATCCTCACTCCTGCACGCTTGGAGGAGGAGTCTGGGAGTAGGGGGAGCTAGGTCCATGCATGACCTCGCTCAGCACAGCTCAGTCTGGCCCCAAGGACCCAGCCTGGTGGAGAGCCCAATGGTGATTCACGTTTCCAGAAACACTTAAGGGAGATGCCCGTGACGCGTGTCTGTGGGGCTGCTTTCCCGCTCAGCCTGGGGGGGTGTGGTGGGCAGGGTGGGCGGGGCTCAATCCACACCAACCAGCCCCCTCTCACCACAACTCCCCTTCCCTGGGGCCTTCCCCAGGTACCGCTGCTGGACTTCATAACTGGGACCGTGACAGTGCATGTACCACAATGGCCCTCAGGGCTACACACTCAGAGCCCCCAGCCCCCAGCTCCCTTAGAGAAGGACAGAGCCCAGGCTTCAGCGCAGAGCCATCTGTCTGCCCCTCTGGAGGGCAGGGGAATTGACACAGGGACTGTTCACTCCCATGTACATGGTGCCACCTTGGGGCCTGGCCTCCGTGCCAGGGGAAGGGTCTCTGTTGGCACCGGTGCCATGGTGTTGGGGCTAGCCTGGGTACAGACCAGGCCCATAGGAGTGGGGCTAGGCTGGGACACTGTCACACCTACCCTTCCCACACCCTCTCACTGCTCCTATTGGCCCCAGCTCCACCCGTACCTGTCTCTGGGGGTTTCTCCCACCTCCCAAGCTTGGGGCTTCACCTTGGGGCTTTCACGCCTAAGCCTCCCTCTCCCCCAACAGCCTCTGCCTCCCCTCGGCCAACTTCTCTTCCTCTAGGTCTGAGCACAAATGTCCCATCCTCCGAGAGTTCTTCCCTGTCATCCGTCCCTCTGAGCTGAAACTGACCACCGGGCATCCTCTCCTGAAGCACCCTGGGCTTTTCCTCTGTGGCGGGGATCTCAGCCTGTCGTTATGTGTGTATGTGTGTCTGTGAGTGATTGCTAAGCCTGTTTCCACATCTCGCTCCCAACTCCCTCGGGGAGAGTGGGTACTGCCTCTGCCTTGTTCCTCGCGCTACCCGAGCATTTAGAGGGTGCCGGGAGTCCAGCACTTAATAAATGTTTGATGAGTCAACTGACTAACAGATACACATGGAGCTTGATAATGGATCAAACTGCCATTCATACCCTTGCTGACAGCCTGGGAAGTGGTAAGGAGAGAATGGGATAAGATGAGGGTCAGGGTGGCTGGCGGGTAGGGGTGAGGCAGAGACTGAGACTTGCCCCGTCGCTCTGAGCCCTACCCAGCACTGGGGTGGGGAGTGAGGGGCGCTGGGGTCCTCAGCTTTCAGTCACCAGCCTCTAGCTGCAGCCCAGCTTCATTTTACCTCGTGTTCCATTCTGGGTGATAGGCTAGACACGTGCCCAGGTGCAGAGTGGATCTTATTCTTCAGCAAGACCTGAAATCGACTGTGAAGTCTTACTGGTCTAGAGGATCTGAGTGGCCAAATCACCCCGCAAGCAGTGAGGAAGGGGGGTTATTGCCATTCCTATCTGCTCAGCCTGTAGGCTGAGGGCTCCTGTGGAGAGTTCATGCATAAAGAAAAGCATCATGTTCCATGGTGGTACTTTGTGATGCACATGGTGCCCACCTTTCTGGAGGATCTGCCGGGACCCATCTACCCCAGTGATCTGTGGCTCTTGCTGTTCAACATCAGCTCTAATTTGCTGGGCAACATGAGGTGAGTTGCTTGGCCTCTCTGGGCCACAGTTCCTCATTTGAGTAGCAAGAAGAAAAAAAGGTTGTTGTAATATGTTGGCTGCATTTGAGCTAAGAGAATATTTCTCTCAGAGGAATTTCTTCTCTTCTGGGAGGAAAAACTCATAAAAGGACCCCCTTGTCTGGACAACTATCCAAGCAAAAGAAAACAACTAGAAGTCCATCTCCAACATGAAATTAATCCTCTAGAGCATGAAATTAATCACCCTTCACCACTGTCATTTTGCTGCTCAGAAAATTTCCGGGACTTCCAAGAGCTGTTGTATTCATCCCAGATTCCCCACCAGGGGTCCCAGTCACATCTGCCACATCCCCTCTCTCCAAACCCTTGGCCCAGGTCTGGTTTTCCTGCCAGTGACCAAGCTTGACTTGCACTTCCGAGTATGTGTTCCTGGGCTCCTAAAGTCTCACCTCCTGTCCTGTCTCCTCCTCCAGGAAGTCCCCTGGATCATCACCATCACTTCAACCAGATCAGAGCTCTCTTTCCTCTGATGCCTTTGTCTTCACTCCCATACAGCCTAGGAAGGAAGCTACCCCTCTGTGGGGCTCCTTTCCTCAACACTGCTGACCCTCCTGCAGAGACCACCACAGGGCCTCCCCCACCTTCACAGTGTTCCTCACACTTTCTACTAAAATATCTTTAACGGCAGAGGACGATGTTGAAGTCCCCCGAGTCCTCTAGGGAAGCAGCCCCAAGGGGGCCCGACCCCCCCTTCTTTGCTTTTAACATTAAAATTCATGAACCTCTGGGCTTCCCTGGTGGCGCAGTGGTTGAGAGTCCGCCTGCCGATGCAGGGGACACGGGTTCGTGCCCCGGTCCAGGAGGATCCCACATGCCGCGGAGCGGCTGGGCCGGTGAGCCATGGCCGCTGAGCCTGCGCGTCCGGAGCCTGTGCTCCGCAACGGGAGAGGCCACAACAGTGAGAGGCCCGCGTACCGAAAAAAAAAAAAAAAAAAAATTCATGAACTTCTGCATTCCACACAATCGTGTTGAAGTATTTGTTTTCATATAAAAATCACGATTTCCCCCATCCCAATCTTCTAGCCCTCTCGATACCCTGAGAAGGTGTACAACTTCCTGTTACCTCCGCACGAGAAGGCTAAGGCTAAGATGCCAGTTGTTGAGGACATGAAAATAGGACTGGACACACAGTGCCCAGAGAAGGCTGCCTCCCTACCCGGACAGCTGAGCTGCGGATGATTGTGAAGAAGGATGTGGGTTTTAAGCGTGCACTTCATTCTTTGGCAAAACCCTGGACAGCCTGTAAAACACCTTCACGACGGGAATGCCATCACATTTGAGGTCACAACGAAATGGAAGGGCAGGGAGGGTAGGAGTTCGTAGCCCCATTTGACAGAGAGGCTCTGGGCTACCTGAAGCCCAGCAACCAGAAAAGGGTACAGGCAGAGCTAAAACAAAACAAAACCAACCCTTTCTTATTCTTCTAACATATGGAGCTTCCTGTTATCAGGACAGCTGGTTAACCAGCACTACCTGAAGCAAGAATTCTACACTTCACTGAGTACACATGGAGATCACTTAGAGCCCTACCAAGGGGGGACTTACCCCTCAACCCAAAACACACAGACACATACACCCCACCTCTTAGGCTCTCAAACTTATGCTTCAAGATCAAAGTCTTGGGAACTCCCTGGCGGTCCAGTGGTGAGGACTCCGCGTCTTCGCTGCCGAGGGTGCGGGTTCAATCCCTTTCCCCACTTGGGGTTATTAAAAACAAAGGATCGGGGCTTCCCTGGTGGCGCAGTGGTTGAGAGTCCGCCTGCCGATGCAGGGGACACGGGTTCGTGCCCCGGTCCGGGAAGATCCCACATGCCGCGGAGCGGCTAGGCCCGTGAGCCATGGCCGCTGAGCCTGTGCGTCCGGAGCCTGTGCTCCGCAAGGGGACAGGCCACAACAGTGAGAGGCCCACGTAACAAAAAAAAACAAAAACAAACAAACAAAAAAAAAACAAAGGATCAAAGTCTTCAGGGGCTCCTCTCCGACACCCTTCCAAAGGTGTCATCCGTGCCAACTCAGAGCCTCTACACATACCCGGAGCTGCAGGGCCTGCCTTCAGGCCGTGGGACCCTAAGGACAGCTCTGAATAGACTGGAAAGGAAGTTAGAGAAAGAAAGAAGCTTTTTCTAATAGTCCTTCACGCTCCTCCATCTATTCTCTCTTCCTGGCCCGCTTTCCACTTCCTGTCCTGCAGAGGGAGTGGCTCCTGAATGATGGCCTTGAACTGGAAGTGAGGGTGAGTATAACTGACCCTGTCTCCAGCCGAGTCCCGATCCAGTGCTGAGTGCTCTGAATGTGGAAGCTGAGCAGGGCCTGGGCTGACTGGGCCACTGGCCCCCAGGTTGCGGGGCAGCCATGGGCACGTGAACCCTCTGGAAGGGGGCTCTGGGCGCCAGGTGTGCCTGTGCTATGCAATCAGTGCCCCAGGGTCGATCCCCCTGCCGCTCCACCACCAGAGTTGCTGTGGTCATCCCCGCAGGGGACAGTGCTCCAGAGGGAGGCTATGCCTGAAGGATCTTCCCGTGCTCGTGTGAGCTGTGTCACCCTGGGAAACCGCTCTGAGACCCGGTTTCTTCGTCTTCAAAACGAGCTATATCACTGGATCCACTCAGCCTTCCTTGGGTCACGGACGAGGGGAATCACATCTCAGTATTTGTCTCCAAAGGAGATTAAATCCTCGAGCCCAGGCAAGAGGAAGGACATATAAACTAATGCCCGTAAATGGCTGCAATCCATGTGGCATAAACAGATCATTTCAATACAGGGTGGGAAGGAGAACGCCAGGCTCACCTCTGCAGATGCAACGTGAGAGCTCACTAAGTCAGTGGACCTGGAGAGCCAGGCATATACATGGGGTTGCAAAAGGGGAGAGGTAGGGACTGTGGCCCCCGGAGATGACACACTCTCTCCATGACCACGCAGGGGCTCAACCCGGTGTCCCCAGAGCTTTCAAGAGAAGCAGGAAGACTGAGCTTATATGTGAAATTTCCGAATTTTTAGAGGTTGGCAACTAGTTCCATTAAAATAGTGAAATTATCTAGCTAGCGCTTCATGGACCCAACCAAATGCATCTTCTCTAAGTGCGTGTGACTGCAGGAAAGTGGACCCTCTGGGTGTGGACAGATGCCTGTGCATGTGATGGAGAGGGGAAGTCAGCTGGTGGATCAGACTGTGCTGAAACCTTGCAGGGACTTCTAGGTGAAAACAAAAACATGTGAGCTCCCTTCCCCCACCCCCCTGCAGCCCTGCAGCTGCGCAGGATGACTTGCAGGTTTTGCTGGCAAAGCATCCTCCCTCCTGCTTGGGGCAGAGAGCAGCTCCTCCAGCTGCTGCCCACCTTGCCAAGGCTGCCGGACCTAGGACAGGACTGTGAGGCAGGGGTGGCATCCGCTGCCCCCCTCCCCCGGCCCTCCGCGCCCCCGTCTGCAAAGCCCAGTGTGGCCCAGCCAGTCCAGATCTCCCAGTCTTTGGATTCATCCTCCCTCCCCTGCCAGATGGATCTCTTTACAGGCTCTGCTTCCCCAGTCATTCCCAGACAGAGACATGGTCCATCCTAGTCAGTGGATATTGGCTAATTGATTGAGGTTTTGTCACTTCTGCTCCAAAGGCAGTCGGGAAAATCCCCAGACATCTCTTTGAAGGGAAAAGATGACTAAGGTGGAATTGTTTCTAATTGTCCTAAATCATACTTTCGTGGAACCGGAGGGGGCTTTCTAATGCACCCCCCAACCCCTGTTTTCCCATGAAAACAGAGAAGTGGGAATCCACCCAGGTTCCTCCAACCTCGGGAGAAAGGCCCCCTCTCTGTCCTCTAAGGCAAGGGGCCAGAGCATCCTAAGGGAGTCTCTGTCCTTGCACACAATGAAGACAACTCCCCACTCCCTTCACTTAACTGAACAGAAATGTTTTCCTCTCTCTGAAAAGTGGGATTAAAAAAGCCATTTCACAGCTAAAAAAACAGACTTGCAAACAGAGGATCAGTCTGCTCTTAAGAAGGCTTTGTTGATTCTCCAAAATATTCCAAAGTGTTGATGTAAATAACGACTGCTAAATTACATGTTGCAAAAATAAACGATTCAAGTACACGTTCCTTCCTGGAGCCTTTCTGAATTTGCAAACTTTAGACTTCACCGTGAAGTTTACCCTGTAAGTTTTTAACAAATTCTCCTTAAGATACTTCAACAGAACTCTCATCCCCCAAATAAAGAGTTTTAATCCAGAAGAGTGCATGGCTTACAGCACCCAATTTCCTTCTCATATAACTACTTGTTGTAATAAAGTTAATAAGATAAAAGCACTGCTGTTTTCCATTAAATTGTATTGCTCTCAAAAGAAATCAAAATCAAAACTTTAATTATAAAAATCCATTCCAAAATATGGACGTTAAGAGACCTAGGCTGGAATACTGCTCCCAGGCCTAATACATAAGGAGACCTAACTTCTCTAAGCTCCGCTCCAGTTTTCTTTAGGCAAAATGAGGTTAAAATAATAGTCCTTATGACGATTCAGAGGGCTGTGCACTTACAAGATGCACAGTTTTCTGTTTGTATGTTATACTTGAAAAAAGCATTTCATATGTATATGTAAACTAGTCCTTGTTCATACCTATCTCCCAGGAATAGTGGGAGAATCAAAGAGGGTGATGTACATGGCAATGACCAGAGACCTCCAGACTACCAAGGAGGACAACCATTATCACAGAGCAGGTGGCCTTGCACATGGGACTGCGGGCAGAGAGAGACTTGGAGGAAGACAGGTTCCACTCGCACCAGTTGTGCTGCTTCAGCAACTATAGAACTTCATCCCAAGTTTATCTGGCTGTAAAATGGACACAGTGACCCTTGTTTCACAGGATAAATGCCAACAGCGGGTGCTAACTTTACAAATACCACGGCCCACATTTCTCCTCGCCCCCACCCGGCCCCCATTTCTCCTTGCCCCCACCCGGCCCTGTTGCCTGTCCACGTAACCGGAGCCCCGCCCCCACCCCGCCCCTTTGCCTGTCCATGTAACCGGAGCCCCGCCCCCACCCCGCCCCTTTGCCTGTCCATGTAACCGGAGCCCCGCCCCCCACCCCAGTGATTTCCTTCCTTGTACTCTCAGGGGCCGCTACAGTCTGCCCAGCCCCCCGACACACCTCCTGCCTGCTTATCCCTCATGGGGGCGCCTTGGGGGCCAGATGCCTGAGCAGGATGACACGGACCAGGCACAGCAGAGCCAGCCCTAAGGGGCCACCCTGGTGTCTCGATTCCAGGCCTTCTCAGCCTCCCATCTCCCCTTCTCTGCTCACCAGTCACCCTCTTGCCCTATTCGTGAAGGGGCTTCACCTCCCCCAAACCTCAGTATCCTGGCGTGGAAAACACAAATAAAAGAAATAGCAGATTGAAGAAAACAGATTCTGATTCAATTAACAGATTCAGGCAGCCAGGCCAGAGGCGAGAACCTTCACCGTTTGGAGCACTTTTTTTTTTTTTTTTTTTTTTTTTGCGGTACGCGGGCCTCTCACTGTTGTGGTCTCTCCCGTTGCGGAGCACAGGCTCCGGACGCGCAGGCTCAGCGGCCATGGCTCACGGGCCCAGCCGCTCTGCGGCATGTGGGATCTTCTCAGACCGGGGCACGAACCCGTGTCCCCCGCACCGGCAGGCAGACTCTCAACCACTGCGCCACCAGGGAAGCCCTGGAGCATTTTTTTCTGTCTCCCAGTGGTGAAGCGATGCACCCAGGGTCACCAAGACAGAAAGTGGCAGCCAGCATTTGAGCAGGGTGGGGGCAGCCTGATGCCCAGCTCTTATCCCACTCATGGAGCAGCTGAAGGTGGCCTGTGTTGCAGGGCCTAGACCCCCATCATCCCTATCTTTCCCCAACATCCAATCTAAGGACAAGCAGAGGGCTTGCTATGACCCAGCTGAGGCCACCAAACCTGCTTCCTTCCCGCCGCTTGCACACGGAGACAGGAGCTGCCCCGCCAGGGAGGGTGTGGAGGGCGGAGCTGACGCCCGTCTCTCGGGACCTGCCTCCCCGGGTCCTAGTATATGCAGGTCACCCTTCACATCCCTGGAGTGATGACTCACCGCTCCCCTCTGCCACAGCCCGATAAAGAACTCAAGCCATTAAGAAATGGAACAAATTACGAAATGGGAGGCACAGGAGAAAGCCGGGATTAAATCAGTTCATTATTTGTAAATCAGAAATGACTCTCCCTCTCACCGGTTCTGGTCTCTCTCTGTCTGTTGGACTTGAAACTGCAACAGCCTCTGACAGGCAGGAGGGCTGGGGCTCAGGACGCTCCGTTCCTCCTGAGTAGGGACCCCACCCAGGGGAGGCGGCCACCTTCAAGCTGGGGCACCAGAGCTGGGCTGGCCCAGGCCACTGTTATTGGCTGGCTGTCGGCTGCTCTCTGGGCTGCAATCTCGCAACCGAGGAGCCGGGCTTATAGGGTGGGCACTGTGGGGCCTGCTGTGCCATAGGCATGGTTCTGATGCCGAAGTGGCTGGGTAGGGCTGAGCTCCAATGGGTATGTCACCTCTGTGGGGTGAGAGGTGTGTCACCTCTTCAGAGCGTATTACATCTTCAGGGTGTGTGTTATCCCTGGTCTGTGACCCACCTTCTGATGGCTGTCTCATGTCTGATGGGGATGTCTCATGACTGAGAGTCCCTTGATGCCTTCCTGTCCCAGCTGGAGACAGGACCAGCCTGGGTCTCTCCCGGGGACTGTCCTGCTTGGAATGGAGCCAGGAAGGAGAGAGACCAGCCAATCCAGTGCCAAGGATGCCAGGGCATCTGTTCCCCAGCCTGGGAGGAGCTCCCCGCCCTGCAGACTACCAACCACAGGAGGAAGCAGCCAGGGCCCTGTCTCAGGAGGGCTGGGAGGCAGGAGGCAGAGACTGGGAGGAGTGTGGAAATGGACACGAGAGAGGTGCCGCCCCCTGCTGGTCACAACTGGGAAAGGCATGGCAATACACGGCCCAGGACAGGGTGTGAGGGAGAAGAAACTTGCCAGTGTTTTTTTTGTTTTTTGGGGTTTTTTGTTGTTGTTGTTGTTGTTGTTTTTTGTTTGTTTGTTTGTTTTTTGCGGTACGCAGGCCTCTCACTGTTGTAGCCTCTCCCATTGCGGAGCACAGGCTCCGGATGCGCAGGCTCAGCAGCCATGGCTCACAGGCCCAGCCACTCCGTGACATGTGGGATCTTCCCGGACTGGGGCACGAACCCGTGTCCCCTGCATCGGCAGGCGGACTCTCAACCACTGCGCCACCAGGGAAGCCCTTGCCAGTGGTTTGTGCAGACATCTGCTTGTTGCTTTCAGTATCACCCCACCTGGAACACTATTTTGATAATGCCTGACTCCTAGGCTATGGGTCAGGGGTTCCCAAATAAGCAGCAGTATTCTGGAACTATTCGTGTGAGGGTGTTTTCCCCTCACCAGAGCTTACTGGGATTGTGCAAACAGTTAGAACTACTCCCCACATCATCCTGACATCTTTTCTGCCTCTAAAGGGTCGGCTGTGTTTTAATGGTGAGTGGAGGGGCAGGGAGGTGAAAGGGGGGGGATCAAACACTCAGCAGTGCACTGGGTCCCTGCCAACAAGAAGTGAGCACGAGTTCTTACCTAACAGCAGTGAGGGTCATTTGCTGCAGGCTGGCCAGGTGCCAGCTGCACCTGTGCTCCCTGGATCCAGCAGTGACCCCATGCTCATTTCACAGATGGAGATACTGAGGACCAGTTAGTGACTTGTCCAAGCAAGGGGCTGAGCCAGGATTTTAACCCAGGTCTGAAGAGCTTCCAAGCGCCTGCTTTTTTCATGTCACCACGCGACCTCTGAATCTGGGCCCATTAGGGAAACCAACGTACTCTTATTCTACGGTGGCCAAAGCAGGCACTGGCAGAGCCCCGTTGGTCTTGCCACACTGTCCTGGCTGTGCTGACATTCTAACTTGGTGGAAGGTGAGATTTTTCCATTTTCTCAGTATCCCATTTCATCTTGTCCACTGTGATTCTCGGATTTGCTCACTTCCCACCCTGCGTCCCTCTTGCTTAACTGTTCCCTGGGTGAAATTCCTGTCTTAGCCAAAAGGGCACTGTTCCTACCGAAGCCAGAAGTCAGGACCTCCTCCCTGCAGCCTCCCTCAGCTCCTTTGCAGCCCGACATCTCAGAATCCACCTGCCTCTGACATGCGGAAACAGGGCCCCGGCCTGTCACTGAACCTCACTGGGACCCCGCAAGCCATCTGACTTGACACTGATTTTTTACAGCTTTGCAAATAGTTGCCTTAGTTCCCTTTCTCTGAATGCATTAGAAAGTTAGAGAAAAAGAAGTCTTTTAAAAATTCCCCAGCTATCTTAATTAACATGCAGAATGCTTTTCTGGCAGTGCACAGGCTGTGTTAAAATGGGAAGCTTCTTCACACAACATATATTTAATCTGTGGCATTCGCGTCCACATGAAATTCAATCAGACATTTTAAGGGAGTTAACGAGGGCTCTCATCGAACTGTGAATAAACGCAGGTGTGATAAGCACACTCCAGCTCCTGAGATGTTTTATCAAGTGATAAAGGTGTGGAGTAGAGTGGGGTTGAAGGACAAACTTTAATTCTAATTCTGCGCATTGTCAAAGGGGGTAAGAGAATTTACTGGACAACGCTGGTGCAATCTAATGACCCATTGCCTCTCAAAAATCAATTGTGCTTGCTCATTTGTTCTGTTGCTGAGAACTCTAATTCGGGCCTGCTATGTGTCAGGCACGGGGGAGGCAGTGACTGGTGAATGATGTGGTTCCTGTCTCCGCCTGCCTGGAACTCACATTGTAATCGGGCGAGACAGACAGTAAGTACGTAAGCAAGTGCAAGCAGTAATTTCCAGTTGGGTTAAATAGCAGAGCAGGTGAGATGGTATTCAGGTAAGGCATCTGCGAGGCATATTTGAGGTAAGGCCTAAAGCATGAGGAAGGGCCCTTCATGCAAAGAGGGAACAGCTCATGCCAAGAAGGACCAGCATTTGGTTGGAGAGGTAAGCCTTTCAGCTTCTCCTGTCTTCTTTCCAAGTAAAGGTTACATCTGCTACAGATCAGTGGGGAAAGGATGATTTGGTTGCTGCTGTGAGGACGGTAGCTCACCCACAGGGAGAAAGATAAAGCTGCATCCCACATCACACACAACAGGGAACACCTGACAGGTCCAAGGCTTCACTCAGTGTGAAAGCTTGCAGAAATATGGAGTTATTGGGAAAGAAAGGAGCAGAATATCTTTGTGTTGTTGGAATGAGGAGGCCAGATCTCTTAACATAATCCAAAAAGCACAACCTTCAGATGAAAATTGGATGCATTTAACTACATCAAAAGTAAGTATTTTGTTCAAAAAAAAAAGAAAAAAAAACTTTAGACAGAGCTAACAGCTGGGTGAAGACGTGGAAAAGATTTTGCATTGTCTAAAATGAAGGGATTAATCAGGGGAATGCAAATCAAAACCACAATGAGATATTCCCTCACACCCGTTACAATGGATATTCTCAAAAAGACACTAACAAGTGTTGGTGAGGGTGTGCAGAAAACGGGATCCTTGTGCACTGTTGTTAGGAATGTAAGTTGGTGCAGCCAGTGTGGAAAACAGTATGGAGGTTCCTAGAAAAAAATTAAAGCAGAACTACCATATGATCCAGCAATTCCACTTCTGGGTATTTATCCAAAGAAAATGAAAAACGCTAATTCAAAAACATATATGCACCCCTATGCTCATTGCAGTATTATTTGCAATAGCCAAGATATGGTAGCAACCTAAGTGTCCATCAATAGATGAATGGATAAAGAAGATGTCGTATATATATACAACGGAATATTACTCAACCATAAAAAAAAATGAAATCTTGCCATTTGCAAAACTCAGATAGACTTAGAAGGTATTATGCTAAGCAAGTATGTCAGACAGAAAAAGACAAATACTGCATGTTTTATACATGGAATCTTGAAAACAAAACAAGTGAACAAACAAAACAAAACAGAAGCGGACTCACAGATACAGAGAACAAACCGCTGGTTGCCAGAGGGGATGGATGTGGGAGTTGGGTGAAACAGGTGAAGGAGATTAAGAAGTACAAACATTCAAAATGGCTTAAAGACTTAAATATAAGACACGACACCATAAAACTCCTAGAAGAGAACAGAAGCGAAACATTCTCGGACATAAATTATATCAGTGCTTTCTTAGGTCAGTCTCCCAAGGCAATAGACATAAAAGCAAAAATAAACAAATGGGACCTAGTCAAACTTATAAGGTTTTGCACAGCAAAGGAAACCATAAACAAAATGAAAAGACAACCTATGGACTGGGAGAAAATATTTGCAAATGATGTGACTGTCAAGGGATTAGTCTCCAAAATTTACAAACAGCTCATGTGGCTTAATATCATCAAAGCAAACAACCCAATCAAAAAATGGGCAGAAGACCTAAACAGACATTTCTCCAAAGAAAACACACAGATGGCAAATAGGCACATGAAAAGATGCTCAACACTGCTAATTATTAGAGAAATGCCAATCAAAACTACAATGAGGTACCAATTCACACCAGTCAGAATGGCCATCATCAAAAAGTCTACAAATAACAAATACTGGAGAGGGTGTGGAGAAAAGGGAACCCTCCTACGCTGTTAGTGGGAATGTAAATTGGTACAACCATTATAGAGAAAGGTATGGAGGCTCCTTAAAAAACTAAAACTAGAGCTACCATATGATCCTGAAATCCCACTCCTGGGCATATACCCTGATAAAACCATAATTTGAAAAGATACATGCACCCCAATTTTCATTGCAGCACTATTTACAATAGCCAGGACATGGAAGCAACCGAAATGTCCATCGACAGATGAATGGATAAAGAAGATCTGGAACATACACACAATGGAATATTACTCAGCCATAAAAAAGAATGAAATAATGTCATTTGCAGCAACATGGATGGACCTAGAGATTATCATACTGAGTGTAGTAAGTCAGACAGAGAAAGACAATATCATATGATATCACTTATATGTGGAATCTTTAAAAATGGTACAATTGAACTTATTTACAAAACAGAAATAGAGTCACAGATGTAGAAAACAAACTTATGGTTACCAGGGGGAAAGGGGGGTGAGGGATAAATTGGGAGATTGGGATTGACGTATACACACTACTATATATAAAATATATAGCAAATAAGGACCTACTGTATAACACAGGGAACTCTTCTCAATACTCTGTAATGACCTATATGGGAAAAGAATCTAAAAAAATAGTGGATATATGTATATTTATAACCGATTCACTTTGTTGTACAGCAGAAACTAACACAACATTGGAAATCAAATATATTCCAATAAAAAATTTTTTTAAAGATACATGCACCCCAATGTTCATAGCAGCACTATTTACAATAGCCAAGACATGGAAGCAATCTAAATGTTCATCAACAGATGAATGGATAAAGAAGATATGGTATATATACACTATGGAATACTATTCAGCCATAAAAAAGAATGAAATAATGCCATTTGCAGCAACGTGCATGTACCTAGAGATTATCATACCAAGTGAAGTAAGTCAGAGAAAGATAAATATCATGATATCATTTATATGTGGAATCTAAAATATGACAGAAATGAACTTATCTATGAAGCAGAAACAGACTCACAGACATAGAAAACAAACTCATGGTTACCAAAGGGGAAAGGGGGTGTGGAAGGGATAAATTAGGAGTTTGGGATTAATGGATACAAACTACTATATATTAAATAGATAAACAACAAGATCCTGCTGTATAGCACAGTTACAATATCCTGTAATAAGCCATAATGGAAAAGAATATGAAAAAGAATATGTATATATGTATAACTGAAATCACTTTGCTGTACACCAGAAACTAACACAAAGTTGTAAACACCACTATACTTAAATAAAAAATAAAGAGGTACAAACATCCAGTTATAAAATAAATAAGATATGGGGATGTAATATAGTTACATGAATATAGTTGATAATATCGTAATAACTTTGTATGGTGATGGATGGTTACTAGACTTATTGTGGCAATCAATTCATAGTGTATATAAATGTCAAATCACTATTCTGTACACGTAAAACTAATAATGTTGTAGGTCAAGTATACTTCAATTTTAAAAAATAAAATAGGGGCTTCCCTGGTGGCACAGTGGTTGGGAGTCCGCCTGCTGATGCAGGGGACGCGGGTTCGTGCCCCGGTCCAGGAGGATCCCATGTGCCACAGAGCGGCTGGGCCCGTGGGCCGTGGCCGCTGGGCCTGTGCGTCCAGGGCCTGTGCTCGGTGGCGGGAGGGGCCACGGCAGTGAGGGGCCCAGGTACCACAAGAAAAAAAAAAAGTAAAATAAAATGAAGGGGTTAATATTTATTTAGAATAAGAGTTGGCAAATTACAACCCACAGGGCCAAGTCCAGCAGGTTGCCTGTTTTTGTAAATAAGGTTTTACTGGAACACAGCTATGCCTGTCCATTTATGAATTGTCTGTAGCTGCTCTGTGCTATATCAGCAGAGTTGAGAAGTTGTGACAGACCATGCAGCCTACAAAGCCTGACATATTTAATATCTAGCCCTTTACAGAAAAAGTTTGTTGACCCTGATCTAGAATATGGAGGGAATGGGCAAAACATACACGAGGAAAATTTGCCAAGTCTATAAATAGGTAATTCACTGGAGAAGAAATGAACTGGCTGACTATCCATGATAAAATGAGCATTCTGTCTGGAATTCAAAAGAGTGCAAATTAAAGCAATAATGAGATTAGGAAGGGAGGTAATACCAAGTGCTGGTGAAGATGTCAAAAAGTAAGAACCCTTGAGCCATCTGGTTAGAACGTAAAGTCGTGTGACCTTTCACAGAGCATCTGACTGCATTTGGTTGAGCCACATGAAGTTGCTGATATTGAACCTGAGGAGTTCCTAGGAAAGCCTCCTGAGCCCTGTGCCCTGAGCCCTGGACAACAATATCATGTGTGAACATTATTGTCTGTCCAACCTGCATGAAGCTCCCCTGCGCCCACTTCTAGGAGCACCCTGATGTGCTCTTCATGTATTCCCCCTAGGGAAGCAGACCCCATCCCCAGCTCCAGGATTGGGCTAGATGGGTTCAGAAATGGGCACATGGCCAAATTCAGGCCACTGAGATTCAAAGCAAGGTTTGTCAGCATATTTGGGGGAAGTTTACCTTACTCTGCTGAAAAGGCTTCCTGAATCAGTTCTGTATTACTCTCTTCCCTCGAATGTGCGCTGTAGATGGGCTGCCTGGAGCATTCTGGGCTTTACCTCTTCTTAAACAGAAGATAATGCCAATACCTGGAAGAGGGTGAAGCAAAAAGAACCCCAGGAATCAGAGTTGGGACTCAGACTAAGTTAACACTAAAGCCCACCCATCCCCTGGGCTTCTAGATGAGTGATCCCGAAATTATTTAAGCTGGTTTGTGTTAGGTTCTCTTATGTGTAGCTCAAGACATCCTAACTCATAGAAATTATTTGGGAGCTGTAGGGATTTGAGAGGCAAGGGAGTGGTTAGAGCCTCTTGGGGATGCTAATGAATAACTGGTGACTAGGGGACCCTAGAGAGCTCCAGGATGGGGGTTGGTGGCCAGAAAGACCAGCTGTGATTAGAGGGCTGGAGCTTTCAGCCCCACCCGCTAACCTCCAGGAAGGAGAAAAGAGCTGGAGATTAAGTTCAATCACCAGGGAATTCCATGCTTTCACTGCGAGGGCCCGGGTTCGATCCCTGGTTGGAAAACTAAGATCCTGCAAGCCACGCGATGCAGCCAAAAAAAAAAAAAGTTCAATCACCAATGACCAATGATTGAATCACTCGTGCCCACTTAATGAGACTTCCACAAAAACCCCTAAATGATGTGGTGGAGAGCTTCCAGGTGGGCGAACACAGTGAGGTCCTGAGAGGGTGGTGGCCCAGAGAGGGTGTGGAGCCCCTGAACCTCCTTTTCCCCCATTCCTTGCCCTGTGCATCTTTTCCATTTGGCTATTCCTGAGTTGTAGCCTTTATAATAAACCAGTAAGAGTAAGTAAAGCACTCTCCTGTGCATCATTCTAGCAAACTGTCAACCTGAGGGGGGTCATGGCATCCTCTACATTTGTAGTAGGCCAGGCAGAAGTGTGGGCGGCCTGGATACCCCATTTGAAGTTGGCCTCTGAAGTAAGGGCAGTCTTGTGGAACTGAACCCTTAAGCCTGGAGTCTGGCTCTGGGGAGTCAGTGTCAGAATTGAATGAATTGTTGGACACCCAGCTGGTGTTGGAGAATTGTAGAATCGGTGTTGGAAAAAATACAGTGCATTTGGTTTCAGGAGAAAGGCCATCACACCACCTTCAAGAAAGGGGACGGGTTGGTACACTCATCAATCAGTCATGGCTGTGGGCTGCCCTGAGGAGGAAGACCTAACTGTCCCCGCCCCAGGTGAGGTGTTTCCCATCAGCCGTGGACAATTCTGGAGGAGGGCAGCTGTGAATTCTCAGCTTCCAGTGCTCAAGCACCTGGGGGATGAATGCACTGGCCCAGAGAAAGTGTTCTGGATGGGACACTGAAACTGAGCAGGGTACTGTGGGGCTCCTGGGCATGGAAGTCTTTCTGTGTCCCCTGTTTCTTGTTTGTAGGGAACAGACTCCAGCCTCCATGACCTTCCCTGAGTTCCAAAGGGCAGATTCGAACAGTTGCTAATCAGGGAAGGGCAGGGATACAGAGACAAAGAAGGAGCAGCCAAGAAACAATAGTGCAGGCTTGGGGTAGGGTCTTGGTTCCAACTCAAGGGATACACATAACAATATCTTTGAGCTCTTTACAGAACTAACACCCCCAACAAATGGAAGATGTCAGCATTCTTCATTCCAGAGAAGACCACCTGATGCCAGATTAAAGGAACCAGAGAAGCTCCTCAAGAGACTACCTGAAGCCAGATTAAAGGAGTATAGGCCCTGCACACACGCTGATCCTTCTCAGCAACCCCACCCTTGAACCACTGTTATAAAACTCTTCACCAAATCCTCCCGGGTTGGGACACACAGTTTTTGAGGCAGAAGCCCTCTGTGCACCCCTTTGCCTGGCAAAGCAACAAAGCTACTCTTTCTACTTTACCCAAAACTCTGTCTTTGAGGTTTGATTTGGCACCAGTGCACAGAGGCCAAGTTTTCAGCATCTGTACCAACAGCATCCAGTATAGTCAGTATAGCCAACTATCCCTCTGAGAAGCTACTGAAGGAAGTGACAAGAGGAACCAGTGGCAAAGCCTGTAGCCAAAACAAGGAGAACACAGCAGTAGATCAGGAGACAGGACTGTTGGCCATGGAGGGACAAGGACGCCATGGCAGCTGTCAGTGTGGCAGAATGTCAACGTGCATTGTCACATCTGGAGCTTGTCATCCAGGGATGCCAGAGTGGACAGAACCAGATGCCATCCTTACCACCATCAAGGCCTGGACACCGTCACCCCAGCACTCTCCCTGGGGGCAAGGGGGTAGAGAAAAAGCCCTGAATTGACTAAAATTTTTTCACCACCTAGATGGGACTCCAGGGTAGAAACCAGAAATAGTTAAAGAAAGTTACATTGGTTTGCCCACTGGGTGATCTGCAGTCACCACATGTGCTCCTAGCTAAAACATGAAAGAATGTCATTAACAGGACAACACTATTAGCTAGTTCATTAATCATGGTCATTTTCACACTTCCATTGTCAACTACAATCCTGGTGGTTTGAACTGAGGCCTCTCTACTTAATTACAGTGTTTATCAATTAGCAGTTCATCCCCTACCCTGGGCCTACCCTGGCTTTCAGTAAAAGATAAAGTGCTTGGATTTCACAACTGTTCTTTGTAGGGGTCCCCCTCCTTTTGGGCAAAGAGCCATGTTTAGTGTTACCAGGGCAATCATGTGTTGCTGAGTGAACAGGACCATTTTCAATGATGTTGCTAATGGCTTGGCCTTGTCTATGAACCCAAGGTGATTTCGAGCATCAGGGATTTCCAGGTGCCTCACGGGGCAGCTGGGAGGCCGTTAACCTCAGTTTTCTCATCTGTACAATGGGGATAATAATAGAAAATTCCTCAAAAACTGAAATGACAAAATGCACGTAAAGTGGCTAGGAAAGGGCTTGGCATGTAGCTAGCACTCAGTTAATGTTAGGTATTAATATATTGTATGTTAAATATTTTTTCTTTTAGAGATATAGTTGATGTACAATATTATATAAGTTACAGGCATACAACATAGTGATTCACAATTTTTAAAGGTTATACTCCATTTATAGTTATTATAAAATATTGGCTATATTCCCTGTGTTGTACAATATATTCTTGTAGCTTATTTATTTTATACATAATAGTTTGTACCTCTTAATCCCCTACACTCCCTTCCCTCTCTCCATAGGTAACTACTAGTTTGTTCTCTATATCTGAGTCTGTTTCCTTTTTGTTATATTCACTAGTTTGTTGTATTTTTTAGATTCCACATATAATTGATATCATACAGTATTTCTTTCTCTGTCTGACTTAGTTCACTTAGCATAATGCCCTCCCAAGTCCATATGTTAAATATTTTAAAAACTTTTATTGATGCACCCTTACAGAAAAGCGCACATATCATAAATGTATGACTTGATGAATTTCCCCAAACAGGACACACCAGACAACTGAGGAAACATTGCCAGGGCCCCAGAAGCCCCTTCCCACATCCCTTATGTTAGTACACCACCACGATGGTAACACTGTCCTGATTTCTCATAACGTAGACTGGGTTTTGCCAGGTTTTGTATTTATATAAATAGACTCACATTGGGTGTACTTTTTGTGCCTGTCTTCTTTCACTCCACACCATGTGCCATTCATTCACGTTGTGTATAATTGTACTTCATTCATTTTCATTGTATTATACTGTGCCACTGTGTCAATATACCACAATCTGGTTATACTTTCTTTGGTTTTATGGGCTTTGAGGTTGAAGGTGACTATGAATAAAGCTGCTATGGATATTCTTGCCAGAGTCTTGTTTTTCTGTTAACTTTTTGGGATCATTGTACATCCACATGCAGTTGTAAGAACTTATACAGAGAGACCTGGTGTGCCTTTTACCCAGGTTCCCTTGGTGAGAACATCTTGCAAAACTACAGTACAATATCATAACCAAGATATTGGCATTGATATAATCCACTGTGGACCTGGTTCAGGCTTCCCCAGTTTTATTTGTACTCATTTGTATGTTGAGTTCTACATGCTTTTTGTAATTTTTATTTTCATTTTATTTTATTTTTATAAATTTATTTATTTATTTTTGGCTGCATTGGGTCTTCGTTGCTGTGCCCAGGCTTTCTCTAGTTGCGGCGAGCAGGGGCTTCTCTTGTTGCAGTGCATGGGCTCTAGGCGCAGGGGCTTCAGTAGTTGTGGCACGCAGGCTCAGTCGTTGTGGCTCGCGGGCTCTAGAGCACAGGCTCAGTAGTTGTGGCACACGGGCTTAATTGCTCCACGGCATGTGGTATCTTCCTGGACCAGGGCTCGAACCTGTGTCCCCTGCATTGGCACGTGGATTCTTAACCACCATGCCACCAGGGAAGTCCCAACACTTTTTAAAATTTTTGTCCACACCGTGTGACTTGCAGGATCTTAGTTCCCCAACCAGGGACTGAACCCAGGGCCATGGCAGTAAAAGCACTGAATCCTAACCACTGGACCACCAGGGAATTCTGGTGTTCTACACACTTTTTATCACTCATGTAGGTGTACTTGCCACCAGTCAAGACACTGAACATTTCTGTCACCAACAGCCCATGAGGAACACATGAGCAACCTTGACAGTGAATCACATGTTGATGGCAACTTTGTGAGAGATCCAGAGCCACCCAGCCAGGCCACCCTGGATTCCTAACTCTCAGAAACTGTGGGAGATAATGTTTTGTGGTTTTAAGCTAAATATTGAGGTAATTTGTTTTACAGAAATAGATAACGAGTACAAATACCTACATCAGACCCTGTAGATCTCTGAGCCTCACCTTGGGCGTAGAACCTGCCTTGTACAAACTCCTCCAGGCAATTCAATCACTACTTTGCCACTAACTTCACTCCATTTATTTCACCCTTTGTCCCAGCCTAAAAAGTGGGTATAATCATGCCTACTTAGGAATGTTTTTGTTTTTGCTTTGTTTGATGTTTGGGTTAGGGATGACGTACATACAGCAGGGTAGCAGGCCCCCCTTGGTGCCCCGTCCATATCTCCTCACCACTTCAGGGCACACCTGGCAGGTGGTGTGAGACTGCAAGTCCCTGCACTGCTTTGTGGGAAACCTTTCTCTTGCCTAGAGCTCATTTTGCTGCCTCAGCAGCAAGCCTGAATTGCTGGGGATTTGACACCCTCCCTGCCTCCCCAGCCAACGACTGACAGCAAATGTTGTATAAACATCCTGGCTCCCTTACCTCTCTGGTAGGATGGCTCTGAGTCCCACAAGTCTCCAGCAGAATTAAGTCACCCTCACGTAGAGTGGTAACTTGATGGATAATACAATGCCTCCCCTTACCCGATCACACCCTATAAGCATTGTCTTCACGGCCCAAATAAACTACTCCCACCCATGTCCTTGTCTCAGGGTCCGCTCCAGGGAGAGGGAAACTAGGACAAGTACCTCACAGAGTGTCGCCACATAGTATGTGCTCAGTTAATGCTTTTGACTATATTTAAACAACTGCATGTCTGATTGGTTAAAAGGACATGGGAGAAAATTTCCACACTAATGACAAACTGAGGTATTTGCAGTGTCGAAAATCTAAAGATACCTATCCAGACTCTCAAATATACAGTTGGTTACAAACCAACAACTATAACACCACCACCAATTTTAAGAGGAAACAAAGTGGTAATCAAGCAATACACAGGAGGGGAGACCAAACAGCCAACAAGTATGTGAAGAGTAGTTCCAGGTCAGCAGTGATCAGAGGAATTCAAATTCAAACAAGAGGTCCTCTCACACCCAGCAGAGAGGCTAAGTTAGAAATGTGGGGAGGTGGGAACCCTGCACTGCTGGGAGGGGAAAGCTGTAATCACCTCTCTGGACAGCTTGCAGGCAGCATTTAGCAAAATGCAGAATCCATTGTCTCCATCACCCAGCAATCCCACTCCTGGGCATGTAAGTCCCAGGGAAATTCTCACATAGTACCAGGTGGTTTATCACGGTGTTTGATTTGGAGGATTGGGGATTTGGAGGCAGGCTGGTAAACTGTGACCTGGGGAAATGGATAAGTAACTAGGTCCCCACCCCTAACGGGACACAGACCCCAGAGCTCCCAGGGGAACAGAGTCAATTGGGAGCCTGCCCTCTGTGGGATGTCGTTTGATGCCACACATTGCACCCCTGCCCAGCTCCCTCCCTGCCGGGTCCCACTTCCCTGGCCTCTCCTGGGTTTTCCTGGGAGCATTTCCCAGTGAAACACTGCATGCAAAGGCTCTACTTCTGAAGAACCAGATCTGGGACATCCCTTGGCTGTAAGTGCCAGAGCCTGAGTTCAAATTCAGGTTCAACTATTCACTGTGTAAACTGCCTCAAACAGAGCACCACCCCAGCAGAAACAATGACAACAATATAACAGCAAACCCCCATATGGACGGCAGACCTAAACTAGAACCCTTGCCAATGCCTAGAACTCTCGCCAGTGCTGGCTGTGAGAGTCTCCGCCCGCAGGCCGCCTGGAGCTTTAACACCGCTCGGGGAGTCCTGCAGACAGACAGATGCTGGTGTGTCTTCCTCGGACAATATGCCCGGCATAATTACGGTAGAGAAAGTTGCTAGAGTTTTGGAAGCTAGGGAGGCTTTCCTTAGCCTAGTGATTATTTTTTTCTTTCAAACCTCTCTTGCGAAGAGTGTAAGTTAATTCATCAGCCTAAAGTTCTGTGCTAGATTCCGTTGCTCCCTCTCCTGCAGCCAAAGGAAAGTGTGCAGCTTTTTTTTAAATTAATTATTTATTTATTTTTAACATCTTTATGGGAGTAGAGTGTGCGTCTGTGATGTGCGTGAATTAACATCTTCTACAGGTCCTCCCACTCACCAACAGAAGGAAAACGATACCCACGAGGCACTTGCTGTTCATACCTTTTTTTTTTTTTTTTTTTTTTTTTCTGTACGCGGGCCTCTCACTGCTGTGGCCGCTCCCGTTGCGGAGCACAGGCTCCGGACGCGCAGGCTCAGCGGCCATGGCTCACGGGCCCAGCCGCTCCGCGGCATGTGGGATCTTCCTGGACCGGGGCACGAACCCGTGTCCCCTGCATCGGCAAGCGGACTCTCAACCACTGCGCCACCAGGGAAGCCCTGTTCATACCTTCTTGCACCAAAGCGGTGCTGAAGCAAAGGCCAGAGCAGAGAGAGCTTATTCCCTGTCTCACCATTTTTGGGGAAATTATCCCAGAATAGGGAAAACAAAATAGCACCCTTGTTATTATAACCTTATGTTGAAAAGAAAGGAATGTGTCTGGTGACTGTCACCATGGACCTGAAAATCCACCTACCCAGTCTTCCTTAGAAATGCTGGATCCATGAATTTGAGGAACGGCGCTCACTTAACCCTGCCCCTGCCCTCCAACTCTCCCCCAGCCCACACCCCTGCCCCACCGCACTCTCCACGCACAGCCAGAGAACTTTTGTGGAAAGGCTTTGAAGGTGGCTCCTGAGTAAGATGATGTAGGGATTATGTGAGGGAAGGGGACCTCAGAGATTGGCTGAAGTAAAGAGAAGAGTTTAGAACATTCTTTATTTTACTTGGGGGGAAATTCTACTGTGCAGAACTAAAGCCACATTCTAGGTTCCTCTTTCCTCCGGCTGACTCAGAAGCAAGCACCTTTCAGAGGCACAGGGCTTCCTTCAAGAGCAGTTACCATCACAGATTTGCTTCACTGGTGGAGATTTGCATAAAGAACAAACTTCAACCAGACAGACCCCTGATCTGGCCTTGCTTACACACGTTGAGTACTTTGTTTGCTTCCCAAATACTTCTTGTTCTCATCCCTCCGTGAACATGATGGGACTACACTCCTGGGCCCCTCTGGTTGTTTGAGGACACGTGACCAATTCTAGCCAATAAGTTGCAAGTGAAAGTGACATTTAATTGCCAATGCAAGGTCCTCCAGAGCCCTCTTTTCTCCCTGGTGTGATGACTAGCGATGTTCAACATGGCGGTGCTTCCTTTAGACTTTGATTCCTGAATGACCTCTATGAGCAGAGTCTTCCCATATCTATAATGACCCACAGTGGACATGTGAATAAGAAACTAATCTTAACTTTTTTTTAAACATCTTTATTGGAGTATAATTGCTTTACAATTCTGTGTTAGTTTCTGCTTTATAACAAAGTGAATCAGCTATACATATACATATATCCCCATATCCCCTCCCTCTTGTGTCTCCCTCCCACCCTCCCTATCCCACCCCTCTAGGTGGTCACAAAGCACCAAGCTGATCTCCCTGTGCTATGCAGCTGCTTCCCACTAGCTATCTGTTTTACATTTCGTAGTGTATATATGTCCACGCCACTTTCTCACTTCATCCTGGCTTACCCTTCCCCCTCCCCATGTCCTCAAGCCCATTCTCTACATCTGCATCTTTATTCCTGTCCTGCCCCTAGGTTCATCAGAACCTTTTTTTTTTTTTTTTAGATTCCATATATGTGTTAGCATATGGTATTTGTTTTTCTGACTTACTTCACTCTGTATGACAGACTCTAGGTCCATCCACCTCACTACAAATAACTCAATTTTGTTTCTCTTTATGGCTGAGTAATATTCCATTTTAAGTCACTGGGTTTTTGGGGTTCTTTGTTACTGTGGCTTAACCAAGCCTGTCCTGACTGATACACCCTGTAATCTGTAGTTTAGATAACTAAATTCAATGGCAGTTGATGCTGTATTTCCTAAAGAATGTAGATAAATTATAACTAAATATGTAATAATAGGGAGATATCCTTAGGAAAAATGTCTATCAACAAATGGGAGGGCATTCCCTGGAGATCCAGTGGTTAGGACTCTGTGCTCTCACTGCCAAGGATCCAGGTTTGATCCCTGGTCAGGGAAATAAGATCCTACATGACATATGGCATGGCCAAAAATTTTTTTTTTTAATTTTAAGAATGAGAAAAAAAAAAGAAGGGCAAAAACTGATGTCAGATTATATTAAAAGATAAAAGCAGGCAACCTGAAGGGACAGAATTTGCCATGTGGATGAATTTTACCAAGGATCTGGCTGGCTCCAGAGGTGTCTCTATTGGGAGGAGGATTTGGGCAATAAAAACACCAACACAGGTTATATTGCCCAAATGTTGGAGACCCAGAGAAGGAAGGAACAGTGTAAAATTGCTACCAACAGAGCTACGGCACCTCCTTTGCTGTTACCAGCAGGAGTCAACCAGTCAACGTCACTCAGAAAATTAGCACAGTGAGAAAGACACGATTATATGATACTCATTTTCCCTTTGTTTGTTATTAATGAAATCCTAGTTTTGTCCTGATTAGCAATGGTTTCTATTTAAAAACACTCCTTTTTCCAGACTCCCTTGCAGCTAGAGATGGTCAGGAGACCAATTCTAGCCAATAGGATGTAAGGTAAAGGGTACCAGATGGAAATTCCAGGAAAGCTATCATTTCCCTAAGGGGACAGACCCAGGTAGCTCATGCTTTCTCATTTTGCCCTTCCTCCTAGCAGAAACAGGAAGTGATGCGCAGACATGCTGCATCCTGTGAGCATAAGGATAAAAGTCACAGACGCAAAAGAGTGGGGCAGAAAGATGAAGCAAGCCTGGGTCTCTGGCAGCAGCACTGTGGAGCTGCCACATCATCCAGTACTTCCTCCTGAGGAGGAAGGAACAGTGTAGAGAGAAAGCCGATTCCTGCATGCTTATGCTACCCAGGCAGGTATCTGTTACACACAACTGAACTCACTCCTGACCAGTACACCTGGGAAACCCCAATTCACAGCTAGGAGCTGACCCACAAATGTGTCTTGTTTGACCAGCACAGTGTTTGAAGTAATGGTATTTAAAAAGTGGAACCTAGGGGCAGCAAAGGAATAAAGACTCAGACGTAGAGAATGGACTTGAGGACACGGGGAGGGGCAAGGGTAAGCTAGGATGAAGTGAGAGAGTGGCGTGGACATATCTACACTACCAAACGTAAAATAGATAGCTAGTGGGAAGCAGCCGCATAGCACAGGGAGATCAGCTTGGTGCTTTGTGACCACCTAGAGGGGTGGGATAAGGAGGGTGGGAGGGAGACACAAGAAGGAGGGGATATGGGGATATATGTATGCATATGGCTGACTCACTTTGTTGTACAGCAGAAATTAACACAACATTGTAAAGCAATTATACTCCAATACAGATGTTTTTTTTAAATAAATAATAATAAAAATTAAAAGTGGAGAACTGCATTCAAAATCCAGATTTCTGGGGCTTCCCTGGTGGCGCAGTGGTTGAGAGTCCGCCTGCCGATGCAGGGGACACGGGTTCATGCCCCGGTCCAGGAGGATCCCACATGCCGTGGAGTGGCTGGGCCCATGAGCCATGGCCGCTGAGCCTGCATGTCCGGAGCCTGTGCTCCGCAATGGGAGAGGCCACAACAGTGAGGGGCCCGCGTACCGCAAAAAAAAAAAAAAAAAAAAAATCCAGGGCTTCCCTGGTGGCACAGTGGTTGAGAGTCCGCCTGCCGATGCAGGGGACGCGGGTTCGTGCCCCGGTCCGGGAAGATCCCACATTCTGTGCAGTAGCTGGGCCCGTGAGCCATGGTCGCTGAGCCTGCCTGTCCGGAGCCTGTGCTCCGCAACGGGAGAGGCCACAACAGTGAGAGACCCGCGTACTGCAAAAAAAAAAAAAAAAAAAAAAAAAAAAAAATCCAGATTTCTGGCTTCTTCTGAAAACCTAAAGAGTATGGAAATTTTTGGCTTATATTCCTCCACAGCTGAGCAGTCCTCCTGCTCCTATGACCCCTTCTAACTTAGGGGA
Organism: Mesoplodon bidens; assembly: GCF_964165515.1. Classification (NCBI taxonomy): domain Eukaryota; kingdom Metazoa; phylum Chordata; class Mammalia; order Artiodactyla; family Ziphiidae; genus Mesoplodon; species Mesoplodon bidens. Next base: position 47,163,754 of record NC_138172.1, on the reverse strand, counting down.
GGCACCATATCATCACCCCTGAGCTGATTTTCTCACAAATCCCCCAGACCTGTTTCCTCTACTATGTTATGTGTGTGCTCCCAGCAGCCACAGGAGCTGGTGAGCCTTGGGTAGCAAAGAACCCGGGTTAGCTGTCCATCTTGGTTTGGACCCCTGATCTCAGTCAGTTATTCAACATCTGAGCCTCTGTTTCCTAACACACATAATAATACCTACCAGAAGGGATGGTGTGGGGTTAAAGGAGAAAATGTGAAAGCATTTCACATGTTATCTGCTATTTTAAATAAATCACATCGCAGCTCCTCAATAAATATGAGTTCCTGTCCCCTCCTCTGTAGGTTTTAGACACCAATCTTCCCACGAGTGAGTAACTCAAGGATGTGATTGCGCAGGGATTAAACACACCAGATGTCCCTTTTGGGGGTGACACCCCTAATTTGGTGACTACATTCAGCCTCAGATTTCTGACTTACAGGAGGGCTCCCTGGCAGAAGCTGCCTTACAAACATCAGAGTTGGAGTCTGAAAACTTCAGTTCAGTGAACATGGGCCTGATGTGACCCAAGGGTCCTCCTTCTGGCCCCCCCCTTCCACCCTGGGACATTTGTCTGTGTCCCTTGTCCATCATGGTCTCCTAGGGTTGAATGGTTTTTGCTAATCCAGGGCTGCACCCCTTTCTCTGCCCTTCCTAAGCCAGATGAGGCTGGGGGTTGGAGTTAAGTTGAGGTGGGAGAGTAGGGGAAGAGGAGACGGGGTACAAACAGACAGTGGCTGACCGAGGGGCACAGTCACGGCATCAGGCGGGAGGTTCCGAGGGTCCCTAACTCTCGTCCCCACCTCCCCAACTCCCACCACTGCATCTGTGACACACTGTGTCCTCACAGCCTCCAGTCCGGTCCCCGGTGTAAAGCCACCCCTAACCTCCCCGCCTCTCCTGACTCAGAGAACCCCGGCATGGCGCCTTCAGGAGTTAACCAGCCTCCATCCTGACTAGATCCTACTTCTCCCTTGCTGGGTGGGTCACCCTCAAGCTACCAGTGCCCAAGCCCACACTTGTGCCTCCTAAATAATATTTTTCTCCACAGAAACCTTCTCCCTACAGCCGCAAAGACATATTTGCACTTGAATAGCACCACGTGGGAAAGCTTTCACACCAGCAGGACCAGAGAGTGCCGTTTATGGTTGGACTCGGGAACCACACAACTCCACTGAGGGCCCCCTGACCCCCTAGCGGTGACTGCCCAGAGGGGTGAGGGGGCCTCAGAGGCTGCCTCTGACCCTGGTACCAATGAGACCAAAAAGTCAGGATCTCAGGCCTGTCCACCAGTCCCACTCCTGGAAGTGGAGGGGCAGGTGGCATTGGGAAGTGGGGAGAAATGATTCCCGCCCCCCCATCCAGCTGGCAGAACGGGGGCTCATTCCTCTGAATCCCAGGGTGGAGGCAGTCAGCAGCTGTGATTGCTCACAAGCACCAGAGCTGCAGGCACAGCCTTCCTTACCCAGGCTCCAGCCCTGTGCAGAACTGGGCAATTTGTAGTCCTCACTGAAGGTTTTTGGTAAGAGATTTAGGCCAGTTACTAATTAGCCATAAATCCTAAGAAATCCCATGATCTGTAATATCGAAGTTTCCCTGGAGACCCTCTGTATTGCTTTTTGCCACAGCCAGGAACTATGACATTTCTTTGTGAAACCCCACCTATGTAAGATACACAGACAGATAAAATTGAAAACAAACATGCTGACCGCCATTTACTGAATTTTTCTGTGTGTGTTAAATATTTACACGATTTCCTCGTACATAACTTGAAACTTCTTCACACTTCTCATAACTTCTCCCAACAGGAAGGGCTGGCCGCTCCCATCCACACCCCAACGCCAATGCCCAGGGTGACCCCTGCTACCTCTATGTGTGCCAGGCAGCCACGTGCACCCGTTCACTCTTTCACTTGTTCACTGCACACTTCTAACTCTGTGCTATTTTCCAGATGTTGGAGGAAAACGCTATGAACAAGACCAACAGAAAAACTAGCCCCAGGGATCTTCTCCATGGGTAGAGAGAAAAAATGACGACCTTCAAAGAGCGATGAGGGCTATAAGGGAAACAAGCAGGTGCAGGAGGAACTGTGGGCAGAGCGGGGAGGGTCTCTCTGACCTTGAAGCGTGTCTCTTCAAGGTGACCTTTCCTTCCCTCACTCTTTGAAGCAAGAAAGACTTACTGAGCATGTACTCTCTGCTGGGCATTTGGCCCTGGGGATACAGGATGAAGAAAAGAGGCCAGAACACCTGCCCTTGTGGTGCTTGCATTCTGGTAGGACAGACAGAAAAATGAAATAGAAACTTTGTCAGATAGGATGAGTGTGGTGAAGGACCACAGAGGAGGGAACAGGAGGGGATGTGCAGCTGAACAAAATGTCCATCGATGGATGAATGGATAAAGAAAATGCAGTGCATATATACAATGGAATATTACATTATTCAATATTATTAAAAAGAAGGAAACCCCGCCAGTTGCCACAACACGATGCATTTAGCAGATATTATGCTAAGTCAATTAAGCCAGACCGAGAAAGGCAAATACTGCCTGCTACTACTTACATAAAGAATGTAAAAAAAAAGAAAGGCGAACTCATAGAAACCGAGAGTAGAAAAGTGGTTGCCAGTGGCTGGCGGAGGGGGAAATAGGGAGAGGTTGGTAAAAGTAAAAGGGTATAAATTTTCAGCTATGAGATGAACAAGGTCTGAGGATCTGATGTAAAACGTGGTGACTCTAGTGAATAGCACTGTATAGTATAATCGAAATTTGCTACGAGTAGAGCTTAAATGTTCTCCCACACACAGAAAAGGTAAATATGTGAGGTGATGGATATGGTAATTAACTCACTGGGGGAATCATTCCACAAGGTGTACGTATATCAAATCAGCATGTATGCTTTAAATATCTTACGATTTTATTTGTCAAGTAGACCTCAGTAAGGCTGAAGTGGAAAAAAAAGAACAGACAAATGGGAGGGAGCCACAGGTGAGTGGGGGAAGAGCCTTCCAGGCAGAGTCCAAAGGTGCTCTAGGTAGAGGCCTAGAGGGTTTTGAGATAAGACCTAAGAGATAACGCGTCAGCCATGCAAAGAGCCAGGGCAGAGAGCCCTGGGCAGAGGGAACAGCGTGAGAGGTGTGTTCAAGGAACAGAGAGGGTCCAACCAGGAAAGCAGAGCTGGCAGTTCTTGGTGGGGTCTTCCTCTGCCCTCTCCCCTTGGGCGGAAAGACTCATTCCCTCTTCAGAGCGTCCTCACCGACAGAGCTCCAGCCACATTAAATAACAGTTAGTCTAGTAAGAAAGACAGTATTTTAATATCCTCAGCAACCGCTCAGTGCCTGGAGCTTAGTAGGTATTTTAAGATGAATGTTTGTTGACTGACTGATGGACGGACTGACTGGTAGACGACAGGCTACTTCTATCTGACCACAGACAGCCTAAGAGGAATAATTTCTGGTTCTAGCTTTACTCTCTGCTCTTGATAGTTTCCCTTGTGAGACCCTATTCCCCTGAGGCAGAAAGCAGCCAAGACACCAGCATATTCCTCCCTTTGAGCGGCCTGCCCGTGGCCGGAGGAAAGGCAGCAGGTGTACGCACTCCTGTGTGTAGTTTCTCTCCTGCCCAAAGCGGCAGTCATGACCCCATCTCAGTCCTGACCTTGTTCCCGGGTTTTCTGCCTTTTCTGGTCCTACCATCCCTCAAACCGCCAGCTCCTGCCTCTTCCCTGCCTCTTACTGCCTTTTACTGCACAGAGGAGGCAGAAGCCACTGGAAGGAAGCCCGCAGCCCCTCTCCCGCCCCATCCTCTGAGCTCGGCCTTCGTCCCCCCTCCCTCTGGTACTGGAAAGGGACCTTTGGCCCGAGTCCCCATCTCCTCTCTCAGTGCTTCACACACCGGTAACTCTCCCCTCTCCACTGCAACCTTTCACCGCCACACAAACATGGTCTTATTTCTTCTCTTTAAAAAACAACGGGGCTTCCCTGGTGGCGCAGTGGTTGAGAGTCCGCCTGCCAATGCAGGGCTCGTGCCCTGGTCCAGGAGGATCCCACATGCCGTGGAGCGGCTGGGCCCGTGAGCCATGGCCGCTGAGCCTGTGCTCCGCATCGGGAGAGGCCACAACAGGGAGAGGCCCGCGTACCGCAAAAAAAAAAAAAAAAAAAAAAAAACAACGACCCTCTCCTAGCCCCACTTCCCTCCCAGGTGTTGCTCCATTTCTCCTCCCCTTTGGAGCCCCGTCCTTGAAAAGCTGCGTGTAATTCTGTGAGGGAACGAAACAGCCCGCCCGCCTCAGCCCGGCAGGAGGATAACCACTTGCCTGAGGTGTCTCACAACAGGAGGTCCAGACAAGGAACACGGAGCTGCCTTGGAAAACTAACCAGCAAGAGTCGGGAGGGGCCCGAAGAGGGCGGAGACGACCAACCTCCCAGAGCCCTTTGCACCGGAATCCATCTTGGCTGAGAGACGCGCGTGCGCCACCTGAAGGACGCTGAGTCAGACTACAGGTCAAGCAAGAGGATGGGCCAGAGGCAACCCGGAAACTAACCCATTACCGTGAAGCCCGAGACTGCGAGGCACCTGGCAGAGCAGTTCTCCTGCGTTCCCTAACCCTGCTGCTCTCCGCCCAGGCGCTCCTTCCCAATGAAGTCTCTTGCTGTGTCAGCACGTGTGTCTCCTCAGACAGTTCATTTCCGAGCTTTAGACAAGAGCCCACTCTCAGGCCCCGGAAGGGGTCCGCCTTCCTGCAACAATTCCTCTCTCCAGCTCGCCTCCTGCCCATCTGCTGTGAGCTAGTGCCAATCAGCCTCTCACCACCACCCCCCATCACAGGTCACCAGAACACCCGTGCCCTTGCTGGTGCCAGGACAACTCTGGGTCGAGCCTGGCAGATTTGCCCTTCTTCCTGCCCCATACACTTGCCTTCCAGGATCCCACATTCTCTTGGCTTCCCCTGCCTCCCCAGGTCCCCCTCATCCCTCTAACATCTACACACTGAGGAAGCCCCAGGGCTCAGTCTTTGGACTTCTTTCCTTTTCTATTTATACTCACTCCCTTGGTGACCTCATCTAATCCCAGAGATTTCAGTGCCACCTACATGGAGCCCAGTACTCTTTCTTTATATTATGCAGCTACCTACCCGGCAGCTCCACTTGGAGGTTTATCAGTCAGGATAAACTAGATTACAATGCAGATCAAACAACTCCAATGTCTCAGCGGCTTAAAACCACAGAGGGTTATTTCTTGCTTGTGCTTCCTGTCCACCACATGTCAGCTAGGACTTCTATTCTTACCCATCAGGGACCCCGGGGCTGATGGAGGCTCTACTCTCATGAACAGCCATCATAACACAAAGCCTCCGCGCATGGCCCAACAGGGAAGAGAGCATGAAGAATCGTGCATTTTCTTAGCCCCCAACTTCTGGCATGTCTAGCTAGTGTCCTCTCTGCTGTTACCTTAAGCAAGGGTTATAGGTACTTACATGCACAAATAAATGTCTGCTTCATAATCTTTAAACACAACAATCCACACTCTCCAGCAATGGAGTTAACATGACCACAACCTGCTACACCTAAGAGGGGGTTATAATAAAGTCTTGTAGGCAGTAAAGATTGTGCCTCCAGCAAGGGATGGCTTTCACCAGTGAGGTGCTACTCGTTCAACAACCAGCTCTCCAAGAAACCGAGAAGCCCTGATTTGTACTGTTTGCCAATTACCATAGTGTAAATACCCCCGCCGTGGCTGATTTGAGGTCACCAAGATTCTAACAGCCAGCTCACAAATTTACTGAATACTTAATCAGTGGCTCTTGTGAGCTGAATCAGTGGCTCTTGTGAGCCAGCTCTGTCACACCACTGGTTTTACCCCAAACTGCTTCATCACACCCCCTGACCTACTCTCTCGAAAAAGAATGAGTAGTGGGGGGACATGCATACAGTCACTGGGACGACATTTTGTATGCAATATTTAACTTCAGACTCGTATTAGTTGGTATATTGGTTCTACTTCTTTCACAAAAAGACCTCAAATAACTTGTACACCAATGTTCATAGCAGCATTATTCACTATAGCTAAAAGGTGGAAACATCTAAATGTCTATCAACAGATGAATGGATAAATGAAATATAGTATATATCTACAATGAAATACTGCTCAGCCTTAAAAAGGAACAAAATTCTGATACATGCTACAACATGGATGGACCTTGAGAACATTATGCTAAGTGAAATAAATCAGACAGAAAAGGCCAGCTGTTGTCTGATTCTACTTATATGAGGCAAGTAGATGAGAGGTTACCTGGGGGTGAAGGGAGAGAGAAATGGGGAGTTATTGTTTAAGAGGTCAGACTTTCTGTTTGGGATGATGAAAAAGTTATGGAAACGACAGTGGTGATGGTTGCACAACACTGTGAATGTCCTTAATGCCATTGAATCATACACTTAAAATGATAAATTTTATGTTATTTATATTTTATGGCAATAAAAAAAGTTTTACAGAGAACTCAAAATAATAGAGGCTTAAATACCATTCCTGTCACTCATAAAAGGCTAAACAGGTGGTCCAGGGTTGGTAAGGTGACCCCACAATTGCCAGGTGACCCGAGGCTCCTTCTATCTGAGTACTCTGCCACCCTTGACATGTGGCCTCCCCCTTATGGTCTGGATGGCTGTTTCTGCCCCCACCATCACATCAGCATTCCAGCCAGCAAGAAGCCAGAACATGGGAAAGGGAGGTATTCTCCTTCCCTTTAGGATTATGGCCTGGATATTGCACACATCACTTCCACCTTTATCCCATCAATCAGAACATATTTATCTAGCAGCAATAGAGGCTGGGAAATGTTATCTTTCATCCAGACAGGTATGTGTCTGGCTAAAAATTCTAAATCTATGTTAAATGAGAGAATGGGGTATAGTTAGTAATCCCTGTCAAAAACCATAGTAACCCTATGAGGTAGTCACTATTACCCCCATTTTAGAGAAAAAAAGACTGAGGCTCAAAGTGTTAACTACCTCACCCGAAGTCACTCCACAGTGAGTGGCAGAACTGAAAAATCCTGCTGTTTCTGACTCCAAAGCCTGTGCTCTTTCCACTACATTATGCTCTTTCCCTCCAAGAAGTGAAGTTCATCTGATGTTACCTCCAGATACTGCAAAGGAGAGCACAGGCTGAGGGTGGGGGGGAAAGGGGCCACACAGATCATCTGTTATTGTATCTGAACCCACAGACTCAACCCTAGTGGCATTTGGGATGGTGGCTATGAAGTGACATGGAGTTGCTAAATGGCCATATACGTGGCACCGTGCTGGAGCTGGCTCTTCCCTGCCCCATGAGAACTGCTTATTAAATGTTCAGGAATTTCGTGAGCTGGTTGTTAAACACATCCATTATAAAATTAAATTATATACATTTACAGTTAAATGATATTAAAAACAAAGGTAATAAATTCATCGCTCCCTAATTATTTCACTATGTTTTCCTGTTCTCTGTGCTTTGAGGTTATTTATGTTTATTGTATCGGAGTGGTGGATATACTATAAAAGAGTGAGCTGCTGCCCATCTCTTGTGTTCAGTAATGTCACCTTGGTAGCTTGATATAAGCCATGGGGGGAATGTTTATAACATGGAAATCGGCAAAGGCTACAAATCAGAGCTTTCAACCACTTACTAGCACACCAGTACACGCATTTGCAAAGGTGATACTACTTGGGTAACAGGGGAAACTGCTTGGATTGTGTTAGAGAAGACACACACTGCTTTCTGTCTCTTCTCTGGTATTCTGTCTCATTAAAAAGACATGCATAAGAAAGTTTCCTGATGGTATTTTTATTATTAACACTTTAAGTTTTAGGTTCACTTGCAGTTCTATTAGGGTTTTTTTTGAATTTTATTTAATTTATTTTTTTATACAGCATGTTCTCATTAGTTATCCATTTTATACATATTAGTGTATATATGTCAATCGCAATCTCCCAATTCATCACACAGTTCTATTACTTTTTGATGCTGTTATTAGATACATACACATTAAGGATTGTTACTCTTCCTGGATAATTGACCCCTTTGTCATTATGAAACGCCCTTCTTTATTCATGTTAACTTCCCTTGCTTTGAATTCTGTCTGCTCTGTCTGAAATTAATGCAACTACTCCTGCTCTCTCTTGATTCGTGTTAGCATGGTAAATTTTTCTTCATCCATTTACTCTTAATCTATATGTATCTCTAAAATGGGTTTCTTGGGACTTCCCTGGCGGTCCTCCGAGTGACCATTTCAGGGGGTACGGGTTCCATCCCCAGTCAGGGAACTAAGATCCCACATGCTGCACAGTGGGGCCAATAAAATAATAAAATAAAGTGGGTTTCTTGTAGACAACAATATAGCTGGGTCTTGTTTTTGATCCATTCTGATAATCTCTGTCTCTTAATCGTTACACTTAGACCATCGATGTTCAAAGTGATTTTTTATATAGTTGGATTAATATCTGCCATATTCTTTACTGTTTTCTAATTGTCACCCTTGTTCTTTATTCTTGTTTCCTACTTTTTCTGCCTTTTGCAGTTTTAATTGAGCATTTTACATGATTCCATTTTCTCTCCTTTCTTAGAGTATCAGTTATATACTTCCTTTCTTACTTTTAGTTGTTGTCTTAGAGTTTGCAATATATGTTTACAGCTAATCCAAGTACACTTTCAAATATTATTAGTATACCACTTCATGGGAAGTATGAGTACCTTATAAAAACAATCATCCTCTCACCAAAATAGGTATACAAGGAACGTATCTCAACATAATAAAAGCCATTTACAACAAATCCACAGCCAACATAGTACTCAACAGTGAAAAGCTAAAAGCCTTCTCACTAAATTCAGGAACAAGACAAGGATGCCCACTCTCACCACTTCTATTCAACACAGAATTGGAAGTCCTAACCACAACAATCAGACAAGAAAAAGAAATAAAAGGCATCCAAATTGGAAGGAAAGAGGTAAAACTGTCACTATTTGCAGATGACATGATACTCTATGACATAGAACTTTATAAAGTCTCCACACCAAAACTATTAGAATAAATGAATTCAGCAAGGTAGCAGGATACAAGATTAATATACAAAAATCTGTTGCATTTCTTTACACTAATAAAATCATCCTATTTCTGCCCTCCCATTCCTTGTTTCATTGCTGTCACTCATTGCACTTATATACTGATATAAGCATACGTAAGCATATATATGTACATAAAACAATTATACATCAGCAAATACATTTTTGCTATTATTTTGAGCAAATTTATCTGTTAGATCAATTAAGAATAAGAAAAATAAAAGTTTTTATTTTACCTTTATTCTTTCTTTGATGCTCTTCCTTACTTTAGGTAGATGTGAGTTTCTGACCTCTATTATTTTCCTTCTTAGAGAGGAAAAATGTCTTTTAGCATTTTCTTGCAAGGCAGATCTACTGGCAACAAATACCCTCAATTTTTGTCTATCTGAGAAAGTCTTTATTCCTTCACGTTCAAAAAATAACTTCACAACGTACAGAATTCCAGGTTGGTGGTTTCTTTCTCTCAACACTTTAAATATTTCACTTCACTCTCTCCTTGTTGCATGGTTTCTGAGAAGTTGGGTGTAATTCTAACTTTTGTTCTTCCATAGGTAAAGTGCTTTTTTTTTCCCTTGTCTTCTTTCACGATTTTTTTATCTTTGATTTTCAGTACTTTGAAAATGATATGCCTAGGTGTAGTTTGGTGGGGTTTTTTGGGGGGGGCGGAATTTATCCTTGTTATTCTCTAAGCTTCTTGGATCTGTGGTTTGATGTCTGAGATTATTTTGGAAAATTGCCAGCCATCATTTCTTCAAATATTTTTTCTGTTCTTTGCTCTTCTCCCCCTGGTATTCCCATTACACGTTATACTTTTGTAGTTGTTTCACAGTCCTTGGACACTGTGTTCTGTTTTTGTTCTTTTCGCTTTTTGGTTATTGAGATACCCTCAAGTTCAGAGATTCTTTCCTCAGCCATGTCCACTCTACGAAAAAGCCCATCAAAGACGTTCTTTATTTCTGTTAGTAGTTTTTAGCTCTAGCGCTTCTTTTACGGCTCTTTCTTAGGATTTCTCTCTCTGCTTCCGTTGCTCATCTGCTCGTGTGCTATCTTAGCTGTTAGAGCCCTTACCATATGAATCCTAGTTGTTTTAAACTTTAACATCCCTGCCATGTCTGATTCTGATGCTTATTCTTTCTTTTCAAAGTGTTGTCTTTTGGTATGCCTTGTATTTTTACTTTATAACCAGACATGATGTACTGGGTAAAAGGAACTGCTATATTCAGTTAAAAAAAAAAAAAAAAGAACTGCTATAAATAGGCCTTTAGCAATGTAGTGGGGAGGGGCAGTGTTCTATAGTCCTGTGATTAGGTCTCAGTCTTTCAGTGAGCCTGTGCTCCTGGTCTGTGAACTTCACAAGAGTTTGTTTTTTCTTTTCCCCTTAGGTGGGACAGGATGGCTTGAGTGGGCTGGAGTTGGGTATTTCTCTTTCCCCGGGTCACTCAGGCTCTGATAACACCCCAGCAGGTTAGGTTCTGGTTAACTAGCTTCTCCTGGGGGCAGTCTTGTTAAGGCATGTTGCAGAGTGTTTTTTTCCCTCCGCCTGCCAGCCTCCTGAGTAGGTTTTTCTCAGATATTTATTGTGGGAATACTGGTAGAACTCCTAGAGGTAAATCTCACAGTGTCATGGAGTCCTTTACCCCTAGACTTTTGGGGTTCCCCTGGAGTTTTTAACTCTGAGTTGTCCACAATGAGCTCCAATGATTCATCAATTACCTTGAGATTTTCCTACCCAGGCACTGGTTCCTACACTGGTTTCCACTCATGAGTCTCTGCTCAGCTAAGCCAGCACTCCCTGTATTCACCTGTCTGCCGCTGCCATCTTGGGGGGCAGTGGTTTGACGGCGTCCTCCTCTCTTATGGATCCAGGAGGAGTTATTCAGTCTATTCAGCTTTTTATGTATTGTTAGGACAGAATGGTGACTTCCAAGCTCCTTACATGTGAAGCTGAAACACTAAAATCTCTGCATATATAGAGAGTGAATTTCTGAAAAACAAAGTGTTCAGGGATTGACATAGAAAAATGATTTGGGCTGGTATCCACATCCCTATTGTTACATGGTCCTTGTAGCTTTCTGAGGCTTCACTCATGGCTGCTTGAGCCCTGTTCCACCCCTTCCATTCTCACCAGAAGCTACCGTGCAGATGTGGATAAAGTGCCCTCTTTTTTCCCAGAAGTCGGAGGCAGGAGCCAGGAGGAAGTTGTGATGAGTGGGGACAAATGGCTCCCCCTGCCCTTTGAATGGGTATGGTCAGCTTCCCTCTCAGACTGTGAATCAGGTGATAATGTGGTGCCCCTGCACAGTGCTGAATTCATCCTGTTGCCTGCAGGCAGCTGGGGGCAGGAAGATGAGATGTATAGCCAGGCAGAGGCAATGAGTATGACTTGGCCAGGGTAGGAGGATGCTAGTTCCCCAGGAATCCACCGTCCAAGAGCTTTGATTCTCCCTTATCAAGACACATGTGCAAGCACCCACTCCTCACCTTCAAAAGAAAGAGCAAAAACCAAAACAAGCATTAAAGATGGGGAGGCCCCTGACTCATTTTTCTGTGCTGAAAACAAAAGCAGCCTGGAGTAAATACTACCTAGAATGCAAAGCTGGGCTCCCTCAGCCCCTAGTTGCAGCATTTCTGTCTCCAAGGACTGTCTTTGTCGTCCAAAGACTTTTCTGGTCTCTCAAAGGGCTCTGCAGCAAGGATCGCCTGGCAGCATCCACATTTGACCCACCTGGTCAGGCTTTTATGCCCCTGGCTGGCTTAGGTGCCGCATGTGCTGGCGTCCCACCTTGGGTGAGGCAGATGTGAAGATACTCACGGCTTGCGTCCTGCAGCTGGACAAGTTCTTCCCCAACGGGACTCTGGACTGCTCAGTTCCACGGGTGCTGCACAAACCTGTAACATGCTGATGCCATGTGCAGGGCTGCAGCTCTCAGCAGGGCTTTACCTTCCCAAACTGACAAGGGTTTGGTTATTCCCTTCACCACTTCCAGCTGTGTGGCCTGAGCACAATTACCCATGAGCGAATACATTGTCGGTATTATGTTGAGCAAATGTATCTTTTTGATCCATTTATAAGAAAACTAAAAGTTTTTTATTTTACCTTTACTTATTCCTTCTTTGATTCTCTTCCTTACTCTATGTTGACCTGAGTTTCTGACCTATATGATTTTCCTTCTTAGAGAAAAATGTCTTTTAGCATTTTCTTGCAAGGCAGATCTACTGGCAACAAATACCCTCCATTTTCGTTTGTCTGAGAAAGCCTTGATTTCTCTTTCACTTTTGAAAAATAGTTTCACAAAGCACAGAATTCTAGGTTGGTGGTTTCTTTCAACACTTTAAATACTTCACTCCACACTCTTCTTGCTTGCATGGTTTCTGAGAAGTTGGATGTAATTCTTAACTTTGTTCTTTCCTAGGTAAAGTGCTTTATCCCTCACTCTAAGCCTCTGATTCCTTTTTCATAAAATGAAGTGTCCAGCTCCCCAGATCCCAGGATCAAGGCCTTTTAAGAGAACAATCGATCAAGTCCCCTCCCTTGGCGACTCCCTGTTCCCCGACTTAACCCTCAATGGTGTCCCGGAACTTCCAGGGGTGTTAGCTCCCTATTGCTGCTGTGCAGATGACTACAACGTTAGTGGCTTCAAACAACACACAAATTCACTGTCTTCTAGTTTTGGAGTTCAGAAGTCCAAAATGATCTCTCTAGACCAAGATTAAGATGTCCGTAAGGTTATGCTCCTTCCCAGAGGCTCAAGGGGAGGATTCATTTCCTCGCCTTTCCAGCTTCTGGAGGCTGCTGTTCTCCTTGGCTCGAAGCCCTGTCCTCTGCCTTCAAAGCCAGCAGTAGCTAGTTGAGTCTTCCTTACATCACTGTGATGCTGACTCACCTGCCTCCCTCTCCCACATTTAAAGACCTCAGGGCCCACCTCGGTCATGGGGTCATGCAGGCCACTCTCCCTATTTTAAGGTCAGCTGATTAGCAACTTATCCATCTGCCACTCAATTCCCCCTGACCATGTAACAGTACATCCACAGGTTTCAGGGATTAAGACATGGCCTTTTTTTTTAATGATTTTTTAAAATTTATTTTATTGAAGTATAGTTGATTTACAATGTTGTGTTAATTTCTGCTGTATAGCAAAGTGATTCAGTTATACATATACATACTTTTTTTTCTTAAACGTTTTATTTTATATTGGATTATAGTTGATTAAAAATGTGTTAGTTTCAGGTGTACAGCAAAGTGATTCAGTTATACATATGCATGTGCCTATTCTTTTTCAAATTCTTTTCCCATTTAGGTTGTTACATAATATTGAGTAGAGTTTCCTGTGCTATACTATGGGTCCTTGTTGGTTATCCATTTTAAATATAGTAGTGTGTACATGTCAATCCCAAACTCCCTAACTATCCCTCCCCCCGATCCTTCCCCCCGGTAAGCCATAAGTTCCTTCTCTAAGTCCGCGAGTCTGTTTCTGTTTTGTAAATAAGTTCATTTGTGTCCGTTTTTTAGATTCCGCATATAAGCGATACCATGTGATATTTGTCTTTCTCTAAGACATGACTATCTTTGGGGGAGCCCTTATTCTCCATCACACAGGGCAAGGTCAGAATACCCTCCCCAGGGTCATCTCCATACAATAGAGCCAGAGGGGACTTTCAAAAATAAGTCAGTCAGTCATCCCCTGTTTACACATCTCCACTAATAGTAAGAAAAATATCTTTTAACCAAATCCCTAGGCCTGGACTGTCTGGCCCCAGCCTCCCCCTTTGACCTCATCTCAAGCCACCCCCTCCTCCTGACCTATCAGGCTTCAGACAGTTCATCATTCCCCCCACCCTACCCCCACCCACCCGGCCTCATCCTGCTGCCTGGCCTCTGCAGGGGCTGTTCCCTCTGCAAATGTTCAATATACCTTAGCCTCCCAGTCTTGGCATAAGCGTCGCTTCCTTGGGGAGGGCTCTGACCTCCCTGTTGAGGCTCTCCACCTCTCCTCCCTCTGCATTTGCTATGACTTAACAACTAATCACAAGTGAAAACTGCCACAGGGACAGTGTGGTAGGTAGATTGATCCCCCCACTTCAAGCTGTCCACATCTAAATTCCAGGACCTGTGAATATGTTACCTTAGTGGCAAAGGGGCTTTGCAGGTGTGATCAAGTTAAGGCTCTTGAGATGGGGCGATTAGCCTGGATTATTGGCGGGGTGGGGGGGGGCAATGTAATCCCAAGGCTCCTCATAAAAGAGATGCAGGAGAGTCAGAGATCAGAAAAAGGAGATGGGAGGACAGATCAGGGTTGGAGTGATGGGTTACACTTTGAAGATGGAGGATGGGGCCACAAGCCAAGGAATGCGGGTGGCCTCTAGAAGATGGAAAAGGCTAATAACAGATTCTCCCCTGAGGCCTTGAGAAGGAACCAGGCCTGCCCACACCTTGATTTTAGACTTCTCACCTTCAGAATCATAAGGCAGTACGTTTGTGTTGTTTTAAACCACAAGTTTTCAGTAATTTATTACAGCAGGAAGAGGCAGCTCATCAAGATAGAAGCTGAGTCTGTGTCTGCCCAAGCCTGGAACAGTGCTTCCTATAGAACAGGGGCTCAATAAATCTTTGATGAGTGAACCCAGCAGCTGCTAGTGAGTAAAGCACCCTGCGGACAGACAGTAACAGCCCCCAGCTCTTCACTGCCCTCCACGTGTCTGCTTCCTCCACCATCGCAGATCCCAAAGGATGAAATATGGGTAACACTTCTGAGAGTCAGCATAGGAAAGACGAAAAGGAAGGCTAGAAAAACAGGCTGCGATGTGGGGAGGGACCCAGAGATGCTGCCTAGCTTCCTACTCTCAAGCCCGAAGGGACCACAAATCACAGCCTGGATGTCTCTGGTACCAAGGAAGAGGCTGTCCTACAGTGAAAACTTTCTCAGGTCACACAGCCCATGGGGCTGAGCAGGAAGAGTGTCCAGGGCCTCTGACTGGGAGGGGGGTGCCCTTTGAGGGACACAGTCACAGGCTCACAGCAGGGAGCCACCTGGCCAGGCAGAGGCTGCCTGGACAGGCTTATGGTGGGGGAAACCTCTGCTGTACTGGATGCACAAATAAATGAAGTTCATGGCTACAATTCTGACAACTGCTTCTCTCATAGGATAAGAATGCAGTGAATGAACAGCGGTGAGTGTGACAAGAGGCGGGTGGGATGGAGAGAATGAACTGGAGGGGGCAGGGTTTTAAGGAGGGAATTCAAATATGTCCATGTTTATTTCCTTAAAAATAAAAGAATCTGGGAACTTCCCTGGTGGCGCAGTGGTTAAGAATCCGCCTGCCAATGCAGGGGACACGGGTTCAAGTCCTGGTCCAGGAAGATCCCACATGCCGCAGAGCAACTAAGCCTGTGAGACACAACTACTGAGCCTGCACTCTAGAGCCCACGAGCCACAATTACTGAAGCCCGTGCGCCTAGAGCCCGTGCTCTGCAACAAGAGAAGCCACCGCAACAAGAAGCCCGCGCACCGCAATGAAGAGTAGCCCCCGCTCGCCGCAACTAGAGAAAGCCCGTGCACAGCAACGAAGACCCAACGCAGCCATAAATAAATTAATTAATTAATTAAAAATAAATTAATTTAAAAAATAAAAGAATCTGAACGTAGCAAAATGCTAACGTGTTGAATCTAGGAGTAGGTTATATTATTCTGTCTTTTCTGTGTTTAAAATATTTTTAAAGGGATAGAAAAATGGAGAAAGAACTGCTCTTCGATGTGATTACATAAATGAATCACACAAACCCTACATCACACACACACACTGGTTTTGACATAGGCTCATGGTCCATCCCCCTCTCCCTTTCCTCCTATCACTAAAATAATTTTCTCTGTCATGTACAATTTACATAATCACAGTAAGTAGTCAGGGCTTTTAGAAAATTCCATGAGTTTTCTTATCAGTTTAATTATTTCAGCACATTGTTCGTTAATTAACTTTCATTGAGTTGATGTACTTTTATAGTCCAAAAAAGGTTTTTAAGCTCAACAAAACGATTTGTAGAAGTCTTGAACATAAAATTGCTTGTTTATATTGAAATTCTAGTTTTAAGAATATTTATCTCTATTTTCCAATCTCCCTGCCAGCTCTCGCCCAGACATAAACTCTTTTAATATTTTGTATGTTTCCTTTCGACTGCTTTTTTTTTAAGTGCAGGTGAAAATATGTGATTTATACAAATTTGTATTCTTTGTTCCCCTTTAGACAGCACCATAAGCATTTTATCCTATCATCAAGAACGTTTTCTAATTGGAATTTTAGTGGATTCTCCACATTCATTTTAATAGATACCATGAATTGTTTACACACCCGCTCCTTGCCAGCATTTTGCATATTCTGGCATTTCCTTATCACTGTAGTGTGAGGCAAACATGTTTGGGTGTGAGCCTTTGACCCCAACTGTTTTTCTCATGGCAGTTTCCTAGAGTTGGAGTTCCTAGGCAAAAGGGTACACAGTGTTTTAAGGTTCTTGACATCAGCTGCTAAACTGCCTTCCAGAAAGGATGTAACAGTGTGATGTGGCCACCAGAGAGAGTCTTTGCTCCAGCCAGCTTGGAGAGAATTTAGGAAACCTATCTCGGGGGTTTAATTTGCTTTTCTTTCATCGTTAGTGAATTTGAACTTATTCCCACAACTGTTTTGAGCATTTTTATGTCTCCTCTTGCCTATCCATGGTCTTTGCTCACGTTCTCTCTGGGGTCTGTATGTTCTCCCCATCATGGGTGTCAGCCCTTTATCTGCTAAAGACAGTATCCTTTTGTCTATTCTATCTTTGAAGACCATTTGCCCCAGTTCACCATTTGCTTCTGCCCCAGGTAAACAGATCTTGGCTGTGATTCTTTGGATTTGCCTGTCTGTCCAGGTTCTGAAGTGGCTGTTTGCCCTGTGACCTCAGTTCTGTGATGGGTCCAAGAAAAGTCACCGACTTTCAGTTTTTTAAAGCTTTTTCTTAAGGATGGGAGTAATGACTTCCAGATTCTTTACATGTCAGAGCTGAAACCAGAAGAGATTTATTTTTTCAGGAAATTTTGAACTCTGAATTCAATTTCTCTAATGGTTAGAGGACCATTCAACCATTAAAGAAGTTGAATTTGTAACCACAAAGCTCCCCACAAAGATCTCCAGGCCTCTGCATTTCACTGGAGGAGTCTACCAAACATTGAAGAGTCTGATAACTTTGATCTGCTTAAAAAAAAAAGCTCTGTCTGGATGATTTTCTAGATCTTAATCCTCTTTCCATCAGCACAAATTTTCATTTTAACCTAAAATGTATTTCTAGTTTGTGTGTCTAGTTATATATTTGTATCTTCAGTACTGACCACTAGAATATAGGCACAGTTATTCTGACTTCGCGTCCTTAATCACCATATTCATTCTGCGTATTTTAGCGTATTTTCTTATTCTTCCATTAGAAGCTTTAATTCCCTTTCCTTTCTCTTTTCTATATGCTTTATGACTTTGCTGATGGAATTTTAAACATGTGCAGATATAAGTGAATGATCCCTTGTACCAATTGCCTTTGAGAGTGGCCTGCCATGGCTCCTTTGGATTTTCATCAACATCAATGAAAAACAAAACAAAACAAAACAAACACCACCACCACCACCACCACCAAAACAGCAAGACAACTCTTCTTTTTAATTTTTTGACAAGAAAGTAGGATTTATTGGTGGGCACGAGTAAGGAGGGGACAGCACCAAGGCTCTTGCGAGCGCACGGCCTGCCATAGAAGGCCACGATTAGGGATGTATATGATGCCACAGCCATCCAGGGTGAGCTGCTTTTCTGCCACCACGTTTTCAAATTCACCTGCATTAAACTCAGTAAATCGCCACTTCTTGGAGATGTGGATCTTCTGGCAGCCAGGGAACTTGACCTTGGCCCTGTGGAGGGCCTCAATCACATGCTCCTTGTTCTGCAGCTTGGTGAGGATGGACATTATGACTTGGCCAATGTGGACTCTGGCCACTGCACCCTGGGGCTTTCCAAAGGTACCTCGCATACGCGTCTGGAGCCTAGACTGGGGACAGCATGCCAGTCATGGTGTCCACTGGAAAGGGCTGTTTCCAAGGTCCCTTAGGGCAACAGGCTCCATACACTATTAAGGAGGCTGCTGTTTGCAGCCATTGCACACTGGGAAGACAACTCTTAATCACTTTCCTGCTTTGCCATATTTACTCCATTCAAGGGCTGGATTCCCTAACTTTTTATCTGCCTGTGGAGGGGCATGTAGCTGGTGCCATGATTTAAACATTGCACTGGGGGCTTCTGGAGGCAGGTACTATGTCCTAACCAAGCGCTCCTGGTTTCCCTCTTCTGGACTGTAGCACAGTCAGGCACATGAGACAGGAGCAGCGGGGCAGCGTGGGCAGCTTGGGGCAGTCATTTCAGCTCTGCTCTAGGGACAGTAATAATCCCTGGAGGTCCCCTATGTTTGGATTTCCAAACCAGGCTGTATGTTTAAAGCACCCAGGAAACTCGTCGGATCCAGATTTTTGGCCTCCCTGCCAAGAGAATCTGATTCCGTAGTCTGGGCCTCAGAACTTTTAACAAGACCCTGAGGTCGTTCTGCTACATTACCAGTTTCAAAAACCTTCAATCCAGTGCATTCATTGATCTCCAGGAAGCAACCCACCTATACAGGTCTCAGAACCTGTGAGTGGTCTTCTTTCTCTGCAGATCTTTTTTAGAAAACTACTTCTGGTTACTCATCCTGGTGTTATTCAATTCATAAACTTTCCTGAGCAACTCATTCAACCCCTGAGTACACAGCCAGCTCCGGAGCAGGACACCCATGGGGACTTGAGTCAAAGCAAGAGATGAGAAGTTTGAGTTGATTTTCTGGGTGAGCCATGTGAATGCTATTGCCGCATAATGGATCCCCAGCTCCACAGCCAAGATCAGGATTTTAAAAGCAGCTGGTGGAGATGCTGCTGTTTTCACCAGAGCCAGGCCTGTGTTTTTCCTTTGTTAGGTGATGCCCATGGTCCTGCCAAGCAGGCCAGACCCTGGCAAAGCAGTGGCCTTCCCCATCTCCCACCAGGACCTCCCTTGCTCTAACTTCTCCTTTTGTGACTACTCCAAGTCCATTTCTCCAGCCTTGCCTCATTTATCCCCCAACTCCCGAGCACGGCACCCTTGTCCCAGCACTTGCTGGGCAAACTCCCCTGTCCAGAGCAGAACTTCTCGTGATGGTCTTTGCCAACAGCCTGGAACTTGTCAGACGAATGAGTTTTGCATCTTTCTTACCCAGCCTTAGTCAAACCCGCTGAAAGCAGCAACCACTTTAATCTCTCTCCTGTACCTTGTCCTGCTCTTGACCTGCTGGAGCAGCTGCTGTCAGGAGTGGCCAAAGTTTACCTTGGCTTTACTGCACAACTGTGTGTCCAACTGGCCCAGGAGCCCAGGAACGGAGTTCCAGGAAAGTGAGAACGATGACCTTCTTAGTCCTTTCTGAGATGCATGATTCTGCCTCACGAGGGTTTTCCTTCTGTACTGCTGACCCTGCTTCCACGGTGGAACAGAGCTGGACAGGCCCTACAAAGCAGGGAGGCCAAATTCCATGAGACCAGGTCACCGGGTGGGTCTGCCTTCGTCATCCTCTGGGAAGTAATACATTGCACGATCCTGACAACTGCTGAGAACCTGATATTCTTGGAAGTGCATTACCTTTCAGCAAGTGAGGGGCCCCACCCCACCCCTACTTTCCTTTTCCAAGGCCCTTTCACAATCTGTCATTCCCACCCCACCAAGGAACAGGGTGCTGTCTAGGGCCTCAGCACTTAGCCATTCCTAGGGTAGGACAGTCTAGATTGGAAGGTTTGTTTTCTTTTAATCTTACCCTCAGGACTATCATGTACGGTTGTAGAGTCTGTGCACTGCACAACTCCATGGGGTGCCATTTACACAGCCTGAGGTGAATGAGGCAATGCCCTGCTAACCCTAATCCTTCACACTTCCTGTCTCACCCTGACCCCTCCTGATTCACCTATGTCATATGACTCTAAATCAGGGGTTGGCAAACTATGACCCACAGAGGACTTAGAAGTTTTACTGGGAGGGTATTTTGGTGTTTTGTCCTGTTTATTTCCTCACTTTTTTTTCTTGGCTGCGCCACATGGCTTATAAGATCTTGGTTCCCCAACCAGGGACTGAATCCGGGGCCATGGCAGTTGAAAGCACCAAGTCCTAACCACTGGACCGCCAGGGAATTCCCCCCTCACCTTTTTTTTTTAATTAATTTTTCTTTTTTCCAGAAAGAGCTCACAGGTGGTAAGCTTTCTAGGTCCAGGGGATTGTCATGGTCATATGAACCTGGGTAGTTGCCTGAGGCCCTGCATTCAGAAGAGCCTCACACTTGGTTTAATGTTCTGATATTGTCATCTTAAAATTCTTAACATTTTTAAACAAGGGGACCCACATTTTCATTTTGCACTGTGTCCCCAAAATTATACATCCAATCCAGTCTGGCATTTTGCATGTTCAAGGACATTGTTATTTTGTTCTCACACTTAATGATAGTAAACTGGGCACAGAAATTCTAGGTTCAGAATCATTTTCCTTCTGAATTTTGTAGATAACTCCCACTTTGAGGACAAGCAATCAGATGCCAGTCTATTTGTTGAAACTTCACGGGTATGTCTCCCTCTCGAAACTTGTAGGATTTTCGCTTTATCCTTAGCCAAGGATCTTTGGCATCTTTAAGAGGCTGAAACTTACTAGGTGATGTCTGTGTGTGACTTTTTCCCCCGTTATTGCTTCTCACAACCTGGGGGCACGTCAAAGCAATTCACTTTAAAAAAACAAAACAAAACAAACAAAAAAACCCCACTATTTTCTATTCCCTATTAAAATAGAAAAATTTTAAAGTCTCTCCTTCTGGAATGTTTATTAGATGGACGATAGATCCGGGAACTCCAATATTCATACCTCTCATCAGCTTGTGTTTTTCCTATTTCTTATCTCTTTGTCAGATTTCCTTGACTTTGCCTTCCAGATTACATCTCCAAGCAAGGCTTCTCTGTCAGCCAACAGTACTCCTCAATAGAAAGGTCAGGGTGAACCAGCTGACAGCCATGCCAGTAGAAGCTGACTCACCAAAAGCCACATGGGCACTGTCATCAGTAGCATCTGCTCTAACAAGTTACATCTGTGAAATAACTGTATATTTCCCCAGGGTTAAATAAAACAACGTTATCAGGCTTAAATAAAACAATGTTGCGAAGCTTCGAGCACACTATTAGTGCTCCATAAACGTTAGTTCTTATGAAAGATGAATAGTATTTAAACACTGGCTTCTTAACACCAGCTTCTTATGCCACCTCCCTTTTCCAGTTTTCTGATCCCCCCAGGCCAGATGCAATCCCTCTCCCTTTGCAACAATGCAATATGTTTATCTTACAGTAAGTTAACAAAAGCACACAAAAGAATGATAAGCAGAAATAGATTCCCGAAGAGCTTATGACCCAGTAGGAGAGGGTGTACACCTTACTCATTGTGCTGAATGTGGCCTGTACTGTTATAATATTCGTTTGAGCACCTTCTACCATAGAGAAACTTGTAATCATTCTGAAAATACCTACGTACTTCTGCCTCACTCGGGTGCTGGCAGTTTTGTGAGATCTAGATCAAAACTTAGCTAATCAAATGACCTTTGTCCTGTCTTTAGTTTTCTGTAAAGATCTTGCCCACTCACACACACACGGCAGGGCAAACCTGCACATTATTTATAATATTTGGCAACATTACGCAGAAGGAAGTCCAAATGAAAAAACTCTAAAGGGAATGAGACTATTTTGGTTCCAACGTCCTGGCTGACCACTCTTTAGCTGTATGACTTTGGGCAAGTCATTTAACCTCTCTGAGCTTCATTTTCCTCCTTTTGAAAATGGAGATACCTTTCAAATGTACCTGGTTCCATCCTCCACCTTCCCCATATACTTCCACATCTATATATTGTCCTTAGAATGAAATCCAAAATCTTATGCGGTACCCAGAACAGATAGTTAGGATGAGGTAAGGTACTTGTGGCACCTTTATAAAAGTGCTGTGCTTTCCCCATTCTCATCCACAGGACCCCCATCTTCCTCCAGTCCTCTGAGATGACCATCTTTCCATTCCTCAAAAACATCAGGTTCCTAATTGTATATTCTCTGCCAAGCTCATCATGAGGTCACCACCACTGAACATTCTTTTAACTCCTCATTTACAGGGAGGGGACCTACTGCTTTACCAAGAGAGTGGATCTCTTGGGAGCTCCATCCAAGGCCATGATGGTTAGAGCTGCCATGAAAACATAAAAAGCTTATATTTTTAAATGAACCAACTTACTCTTTGCTGTTGACTCTCTCCCAGAAAACAGGCTAGGAAACAGGAAATCCTTGCTTTTATGTGGATTAAAGCCACACATCAGATTTAAAAAGAGCCGCTTGGAAGTGTGGTGAGAATGCCAGCTGCTCGAATGCTGAGGGAGGGTCTCTGCATCTTCGGACATCCAGGGCTTTATGTGCAAGTCTTGGTGGTGTCCATTTTGAGCCCTCAGGCCTGATTCCTCTTCCTTGGCTCTCAGCTGTGTCACTGATAGTGGAGGCTGCTCAATAGGTATGTGTGTGACACCTGCCTTAATGGCTGGCTGGCTCCTGTCCCCACAAGCCAAAGATGAATAAAGGATGAGCTGGATGTCAGAGCTCCAATTCACAGGTCACAGGACTGTGATTCACAGAATTCCATATTATATTAGTACATAAATTCCATTATTTTAGTAAACAAACCCCTTAGAAGAGCCAGCTTATTATTTCCAGATTCCTTCTTTACCAGCATCAGGGAGTGGAGACATGGAGGGAATGTGTCAGGAGCATTACTTCTTAGGGTTCTTACGGGTTAGTTTAGAGAATTATGAATCGTTTCCATCAGCAATGCAGAAGTTTAAAAGCATTCATCCCTCAAGAGTTTTGCTGACTTCCAGACTAAAAAGATTTCATTAATCTCATTCTACAGTTGGTGCCATGGGGTTCTGGGCAATGCAGAATACTGGGGTACTTTACTATCTGAAGTTGTCCAAACCTTCCTGATTTATGAGAATTTGGCATTTCTTAAGAATTTAAGCACTTTGGTTTTGTTGGCTTAGTAGAAATGTACAGCACTATGGCTACTAGATGACAGTGAACCAGCATGGCTCCAGCCATAAGTATGAGAAATATAATTCTAGAGAGGGCAAAGGACTCAGAAATCATGGGCCAACAAAACACTGCAAGCTCTGGAGCCACTGGTGGGCATGGTAAGCAAGGCCTATGAGGCCAGCAAAAGCTAAAGATAGAAAGGATTAAAACGAAGCTACTTTAGGGAGATGAGGTAGAAATGGCAGTTTCCAGACGGGATATTGACTGCAAACTATATTTGGTTTTCATCTCAGCTAGTTTTGGGCCAAACTCTCTAAAAGCAGTACAAATACCACACCACATTTCCTGCTTTGGCTAATTCTTGTTGACATTTCTACAGTAAAGTGAACTCTCCACAGATTGCTAAGTACAGAAATAAGATGCAATTTTGTCTTTCAGTGATACAAGGCTCTTCCTAGCCAGGTCTCAAGCTTGTACAAAAGAAACACTAGACAACGGTGATCTCAAAGTC
Organism: Mesoplodon bidens; assembly: GCF_964165515.1. Classification (NCBI taxonomy): domain Eukaryota; kingdom Metazoa; phylum Chordata; class Mammalia; order Artiodactyla; family Ziphiidae; genus Mesoplodon; species Mesoplodon bidens. The sequence continues at coordinate 47,139,964 of NC_138172.1, read as the reverse complement.
TGATCCAAGAGTTCCACTTCCAGAAGAGCTGGGGAAGATCCTACTGGGGACCAATAAACCCACCTATAACAACTATAAACTGGACAAGACCAAGAAACAATACTCTGAAAGCACTAGAGAATGATCAAAGGCAAGCAGAGTCAGGAAGGAACTTGATACTTGGAGTAGAGGACGGCATTTTCACAGCTCTTAGCCTGAGGGAATGTCACAACCCAGGGCCCAGAACTCTGGGAGACAACGAGCAGTCTTTCTGGCTTCAAGAACCAGAGAGTTCAGGGCAAGCAAGGTCACTGCAAAATGACAGGGAGTCCTGGAAAGGGGAGAACCAGAGAAGGGAACCTCAAAGTCTGGATATAATCTCTGCCCAAATTTCAGGCTGGCTGTAAGGGCCAGACTGTAGCTAAGGATACAATGACTGAACTGAGATTTCAGCTGCCACCAAGAGACAGCGTTTGTAGCAGTTTGAGTCCAATCAAATTAACTGCCTGATAAACCAAACAAAAAACCAACACTCCTGTGTCAGATGTATTGGGGGTGGGGGTGAGGATGTCAAAGTGTAAATTTCCAGGCCACACCCACAGATCTGCAGCATCAGCATCCCCTGGGGGTAGGGCCTCAACTCTGCACTGTCAAAAGTGACAAAGTGAGAGAGTGGCATGGACATATATACACTACCAAACGTAAAATAGATAGCTAGTGGGAAGCAGCCACATAGCACAGGGAGATCAGCTCGGTGCTTTGTGACCACCTAGAGGGGTGAGATAGGGAGGGTGGGAGGGAGGGAGACGCAAGAGGGAGGAGATATGGGAACATGTGTATATGTATAACTGAGTCACTTTGTTATAAAGCAGAAACTAACACACCATTGTAAAGCAATTATACTCCAATAAAGATGTAAAAAACAAAAGAAAACAAAACAAAACAACAAAAAAATGAGCTTCGATGACTCGAGCAGAGTTGGAGCCTCACTGCTCTGAGAGCTGATGTAGTCCATACCGCATGCTCAGATGTTGGCTGAAACAGACTGCACTTGAAGAGACGGTGTCTGTCTGCAAAGGAAGATGTGTCAGCTGCCCACATTTTTCGTGCTGGCCACGGGAAGCTGAGAAGTCACTTGGAGACACAGAGGAGATACTTCCCTTCTTAAGATCATCACTGAAAACTTTTAGGATATGTCCCGTCACACAGAGACAGGACACTGGTCCCTCGGTAGTCTCCTGCACGTCAGCACAAGGCCTCCCTCTGCCATATTTTCCCCTCCATATCCCCCGAACCCTGCCCACCCCACCCCATGGAAAGCAGCATTTTCAAGACTTGAACAGATGTAGGTTAAAGATCTGTTGGAGTTTTTGCAAATCTGCAGAAATATAGCAAGCTGGTTGGCACAGGAAGGTGAAATACCAATCTTTTTTTTTTTTTGGGGGGGGGGCGCGTACGCGGGCCTCTCACTGTTGTGGCCTCTCCCGTTGTGGAGCACAGGCTCCGGACGCGCAGGCTCAGCAGCCATGGCTCACGGGCCCAGCCGCTCCGTGGCATGCGGGATCTTCCCGGACCGGGGCACAGACCCATGTCCCCTGCATCAGCAGGCGGACTCTCAACCACTGCACCACCAGGGAAGCCCAAAATACCAATCATTTGTGTCTGGCATCTTAGTCTCAACATTGTTTCCATTGCTGTAACTTCCAATTATAAAAACACTCACAGGTAAAAACTAGGAAATAGCTCATAATGAACACAACAAACATAGCAGTAATGTCTGTAATGCACTTAATCCCCCCACCCTGGTCACTGTGACCAATACGTCTAATTTTACCAAGGAGGACATGGGCCCAGTCATTTAGCTTTTCATACCTGTCTTCAAAACAAGTGTCCCAAGTCATACAGTGTGACAAACCCGATTTATAACTCTCAGCCCTCACATCTGTCAGCTAAGTCACCCTTCTCTCAAAATGGATTCAATGTTTAATAAGGAAAAAGGCTTGGGTTATTCTAAATTTTCAAACCATTAATGGCCACTTCATGGAAACTCTCTAAGCCTTAAGTGAGTAAACAGAAATTTTTTTAAGGATTAAACTATATGGTTGAATAAAATTCTTTACCCATTTATTTAGTAAACTACTTGATAAGAGTGTTTTTCAATTTTAAATCTGGGAGCTAATCTAATTAAGTAATCCTAAAAGCCAGGCTACAGAAAAAAAAGATATTCTAGTTCTAATTAAGTATAATGTTACAAAATTTTTTCTAAAGATTGGTTTTAAAGGAAGTAGCAAGAGAAATACAGGAGTGCATATGAGATGGGGAGAGACAGAAATAGAGGTAGAGCTTCATAGATATGGAGATTTTTTTTGTTTTAATCTCATATTGGTATCTTTTAATAAAAAAAATTAAAAATCAAAGAAAAGTATCTGGCCAGGGCTGGGATGAGACAAACAGGAACACTTCAGAATCCAAGGCAGAGGGAAGGCTGTTTGCCCCTTTAGAGAATTGTAGGGGTGTGAAAAGGGAGAGACAGATCATGCACAAAAGTACTTATAAATTACACACCCAACTCCCACTCCCTCAATAAAAAGAGAAGAAAAAGCCCCATCACTTAACACCAAATAGCAACATTATCAATAAAGCCTTTCTCTGCTGCCCGTCAGGACTTATTTGAAAGAGGAGGGCTGTGAGGAAAGGTGAAAAGAGTAAGGGTTAGAGGGAAGACCTGCACTTAAGTCTGGTTTCCAACTGGGAGACAGATATTCTAATTCAGGTCACCCTTTCAACAAGTTTAAGCAAAAGAGAGCAAATGAAGAGGGCAGTTTCAAGTTGGGACTGTGTTTCTATCTTAGGTCAAACAAAGACCAGTTATAACTTTATAGCTCAATTTTCAACAATTTAAATTACTGAGACTTACAGCCTTCCATACTCTGAACACCTGTCCCTCGCCCCCCAGTCTGGGTCTACACATCCACACAGAACACCGAGCCAGTAAGCCCCTTCAGTTATTTTCTTAACTATTTCATATGTAAACAAGACTTTTTCTATACTTTATAGGGATTTTATTAAAACAAAGAATGCGCAAGGATCCAAAATTTATAAAAGCATATACAACAGAACAAACTGTCCCCTTCAAAGCTAATCATTATTAACAAACTCACGTACATGTTTACCCTCCTCAAAATGTCTATATATATGAGTACACGGTAAGTGTATTCTGTATACATATATTTATATGTCTGTGTATGTATATATATATATATATATATATATATGAAATACTATTCTGAATTTTGGGGGGTTTCCCCTTTGTTTTTTTCCATTAAAGATATTCTGGAAATTTTCCATATTGTCACTTATAGATAGACCTATCTCATACATTCCATTTACTGCAATCTTATTGACATATAACATGAGTAAGTTTAAAGTGTACAATATGATGATTTGATACATGTATATATTGAGATCCACCTCATTTTTAAGGCTGCATAATATTCCAGTGTGGAATTTAATCAGTCATATATCGGGTTCCAGATTTTTAATCTTACAGTGCTGCAGTGAACATCTTGTAGCTGTCTTGGCACACTGGTGCTGTTGTATTTGTGGGACTGAATACTGGAAACGAAAGTGCCGTGTCAAGTAGTATGGGGCACATATAGCTTTACAATATATTGCAAATTATTTTTCAAAGTGGTGATTACCTATTTACAGTCCCACCAGCAGTGTGTGGGAGTTCCTAGTTGCCCTTAGCCTTGCTAATACATCCCTCCAACCATTCTCTCCTGCATCATCATTTTCCCCCTCTCTGCCAAGTTAATCATAAGGTTCCCCTACCAGCTATTACATACTTTTCTGCTCTTTCTTTACTCCTAAAAAAAAAAAAAAAGTTGTCTATACTGGCAACTTCCAATCTCCCTCATTCTCCCATTCTCTTTTACTCTTTAAATTTCTATTATGGAAATTGTCAAGCATGCATAAAAGTAAAGGAAATAGAATAATAAACTCCTTTGTATCTCACTCAGCTTCAAACATAACATTCTGCTCATTTTCTCTATTTCCTGTCCCCTACCTTTTCCTTCTTGGAATATTTTCAAGTAAATCCCAGTCATAATTTTAACCACAAATACTTAGTATGTATCTCTAACAAATAAGAGCTTTAAAAAAGACAACACATAGTCACTATACCATTATTTCACCCAGTGAAATTAATAATTCCTTAATATCATCTGATATCCAATCCGTCTTAAATTCTCCTCTAATTGTTCCCCAAAATGTCTTTTTAGGTTGGTTTTGTTCAAATCAGGATCCAAACAAGTCCATTAAGTTTCTCCAATCTTTAAGTCCCACCACCACCATCTTTGTTTTACACATTCAATTTGTTGAATAAAATGGATTATTTGTCCTGTGGACTTTCCCACATTCTGGATTAAGCCTGTTGTTTAACATGTTCCTCAGTAGCCCATGCTTTCACAAATTGATCGTTAAGATGTAAAAGGCTTGCTTAGATTCTGGTTCTATTTTGTTTTGGGCAACAATTCATCATGGATGGTGTTGGGTTGCTGCTATTGCAACATGTCAGAGGCATGTAACTTCTGGTTGTTCCTTTTTTAGTAATGCTAAGGTTGATCACTGGGTTCAGATGTTATCAACCTGAGCCATTCAATAAAACATTTCCCATAAATTTTTTTAAAATTTATTTAATTTATTTATTTTTGGCAGCGTTGGGTCTTTGTTGCTGCGCACGGGCTTTCTCTAGTTGTGGCGAGTGGGGGCCACTCTTCGCTGCGGTGCGTGGGCTTCTCACTGCGGTGGCTTCTCTTGCTGTGCAGCACGGGCTCTAGATCGCAGGCTCAGTAGTTGTGGCGCATGGGCTTAATTGCTCTGCAGCATGTGGGATCTTCCCGGACCAGGGCTCAAACCGGTGTCCCCTGCATTGGCAGGCAGATTCCCAACCACTGCGCCACCAGGGAAGCCACTCCCATAAATTTTTTACTTAATACTTTCAGCAGCCTAGATCCATTATTTCACTACAGGTGACAAAAGGGTGATTTCCTAATCCTATCAATTCTCTGGCATTTAGTTATGATTTTTTAAAATTATTTAGTTTTTCGAATTTTATTTTACTTATTACACAGCAGGTTATTAGTTATCCATTTTGTGTATCTTAGTGTATATATGTCAATCCCCATCTCCCAATTCATCCCACTGCCACCACCCCCTCCCCCCATTTCCCCCCCTTGGTGTCCATACATTTGTTCTCTACATCTGTGTCTCTATTTCTGCCTCGCAAACAGTTCATCTGTACCATTTTTCTAGATTCCACATATATGCGTTAATATACAGTATTTGTTTTTCTCTTTCTGACTTACTTCACTCTGTATGACAGTCTCTAGGTCCATCCACGTCTCTACAAATGACCCAATTTTGTTCCTTTTTATGGCTATTTACCATTGTATATATGTGCCACATCTTCTTTATCCACTCGTCTGTTGATGAGCATTTAGATTGCTTCCATGACCTGGCTATTGTAAATAGTGCTGCAATGAACATTGGGGTGCATGTGTCTTTTTGAATTATGGTTTTCTCTGAGTATATGCCCAGTAGTGGGATTGCTGGATCATATGGTAATTCTATTTTTAGTTTTTTAAGGAACCTCCATACTGTTCTCCACAGTGGCTGTATCAATTTACATTCCACCAACAGTGCAAGAGGGTTCCCTTTTCTCCACTCTCTCTCCAGCATTTGTTGTTTGTAGATTTTCTGATGATGCCCATTCTAACTGGTGTGAGGTGATACCTCATTGTAGTTTTGATTTGCATTTCTCTAATAATTAGTGATGTTGAGCAGATTTTCATGTGCCTGTTGGCCATCTGTATGTCTTCTTTGGAGAGATGTCTATTAAGTGGTCTTCTGCCCATTTTTTGATTGGGTTGTTTTTTCAATATTGAGCTGCATGAACTGTTTATATATTTTAGAGATTAATCCTTTGTCTGTTGATTCGTTTTCAAATATTTTCTCCCACTCTGAGGTCTGTCTTTTTGTCTTGTTTATAGTTTCCTTTGCTATGCAAAAGCTTTTGAGTTTCATTAGGTCCCATTTGTTTATTTGTTTTTATTTCCATTACTCTAGGAGGTGGGTCAAAAAAGATCTTGCTCCTATGTTTTCCTCTAAGAGTTTTATAGTGTCCGGTCTTACGTTTAGGTCTTTAATCCATTTTTAGTGTATTTTTGTGTATGGTGTTAGGGAGTGTTTGAATTTCATTCTTTTACATATAGCTGTACAGTTTTCCCAGCACCCCTTTTTTTTTTTTACATCTTTATTGGAGTATAATTGCTTTACAACGTTGTGTTAGTTTCTGCAGTATAACAAAGTGAATCAGCTATATGTATACATATATCCCCATATTCCCTCCCTCTTGCGTTTCCCTCCCACCCTCCCTATCTCACCCCTGTAGATGGACACAAAGCACCGAGCTGATGTCCCTGTGCTATGCGGCTGCTTCTCACTAGCTATCTATTTTACATTTGGTAGTGTATATATGTCCATGCCACTCTCTTACTTTGTCCCAGCTTACCCTTCCCCCTCCCCGTGTCCTCAAGCCCATTCTCTACATCTGCGTCTTTATTCCTGTCCTGCCCCTAGGTTCTTCAGAACTTGGTGTTTTTTTTTAGATTCCATATGTATGTATTAGCATACGGTATTTGTTTTTCCCTTTCTGACTTACTTCACTCTGTATGACAGACTCTAGGTCCATCTACCTCACTACAAGTAACTCAATTTCGTTTTTTCTTATGGCTGAATAATATTCCATCGTATATATTAGCACCACTTATTGAAGAGACTGTCTTTTCTCCATTGTATAGCCTTCCCTCCTTTGTCACAGATTAGTTGACCATAGGTGCGTCGGTTTATCTCTGGCCTTTATATCCTGTTCCATTGATCTATGTTTCTGTTTTTGTGCCAGTACCATGTTGTCTTGATTACTGTAGCTTTGTAGTATAGTCTGAAGTCAGGGAGTCTGATTCCTCCAGCTCCGTTTTTTTTTTTTTTTTTTTTTTTTGCAGTACGCAGGCCTCTCACTGTTGTGGTCTCTCCCATTGCTGAGCACAGGCTCCGGACACACAGGCTCAGTGGCCATGGCTCATGGGCCCAGCCACTCCGCGGCATGTGGGATCTTCCCACACTGGGGCACAAACCTGTGTCCCCTGCATCGGCAGGCAGACTCTCAACCACTGCACCACCAGGGAAGCCCCAGCTCCGTTTTTTTCCCTCAAGATTGCTTTGGCTATTTGGGGTCTTTTTAAGTTTTAAGATTTTTTGTTTTAAGATTTTTTGTTCTAGTTTTATACAAAATGCCGTTGCTGATTTGATAGGGACTGCACTGAATCTGTAGATTGCTTTGGGTAGTATAGTCATTTTCACAATGTTGATTCCTTCAATCCAAGAACATGGTATATCTCTCCATCTCTTTGTGTCATCCTTGATTTCTTTCATCAGTGTCTTATAGTTTTCTAAGTACAGGTCTTTTACCTCCTTAGGTAGGTTTATTCCTAGGTACTTTATTTTTTTTGTTACAGTGGTGAATGGGATTGTTTCCTTAATTTCTCTTTCTGACCTTTTGTTGTTAGTGTATAGGAATGCCAGAGATTTCTGTGCATTAATTTTGTATCCTGCAACTTTACCGAATTCATTGATTAGCTCTAGTAGTTTTCTGGTGACATTTTTAGGATTCTCTATGTATAGTATCATGTCATCTGCAAACAGTGACAGTTTTACGTCTTTTCCAATTTCTATTCCTTTTATTTCTTTTTCTTCTCTGATTGCTGTGGCTAGGACTTCCAAAACGATGTTGAATAATACTGGTGAGAGTGGACATCCTTGTCTTGTTCCTGATCTTAAAGGAAATGGTTTCAGTTTTTCACCATTGAGAATGATGTTTGCTGTGGTCTGTTGTATATGGCCTTTATTATGTTGAGGTAGGTTCCTCTATGCCCACTTTCTGGAGAGTTTTTATCATAAATGGGTGTTGAATTTTGTCAAAAGCTTTTTCTGCATCTATTGACATGATCATGTGGTTTTTATTGTTCAGTTTGTTAATATGGTGTATCACATTGACTGATTTGCGTATATTGAAGAATCCTTGCATCCCTGGGATAAATCCCAGTTGATCATGGTATATGATCCTTTTAACGTGCTGTTGGAGTTGTTGGATTCTGTTTGCTAGCATTTTATTGAGGATTTTTGCATCTATGTTCATCAGTGTTATTGGCCTGTAGTTTTCTTTTTTTTGTGACATCTTTGTCTGGCTTTGGTATCACGGTGATGATGGCCTCGTAGAATGAGTTTGGGAGTGTTCTTTCCTCTGCAATGTTTTGGAAGAATTTGAGAAGGATGGGTGTTAGCTCTTCTCAAAATGTTTGACAGAATTCATCTGTGAAGCCATCTGGTCCCGTATTTTTGTTTGTTAGAAGATTTTTAATCACAGTTTCAATTTCATTACTTGTGACTGGTCTGTTCATATTTTCTATTTTTTCCTGGTTCAGTCTTGGAAGGTTATACCTTTCTAAAAACTCGTCCACTTCTTCCAGGCTGTTCATCTTACTGGCAAAGAGTTGCTTGTAGTAGTCTCTTACGATGCTTCGTATATCCGCAGTGTCTGTTGTAACTTCTCCTTTTTCATTTCTAATATTATTGATTTGAGTCCTCTCCCTCTTTTTCTTGATGAGTTTGGCTAAAGGTTTATCAATTTTGTTTATCTTCTCAAAGAACCATCTTTTAGTTTTATTGATTTTTGCTATTGTTTTGTTTCTATTTCATTTATTTCTGCTCTGATCGTTATGATTTCTTTTTTTCTACATACTTTGGGATTTGTTTGTTCTTTCGCTAGTTCCTTTAGGTGTAAGGTTAGATTGTTTGAGATTTTTCTTGTTTCTTGAGGTTGGACTGTACTGCTATAAACTTCCCTTTAGAACTGCTTTTGCTGCATCCCACAGGTTTTGGATCATCGTGTTTTTGTTGTAATTTGTCTCTAGGTATTTGTTGATTTCCTCTGATTTCTTCAGTGATCTATTGGTTATTTAGTAACATATTGTTACTAAATAGGGTGATTTCCTAATCCTATCAATTCTCTGGCATTTAGTTATGATTCTTAAGTGAAAAACGTTCTCTTATCAGGTTAACCTGATACACAAAGAAATCAGGATAAATACTTCATTTTTCCAGTTAATTTTCAAAATAGTAAGTTGGTGCCCTAATAATCTCCAAAGGTGACTAATAGATTTTTTTAAAACTATCATTATGACCTCATAGATTTTTATATATTTCATGTCAATTGTTATTCTTTTTGATGCTCAAATTGTTCCATCTTTGGCCAATGGAAGCCCCTTCCAGTTGGCTCCTGGGTCCTTTTGACATGACCTTACTCTGATTGCTTCCTTGCTTTCAGACACAAGATGGTCCAGCCTCATCTTGTCCCTTCCCTGCCCCTTCTAATGGGACAGTCTTGGTGCTAGGGTATGCCTTGCCACTGACTTGTGATTGCTTCTAGGACTTTTCAGTGGATAAAGCTATGCAACATGTATTTTTTAGGAAAAATAAATCACTGTATTTTGCTGGTACTTCCAATTGAAATATACAATTACAGGGTTTTTACTTAATTTTATTCTTGTATCTCTTCTTTCTTGTACTAAAAATCTTGGCTCTTACTTCCTTTGACTTAATATTTGCTTTATCATACGTAAATACATAGAGTTTCAAAAGGACACCACCAATATCATTGCTGAAAATAAAAATACTAAATGCAGTTTAAGTTTTCATTGTAGTTCACAGTATATATTCCATTAGGAAAGTGCAGACAAATGCTGGGCTTTAAAGTCACTTGAAGTAATCGTTCTGTGTGTGGTTACACCACTAATTTGATAGATAGTTAAGTTTTAGTTTTAAGAGTTGCTTTTTTAATTATAGAAAACACTGACTGGGTCCCAAAGTAAAAAGTATAAAACAAGATACAGACCTAGGTGCCATCTCTGGCCAGCTCCCTACCACCACTCCCAAGGGAACTGATTTATTAGTTATTGATGTAATTAATCCTTCCATTTTTCTTTTTCTTTCTTTTTTTTTTTGCAGTACGCGGGCCTCTCACTGTTGTGGCCTCTCCCGTTGCGGAGCACAGGCTCCGGACGCGCAGGCTCAGCGGCCATGGCTCATGGGCCCAGCTGCTCTGCGGCATGTGGAATCCTCCTGGATCGGGGCACGAACCCGTGTCCCCTGCATCAGCAGGTGGACTCTCAACCACTGCGCCACCAGGGAAGCCCCTCTTTTTTTTTTTTTTAACATAAGTAAATGCATGCTCGTTTTTTCATTTGTCTCCTCCTTTCTTACACAATCAGGTAGCACAACAAACCTGCTCTTCACTTTCACTTCCTCTACTCTGAAGAGGACTCCAGGACAGCATTTTTGGTGGGGGGGGATAGGGGGCAGGAGTTCAAGATAGTTTTTATTTTCAGAGCCTGCAACAGTTGGTTAGCAATGCCAGCTAAGCTGGTACAATCCGAAGGCCATCCCACCTCCCTTTTCAGGCATTCAACTGGCAGAATCCTCACAAATAAGATTAGAAACCAACTGAGATGTGTCTCCATGTGTGTGTGGTTCTACAGCCTTCTCCCTCTTCCCTCCTGGAGATGTTCCCTCATTTTTTTTTTTAACAGCTGTGCAGTATTCCACTGTATGTATGTGCCAGGTTTCTTCCATCAATCCCCTCTAGATGAAGATTTGGGTGGCTTCCACTCTTTGGCTGCTATAAATAGCACTGTAATGAAGGTCTTTGTGCATACAGCATCTCATATTTTTACCAGTACACCTCAGATAGATTTTTAGAAGTGAGACTGTTGGTTGAGGGATAAACTCATATTTAATTTTGATAGTTATTAACAAATTCTATCCACAGGAATCTGTACTTTCTGGAGTGCTTGTTTCCCCACTGTCTCACTAACAGAGTGCACTGTGTAACTTGGACTTTTCACAATCCAACAGGCAAGAAATGGTATCTCAGTAGTTTTAATTTGCATTTCTCTTATTATGCATATCTTCATATGTTTAAGAGCTACTTATTTGCAATTTATTTTCTATGAACTGTCCATATCTTATTTATTTATTTATTTGGTTGTACTGGGTCTTAGTTGCGGCAGGCGGGCTCCCTTGTTGCGGCTTGCTGGCTCCTTAATTGTGGCATGCGTACTCTCAGCTGTGGCATGCATGTGGGATCTAGTTCCCTGACCAGGGATCGAACCCGGGCCCCCTGCATTGGGAGCATGGAATCCTACCCACTGCGTCAGCAGGGAAGTCCTTGTCTGTATCTTTTTGCCCGTTCTTTCTGGTTCTTTTCAAAGTTTAGAAATTCTTCGCATATTAGGGCTATATTAGCCCTTTGTGATAAATGTTGCAAACATTTTTGCCAGTTTATTATTTACTTTTTAACTTCACTTGTTTTGGCTATCTAAATCTCTCTCGGTTAGATATAAACTTCTCCTTTTATTGCTTCTGGATTTTCAGTCATAGGAATGTTTTCCCCACTCTCAGATCATAAAGGAATTCACCTACGGTTTCTTCCAGTTACTTAGAAGATTTCATTTTTACAGTTGGGTCTCTAATCCACTTGGATTTTATCCTTCTGTAGAGTGTGAGAAATGGATTCAATTTTACTGTCTTCCAGGTGCTTAACCACATTTGTCTCGACACTGTTTTTTAAGTCTTTTTCTCCACCAGTAAGATGATTCCTTTATCATATACTAAATTCCTGGACTTTTTCTCAATTTTTTATAGTATGTTATAATATCTAGTAGTGTTACCCTCCTTCCTTTATTTTCTGTAAAATAAAGTACGTTGTACATAATTTAGCAAAGATCAAATACTGAAGTAGATTTTTTTTTTTTTTAAAGAAAACATTTAGGACCCACTCTATTTTCAGAATTCAAGGATTGGGACCTTCTGTGTAGGCTCAATCTTCACAAAATTACATATACAATAGCCCAAGGTAAAATTCACCTTTTAAAAAGAATTATGGCAATATTTTTCAAAGAAACCAAAATTAGTTGTTAGGAAAATAAGTTCCACTTGACACCTGTGTACATCTTTTCCCTGAATCACTTCGCACATCTATGGCTAGAAGCCCCATCTACTAAGTGAACCTAGTAACTTCCCTCTAAGGTCTGAGACCACGTTTCCTGTGCAGAAACCCTCCTGTACGACTGAAAACTGTCACTCACCCAGCAAAGGAAAATTAAGAGAGACTGGAGAGTGTGTCAAATAAAAACACCAAAAATGACCCAAATTATCTGCACCACTTATAGGCTTGAATCTGGCCATCCAAGACACAAACTAAAAAAGTAAAGACTACTTTTATTCTCAAGGTAGAGAAATCTGACTTGGCTCTCCTGTTACCTTCTGCACTAACCTAGTCCATCCCACAGCTGAGACAAATTGCTCACTGGGAAGCTACTTGTCATGCTTCAGTGAAATGTGCCTATTTTTTGGCCAGGGGAGATATTGTTGAAAACAGAACATTCGTCTTCCTCACAGTTAATCAACAGTGATACAACCTTACATTTCCTAACAACTAAATATTTCCTAATTAATCATTTTTTAAATGCAACAATCAAAACTATGAAATAGGGCCTCCCTGGTGGCGCAGTGGTTGAGAGTCCGCCTGCCGATGCAGGGGATACGGGTTCGTGCCCCGGTCTGGGAGGATCCCATATGCCGCGGAGCGGCTGGGCCCGTGAGCCATGGCCGCTGAGCCTGCGCGTCCGGAGCCTGTGCCCCGCAACGGGAGAGGCCACAACAGTGAGAGGCCCGCGTACCGCAAAAAAAAAAAAAAAAAAAAAAAAAAAAAAAAAAAAACTATGAAATAATTATTTGCTCTAGTTCACTGTTTTTATTTACATAACCACCTTTCTCCTAGACAAGCAACATTAAGCAAAACATAAGGCAAAGATGACTTGCTGGTGACCATCCTATTCAACTTTCTTTTGCAGAGGGTCTTCTCAGTAGTAGCCAGTTACCACATGGAGTTTTTTCACAGTTTCAGAGAAGCTTTCCTTGTATTAAAAACAGCAAGAAAGTGCTACACTTGATGGTAGTTACTGTCAAATAGTTCAATCAACCTTGCAGAATTTTTGTAATATAACTTCAAGTATGTAAGTTATTTAATCAACACAAAACTCTTAAAAAAACAAAACAAAAAAAACCCCAAGTACTAGCTGACTTCTGGTGCCATGAGATACAACAGCACCACCGATTTTTATATTTTAGTGGTAAAAATGTAATCCAGTTTTAGCACCCATCTACAAGAGTTAGATGAAAATATATGATTTGGCTTACTGGAAGGTAACAGTCTTAATGACTCCTCAGTGAGGAAATCTGTTCCTTCTGCTGCATGCTGGCTCAAAGAAAAGAATAAGAGTATTAATGGGGGAAAATAGGATAGACTTTCAGTTAAGGCTTTTCAGTACTTGAAATACTTAAGGATGGATCACATTTAGAACGGTGAACATGGCTTTGCAGGCTTAAATAGAGAACAGAGGAAAAAAAGAAAAATCAATGCTAGAAATCAACTCCCATCTTTTTAACCAAAACCCTGTCTCAACACTCCATTTCAAAAACAAAGTGAAGCATTCTAAGAAAGTGACAAATTTTTAAATAAAAACACACCGAGTTTTGTTTAACTCTATCAGTTATTAGACATGGTATATATAAGCAAGGAAAATAAGGTGCACCTTTACATCATATAAAATAATAAACCCAGGAATCACTTTTTAAAATTGGCAATACAGACTGCCATATAAAAAATACTTGATATAGCAAAGTTAGATAGAAATAAAAACTTCAGTTGAAAAATTACAATATTTCAGTACAGCAGAGGGACAAATAACCTTTTATTAAAGCTACTAGATTTGGAGACTCTTGTGTATTTTGATTTTGGAGGAAGGAAAATCATTCTTCTAGAAGGCACTACCTGGTTTAAATGTGCTAGCAGCTTCATAAAGAAAACATGGGGAAAGTAGAGTCAAGAAGACTGCCTGGTTCTCATGTGAGATTCCTTACTCTGCATCACAGACTGTAAATTATTGCTGAGGAACTGTATTAGCCATGTGCATTTCCCACGTCATCTGCAGTGTGCTCAGTCCACAGTGTCACAGATCTCCTTCACTTTCTGGTTAAAGTCTTCTGGTTGATCTGCATACACATAATGCCCTGCTCCGAGAATGGCCTAGGAAAGGGAAAGCAGTCAGATGGTCAGTGAGTAAAAGCATCTAATAAAACACAATGACACACACAAAGACACTTAGCAATGAAAGTGAGAACAGCTCTATATAAAACACAAAAGAAAAAGCAATACTGATCTGTAGTAACTATTATATACTTCATCAAATAAAGGATCTAAGAATAAAGAGAAGATCCAGTGAACCTTACTAAAATTTTCATATGCAAAAATAACATTCTAAATTGACCTCTAACAATAGGGCCAACAGAAACACTGAACAAAGTAAGAATGTGCTGCCTTGGGAGGTGGTCGCAGTGCTATTGGACCTGTCTGTCCCTCATTCAGTCTCTCCCACTGTGGAGATGCTGTGGCTCTAGGACAGACAAGGGCCTAAGGATGGGGATTCGCTGTCTGGACTTGAAGATTTGGATGGGTCAAACCCTGCCCCCGTCACAAGTGACAGCAGGTCTCTGACCAAGGCTGCAGGTATAGCTTCGATGTGAAAGCACAGGGATGACCTGAAATCTCACTGAAAGCAAAGATAACAGAACAGACTTCGCCTACAACTATAAGCCAAAAATAAACCACACACTTACGATCGTCTTCACATACGAATGTGGTCGTAATGACTGGATGCTGGTGCCAGAATTGCCATCTATGCAGGATCGGGCGCCATAGATCACAGAAACTGGAATGTCCGGGTGCATTTTACCAATTCGCTGCAGCATTGGTCTTTTTGCCCATCCGTATGGGACAGTCATATTTCTGAACGCAGTCTCACCACTTAAAGGGAGAAAATCATATGTATGATTCTGGGGGATAAGTACGTATCACACTCCCACCTCTATCAAAACACACTCATATTTAGCTTCTCCCCCTTTTAAGAAAAACCGCAGCTTACACAGAAAATAATTTACTAGGAAATGTAAGGAACAAACCCCAAAGAAGATATATGCTTTTACTAGATAAACAAGGATGCTTTAAACTCTAAAGAAAATGATCATCTTCCAAATCAAAACATGCAACCCTAAGTCCCTATCATAAAATCATCAAATTTCCTGTGGGGATAGCTGAAATATGTTTTTTCACTCTAACTTATTTACAAGGCAGCTTTTCCACATGTTCATCGCACCAGCATTTTACCTACAATGGCAAAACCAACACCAAGATAAGAACAAATTCAGCTTAAATATTCTTTGTGTATTGTTTATATTTAAAATTTTCTGCCTGTTCTGATGTTTGCCATCTTTAAAAACCTTCCCGGGAGCTTCCCTGGTGGCGCAGTGGTTGAGAGTCCGCCTGCCGATGCAGGGGACACGGGTTCGTGCCCCAGTCCGGGAAGATCCCACATGCCGCCGAGCGGCTAGGCCTGTGAGCCATGGCCACTGAGCCTGCGCGTCCAGAGCCTGTGCTCCGCAATGGGAGAGGCCACCGCAGTGAGAGGCCCACGTACCGCAAAACAAAACAAAACAAAAACAACAACAACAAAAAACCTTTCCGGCTGGGGAGAGACAGCCTCCTGGAGCTAGCCAATTCGTAGAGACAGCAAAGGACTCAACTGGGACTGCCTTAATATGCAAACTAACCAATCGAGAGCTGCACCTCTTCTGTCTGGCTTGCACATCCCCGGAGGCAATGTTCCTCTGCCTTAATCATCCCAGGGCCAGGTGCCAGACAACTAGAAACCGCCCCTATATCTTAGTGCCCACCGAAATTATTCCACTAGCAAATCCTAAACTGCCTACCCTGCGCTGCCTTGCCTCTCCTGCAGAACCCAGTAAAGGCTCCTGCCTGGACTTCCCCTCACTCCTGTCTTCTGCCACCTGACCAAAATCTGGTGTGTCCCCCATGACCCTTCACAGCATTCAGTGACCCCCTCTCTAGGACCTGTGAGTATACTAAACTTTGTTTTCTTGAGCCTCTCCTATGTCTTCTCTCATGGCCACAGCTGACTGACCATCACATAAAATACAGAACATTTGGCAAACTCCTAGGACAGATCCATTCTGCCGTCATTTCTCTTCTTTCCTTGTACTAGGTGTGCTTCTGAACGGCCGTTTATGAATTCAAGTTCCACCACAAGAAAGGCAACAAACTAGGATTACACAGGCACACGTAATCATGAAATGTGAGTAACTGAAGAACAAACCACTAAGACCATGCAGGAAAACAGATGATGTCCCTGGAACAGGCCACTAAAAATTGTTGAAACAAGTCAATGAAGTGTGTAGACCTAATCCACCAGACCCAACTGCCTGGTGAGTCACAAAACATCAAACCCTTGGGGGACCCCCAAACCTCTCCAGCCTCCCTCACCTTTGGCAGAGAACTTCTAACCTACTTTATTAAAAAAGACTGAGGCTACAGCTATATCTCAAGTGCTCTCATGGCCTCAATCTTTTTAATAAAGTAGGTGTACATATTCGCTGACAGAAGTGAGAGAGGCACACACACGAAAAAAAAAGTGAAGGAGGCTGTCTCTTCGTCTCACCTCTCAGCCTTTCACCCAAGTTTCAGTCTTAGAAAGGATGAGGTGCCAATTTTATATTTTAAAGTATGGTCTATGGCTAGAATCATCTGAAGCATTTGTTAAAGATGCAGCCCAGAACTGCTGAATTAGAGTCTTAGAGACAGAGTTCAGGTACCACTTTCTTTTTTTTTTTTTAATATTCAATGGTCTTAATTACAATTATTATTTTTTTTACATTTTTATTGGAGTATAATTGCTTTACAATGTTGTGTTAATTTCTGCTGTACAACAAAGTGAATCAGCTATATGCATACATACATCCCCATATCCCCTCCTTCTTGTGTCTCCCTCCCACACCCCCATCCCACCACTCTAGGTGGTCACAAAGCACCAAGCTGATCTCCCTGTGCTATGCAGCTGCTTCCCACTAGCTATCTATTTTACATTTGGTAGTGTATATAAGTCAATGCTACTCTCTCACTTCGTCCCAGCTTACCCCTCCCCTTCCCCATGTCCTCAAGTCCACTCTCTACATCTGTGTCTTTATTCCTGTCCTGCCCCTGGGTTCATCAGAACCATTTTTTTTTAGATTCCATATATATGTGTTAGCATACAGTATTTGTTTTTCTCTTTCTGACTTACTTCACTCTGTATGACAGACTCTAGGTCCATCCACCTCACTACAAATGACTCAATTTCGTTTCTTTTTATGGCTGAGTAATATTCCACTGTATATATGTGGCACATCTTCTTTATCCATTCATCTGTTAACGGATACTTAGGTTGCTTCCATGTTCTGGCTATTGTAAATAGTGCTGCAGTGAACGTTGTGGTATATGTCTCTTTTTGAATTATGGTTTTCTCAGGGTATATGCCCAGTAGTGAGACTGCCAGGTCATATAGTAGTTCTATTTTTAGTTTTTTAAGGAACCTCCATACTGTTCTCCATAGTGGCTGTATCAATTTACATTGCTACCAACAGTGCAAGAGGGTTCCTTTTTCTCCACACCCTCTCCAGCATTTATTGTTTGTAGATTTTTTGATGACGGCCATTCTGACTGGTGTGAGGTGATATCTCATTGTAGTTTTGATTTGCTTTTCTCTAATGATTAGTGATGTTGAGCATCCTTTCATGTGCTTGCTGGAAATCTGTATATCTTCTTTGGAGAAATGTCTATTTAGGTCTTCTGCCCATTTTTGATTGGGTTGTTTGTTTTTTTGATATTGAGCTGCATGAGCTGCTTGTATATTTTGGAGATTAATCCTTTGTCCGTTGAATCGTTTGCAAATATTTTCTCCCATTCTGAGGGTTGCCTTTTCATCTTGTTTATGGTTTCCTTTGCTGAGGCACCATATTTTTGACAAACTCCTCCAATAATTCTGGTACAGAACCCAGCACAAGAACTCGAGCTCTCATCATCATACTCCATTCTTTTTTTTTTTTTCTTTTTTGTTTTGCAGTATGCAGGCCTCTCACTGTTGTGGCCTCTCCCGTTGCAGAGCACAGGCTCCAGACGCACAGGCTCGGCAGCCATGGCTCACGGGCCCAGCCGCTCCGCAGCGTGTGGGATCTTCCCGGACCGGGGCACGAACCTGTGTCCCCTGCATCGGCAGGCGGACTCTCAACCACTGCGCCACCAGGGAAGCCCTCATACTCCATTCTTGATCCTCTCCCTAACGACTGTAGGCTCTGTCTTCCAGGCTCCTCCCAGCTCGTCACGACTTTCAGCCTCTGTTTTCCCCACCGGTGCCTCGTGCACAACATCCACAAGTAATTTAAAAAAAAAAAGAAAAAGAAATACCTTTGCTTGGCCCTCTTGCTCCCTCTACTATGCTCTCTCTCATAATCACTGTCAAAATTCACGCAGACTCTCCTTCCCCTCACCCCTCACTTACTCCTCACCGCTGCAGCAGTGTTTCTCATGCTGAGATACAGACGTGAAGAAGTGCTGAGTAAAAGAAGAGCGTGATCAGCAAATGAACTTGAAAATGCTGCCTAGTATCTCCCATGCACCTGGGAGATTCAAAATCCTTCAGCTTGGGCTTTCCTGGTGGCACAGTGGTTAAGAATCCGCCTGCCAATGCAGGGGACACGGGTTCGAGCCCTGGTCCGGGAAAATCCCACATGCCGCGGAGCAACTAAGCCCGTGTGCCACAACTACTGAGCCTGCACTCTAGAGCCCACAAGCTACAGCTACTGAAGCCCGCGAGCCTAGAGCCCGTGCTCCACAACAAGAGAGGCTGCCGCAATGAGAGGCCCACGCATCACAACAAGGAGTAGCCCCCGCTCGCAACTAGAGAAAGCCCGCATGCAGCAGTGAAGACCCAACGCAGCCGAAAATAAAAAACAAACAAACAAACAACAACAACAAAAATCTTTGGCTTAAAAAACGGTTCTAAGAAGATCCATGGTACAGAAAACCATTCTTGTTTAACCCAGAACTCCTTTTTTGTAGAACATTCATACTCATTTGGGAATGCTGCTTTGTTTGAAATGCTTCTTTCTCTCTCAACTCTGACCACCTTAATGAGATGCCCAAGACCAAGACTTCCCTCAACTATCCACAGGCACCTTAGGGGAAGAAAGTATGTCTGGCTTTTTAATCTCTCATCAGAATCCAGTACAAAGTTTTACATAGTAGGTGCTCCTTGAATAGATGAGTAAATTAGGAAGCGTTAGTCATTTAACTACTTGTCCTTTTAAATTTAGCTATTTACATACTGATAAAAACCTCCTGGACTATTCATATATTTTCAAAAAATAAAAGCCTAAAACACAAACACAGTAAATTTAGATAAATCTTACCTTGGAGTCTGGACATTACAGTGGTAAATGTATTCTGTTACAGTATCATCTGCAAACATTGAAGAATACTTCCGTTTGAAATCAGGCCTTAAACGCTGTACTAGACTTAAACCTATTTAATAGAAAACAAACATTTTAAATTATATGTATGTTTTAAATTATAATTTAATTTATATACAAATATAGAAGACTTTAGTGTTTGCTTCTATAATGAGCACTACATGCTACATTACACATGTATTCAAATATGTATTTTAAGTGGAAAAAAGCACAGATTCTAGAAACTGCTCTCCTCAAGTTCCCTAAGGAAAGATTAAAATAAGAATAGAAGTCTGTCATATGTTGACTTACTAATATGCTTTAGGAGCTCAAAAACAGTTGCCTAAGACTTGTTTTTGTAGGAAAATAAATTCTATTAAACAAGGGAGGTGAATAGGACAGCTTATACATAAAATTAACTTAATAATTTGTATTTCTTCCACAATTACAACACATTAGCATCTATATGAAGTGAATTGGTATATAAATATTTCTTGGGAAAATTAATTCAGAGTTTCTGCTTGGGACACTAGCAGAACTCCCCGCTAAGGCCATCCACAGTGGCTCCCACGGTCCCACCCCTGAGGTGAGAGGCAGGGGCAAGGCCCGCAAAGGAAAGAGGATGAAGAGCAGGAACTTTTGTCTGGTTACTGTTTTCCCTTCGGGGACCCAGGGACTGGCCGGTTTCCCTCTCTGCTATCACTGCCCAATACTCTAGCAAGATCTTACTTCTTCACTGGCCCTGCCTTCCCATCTCTGAAGGAATTACATAGCTCCACCAAGAATTCTCATGATGCAGTGGACATTCTGCATCACCCTCACCACCACGTGCAAACAACAATGGGAGGCAGAGGACATGGCTTTAAAGGGCCCCTCCTAGGCATCCTCCTTCCCCCATCTTTATCTCCTAACTTCTTTTTATGCTTTATTTTTCCCGTAATTGCTACCTGTGTAACTGCGATCGAGCAAAATCCACTTACATGTCAGGACTATAAAGCTCTTAAGCAGCTCATCAAAGGAGGACCAGGCACCTAAGAAGGTGTGGCTCTACTGGGCGGGGGGGCGGTGAAAAGAGGCTACCTACACGAGTACTGAGGGCATATAGCGTGGTCACCAATTCAGTCCCTGTGCCCTCTTCTCATTGCTGCAGTCCCGCTGCTCTCCCAAAGGGATGGTACTCAGGCAAGGGTGGGGGCAGGCCTGGACAGGGGGCAGCAGAATCTACAGTCACCTATGCAGCAGGTATTGCCACACCCTCACCCACCCACCACACCTCTATTCTTTTCTTGCTAAGAGAACCCGACTTTTGTGTATCATTTAGGCAGCAACGTGCCCAGGAAAGCAGGCCCCTCACTCCAGCCCCTGGAAACAAATGATGATTGATCAGTCATAGAAATTTCTTCTTCCTTGCTGATGGAAGAACTAGGGGTGGGCAGAGACATAAGGAGAAGTGTGCTGGGGCCCCCAGGGAAGACCTCCTTCCCTGACAAAGAGCATCATGCTCTCCTTTCTTCTTGTTCGGAGAGCTTGTGAGATGATGCTTCCTGTCCTAGCAACCACTGAACAACTGTGAGGTAAAAGGTCAAGAGAATGACACACACAGACCCAAACCCTAACATCAAGGAGCTAGCTTTGGGAACAAATGCTAAAACCACCTGCTTCCAGACTGCTTGTTAAGGAAATAATAAAAGGCCTTCTGGTTTAAACCGCTGAGGTCTCCAGTCACTTTCAGCCAAAAGCCCTCTTAACTGACATAAGCTGTAAGAGGGAAAGGCAGAGGTGCAGACCATCACCATCTGTGACAACGAGGGAAGGAAATTCCCTTGGCTGTGAGGCTGAGACAGAAGAGCTGAGGGTCAAATAACTTAAATCAGAGACTAAACTCAAAACATGACCAGAAACACAAATCAGGAGTCCCCCAAATCTTTGTGGGAAAGGATGACTTTATCGTCTTAACACTCTGACATTACAGGGCAAGAAAGGAATCTGAGTGATGGTACCTGTCATCCCACGGTTGTCGGTCAGGTCAGGCTTTGTGACCTGCCAGCTGGACATAACTAACTGGCCAAAGGCTCCTCAACAGGTCACTGGGGCTAGCAGATAAACTCCCATGCCTGGGGCTAGCAGGTAAACTTCCCCAAGACACTGCTTGCTTGGCTTTTTTCAGAATGTTCAAGGTCACCTAACCTCATCCTTAGCATTTCCCACCTCCTCTGCTTGCTAATTATCTGTAATGTTTACAATATAAAGACCCTTTTTAAAAAAAAAATAAATTTATTTATTTTATTTTTGGCTGTGTTGGGTCTTCATTGCTGCGCATGGGCTTTTCTCTAGTTGCGGTGAGCGGGGGCCACTCTTCATTGTGGTGTGCGGGCTTCTCATTGCAGTGGCTTCTCTTGTTGCGGAGCACGGGCTCTAGGCACGCAGGTTCAGTAGTTGTGGCTCATGGGCTCTGGAGCACAGGCTCAGTAGTTGTGGAGCACGGGCTCAGTTGCTGTGGCATGTGGGATCTTTCCGGACCAGGGCTTGAACCTGTGTGCCCTGCATTGGCTGGCATATGCTTAACCACTGCGCCACCAGGGAAGCCCTAAAGACTCCTTTTTAAGGAGAGGAGCCTGGTTTCATTCACCTTTGTGCACGGACTGGTACTTTTTAGAGGAGGAGGAGAAAAAGTAAGGTTCAGTTTTTTTGTTTGTTTTTAAGATTTTAACTAACAATGGTGATCCGCAAATACTCCTCTATTGCTATGTATAAACATTTTGCTTTCCTAGGATACAGATACAAGCAAGCACTCACCAAAGGGTCCTGCAATCCTGAGGCTGGCTAAAGGGTTAAAGGGAGTCAATGCCGCTCCCAAGACTCTGATCCAAATTGGAATTGGTCTCTCTTCATCAGCAAGGTCTGGTCGCTCAGGAAAACCCCAAGGCTCCACTAAAATGAGATGACTAACCCTGTTGGGGAAAGAAAAGACTTCAGATCATTTGGCAAATTCACCCTAGGACTATAAAGAACTTACACGATTTATAAAGTAAAAATAGAATGAACTTCCTTCAAAAACCTTGCATTAAAGAAAAAACTAATGACTGAACAGGTTACATCATGCTCTTATTATGCATAAATTGATGAGATTTGGTAGGATTTGAGAGTTGTTATGGTAGAAAGAGGGCTTCATTTTTAATCTATCTAAATGTGGATAGTAACGGATGTGTGAAAGGGTATATGATAACTGTGGTTATTCTTGAGAAACAAGAAAAGACAGCATTTGTTGTTGTTTAAGCTACACTCTGGCAGATGATATAGATCACTGACCATTCAGAAAAATCCAATGTTTCCATGTATCTCATGGTTGACACTGCAGAAATGACTGGAGATTAATATTACACTCATAAAATAGCTTCGGACACCAACAATAGTTATCTCCTATGAACCAAATCATTCTAAAAATTTATGAGGCATTAGCACTTTAGGTGGATTCAAAAGGACTTTGAATGAACGTTTGACAAACACGAAGATAATGTAACAATATGGGCTGAAATTATACCCCTAGTCTGGGATTTCAGTTTGGTGAACAGGAACACATTTACCCTATGCATAACATCATGATATACTGGCGTTAGATTCTGTTCCTAATCCTTTCCTAATTTTCTTCTTTACTTCAAAGAGACAGAAAAGCTTCATTCCAAACTCATATAAAAATTGTTTCAGGTCACTAATAGTTTTAATTTTTCCATCTTAGGAAGCATCTTTCTGATGAGGGAAAACCAGAACCACGTCCTTGTGATTGTATCACGGTATAACACATCATAAAGATCTTCAACAAAACATAAATGTCCTGACACAAAACGATATTCAACTGTAGCCAAAACAGTCAACAACTGGCAGCAAAAATCTCCCAAGGGTGAACCGACACTGATTCTGAAGTCCCTTTCTTAAGTCATAATTGAAATAGAAAGGTAAAAAAACCAGAACATGGGAACAGACAGCTTTTATTTTCCCAATATAAGAAGTTTTCTTATTTTTGTCAGTATAGATAAGGATGAGTTAGTAATGAATCCTTTGCTCTGACTGCATTTTCTCAAACAGAAAGCTTCAGAGCACAGACCCAGAGCACAGAGCTCTAAGGACCCTTGGAGAATACTCAGCCCAATCTTTCATTTCATCAGATGAGAAGAAAGCTGAGATGTACTATGTGACTCACTCCAGAACCTAAAGCTAGTCAATGCAGAACTAGGGCTATGATCCTTATTTCCCAACCCCAGTACTAACAGATGCCGACAAGCCATCGGGCAGAAGGCTCTCTTTCCTCAGAATAGGCCAAGCAACGTAAGATAAACATATTAGTAAAGGTAGAGCTTAACTCTTATCAACTCTAGGCCAGTCCTAACAGTATACTCTAAATTTCATAGCATCCAGAAGATCTGTAGAATGTAACTATGAATCTGTGTGAAGATACGTCAAATGTGAGATTTCCATATACTTAGAGTGACATCACTGCTTAAAAGTTTTATAAGACTATTTTCTAATAGTGTATGGAAATGGAGGTGAAAATGAATTTTTTTTTTAAAAGTTATCTCTCATATTCTGACTGCCTCCTAAATTCCTATGACAGCCCACAGTGAGATTTGAGGGTCGGGGAGGGGGACACATGCCAGAGGTATGAGTGGAATTAATGAAACCACCACCTAGTTGAAAGCAGCAAAGATTCATTTTGGGGAAATAGCTGGTATTATTCACTACTGACTTACCTAAAGAGAAAAACGAACTCTTTATTAAAACATACTCTACAGGAAAAGATGATTAAGTTTTGTTACAAATTTGTTATGGGATTTTGCCCAGACTGCGCTGGGCTCTTACTGACCTGCTAACCCAAGAAGGGGCAGGACAAAGGAAACTTGAGGGAGGAAAGTCTCACCTATCTCTGGTTAACTGATGGTATTGTTTTTGCCTTAGTTTTGGCTTGCCTTGTTTAGTATGGATCTATGAGATTTTAACAAGTTACACAGAGTATATATACAGGAGCAGATAACCTTTTTTTTTTTTTTTTTGAAATGGAGTAAATTGCCCCAACAGTTAGTTGTTTGATCCTATGCCTTCAGCCTAACACATGGTAGATGCTCAGTAAACATTTGGAATATTGTGCTTTTCCAGTTTCCTTTTGATCCTTGTCTATAATGATGTACAAACTTTATAAAGTATAATCAGAGTAAGCATAGGAGTTAGTCCAGTCTGAATTTTTCTGGTCCCCTGGATGACATTAGAACATCACTGTTATTTCTCATATTAATCTTGCAGGTCATTACTCATTAGTGGGTAGTAAAATCCACTTACAGAGTCAGAGCCAGTCTGCTTTTTAATAAAATTGTATAATTTGAAATAGAAAAATGTACCATATAACAAAACTTTTGTTTCAGACACACACATATAATCCTTACTGAGGGTTGTAGTCAAAAAAGTTGGAAAATAATTTTTTAAAAGCTCTGCAACAACGTCTAAACTGTAGTTATATATCATCTGCCTCCACTCGTAAAAAACCTCAGAAAATAACTGTCGCTTATTTTTGGTTGTAAGGATTTTAAATGAGAGACCATGCAAAGCACTTAGGCTGGCGGCTATCAAATAACAAATACCCAGTAAATGCTAGCTAGTTATAGTAGCAAATACAGGAAGATTACTAGAGAATAATTCATTCCAGAAGCATGGGAAGACAGTGGCTGGGACCATGTAAGGAATGAGTAATTTAACTTTTTTTATTCTTCAGAAAAGCTTTATCACAGGCTTTGGCTCACACTCCTTATAATCCTGCACCAGACCAAGTTCCAGGCTATCTTCTCACCTGCTTCTCTAGTAAGAAGATTATCTCCTCATTTGCCAGGCATTATTTAGTTTTAATATATATCCAAACTCATATACGAATCCAGACTCGACCCTCTAATATCCCATAGAGGATAGCCTGATGGGATTGTTAGTTCACATCTAGGCTTAAGGAACGGGTCTAGCCAGACAGCATGTGAGTCATCCTATCAGACATCTTTATCAAGAATCAGAGGCTAGGGACCTCCCTGGTGGCGCAGTGGTTAAGAATCCACCTGCCAATGCAGGGGAGACAGGTTCAAGCCCTGGTCCGGGAAGATTCCACATGCCACGGAGCAACTGAGCCTGTGTACCACAACTACTGAGTCTGCGCTCTAGAGCCCGCGAGCCCCAACTACTGAGTCCTAATGCCACAACTACTGAAGCTCACGTGCCTAGAGCCCGTGCTCCACAACAAGAGAAGCCACTGTAGGGCTTCCCTGGTGGCGCAGTGGTTGGAAGTCCGCTTGCCGATACAAGGGACACGGGTTCGTGCCGCGGTCTGGGAAGATCCCATATGCCGCGGAGCGACTGGGCCCGTGAGCCATAACTGCTGAGCCTGCGCATCTGGAGCCTGTGCTCCACAACGGGAGAGGCCACAGCAGTGAGAGGCCTGCGCACCGCAAAAAAAAAAAAAAAAAAAAAAAAAGAAAGAGAAGCCACTGCAATGAGAAGCCCGCGCACCACAATGAAGAGTAGCCCCCACTCTCCACAACTAGAGAGAGCCTGCGCATAGCAACGAAGACCCAGCACAGTCCCCCGCCCCCTAAAAAAAAGAAAGAGAAAAAAAAAGAAAGAATCAGAGGCTAATGCAAACTACAGGAAAAACAAAGAACCAGCAAAGCAGGAACATGCGAAGAGCTCATCAGTTTAGAAACATAATGAAGCATTCTTCTCCAGGTTAGTCATTACAATAGGTCTTGAGTTTGAAGACGGTGAGCAGATTAGAGCCTATGGGGCAAAGAATTAGGTAACACCTGCTCCAACATTCTGGGACAGCTGAGTCTAAATGCTAACAAGTCTATGGAAACCTGACTTTCACAAGACTTAAAGTCAGCAACCAGCCAGAAATAATACAACAACAGGAATGACCAGACCCAGAACCAAAATGTACAAAGGAGTTTACAGGACCTACTAAGGAACAAGGAAAAGAACCAGAAAGAACTCGACTCAGTGCACAAATGAGGCATTCTCAAAAAGAAGTTAGCCCCAGATAGTTCCCATTGGTTCCAAGCCACTGAGGGGAGGATGGGGCACAGAACAATAAACTTAAATACCTCCAACTTCGAGTCAAGTAGAACAGTCTTTCTTCTCAAGACAGGCTGATAAGAAATGCTCAGCCCAGCTCCACATAGTCTGGAGACAGGAGACAGAGCCAGGCAAGGTCAAAAGCAAGATGATCTGAAAAGCTTTTAGTAGAGAAGACCAGTTGTAACCTATACTGTTGTGACTTGGAATGGATCTCTTTGCTAAACACTTTCTAAGTTAATAAAAGTTTTCACAGTGTCCTTTTCCTTAGTTTATAACAAATACGTATAAAATACAGATAGTCTCTGTATGGGATCCTGAACAGCAGGGGCCAGAATGAAAAGGAAAATTAAAAGGAAAAACTGAGTACACAGATGAAAGAAAGGAGATGGTATCTTTGGCTATTATTGCTGGTTTCCCCTATTCCCTTTCTTCCCCCCTTAAGGTGATCAGACCCTGCTTGATGAAGAAGAGTTTACAGAGTGGCAGCCCAAGACACCTCACACAGTGGTCCTGTTTAATTAATGCAGCACATTAATCTACAAGTAAAATTACAGACAACATCTCTAATTATCACACATCATGGTAAGAGAATGGAGATGGACTAAGGTCATTTTAGGGGAAGGAATATGAGGTTTGTGCCTCCATTTGGAGTTATCTATTAATCAGTTCATAACTTCTCTGCCCACCAACCACACAGCCTTTCCAGAATGGCCCAGATGTCCCCCTAGAACAGGGCCTTTGCAATTTTTGTCCCTACTACCTAGAATGCTCTCCTGCTACATCCCTTTGAGACCTCTGCCTCAGTTCAAATTATACTTCTTTAGGGTACCATAATGGACCCGAGACTGGGTCAGATATTCAAGATTTCTCACAGCTGTCATGCTACTCATGTGGTTATTTGTGTCTTTTCCCCCAATGCACTGTTAAGCCTTACAAGCACACAAAGTCACTCAACATTATTTAAACAGAACCAACCTGTTTATTTCAATGGAGGACTCATCCAGGTACTTTTATATAAAGAATCACAATTGCTGAATACTCAGTTTTTAATCAATATCAAGAATCTGGGGAAAATATGGGATCACTGCCACAAGTTAGGCTATAGAACAACTTTTATGGACAGAGGCACTCTGCTGCTCATAGAGGTGAAGCACACAGGTTGACCTAATGTACCAAAAATTGGAAAAAAATTAGTTTTTATTTATTTTCTATTACTAGAATCCTTCCTGAACACGTACATTAAACTAGGCATTTTCATGCTTCTCCTCAAACTGTCCTATAAAAATAAACAAAGAATGAAAGAATGGGGCTGCCCATAAAAGATTAAGGGCAGAAATAGGTATGGATTGGGACATAGGTCCCAACAAGTATAAC
The DNA here is from genome assembly GCF_964165515.1 of Mesoplodon bidens. NCBI lineage: Eukaryota > Metazoa > Chordata > Mammalia > Artiodactyla > Ziphiidae > Mesoplodon > Mesoplodon bidens. The sequence goes on along the minus strand of NC_138172.1, from coordinate 47,111,935 downwards.
AAGTGTTGTCTTTGTGGTTTTTTCCTCCATGCATAGAAACAACAGAAATTAAAGAGCTGTGGTTTTACTTAGGAGAAAAAAAAAGTACAGATTATATCTGTCATACCCGAGGAGGCAAAGAAAAAAGTCATATTCTCAAAGTCCACTTGAGAAAAAAGAGAGAAAGAGAGATAAGAAAAGATGCACAGTGAGTGAAGGAAATTAACTGAACCTCATTTGGTCTCTATTAGACCATTTTTTCCCCTCCTCTCACCCCACCCCACCAAAATCTTCCTGACACTCAAAGATTTAATCTCATGACAGCATAATAGAAATGGTCCTTGTAGGGGAGGCTATGCATGTGTAGGAACAAGGATTACATGGGAAATCTCTGTACCTCCCTCTCAAACAGCTCTAAAAAAAGCTTTTTAAAAAGGCAGCTGGATCAAGTTAAAGTTGGATAAGTGACATTTACAGTAGGTAGTTACTTACAGTACAAAACAGACCACTCCGCTGCACCAGAGAAAATATGTGTATGCCACCAAGCAGCTTTTCTGGCTCAGGTAAAACCTCTCAGATCACACAGATGGAGACCCTGACAACCACCCGTCTGCTAAGTAGGAGTGCAACTTGAAGAAACAGCTAATGCTAAATCTCTCACTATGAGGCTTGCTATAATTATGAACACTTATACTGGTAGCAATCAATTGTGTTTAACTACGTTTGGATCTGTGAGTCTGCTGAACTGTGCTATTCACCGTAACATCTGATCTTCTATGGAAATCTAGATGAATTTGCTTAGTCAGGATCAAGCAGAAAATGTTTCTGTAAGGTAAGAAATTAACACAAATGGGGACCATTACGGAGCAGTGAGGACGTCTGCAGCAAAGGAGATGATGTCTCTATAAGAACAGAGACATTCTTATTCATTGATCTCTTTCTTCTCCGGTAAAAGAGAAGTGCTCCAAGGAAAGCCATACCGAAAAGCAACATAGGAAAAAAGCTAGGGGGAAGGAGAACCCTAAAGGTTAACTGCCGCCTTCCTATACTGTGTGCTACACTGCGGTATCATCTGGTCTATACTGACTAATCATACAAAATATGATTTTGTGACCTCCCCCAAGATTAGCAACATAAATAATAGGAAATAGCATAAGAAAATAAGGTAAAGAAAGGAAGAGATGTTACAAAGATTCTGAAGTAAACAGCAATTAATTCAATGACTCAGAAAAAAATTCTATAGCAATAAAGGTTAGGGCACAGTGTAATAATTAAAAAAAAGCTAAAAGATATTCTATGCAGGTGTATTTTCTGTAGCTTAGAGATGAGGAAACTAAAATTTAGAGATTAAGTGATTTGCTCTAAGCCATAAAGAAAGCACTAGCACCTACGTCTTCTAATTTCTAACCTCTGGTTTCCCACTGCAGCTTACTAAAACCTGGAAAAGGTTAGGAAAAGCCTGCTGGATCCATAGGTCTAATGATAATAGTAACTGTAAACAGTAACAACACAACAGTTTTTACTCATGGCTTAGATGTGTACATTCTAAGTCTAACAAATAGAAAGTCCTTTCACAAGCCTCCTACCAATGTGTAGCATATGTAATAGGAAAACCTGACAACATTATTTCTGCTACTAAATTGGCCAGCAGTTGTGGCTATTCAGTCTACAGGGTCCTTTAAGACAATGTCTCTTATAAGGTTCAGACACCAACAACTACCAGAGAGGGGAACTGGAAACCAGCGCTTGGGTGCCTCTCTTTTGTCACCATCACTTACCTTGATGGGTACTTCAGTGAGTAAGCAGCAGCCAGGAACCCACCCAAGTTGTGTCCAAGCAAAATCATTTTGTCCAATCCTAATGCACATCTCCAGTCTTCAATGGATTCCACAAACTGATTCTCTACTTCTTCTGCATCATTGTCAAATCTGGGTCTGCTACTTCGTCCAAAGCCCAGCAGGTCAAAAGCATAGACAGGTCTATTGGTGCAAAGATCTCCAAAATTCAGTGCCCAGAGTCCAAGACCTCCTCCAAAACCATGGAGGAGGACAAGTGGAGTCTTATCTGCAATATTATGAGAAAGCTTCAGTGTCCATACTTTATTTCCATTAGATATACGAACAGGTCCTTTTTTGTATGTGCAGGGGACACCTAATGGAAACATAAAAGAGAAATTCTGCTTAGTGTCACTACTTCTGAGAAGGTGAGTATTCTCAGAGCAATCAGAAATTAATAATCTAGAAACCATCTGGTATTCATTTATATGAGTTTAGCCTTTATTATATCAGTCCTAAAAAAAAAGAGTCAACATTTTATTGAAGCAATTATTTTTTCTTTAATTTTATTTGTTTGTTTGTTTACTTATTTATTTTTGGCTGTGTTGGGTCTTCGTTGCTGAGCGCGGGCTTTCTCTAGTTGCAGCGAGCGGGGGCTACTCTTCATTGTGGTGCACAGGCTTCTCATTGCAGTGGCTTCTCTTGCTGAAGAGCACGGGCTCTAGGTGAGCGGGCTTCAGTAGTTGTGGCATGCAGGCTCAGTAGTTGTGGCTCGTGGGCTCTAGGGTGCAGGCTCAGTAGTTGTGGTGCACACACTTAGTTGCTCCACAGCATGTGGGAGCTTCCCGGACCAGGACTCAAACCCATGTCCCCTGCACTGGCAGGCAGATTCTTAACCACTGCACCACCAGGGAAGTCCCAAAGCAAGTATTTCTTAATTACCATATTTTACATCTTGGTGGTAAGATCTATCTCAGACAAGTCTCAAGCAACTGTGGCCTAGGTTTTCTGGCAAGTCATGTCAGCTCTTTGGACTTCTTTCCATATCTATCAGTTGAGGGTACTGGAGTGGAACTTAGTGGCTGCTGAATCCATTATTTTAAAGTCTCTAGCTTTACAGACAATAGAATACTACCTTGTATGTGTAGAACACTTGAGGATTAAGCATTGAACATCGAACTCAGACTCAAAAGAAACATTTTTTTCCTAAAACATCATCATGAATTTAGGGAAGGATTAACATGTATTAAACACATAACTGAAATCTTAAGTCATCATAACGTTTAGTAGAAAAAGATGGCAGGAACTCCTCAGCATGAGGTGCCAGGTAGTCTGAGTTCGTATCCAACAATCTCTCTAGAGAAAGCAAATAATCACAATTTTGTAGATAAAAAATCTTTCTTGCCCTCAATGCTACAGGACTAAATACTTTAAATCTCCCCCAAAACTGACTAAAGAGGAAACTAATTTGAAATTCTTTTACACTAAATTATCAACTGAATAGCTACACTTTAGATATATCTTAATTATTTGTGCGTATACATCTGCAGTGGACAAACACGGAGAACCAGGAGTTTCTGCCCTTTAACCAAATAATCTCTAGTTTTGTACCCACATAGTGGCAGAAGGGGAAACCCAGCACTTGTTCAGAATATTAACAGAGCCCAGAGTGAGTGGAAATGACACCAGTTTAGAAAAGGAGGTGATCCGGTACTAGTGCCAAGCCAAACCACATTCTGAACACAGATGTCTGTGTATTCCCATAAAAACCATGTGTGACCTCTATGAGACAGCTCACCCCACTGTATTAGTTGCTTGCTTCCATGTCTGATATTAAAGCAGGGGCCAATTCTCACTCCTATTTGCATCCCTAGAACCCAGCAGTAGGAAATCAGTATGTTTGTTAAATACCTGAATTGAGTATCTAGCACCCTTTTGTTTTATCTCTTGACAAGAATTTTTTCGTTTAGTAAATCACAATGACAACTTTGCCAGCTTTGTAGAGAACAAGATTACCCAACCATACAGAGTAGAAATCCATTTTCATGGTAAAAATCCATAAAAGATGGCTAATTCTCCCCTTCTTTGGATATATCCAGTTATGGTCACTTACTCCTGAATCATTCAAATGCACAAACAAAATTCATTTGTGGCAGAGAGTATGAAAAACAGGTGTGGACAAGTATATGCACAAATATACATAATAATCATGTATGTGCACTGAACCACTTAAGCTCTTCCTCTAAACAAAATTTCACAGTAAACACCATTACTTGAAAGTATACCCACAGATATCTGGGAACACTCTGGCAGTACAAGTGTGGGTAAATTTCAGTGCTCACAAGAAACAAAAAAGATAAAGGTTTCCACACTACTATAAATGTAGACATAAAGAATCCTAGAATACTAGACTAAGGATCATCCCACCCACTCCTCTTATGGGCAAAAACTAGGAAGGTGAGAAAAGGAGCTTGCCCAAGACCCTGTAACCCATGGACTGCAGCCCTGGGCCTAGAACAGGTTACCTGGATGTAGTCCAGTATGTGTTCTACTAGACAAGGCTACTTGCTCTGCGACACCTACAGCCTGCTCTCAGAGCAGTCTGCAGACCTCTGGTGAGCCAGAGATCCTTTCAGGAGGTCTCACGAGGTCAAAACTATTTTCATAACAATCTAAGACTTTATTAGCCTTTTTCACTCTCATTCTCTGATGGGTATACAGTGGAGTTTTCCAGAGGTCACATGATAAGTGATTACCAACAGTCTGAATGCAGAAGCAGATATGAGAATCCAGCTGCCTTAGTTAAGCCAGGTATTATAGAGAGGTGTAAACTTGGAAACAATGTTACTCTTTTCACTACATTTGTTTAGAAAGCAGTTATTTTTAGAAAACATGTTATTTATTTTAACCTGCAATGGGTTTATTACTATTGTTTTAAAATAAATTAATAAGTTGACATATCTTAAATTATTCAGTTTTAATTTTTAATACAGTAAATATTGATAGCTATAACCTCTAAACAAAGTTCCTTGGGGTACTTCCTAATTTAAGAGTATAAAAGGGACTCAAGACCAAAAAGTTTGAGAACCTTTGCCTTCTTCCCACATTTACACACTTACTGATGACATGTAAAAGGAAAAAAAGTTCTTTTGCCGACAACTAACACACCACAGAATCTGATCTTCAGTTTCAAGGCGATGCTTTATATTGGACCTATTTTAGTAAATGGCTCAGTTAACTTATAAGAAGAAAACCTTACATTTCAAAATTTTCTCTTCAGCGTCTTTAAGGTGTGATGTTGACGTAGGGCACCATGTGGGAAGCCAACCAGTTAGCCATCCTGACCTGCAGCATCAAAAACAAAATACAAATAAGTGAGTTAATGTTCTTCTCAACTCCCAACTGTTACATAGGGAGAAGAAAAGCGGAATAGAAAGTTTACTGTCTGTGTGATGAGGAAGCTATCTATCTGTATGTGACAAATTCACCTAATAGGTACAAAGCATTGTGATAAAGTACTGGGATACAGATACCTTCAACCTGAGAACCTACAAGTAGATCTCCAAGTCCATCTTACCTTCATGGATAGTCAGATTCCACATAATCAAGCAGAGACTAAAAATGGGCAGAACAAGAAAAGACAAAAAAGGCATTCCCCCACCCCACTGCAAGACAGTTTCTTATCAGGGTGGAAGTACAAAAAAGTTAAAGACCATGAGTATGATCACTTCAATGGCAGGTTCACAGCAAGTACAAAATATACCTACTATGAGGGCTGAGAGAAGAGACATCTTAGTAAAATATGAGATTTTTTTTAAAGCTTCAAATCTCATGGTTAAGTGTAGAACATACCCCTAGTACAAATGCAGAGGACGGGCCCATGTCCAATCTACCTAGCATGAACCGGTTAACTTTTGAAAGCTTTGGATTCCAGAAAACAGTAGATGATAAGAAGGCCCCAGGCATCTGGCAGAAGACAGCGAAACAAAGAGAACAAGGAAGCAGGCCTTGCGCAAGAGGAGACAAAAGGCATAGGGAGGCTGGAACTGACACACTTTGCTCGTAGCCAACCAAGGAGAGGGTGAGCCTTCAACTCCTGGTCTAGCAGCAGACCCCAGGCATATCCTAACAATCTGAGATAATGCAGGGCATTAGCAGTCATCTGACAGTTAGCAAGCGCTCAGCATATGGCCAGTATCATTTAAAGTGAGAACTTTCTCATCAAAGAGAAAATGAGTTAAAGAAGAAGAGAAACCAACTACTGCAGATTCCAGATGAGAGGTAAGAGCCAGAACGAAGGCTTTGGCAACAGGGATGGAGACAAGAAGATGAGGAATATTTAAAAATAAAACAGGCAAAGGGTACAAACTTACAACTAGGAGATGAGTAAGTTCTGGAGATCTAATGCACGGCATAGTGATTATAGTCAACAATACTGTATTGTAGACTTCAAAATTGCTAAGAGACTAGATCTTAAATGTTCTTACTTCAAAAAAAAAAAAGATAATTATGTGAAGTGGTAGAGGTGTTAGCTAAAGCTATTGTGGGAATCATATTGCAATATATAACTGTAAAATCAACACATTGTACACCTGGAACTTATACAATGTTATATGTTAATTATATCTCAATTTAAAAAATAAATAAAGCAAAGAAAAATCTAATGGAAGAAATAGGTGACTCAACAACTGTAATACATGATAGAATTAATTCACTCCACAGTTATTTATCGAGCACTTACTATCTTTGAGAAACTATTCTACTCACTTGGGGCATATCAGTTACCAAACAGAGGTAAGAGTGATTAATTCTCCCTTAAGGGATTAGAGTTGCTTTTGGACTGGATCTTCACGGATAAACAGGATACTTCAAAAACGAGGTGGGACCTCCCTGGTGGTCCAGTGGCTAAGACTCCACGCTCCCAATGCAGGGGGCCCGGGTTCAATCCCTGGTCAGGGAACTAGATCCCACATGACGCAACTAAGAGTTCGCACGCCACAACTAAAGATCCTGCGTGCTGCAACTAAGACCTGATGCAGCCAAAAAGAAAAGCTGGAGTGGTGGTTCAGGCATTCCCAGGGAAGGAAAGGGCATGATCACATGCACAGAAAGAAGTATATCATGCGTGTTGTGAGGTAACAAGGGCACTGTTTCCGATAGCAAATCACCACAAATTTGGTGGCTTCAAGCAACAGGAATTTATTCTATCACAGTTCTGGAGACCTGAAGTCTGAAATCAGCATCACTGGGCTGAAACCCAGGTGTCAGCAGGGCCACACTCCCATTAGAGGCTCTAAGGGAAAACCCTTTCTTAGTCTCTTCTGGGTCTGGTGTCTGCTGGTATTCCTCACCCTGTAGCAGCGTCACTCCAGTTATCTGTGCCCCTTACCACAGTGCCGTCCCTCTTCTCCATACGACATGTAGAAACCTTCAATAAACAGTAGTTGATATTATACTGATGACAACAATAACAATGATTCACTAATACTTATGAGGCATAAAATAGGAGTTTTATATAAGGTTCAGAGGGAGTTCAAAGATAAGAACTGACAAAGAATCGTCATTTTGCATCACTCCTTGCCTTGAAGGTAAGGCTACTTCTGGTTGACCTACAATGGGAAACTCAGCCTTGCTCCAGCCTTTTACTTGACACTCTAATATCATTTTTGTTATTTCTTATTCTCTATCCTCTAGACATACAACATTCTCTGTCCTCTTGCTTCCTGGCCCTGAATATCCTTGGAATATGCCTCTCCCTTATTTGCATGATTCATTATACTTCTTACCAACCTCAGATTAGATTCCATTTCCCCTTTGCCCACATACCCAAAGAGAATTAGATCAAGGTGACACAATGGCACTCTGTACTCAAGCTCTATTTTCTTAATTCTCAAGGTGTGTCATCAAGTTCATATTTACTCATCAGTATCCTCACCTAACTATAAGATCCTTGAAGGTAAGGACTCATTGCATTCTCGGTTTCTATCCTAATACCTACCATATTAATATGCATTCATGCTATGAATGAATAAAGTTATTGCTTCATCCGAGGTGTACTGGTTGCAATGAATTACAAGTAGATGATAGCGAAGCTCTCCATCTTAACATACAATTGGATTACAGAGATGTATGCATATATGTCAAAATTTAACAAATGAACACATAAAACTTTAGCGTTTCATCATAATAAAATTTTATACCAAAAAAAAAAAAGGTAAAACAGTCTGGATTTGATAATTGGTTATAAAGAAGGTATAATAGAGGATTCCCAGGCTTCTGTCTGAGGTGCCACTAATGACAGAGAACACATGAATAAGAATAGCTGTGAATAGAGAAATGTGCTAAGTTTTGAATGGGTTGATATAGCATCTACCTTTTCTAAGCTTTGTAGGCTCATTCTACTGCATTTCCCTTCCCTGTAGAATTTCTCTGGGCATTATGCATAACAGGCGCTCAATAAATAATGTTTGCTGAATGATAAGTCACTCACAATCCAAGGTACTCTCAGTCCAAGCTACACCCATTTTACAGATGTGAACACTGAGGTTCAGAAATGTTAAGCACCAGGCCCAGGAGTATTCAGCTACTAAGTGACATAAGCAGAGATGTGACCTGAATTCTGAGTGACTTCAAAACACTTTTTTTCTCAGGTGACTATCTTCCTTAAAATGTCTGAGGAGTTGTCATTACCTACAGAATAAAATCACATTCCTTAAATCTGCACCGAAGATGCTTTACAATCCATCCACAGGTTACTTCGCCCCATCTTGTCTTTACACATTGTACTTTTCAATACCTCATAACTCCCAAAATTTCATGTTATTTTATGCCTCTATGGCTTTTCCCTCTGCCCAGAATACCTTGTCTTTTCTGAGATACTGTCCCTGATCCTGATGCCAAGAGCACAGGTGATTAGTCAGTCCTCTGGCCCTTGTTACAGGTATAGTTACTATTGCTGTGGTTACTTGTCTACTATTTATCTGCCCTACTGCACTCTGAGCACAGTGAATACTAAACCCACGTTAAAAGTCATTCTTAGGGCTTCCCTGGTGGCGCAGTGGTTGAGAATCTGCCTGCTAATGCAGGGGGCACAGGTTCGAGCCCTGGTCTGGGAGGATCCCACATGCCACGGAGCAACTAGGCCTGTGAGCCACAACTACTGAGCCTGCGCGTCTGGAGCCTGTGCTCCGCAAAAAGAGAGGCCCGCGCACCGCGATGAAGAGTGGCCCCCACTTGCCACAACTAGAGAAAGCCCTCGTACAGAAACTAAGACCCAACATAGCAAAAATACATAAATTAATTAATAAACTACTACCCCCAACATCTTCTTAAAAAAAAAAAAAAGTTATTCTTATATTGCCAGTGCCAAACACACTAACTGGCTTGTGGCCATGTGAGTGCCTGGTAACTGTGTGTGTGAAATGAAGGCCTTGGTCAAAAGAAATACAAGAAGCAGATGGAGGAAGGCAAATGAGGTTCATTTCTATAGGCAAAGAGCACTTAGAGTTCCACTAGTTCTTTATTAGGCGACAGGATATGGGCAAGATGCGGGCTTGAAACCCCCAAAACAAAACAAACAAATGTCAATGCAAAAAGATCAGTCAAGAAAAGGGTAATCAACAGAAAGAACAATTTACGAAGGTGATGAGAAGCAGTGTAACTCACACTTTTTCTCATATATATAAATTTTTCCTTTTTATCTGCTAGTCAACTTTCTTCTTGTCTCTTTATCTTCAGATATAAAAACTTCCTAGTAAGGTCCACAAGTAAGCATGTATATATGTATGTATGCACATACACACACACACACACGAACACAGGATTAAAGGACAGGACTATAAGCAGATGTATTTGGTTAGGTTTTCATGGCATGTGGGTTATACTACGGAGATATTATGTGGAAAAAAAGAATGTCGGGGCTCCAGTTCAAGATGGAAGATCCTGATCTCACCTCCTCCACACTCACACTGAAATCTACAGCTGCATATTCAACAATTTCCTCTGACAATAACCTAAAAACTGGCAGAGCAAGGCCCTCCACATCACCCAAACCAGAGAGAAACCACATGGAAGCAGGTGGGAAAGGCTGAGATGCAATCTCACCATAAACCCCACCCTGGTGCAGCGACCCACAGTCAGGAGGGAACTCAAGACCCAGAGCTTCTCCCTGAGGAGCGAAGGGCTCATAACCCACACTGGGCACCCCGATTTTTAAGACTGGCAGCTGAAAGATGAGCCCCCAAAATGTCTGGCTTTGAAGACCAATGGGGCTCAAGCCCATGAAACACGTGGGGTGTGGCAAATCGAGGAATGGCTCTTAAACGGCTTGTGTGCAGACTCACCTGCACCAGGACCCAGCACAGAAGCAGCCCTTTGAAAGCACCCGGGCTTTACGTGAAAGAGACTAATTTCCTAATTTTAAAGCAATGGCCGAAGGAGCAGGGGCCTGCTGGGATGCTCTCCAGGGATGGAGACTGGTGGACACCATCTTCCTGCTCCCCCTCTGCCATTTTACGTTTGGTGACCCAGTTTTTATGTTTGCTACCCAGAGGACACCCCTTGTTCACCTGGCTCTGGCAGTCAGAGGGGCTTGTGTTCCTGGGTCCCATGGGACTGTAACAAGCAGAGAGACAGTTCTTGGCAGACTGCCACTCTCAGGACACCACACAGACAGTTGACTGAAACACATCCCTAGTCTCTCTGACAAAGTGGCCTATTTATTTGTCCAGGAGTTTTGGCCTTAGAAGCAGGTTTCTGGTTTGGCACACATTAACGACTACAGAGGTGCTTTCATGGAACAGAGGCTGGGGAATGCCATTTTGCACTCACCCTCTGCCTTGCTATAGCTCACCAATATCTCCCAGAAAGGAGCTTGTACACTCCTCTGGAGCCCTGATTTGTGTGACTGCTGCCCAGGCGACGCCTCCAAACCTGGTTGCCAGAGGTGGAAAATGGGTAAAATGGGTGAAGGGGGTCAAAAGGTAAGAGCTTCCAGTTACAAATAAAGTAAGTCATGGGGATGTAATGTAGAGCACGGTGACTATAGTTGATACTGTACTGCGTATCTGAAAGTTGCTAAGAGAGTAAATCTAAAAAGTTCTCATCACAAGAAAAATATTCTGTAACTATGCATGGTTACCTAGACTTACTGGGATGATCATTTTGCAATATATAAAAATATCAAATCATTATATTATACCCCTGAAACAAATATATGGTATATGTCAATTATGCCTCAATAATAAAAAAAAGAATGATAGAACAGAAGATCCATAATAGCCTACATTATAATAAGGCTCTAGTCTAATGTTCTCTGCTGCCAGTTTCAAATCTTCTGAATTAACAGGAGGTAAGACCTCTAGGCATATCTGACAAATGTTACCTGTAACTTATTATCAAGGTATCAAGATAATGGAAAACATTACTACTATTAGTTTATGGTAAATATATAAACTATTTACAAATTATCAAGGAAAAACAACTCAAGCCTTCAGCAATGAAATTTTCAATTTATTCAACAATTTTTTCAATTGTTGAAAACAGCAGTTTAACGGGCAACTAAAAGGAAAGAATCTCATGATCTTTGGAGCTTAAAATAAAAAAAGTCCTTGACAACATGGTTATCAATGTCTATGTTCGGTCACAAATATATGAACTAGTACCAACAGGAATTTACTTACAACTCAATCTCATCAAGTTTTTTCAACAAATATCCCTCAAATAATAGCACAGTTCCTGGTCAAAGAGAATCAGAGATCAGTACAACAACAAATAAAAGTGAAATGAACTATAACCTATTACCGTTCCCACTTACATCATAGACATGTTGGGGCAGAGAACACACAAATGCAATCTTTGTTTCAGTCTTCAAAAAATAATAATATTAAAAAAAAATTCAGTCTCTGAATACCTACTATGCACAAGGCACTAGAGTTTAAAATGTGATATATCAGCCGGTAATACAGGACCCATGCCTACCTCCACCTATTTACCACTCATCACAAAACCTACTTTCAAAGGATAGGATTGTCTTGTCTATGCATTTTGCCTCTTAGTGATTGGCTTAACTCAAAGAGAAGGGGCAAAACAATGTTTTTATGTTTGCAAGGCTACTGTATTACATTAAAAATTAGGGCTCTTCAACCACAAGAGGCACCAATACTCTCCAAGTTTTTACAGCAGCTTTTTCATCAAAGTAGATAATTTTTTTTAAGTGGAGCTTTTCTAAAGTATACTTAAACTGAAAAATCTATATTTAACAAAACATAGTAAAATATTTTATTTTCACTGTTAACAGAACTGTAAAGATACCTCTCTCCCCTAAGCCACGATAATGTTTCTATCTAATCAGTTTTTGCCTTAACCAGATGACAATGTTTTATATAAACTGCCTTTACTTCTTTCTTAGAGTTATTCTACAGGATTGAGTGTTAGCACATAGTAGGTCCAAAGGAACATTTTTAAAGAGTGAAAAGCAAGGGTCTATCTTTTCCACCCTTTAGGTTATCACCCTTTGTTCAGAGTTCCCACACCTTAGCTTGCAACCTCTATTGCTTCAACCCTCTGAAACAGCGGTCCCCAACCTGTTTGGCACCAGGGACCAGTTTCGTGGAAGACAATTTTTCCATGGACTGGGTGGTGGGGGGCTGTTCAGGCGGTAATGTGAGCAATGAGGAGCGGCAGATGAAACTCCGCTCACTGGTCCACCGCTCACCTCCTGCTGTGCGGTACCGGTCCGCAGCCCGGGTGTTGGGGACCCCTGCTCTAAAACACCCATCCAACCTCACTTCCTGTCTTTGGGGTAAAATGACCTCATCTTCAAAGAAACCCTCTGCCTCTTCCACAGAATCTCCTATGCCATTCAGCGTTGTTCTGCATTTCTAGGCTTCGTGTGTGGAAGACTGCAACTAAGCACACGAGATTGGAAGTAAGGACACAGACTGAAGTTTGTCAGATATCCAGCCATACTTCTGAGGTCACAAAAACCAAAGTAAAAATTAAATTTACCATGGCCATAATACAGTGAACAAGATACAGGGCTGCCTCCTCAGAACTTTGGAAAATACACAGAAAAGCAAAAATTAACTTCTCTAATTTATTTAAGCAGATAAAAAATAAACACCATCATACATTGCTGAGGCCCTAACTTCAGAAGAGAAGAAAAGTGTCAGTCGCAATGTAAAGATAAGCCATTCACTACAGGAACTATATCTATCTATGGCATCAGGAAGGCTTACCAATGTGCACCAAAAGGTTTTCTACACTGTCCATTTGTTGAGAACTGACCTCATTAGGAAGGTTGACGATCTAAGCCCTAAAGCATCTTATCAAAAAACTAAATAATCTTGCTTTATAACCTGTAACAGATATAAGGAATCTTTTTAGTGAGCAGATTTCTGAGTAAGAAAAGCTTTAAAACACTACACTAAAGGTGGCAACTGTAAGGAAGCCAAACAGGATGTGCTTAGCATATTAACAGAGTTTATTAACTTAAGAATGTGATTTTAAGTATCCTGAGTTTGAGAGATAAAACTGAATTTTTTTTCCCTTAACTTTTTTTTTTTAATTTTTTGGCTGTGCTGGGTCTTTGCTGCTGCACGCAGGCTTTCTCTAGTTGCGGCGAGCAGGGGCTACTCTTTGTTGCGATGCACTGGCTTCTCACTGCGGTGGCTTCTCTTGTTGCAGAGCACGGGCTGCAGGCGCACGGGCTTCAGTAGTTGTGGCTCTAGGCGCATGGGCTTCAGTAGTTGTGGTGCACGGGCTTAGTTGCTCCACGGCATGTGGGATCTTCCCGGACCAGGGATCGAACCCGTGTCCCCTGCATTGGTAGGCAGATTCTTAACCACTGCACCACCAGGGAAGTCCTCCCTTAACTCTCTATGTAATCTTTTGTTAAAAAAAATACCATTAACATTGTACTTGTATCCTAGGACATCAACATGTAAATTGGCTAATAATTCCTGTTTTGTTCTCTATCTATAGTATTACTAAATCTGATTTGCACAATCTGTAAATATTGTGAAACAGTGAAAGAGGTTTCAAAGTATTTTGAAGAAAATATACAGAAGTCTGGTCAATTTCCACACACTCTTGGCCACTTAAATAACATTTCTAATTAGGTTATAAGTAAAGAGGATTTCATTATATTACAATTTTGTTTAAAATGGCCTCCCTCCCTATACTGGTACTGTCAAGAGAGAAAAACTATGTTTATTACTGCTCTCTATAAGCTATTCTAAGCACTCTACGCACAGTAGTCTATCTCATTTAGAGAAACTATGAGGTTTTGATTTTATTATAAATATCCAAATTTATTAGACGTATGAATATACACGTTCCTCTGAAATAATTCCTCAACCAATGAATGACTGAAAACTTCCAAGCTGAAAATGATAACACACTTGGGCAAATAAAGACCTTCTTTCCTGGGAAATGACTTCTTAAATCCTATCCTGGAAAAGAGGAAGAAAAAAAAAATAGAGTATGTCTCACACAATCATAATTTAAGCGACTAATATGCCATTTTATTTTAAATAAATACTAGTGATTCAAATTATCATAACCATTAGATCAATGATAACACAGGCCCTCTAGTATATTTTAACACATTAATTAGCATTCTTTTAACTATTTTTCATTTCTAACCTGTAACTTTTACTTTTTTTACTATTATTTTTTAAGAAAATTTTATACAATTTTTAAACATTACTGTCCTAACCTGTGACTTTTAAAGACCTAGAGCTGGAGAATTGGTGTTTTAGACATAGCCACGTGCTGGTAATATTTTCCCCCAATTGTTTCCTACCTTCTTGCACACAGTAAACAAGCCATTCTAGAATCAGACACATCATCATCCAACATACATAATTAAAGAAACTACATATGTACTTTTAGATTTACATTGTTTAATAAATCCAAGTGATATTTTGTGTTAATTCCAAAATAAGTTCATCCACTAGATAAAGAAAATAAAAACTAAAAACCCTAAGTCTCAAACTGAATAATAAGTTTTAATAAAATCATCTTTCTATATAATTTTTTTTTATGATTCACAATCAGGAGTGAGAGATTATAGAACTGTGGAATCAGACTAAAAATCTAACTATACAATGTTTCTGAATGGCTATTATAAATAATACAGACTTTAAGGACTCATTCAGGACACATTTGATTCTGAAATGTATTATTCAGTGTTGTTTTTACTAAGTGTACCATCCATGGGACTTTTTTTTTGTGGTACACGGGCCTCTCACTGTTGTGGCTTCTCCCATTGGGGAGCACAGGCTCCGGATGCACAGGCTCAGTGGCTCACGGGCCCAGCCGCTCCGCGGCATGTGGGATCTTCCCGGACCAGGGCACGAACCCATGTCCCCTGCATTGGCAGGCGGACTCTCAACCACTGCGCCACCAGGGAAGCCCCTACAATCTTTTGTTAAGTTCTTTGTCATAGGAATGAAATCTGCATTTGCTGGTCTGTAATTGGCATTTTGGAGAATAGGCGAAACAGTGAAGCATGGTTCCCTGTTGGTTCATCCAAGGTCAAGGAAAAGAATCATATTCCCAACTCCTCCAATATAATTTAAGTTCATGATCCTAATGGCTCAAACTCGTCCTAGTCAAGTTCAAACTTTGAATTTCTTATGAATATATCTATTGATGTCCTTTGGATATTTTATGATTAAAAAATTTAAATCACAAACTGCAAAATGAATAATCAAGTACTAGGTTTTTGATCTTAATGTTTGTGTCAGCCTAAGTTTACAACAGCTGAAGTGTTTGATTCTTAAAAATGTATTGAAGCTTTCTATTTGTAAAGCCTCTTTAGGTTCTATCAGACATTTGAATAAGACAAAAGCTTTGTCCTCAATGAGCTGACAAAACAAACACAGAAAAACTGTACTACAAGACATGGTGAAGATGCCATGAAGAAAGTTTTGGAAAATACCATGGACCTTTAGAGAAGGAACATCACAATCTGTTTTGGGTCAGAGAAAACAACTTGAACCAAGTCATGGGGAAATGGGAAGTGAGCAAGAAACATGTTTATGCAACAATGAAAGACACAGCTTGGCTAGAGCCCAGCGCACAGGGAGGAAATAAGACTCCAAAGACAGGAGCCATGCCGCCTGTAAAGGGCTCTGAAGTCAGGCTGAGGACATATAATAAAGCCACTGTGTGTGGCTGTGCTACAAGCAAGACTGTGCCTCTTGGGGGTGTGAAAGTTAACAAACAAATTACACTGAAAGCATAGGGGCAGAACATATTACTAAAGCCTGCAATAAATCAGAAAAGGGAGTAACCGGGATCTGAACCAGGTGGCCCCCACGTGACAGTGGGAATGGAAAGGTGATGTTGCACTTAAAATCTACTGCACATGGTAAAGGAGTTGGCATCTGAAGCAATGAAGGCAGGGGAGGGGGAGGGGAAGCCGGTGCCACAGTTCTTAATCTGGATGACCAGAAGAAACTAAATACCTAAGTGTCCTAACAAAAATAGGAAGTCAAGGGGAAAACTGAGCTTTTTGTATTGTTAGTTCAGGGGAAGGCGGTGCAAATGTGATTCTGGTCTGGACTTGTTACATTTGAGGAATCAGTTGCAAACATTTGCCACACAGTTAGAAACATCACTAGAGTACTGAAGAAGGCTCCATCCTGAGATTTCAGCCCTCTCCACAGACAGGATAGTTAAAAGGAGTGTGAGTAAACAAGGCAAAAATGAAAACATAGATGGAGACAGATTGCAGAATGACTCCATTTAGAGAATGGCGGGGGGGGGGGGGGCAAGTAAAACTAACTACTGATCTCAGGTAAGACAAGAAGCAAAATGTCAGAAGATGGCTCTTATCAGACATTCACTAGAGTGTCTGATAAGAGTCTCAAAAGCGAGTAGCTATCCTTAGTGTCAAACACTAAAAAGGACCCAAGGAATGTAAGTATTGAGAAAAATAAAAGTCCACTGGGATGTGGCACTGAGAAGTTCTGTGATGTTTAAGAAGTCAGGAGGTAACGATTTGGAAAGGGGAGATGGCAACAGAGAGGAGCCACTTATCTTAGAAGTCTTTTAAAAGATAGGAGAGTGGACTTCTCTATCTTATTTCCAAGGCAAAGAAATACAGTAAAACTCTAATGAAATCCAGTAGTGCAAACCCACTGGAGGGGAAAAAAATCCCTTATTTATTACTATTTGATGATTTCTATGGTGTAAGTACTACCACCATGGCTGATTTCAAGATGCCAACGGTTGGCAAAATTCCTGAAAATTTAGTAATAACTCTGGACCACCACTGCAAACTGCTACTCTGTGGTCTACTCTGCAACTCAGCAATTCCGTGACAGCCTTCCTCTAAACTCAACTGATACTTAATTACTCTCTGGGACAACCTTGCAGCAATTCACAGATGTCTACACAGCTCTTGTTACATATTGCTTTCTCAACTGTATTACAACTGAAAAGGGTTAGATGTTGAAAACCAAATGGCTCCCAGGCATGCCTGTCTTCACTAAGAAGGAAACAACAAGAATTATATACTCCAAAAAGCCTCAGGTGACCTTTTTTATAATTGTTTCCTTTGTTAACGTCATCATCCCTTATAAATCTGAGATGTCTTGAGAATAGGGAACTTGATTCAAAGACTTCAGTTTTCCCACAATCCACTTGGCTCTTGGGATAGTTGATTAACCAATTAAAAAAATTTTTTTAAGTGAGCTCTGTATCAATGAAGGATTAAATAATGAAGTGGAATAAGCAAAAGAAACATGAACCAAACATCCTAGTAAGCCCAATCGCGGTGAGAGGCAGCAGAGATATGTGAAAGCTCCTTAGACTAAATCCAGATACCTAGGGGGCTCCAATCCATCCCTGCTCCTTGCTGGTGGGATGCTAGCAGCAGTCCCAGTTGCAGTTCCACCTGAAAAATGGGAACAGTAATACCCAGCACACAGGGTCAACCTTAAGGTTTAACACGAACACATTAGGGAACACCCAGCAGGAACAGGTACTTGCTTGGTACAGTTCATAATGCCATACCAGTTTGCACACTGGACATTGCTCAACTGTATTGCCAAGAGCACCAAGGAGGCCCACCTCTAACAAGGAACTGCAGCTGGTTAGCTGCTAAGGATAGTTTATAGTCTGCCCCAGTGACCTCGTGCTATCACCCAAAAGCCAACAACCCAAGTCCCACAACAACATGGAGGCCAAAGAGTCCTCCTAAAAGCAATCTGAGAGCCAAAAATGTTGTGACAAAGGAGAGGGTAACAAGCTAACAGGTTATGACTTGTATTCACACGGCCTGCAGCATCTTACCTTAACAAGGAAGTTCATCAACAAACCAAAATAATGGACTTATTCATCATATAAACAAAACTCAAGGGAAGAACCTAGTTTCTAATATTTCACAACTTTTCCCCTCTGTCATCTTTCCAAATACCCCCGTCTATTATGATACTTTATATTCCCTTCTGTCATTTAGTTTATGTTTCATATGCTAATTTCTCACGACATCTGAAATAGAATTGTTGTCAAAATACTAAACATATATGGGGGGTAGCACAGAAGTTTATTTACTTTCCAATCTGAATGACCGGCCTTGAGAAATACAGCAATAATGTTCATAGCAATGTAATTTTTCCACTAATTAACTGCTATTCATCTACTGCCAAGTGCATGAAGTTACAGGTAGAAAAGAATAATACAAACAGTATATTCGTATATCAAAAAGTTTCCCATTAGAACCCTCCTAAACTGTTGATGGGAACGTAAATTGGTGCAGCCACTATGAAAAATAGTATGGAGATTCCTTAAAAAGCTGAAAATAGAGCTACCATATGACCCAGCAATCCCACTCCTGGGCATATATCCAGAAAAGATGAAAACTCGAATTTGAAATGATACATGCACCCCGATGTTCACAGCAGCACTATTTACAAGTGCTGGAAGACATGGAAGCAACCTAAACGTCCATCAACAGATGAATGGATAAAGAAAATGTGGTGGGCTTCCCTGGTGGCGCAGTGGTTGAGAGTCCGCCTGCCGATGCAGGGGACACGGGTTCGTGCCCCTATCCCGGAAGATCCCACATGCCGCGGAGCGGCTGCGCCCGCGAGCCATGGCCGCGGAGCCTGTGTGTCCGGAGCCTGTGCTCCGCAACGGGAGAGGCCACAGCAGTGAGAGGCCCGCGTACAGCAAAAAAAAAAAAAAAAAAAAAAAAAAAAAAAAAAAAAAAAGAAAATGTGGTATATATATACATTGTGTCTGTGTATATACACAAACACACACACAATGGAATACTAGCCATAAAAACTAATGAAATACGAACGTTTGCAGCAACATGGATGGACCTAGAGATTATCATACTAAGTGAACTAAATCAGAGGAAAACAACTATCACATGATACCACTTACACGTGGAATCTAAAAGAAAATGATATAGATGAACTAATTTACAAAACAGAAGCAGATTCAGACATAAAAGACAAACTTATTACCAAAAGGGAAGGGGGGAGGGATAAATTAGGAGTTTAGGATTACCAGCTACACACCACTATATATAAAATAGATAAACAACAGGACCTACTGTATGGCACAAGGAACTATATTCAGTATCTTGTAATAACCTATAATGGAAAAAAATCTGAAAAGAATATGTGTGTATATATATATGTGTGTGTATATATATATATATATGTGTGTGTATATATATATATATATATATATATATATATATATGCACTGAATCACTTTGCTATACACCTGAAACTAACACAACATAGTAAATCAACTGCACTTCAATAAAATAAAAAATTATAAAAAAAAAGCTTCCCGTTAGACATCTGTCCCCCCACTTACATAAAGTTTCCTACACATATGTGTCTTCTGAGAAGCAAACGCACACATCTCTCCAGTAAGGCCAGAACACTTGGAAGCAAAGGAAGATCTCCATTTGAGAGATTACTGACTCTGAATTTGCTACCCGTATCGTGTTAATTTTCTTTCTATAAAGTATCTGTAAATTAAACGTTCTCTGAAAGCTCAAGCCACAGACTCACTCCCCCAGCCCCTTTCCCCCATTCTGGGCTCCTCCTTCCCCCGACCCTCCCTTCCCTCCCGCGGCTTCTGGGGTGAACCTGGGCTCGCCATCCAACACTGTCCCGAGGAAGCGCCGCCCCTTCCTCAGGCTCCCGAGACGCTCGGCCGGGTGGCATCTCGCCCCGGGCTGGACCGAACACAGCGCGTACCTGAGGTCCGAAGCCGCGCTCGGAAAGTGGACAGAGTGACTCAGCCGTTTCCCGTGACTCGAGTCAGGTGCAGGGACGCCGGTCAGCACTCGCGGGCCGCGCTGGGGCAGGGCTGGGGTCCGCAGCCGTCTCTGCCCGGAAGGAGACCTCAGCGGACGACCAGCCCGGACTGAGTGCCGGGTCACCCCCGCCGCCCGCCCCGCCGAGCCGCTGACACGACCCCGCGGCGGCCCCTCCGCGCGGGGGTCAAGTGGCCTCCCGGCGCTGCCTGCGTCACACTCAGACCCGAAGGGCGCCCGCCGTGGGCAGAGCGAGGCAGGGCTTCTCCTCCCGGCGCCGCGCGGATTCGCGCCGGGGCCGGACGACAGAGCCGCCGGGCGAGTTAAAGAGTCCTCGGCGCTGCCCGCGCGCCCGAGCCTGACGCAGCCCCCGCCGCACTTACTTCTCATTAGCGTCCGCAGAGTCCACCTCCACCTCCTCAGCCGCCATGGCCGCCGTCGCCACGCGAGCTCCCGGCCGTACTTCCAAGCCGGCTGACAGGCCGACTGGGGGACCGGGACCCGCCACCGCCCTTAAGGCCGCCGCCAGCGTAGGCGTCAGCCGCCCCCTCGCGTGACCGGGCGGTGCGGCCGCGCGCCTGCGCGTGCCGGGCCATCCTGCCCCCATCCACCAGTCACGCATGCGTCCTTCCGTCCGACGTGCTCGGGTGTGGGCGCTAGGCGGGGCAGTCAACCTGGAGGAACCGAGACTCGCCCGGGAGAGTTAGGTGGTAACTAGCTTAAGTAATAACCGTGTTAATGCATCATCCGCTGATATTGATTGTCAGGTGCTGGGCACTGGACAGGCACCTAGCAGTTCCCTGGGGAATGAGGCGCGACCTTGCCCTGAAAGAGCCTATCTAGTATTCGATAGATGCTGCAATAGCGAATGGAAATGCTCTAATGGAGGAGCTGTGTGGCCTGCCGCCGGCCCTTCCTCGCAGGTGGGTGGCCTAGGGGAGAGGGCGACCTTTAGTCAGTTGATGTTCACTGATGTGCAGGACACTACGCCAGACCCTGGAGTTACTGTAGTG
Source organism: Mesoplodon bidens (assembly GCF_964165515.1). Lineage (NCBI taxonomy): Eukaryota > Metazoa > Chordata > Mammalia > Artiodactyla > Ziphiidae > Mesoplodon > Mesoplodon bidens. The sequence goes on along the minus strand of NC_138172.1, from coordinate 47,090,873 downwards.
ACCAAAACCAGCAACTCCCATCCACCCCGCGCTGTGTACACACGGGAGGAGTGTAAAGAGTCAGCACTGAGGTATTTAGAGTTCTTGAGAGGACATCACTAATGTAAATATCAACACTTCTTGACCTGTTTTCAAGTCTTTTAACCGTCAGATACTACCTGTTTTTGTATTTATATCACTTCCTGCCATTCATTCATTTGTATTTACCATTTGCCTACTATGTCCCCACTCTGTTCTAGGCGCTTAGAAACAATGGATTGAAGTAGGGCTCGCTCCTTTACGGAGCCTATGCTAATATATTACCTTTTATTTTATTTATTTATTTATTTATTTATTTTTGTGGTACGCGGGCCTCTCACTGTTGTGGCCTCTCCCGTTGCGGAGCAGAGGCTCCGGACGCGCAGGCTCAGCGGCCGTGGCTCACAGGCCCAGCCACTCCGCGGCATGTGGGATCTTCCCGGACCGGGGCACGAACCCGTGTCCCCTGCATCGGCAGGCGGACTCTCAACCACTGCGCCACCAGGGAAGCCCTACCCTTTATTTTAGACGCAGTTCATCCCTCTCCTTCCCTAACTCTCCTCCCTCTCTGCAGCCTCTTTTTCTCTCCTCTGAGTCCCCCTAACCCAGACAGTTTCTATCACTCATCTGACACTCAGATTCTCAGCCTTGTCTACTTGTTGTGGCTTTTTAATGGACGTTAATCAGTATTCTTCCAACTACACTGGAAGTTCCTTGAGGATAGGGATGGTGTCTTCTGTGATTTAGGGGGGAAAAAAGCAACTCATAATCCCTTGGGCATAGCAATAACTAATAAATATTCTTATTATATTTGATCCAATTCGTAAGTATGTTAGGGAAGACTAGGACATATGAAAACACCGTTCCAGGTGTTGCCAGAGACTTGCAGTGTGTCTGCAGAAACTGACTCTTGACTATCTCCACCTATCAGACCACATCCATACTGGGGACACCTCTTTCTATATGGGCCAGACAGGTAATTGAGGACTCTACTGCATGGAGTACAGTCCCAGCCCTGTGGTACTGAGTCCAGTATCAAAACCTAAGAATATGGCGGCAACTCCTGCAGCACCTTCAGAAACTTGGACTGGCAGGTATGCACCCTCAAGACTTTGTGGACCTGGAGCCCACTCTCATAGATGCCTATGCTGCTGCACAGTTTAGAAAAAAATCATTTATCCAATGCTGGAGTTTATCCAGAAACTGACAGAGCAGTGCATAGGGCTATGGGATTTCATGACCTTCCCCAACTCTGGGGATCTCTCTGCCCAGGCTTCACTTTGCTGCTGGTGGAGGAGCTGTCCTTGACTATGGCAAGAAGTCCAAGCTGGTATCACCCAGCCCCTGGGTGCTGCCAGCAGTGGAGGAACCCCTGCTGCTCCATGGTGACTGCCACACCACCCTGGAGTTCCTGGACTGTGTCTTCTTGGGAGACAGTGAGACCAACATCTTTTGAGGTAACCTGTACCTGGACAGCTCCTCCTACACCACCCTCAGTCATTGCTTGCCCAGACCTCCATCACTGCCTCCCTGTACTTTGGTGGTGCCCTGAGAGCACACCTCCCAGAGTTCCAGGCCAACCTGGTGCCCTCTTTCCAAATCCATTTCTTTTTGATGACGTACTAACCAGTTACTTTGATTAAGCAGTACTTATGTTGGGGGATCACTTGCGCCTACTTTGAACTCTCTCTCTCATCAGATGGTCAGATGTGACACTCATCAAGGCAAATTCACAGCCTGCTCTGCCTGTGCTACCCCAGGGCTGTGGCGTCCAAAGAACTAATGCTGCTATTACACCACGAAGACCATTATACCACCATTATACCAGTGTACCATAGAAGTTGATGACTGGTGCCCCACTACTGTCAAGATTGGCTTTCATTTCTAGCCCCTCAACAGTGATTCTCCAGGAGAAATGCTGAACACCACCACGGCCATCAGAGAGGGCTGGGCCTTTATCACAAGTCTGCCAGGCTAGCACTTGCAAACCAGAATGAGGATAAGGGCATGAAGGGTTTTCTAAGGACTTCGATGGCCTTGCTGCCCTGTAAATGTTGATAAAGTGCTTGATTAAACAGAGTAAGAAAGCAAGTGTGGCAGGGAAATAATAAGGACATGGGATAGTAAGGGAAAATGGTAGCTGGATCAAGGGAAGGGCTGGATACCAGTCAGCTGTATGACCTGGGGAGGTTTGGAATCACATGATTAGGGCTTCTCAGACTCTAACCTGCATCCACACTTCCTGTGGATCTTGTTAAATGGCAAATTCAACCTCTGTAGGTCTGGGGTGGTGCCTGAGATTCTGTATTTCTAACCGGCTCCCGGTGATGCCTGTGTTCCGGCTGCCGGTCAACAGACCACCCTTTAAATAACAAAGCTCTTGAGCAGCCCTGTCCACTAGAACTTTCTGCAATCATGGAAATATTCTAAATCCCCACTTTCCAGTATAGTAGCCATGAGTCACATGTATCTACACAGCATTTGAAATGTGGCTAGTGTGATCGAATTTTTCATTTTAATTAATTTAACTTTAAAGCCACATGTGGCTAATGCTACCATGTTGGACAGCAAGATCTAGATTTATGAAAGTGAGAGTTTGAGACCAGACAATTCCCACGGTCCCATCTGATGTCCTGTGGTTCCAAGATGTTGTTTTCAAAGTGTGTGTGGAGGGTGAGGATAGGAGTTTGATGAGGGGACGGATGTTAAAGTCTGGAGTAAAGCATGAAGGGTTGGCAGTTCCACCAAATGGAAAATAGTTTGAGAGTTACCTGTTTAAAATGTAGAATATTTTGTCTTTTTGTACCTAAGTTGTCAAATTTATTGGCATAAGCTCTTTGTAATGTTGCCTAATTATCTTTCTAATGTTAGGCTCTGTAGTGATAGCCTCTTTTCAAACCTGATATTGTTCACTTGCACTTTCTTTTTTTCCCCCTGGTCAGTTAGCTAAGAATTTATCAATTTCATTAGTCTCAAAGAACCAACTTTTGGCAATTTCATGGATTTTGCTTTTTCTACATATGCTCTGGAGAGCTTTCCATATTAGTGCATATAGATTTACCTCATTTTTCTTAATTGCTACCGCAGTATTTCATATTATGGGGTACTGGAATTTATTTAATCATAGGCATTCTCATTAGTTTTTCTTTTCTTTTTTTCTATTAGAATACTGAAGGGAACCTTTTACATGCCTCTATATGCACATGAGAAAGGTCAGGACCTTCCCCTCCCCCGAAGTTATATAAATGGAATCATACAATGTATAACCTTTTGAAATTGACTTTTTTCCTCTCAGCATAATTCCCTGGAGATTCATTAAAGTTGTCAAGTGAATGAATAGAATAGTTCATTCCTTTTTAGAGCTGAGTAGTTTTCCACAGTTAGTTTAATCAGTCACCTGTTGAAGGACATCTGTGTTGTTTCCAATATTTTTGGATATTACAAATAAAACTGGCATAGATGTTTGTGCACAGGTTTTTGTGTAAACCTAAGTTTTTCATTTTTCTGGGATAATTGCCCAGGACTGTAATTGCTGGTCACATGATAGTTGCATATTTAGATTTTTTAAAGAAACCGCCAAATTATTTTCCAGAATGACTGTACCATTTTCTGTTCCCAACAGCAAAATGTAATTGATCTAATTTCTCCATATCCTCACCAACATTTGGTGTTGTCTCTATTTTTTATTTTAGCCATCTTGATAGACCAGTAGTAATGTCCCATTGTGGTTTTAATTTGCATTTCCCTGATGACTAGTGATGCTGAGTGTCATTTCACATGCTTATTTGCCATATGTATGTTCTTTTCAATGAAATATCTGTTCATGTATGTCTTTTGCCCATTTTCTAACTACTAAGTTTTGAGAATTTTTAATATTCTCTAGCGACTAATCCTTTGTCAGATACGTGGTTTGCAAATATTTTCTCCCACATGCAGCTTGTCTTCTTATCCTCTTCACATGGGCTTTTGCAGAGAGAACATTTTTTAATTTAATGAAATCCAATGTATTGATTTGTTGTATGGCCTATGCTTTTGGTGTTGTCTAAGAATTATTTGCCTAAACTGAGGTCTTGAAGATTTCCTCCTTTGTCTTTTTCTAAAAGTTGTATGGTTTAACATGTTACATTTAAGTCCATGATCCATTTTGAGTTAATATTTGTATAAGGTGAGAGGTTTAGGTCAAGGGGTTTTGTTATTTGCTTATGGATATCCAATTGTTCCAACAACATTTGTTGAAATCGCCAGTGGTTTTTTTTAGTTTTTAAAAAATATTTATTTATTTTATTTTTGGCTGTGCTGGGTCTTAGTTGCGGCATGCAGGATTTTCATTGCCGCGCACGGGCTCTTTGTTGCAGCGCATGGGCTTAGTTACCCTGCGGCATGTGGGATCTTAGTTCCCCGACCAGGGATCAAAACCTTGTGCCCTGCATTGGAAAGCAGATTCTTAACCACTGGACTACCAGGGAAGTCCTGAAATCACCAATGGTTTTTAATGTATTACTAGGTAGCCTCTTTTTTCTTTCTCCTATATTTTTCTTTTTTTAAATATTGAAGTATAACTGATTTACAGTGTTATGTTAATTTCTGGTGAACAGAATATATATTCTTTTTCATATGATTTATTCCAAGATATTGAATATAGTTCCCTGTGCTCTACAGTAGGACTTTGTTGTTTATCTCTTTTGTATATAGTAGTTTGTATCTGCTAATCCCAATCTCCTCATTTATCTGCCCCCCCTTTCCCCTTTGGTAACCATAAATTTGTCTTCTGTCTGTGAGTCTGTTTCTGTTTCGTAAATAAATTCATTTGTATCATTTTAGATTCCACATATAAGTGAACTACTTATACTAGGTAACCTCTTATGCTCTTACAAAGGATGTCTGATGTGTGAATGATGATAGGTGTTTTTCTGGGTTAGGAGATTTGTAGTGGTGCACATGGAGGTGGAGTGCTCAAACCCCTCTTCAAGGAAGGACTTATTACCCCCGCTGCTGTGAGAGTTTCAGTAGAAAAGCTCCCAGCTTACAGTCCTTTCAGAGAGCACATCAGCTACAGAGAGCCGCCTCACCAAGGTCATGCCCTCTGAGGAAGGCTCACATCTAATGAAGGATGGAGGTAGAGATACTAAAGGACCAACCATTTCCACCCAAGGTGAGATGATTCTGATGAGCCATTTCTGCCCCAGAACTCCCTGTGGCTGAGGCTGTCTAGCCTGCATCACGGCTCAAACTTCTCCCTCTGTCGGATCCCACTTTTCCCCTCCTTTCCACAGGTGTGATCTTGAGGGCACTCCCTGAACTTTATCTCAGAGACTGCTTCCTCCAGATTCCAAACTGTGATACTCGTTTTGATTTTTCTTTAATGATAAGCATGACATTTGGCTTAGGTACTGAGAATGGAGAAAAGGTTATAACTTGATGGTCTTTACACCACTATCATAGGAATCAGTAACAACAGGAAAACTTTCATCAGAAACTCTACTCTCAAAACACACCACTGCAAAAAAGAAGTGAGCTGAATGGTAGGGAGAGGATAGGTATGAGAGGAAAGATTAGCACAGGCACGCATATGAGACAGATCACAAGCCAGATAGAGTGATAGTTGCATGACGCTGTCCCCTCCTCTGTCACCATAGAGGTTCCAACACTAGAAAGGTAGATGTGTGGGTGAGTATCCAGACGTACAGCAGACCAAATCTCCCCATCAACGTGATCAAAAATCAGGTAGGCATAACCCTTGAAATAATTTCCATGCTTATACCGGTTCCCATTCTAATGTGTTTCTGATACTTTTCATGACTTCTTAGGAAACCCAAATGTGGATAGAGAGGGAAGTCATAGACGTGATTGTCCAATTTCAACCTCAAATGCATTGGAGTTGGAGGCAGGAAAGAGAGAGAGGAAAAGAAGCCAGAGGGGCTAGCATTCAATTTGCAGTCATGTCCCCTGGCCCCAGGAAATTTGAAGTCATGATGATCTGGGGACAGAATTTTAATGGTGTCCCTTTTCTCCACCTTCCACTTCATTTGATTACAATTGAAGAGTCCTAGATTTTTATTTTCAGTAGAATCAGTGTTTTTATTTTTATTTTATTTATTTATTTATTTATTTATTTTGCGTTACACGGGCCTCTCACTGTTGTGGCCTCTCCCGTTGCGGAGCACAGGCTCCGGATGCGCAGGCTCAGTGGCCATGGCTCACGGGCCCAACCACTCCGTGGCATGTTGGATCTTCCCGGACTGGGGTACGAACCCGTATCCCCTGCATCGGCAGGCGGACTCTCAACCACTGCGCCACCAGGGAAGCCCCCAGAATCCGTGTTTTTAAAAAGGATTTTTCTCACACTATTTCACACCTTTTAACTTTTATTCTAGTTGTTTTTTTTCTGATCAGCCCATGCTGAACTAATAGGCATTCTCATAAACCAGGAAAAATATTGCCCTCCAAACTGTTGACACTGCAAATGTCAGTGGCCTTTCTGTGTTTCAACTTCCAAGAGCAAAACTCATCTATGTAGTTACTATGCCGCTGAACATTTTCAGCAGGGGCTGGTTTATACAGTAGTAGAAGGTGTTCATACCTATAATTCCCTCTGACATTTATGTTGCCTGTTTATTTACCCCCTCCCCATTTTGAAAATGCATCCTTCAGTGTAAAACAGTTTACTGAATATCCATTCCGTTTAGTCTGCACTTAGGGCAGAAAACAAACAGCAATGGGTGTCCTGGCTCTATTACATTTTCTGACAAGTGGGAAATATCTGTTTGTAATGCAATAAATACTTGGTTCTAAGTAATTCAGCAAACTGGCTTATTTAGCTTTAACTCTGAAGGGATGCACAGAGGGAACAATTTTCACCCATCATTGATTCCACACTGAAATATGTTATGATTGTATGCCCGCAGCTGGGGGAACTTTGTGGTGGTATGAGTGAATAAGCAATTAATGAAAATGCTGTTCTGAGTCAGTGCAAAACTAGCAAAGACCTTACTGCTTACCTGGATGGCTGGAGCTGGCTCTTGTCATTTCACGAGCGTCTGCTGTTAAATATTCAAGAGTTTTGTGGACTTCCCTGGTGGTGCAGTGGTTGGGAATCTGCCTGCCAGTACAGGGGACATGGGTTCAAGCCCTGGTCCGGGAGGATCCCACATGCTGTGGAGCAGCTGCGCCCACGAGCCACAAGTACTGAGCCTGTGCTCTAGAGCCCACAAGCCACAACTACTGAGCCCGCGTGCCACAGATGCTGAGGGCTGCGCGCCTAGAGCCAGTGCTCCACAATGGGAGAGGCCACCGTAGTGAGAAGCCTGTGCGCCACGGTGAGGAGTGGCCCCCACTTGCTGCTGCAGAGAGGGCGTGCACATAGCAATGGGGACCCAAAGCAGCCAAAAATAAATAAATAAATAAATAAATTTTTTAAAAGTAAATAATTGTTATGGGTATTGTTTCTAAAAAAATTTTTAAAAAAAGTTTTGTGAGCTGGATGTTAAACCTTGCGGGACTTTGAAATTGGGAGTATTTACACCCCAGAAACTGGCAATCACTTCAAATCAGGGCTCTTTTTTTTTTTCTTTTGAGAGCTGGTTTACCAACACACCATTGCCTACTCTATCTCAGTGTAGGAGAATTATCAATACAAAGCAGATGGCAGGCCAAGAAATTAAGTTTTCACAGGGAAGAGGGAATAAACACAAGTCAACTAAAAATACACAAAGCAATGGATGACAAAGGTATAACAACCTTCTGTAAAGGTACACTTTATAGTATAGATTAGCACACTTAAGCACTGGAAAGACAGAGACCTGGTTATTAGATCAAACAAGTGTGGTAATGATTTATGAAAGTGAGTCTCATAAGGCTTGTTTTCTTTTAGGTTGAAGTATACAGCACAGATCATAACGATTATCACAAAGTGATAACACACCCACATAAACACAATCCAGATTATTAAGCAAATTTTCCAGGAGAAAATGGGACTCTTTGATAGAGATTAATGGAGTGGGCAATCCAGGAAGGCCTGCATCAGAAGAGATGGCTTGCAGCTTCACAACACATATGGAGCTTCAAGAATTTCACCTAAGCAATATAACCTACTCTGGATTTTTATTTTATTTTAATAGATGCTGCAAATCAGTTTATGAAGATTTTTTTTTTGCTGTGCTGATGAATATACATTTAATAGCTAAATTTAGGGCTTTTCTCCTCTGAATTTTTTTTTTTTTTTTTTTTTTTTTTTTGCGGTACGCGGGCCTCTCACAGTTGTGGCCTCTCCCGTTGCGGAGCACAGGCTCCGCGGCATGTGGGATCTTCCGGACCGGGGCACGAACCCGTGTCCCCTGTATCGGCAGGCGGACTCTCAACCACTGCGCCACCAGGGAAGACCCCCTCCTTTGAAATTTGAATGTGTTGCTCAGCTACCCTCCTCTGTTTTTTGTGTAGTCTCTGATTTACTATAATTTCTCCAGCTGCAGGTGAGGAAAATGGGCTGTTATTAAATATCTTCCGAGTTCAGTAGCACATGCAATGTGTATATTGCTCTCTGATACTTTCGTGTTATTAATGAATTAGTCTCCCAAAACTAGACATTTAAACTATCATTTATGTACATATGTGCATTATTTTCTTGGGGGGATGTTGTATGTAAACAAAAGGGATAATTTTTGTGATGACACGTCTATATGAGATTTAATCTATCATTTTTTGTAATAAAAATTTGTTTTTTCAGTACAAACCTTTCAAACAAAAATTACACAGTAACATGAGATTATGCTAAAATGATTTACCAAAATAATTAAACTCTCAAAAGTGAACCCTTCTTACATGCCCAGTTTTCCTTCCTTGAGTCCAGTAGACCTTCCTGTTCATCACATCTGAATCTGGTCACAGAGCATTGGAGGAACATCAGAGTCCTAGTCAGTGGCTGCAATGGTTATATTTTCATTAGTTTGCTTACCAACTTACACTGGGGTTGGTCCTATCTCACCTGAAGTATAATAATTCCTTGAGAATGGAAATGTGTCTTATACTTCCTTTGTAAGTCCCAGAAGTACTTAGAACTTTATTGTAATCTATATACTGTGGGGACCAAATAAACCCTTTTAGTTGACTGAGTTACAACCAGATTTAAATAACACCTGCAAGGAATTAAAAATGCTACCTGATTAAGCCAACTGATCTTCGCATCGCTCTCAACAGCTCATACAATTTCCATCATACAAAAGAGAAATCAGGGATTAGAGAGGTTCTATTGCTTACCAACAATTATACAGAGAGAACGAAGAGGACTTTTCTCTGTCTCTTTGTGTCATGTGTCCTAGCATGATGGTGGCTGTCCCATGAAGTGACAGTGAGTTGATAAAAGGCTATCCCACCACACCCCCACTGCTAAGGCACTCTCCTGGAGTTGTGTTTCTAACAGTGGTAACAGATTTGCATCTATTGCAGTGCAGTTAAAAGGAGCTAGCGATTACGGCTTTATCTATGAACCTGACAAGACTTGTTTTGTTGGCCTTCTTAGTGGGAAGCAATAACCACTGGTCTACCAGCTAAAGATACACTTTAGAGCCATAATGCAACTGTCACCAGCCAGAGACTCTGTTCCCATTGCCAGTCAGCCCATGCAAGTAATGCTGTAACTAGTAAATTAGAACAACTGAGACCTCAGCTATCAATTACATTTGTAAATCAGTTATACACTTGGGCCATTTAATTATAAGAATGCTGAATCCTCTGTTTTCGCCCAGTTTCACTTCTGAGGATTGGAGCAGATGGATTATTTTTCACCCTAATTGGAAACTTGGAAATCAAGTTGGTGTAGTCATATAAACATTATGTAAAAATATCACCAAAATCTGCTAAATAAAAACGTAGGCTCTTAACCATAAATCTCCCAACCTGTTAGAAAATTAGGAATGATCTCCAGATTTAGGCCATAGAATTTCATTTAAAAATAAAAAATTTACTTTGATTATGATAGATGATAGATTAATATCTACGATAAAGATGTATGTAGATATAGCCACTGTTTTTTTCTCCTCATGAGTATCTTGTCAGCATAACATTATCTTTTTTTTGGTTGAAAATGAAAGAAAAGAAAAGAAAGCAATTATCTCTAGACAAAATATATAGAATCCTAGTTGAATTCCAAAGCAAGAGAGAATTAAGGTCTCTCATATTAATTTTTAACCATCTTAACAACTTACAGAAAAAGTGATTGCCAAGCTAACAATTCAATCCCCCCAATCCAGAATGAGATGTTTCATTCTCCTTTTAACTGTGATTCTTAATCTTTTCTTAATTTTTGAATTATCACTGCAGTTTAGCCTTTATTCAAGTGGAAGACTTTTTTTTTCTCTTGCGAGAAAGAAAATAAAGAGACGTTAAGTACATTTTTTTTTTTTTTTTGGCTGTGTTGGGTCTTCATTGCCGTGCACGGGCTTTCTCTAGTTGCGGCGAGAGTGGGCTGCTCTTCTTTGCGGTGCACGGGCTTCTCATTGCAGTGGCTTCTCGTTGCAGAGCACAGGCTCTAGGCGCTCGGACTTCAGTAGTTGTGACACATGGTCTCAGTAGTTGTGGTGCACGGCCTTGGTTGCTCCACGGCATGTGGGATCTTCCCGGCCCAGGGCTTGAACCTGTGTCCCCTGCATTGGCAGGCGGATTCTTAACAACTGTGCCACCAGGGACGCCCAAGTACTTCTTTCTGAAGTACTCAAAATATAGGTTTAATTCCCAGACCAATGTTTGCGCTTTGAAGAGCGTACAAATCAGGATTTGAATTTAAAAACCCTGAACCTATGACAGAAAGATAGTATTGTTCTTTAACATGTAAATAAACTACATTAATATTTTTTTGTCATCTCTGCATGCTCTTGCTTCCTTGGACTTATTAGATTAAAAATGTACTCAAAACAAAACAAAACAAAAAACCCAGTAAGTAACACTGAAAGCACATGCTAGAAACTCTTTATCATTGGATCATTAAACATCCCCAGGTTGGGAAATATAAAAGTAAACTTTCAGAGAGCAGTCAGCTCCCCATGTTGGTTACAGTGAGTGCGTTACCCAACTTTACTCACAATGATTTGAATAATATAATCACCCTTAAACTAGTTGGTTGAATTCTCAGAGTTGGAGCTATGGCCAAACAGTAAATCCTGAGAATTTTGCTGGTGCCTCATACTCTATCCTTGAGCAGGAGCAATATGTTTTTAGAGAGGTGTTGATAAAGAGAGTGGAAAGTAAATGAAAATGGTGACAGAACAGTTAATTAAGAGAAATTTATTGTTTTCGGTAATAAGCTGCCTTAAGAATCACAGTACTAGAAAGCCAAGATTTTTCTTTAAAACCAAAATATATATATATTTTAAAAGATACTACCTTTTTTCCCTCATTTAAAATTTTTTCTGCTGAAATACGTATACAGAAAAGTGCACAAAACAATACCCAGACCAATGCTTTATCATAAAGCAAACTCTCATGAAACCACCACCCAGGTCAAGAGATGGAACATTCCAAACATCCCTAATACCTCCCCCATATGCCACTCAGTCATTACCCCTCCTCTCTAAAGGTAACTCCTCTCTTAACTTATAATACCACAGTTTCGTTTTGCCTGGTCTTGATCTTTACATCAGGATATGAGCTTTGGTGTCTGGCTCTTTTCACACAACATTCCTTCATGTGACTATAGTTCTTATAGATGTTCCTATCCATTGTACAAAGACACCACAATGTATTGATCCAAGCAGCTGCTCTTTCTTCAATGACTTGCTTTGTGACTTTAGATCTATTTTAATAGGTTTTTTTAAATATTAGCTTATGATCTTTCCTGTGCCTTGATGAACTGTCCATTCCCATGGAGATTAAAAAATACACCTTAAGATATATTCATCTTGATTGTTCAAATTCTCTAGAGGCAATTTTAAAGCTATTTCCAATATAACTTGTACTATTATGATAGTTCATATTGTTTCCAAGGACTATTTAAATAGCAGCGGTTGTGTGCTCTTATGGTGGGTTTTACCTAGGTGCAAGTGGGACCAGCGGGCAAAAGAGAAAGAAGAAAAATCAAAATATGAATATAAATACAAAATACTTATGTTTAACCCTGGGAAGAAACATCAAAATGTCCAGATTGAATACACATCTTATAGGAAAGAATTAAGGGCTGTGTAATTTGTTTAGATCTTCAAATTTTCCCACACAATAAATAAAAACATAGATCTTTCAAAGTTGAAATTTGCAAGGCACTGACACTCTCTGTACCAGCTCAGTTCTTTGGCTTCAATCATAGCAACTCCCTCGGGCCATCGTAAGCTAGAAGAAAGGTACCTGAAGGATACCAGGGGCTATAGAATAGATGGGAGGCTGGATAATGGGGTTAGAATAAAGGCTGTCCTAGATTCCAGAAAGATCCTCAGTAGCCATTTGAGAGCAAGAAGAATATGGGCAAGTGCTGCGAGTCAGATGGAATTAAATTAGTTTTCAGTCTCTATTCCTCAGCTCAAGATTCACATTCCAAGAGGAGAACAACGAATTGCTTTGACTTGGGTCAAATACCTTCCCTTTAGCTGGGCAGAGAGGGTAGTGGGAGGAGGAGAACTTCAGTGACAGCCCCACAAAACCCTGTGCACTAAATATATACCTAAGAGAAATGAAAACTTATGTCTGAAAACAAAAAAAACCCTATGCAGTAATTGAAGGGTAATCCTAATAAAGGAAACTGAGGGGCAGATAGGAAAGGGAAATGGATGCAAGGAAGCCCCAACTCTATTTTCTTCTGGTAGCTCATTTAAATCTTTTTAAAGTAGTTTTATTGAGATTTAATTCACAAACCATAAAATTCACCATAAAATGGTGTTTAAAGTGTAATGTCCAGTGGTTTTTAATATATTCATGGGGTTGTAAAACCATCACCATTATCTACGTTTAGAATATTTTCATAGCTCCCCAAATGATTTGAATATGTGATTCATTTGGAGTTAAGTTTTTACATGGTGTTAGGTAAGGGTCCACCTTCATTCTTTTGCTTGTGAATATCCAGTTGTCTGAGCACCAATTTTTGAAACAACTATTCCTTCCCCATTGAATTTTCTTGGCATTCCTGTTGAAAATCAATTCACTGTAGGTGTAATGGTTTATATGTGCACTCTCAGTTCTATTCCATTGATCTATATGTCTATCTTTATGTCCGTACCACCCTCTCTTGATTACTGCAGGAAGTTTGGAAATCAGGAAGTGTGAACCCTCCAACTTTATTCTTCTTTTTCAAGATAGTTGGCTATTCTGGATCCCTTGCCTTTCCATGTGAATATTAGGACCAGCTTATCAGTTTGTGCCAAAAAAAAAAAAAAAAAGGGCAGCTGAGATTCTCATAGAGATTACATTGACTCTATAGATCAATTTGGGGATATTGCCATCTTAAGAATTTTAAACCTTCTGACCTAAGAATGTGAGATGTTTTTCCATTAATTTAAATCTTCTTTAAAAAAGAAGGCTGTTTTGTAAGAAACGCTGGCTTATTTATAGTCCTGGCCCCCTTTCAACTCTGGAGGAGTAGAACCAAAGAGAGATACAAAGCAGTCCTGCAACAGCCAGCTCTAGGCTGTGCTGTAGGAAGGAGGGAGATAGAATCTGCTTCTGATGTTATTAAGGGTCAGGCCAGGAAGATTCAACCATAGAAATGTTGAAGCCTAATTGGAAAAAATAAAAATATTTTTCACATTTATAACTCAATGGGTTAAAACTTCGGTAAACCTGTTCGCACAAAGCTGAATAGGAGAAAACTCCGCTCTCAAGAAATTCATCATCTTGCCTGCTCCAAGTGACTTTGCTAAGGCTGCCTCTAGCCCCTGGGACATCTCTGTGCTAGTTTAGAAGAAAAGCCCCATAGTTTCTCAAGACACTTTGCTTCCATCTTCAAAAAAATGTTGTAATAAATTGCAAACCTACAACATCTACCATATGAATGGTGCCCCTTCCACTGTGATATAGAACATGCAATGCACAGTTGAACACGTGGCTGTTCTTAGAGGAGGAATTTCATAAAGTTTTACAGCATATCTTTATGACATAAGCTTGTTATCGTTTTAGCTTGCTTTTTAAGTCACCTTGTGTAGGTTTTTCTTCTGTGCAAGATTATAAATTCTGTGAAAGTGAGGACAGTGTAGGACACAGTAGATATTTATTATTTGTAGACTTGGGTTGGATAAAACTGAATAAAGTCTTTCTTTCTTTTTTTTTTTTTTTTTTTTTTTTTTTTTGCGGTACGCGGGCCTCTCGCTGTTGTGGTCTCTCCCGCTACGGAGCACAGGTTCCGGACGCGCAGGCCCAGCGGCCATGGCTTACGGGCCCAGCCGCTCTGTGGCATGTGGGATCTTCCCGGACCAGGGCACGAACCCGTGTCCCCTGCATTGGCAGGTGGACTCTCAACCACTGTGCCACCAGGGAAGCCCTGAATAAAGTCTTTTGAAAGACGTTATGAATAGTCCTTTTATCCTAAACTTCGTCCAAATTTCACATCCATTATTTCACCTAATTTTATTGACTTTCAAAAATATCACATTTAGTGCCAAACACCTTTTGTGCAAGAAGCAGAATGTTAATTGAACACAGACTTGTTGGCATATCAGAGGGACAAGGAATAAGTGATGGGATGAGCACTTACTATTTACTTTATCAAAAGGTGCTGCCTGAAGGAGAATGCTGTTGTGTTTCTTGTCAAGGAAATTAACACAGGTGTTTGTTATTATAAATACAACTTCCACGAGTGAATTGGAGGGCCCAATCTTCTTTCAGAGATAGGAAATTGCTCATTTGTTACATTTTAATATATACAACTTAATGTACACTATTTATCAGACAGGAAATAAAAGAAGCTGAATTAACACAGTCAGAACACAGCTGGCTTAAGATAATTATTTAGGGCTATGGGGAAATGCTCAAAACAGCCTAAAACCTAGAAAATAATGATCCAATACTATAATTCTTGCATGTGTACTTTCCCTAGGCCCTACTCTAATCCCTACCCAGAAACCCTTTGATGACAGTCTTGCCTTTTACTGAAGCTATTTTTTTAACTTCCACAAAAGAATTTCTGATGGCATTTTTCCTATATAATTCTTCATGATTTACCCCCCAAAAGTTCAAGTTACTGCAGCTTGTCTTTTTTAAGTTTGATTTCCTGTTGCTTCTTTTTCTAACCACCCAAAAAGGCCACCAGACGATATCCTTGATGATTTTGCTCTGTAAATCAATGGTTTTCCTCAATTTTCAAAACAGTTTCCTTTCCACTACTTGTTATTTTTCTTATCTTGCACCCACCATGTCCTTTTACTTACGTAGGACATTCCAAACACCTCTGTCTCCAACCCAGATTCTGTTGTACTTGGTGAATTCTGCGTTCTCACTGCTCAGCTCCACTACTTGTGAAATCCTCTATCCTCACGTGGCGGTGTGTGTGTCAGTCACAGGATGATATGTATGTATATGGGTAAGAAGGACTTTGTCAGGTTATGTGTGTGTACAGCCATAACAGGAGTCATGACTAACTCAAAGTGGAGAGGACAAGGGACTAGTCTTATAGGCAGACATCAGCACTGGATACTTTAACATAGGGTATGCATTCTTCTTTTTCTTCCCTAACAGATTTATTGACATACAATCTACATGCCATAAAGTTCACCCTTTGCAAGTGTCCAGTTCAGTGGTGTTGGGGACATTCACAGTGTTACAGGCCTATCACTAGTATTTAATTTCAAAACATTTTCATCTGAACATTTGCATGTTCAAAAGAAAACATTAGCATCTCTCCTTCCCACAGCCTTAGACAACCACTGATTTATTTTCTGTCTCTACAGATGTGCCTATTCTGGATATTTCATACAAATGTTACCACACAACATTTGGCCTTTTGTAAATGACTTCTTTAACTTAGCATTTGCCCATGTTATATGGCGCATCAATACTTAATTCCTTTTTATGGCCAAATAATATTCCATTGTATGGACATACCACATATTATTTATCCATTTATCAGTTGATGGACATTTGATTTGTTTCTGTTTTTTAGTTACTATAAATAATGCTAATAAGAACCTGCTGTATAAAAGAATAAATAAAATTAAAATTAAAAATTAAAAATAAATAAATAAATAATGCTGCTATGAACATTCATATACACATTTTTGTGTAGACACATGGTTTCAATTCTCTTGGGTATATACCTAGGAGTAGAATTTCTGGGTTGTATAGTGACTCTATTTTGAGCATTTTGAAGAATAGCAAAAATATTTTCCAAAACAGGCACAGCATTTTACATTCCCACCAGCAGTGTATGAGGGTTCCAGTTTCTCCACCTCCTTGGAAACACTTGTTATTGTCCTTCTTTTTGATTAAAACCACCCCACTGGATGTGAAATAATATCTCATCATAGTATTGATTAGCCTTTCCCTAAGTGCTAATGATTTTGAGCATCTTTTCTTGTGCTTGTTAGCTCTTTCTATATCTTCTGTGAAGAAATATCTGTTCAAATCCTTTGTCTATTTTTAAATTATTTGTCTTTTTTATGTTGAGTTGCAAGAGTTCTTTATAAATTCTGGATATGTCTCTTATCAGATAAATATCCTGCAAATACTTTCTCCCATTCTGAGTGAGAGCTTTATTAATGGTATCATTTGTCACAAAAAAGTTTTAAATTGTTATGAATACCAGTTTATCTATTTTTTTCTTTGATTGCTTGTGCTTTTGGTGTCATATCTAAGAAACCATTACCTAACACAAGGTCATGAAGTTTTAATCCTATGTTTCTTTCTAAGAGTTTTATCGTTTTAGCCCTTATGTTCATGTCTTTGATCCACTTTTAGTTAATTTTTTTATATATGACATGAGATAGCGGTCCAACTTCATTCTTTTGCATGTAGGTATCCAGTGGTCTTCGCATTATTTGTTGAAAAAACTATTTTTCCCCATTAGCTCCCTTGCCAAAAATCAATTGACCATAAGTGTAGGGGTATATTCCTAGACTCTCAATCCTATTCCATAGATTTGTCTGTCCTTATGCCCGTACCACGATGTCTTGATTACTGTAGCTTTTTAGTAAATTTGAAATCTAGATGTGTAAATAAAAGAACTTTGTTCTTTTTCAAGATAGTTTTGACTCTTCAGGATTCATTGCATTTCCATATGAATTTTGGGATCACTTGTCGAACATTGTGAAAAAAGGCAGCTAGAATTTTGACAGGAATTGTTTGAATCTATAATCATTTTAGAGAGTAAAATGTGAAATGAGATGTATTTCCATTTATTTAGGCCTTCTTTAATTTCTTTCAGTGTTATTTTGTAATTTTTAGCATCCAAATATTCAACTTCTTTTGTTAAATTAATTCCGAAGTATTTTATTTTTTTGAAAATGTTGCATATGAAATTGTTTTTTTAATTTCCTTTTCAGACTGTTCATTACTAGCATATAGATATACAATTGATTTTTGTATATTGATCTTGTATCCTGCAACCTTGTATGCTCCTAACTAGTATAAGTCTTGTATTAATTCTAATGGTTTTATTGTGAATTCTTTAAGATTTTCAATATACAAGGTCATGTCATCTGTGAATACTCCTTCCATTTTAAAGTTATTGTCTTTTATTTCTTTTTCTTCCCTAATAGCCCTGGTTAGAAATTCTAATACAATAAACCTGTTAATAGTGAGCCCATCACTAATATCCAGTGTAAACTTTAATACGGTTTGACAGTAAATAAATGTGAATTTTTTCAAGTTAAAAAAAAAAGAAATTCTAATACAATATTGAGTAGAAGTGGGAAGGTGGACTTCCTTGTCTTGTTCCTGATCTATGGGTGAAATCATCCAGTGTTTCACCAACAGTGTGATATTAGCTGTGAACGTTTCTTAGCTGTCCTTTATCAGGTTAAGGAAATCCCTTTGTATGTCTAGTTTGGGGAGTGTTTTTATTTGTAAAGGCTTTTGCCAAATGCTTTTTCTGCTTCCACTGAGATTATCATGTGGGTTTTCCTTTTAATCTATTAATGTGTGTGTGTGTGTATGTGTGTGTGTGTGTGTGTGTTTATTGGGTGGGCCAAAAGGTTCGTTCGTTTTTTCCATAAGATGGCTCTGGTAGCACTTAGTTGTCTTTTTAAAAGTTATTTATTTATTTATTTATTTATTTATTTATTTATTTATTTTTGGCTGCATTGGGTCTTTGTTGCTGCACGCAGGCTTTCTCTAGTTGTGATGAGCGGGGGGCTACTCTTTGTTGTGGTGCACGGGCGTCTCATTGCTGTGGCTTCTCTTGTTGCCGCACAGGCTCTAGCCACATGGGCTTCAGTAGTTGTGGCACACGGGCTCAGTAGTTGTGACTCGCAGGTTCTAGAGCACAGGCTCAGTAGCTGTGGCGCATGCGTTTAGTTACTCTGCAGCATGTGGGATCTTCCCAGACCAGGGCTAGAACCCGTGTCCCTTGCATTGGCAGGCGGATTCTTAACCATTGCGCCACCAGGGAAGTCCCACTTAGTTGTCTTTAACTTTATTCCAAACAATTTTGTTAGACTGTATGTGACAGCTGTCATATCAGCCTGCATTTAAAAAAAAAGACTTATCAGAATTGGTGAATTATCGTGTAGCTATTTTAATATTGAAGATGGAAGGAAAAAAGCAACATTTTCGGCCTAATATGCTTTATTATTTCAAGAAAGGTAAAAAAGCAACTGAAACGCACTTACAGCTTTGTGCAGTGTATGGAGAAGGTGCTGTGACTGATCGAACGTATCAAAAGTGGTTTGCGAAGTTTTGTGCTGGAGATTTCTCGCTGTATGAT
The DNA here is from genome assembly GCF_964165515.1 of Mesoplodon bidens. NCBI lineage: Eukaryota > Metazoa > Chordata > Mammalia > Artiodactyla > Ziphiidae > Mesoplodon > Mesoplodon bidens. The sequence goes on along the minus strand of NC_138172.1, from coordinate 47,072,029 downwards.
GCTCCACAGTCAGGCAGACGAGTTGAAGTTGATAGTCATCAAATTGAGACATTAATTGAGAACAATCAATGTTATACCATGCAGGAGATAGCCGACATACTCAACGTATCCAAATCAAGCGTTGAAAATCATTTGCACCAGCTTGGTTATGTGAATCGCTTTGATGTTTGGTTTCCACATAGGGTAAGCAAAAAAATCTTCTTGACCATATTTCTGCATGCAATTCTCTACTGAAACGTAATGAAAACGTTCCATTTTAAAACAAATTGTGACAGGTGATGAGGAGTGGATACTGTACAACAATATGGAATGGAAAATATTGCGGGGCAAGCGAAATGGACCACCACCAACCACACCAAAGTCTGGTCTTCATCCAAAGAAGGCGATGTCGTGTATATGGTGGGATTGGAAGAGACTCCTCTATGATGAGCTCCTTGCAGAAAACCAAACGATTAATTCCAACAAGTACTGCTCCCAATTAGACCAAGTGAAAGCAGCACTTGACAAAAAGCATCCAGAATTAGTCAACAGAAAATGCATAACCATCCATAAGGATAACAGAAGACCACATGTTTCTTTGATGAGCAGGCAAAAACTGTTACAGCTTGGCTGGGAAGGTCCGATTCATCCACTGTATTCACCAGACATTGCACCTTCAGATTTCCATTTATTTCGGTCTTTACAAAATTCTCTTAATGGAAAACATTTCAGTTCCCTGGAAGCCTGTAAAAGGCCCCCTGGAACAGTTCTTTGCTCAAAAAGATGAAGTTTTGGGAGGAAGGAATTATGAAATTGCCTAAAAATGGCAGAAGGTAATGGAACAAAAAGGTGAATACATTGTTCAATAAAGTTCTTGGTGAAAATGAAAAACATGTCTTTTTAAAATTTTATTTATTTATTTTTGGCTGTGTTGGGTCTTCATTGCTGCGCCCGGACTTTCTCTAGTTGCAGCGAGTGGGGGCTGCTCTTCGTTGCGGTGCGTGGTCTTCTCATTATGGTGGCTTCTCTTGTTGCGGAGCACAGGCGCGTGGGCTTTAGTAGTTTTGGCTCACAGGCTCAGTAGTTGTGGCTCATGGGCTCTAGACCGCAGGCTCAGTAGTTGTGGCACATGGGCTTAGTTGCTCCACGGCATGTGGGATCTTCCTGGACCAGGGCTCAAACCCATGTCCCCTGCATTGGCAGGCGGATTCTTAACCACTGCACCACCAGGGAAGCCCTGAAAAATGTGTCTTTTATTTTTACTTAAAAAACCAAAGGCACTTTTGGACCCACCCAATATATATATATTATATATTATGTAATATATAATATGTACATTATATATAATATAATATAATATATATATACACTTTATGTATGTATGTATATTTTACAGGTTAAACCACCTTTACATTCCTGGGGTAAATCACAATTCCTCATAGTGCATATTCCTTTTAATATGTTGATGCATTTGGCTTACACTATTTTGTAGGGGATTTTTATACATCTACATTCATAAGGGATGTGGTCCAGTTTGTTTTGTGATGTCTTTGACTGGTTCTATTATCATGGTAATATTGGTCTCATATATTTAGTTGGGAATTGTTCTTCCTTATATTTTTGAAGGAATTTGTAAAGACGTGGTGCCAAAACTTCTTTAAAGGTTTGGTAGAATTCACCAGGGAAGCTATCTGGACATGGAAAATTTTTTAAATTACTAATTCAATCTCTTTACTTCTTATTGATACAGATTTTAAATATTTTCTTGAGTTAGTTTTTGTCTTTCTAGTAATTTGTACATTTCATCTAGGTTATCTAATTTGCTGTCATACAATTGTTCATAGTATTCCAATATTCTTTTTTCTTTCTTTTCTTTTTTTAAATTAATTAATTTTTTTTTTTGGCTGCGTTGGGTCTTCGTTGCTGTGCACGGGCTTTCTCTAGTTGTGGCGAGCAGGGGCTACTCTTCGTTGCAGTGCGCGGGCTTCTCATTGCAGTGGCTTCTCTTGTTGAAGAGCATGGGCTCTAGGCACGCAGGCATCAGTAGCTGTAGCACACGGGCTTAGTTGCTGCACGGCATGTGGGATCTTCCCAGACCAGGGCTCAAACCTGTGTCCCCTCTGTTGGCGGGTGGATTCTTAACCACTGCACCACCAGGGAATTCCCAATATTCTTTTTATTTCCGAAAGGCTAGTAGTGATGACCCCTCTTTCATTCTTGATATTAGTAATTTGCATCTTCTCTCTTTTTTTCTTGTACAGTCTAGGTAATGGTTTGTCAATTTAGCTGATCTTTTCAAAGAGCCGATTTTTGGTTTCTTTGATATTCTCTGTTGTTTTTCATTTATCTATTTCATTTATTTCCACTTTAATATTTATCACTTTTTTCCTTCCATTTGATTTTTGTTTAGTTTGCTCTTTTTTTAATTTCTTAAGGTGGAAAGTTAGGTTATTGATAGAAAATCTTTCTTCTTTTTTAATACAGTTAGTTACAACTATAAATTTTAGTCAAAGCATTAGCTTTATTCCATAAGTTTTGCCATTTCATGTTTTCATTTTCATTCATGTCAAGTTATTTTCTGATTTCCCTTGTGAGTTTTTCTTTTACGTAGAGTTATTTAAGAGTGTATTGCTTTATTTCCACATATTTGAGAATTTACCAAATTTCCTTTTTTATTGTTGATTTCTATTTTTATTACATCATTGTCAGAGAATATTCTTTGTATGTTTTATATTATTTAAAATGTATTGAGTCTTGTTTTATGGCCTAGCATACAGTAAATCTTGGAGAATGTTGTACGTGCACTTGAGAATAATGTGTATTCTGTTATTGCTGGGTGGAGTATTCTGTAGTTTCTGTTAGGTCTCATTGGTTTATAGTGCTATTCAAGTCTTCTGTTTCCCTGTTTATCTTCTCTCTAGTTGTTCTATCCATTACTGAAAGTGGGATATTGAAGTCTCTAACTATTATTGTTGATTTTCTCCCTTTGATTCTGCATTTTGTGGCTCTCTTGTTAACTACGTATATGTCTGTATATGTTAAGTCTTCCAAAGGGATTGAGCCCTTTATCTTGTAAAATGTCCTTCTTTTGCACTAGTAACAACTTTGGGCTTAAAAATCTGTTTTTTTCTGATATTAGTATAGGCATTTCAGCTCTCTTTTTGGTCTTGTTGACCTGCTATGTGTTTTTCTATCCTTTTACCTTCCATTTATTTATGTCTTTCAATCTAGTTGAATCCTGTTTTTGTACCAATTTTTGCCTTTTGATTGGGATATGTATTTCATTTGCATCCCATACTATAACTGATAAGGTAGGATTTGCATCAGCCACTTTACTTTTTCTTCTGCACGTCTGATGTCTTTTTTGTTCCTGTGTTTCTCTATTACTGCCTTCTTTTCTGTTAAATATTTTATAATATATCGTTTTAATTCCCTTATTTCTTTTACTGTATTTTGGGGCTATTTTTCTCAGAGGTTGCCTTGGAATTACAATGAACATTGTAACTTAAAAATATCTAGTTTGGATTAATACCAACTTGATTTTAATAGTATACAAAATTCCAACATGGCTCCAATTAAATGTTGAACAAAACTCCAGCATAGCTCCATTCTCTCCCCCTTCCTTTGTCTATTATTGTTAGGCAAATTACATCTTTACACATTATAAGCACATCAACACAGTCTTATAATTATTGCTTCACGAGTTGTCTTTTCAATCTGAAGAAAAGTACATTTATACTGTCTTTTATGTTTACATATGTATTTACCTTTACTGGTGATCTTTATTGCTTCATGGGAATCTGAGTTCCTGTCTAGTGTCCTTTCATTTCAGCCTGAGGACTCCCTTTAGCATTCTTCTATGGTAGGTCTGCTAGTGATTAATTCTCTCAGTTTTTGTTTATCTGGGAGAGTCTCAATTTCTGCTTCCTTATTACAGGTTAGTTTTGCTGTATATAGAATTAGTTGACACTTTTTTATATATATATACATCTTTATTGGAGTATAATTGCTTTACAATGGTGTGTTAGTTTCTGCTTTATAACAAAGTGAATCAGCTATACATATACATATATTCCCATACATATATCCCCATATATCCTCCCTCTTGTGTCTCCCTCCCACCCTTCCTATCCCACCCCTCTAGGTGGTCACAAAGCACTGAGCTGATCTCCCTGTGCTATGTGGCTGCTTCCCACTAGCTATTTGGTAGTGTATATATGTCCATGCCACTCTCTCACTTTGTCCCAACTTACCCTTCCCCCTCCCTGTGTCCTCAAATCCATTCTCTATGTCTGCTTTTTTATTCCTGTCCTGCCCCTAGGTTCTTCAGAACTACTTTTTTTCTTTGTCTAGATTCTATATATATGTGCTAGCATATGGTATTTGTTTTTCTCTTTCTGACTTAACTTCACTCTGTATGACAGACTCTAGGTCCGTCCACCTCACTACAAATAACTCAATTTCGTTTCTTTTTATGGCTGAGTAATATTCCACTGTATATATGTCCCACATCTTCTTTATGCATTTATCTGTCGATGGACACTTAGGTTGCTTCCATGTCCTGGCTATTGTAAATAGAGCTGCAATGAACATTGTGGTACATGACTCTTTGAATTATGGTTTTCTCAGGGTATATGCCTAGTAGTGGGATTGCTGGGTCATATGGTAGTTCTATTTTTAGTTTTTTAAGGAACCTCCATACTGTTCTCCATAGTGGCTGTATCAATTTACATTCCCACCAACAGTGCAAGAGGGTTCCCTTTTCTCCACACCCTCTCCAGCATTCATTGTTTGTAGATTTTTTGATGATGACCATTCTGACTGGTGTGAGATGATATCTCATTGTAGTTTTGATTTGCATTTCTCTAATTAATTGACAGTCTTTTTTTCAGTACTTTGGCTCTATCATTACACTGCCTTTTGGTTTCCATGGTTACTGATGAGAAGTCAGCTGCCAATCTTGTTGAGGATCTTTTGCACATGAGTTTCTTCTTTCTTGCTGCTTTCAAGATTTTCTCTTCGGCTTTTGACAGTTTAACTCTAATGTGTCTAGTTGTAAACCTCTTTGAGTTTGTTATAATTGGAACTGGTTGAGTTGCTTTGATGTGCAGATTAATGTTTTCCTCAAATTTGTGACATTTGGACCATATTTTCAAAAAATATTCTTTCTTTCCTCCTTTTTTCTCTATGCTCACCTTCTGGGACTTCAGTTACGTGTATTTTGTCCCTTTTATAATCATGGGAAATAGAACTCCTGGAACCTTCTGTTTTTACATTATATAATAGTGAGAACCTTACGATTTATTCCCAAGGTCAGTAGTCACTGAAACAAAGGTAAGTCATAACTTTGAACATGACTCAGCAGTAGAATAATAAACCTCACATGCAAGTTTCCCACTGGTCAGCTAAGCAACTTATAACTGGCAGAGCTATTTGAAAACCTTTGCTAGAGCCTTTTAAAAGCTAAGTACAGAAATATCAGGGTAAAGAAATATACTCAGGAAGTAGCATTTGGGGCTTGGCTGTAAGTGATGGGACTAGGGATTTTGTTTTTTAAGCAAAGATACCAGAGCCTGTACTTGCTCCTGTCTGACTTCAAAGCAATCGCCCCAGATAAAATAACAGCACAAAGCATTTTAGGAATGCTTTTTAGTGGAATTGTCTTCAGAGGCAGAGAACACTATCTTTAGTGTCCTAGGAAGAGTTCAACCTTAAGCCTTTGAAGATGGACTTGATTTGTGAAACCAGTCACAAATTAGACCAGAGCCTTATATAGTAAATTAGGAAGATAATCAAGATAAATAATACCACACTGGATTTCTAAATGAGGTGTGACCTAATTGAGTGTTTTTCAGCTTTACTTCATAAAATTTCTAATTTGGGGATGGTGGAATGGAACCATACTGCCTACCTTTTTGCTGATAGGTTGGTGTGTATTTGTGATGCCGTTGGTATGTCAGGCTCTGACAGGACACAGACTGCATGCTCAAAGGGCAGAGAGGCATAAGTGAAAATGGTATAGGAGGACCTTTTTACAGTGGTGTGGGCGGGACTGAGACAGCAACTGGGCAAGACAGAGCATGGATCTGGAACAGCCAGTGGAGGACCACGCATGTCTACCATTGTGAGCATTGTTCCTCTCTATTCCAAATAGCGAAGGAGTGGTTCTGTTCCACACTAGAGTTAAAGTGTCTATTTGTGGATCTCATTTCTCCCCAATGTTTGTTCCTTAGTCTCTGTGTGCTGCATTATATCAAGTTAATGTCCAAAAATAAATCAAGTTATTCCTATCTGAGGAAAATATGGGCTTTTTAATAAATGATGTTGGGACAGAGAGAAAGCCATCTGGAAAAGGATGAAAGTGAATTTAAATCTCACACTGAAATAAACTCCAAATGAATCAGAGACCCAAATGTAAAACATGAAACCAAAGACCTATGAATTACAGGTGAATTATTTTATAACCTGGAAGTGAGGAAAGCCTCTCAAAATCCAACAGTAACATAGGGAAAAGACTGATAAACTTTACTACCTAAAAACAAACAAGCAAAATGAAACACCATAAGCAAAATCAAAAGACAAATGATAAACTGGGAGAGAATATTTGCAAGTTATTTCACAAATGAGGGCAAGTACACAAAGAGCTCTTAAAAACGGAGAGGCCCCATATATCCGGAAAAGACAAAAGCTCTTAACTCAAAAAGATACATGTTGTATAGCACAAGGAACTGTGCTCAATTTTTTGTAATAAGCTGTAAGGTAAAAAAATCTGAATCTAAAACTGAATCACTTTGCTGTATACCTGAAACTAACAAAACATTGTAAATCAACTATACTTCAATAAGAAAAAAAAAGATACATGCACCCCAGTATTCATAGCAGCACTATTTACAATAGACAAGACATGGAAACAGCCCAAGTGCCCATCAACAGATGAATGGATAAAGAAGATATGTTTTATATATATATATATATATATATATATACATGTATATATATACATGTATATATATATATATATATATATACACACACAATGTAATATTATTCAGCCATAAAAAAGCATGAAATAATGCCATTTGCAGCAACATGATGGACCTAGAGATGATCATACTAAGTGATGTAAGTCAGACAGAGAAAGACAAATATCATATGATATCACTTATAGGTGGAATCTAAAAAAATGATACAAATGAACTTATTTACAAAACAGACTCACAGACATAGAAAACAAATATATGGTTACTAAAGGGGAAAGAGGGGGAGGGATAAATTAGGAGCTTGGGATTAACAGGTACACACTACTATATATAAAATAGGTAAACAACAAGGACCTACTGTATAGCACAGGGAACTATGTTTAAAATCTTGTAATAACCTATAATGGAAAAGAATCTGAAAAAGAATATAAATAAATTAAAAAATATATATATATATAAACTGAATCACTTTGCTGTACACCTGAAACTAACACAACATTGAAATCAAGTATACTTCAATTTTAAAAAATGGAGAAGCCCCCAAATTGGGCAGAAATATGGACAAGAGTCATGAACAGAGAGGAATGTGGTAACAGAGAAAAATAAATGTAAGTCACTCCTTACATGTATGAAATGATGCTCACTTTCCCTTATAATAAAAGAAACACAAATTTGAATTCTCCTGAATCTAAAAGTTTGCTAACATACTCTGTTGAGAGTGGAAGTGCAAAATGGAACAAACCCTACAGAGGGGATTTGGCAAATTCTAACAAAATTACATACGCATTAACCTTTGACCCAGCAATCCCACTTTTAGGCTCCTACCCTGAAATTTCCATAAATTTGCACAAGGTTATGCAACATTCTTTGTAGAACAAAAAGATTAGAAGCAACCTAAATGTTCACCAACAGGAGAGTGGGCAAATAAACTATAGTTCATAAATGAGTTGGAGACCAGGCAGTCATAAAAAGACAGGAAAATGTGAACTGAAATAATCTCCAGAACATACTTTTAGATGAACAAAGCTAGCAAGCCTCAGTATATAGAGTATGTTATATTTTGTGTTTAGGAAAAAATGGAGGACAAGAATATATTTAGATATTTGCTTATATTTTCAAAAAGAAGTAATAAAAATGGTTACCTAGAGGAGATGGGAGGAATGGAGTGAAGAGAGAGTTGGAATTGATACTTCTGTGAGTTTGGTTACCTTCTCACACAGTTTTTCTCCTTTTTATTGATTACTTTTTATTATATAAGTTTCAAGTATACAGAATTATAATTTGACATCTGTATATACTACAAAGTGATTACCACCACAAGTCTAGTTACAATCCATCATCACATAGTTGACTCCCTCTTCCCATTTCCCCCAATCCCCTTTCCCTCTGATAACCACTGATCTCTGTATCTATGAGTTTGGTTTTGTTTTATTTCGCCTGTTTTGTGTTTGTCAGATTCCACATATGAGTGAAATCATTTGGTGTCTTTCTCTGGGTGACTTATCTCACTTAGCATAATACATTCAAGGTCCATCTATGTTTTCACCAATGGCAGGATTTGGTTATTTTTTATGACTAATATTCCATTCTATATATATATATAAAGAATATAAATAAACAGAATATAAATAGAATGTAATATATAATTATATACATTATATATGCATATTATATATAAATATATAATATAATGTAGACTATTCCTTATCCATTCATCCTTATCCGCATCTTTGTCATCCATTCATCCATTGATGGACACTTAAGTTGTTTCCATATCTTGGCTATTGTAAATAATGCTGCAATGAACATAGGGGTACATATATCTTTTCAAATTAGTGTTTTCATGTTCTTTGGATAAATACTCAGAAATGTAATAGCTGGCTCATATGGTAGTTCTATTCTTAATTTTTTGAGGAATCTCCATACTGTCTTCTATATTGGCTGCATCAATTTACAGTCCCACAAACAGTGTGCAAGGGTTCCCTTTTCTCCACATCTTCTCCAACATTTGTTATTTCTTGTCTTTTCAATTGTCATTCTAACAGGTGTCAGCTGACATCTCATTGTGCTTTTGATTGCGTTTCCCTAATAATTAGCAAAGTTGAACATCTTTTCATGTGCCTGTTGGCCATCTGTATGGCTTCTTTGGAATAATTACTATTCAGGTCCTCTGCCCATTTTTAAATCAGGTTGTTTGGTTTTATTTGTTGTTAAGTTGTATGAGTTCTTTATATATTTTGCATATTAACCCCTTATTAGATATATGATTTGCAGATATCTTCTCCCATTCATTAGGTTGCTTTTTCATTTTGATGTTGATTTCCTTTGCTATTCAACTTTTCAGTTTGATGTAGTTCCATTTCTTTATTTCTCCTTTTGTTTCCCTTGCCTTTAGAGTAAGATCCACAAAGACATTGCTAAGACCAGTGTCAGTGAGGTTACTGCGAATTTTTTTTTCTAGGCATTTTATGGTTTCAGTTCTTACATTCAAGTCTTTAATCCATTTTGAGTTAAATTTTTGTGTATAGTGTGAGATAATTGTCTAGTTTCATTCTTTTGCATGTCATTGTCCAGTTTTGCCAATGCCATTTATTGAAGTGACTTTCCTCTCTCCATTGTATGTTCTTTGCTCCTGTGTCATAAATTAATTGTCCATATACGTGCGGGTTTATTTCTGTCCTTTCATTTCTGGTCCATTGATCTGTATGTCTATTTTTTGTGCCAGTACCATACTGTTTTGATTACTATAGCTTTGTAATATAGTGTGAAATCGAGGAGCATGAAACCTTCAACTTTGTTCTTCTTTCTCAAGATTGTTTTGGCTATTTGGGATCTTTTGTGGTTCCATAAAAATTTTAGAATTGTTTGTTCTAGTTCTATGAAATATGCCATTGGAATTTTGATAGGAATTGCACTGAATATGTAGGTTACTTTGGGTAGTATAGATATTTTAACTATATTAATTCTTCTAATTCATGAGCACAGAATATCTTTCTATTTATTTGTGTCTTCTTTAATTTCTTTTATTAGTGTAATAGTTTTCAGTGTACAAGTCTTTCACCTCCTTGGTTAAATTATTTCTAGGTATTTTATTCTTTTTGATGCAATCGTAAATGGAATTGTTTTCTTAATTTCTCTTTTTGATAGTTTGTTATTAGTATATAGAAAGGCCACAGATTTCTGTATATTGATTTTGTATTCTGTGACTTTACTGAATTAATTTATTAGTTCTAACAGTGTTCTTTTTTTACATCAATCCTGTGTCAAGTTCTTTAAACATGTTAGTATGGATAAGGGCAACAAATGGTTCCCTTCACTCAGTATGACAATCTCTAGGTCCATCCATGTCACTGCAAATGGCATTATTTCATTCTTTTTTATGGCTGAGTTAATATTCCATTGTATATATGTACCACATCTTCTTTATCCATTTCTCCACTGGTGGACATTTAGGTTGCTTCTGTGGCCTGGCTATTGTAAATAGTGCTGCAATGATCCCAGTTCAGAATTATAACACTATAATAAGTCCCCTACATATGAATGAGTTCCATTCTGAGAGTGGGTTCGTAAGTCCAATTTGTTTGTAAGTCCAGCAAAGTTAGTCTAGGTACCCAACTAACACAATCAACTATATAAATAGTACTGTACTGTAATAGGTTCATAATACTTTTCACACCAATAATACATAAAAAACAAACAAACACAAGAAATAATGAAAATATTTTTAATCTTACAATACAGTACCTTGAAAAGTACAGTAGTACAGTACAACAGCTGGCATACAGGAGCTGGCATCGAGTGAACAAGCAAGAAGAGTTACTGACTGGAGGAGGGAGAGGAGGTAGGAGATGGTAGAGCTGAAGGACCGTCAGCAATAGGAGATGGAGGGCAAGCTGCAATTTCACTCATGCCTTACATGATTGGACATGCGACACACTTTTGCATCTTTGAAAGTTTGTAACTTGAAGGTTCATATGTAGGAGACTTACTGGATTAACAATACATTTCTGAGTGAAGTTTCAGATTTCATTCTATTCATTTACCTGTAGATCATACCCCACAAAGGGTGGATAATCAGAGTACTGAAATAATTCTGTTCTCTGTGTAGCTATGTTGCCACATTTCAAATAAAGTTAGGCTCATTTGTCGCAAATTGTTTTCCACTTTAGGGGTTTATTTTTATCTTTTAAAAAAATCTTTTGAATATGTAAGATATTTACATGATTCCAAAGTAAAATCTGTGTGAAAAGATGTCCTAGCCACAGTAATGAAGCAAGAAAAACAAAAAAAAATGTTATCCAAATAAGAAAGGAAAGAGAAAAACTGTCACTATTTACAGATGATATATAATATATAGAGAGGACCCTAAAGACTCCTAACTTCTCCATGATTCTCTTGTTTTTATTTTATTTTATTTTATTTTTTTGCGGTACGTAGGCCTCCCTCTGCTGTGGCCTCTCCCGTTGCGGAGCACAGGCTCCGGATGCGCAGGCTCAGCTGCCATGGTTTACGGACCCAGCTGCCCCGCGGCACGTGGAATCTTCCTGGACCGGGGCACGAACCCGTGTTCCCTGCATCGGCAGGCGGACTCTCAACCACTGCGCCACCAGGGAAGCCCAATTCTCTTGTTTTTAATTGACACCTTTCCAATGGAGAAAGAGGCTCAGGTTTTGTTTTATTTGTTTTTGTTTTTGTTTTTTTTTGTGTGTGTGTTAGTTTCTGCTTTATAACAAAATGAATCAGTTATACATATACATATATCTCCATATCTGCTCAGGTTTTTTTTTAAGTTTTTGAGGCTCCCACTATATTAAACAATAAACAAAAAGTCAAAGCAGTGTTATAAAATGTTTAAATTGTTAATTAAATACTTTAAATATCCAATTTAATGGAGTGCATCCTTTAACACAAAAGTACAAGACAATATAATTATACTAATTACAAGATAATGAAAAATATTAAATGCATCGTATATAACCATTACAGTTGTGCTCTGTTAAAGGGACACAAACTAAAAGTTACTTGATAGACATGTTCTTTCAATCCTGTGTGTGTATCTCTATAACTACTTCTGTACCCTTAGAGATGATGTTTTACTTAAATCTGGAGACTTTTGTGAATGTAGCTTATGCACCAAAGGACTCCCTAGGCCCTGTTAATGACCCTTGTAGCAGATGCAGGCATAACCCACCTATATCCCCTCCAGGCTGTCCAATGGCCAGCACTGCATCTGGTAGCCTGAGGGTGCCTCTGGTGCTCCCAACAGAAACTTTAGCCAAAATACCAGAGAAGAAACCTCTTCCAGCCAGCAGTCCTCAGCCAGCTCCCTCATCCATCAGGCAGGAAACTGCGGTGTGTTCTCCACTGGCTCCTAGAGTTGCCCGGGAGTTTCAGCCCCTTCTACCCACAGAGCCACCTGCTTGACCACACCCCCTGCATTCCCCGTCTCCCTCCTTCACTCTCCCACCTGTGCTCCCTGGCTTTCCTCCCAAATAAACTGTTTGCTGTGAATCCTTGTCTCAGGGTCTGCTTCTGGGGAAATCCACATGAAGACAACACTGATTTGGGTTTATGTTTTTCGCTTATTTGTTTGTTAAGCATTCACCACATGAAAATATTTACCTCTCACACACTGGGCTCCTCAAAAAGAAGGTGTCAGAGCTCCCAAATTATAGGAACAAAATAAACCAAAACTATAAGTCACATCAAGTCAAAGACCTTCAAAACATTCCCTTTTTCTATTTCATCTATTTCATATCCCATTCTATTTCTATAGGTTAAATGACTATATTTACTTTATAAAAGTCAGAATTCATTTTTGTCTATGGACTTAGGTGTACTGGACAATACTTAAATAGAGAGTAATTGCTGTAGCATATATTGGAAGACGTCAGATGAAAGGATTTTAAATTATGTCTGGTATACATGAAAGAAGACAAAGAGATGAGTAGGGCTTTCCAGGGTTCAGCGCACCAACGTTTGACGTGAGTGATGAGCAACAGTGGGGTCTCAAGTTAGCCTTAGGCTCAGAAACTTTTGCTTGCCATGAAGGAAGTAGATGCCAGTGACAAGGTGTCCTAAATGATGCCTGAGTTGTTACACGTGGGTTCAGGACCCTTGTCTTGTGGTGGGACCAAAGTGATCATTTTTGCCGCACTCATGCCCAGGAAGACCATGATTGGCAGCAGCATCATGTGTGAGCCCTCACCATGAATGACTCCTCCTTCCATCCCTTACTTCCTCACCTACCTTCTGCCCAGCTCCATGGACTGCTCCTTGTTTCCCTACTGCATGATTTGCTTTCCTGCCTCTGTACCTTTGCTCATGTCTTCCTTCTTCCTCAATGCCTGTCTACTCCTCCACTCCCCACCCCCTGCCCAACTCACACATGTCCCCATCTCCTTTCATTGAAGCCACCTTGGGTGTCACATCTGCCATCGATCCTCCCAGCAGTCCCTCCAACTCTGAGTAATTTATCCCTCCTCTAATCTCCTATAGTACATTCATTTTTCCTGCTCTACCTGCAGTTGACACTTGAACAATACAGGTTTGAACTTCACAGGTCCACTTACATGCAATTTTTTCTCAATAAATATGCACTACATTACTACACCATCTGGTTGGTTGAATCTTCAGATACCGAACCACGGATACAGAGGGCCCACTGTAAAGCTGTTCACAGATTTTTGACTGCTGGTGGCCGTTGACCCCTAACCCCAGCGTTGTTCAAGGGTCAACTGCATTCTTTATATTATAATTGTGTAGGCGCCTTGCTCCCCTAATGTGTAAGCTCAGTGAGTGGTCACCAGTGGGGAATGCATGATTAAGGGAATGCAGGAATTTTGAAAGTCACTGGATGGAACTGGAGTGTTTGGGGTTTTAGATTTTTTGGTCTGTCTTAATTTTTACTGTTTTTGGTGAGTGGGGATGTGTGAAGAAGTAAACAAGATTCTAGGTAAAGGAAAAACGTGAATATACACACATATCCAACAGCTGTGCATGTTTGTGTTTGCGGATGGATGGATGGATGGATAGATAGATAGATAGATAGATAGATAGATAGATAGATAGATAGAAAATCTCCAGGAAACTCAAAATAAGCCGGTTTCCTCTGGCAAGAGAAACTGACTGGTTAGGGCATAGGGAGAGAGACCTACTTTGTACTGCCTACTCTTGTATAGTTTTTTACTTTTGTACTAGTATTTTTGTACTAGCTTTTACTTTTGTGTTATCTAGTTTAACTTTTTTTTTTAAACTAAAAGACATGTAAAGAGGAAATCCAGTAATCTTTTGTCCTCTCATAAAGTGTGTGTAACTCTGAGGTTTGGCTATATGTGCAGGCTGTAGGATATACCTCCATTGGGAAAACTCAGGAGTTGGGCTGGTAGCAAGGCTACTCCTAATTGTTGGGAGATAATTCTACAGGGGTGTGTGTCTGCATATCTTCTGAGTAAAGGTAGTTTGTTCCAAGCTATCTTTTTGAAAGATGTCTGCATAGCAAACGGCCTTGAGATTGAGCTGGTTTCTCCCTGTGGAGCAGAGGGCAGACCTGTTTTCTGTCTAGGATAATAAAGATAATGTTTCCCTCAGGGGTCAAGTTTGAGCAGGCTTGCTACCAGCCCCTTAGAAGTCTACGGTTACCTAAACTCAGAGTTTCTTAGCTATGATGCAAACCTGATGAGTGTGTAGAATCCACTTGGGCTGCTCCATATTGCTCCTATGGGACTTGGGGACAAGGGGAGCTGACACAAACGTGGAGCTCAGACTCATGTGCAATGAGTAATAAAGTCCTCTGTCTCTGACCCAGGAGTCTCTTGTCTTCTGTTGGCATCTATGAAACTGATGAGTTAACTTACTAGCTCACAAGTATAGTAAGATGTCATAGCATTTGTAGTTCTTGACACTAATGATATAGATTTTGATAGTTGAAGATACTCATCTTAATCAAAACCTAATATTTAGGATGAGCAGTTCTCCTCAGGTGAGCAATTTCATAGAGGAATTCTGTTACTTCAATGGCTTTATTCCAGGAGTGTGTTAGATACACAGAAGACACAGAAAAGACTCATGAGCCATTTAGCCTGCTCTCTGCTAAGACAAGAAATTGAAATATTGTGTCCTTGGTTACTAGGCAGATGTCAAATGGTCATTTCTCTATGTTATAGGTTTCCGGTAAAAATAGAGTGGAAATAAAACAACACTTTCCCCAGGATATTCAAAATACTTATATGATACTTCATCTACTCTAGCAAATAGGTGCTTTTATTCAACGCTTACAGGAAGGATGGAAAGAGTTTATATATTTCTTTCTAGGAGGATGAGATAAGTCTTTCAATATGTGAAAGTAAATTTCAGTTTTTCATTTTTAGATATCAAAATGGAAAACATCAAAAAAAATTTTTTTAAGTCACCAGTCTATGATTCTTTGTTTGTTTGTTTTATAGCAGCCAGAACTGACTAAAACACTCATCTTTGACAAAACAAGGAGCCACTGAAGCTCCAAACCATACAAAACTGATGGCAGTGGTCCCCAGGGCGGTGAGGATAAGTAGGGACACTGGCAAAAGTGGAGAGAGCACACCCATGTCACGAGAGCAGATCTCAGATGGGGCTGGTGGATACTCCAAGGTAAAGGGCTCAGGGTAGACGGTGCACAAAGCCAAATTCCAGCTAGAGGAGTGGCATGCAGAGAATAAAGGTCGAAGCAAAGAGGGCAGGGCTCAGTGAGGACACAGGCAGAAAAAACATATTTGCAGGAAGCAGCCTGCCAGCGAACAGGGAGAGGGGAGGAACGCACTGTGAGCAGCCCTCCAGCTGCCTATTTTTTCACTGACGATAAGTAAAGACTGAATCAATTCACTCACCTAATACTGAGCCATAAGAAAAACTCCTTCCAGCCAGGAACCTGGACCCTACCAATATCTACATCCTGCAAGTAGCTCACGTGAGAGAAGGTGAGACAGAAAATAAAACATGAACCGGTAGCACTTCAAAAAGAAGTGAAAGAAAAAAAAAAGCCATCAAAGAATTGAAGGAAAACTGGAAGCAGTCCATGAAAGAACAGACACTAAAGAAAACCCAGCAAGGGCCAAGGATAAGAGGAATGAAAATAGCAAAATAGAGTTTAAAAGGATTAGAGAGAGTAGGTTACACTTAAATAGGGAGATCAGAGTAGGACTCATTGAGGAAATGACATTTTGAACAAAGTCTTAGAGGAGTGAAGAAGTAAGCTGTTCTCTAGGAAAGAGTGAGCACCTTAATGTCAGATATAAGACAAGAAGGAAGGAAGGAAAATTATAATGGTTTTCAGATTATGTGACTGTAAAATTGGAGATCCTAATGGAATAAACCACTTATAAACTGCAAACGATTTTATTCATGGTATAAAATTAATATGCATAAATTAATGTTCATATAACAGGCAACAACCAAATAGAAGCTATAATGGAAGAAAAGATCTCATTTACACTAGCAACGAGAAAGGTAAATTGCCTAGGAATAAACTTCATAAGAAATGGGCAAAATTTATATGAAGAGGTGTTAGGTATAGGTGTTGGAAGCCTAAAAATAGCATCAGTTTCCCTTGTTAGATGCACTCACTTGAGATCAGGTAGGTGGGAGTTAGGAAACCATCCTGCTGTGGCTCCTGGCCTTGCTACTGGAGAAGAAGGGTGTGGTTTCTTTGCAGCAGCTAGTTCCTGTCTTTATTCTCAAGCTTCCTGGGTGTCAAGAAGCAGCAGTGGTTGTGGCAGCTTCCTGATCTAACTCTGAGATCCTAGGATCACAGGATAAGGTGTCCATTCTCCACATTCAGCCAGTGGCTGTGGCTCCAGCCCTGGCATGGATCAAGTAGCCTCAAAAGTTGCAGCTCCTGTGGTGTACCAGTTCAGCAAGCCTACAAGTGCTTTTCCAGCACTTCCCAGTCATTTGATAAGGTCTTAATTCCCTTTATTAAATCTCTTCCTGTGTAAAATACACAGAGTGATTTCTGTTTTCTATACTGAAACTGGTCTGACATATTTGATATTGGAAGTGGTTGCAGAAATCAGGCCCTCAAGATGGGAATCTGGGATTGGATCTGACCCGGCTAGGTTTGAAGATAATGGTGAACTTGCCACTAGAGGAAAATGGGATACTGCAAATCTAGGGCATGCAGTGGAAAAAGTTCTGTAATCACCTGTGGTTGCCTGGAATGAACAGTTTACTGAAGACGAGGAGGCTTCAGTGGCTGCCCTACTAGATAGCTATGATGGGAATGAGGGATTCAAGAACTTTTGGGATGGGTTGGCCTTTTCTGACTGTATTGGAGGGTTTAAAGAAAGAAAATGATATATTGTGAAAGTCCAAAGATACAGAAGTAAATTTAATTATGATAACAGTGACATTTAAAATCAGTTGGGGAAAGACGGATTATTTAGTAATTGAGGTTGGGCAAATGTGTAGCTATCAAGATATCAAAGTTGGATCCACTGTACTTAACTCACATCAAAACAAATTCCTGAAGGGTCAGATTTTTAAAGGAAAAAAGCAAAATCATGAAACATTAAGAAGAAATCATGGAAGGATTTTCAAAGTAATCTAAGAGAGGTGAAGTCCTTTCTAAGTCTAATATACCCAAAAGTAGTAAATAGTAAAACAAAAGCTGGATAAAAGTTGACCAATTAGAAATGAAAAAGGTCTGCATGGCCAAAAAACAAAACAAACAAAAAACCAACCCAACAAACAAAAAATAAATGAGTAAAACAGTGTAAGAAAAGTCAAAAGACATGACAAACTGAAAAAAAGTTTTGACATTCATTTCTAAGCAAAGGACCATTCTTACTATTACATAAAGTGTTTCTATATCCAGTAGAAAAGTGGACAAAATACATAAATAGATAATTCATGGCAAATGAAATACAAATGTGCTTTATCATTCATAATAAGAGAAATACAAATAAAAACATTTTTTCATTTATTAAATTGATCAGTTCCAGTTCTGGCTGAAATGGACTATGTCCACTGCAGCCTATGTCCACCACAGATGACTATTAAAACTTCTGGACAAAATATGAAAAAAAGGCTACCACAAGCTGGAGAAAGGGGTGAAAACTCCTGATTGCTTTTTCTTCTCCCCACTCTGTCCTGAGGCCAGTCCCAGTCACAGAGCTTCACTGCTATAGTACAGTGATGTGGATAACTAGACCCTGATAGAAAACCTGTCCCTCTGGTCAGAGGAAATGGGAAAAAGGACACTTGCTGTGCAGAGTATGGGGAGAATCCCTGTCGTTTTTTCTCTCTTTCCCCTCAATATTGTCCCAAGGTCAGCCCCAGTTGCACAGAGCAGCACAACAGATATAAAGTATGGCAGACTCCAGAAGAACCCAATATCTCTGGCCAGCAGAACTGGAAAAAGGGGGTTCTGGGTGCCAGAGATTATAAAGGAAATGCCCAAAAGGAGAGTGATGCAAAAGGGAATCCTTAATTCTGTGTAGTGGTTTGTTACACAGCAATAGCTAACTGATACAGGAATCCACGTCATTAACTGAAGTCTGCCCTTTGTGTTGTCCAACAGCTAATTTGTCATACTTAACACAAAGTTTTAATGTGCTAATTGTGGAGATGAAAGGAGACCATCTGTGTGAAACGCATTTTTAACATTTCCATTCAATCTTTTTTCCAATCCTCCCAGTCATATAAATATCAGAAGATGACATTATATGGAGGGACGGCCATAAATTCAAGGAAAGGAAGTTAGGGAGAGTGCAATTTAAAAACAAAAATGTACTGAGTAATCAATGTCTAAACCTGTTGAAGCTCATAAACAATTTGTCCAGATTTTCAGAAGAGAAAGAACATCTGGCCATACCCATGATGACCACAGGGGAACTGGCCAATAACGTTGTGAGCTGCTATGACAGGCATCTAGAAAGATCAACAAAGGGCCCCTCGCAAGTAATTAGGCTTCTGTGCCTTGCCCCTGGTCTCCCTGTCTCCTGTCTTGAGTCTGGAAGACACAGAGAAGGGGCAGAGGATGGAAAAGCAGACACGGCTTTTCTGGCGTTGTAGGACCTCGAGGCATCTGTCTGGACTGAACTGCGTGTATGGAAGGAGGAAGGGTTCATGCATTGTTTTCTTTCATTCCTTTGAGTTATTGCATGCCTACTGTGACTCTAACGCTGTTCTAGGCATTGGGGATGTATCAGTGGATAAAACAGACAAAAATCCCTGCCCTTGTGAAGCCTACATTCTAGGGAAAGACTGACAATAAATATAATAATATAAAACGTTAGAAGGTGATGAGTGCTGAGGAAAAAAGAAATATGCTAAGGTAAGATAGTGGGGTAGGGAGGAGAGCAGGTATTAAATAGGATGGTCAGAAAGGGCCTCACTGAGAAGGTGAGATTCGGTTCCCGCTTCCCGTGAGGGAAGGGAGGAAATAAATCATCTCCTTAATTAACGAAGAGCTTGCAAGGCATTGCGAAAACATTCCCAGGGCACAGATCCCAATGTGGGCGGGGGGAGGCTGTCTGGTGAGTTCTGGGCAGAACACGGAGACTAATGTAGCTAGGGCGGAGAAAAAGGGAGAGTAAGAGGTTTTCTGAGAGGTAGTGGGAGGCGGGGCTAGGAGACCCTATAGACCTCTGTAAGGTATTTGGCTTCATTGGATATGAAGTTTTAATAATATATTGGAATTGGGTTTTTCACTGCCTGAAAGTGAATTACAACTAAAATGAGACTTGTTCTTATATTTGAAAGTGACAAGAAAGTTGGATTCTGGACCTTAAGAGACGGAAAAGAGGAAAATGTGAACGGACATATTTCTTTGCAGGTCGCCCCCCCATACTCTCGGAATGACAGCCCAGCCCCGCGCGGCCCCGCCTCTCCACCGTGGTGCCGCCCCCACGCGGAGTGACAGCCCATAAGGCACGCCTCTTCCTTAGCAGTCTCCGCTCTCACTCCCGGCGACGGCCAGACTAGGCCAGTCTAGTTTCGCTAGGGCAGCCTGGTTTCTGCCGGGAGTGACTCACCGCTAGGCCCCTCCCCCGCCCGGTGGGACCCAGCGTTAAGTCCCGCCTCCCACACCGCGGCCCCGCCCCCGCCTGCGTGCGATCGCGTCTCGGCCCCGCCCTGCACGCCCGGCGCTCGGTGGTACCCGCCCGGCAGGCCGCTGACCGCCTCCTGCTGCGAGAGTCGCTCGCCCGGCCTGGGGGACTAGCAGGCTCTCGGCCCCGCCCCCGAAGACGTGGAGTGCTGTGGCGGCCGGTGAGTGGGGGAGGGGACCTCGGACCCCCTTGCTCTCTGCGGCGCAGAGCCTGGGTCAGTGCAGGTGGTTGAGTCCGGGCTGTTGGGCGGCGGCGCGACGCTTCCAGGGACTCCTCCCGGCCGCCGCCCTTCCTTTCCGGGGTACCTCCCGGGGTTGGCAATCCCGGGAATGGGAAAGTAGGAATGGGAGGGACGCCGAGGTTGGGTGTCGTTCGGGTGGGAGTGGCAGTCGCAGGTGGAAGCTGCAGAGGGCCGAGGTTGGTCTGAGGGTGGAGGGTTGATAGAAGAAACGTGGTGAAGCTGAAATCTGGTGGCTGGTGGAGTCAGGATGCGAGGGCTTGGGGGGCTCCAGAGCAACGGGGAATGAGTTGAGTGGGGGTGGAGGAGTCGGTGAAGCCTAGTGAAGGGCATTTGAGGGAAGAACCAGCTCACGGGGCCCCATGATTCACGCTTCCCCGACTGTCCGGAGAGCCTGGAGCTTCGGGTATCTCGGCACGGGCGTGACCCGAGTGAGCTTGCGGGGTTGTGCTCTCACATCGGGGTGATCGGGTTTCCAGGCTTTCGACTGGGGCACACAGTACAGCTTAAGTATTAGATGAAAGTCAGGGGCAATGCCTGGGACACCTGAGAAACGTGGCAGGAAGGGGTGCGTCTCCTATGGAATGCTTCTAATTTCCCTGGAGCCTTGGCAGCGCCTACGTTGGTGCGGCGCTGTCTTATGTGAAACCCTATTCCGGCAGCTCAGACGGTGTATGGAGGTCCCGCACAAAGTTCAGAGTTGAGGTTTTTATTCAGACTCAAAAGCAGTCGTATCACATTCCCTTAAATCCTGCGGAGTTTTAATTTTAAAAATATCTAATCCTGTGGGGTTTTTTTAAAAAATAAATCTTTCTTATCTGGCTACTTCGAATTTTAAAGTCACACCGAGCTAGAGAACTAGATGTTTTCTAAGAGCCCATTCTGTGAGTATGATAAACAGTTTTAAATTAGCTGTGGAAAGTAGATCGTATCTCTTCTGACCAGTTATTGCTGAAAGAATTGTAGAATTGCAGATGAAGAATGAAATTGAAAAGATTTAAACTAATTGAAAGGGATAGAAAAGTCCTGGTAAATTGGAGACTGTGTGTGCTTAAAAAAACAAAAAACAAACTCAGTGAAACTTTTTTTCACTGTAAGAGAACTTGGAAGATAGAGAGAAGTATAAGAATGAAAATGAAAACTCCGTGTAATTTCACCAACCCTAACATTTTTGTGCAATTCTTCTTAATTTTTTTTGTATTTTTTTGTGTATCTAAATGTACATATTACATAGTTGGGGTCATATTGTTGTATTACTTTGTATTTTGCTTTTTTTCCCTTTGTATTTTTAGCATTTTCCTGGATCATTAAAAATTCTCCCTAAACATCTTTTTAAATGGTGGTATGTTCATCATGTGAATTCATTCTTTTATCACAATTAGCACTTCAGCTGTGTGCCAGGTCCTGTGCTTGGGGAGGAGATTCATTGTTGCTCTAGGTTTTCAGATATTATTCCAGCTCAAATAAGCAAAATCTTGGCAGTGTCTGGGGTACCGAGTGTAGAAAGAGAGTATGAGTGCAGCATCTAATTAGGCCTGGACCTGGGCTGCTGTGGCGAGGCTGTCTTCATTGTGTCGTGGCTCATCTCTCCTACACCTTCCTGTGGAGTCCTGAGGCCACGAGGTTCCTAGGTATGTTCCTCAGGGAATGGGCCTCACCATCTCCCCTACATTGTGGGTGTCACTGAGAAGCTCTTTAGTGAGGGTGCATGTGTGCAGTGCTGATGTTTCATTCTCAGATCTGCCCTCATCTTAGGTGACTCTGAGAGACAGCTGCCCTAGGTCTCAAGGAGAACTGTCCCACAATTGCTCTCGTAATTAACTGCCTCTAAGTTGTCTTACACCTTAGAGAGGGCCTCTGGAGGGGTCCTGTCCCTTCTAGCACTTGCCATTAAAATTGCAAGTTTTCTCCTAGGAAATCCCGCTCATCTTCCTCCTTGATCAGTGTGGCCCTTCATTTTTCTCTCACCGATGTGTTCCTATTCTGCCTTATAACTGAGAGTAATTTTGTCATTTTGCATTGTGTTTCTCCTTGAGTCTGAAATAAGGTGATTCCTAAAGACAGCCTTATGCATTTACTTATTAGTCTTTGAATTTATGATAATTCCATTGATGTTTTTTCTTTACCCAAACTCAGGAAGAGAATAAAAGGTCCATTATTCTTTTTTTCTTTTCTTTTTGTGGTACGCGGGCCTCTCACCGCTGTGGCCTCTCCCGCTGCGGAGCACAGGCTCCGGACGCGCAGGCTCAGCGGCCATGGCTCACGGGCCCAGCTGCTCCGCGGCACGTGGGATCTTCCCTGACCGGGGCACGAACCCTCGTCTCCTGCATGGGCAGGCGGACTCTCAACCACTGCGCCACCAGGGAAGCCCCATTATTCTTTTTTTGAACCGTGATAAAATATGTGAACCACCCCCCTCCATGGTTGAACTCCCAGTGAGTTTCTTTTCATATGTGCATTTCAACCACCAAGGTCAGGATTTAACTCTTTTTTTTTAATTTTTTTTTAATTTTTTTTATTTTTTTTTATTTATTAGTTTCTGCTTTATAACAAAGTGAATCAGTCATACATATACATCTGTTCCCACATCCCTTCCCTCATGCATCTCCCTCCCTCCCACCCTCCCCATCCCACCCCTCCAGGCAGTCACAAAGCACCGAGCTGATCTCCCTATGCTCTGCGGCTGCTTCCCACTAGCTATCTACCTTACGTTTGGTAGTGTATATATGTCCATGCCTCTCTTTCGCTTTGTCACAGCTTACCCTTCCCCCTCCCCATATCCTCAAGTCCATTCTCAAGTAGGTCTGTGTCTTTATTCCCGTTTTACCCCTAGGTTCTTCATGACATTTTTTTTTTTAATTCCGTATATATGTGTTAGCATACGGTATTTGTCTTTCTCTTTCTGACTTACTTCACTCTGTATGACAGACTCTAGGTCTATCCACCTCATTACAAATAGCTCAGTTTCGTTTCTTTTTATGGCTGAGTAATATTCCATTGTATATATGTGCCACATCTTCTTTATCCATTCATCCGATGATGGACACTTAGGTTGTTTCCAGCTGCGGGCTATTGTGAATAGAGCTGCAATGAACATTTTGGTACATGTCTCTTTTTGAATTATGGTTTTCTCAGGGTATATGCCTAGTAGTGGGATTGCTGGGTCATATGGTAGTTCTATTTTTAGTTTTTTAAGGAACCTCCATACTGTTCTCCATAGTGGCTGTACCAATTCACATTCCCACCAGCAGTGCGAGAGTGTTCCCTTTTCTCCACACCCTCTCCAGCATTTATTGTTTCTAGATTTCTTGATGATGGCCATTCTGACTGGTGTGAGATGATATCTCATTGTAGTTTTGATTTGCATTTCTCTAATGATTAATGATGTTGAGCATTCTTTCATGTGTTTGTTGGCAGTCTGTATATCTTCTTTGGAGAAATGCCTATTTAAGTCTTCTGCCCATTTTTGGATTCAATAAGTGGTGCTGGGAAAACTGGACAGGGACATGTAAAAGTTTGAGATTAGATCATTCCCTAACACCATACACAAAAATAAGCTCAAAATGGATTAAAGACTTAAATGTAAGGCCAGAAACTATCAAACTCTTAGAGGAAAACATAGGTAGAACACTCTATGACATAAATCACAGCAAGATCCTTTTGGACCCACCTCCTAGAGAAATGGAAATAAAAACAAAGATAAACAAATGGGACCTAATGAAACTTCAAAGCTTTTGCACAGCAAAGGAAACCATAAACAAGACCAAAAGACAACCCTCAGAATGGGAGAAAATATTTGCAAATGAAGCAACTGACAAAGGATTAATCTCCAAAATTTATAAACAGCTCATGCAGCTCAATAGGATTTAACTCTTACTATAGGCAGGTGATTCCAATAGCTAATGTAAGAGCCACAGGAATCCAGTTCCTTTGTAGGTCTCCTTTAGCCCTGTGTGCAGCTCAATACGTGATTAAGAACAGAGTTTGAGATGGCTATCTACTGACCCTGTGCCCAGAGCATATGGAACCTAGCTGCTCTGTGCTTTACAGTTATTCCTGGCTGCTGACCTGGCTGACAGTCTGGATAAAAGGGGAAAATTGGCTGTGGAAGCACAAATCATTCTACTCTCTAGTGCCCAGGAAGTCTGTGTGTTGAATCATTGCTTGTTTTCAGATCAGCCCCAACAGGAACCGTGAGGCCCTCTGCTGTGTCCACGCTTAAAGTCCTCATGTCCTCCCAGGTGGTATTTTGGTCCCATGTACTAGTCTAGTGTGCATGGTAATGGTGGAGCCAGCCTCTGTTAAGACCCTCTGGTGAAAGTGGATTGCAGAACTCAGGTTAGCCCATGCTGCCATGAGGCTTCTTATTTTCACCTTACACTTGGTATTCATTGCCGTTGGGCCTGCCAAAGTGAAGAGGTGGGATTGGAGCAGGCCTGGATCGCGCTGGTTGGTGAACTGCAAGAGGGCTGTTGCATGCAGAACACAGAGAGGGGCAGGAATCCCCCAAGGACAGGGCGTCCCCAGAGGTGTTACTGTACAGTGATGGAAATTCCCTGAGCAGAGGACACAAGAAGGAAGGCACAGGATTTCAGGGATGGGAACACGGGCAGTGTAAGAGAGGTTCCTGCCACTTAGGTCACCCAGCCTGTAAGTACACTGTGGCCCAGTGGATGGCACAAGTGTGAAGCAGCTGAAAACAAGCAGTGTTGAAACTTCAAGAGCATCTTGAGGCTTACCAGGCTCCACTGAACTGCTCAGAGCAGAACCCAAGCAGCACTGGCACTTGGGTTAGTCTGTGAGACTAACAAGTGAAAGCACACAGCTACACAGCTGTGGCAAGGCCAGCGTTACTTTTGATGGTGAGACTATAAATTGGCTAAGTTCAAAAAAACGGGGAAAAAAGGTCTTTTGCATACGGTATGGTGTCATTCAAAGAGCATTGGATTTCAGTCTTATCTCTGTCACACTGGTTGTGTGACTTTGGGTTTTATTAACATGAAATAGTGTGGTCTTGGGAATAATTGACCCCTAGGGCTCCTTCTGCTTTAAAAATTCTCTCCTAGTCCAACTTCTGGGCTGCTTTTGCCAGTCTCCTGGATAGGACGTGCCTAGGTCCCGAGTCCTTTCATTCTATATGCCGTTAACTTTTACCCAAAACTAAACAATCTTTGAAGCTAGGCGACTTCTTGTATACAAAGTTAGTATGTTTTTAATCTGAGGAATAAAGCAAAATATTATCTTGTATTAGGTAATTTTAAAAGTATCATTTGGTCTATACTACAGTGTATATTTTACACTTACTTTTGAAAATGTGAGGCTTCTATTTTACGATCATAGAAGCCATTTTTTTCTAATCTTAAGAAATACCTGCTCACTAAAATTCAAATCAAAAAGAAAAATGTAAAGAAGAAAATAAAACTCATCGTAAATCCTACTACCTAGAAATGGCAATGGAATTTTTAAATTTTAAATTTATTAAATTCCATTTAATAAAAATGGAATTTTTATTAAACACATACCTACACCGTGACTAACACAGGTGTGTGTAATACACTCATACCACATGTGCTGAATACATATGTATACACAAATGTGGTTAAGGATGTGAGCTCTGGCATCAGGCTGCCTGGTTTTGAAGCCCAGCTTCCCTGCTTGCGACTGCATGATGTGGACAGGCTACTTTACTTATTTCACCTCAGTTTTCTCATCTGTAAGATGGAAACATTAAAGTTCCTTCTTCATGGGGGTTGCTGTGAGAAATGAATGAGTTAATTCACATAGAAATGTGTAGCCGTGCTTTGATGCAGTAAATCCTCAGCAAATGTTAGCTAGTGTTGTCACTTTGATATTACTGTGGATGATATATATTCATAAATGGGGTCATACTTTGCATTTTTACCTTATAATGTGTTGTGAAACATTCTTCATGTTAATTTAGTTGGATCTGTATCCTAGTATTAATGGTTCTATTGTATATTATTCTTTATTTAGCCAGTATCCTGTTGTTTGTCTTTGTAGGAAAGAAAGGAAAGACAGAAAAAAAGAAAGCTGTAGTGAACATTTATGTACATTTTTGATTTTATTATATGTTTGGTATAAATTCCTAGAACTAGCATTGTTCTGTTGAATGGTATGAGTATTTAATATTGTTTTTCAGATTGCTACTCTGCTTTCTGGGAAGGTGGTATCAAATCACAACATCTGGCAGCAATGTGTGAAAATGCCCAGTTTTCTACTCCCGTGCCAGACCTGGGTTCTGTCCGTCTTTCAACAAATCTGAAAAGGGAAAAATAACTCATTGTTACTTTGCGTTTCTTTCTTAGTAACTTTAAACATCTTTTCAAGTGTGTATTTCTTCTTTGTGACTTGTGATTTTAGTTTTTTGTATTTTTTGTTGTTGATTTATAAGAACTCTTCGTATATCAGAGATTGTGACATTTTTGTCTGTAATATATTGGAAGTCTTGTTAAGGTCGTGCTTTGAGTAATGAAGGGCATATAGTATCTCAAATAAGAATAAATCAGTGAGCAAGTATTTACTGTGGGCTTCTAGATAATGCTCATATACATGTTGAGAACTGAAACCTGCCTTACTTTCTCAGAAAGATTGTTTCATGACCTGGTAATTGTGAATAATTCTCACTCACATTAGGCAATGCATAAAGGCTAAAAAACTTTGACCTTTGATGCCTGTGCACATATGCCCTGTTGAGCCCTGTATTGTCCCCTTAACCTCACCATTCCTTCCATCTTTTCTATTTGCTAACTCACAGCCATTCTTCCCATGTCCCAAGTTAGAAACCTTGGAATCATCTGGGTATCTTTTCCAAATTGCAGGCTGTCCCATTCTCAGCCTCCCTTCTCAGGCTGCCCCAAGCTCTCGGGTTACTGCAGTTGTACTGTTATACTTAGCCCTGTGTTAGAATGATTTGATGCACACCTGCTTCTCAAAAGTAAGATGTAGACCTTATTTACTTTTGTATCTTCAGACTCCATCATGGCCTGGCTCATAATAAGCACGTGATTAATGTTTGTTGTATTTGATATTTCCATGTACAAGATGATGATGGTAAGCGTCTGTAGTCTAGTGGTAGATTAACATTTTTCCCCAACTTTTTTTTTTTAATTAATTAGTTTAATTTATTTTTGGCTGCACTGGGTCTTTGCTGCTGCATGCGGGCTTTCTCTAGTTGCGGCTAGTGGGGGCTACTCTTCATTGCGTTGCGTGTGCTTCTCATTGCGGTGGCTTCTCTTGTTGCGGATCACGGGCTTCAGGTGTGCGGGCTTCAGTAGTTGTAGTGTGCAGCCTCGGTAGTTGTGGCGCATGGACTTAGTTGCTCTGCAGCATGTGGGATCGTCCCAGACCAGGGCTCGAACCCGTGTCCCCTGCATTGGCAGGCAGATCCTTAACCACTGCACCACCAGGGAAGCCTTCCCCCAACTTTTTGTTATGAAAAATTTCAGAAGTTCACAGGAGTTGAAAGAATACCATGAAGAACGCCCCCTAAACTTACCTGTTGAGATTTCTATCACTCTGACACATAGCCAATCCTCTGCTCAGAAACCCCCAGTGACTCCTTACTGGCTGTCAGGTCAGATGTAAACGGCAGCATACTTTCTCAAATGGTGGTACCTTACAAACATGTTACCACTCTGCTCTGGTTGGGCCTTTACTCTCACTTCATTGATAACTTTTGCACGTGAAGTGTTCTGAGTTCCCATAGCTTTAATGGCTATCTGTTACCATTCTTTCATTCTTTATATTCCTGATTATATCATTAGCTATTTGGAGGTGAGAACTTGGTCCTATTTTTTTTTTTTGGTTTTTTTTTTTAACATCTTTATTGGAGTATAATTGCTTTACAGTGTTGTTAGTTTCTGCCGCATAACAAAGTGAATCAGCCATATGCATGCATATATCCCCATATCCCCTCCCTCTTGCACCTCCCTCCCACCCTCCCCATCCCACCCCTCTAGGTGGTCGCAAAGTACCGAGCTGATCTCCCTGTGCCATGCAGCTGCTTCCCACTAGCTATCTATTTTACATTTGGTACTGTATATATGTCCATGCCACTCTCTCACCTCCTCCCAGCTTCCCCTCCCCCCTCCCCATGTCCTCAAATCCATTCTCTAAGTCTGCGTCTTTATTCCTGCCCTACCCCTAGGTTCATCAGAACCTGTTTTTTTTTTAGATTCCATATATATGTGTTAGCATATGGTATTTGTTTTTCTCTTTCTGACTTACTTCACTCTGTATGACAGACTCTAGGTCCATCCACCTCACTACAAATAACTCAATTTCGTTTTTTTTTTATGGCTGAGTAATAGTCCATTGTATATATGTGCCGCATCTTCTTTATGCATTCATCTGTCGATGGACACTTAGGTTGCTTCCATGTCCTGACTATTGTACATAGTGCTGCAGTGAACATTGTGGTACATGACTCTTTTTGAATTATGGTTTTCTCAGGGTATATGCCCGGTAGTGGGATTGTTGGGTCATATGGTAGTTCTATTTTTAGTTTTTTAAGGAACCTCCATACTGTTCTCCATAGTGGCTGTATCAATTTACATTCCCACCAACAGTGCAAGAGGGTTCCCTTTTCTCCACACCCTCTCCAGCATTCATTGTTTGTAGATTTTTTGATGATAGCCATTTTGACCAGTGTGAGGTGATACCTCATTGTAGTTGGTCCTCTTTTGACCTGGCTTCCCTCATAGATCCTAGCCTGGGGAGTTTGATTTGGCTGATACCTTGAAATAGCATTCCTGATGTCTTTGTAGTATTATTTGAATCCAGCATTGATTTATAACACCAGTATTGCCCCAAACAAAACTTGTACTCTGTTAGAGAAAAACAAAGCTTATCAGTCCAGGCCAAACAAGCTGGATCTGTTTGATTAGATTGCTGAAAGATTGTGACTTCCCCCAAGGAAAGGAAAGATGTTCTGTGTTGTTGGTCATTCCTTTTGTGATTGTTCCCAAGAATTGATTTGCACTTCTACTTTGGAGTCATTAAAACTTACATTAAGTACAAAGTTAGAATAAATGAGTCTAAAGTCTGAAAACTGCCCCTGTTGAGAATCATGGAGTTAGAGAGGTCCACATGAGAAACATTTTCGAGGGAGGCCATCAGGCCTTAGTGACCGATGCCATTTGTGGGTTTCCAGGTTGACTCCATTATCTTCCCAGCTTGGTGACAGAGATAAAGATGACATCCCTGAGAAAGTTAGGGACACTGGGAAGGGAAGCTGATGCTGGGGACATCAACTCCATACAAAAACATGAAATTGGGCTGTGTCAATTCCCTGCCCATAATGAATTGGTGATTCCCATTGTTTGTTGGACAAGGCCCAGTTAATTTGTAATAATCAGGGGCCTTCATTAGATACCAGCTCCCATCCTCCCTTCCTCTAACACATAGTTAATGCTCCAGCTGTACCTACTCACTTGTATTTCTCTGAGTTCTCTTGGCTATTTTTCATCATTGTTTTGTAGGGGAACACTGTTTCCTCTGCCTAGAATGCCACCCGTTGTCAATCTGGCAAACTCCTATTCATTCTTCTAAATCCTGTTCAGTTCACACCCTTTGTAAATACTTTCTTAGTCCTCTTGTGTGAACACATTTTACACTGTTATCCTTCACTTACCTGAATGTACCCCCTGCCGTATTCTGAGCTGCTTACGGATACGAGTGGTGTTTCCCTCGTTTTCGTATAGGGCCTGGCTCGCACAGGTGCTGTGAACCATTGGGTGAGCCTGTCATGTAACCCATCTGGCTCGTGAGAAATTTTCTTCTGTCCAGGAAGCCAGAATTAGGTTTAATTAAGAGAAAATACAAATACAGTCTATATTTATTTTTCCCATTATAACCCATCTTTGCTTTTTATTTTCAGCAAGTTTGTCAGAGATGAAAGTGACCTTTTCAGCTCTGGATACTCATGAGAGCTCTTTCACACCTCTGGTTGTCATAGAACTTGCTCAGGATGTCAAGGAAGAAACCAAAGAATGGCTGAAAAACAGAATTATCAGTAGAAAGAAAGATGGAGGTGAGTAAAATAAATATCACTCAGATTTAGTCACGCCAGTGAGTAAAACTATATTTTCAAATGTGTTTCACAGTTTTTTAATTGATATATTTTAAAACTTAATGTTCATTTCTTTGCTCTTTATTATTTATCTAGGACTTGAAAGGAGGTCTTAAATCAACATTAGATTGTAAGTCTCTCTTAGACCGTAAGCAACGTGAGTGATTTTGTTCACAGCTATAAACTCTGTGCCTATGTACAGTGCTTGGTGCATAGTAGGTGCTTAATAAATATTTGTCAAATGAATGAATATCTTTGAGTATTCTTTCTGTGTTGGTTATGGTGCTAAGGGAGAGAGAAACACACTTCTGCCTGCAAGGATTTTACTGTCAGGGTAAAGAGACTGAATGCTAGTTCCAGGAAATTGAAGGAACAGGAAAAAAAGCAAAGGAAAAAGCTTTTACAAAATACTGCATGATACTTTAAAAAAATCGTTATGTATACTTGCTGTGAAAGTAAAGGGGGTCTTCCCTGGTGGTCCAGTGGTTGAGAATCCGCCTTCCAATGCAGGGGATGCGGGTTCGATCTCTGGTCGGGGAACTAAGATCCCACGTGCTGCAGGGCAGGTAAGCCCATGCACCGCAACTACTGAGCCCACATGCCACAACAAGTGAGCCCGCATGCTGCAACTAGAGAGCCCACATACTCTGGAGCCCATGCATCACAACTACAGAGCCCACGTGCTCTGGAGCCCGTGCGCTACAACTTGAGAGCCCATGCACTCTGGAGCCTGTGTGCCACAACTAGAGAACCTGTGTGCTGCAACTACCAAGCCTGCATGCCACAACTCGAGAGAAGCCCGCGCACTGCAACAAAAGATCCCACATGCTGCAACTAAGACCCAGCACAGCCAAAAATAAATAAATATTTTTTTAAAAAAAGAGAGAAGATGATAATTACCAATAGGAAGAATGAGGTATGTAACATTACTACAGTTTCTACAGATATTAAAAGTCAAATAAGGAGGACTTCCGGGTAAGATGGCGGAAGAGTAAGACGCGGAGATCACCTTCCTCCCCACGGATACACCAGAAATACAGCTACACGTGGAACAACTTCTACAGAACACCTACTGAATGCTGGCAGAAGACCCCAGACCTCCCAAAAGGCAAGAAACTCCCCACATACCTGGGTAGGGCAAAGCGGAGAGATTCCCCCACAGAGGATCGGTGCCGAGCGGCACTCACCCGCCCGAGAGGCTTGTCTGCTCACCCGCCAGGGCGAGCGGCGCTGGAAGCTGAGGCTCGGGCTTCGGTCAGAGCACAGGGAAAGGACTGGGGCTGGCGGCAAGAACTCACCCTGAGGGGGGCTAATGTGCCACGGCTAGCCAGCAGGGAGTCCAGGAAAACTCTGGAGCTGCCGGAGAGGCAAGAGACTTTTTCTTCCCTCTTGGTTTCCTGGTGCGCGAGGAGAGGGGATTGAGAGCGCTGCTTGAAGGGGCTCCACAGATGGGCGCGGGTCGCGACTGAAAGCGCGGAGCCCGGTGACGGGCGTGGGACGCTGGGGCTGCTGCTGCCGCCGCCGGGAAGCCTGTGTGCGAGCGCAGGTCACTGCCCACACCGCCCTTCCGGGAGCCTGTGCAGCCCGCCACTGCCGGGGTCCCGGGATCCAGGGGCGGCTTCCCTGGGAGAACGCACGGCGCGCCTCGGGCTGGTGCAACGTCACGCCGAACTCTGCCGCTGCAGGCTCGCCCCGCACTCCGTGCCCCTCCCTCCCGCCCGGCCTGAGTGAGCCAGAGTCCCCGAAGAGGCTGCTCCTTTAACCCTGTCCTGTCTGAGCGAAGAACAGACGCCCTCCGGCGACCTACACGCAGAGGCGGGGCCAAATCCAAAGCTGAGACCCAGGAGCTGTGAGAACAAAGAAGAGAAAGGGAAACCTCTCCCAGCAGCCTCAGAAGCAGCGGATTAAAGCTCCACAATCAACTTGATGTACCCTGCATCTGTGGAATACATGAATAGACAACAAATTATCCCAAATTGAGGAGCCAGGAGTCAGTGCTGTGCCTCTGAGGTGGGAGAGCCAACTTCAGGACACTGGTCCACAAGAGACCTCCCAGCTCCACATAATATCAAACGGCGAAAATCTTCCAGAGATCTCCATCAGAACACCAGCACCCAGCTTCACTCAACGACCAGCAAGCTACAGTGCTGGACACCCTATGCCAAACAACTAGCAAGACAGAAACACAACGCCACCCAGTAGCAGAGAGGTGGCCTAAAATCATAAAAAGTCCGCAGACACCCCAAAACACACCACCAGACGTGGACCTGCCCACCAGAAAGACAAGATCCAGCCTCATTCACCAGAACACAGGCACTAGTACCTTCCACCAGGAAGCCTACACAACCCACTAAACCAACCTTAGCCACTGGGGACAGACACCAAAAACAACGGGAACTACGAACCTGCAGCCTGCAAAAAGGAGACCCCAAACACAGTAACATAAGCAAAATGAGAAGACAGAAAAACACACAGCAGGAGAAGGAACAAGATAAAAACCCACCAGACCTAACAAATGAAGATGTAATAGGCAGTCTACCTGAAAAAGAATTCAGAATGATGATGGTAAAGATGATCCAAGATTCTATTTCCCAGATCCAAAATCTTGGAAATAGAATAGACAAAATGCAAGAAACAGTTAACAAGGACCTAGAAGAACTAAAGATGAATCAAGCATCGATTAAAAACACAATACATGAAATAAAAAATACTCTAGATGGGATCAATAGCAGAATAACTGAGGCAGAAGAACGGATAAGTGAGGTGGAAGATAAAATAGTGGAAATAACTGCTGCAGAGCAAAATAAAGAAAAAAGAATGAAAAGAACAGAGGACAGTCTCAGAGACCTCTGGGACAACATTAAACGCACCAACATTCGAATTATAGGGGTTCCAGAAGAAGAAGAGAAAAAGAAAGGGACTGAGAAAATATTTGAAGAGATTATAGTTGAAAACTTCCCCAATATGGGAAAGGAAATAGTTAATCAAGTCCAGGAGGCACAGAGAGTCCCATACAGAATAAATCCAAGGAGAAATACGCCAAGACACATATTAATCAAACTGTCAAAAATTAAACACAAAGAAATCATATTAAAAGCAGCAAGGCAAAAACAACAAATAACACACAAGGGAATCCCCATCAGGATAACAGCTGATCTCTCAGCAGAAACGCTACAAGCCAGAAGGGAGTGGCAGGACATAATTAAAGTGATGAAGGAGAAAAACCTGCAACCAAGATTACTCTACCCAGCAAGGATCTCATTCAGATTTGATGGAGAAATTAAAACGTTTACAGACAAGCAAAAGCTGAGAGAGTTCAGCACCACCAAACCAGCTTTACAACAAATGCTAAAGGAACTTCTCTAGGCAAGAAACACAACAGAAGGAAAAGACCTACAATAACGAACCCAAAACAATTAAGAAAATGGGAATAGGAACATACATATCGATAGTTACCTTAAATGTAAATGGACTAAATGCTCCCACCAAAAGACACAGATTGGCTGAATGGATACAAAAACAAGACCCATATATATGCTGTCTACAAGAGACCCACTTCAGACCTAGGGACACATACAGACTGAAAGTAAGGGGATGGAAAAAGATATTCCATGCAAATGGAAACCAAAAGAAAGCTGGAGTAGCAATTCTCATATCAGACAAAATAGACTTTAAAATAAAGACTACTAGAAGAGACAAAGAAGGACACTACATAATGATCAAGGGATCGATCCAAGAAGAAGATATAACAATTGTAAATATTTATGCACCAAACATACGAGCACCTCAATACATAAGGCAAATACTAACAGCCATAAAAGGAGAAATCGACAGTAACACAATCATAGTAGGGGACTTTAACACCCCACTTTCACCAATGGACAGATCTTCCAAAATGAAAATAAATAAGGAAACACAAGCTTTAAATGATACCTTAAACAAGATGGACTTAATTGATATTTATAGGACATTCCATCCAAAAACAACAGAATACACATTTTTCTCAAGTGCTCATGGAACATTCTCCAGGATAGATCATATCTTGGGTCACAAATCAAGCCTTGGTAAATTTAAGAAAATTGAAATTGTATCAAGTGTCTTTTCTGACCACAATGCTATGAGACTAGATATCAATTACAGGAAAAGAGCTGTAAAAAATACAAACACATGGAGGCTAAACAATACACTACTTAATAACGAAGTGATCACTGAAGAAATCAAAGAGGAAATTAAACAATACCTAGAAACAAATGACAATGGAGACACGACGACCCAAAACCTATGGGATGCAGCAAAAGCAGTTCTAAGAGGGAAGTTTATAGCAATACAATCCCACCTTAAGAAACAGGAAACATCTCGAATAAACAACCTAACCTTGCACCTAAAGCAATTAGAGAAAGAAGAACAAAAACATCCCAAAGTTAGCAGAAGGAAAGAAATCATAAAAATCAGATCAGAAATAAATGAAAAAGAAATGAAGGAAACGATAGCAAAGATCAATAAAACTAAAAGCTGGTTCTTTGAGAAGATAAACAAAATTGATAAACCATTAGCCAGACTCATCAAGAAAAGAAGGGAGAAGACTCAAATCAATAGAATTAGAAATGAAAAAGGAGAAGTAACAACTGACACTGCAGAAATACAAAAGATCATGAGAGATTACTACAAGCAACTCTATGATCATAAAATGGACAACCTGGAAGAGATGGACAAATTCTTAGAAATGCACAACCTGCCAAGACTGACTCAGGAAGAAATAGAAAATATGAATAGACCAATCACAAGCACTGAAATTGAAACTGTGATTAAAAATCTTCCATCAAACAAAAGCCCAGGACCAGATGGCTTCACAGGCGAATTCTATCAAACATTTAGAGAAGAGCTAACACCCATCCTTCTCAAACTCTTCCAAACAATATTAGAGGAAGGAACACTCCCAAACTCATTCTACGAGGCCACCATCACCTTGATACCAAAACCAGGCAAGGATGTCACTAAGAAAGAAAACTACAGGCCAATATCACTGATGAACATAGATGCAAAAATCCTCAACAAAATACTAGCAAACAGAATCCAACAGCACATTAAAAGGATCATACACCATGATCAAGTGGGGTTTATTCCAGGAATGCAAGGATTCTTCAATATACGCAAATCAATCAATGTGATACACCATATTAACAAGTTGAAGGAGAAAAACCATATGATCATCTCAATAGATGCAGAGAAAGCTTTCGACAAAATTCAACACCCATTTATGATAAAAACCCTGCAGAAAGTAGGCATAGAGGGAACTTTCCTCAACATCATAAAGGCCATATATGACAAACCCACAGCCAACATTGTCCTCAATGGTGAAAAACTGAAACCATTTCCACTAAGATCAGGAACAAGACAAGGCTGCCCACTCTCACCACTCTTATTCAACATAGTTTTGGAAGTTTTAGCCACAGCAATCAGAGAAGAAAAGGAAATAAAAGGAATCCAAATGGGAAAAGAAGAAGTAAAGCTGTCACTGTTTGCAGATGACATGATACTATACATAGAGAATCCTAAAGATGCTACCGAAAAACTACTAGAACTAATCAATGAATTTGGTAAAGTAGCAGGATACAAAATTAATGTACAGAAATCTCTGGCATTCCTGTACACTAATGATGAAAAATCTGAAAATGAAATCAAGAAAACACTCCCATTTATCATTGCAACAAAAAGAATAAAATATCTAGGAATAAACCTACCTAAGGAGACAAAAGACCTGTATGCAGAAAATTATAAGACACTGATGAAAGAAATTAAAGATGATACAAATAGATGGAGAGATATACCATGCTCCTGGATTGGAAGAATCAATATTGTGAAAATGACTCTACTACCCAAAGCAATCTACAGATTCAATGCAATCCCTATCAAACTACCACTGGCATTTTTCACAGAACTAGAACAAAAAATTTCAAAATTTGTTTGGAAAAACAAAAGACCCCGAATAGCCAAAGCAATCTTGAGAACGAAAAACGGAGCTGGAGGAATCAGGCTCCCTGACTTCAGACTATACTACAAAGCTACAGTAATCAAGACAGTGTGGTACTGGCATAAAAACAGAAAGATAGATCAGTGGATCCGGATAGAAAGCCCAGAGATAAACCCACGCACATATGGCCAACTTATCTTTGATAAAGGAGGCAGGAATGTACAGTGGAGAAAGGACAGCCTGTTCAATAAGTGGTGCTGGGAAAACTGGACAGGGACATGTAAAAGTTTGAGATTAGATCATTCCCTAACACCATACACAAAAATAAGCTCAAAATGGATTAAAGACTTAAATGTAAGGCCAGAAACTATCAAACTCTTAGAGGAAAACATAGGTAGAACACTCTATGACATAAATCACAGCAAGATCCTTTTGGACCCACCTCCTAGAGAAATGGAAATAAAAACAAAGATAAACAAATGGGACCTAATGAAACTTCAAAGCTTTTGCACAGCAAAGGAAACCATAAAGAAGACCAAAAGACAACCCTCAGAATGGGAGAAAATATTTGCAAATGAAGCAACTGACAAAGGATTAATCTCCAAAATTTATAAACAGCTCATGCAGCTCAATAGCAAAAAAACAAACAACCCAATCCAAAAATGGGCAGAAGACTTAAATAGGCATTTCTCCAAAGAAGATATACAGACTGCCAACAAACACATGAAAGAATGCTCAACATCATTAATCATTAGAGAAATGCAAATCAAAACTACAATGAGATATCATCTCACACCAGTCAGAATGGCCATCATCAAGAAATCTAGAAACAATAAATGCTGGAGAGGGTGTGGAGAAAAGGGAACACTCTTGCACTGCTGGTGGGAATGTGAATTGGTACAGCCACTATGGAGAACAGTATGGAGGTTCCTTAAAAAACTAAAAATAGAACTACCATATGACCCAGCAATCCCACTACTAGGCATATACCCTGAGAAAACCATAATTCCAAAAGAGACATGTACCAAAATGTTCATTGCAGCTCTATTCACAATAGCCCGGAGCTGGAAACAACCTAAGTGTCCATCATCGGATGAATGGATAAAGAAGATGTGGCACCTATATACAATGGAATATTACTCAGCCATAAAAAGAAACGAAACTGAGCTATTTGTAATGAGGTGGATAGACCTAGAGTCTGTCATACAGAGTGAAGTAAGTCAGAAAGAGAAAGACAAATACCGTATGCTAACACATATATACGGAATTAAAAAAAAAAAAAAAAAGTCATGAAGGACCTAGGGGCAAAACGGGAATAAAGACACAGACCTACTTGAGAATGGACTTGAGGATATGGGGAGGGGGAAGGGTAAGCTGTGACAAAGCGAAAGAGAGGCATGGACATATATACACTACCAAACGTAAGGTAGATAGCTAGTGGGAAGCAGCCACAGAGCACAGGGAGATCAGCTCGGTGCTTTGTGACCGCCTGGAGGGGTGGGATGGGGAGGGTGGGAGGGAGGGAGATGCATGAGGGAAGGGATGTGGGAACAGATGTATATGTATGACTGATTCACTTTGTTATAAAGCAGAAACTAATTAAAAAATTAAAAAAATAAATAAATAAATAAATAAATAAAAAGTCAAATAAGGATGTATAATGAAAAAAAAAGTAAAGGGAAGGAAGAGGTGACACTGGTGATGCTTTGCGGAGTGGTAAGGGATGACTTTATAGAAGAAGCTGAAGGTTAGCCCTCTCCTGTAGGGCACAAAAAGGGGGCTAGATCTGGGTAAGAGGGTGGAGGGAGTTTTACATGAGCAGACACTTCAGAAAACTACACAAAACAACCCCTAAAACTTCACTAAGTCTCGAAACACTGGACAAAATGTAAGTAAGACTCTTTTAAAAAATGATTTTAACTGTAAATGGAAATGGCTTCTTAAAAATAAAACTTTGAGTCAAAGTGGAATTTTTAATTTTTTTCAAACAATTGAACCAAAAAACAAAAAAAAAACCTTTCAAAAGAAGAATACTTGCTTGCTGAAATCTGAGGTGTTTCACTGGACTGGAGTCTATTCTCTAAAATCCCTGTGGTGGGACTTCCCTGGTGGCGCAGTGGTTAAGAATCCACCTGCCAATGCAGGGGACATGGGTTCAAGCCCTGGTCCGGGAAGATACCACATGCCTTGGAGCAACTAAGCCTGTGTGCCACAACTACTAAGCCTGCACTCTAGAGCCCTCAAGCCACAACTACTGAGCCCACGCACCTCGAGCCCGTGCTCTGCAACAAGAGAAGCCACCACAATGAGAAGCCCACGCACCACAACGAAGAGTAGCCCCCGACTCGCTGCAACTAGAGAAAGCCCGCACGCAGCAACAAAGACCCAAAGCAGCCAAAAATAAATAAATAAATAAATAAAATTTTAAAATAATAAAAAATAAAATCCCTGTGGTGTAAGAACATTTGTAGTGTCTTAGAGAGAGACACCAGTGTATTCCCAGTCGTCTTCTCTGCTCTTTGTGTGGCTTTAGCAAGGACACATGAGGATGGGGAGGGGAGGGGCATCCTCCTGCAATGCTGGGGCAGTCATAAAAGAACATTCCAAAAAAGTATTCTGGATCTTTCAGGTAAAGGTATTGGATTTAACACTCATATTTACTTTTATTCTCTTACAAACTTCTATTAAAATGACAATAAAAGGATCTTTTAAAAAAAGACCTAAGTCCACGTTGACAAGAAAGGAGAAGATATAACAGCAGCGCCATTCTGGAAGCTAGTAAACAGGTGATGAGTAGTGAGTAACTTCTCAGAGTTGAGAAATCCAGAGCTCAAGCTGACAGGGGAGAAAACTGAGATACAGTTTGGTTTACACTGCAAAATATTCCTAAAGACTCAGGAATTAGTGACATTAGGGGCCTATAGAGGTAGAAATAAAAATGGTACCAAGAAAAAAAAATAATTGGCTGAGATCTGTTTAAGAAATAGTCTGATCCCTAGGTCCCTTCTGTATTCTACCACCCCAGCAGAAGTCTCTGTTATTCTCTGGAGAGGGTCAGATGCATGGATTTTGGCATGGGGGCTTTATGTACAGTTGGTAACAGGTTCTGTACTGAAAATGAGATAATTAACTGAATACTGTTACCCCTGTCCTCCATCCCACCAGTCTCATACCTAATTAAATTTCCACAATGTAATCATCTCGGAAGGAGATTTGAATAATCGTTCCTTGAGGAATTTGAGCAACTCAAGACAAAATAAAGGTGCAGAAATCAAGAGTTGCCCATGGAAAGTAACCTGGCCAGACCACCTTGCATTAAAGGCCATCCTTTTTTTTTTTTTTTTTAAAGATATTTTTAAAATTTATTTATTTATTTATTTATGGCTGTGTTGGATCTTCGTTTCTGCGCGAGGGCTTTCTCTAGTTGTGGCAAGCGGGGGCCACTCTTCATCAC
The DNA here is from genome assembly GCF_964165515.1 of Mesoplodon bidens. Taxonomy (NCBI): domain Eukaryota; kingdom Metazoa; phylum Chordata; class Mammalia; order Artiodactyla; family Ziphiidae; genus Mesoplodon; species Mesoplodon bidens. Next base: position 47,032,232 of record NC_138172.1, on the reverse strand, counting down.
AGTGCGCACGCGGGCCTCTCACTATCGTGGCCTCTCTTGTTGCAGAGCACAGGCTCCAGACGTGCAGGCTCAGTAATTGTGGCTCACGGGCCCAGTAGCTCCGCGGCATGTGGGATCTTCCCAGACCAGGGCTCGAACCCGTGTCCCCTGCATTGGCAGGCAGACTCTCAACCACTGCGCCACCAGGGAAGCCCCTTTTTTTTTTTAAATAAATTTTATTTATTTATTTATTTTGGCTGCATTGGGTCTTCATTGCTGCACGTGCAAGCTTTCTCTAGTTGCGGAGAGTGGGGGCTACCCCTCGTTGAGGTGCACGTGGGCTTCAGTAGATGTGCCTGCGGGCTCTAGAGCGCAGGCGCACAGGCTTAGTTGCTCCACGGCATGTGGGATCCTCCCGGACCAGGGCTCGAACCCATGTCCCCTGCATTGGCAGGTGGATTCTCAACCACTGCGCCACCAGGGAAGCCCCAAAGGGCATCTTTGATGAGTTCCATCTAAACCTTCAGAACTTCTGTTCCACTTCTTAGAACTACTTTCTTAAACATGAGCTTATAACAAAAGATCACCAAACATCTGAGGAAAATCCCTAATGTGAAAGAGAAAGCTAAAAAAGATAAAAGAAAACCATGTCGGAGAAAACCAAAAGAGAATTAAAAGCTCAATTCTCAGTGTTATGAGAAGACAAACCACCTACACATCAAGAGTAGGATATTATAAAATAATCATTTAGAAAAAAAAGCAGCTCATAAAATGAAAGTATGAGAGCAAAATTTAAAAACTCAGTAAAAGGGTTAGAAGACAATTTTGACAGAACCTCCCAGAAAGTACAGCAAAAGGTAAAGAGTTGGAAAGAGAAAAAAATTAGGGAAATTAGAGGACTAGTCCAGGAGATATACCTCTGAATAAAAGGAGTTCTAAAAAGGGAAGAGAGAAAAAGGAGAGGAAGAAATCATCAGAGAGAAACTCAGGGCTGATGTGTGCTTTTTCAGATTGAAAGGGCCCATGCAATGCCCAGCACTGTGGCTGAAAATGGCAAATCACTGGAAGGTTTCAGAACCCTGGGGACAGGGTAGATACTACAAACTTCCAGAAAAAAGAAAATAGGTCAGAAACACTGGAAGCTAGAAGGCAGTGGTATAATATCTTCATTTCTGAAGGAAAATGATTTTAGTCCAGAATTCTGAACCCACCCGGCTGTCAACAAGGTGTGAGGGTGGAGTGAAGAGAGATTTCTCTAAGAAGATAATGTTAACAGGCTACCTCTCTTGGCAGTGTATTGAGGGAATACTTGAATAATTGGCAGAGCTTGTGGGATTGAATTAGCAATAAGTACATAATAAACCAAGCACACGATAAGATACCAATTTTGGGGAAAATGGTAAGTTGTAGGGAAGGAAAATCATAGCATGTTGTAAGGCTCAACTATAACGTATGTAGTCATAGTAATGAAAATACTGTTGATGGGATGAGAAGGATGATATGAGGATATTGTGAGAATGGGGTGATGGAAAGGGTGGGTGGAAATGATGAAGGTGGGTTGGAAAGAGGGCTAAATCCTCATTTGCCAAGGTTTAAACAAAAATAAATAGCTCTATAATAAGCATGTTGTTTGGTGACGTGAAAAGAAATCACAAAGGAATCACCTGAACAAGTTGAAAGTCATTGCCTTGGTTGGGGGGGGCGTGGGGGGGATGTGGACTATTTTTCAGAAAAAGATGTTGACATATGTTTCTCTGTGAAGGTTATACCCTTTTATACTCCCCTAGCGATGTCTCAGAGTGCCTTTCCCCACTCACTCTGTGTCAGTTTACGTCGTCCAAGCAAGAGATGCCAAACGGGATTATTTTATTTTATTAAAAAAATTTTTTTTAATTTTATTTATTTATTTTTGGCTGTGTTGGGTTTTTGTTGCTGCATGTGGGCTTTCTCTAGTTGCGGCGAGCGGGGGCTACTCTTGGTTGCAGTGCGCGGGCTTCTCATTGCGGTGGCTTCTCTTGTTGCGGAGCACGGCCTCCAGGCACATGGGCTTCAGTAGTTGTGGCTCGAGGGCTCTAGAGCGCAGGCTCAGTAGTTGTGGCGCACGGGCTTAGTTGCTCCGCGGCATGTGGTATCTTCCCGGACCAGGGATTGAACCCATGTTCCCTGCATTGGCAGGTGGATTCTTAACCACTGCACCACCAGGGAAGCCCACCAAATGGGATTTAATGCACAGGAGGTTTGTTGAGGGGAACATCTGTAGAAAGGTAAAGGGAGAAGGAGCAGGCTTAGACATTGAGAGCCTTCAGACTTTGGTGTAGGTCTAACACTTCAGAAAGGAGAGAGGGAAGAAGGAGGCTTGGATAGGAAGAGCCTCCGACTACAGCACGGTTCTGAGAACGTATGAGCCAGGCCCAACATTGCCCTTTAAAGGAAACGCATGTTGAGCAGAAATGGCCTCATTCCAGCGTCCCCTGCGTGTTCAGCCTGTGGCTGGGAGCAGCGAGGGGAGCATGGTCTAGGTGTGAGGGTGCTGTGGCCAAAGGGGGGCAGCAGGAGGCTGCAGTCAACTCTGTTCCTCACAGCAGATTCTTTTGATGGGAGATCTGGGTGGAGCAGGGCACTTCCATGGCTGCCATACCCACCAACCTAGTTTTTAACCCTACTTTGGATTTTTGCAAGTGTGAGAAGTGAAAAGTAGCATATTGGTGTTGGGTTTTTTTTTTGTTTTTTGTTTTTTAATTAAACAGAGCACCCAAATGATTTATTCAACTGACTTTTGTTTTATAGCAACATTTTCTGAAGAGGTGACTCATGGACGATGACTCTTGAAGAAATTCTGTTACGGGAGCAAAGGACAGATTTCTTAGGTCAAAAATACTGCACATAATGCCCTACGCTTGGGGACTTAAAATGCAAATAAACATAAAATACGTTTTGAGTAATTTCACAATAAAGAAATCTGTTCAACTTTGTTTAACCCAATTTTTCGATGGTATTTAATCACAGATCCCCTTTTCCCATGCAGCATCTAGTATGGGTCATCGAATATGCTTTGGGAAACACTATTGAGGTAGCATTTAAGAAGAGTGGAACTTCAGAAGGGAAAATAGAAAACATACATACAAATCAATGTGATAACTTACAGACAGGTTTGCAATTCGTATATAAAATACAACCGAAGTCCAAAGCACTAGCCCTTAATAGCAGCCAAATTAGCAGGACACACTTTCAGAGAACATGGAGTTAAAATTCTTAACCGTGTGCATTTCCAAAATGCTGCTTCTCAAAAACACTAGGCTAATGCCCTATCCATGGAAGAGAAGAATCATACAAGTTTTTTTCTCTCTCCTTACACACACACATTGCATTTATCTTAATATGAATGACATTAAGGATTTTATATTTAAGAGACATTTGTGTTTTCTTTAACTTGAATATATCTTATATATATATATCTTTTCTTGTATTTTATTTATATCTTTTATTGATTTTTTATTAAAGTCTTTAGTACCTCCGTCGTAAATTACCTAAATAATAGTGCCATAGTACGTTAATCTGTTAATCCTTTGGGTAAGTGAAATATAAATTCTGCTCATTGTCCTGTTACCATTTGATTAGTAGTTTATAATTCCTGTCAGTCCTCTAGAGAGGATAAATAGTAAAGAAATAAATGTACCTTAAAAAGTTTGATGTAGGTAGAAATTAAAAATTAGGAAAAAAATTCCTTTTTCTCTATATTTTAAGTGAAATAATTCCATATACAGTATCAAATCACAATATCTACTCTTAACATTTTGTGAATCTGTTTAAGAAAAATACCTTTAAACCTAACTGCATGTATTTATGGGAAAAATCATTGAAAAATTATTTTGCTGTTTATTATTTAGTATTTAACATTCACAAAATCTGTTGTAGTCCAATGTAATTGTGTTACATTTGCAGCATTTTTATTGGGATATTTTATTTCAAATTAATTTTCTTAAATTTTGGTATTTTATTTTTATATTAAACTATATTCTTTTGCTCCATATTTTTATTGAGAGCTAATAAATATTCAGTTCTTGTCTTATATTCTAATTTGAGTAACTGGCAAGCCACTTATTATTACATTTTCCAATTTTGGCATTTATTTCAAAAAGCTATAAAGAACTGCCATCCCCAGCTTACTTATATTTCTTATTTATTTGGAAGATAGATTTAAATTGTTAATATAATTTATTTGCCTTCTACCAAACTAGGAACATAATATTTATTTAGAATGCTTTCATTTTTGAAACTTTTATGTTTATCTCTGTCTAAGATTGTGCTTATCTTTTGTTTCTGAAGGTGCTCAGCTGTTGTTTAGACCGTTGTTAAATAAATATGAGAAAGAAACACTAGAAAATCAGAACTTATATCTTGTCGGTGCCTCCAGGATTAGATTGTTACTGGGGGCAGAAGCAGTGGGATTGGTGAAAGAGTGCAATGATAACACCATGAGAGCCTTCATGTATGGAACCCGACACAACTTCAAAGGTTTTGATGGTGAGTTCCAAGATTGCTTCTACCAGAATCAATTTATCAAAAAGAAGTTTTTGATGAATAGATCAGGGGTCAGCAAACTTTTTCAGTAAAGGGCCTGATAGTAAATATTTTAGGCTGTGTGTACAATATGATCTGTCGCAATTATTCAACACTGCCATTGCAGAGCAAAAACAGCCTTCAACCATAAGAAGTGAATGGGTAAGGCTGTGTTCCAGTAGAATTTTATTTATCAAAGCTGGTGGGGTTAGATTTGGGGTTGCAGATTTACTTTGTAACCCCTAGAATAGATGAACATAAACTAGGATGACACATGTAACTTATATTATTCTACTTCTTAGAATGGTGAATGTTCACTGTATTGATACAAATAAGAAACACAGTAGTATTCCAGTGTCCTATAATCCCCTATTCTGATTCTGTTCTGGCTTCCAAGGGGGTTCCAGAAGAGAATGGTTTCTGGAAAGAACTGAGAAAGCCAGGGTGGCTATGTTATCAGTGTGGGAGTTTGCTTTCAGAACCAGACTGGTCCGTTTCAGGGCTTTCAGAGTTAGAAGATGTGATTTCGACTTCTTCAGACTCACTCACTCTGGATTTTTTTATATTAGTAAATAAATGATCAAGGTGAAATTCACCTCATTTGAGAGGATTCACCTGTCAAGAAACAACACTATTTTCTTATCAGACTTTCTTCTCCCTCATTTATGGGAGGGATGTTCAACTGCAGAAGGGAATGGCCTGGGCTTGAGAGTTTGAAGGGGGAGGATTTGCCATGTAGGCAAACTTCAATTGCATCCCTAGTTAAAAATACTGCCAGAATTAAAGAATGTATTGCCTTCAGCTCATTGGTATTAAATGAGATCAAGCACGTGTCTGCCATTTGGATGTTTGTACTATATTATAGAATGATTAGTATAATCATTAAAGAATTATATATTATATGAAGGCATTACAGAATATTTTTATTCTTACAAAATATCTAAGGAGCTTTATGTTCTATTTAATTTGCCAGTTTTATACTTTGCTTACTCATGTTTATTATTGTCTATATCATTACTTCATAATCCCAGGTTATTCAAATATTATTAATTTTATTTTGGCTATTACTGAGAAAATAACTGTAAATCTTTGTTTTATTTTAGATGATAATGATGATTTCCTCACCATGGCAGAACGTCAATTCATTATCAAACATGAACTTGAAAGTCTTAGAGCCAGAGATGAAAAAATGATCCCTGGTTACCCCCAGGCAAAGTTGTACCCAGGAAAATCATTATGTAAGTCATTGTATCAACTGGCTTCATGAGTATACATTCTAATGCAATTATTTTTCCTTAGGAGACATAAATAACAAATTACAGAGGCTTTTTTCCCCTCTTACTGCAGAGCTTATGCAACTTTACTGTAACTTATTTTTCATAGTTGTATCTTTTTCCTTTAGACCTTAATTGTATTGCATTTTTAGATCAATTTATTTGTTCTTTGTGGTTCTCTGCTTCTTATTTACAAGGTCTCACAGCATTCAGTAAGCTTAAAATTCAGCGTGAACATATTTGCATATTACTCAGTTAAAGTTAGCAAAGCTTACCTTATACCCAAACCTTGTAGTATAATGAAAATCTGTGGAGGAATAAAAAACAGAGACACGGTCTTTTCCTGAAGCTCTCTTCCCATCTCCTCTCATCTCACTGGGTATGAACATGTACAAACATAGAAAGGCTTAAGAAGATTCACAGTGTGACATAATAGCTGAATGCAAATTAGCAGTTTGTAACTTTCTGATTTTGTGTAATTCCATTTGAACGAAAATACTAGTTTGCAGACTGAAAGTATTTACTACAATGTGTAATTCCAAATTTGCCTCAAACCCGGATAATGGCAAGGCCCAGAGCATTTTTGCTGCCTAAAATATTCTTTAAACATAGAAGTTTCTGTGTCCCCTAGTCTGGTTTCCTTCCAATAGTCAGTGTCATCCAGGAGGACGGATGCCCAAGAGTCAGTCCATATTCAAATTTTCTCACTTGTCACCAAATATATTTTAGATCTGGTTTGTTGAAACCAAGATCCAATCATACATCACCCATTTTGTTTGGTTATTATATCTCTTAAGTCTCTTTTTTTTTCTATTGTGATGAAATACATATAACATGTTATATATGATTTTTTTAAATTTATTTATTTATTTATGGCTGCGTTAGGTCTTCGTTGCTGCATGCGGGCTTTCTCTAGTTGTGTGGGGGGGTACTCTTCATTGCAGTGGCTTCTCTTGTTGCGGAGCACGGGCTCTAGGCACGTGGGCTTCAGTAGTTGTGGCACACGGGCTCAGTAGTTGTGGCTCATGGGTTCTAGAGCACAGGATCAGTAGTTGTGATGCACAGGCTTAGTTGCTCCGTGGCATGTGGGATCTTCCCAGACCAGGGCTCAAACCTGTGTCCCCTGCATTGGCAGGCGGATTCTTAACCACTGCGCCACCAGGGAAGTCCCTATATATGATTTTTAAGTGTACAGTTCAGTGGTATTAAATACATTCATAAAGTTTTACAACATCATCACCATCCATCTCCATAGCTCTTTCCATCTTGTAAAACTGAAACTCTACCCATTAAACAGTCAGTGTCCTTTCTCGCCTAAGTTTTGAAATCAGGAAGTTTTGTGTTTCTTTTTCGAGATTGTTTTGGCTATTTGAGGTTCCATGAAATTCCATATGAATTTTAGGATGGGTTTTTCTATTTTTGAAAAAGACATCATTGGGATTTTGATAGGGATTGCATTGAATCTGTAGATTGCTTTGGATAGTATTGACATCTTAACAAGATTAAGTCCCGTGAATGTGTTTCAATTTCTTTATGTTTTCTTTAGTTTCTTTTAGTATTGTTTTATAGTTTTTATTGCACAAGTCTTTTACCTCCATAGTTAATTCCTAAGTATTTTATTCTTTATAATGCTATTAGAAATGGAATTTTTTTCATAATTACCTTTCCAGATAGTTCATTGTTAGTGTATAGAGATGCAACTGATTTTTCTGTGTTGACTTTGTATCCTGCTACTTTGATGACTTCATTTATTAGCTTTGACAGTATTTCTGTGGAAATTTTAGCGTTTTCTACATATAAGATGATATCATCTGTGAACAGGGATAATTTTACTTCTTCCTTTCCAGTTTGGATGCTTTTTGTTTCTTTTTCTTGCCTAATTGCTCAGGCTAGAACTTCCAATAGTATGTTGAATAGAAGAGATGACAGTGGGCATCTCTGTCTTATTTCTGATCTCAGAGAAAAGCTTTCATTCTTCCACCATTCAGTATGATGTTTGCTGTGGGCTTTTCATAGATGGATTTTATTATGTTGAGGTAGTTTCACTCTATACCTCATTTATTGAGTGTTTTTTATCATGAAAGAGTGTTGGATTTTGTTAGATGCTTTTTCTGCCTCAATCGAAATGATCATGTGGGTTTTCCCCCCTTCATTCTGTTAATGTGGTATATTACACAGATTGTTTTTAGTATGTTGAACTATCCTTGCATTCTAGAAATAAATCGCACTTGTCATGGTGTATAATTCTTTTAACATGCTGCTGAATTGAGTTTGCTAGCATTGAGTATTTTTCCATCAGTGTTCATGAGGGATATTGGTCTGTAGTTTTCCCTTCTTGTAGTGCTTTTGTCTGACTTTGTATCAGGATAATGCTGGCTTCATAGAGTGAGTTAATAGTGTTCCTTCCTCTTAAATTTTTGGGGAAAGTTTGAGAAGAATTGGTACTAGTTTTCCTTTAAATATTGGTAAAATTCACCAGCGAAGGTATCAGGTTCAGGGTTTATCTTTGTCAGGAGATTTTTAGTTACTGATTCAATCTCCTTAATACTTATAGGTCTGTTCTATTCACATTTTCTCTCCCTTCCTGATTTAGTCTTGGTAGGTTTTGTGTTTCTAGGAATTTGTCCATTTCATCTAGGCTACCCAGTTTGTTGGTATACAAGTGTTCATAGTACACACTACAATCCTTTTTATTTCTTTAGAATCAGTAGTAATGTCCCCATTTTCATTTCTGATCATAGTAATTTATGTCTTCTGTCTTTTTTTCTCAGTTCATCTAGTTAAAGATTTGTCCTTTTTTTTTTCTTTTTTGGCTGTGTTTGGTCTTTGTTGCTGTGCGTGGGCTTTCTCTAGTTGCGGCGAGCGGGGGCTACTCCCCACTGTGGTGTGCAGGCCTGTCATTGTCACGGCCTCTCCTGCTGCAGAGCTCGGGCTCCAGGCACGTGGGCTTTAGCAGTTGTGGTGTGCGGGCTCAGAAGCTGTGGCTCGCGGGCTCCAGAGTGCAGGCTCAGTAGTTGTGGTGCATGGACCCAGCTACTCCACAGCATGTGGGACCTTCCTGGGCCAGGGATTGAACCCGTGTCCCCTGCATTGGCAGGTGGATTCTTAACCAGTGTGCCACCAAGGAAGCCCCCAGATTTGTCAATTTTGTTGATGTTTTCAAAGAACCAACTTTTGTTTTAATTTTCTCTATTATCTTTCTTGTCTCTATTTTGTTTATATCTGCTCCAATCTTTTTTATTTTCTTCCTTCTGCTAGCTTTGGGTTTAGATGGCTCTTCTTTTTCTAGTTCTTTAATAGTAAAGTTAGGTTGTTATTTGAGGTCTTTCTCATTTTTAAATATAAGCATGTATAGCTATAAATTCCCCCCTTAGCCATGCTTTCTCTGTGTCCCATAAGTTTTGGTATGCTGTGTTTTGTTTTCATTCATTTCTAAGTATTTTCTAATTTCCCCTGTGGTTTCTTCCTTGACCCACTGGTTGTTTAAGAATGTGTTGTTTGGGCTTCCCTGGTGGCGCAGTGGTTGAGAATCCGACTGCCGATGCAGGGGACACGGGTTCGTGCCCCGGTCCAGGAAGATCCCACATGCCGCAGAGCGGCTAGGCCCATGAGCCATGGCCGCTGAGCCTGCGCGTCTGGAGCGTGTGCTCCACAACGGGAGACGCCACAACAGTAAGAGGCCCGCGTACCGCAAAAAAAAAAAAAAAAAAAAAAAGAATGTGTTGTTTAATTTCCACACATTTGTGAATGCCCCAGTTTTCCTTCTGTTATTGATTTCTAACTTCATCCCATTGTGGTCAGAGGATACTTTTTATGATTTATATCTTTTTAAATCTGTGAGGCTTAATTTATGACCTAACATACGGTCTATCTTGGAAAATGTCCCACATACACTCGGGAACTAAGAGTGTGTTAGTTCTTTACTGCCTGGCTTATATGTAGACTGCATTTTGTAGTCTCCCCTGTCTCTAAGTTATACTGTAGACATGTATTATGGATGCTTTTGCTTGCTTTCCTTGTTGACCTGTATGGCTTTTAGGAGGTGTCTGGAAACCTGAGTGCAGGTACTCATCATTCCTGTTTGTCTGCATTCCAGTTATCTGCATATGTCTTGATATTAATTATTCTGTAGCAGGTTTTTTTTGGACATATGTTCTTTCAATTTGTGGATTAAAGATTACCATGATTTCAGAAACATTTTCTTCAGTTACCTTTGAAGATTTCTTTGGCTGTGTTTTCTCTCTTCTTGTCTTTAGGTATGCCAATTATATATATGTGAATCTTACATATTCTCTGAAATATTTTAAAGTTTTTATGTAATTTTCTTAGCCTTCTTCACCATTTTCTGGCTTTATTTTTTCAGTTTTTCCTTTTTCAGTAGCTTTTATTGACTTTGTATCTCTAGTAGTTTTATTTTTCTCTTACTTTGCTTTTCTAAGCTTCTACCTTCAGCTCTGGTGGGTCTTCCTCTAGTTTTAATTTCAGAGATGTGGCTTGCTTTAATTTCTTTAATTCCTTGAAGAATTCCATAATTTTTCATTGCTTTATGCTGTAATTTTTTTGCTATGTTTCTTCTCTGCCTTTTTTTTTAATGGTCTTCCTTTTTTTCCTTGTATTCTTGCATAGTTCTATGCCAGTTTCTTTGTGGTGTTTACTTATTTTTTAATGAGTCCCTATTTTTTTCAGACCAGCTATTTTGGGAGGAGTTGTGTGTTTTGGGGAGAGGGGATGTTGGGGGCCTCCAGTTGGGAACTGTGGTGGTCAGGAGGTTGGATTTTGCCTGGCAGTGTGCTCTCCTAGAGTTGTCTTAGAGCCTCCATGGAGCCCTGTTTCTTATCAGGAGTTTTTGCTGGGTTTGGCCTTTAGGTCTGTCTTTAGCCAACAAAGACCCACAGCTCCTGAGCTGCTCACCTCCATCCCTGGGTTCCAGCAGGCATCTCTTTTCCCAAGACGGCAGACCCACGCTTTCCTTCCTCCAGCCTCGTGCCTCTTGTCTGGCTGTGGCGTCCGGCAGGGAGCAGACACACTTCAGGGGTCTGCCAGGCGTCCCCTTTGCCTTCATTCTGGGCAAGGGGACAGTGGTTTCCCACCCCTCAGTGTCCAGGAGAACCCTGCCCTCTGCCTGCTGGCCCTGGTTTGCAGGGGCATGGGTGCTCTTAGCTTACGCTGGGCTGAGTTTTAAGGCCACTTTTCAAAGTTTGTGATTTCAGTTTATAGTTTGTTTTGTTTTCTTTTGTTCTGCTTTCATCAAAGGTAGGGTTTCCTTTTCTGCTTCTTGTTTACTTTGTTGTTTTTAATTTGGTGTCATGAACAAGAACAGGGTAGGGGTGTCTTTCTGCCACCATTTGTTACCAGGAGTTACGCATTCTGTTTTAGGCCATTGTTTGGTGCCATTCCAAAATTTCAAATCTTTTTTTAATCTCTTAGTGGGAGGGCATGTTTTCAGACACAGCTGGGCCCTGTATCAGTTAAAAGGCTAAGCCGGCTAAGGCACTGTCCTAGTTGTTAATGTGAGCATCTCCTTTCTTCTTGTTTATCACATTAATCAGACCATCACGTGGAAATCACTGCTTCCACCTGTTAAAGAGTGAGTGTACGCTTTCATCAGACGGGACTCAGGAGCAGCAGTTTCCCAAGTGCTCCCAGTTGCTTCAAAGACATTTTCACTGAACGAAAACCTTGCCGAAAATATGTAAATGGATTTCTCTTGGGTGTGTAGGTAGCCAGTCTGGCGTCCTGAAGCCGTAATAGAAATAACTTTCTTGTGGGCAGGATGAGGCTTTTGTAATCAAGGATCCCTCCTCCCTCCCTTCCTTCTTCTCTCTTTCTTTTTTGCAATAAACATGAAAACAATAAAATCATCTCCATCGGGATCATTTGAAATTTTGTATGCCATCTGAGATAAGAATCAAATTAAAGTTGTAGAAGTCTGGATTTTGAAATTCTGCATTATTCTCTTCCTCTGTGTCTTTGAAAGTGTGATCATAATATTTGATTGAAGAAGGAATGGTATACGCATAAAGTGTGAACTATTTTCGGAGTGCAAATTTTCGAATGAATGAAACAGAGTAATTTAAAATCCTAGATTTTCATGAAGTTAATCCGTAGAATTGGAGCTGGCCAGGGCTTTCATGAGAGACACTCTCCTTTATCTTAGGTTTAAGTTAATTTTACACACAATGATTATAATTTTATTTGTCATAATGTTGTGTTTTGATGGAAAGCTTTCATTAAGTAGAGAGCAGCTTGCGTAGTTGTAAACACGAGCTAGGGGCAGTTGACAGTGCTGTGAGCTCCGCACTTCAGGGCTCCGCTCTCCCATCAAATAGCAAACACGTGGAGAACTAGGAACTGGTTATACGTGTGTCTTAGTCATCAGCGGTCATCTTGAGGGGCATCTCCTTTCCAGTTTTCTGTGTGAACTTCATAACCTCAGACTGCCTTTGCCTGTTGATTCCTAATAGTTAATAGTCATGCAAATAACCTAACGAAAGATTTTCTTTAGAAAGAGGAGTTGATGGAGCAGAGAATTTCTTATGTATTAAATTTATCCTAAGGGATATTATTTAGCTTAGGTAAAAGCTCTGTCTCAAAGTGTCTATCAGATGATTCTGATGTTTTGATTGATGGGATATGGCAATATCATGGTAGGTCTTTAATATTATATTGTTACTCTTTTAGAACATTACAGTAACTACTTCTGAATATCTTCTATATACAAATGGTTAGATTTTTTAGAGTGATCAGATATAATCTGTCTTCTAAAAGTATTTATTGACCTTATGAGAATAATAGAGTGGATGTCAAGTAAATATCATGTAACAGGCTTGTGTATAAGACAGTGAAACCATTGATGTTTGTGTGTGTGTATGTGTCTAGTGCTGGGTACAGCACCATATATCTATATCTGTGTATCTCCACACACACTGTGTTTTGCCACGTACATACTTGCAGTTTTTATGTTAAGCAGTGATGAAAACAATGCAGGAATATGAAAATGTATTTTGAAAACACAGGTATCCCTGAGAAGCAGTTTTTTCCTCTTTAAGACAAGATTGGTCTGTTCACAGCTGAGAGCTAGATGCAGGCGGGCCCTGGGCGGGGTGCTGGGCACAGCAGCGGCTGCAGGGCCAGAGGGACTCTGTCTTCACTGTGTGGCCTCCACTCCCAGTAGGCGCTGATCACCCCTCTGCTGGATTGGAGGCAGCATGACCCACCCCTCCCTGCTGCCCAGAAACGCCGGAAGGAGTTGTGGGAGGGATTTGTGCTTTTACTTTTACGTCATGTTAAACAGACTGTGTTAGTATTGTTATTGCATTATTTAATTTAGAGGGTCCTACTCACAGCCAGGCTACTCTCCCTTAAATTAGATTTTGGTTAGTTTTGCTAATTATTAAATGGCTGTAATAGTTATAACCCTAGTTCTTGACAGCAGGTCATTCAGCATTCTTAAAGGAAGGAATCTTGGTTTGAATTGTTCCTTTCTTTAAATAGACCTGCACAGCATCATATTTTCCTTTGAAGGTAAGGCTCAGGTTAATTACATGCTTCACTGACATGCGAAAGTCGACAGATTGGAAAAAAAAAAAACCCTCTATTTTTAGAAGCTGAAACCAGAACCATGCTTTTGGCATTGATGGTGAAGAGAAGCCCAGTAATTTAGGACTTGTGGTTTTATATTCTTTCTGAGTCCCTCAGTTTGCAGCCTTATGTTTAGAGGTATACAAGTGGCTTTTTATGCTTGTCTGGAGAGTTTTCTATAGCAGAATGGAGTCATTTCTTTAAAAAGAGCTTAGAAATAGTAAAATAATAATTTAGATGTTATAAGTCAGTTCAAAGTTCAGAAACTTTATACAGTCGTTGAAAAGGATAGTAATAGAAGAAAGAATAAGGTACAGCTCTGCATCCCTAAAGAAGAGCTAAGAATCAGAACCGGTGTGGGTGATTGACTTTCACTCAAGTTAGGTACAAAAAAACCCACTGAAACACTTTAGAATAAGTCATGTACCACAATGTTCATGGCAGCACTATTTACAATAGCCAGGACACAGAAGCAACCTAAGTGTCCATTGACAAATGAATGGATAAAGAAGATGTGGCACATATGTACAATGGAATATTATTCAGCCATAAAAAGAAACGAAATTAAGTTATTTGTAGTGAGGTGGATGGACCTAGAGTCTGTCATACAGAGTGAAATAAGTCAGAAAGAGGAAAACAAATACCATATGCTAACACATATATGGAATCTAAAAAAAAATGGTTCTGATGAACCTAGGGGCAGGACAGGAATAAAGACACAGATGTAGAGAGTGGACTTGAGGACACGGGGAGGGGGAAGGGTAAGCTGGGACGAAGTGAGAGAGTGGCGTGGACATATATACTCTACCAAATGTAAAATAGATAGCTAGTGGGAAGCAGCTGCGTCACACAGAGAGATCAGCTCGGTGCTTTGTGTCCACCTAGAGGGGTGGGATAGGGAGGGTGGGAGGGAGACGCAAGAGGGAGGGGATATGGGGATATATGTATGCATATGGCTGATTCACTTTGTTATACAGCAGAGACTAACACACCATTGTAAAGCAATTCTACTCCAGTAAAGATGGTAAAAAATATATTAAAAATGGACTTGACAGCACCAGAGGCCGATATAACTTAAACCATCACCTTTCTACCCGGGTTGTTGATATTTTGAGTACGTACCTTTTTCAGTTACTGAGAAGGGGGATATTATCACAACCCTAGATTTTTAAGACTGTTTTCCTCTGTATAACTTACGCATGAGATATAGTTGTAAGAAGAACCATCTATTAAGAATCCATTTTTTTTGGGCTTCCCTGGTGGCGCAGTGGTTGGGAGTCCGCCTGCCGATGCAGGGGACGCGGGTTCGTGCCCCGGTCTGGGAGGATCCCATGTGCTGCAGAGTGGCTGGGCCCGTGAGCTGTGGCCGTTGGGCCTGCGCATCCGGAGCCTGTGCTCCGCAACGGGAGAGGCCACAACAGTGAGGGGCCCCCCGTACTGCAAAAAAAAAAAAAAAAAAAAAAAAAAAAAAGAATCCATTTTTTTTGAGATCCACACTTTTTCCCGAGTATTTTCAAAATCAGTTTTATCTTTTCTAATGTGATAAGAAAGGCCTACATTCACAAACAGCAAATATCAAAATCAGAAAAAAGTCCTGCTTTCAGCAACCGTTTGGTATGATTTTAACACCTGTGCACATATCTGAGAGAGACGAACACATTTAACGGAAGACAGTATCCTCTAGTGATAATGTTGATAATTTTTCCTACTGTTAGTATCAGATACCTCCTCTTTATTAGCCTTTTTTCATTTCTAACAAGTTAGGTTTTCTTTTAAATTGCTCTGAAGATTTTATAATAGGGCATCTGTCCTGAGAATACCATCTCTCTTTGTTATATGCAGTATTTGTACATCCAATACTTAAATCATGTTTCTCTTCTACGCTGCAGATATTTATTTGCCATCCTCATTGAAGGCCCTACTGCCTGATATGCTCATCACTTGTCTTTGGGAACAAGGTAGATAGGAGATAAGGAAGGCAGCCCTCAGAAGAGATGAGCTGATTAAAACAGCTGCTAGGAACTTGCGTGGAAAGTGCTCCATCTCCCCCAATATGGCACAGGGCATGCATTTGAGTTCTCCAGGAACTGAACACATTTCCTCTTAAAGACCTGAAGACCAGTGAGTCATTCTGAATAATTATGGATGAGAGAATGCCCTGTTTTCATTTATCATTAGGGGATATTGTCTTTGGTTAAGTTTGTTTGTCTCTCTGTAACCAACCTGGGTTCTTGGACTCTTCAATCAATAGAAATTGTGAAGAAGCCAGATGAAATTCAGGGACGGCTTTATTGGGACTCATGCTGCAGCACAAGGGAACTAAAACAAGTAACAGGTGCCATTGCTTGTTCCTGAGGGGTGGGGGTGGGGGGAAGTACAAGGTGGTCCCTTAAATAGGTTGAGGCTGGGGGCGGATTGGTGGGTCAGGCTGAAGGTGTGGCTTAGGTTGTCTGCCCAGCCGCTTGGTGGTGCTGTGTGCAGGGGGCATGTGCAGTACTCTGCTTTTGCTCCCAACTCCTCAGAAGTGGCAGTTGGTTTGTGGCCTTTTTGAATCTTATTTTTCATAATTTGCCCCAACGGCGCTTGGCCTGCATAAGGCAGTTTTTAGTCCCTTATAATTTCTTCATATTCTGTTGCTGGAGGAGACATTTGTCCAGGTGCAAACACTCCTATAAAGTGTCCCAGGTCCCAGCCTGTCTCATCTCCCAGGTATGTGCACAAGTGTTAAAATCATACCAAACGATTGCTGAAAGCTGCAAGTCTTTTTTTATTTTGATATTTGCTGTTTGTGAATGTAAGCCTTTGTTAGCAGATTAGAAAAGGTAAAAATGATTTTGAAAGTACTCAGGATCAGTAACAATGAAAGGAACTGAACTTTCTCTTACCTTCACTGTAGTGAGAGGACAGATTGGTAAAATTTTTTCTAGAGGCTGTTTTGTAATATGTGTCCAAGCTTAAGATACATGTGCTCTGCTCTTGGAGCTAGAAATTCTACTTCTAAGTGTATGTACCAAGGAAATAGTTGACAGGTGGGGAAAGTTATATGTATAAGAATTTTAACATTATTTATAATAGTGAAAAAAGGAAACAAGTATTTTTCAATAGAGGATTAGTTAAATTATAGCACTTCATACAAGGGAATATTATGACGCCGTGAAAAATGTCATTCATGTTCTATTTATATTGTCATTGAAAAATATTCATCATATACTACTACTACATGAGAAGATTACAGAGTGATGTGTAGAGAATGACCCCTTTTGTTTCTAAAATAAATACTTATGGATGTATATTTTGAAGTCTTATACACTAAATTGCTATTTACAGTGGTTATGTTTTTGTGGAAGGGAGAGAATAACAAGGGCCTCTCTAAATTCTAACCTGTGCCTTTCTGTAAGGTTTAAAATTTTACATCGACTTGTATTGCTTTCATAGCCAAAGGAAATAGTAAAGATATTTACATTCTGAAGAACAGAAGAATACACACCTTGGGAGCAGGCAGGATAGCGTTGATCTCCGTGTAGACCTTCTCTCTTCCTGGGGAGTTTGGGTAGCATTTGATGAAGCATATCATGAACAATCTCAAACCCGTCTCGCCTGTTCCTTCCGCAGTGAGGAGGCTGCTCACATCTGGCATCGTGATTCAGGTGTTTCCACTGCATGACAACGAAGCCCTGAAGAAGCTAGAGGACACCTGGTATACTCGGTTTACCTTAAAGTATCAGCCCATAGGTATGTGTCAGCGCCTGCTCTCTTAGAGAAGAGGAAGATGCAACAGTGGTGGTATCCCTCTTGGGTAGATACTTAATGCTGTGCTGGGCAGGGCTCACCAGCTGCATGTGGGCAAAAAATTGGTGAGGGGGATAGAGGGGTTACATGACCTATTTGTTCATTTTATTTCTGATACCATTTTAGATGAACTGAATTACAGGCTGTTATTAAATTTCACCAACGATACAGGCAATCCAGAGTGGCCTTCATGAGTACGTGTCAGATTTGTTGTAGAACATACTTTATAAGAATCTAGTTTGACTGTGAATATTTTGTGTTTGAAAATTTCTTTCTTTAGAGCTAATCAGTGGGCCAAGCTGAGTTCATTCTTAGTGGCAGACTAGCAGGCCTAAACATCTTTTGAGGTAGTTTATAAGGATTTTGGTGTGCATTACTGGAACTGTGCATTTTCTCTGAAGACACTTAGAAGAATAACCATTAATTTATTTGGTGTGTGTTGAACTTTACTCTGTGTAAACTTCTGTCAATATGGATGTTCAAGTTTTTTTGGTTCAGTTATGTCTTTTAAGCATAAGGATTATATTTAAGATGGTAGTTTTCACCATAAACATTACCATCAGTTTTTCTTTAAAGGACATTGCCTTTTTCACTTTGTTTAAAGGAATTCCTCTCAAATTTTCTTTTAATTTCCATTTCTGAAAACAATTATTATAATATTGTAACAGTGAACATAAATCATTTTTTTTTCTTTTTTTTCTTTTTATTTATTTTTCTTTTTTTTTTATTAGTTTCTGCTTTATAACAAAGTGAATCAGTCATACATATACATCTGTTCCCACATCCCTTCCCTCATGCATCTCCCTCCCTCCCACCCTCCCCATCCCACCCCTCCAGGCGGTCACAAAGCACCGAGCTGATCTCCCTGTGCTCTGCGGCTGCTTCCCACTAGCTATCTACCTTACGTTTGGTAGTGTATATATGTCCATGCCTCTCTTTCGCTTTGTCACAGCTTACCCTTCCCCCTCCCCATATCCACAAGTCCATTCTCAAGTAGGTCTGTGTCTTTATTCCCGTTTTACCCCTAGGTTCTTCATGACATTTTTTTTTTAAAATTCCGTATATATGTGTTAGCATACGGTATTTGTCTTTCTCTTTCTGACTTACTTCACTCTGTATGACAGACTCTAGGTCTATCCACCTCATTACAAATAGCTCAGTTTCGTTTCTTTTTATGGCTGAGTAATATTCCATTGTATATATGTGCCACATCTTCTTTATCCCATAAATCATTTTTAAGGTCAAATTTTGAAATTGCATTTTGAATTTTTTCTTATATTCTTTGAAAGGAAAAATGTTTGTTTTTGATAGTTCCAGGTGATGTAATAGTCATTTTATGTTACACTTAGGACATTTTTTCACCTTGTTTAGCATTTAGGTGGCAATACATTTAAATATTGCCTCTAGGTCTTGTGAGTGACTGTATCCAGGAGCTACTTCTTAGAAAGTGAGGGGGAAAAAGTGAGTTGATGGTGAAGGCTGAGCATGGGTGTGATAGTGGTTTAGAGGCCTCTGGGAGTGCTGGGACTGAAGATAGTAGCTGGGGCTCAGTAAAATTTTGAACTTCCCCCTGAGATCAAAAGAGAGAGGTGTGGGCTTCCCTGGTGGCGCAGTGGTTGAGAGTCCGCCTGCCGATGCAGGGGACACGGGTTCGTGCCCTGGTCTGGGAAGACCCCACATGCCGCAGAGCGGCTGGGCCCGTGAGCCATGGCCACTGAGCTTGCGCGTCAGGAGCCTGTGCTCCACAATGGGAGAGGCCACAACAGTGAGAGGCCCGCGTACCACAAAAAAAAAAAAAAGAGAGAGAGAGGTGGTCTGATGTGGAGCCCAGGACCATGAGTGGCTTTTTTTTTTTTTTTTTTTTAATCTTTTAACCTGATTCTGATTTGAGGTTACCTCATCATACCCACTGTTTGAACATGCTCCTGAGTTAGTAGAAGAATTAAGGATAGGGGAAAATAGTATCCCTGTTTACTGTAAACCATCCACATAGACTGATCTGACACATTATCTTAAAAAAAAAAAAAAAGAAAAAAACACAATGTTTTAACTTCATGTAATTAACCAAGAAATACTAACTCTAACTATTACACCTCCCTCACCCCCTGCATCCCACCTTGGTCCCAGTGCAAGATGCTTTTACAGTCTAGGCAGTCACCCATGTAGATGTGGCCGGCAAAGGACACGGTGTTCATGACCTCGTTTGGGTTAGCTAGCTGATGTTGCTTGGCCCTTCTTCTGCCCAGTGCATTTATCTATATGAAAGTATAGATAAATGTATTCCATGTATTCTAAAAGTTAATGTGTAGAACATTGTTTTGTGCTTTTGAATAATTTTTCTTCAGTGTATTGAAAAGGTTGCCATGACATATTGGTGAAAGTTTACAGCTTTGAGTAGGGGGGGCAGGATACTATGGATGAGGAGTCTTCTTTGAAAGTAACCTCTATAACTCTAGTATTAAAGTGAGAGAAAAGTGGGGAGCATAAAGTAAACCCCCAAAATTAAGCTGGTTCATTGGCCACTGCTGAATTTGAACTAGGGCCTTGGAGACTGAGGATGATCCCGAGGTGAGTTTTTCCTTGTGAAGAAGGCATCCACCAGATGAGAAGGTGAAGAGAAGCAGACCTAAAGCAGCCCCAGCAGCTGTGGCCTGAGCCCTGAGCTGGGGGAAGTGTCAGGCTGATTGCTATAGAGACAAGCGAGGTCTTTGTACTTCATGGAGGATGGATTTACCATCACACACTGATTGGGAAACAAGGGTTTTAAATGATCCCCACTTAAGTACAAAAGTGAATAAGCTTACTTGAAATGATGTTTTAAAAAAATCAAGTCTTTGCCAGTCGGGACTTAAGGTCTTTTTTTTCCTTTCGTTGTAGATAGTATTCGTGGCTACTTTGGAGAAACAATCGCTCTTTACTTTGGATTTTTGGAATATTTCACTTTTGCCTTAATCCCTGTGGCGGTCCTTGGGCTACCTTACTACCTGTTTGTGTGGGAAAACTATGACAAGTACGTGGTCTTCGCCTCATTCAACCTGATCTGGTCCACAGTGATCCTGGAAGTGTGGAAGCGTGGCTGTGCCAGTATGACCTACAGGTGGGGGACCCTGGTCATGAAGAGACAGTTTGAGGAGCCCCGGCCGGGATATCACGGGGTCCTGGGCATCAATTCCGTCACCGGCAGGGAGGAACCACTGTACCCCAGCTACAAGAGACAGTTGCGCATTTACCTGGTCTCCCTGCCGTTCGTGTGCCTCTGTCTCTATTTCTCTCTGTTTGTCATGATGATTTACTTTGACATGGAGGCCTGGGCCTTGGATCTACATGAAAACAGCGGGTCCGAGTGGACCAGTATCTTGTTGTATGTGCCCAGCATCATCTATGCCATCGTGATTGAGATCATGAACCGCCTCTATCGATATGCTGCCGAGTTTTTAACTTCATGGGGTAAGACTCAGTGCTTTGAATTTATGTCTCATTTGCCTATAAGAAATATTGCTTCGATCATAGGATTCATGTAACTGCTACCTTGCAAAGAAGATAGATGTTGCTCTGGGCTCATTCTAGAGACATAAGGAAAAGTCATCGGCTCTGGGAGCTCTGATGATCTCCAGGTCACAGTTCTCACAGCGCTCATTTATTGTTAGTTACCATGTTCTAGGTGCCCTGCTAAGCACTTTATCCATTGTTCCTCATTTTCACCTGCTCAGGACACCATGAAATAGAAGTTATTTCACAGTTTTATGGCTAAAGATACTGAGAATTAACAAAGTTTAGACAACAAATGGTAGAGCCAGGCTAGTCCAACCTGTGCTCCTAATACTATATTGTGTTTTATGCTAAGGATAAAATCAGTTGAATTATCTCCACAATACTCTGGCTGAAAGAACTATGTCTGGGATCTGAAAACCAGTTGTGTAGTTGTGTGGGGCCTGCCATTGAACTCAGTGAAGGCAGGTGTTCTTGTCTGTCTCTGTAGTAAAAGAGGGACTTGGTTATAGTTTTAAAAAGGTCTTGATGGGCCATTCACTCATTAATTTATTCATTCAAACAAATAAATAGGCTATATTAAGCCCTAGGAAGAAGTCTAGACCTTAACTTCATGGACCAGAAAGGTATTTTAAATTCTTTTTATTAGTCATGTAACAACAGCTACCATTTATTGAGTACTTTCCTTGAGCTGATGCTGAGGTTCGGTAGTATTTCTAATCCTGTCGGTGACCCTGGGAGGGGGGTGGTGTCAGCCCTGTTTTGTAGGCAAGGAGGCTGAGTGTCAGGAAGTTAAGTGACTTGCCCAAGGTGAGATAGTGGCTGAGTTGAGGTTCAAATCCAGGTCAGCCTAACATTGCCTCTCTGTGCAAGGTGATACTTCTGTTCAGAATCTTCCTTTTTTGTCTTTTTGCCCTGCTGTCTTGGGACCTGCACAATGTCTCCTTTTCTTAGGGTGGAAATTTGAGTTTCCTTTTAAGTTAATCCTTATAAACTTTATTTATTGCCCTACTCTTTAGAGATTGCTCTCAGTTTTACTATTACCGCTGATACAGGGTCTTTTTCTGGTATCTGTGGGATCATTTGCCAACACTTACAACATTTCTTTATTGCAGTAATATTTAAAAAATAATTTCGGACCACGGTGCTATTGCAGTATCTTGAAAAATGTGTCTTAAATTTAGTTTCTTTTTTGTTTGATGTTCTTGGTGGTAAGCAGTAGCCTGGCACGTTTACTGACTGAGGCTCTGTTTTTGAACATCTCTGTCCTCAGCACAAGTCTCACTTTACTTCATGACAATGCTCCCATTCTGCTTTCTTACCTGAGAGACATTACCTCTCCTTTTTATTATTTTAGAGAATCACAGATTGGAATCTGCCTACCAGAATCACCTAATTCTGAAAGTGTTAGTGGTAAGTAGATCTTTTATATACAAGTCCATTGTACTTTTGAAACTAACACAAACTACTTAATATTTAGGAGTATAAATATGAAGACTTGATTCTGATATAAGGTATCAGGTAGTTAATATACTGTCCAAGTAGGCAAGGACCATTAATGTGTGTTTACATAAGCGTTCAACAGTCTTATTACAAATGTGCACATGGTATAAGACTTTAAATGTAGAAATTAGTATTATAGCCAATTTCCAATTATTTAAAAAAACTACTTTATAGACACGTTTCTATTATTTTCCTTTTGGTGACTTGGGTTTGAATGTTTCATTATTCAACAATCCTTCCAGTTATCCACCTTCTGTTTAGTGATGGAGCATTAAATTATTATTTTTTAAAAATTTTGTCTAAGAAATTTCCAAAGTCCAAGAGGTTCCCAGCATGTTTTGAAGAGTAGGAGGAAAGGGATGGAGGGAAGGTACTGTGTAACCTGCTTGCAGTTTGCGTAAAAGCACACACATTATGCCTCTTCCCACCATTATTAGAAATAACAAAGAGGTACCAGCCTGAAATCACTTTGTTTATCCGGAGATTACCTCAGCTGACTGTAACATAGCTGAGAATCAAGAAAGAGTGCATAAGGAGTCCTCTGAACTATCCACTGGAATTGATTTAACCCAGTCCATGTACTTTACTCCCAGGCCCTCGCTTAGAAAGAGCCTTTGTTCCAGCTGTAGAAGTCATTCTGAGAAGCTTATTTATCTCGTTTTTCCATCCTTAAAAGATGAAAAACCACCATTAGGAAGGTGATTAGGTTTCTGGAAGTAGGTAAATTTATAGAGGCAAGAGCCGGGAAGGAAATGGAAAACCTCTCATAAATAGGTAATGAGAATTCAACAATTTCAGCAATTTGGACATGAGAAAAGGGGCAAGCGGCCATCCATATCTAAAGAGGCTCCAAAGGCCTCACTCTAGCCGTGTAAAATAATTTATATTCAAAATGTTGGTGCTGAGTCAGCAAGGATGCTCCGTTCTGTGTTCTCTGTGTGAGAAAACAAGCAGGGGAATGTGTAATGCATTAAAAGCTTCATTCAAAAAGATCCCAATATGGAGCTTTTGCCCTTAGAGGTAAAACACTCCATTTGTCTTAAAGAATTTAGTTATTTCTAAGACTTGATTATTCTCTGATGCTGCCAGATACAGTGTCAGGTGACTGTCTTGTAAAGATACTCATCCCTTAGAGTCTGTTCATCTTCCACTGTGTGTGCTAGGTCTCTCCCTTTTCAATCTTGTGCGGAGAGCGTTTCTCAGCCTTCGAGCTTTTGCTTTTCAACTTCTACTCTAACTCAGCACCCCCATCCCTACCCCTACCTCCCCCTACCCTGTGGCCACATTGTGTTACTGCTCATTCTCTCCAGTGACTCCCCCTTCCCTCACTAATGAAGTGCTCTTACTGCGCACAGAGCAGTCTTTTGTCTTGGAAAGTGATGCTGCACAGGAGGAAGTAGCCAGCATGCGGCTGGGGGACAGGAAGGAAACCCATCAGTCCTGGGGGCAATTGCAGGCTCTTGAGCAGGGGAACTACTTGAAGAAAGGGCACCTGCTGTGGTGGGATCTCCACCCCACTCCCTGCACCCCTACCACTGAACCATGTGTCTGGGCAGGGCAGTCTCAGGCCCATGGTGACAAAGATGCTGCCCCCGGGCCAGGCTGGTTGTTCTGGCTGATCTCTCTTGCTAGTGCCCCTCGGCTACCTAGGTGTCTCTCTGGGGGGAGGGGGGATCTCAGGTCCCTTGGCACAGAGAGACTTCCAGGGCTGGACTGCTTGTTGGGGCAGGGCCCTCCTTTCTGGTGCTGCCTGGCCACCCCACCCGCTATCTTTCCGTGGGGCAGGGGAGTGGCAGGGCGGAAGGGAAGGAGAGCACATCCCCTCGCAGCTTATTGTTAGTGGGGGTCCTCGTCAGTCTCCCTGTTAGTGCTGCTGGGCTTGCCTGTTGTCAGGACTCCTATTCTGGGCGGGGTGGGCAGGAATGTGCCTCCCTGCTGCCTGGGTTACTAGGTTGGGGGTGGGAGATGCTGGGCCTTGGACTCTCTTTTGTAAGAAAGTAGTGGGGACATAAGATGCGCTGGTGCTGTGTTGTTCCTTCAGCCCTGGGGTCCCAAACCTGATCTTCTTCCTCTTAGCACCTTTCAGAGTTCTCCTTTGGTTGCCTCTCGCGATATTTCGAGTTCATAGATGTGCTTAGCGAGGGGGAGTAGGAGAAACACGTCCAGGCCACCTTGTCTGGACCGGAAGTCCCTCATTACATTTTGTAAATGCGATGTTTATAGTTGTAATGAAGTACTGTGATGCAGTATTAAATATTGCTATCTTTTTTTGTTTTGGCAGTTCAACTTTTTAAATTGCTTTGCCTCACTCTTCTACATTGCCTTTGTCCTGAGGGATATGAAGCTTTTGCGTCAGGTGAGTGAAAAACAGAAAGGTATCAATTTTTTAGGTTTTAGAGGTGGTTTCCTATATTCAGGTAATGTAATTGTCTTCCCATTACTATCTTTATAAATAAAATTATTAAATTTTTTGTACTTCTAAGCCCAATTTTAAATAAACAACCATTAGCAATTGTGTATTATGCTCAACTGGAAAGAAATTTGTTGAAGCTAACCAACTTGCAAAATAAATCATGTAGAGCACAAAATCAAATATAGAGTTCATATCAAAGCTTGTAAAAGCAATTTTAACAGCAAAATGTATTCATTAATTGAACTTCTGTGTGTGTCTCAGGTAATGGTATAACCTTAAATAGTTCTTTCACATTTCTTTTATTTTTTAAATTTAATTTAATTTTATTATTTTTGGCTGCATTGGGTCTTCATTGCTGTGTGCGGACTTTCTCTAGTTGTGGTGAGTGGAGGCTACTCTTCGTAGCAGCACGTGGGCTTCTCATTGCGGTGGCCTCTTGTTGCAGAGCACAGGCTCTAGGCATGCAGGCTTCAGTAGTTGCAGCACGTGGGCTCAGTAGTTGCGACACTCGGACCCTAGAGTGTGTGGGTTTCAGTAGTTGTGGCGCACGGGCTCAGTAGTTGTGTCTCTCTGGCTCTAGAGCGCAGGCTCAGTAGTTGTGGCGCACCGGCTTAGTTGCTCCGCGGCATGTGGGATCTTCCCAGCCCAGGGGAGATGGGGTCAAATGTGATCCGTGTCCCCTGCATTGGTAGGCGATTCTTAACCACTGTGCAACCAGGGAACTCCCACACATTTCATTTTTAAATTAATAAGTTGTTAAACTTTAGAGACCGGCAGATCCTATGCACTGCTGTATCGTTTCTGAAATGTTTAAGAAAGATGACATATTTTGTTGTGTTACCATTTCTGGATCACATGATAATAGTGAATAATAAATTATTGCTTTCTAATTTCTCTTTTTAATACTTGAGCCAACTACCAGTAAGGGGTCTTCCTTCCTGGTTTTAATATACTGTGATTGTTAGTGAGCAGAATCTCAAAGCCTAGGCTTCTGAATCTTTATATGAGAGCTTGGGATCATTTTTCAAGGAATTTAAAAATTTGTATAACAGAGAAAGTTAAAAGATTTTGTAGTTACGGTTCTAAGAGCTTGCATAAAAGTAAAATTAAATATTGTGTTCTTAGTATTTAAAAAATTATTTTTGAAAATACTACATTTGAAATCGATAGGTTAGATGTACCTACCTTTTCCAATCCCACCATTATTGTATTAGTGGGGTATGACTCCTCATTTCTTATACTTTAGAGAGTCTCCTTTATTTAACAGGGGACAGGGGGATGGGGGAAGTCTCTTTAAAACATAGAATTTTAGGGCTTCCCTGGTGGTGCAGTGGTTGAGAGTCTGCCTGCCGATGCAGGGGACACGGGTTCGTGCCCCGGTCCGGGGGGATCCCACATGCCGCGGAGCGGCTGGGCCCGTGGGCCATGGCCGCTGGGCCTGCACGTCCGGAGCCTGTGCTCTACAATGGGAGAGGCCACAGCAGTGAGAGGCCCGCGTACTGCAAAAAAAAACATAGAATTTTAATATCAGCTAAGGTAGTTTGTGATGGAAACGCTGATACCTATCTGGGGAAAGTGGAAATTGACACAGTACCTCTGGAAACTACTTGGGCAACTTTGCCAAGAACGTTAATCCATCCCTAGTAAATCATCAGAGGTGGGGCGAAGATTCATGTACGTAGGTAAGGGGCAGCATTTATAATAGTTGGGGTGGGGAATAATACTTACATTCAACAATAGTGCATGAGCTAAGTAAAAAAGAATTATTCATGACATGGGAAAGTGCTCACAATATAGTAAGTGAGAAAAGAAATCTACAAAGCTGTTTATATATAGGATGATTCTACTTTTATTTTTACATATGATTATAAAGAAATATTTAGGGGACTTCCCTGGTGGTGCAGTGGTCAGGAATCCGCCTGCCAATGCAGGGGACACGGGTTCGATCCCTGGTCCGGGAAGATCCCACATGCCGCGGAGCAACTAAGCCCGTGCACCACAACTACTGAGCCTGCGCTCTAGAGCCCGCGAGCCACAACTACTGAAGCCCGCACGCCTAGAGCCCGTGCTCCGCAGCAAGAGAAGCCACTGCAGCCAGAAGCCCATGCACTGCAACGAAGAGTAGCCCCCCACTCGCCTGAACTAGAGAAGGCCTGCGCACAACAACAAAGACCCAATGCAGCCAAAAAATAAATAAATTAACTAAAAAATATATTTAGAATGTTAGTGGTTCTGACATGGTTGTGGAATTAAGGGTGACTTTTTTTCTATCTTTTAAGTTTTTCTACAGTGAGGGAGGATATATTAATTTTATAATAATAAGTTGTGGCTAAACTTTTTCAAAGTTGGTGACATCATTTAGACTCACATGTTGCAGCCAGGATGAGATAATAAAAAACAAAATTTCAAGTTAATTTGTTCTCCTACCGACTCATAACAAGTTTTTTATTATAATCTTATTTGTATTATAATCTTTTTGTATTTTAGTCTGTCTTTCCTGTGAAAAAAACAATAAATTAAAAACATCATTCTAACACCTAGCTTTTCCAATTCTAGTTTTTATAACATAATAGTATACTATTTGTTGAAGATTCTTTTTTTTTTACTGCATAATTATACACATGCTTTGGTTTTGTTAAGCCACATTGCCAAATATCATTTATGTGCTTCTCTTTAGAGCTTGGCTACTCTCCTGATTACCTCCCAGATCTTTAACCAAATTGTAGAATCTCTTCTTCCTTACTGGCTCCAAAAGAAGCAGCATGTGAAGGTAAAGAAGAAGATGCAGGCTTTAAAGGCAGACATCGATGCTACATTATATGAACAGGTCGTTCTGGAAAAGGAAATGGGAACTTACTTGGTAAGTTTGAATATTGCTGAATTAAACATTGATTGAAAGTGAATAGCAGTCATGTCCAGACTGTATACAACAAATAAGTAACCACTCATTGTCTCAGGTGTGGCTATTTTGTAAGTGCTTTCCAGCCAGTTTCCTTACCATGAACTACTTTAAAGTTAAAAAGATGGAACTGTGTATCAAAATGCTGCTATGTTGAACCGGAAATTATGTCTAACATCCAAAGGATGAGTCCAGTGAATTTTCAGACTGTTCTGCTGAGGGTGGTGGGAATGTTTCATAGACAAGGGAGAGGTGAGATGGCCGTGGAGCCATTGTTTGCTCTGGACACTTTAAACTCAAAGAAAAAATGGAAGCCCTTCGTTAAAAATGGAATGCCAATCTGAAGATTAATTTATAATATAGTTTAAGTTACTTAGTGCTGTAGTAAATATAAAATAGTTCTTTTAAGACAGAGAATTTCTGAATTATTTTTAGGAACTCCAAGTAGGTCATTGGAGGTTCTTAAACCTAAACATGTATTCAGCAAATGTTTACTGAGCTCTGACTACATTCAGTATATCTCTTTTGAGGGGGTCAGGTGTTGGGGTCATATTTGCTTTAGGTCATTGTTTCTTATATCCTGCCCCTTCCTTCTGGGTGTGATATTCTTCTTAGTGAAATAGATCATTTAGTGAGGGTCCATTATTGTTAAACTTTCATAGTCTTGGTTTTCATCACGAATGAATGAGTCTCCTGATTACTGAATTTCTTGGCTGACTTTCATAGTTTTTCTTGTATGCCTAAGAATTTTAGTTTGTATGTTTATCTTGAGCAGGAGTTTATTCTCTCTCTCTCTCTCCCTGCTCGCTTCTCTGTCTTATTTTTGCAGTCCCCCCTGCCCCACCCCCTAGTCCAGAACCAGGAGTTTGTAGCCCAGAGCTCGCATCCCATCTTGTGATGATGGTGGAGATTCTGCAGAGCCAGCAGGTAGCATGCTGTTGACCCAAGCTGTAGTTCCAGGGCAGCAGCTGTGGCTTTTTTCAGGCCCCTTCAAGGATAGGGGACCACTGTTCTCACCCGTGGTTTTGCTCAAACAGCCTGCCTCCAGATACACGCTAGAAGAGTGGTGTGCCTTTGGTTCCCCTGCCTGAAGGATTCAGATCCTGGCCACCGTGGCCAGCCTGTGGACGGAAGCCTGGCCAGGCTTCTGATTACTATCTTGCACTTTGTTCCATTTCTCGCTTGGGCAGCTGATTTTTTTGTTTTTGAGTGATGATATTCTTTTGATTAAAATAAACATGTGTACTGGCATCTTCTATTATTGCTGTGTTTGGGGGAGAAGAAGATTCAGAGTATAAACTTACAGCATATCTTGACCAGCAGCACTTTTTATGTTTATACATGAAGTATCAGAGAAACACACACACAGGCAGTTAAGAGTTAAAGAAAATAGCACTTGGGCACAATGTGCAGCCGCCTTGTCTGCGTTGGTCGAGTGCTGGCTTACCGTGGGTTACAAGTCAGTCTAATTCACATGGTGTCAGAATCCTTTCCTCGCTTGTTCTGGGGGGTAGTATTTTGGGCCATATTTATTTTTTCCCTTCATTTTCTCACAGAAACTAAACCACCATTCTTTCCCCCGAGTTCTTTATTCCGTCCCCTCTCTCATTGCCCCAGGCCCACCTGGAGCTCCCATGTTTCCTGCTTCCCCCTTCTCCCCTTCCTGTTTCAAACCAAGCAAACCTCTCACGTCCTCTGCTATTTTTGTCCTGTCTCTTTGCTGCCCCTGCCAATTTCTTGAAATAATTCTTCTCCATATTGTCATCTCTACGTCCCTCTTCTCTACCCACTCTCAGCTCTTATTTTTCTCTGAATCGTTTGGGCAGACAGCATCGTCCCCTAAAGTGACCAGAGCCAAGCTCGCAGTCTTCTCCAGACCAGTTCCTCCCCCTTTCCTCAGGCTCAGTGAATGGTACACAGTAATACAGACAATATGCCCTTCTCAAAGCTGTTTTAATTCATCTAAGAACTGTATGCTGGCAAGGTGACAAAATCTTACATCTTACCTTTTTGGTATTTCATGATATCCGATAATACGTTTATGAAGGAAGGTAAGGCAGGCACTGCTTTTCTAATAGTAGGCAGTTGAAGCTCTGTGTTATTTTTTAAATTTATTAATTTTATTTATTTGTATTTGGCTGGGTTGGGTCTTCATTGCTGTGCACAGGCTTTCTCTAGTTGCGGCGAGCGGGAGCTACTGTTCGTTGTGGTGTGTGGGCTTCTCATTGCGGTGGCTTCTCTTGTTGCAGAGCACAGGCTCTAGGTGTGCGGGCTCAGCAGTTGTGGCTCGCGGGCTCTAGAGTGCAGGCTCAGTAGTTGTGGCGCACAGGCTTAGTCGCTCCACGGCATGTGGGATCTTCCTGGACCAGGGCTCGAACCCGTGTCCCCTGCGTTAGTAGGCGTGTTCTTAACCACGGTGCCACCAGGAAGTCCGAAGCTCTGTGTTATTAATCACCTGGTGACTAAATCAGAAACAAGATTCAAGACTTTGCTTTTCTCTTCAGAGTCTATTATTCAGCACGGGCTCTCTGATATGAAGTTAAGGAAATAGTAAATTAATTTCTCTCGCAGGCCCTGGGTCTGTGTGTGAATGCTGGGGTTAACAGTGAGTGCCTCTCCTTAGTAACTTAACTTGCTTGCGGGGCCCCGTGTTATCTGTTTTTCCCTCCTCATCTCCTACAAGTTCCTCCTTTACTCTCTTTGTGGAAATGACATCAGGTATTTTCTATTTCAACTCTCCCCATATATTTGGAAAGGGGGAGATGCTTTGGGGGCACCTTTGTTCTAGATCGTCGTTTGCTATGCACTCATCCTTCCCTCCGGGCATATTTTTCTCCTCACTGAAGCCAATGAGCTTAAAATTGTATTTGCTGTAATCTCATCCTGAGTGCTATATATGAATCTAAAACAATGTTGCCAAGCTTTGGGGAAAAGCAGTTTGAGACTTAAAAATCTTGATTCTAAAAAGTCATACTTGCTTACTTACTGTAGAAAACTTGGAAAACGTAGGACAGAGTATAAAGAAAAAGACATTCTCCATAACGTCTCCACCAGGGGTGATCCACTGGGGTCTCCCGACCCTGTTCCTCCAGCCACAGGGCCAGGGCTGTATAGCCCCTCTGATCTCACTGTGCACTGCCGTTCCGTTCCTGGGAACAGTTCACGTGCAGCTGCATAGCTGCGTGAGGCTGAATTTTCATGATCAGTATTTCAACTAGAACAGCATGTTGCCACACAGCAAATGAGCTGCCCTCTAGTGAGCTAGACGTTGACGAGGTTTGCCAAAAACGTAATTGAGCGCCACTCTCTGCACTAGACATTTTTTGTTTTGGAAAACATAATGATTTTTCAAACAATATTTTATTAATGTTAATATACTTTTTAATATTGAAATGAATCAATGAGAAATATTTTTTAAGTTCTGAGTTTTAATTTCTAACACAGTAAATAACACTAGGTATAATAACTCCCATGAACAAAAAGTCTTCGGTGCCGTCAGTGATTTTAAAGAGTTTAGGGCTTTGGAGACCTGAAAGTTTGAAAACTGCAGATCTAGAATAATTCCCACTCGTTTTTGTTTTTCAGAGCATTAACTTTCGTGAAGTGGACTTGTCCCATTTGTTACTCCCTAACATTCAAGTTCAGCAGTTTTGGAGGTATACCTCCATTGTACCCTATCAGGAGGCATTGATGGCAGGTTGACCCTTGTGTGGGGCTGCCTTGTTAGAACACGTGATTGACTGGGTGACAGTTTGCAAAGGTTCTTTTTCACTTTGTGTTGAATAGGTTATATGTGGTAGATTCTTTGAGACTATCCTATTCCCTATAAATGGTAGCTCTTTAAAAATAGTTTCTAATCGTTTGTTGCTGGCATATAGGAATGCTGTTGGTTTTTGTATTTTTTATCCAGAAACTCTGCTGAATTATCCGTTTTTTTGGATTTTATTAGGTTTTCTATGTAGACAGTTATTTCACCTACAAATGAATAATGGCTAGGGATTTCCCTGGTGGTCCAGTGGTTAAGACTCTGTGCTTCCACTGCAGGGGGCGTGGATTCAACCCCTGGTCGGAGAACTAAGATCTTGCATGCTACGTGGTGTGGCCAAAAAAGGCTTTTTTTTTTTTTTTTTTTTTTTTTTTTGTGGTACGCGGGCCTCTCACTGTTGTGGTCTCTCCCGTTGCGGAGCACAGGCTCCGGATGCGCAGGCTCAGCGGCCATGGCTCACGGGCCCAGCTGCTCCACGGCATGTGGGATCCTCCCGGACTGGGGCACGAACCCGTGTCCCCTGCATCAGCAGGCGGACTCTCAACCACTGCGCTACCAGGGAAGCCCCAAAAAAGGCTATTTTTTAATTTTAATTTTATTGAAGTTTAGTTGATCTACAATGTTCTGTTAATCTCTGCTGTATAGCAAGGTGATTCAGTTATATATATATATTTTTTTCATATTCTTTTCCATTATGGTTTATCACAGGGTATTGAATATAGTTCCCTATGCCACACAGTAGGACCTTGTTTATCCATCCTACATGTAATAGTTTGCGCCTGCTAATCCCAAACTCTCAGTCCTTCCCTTCCCCACCCACCTCACTAATGGCCATTTTGTTTCTTCCTGCAGTCCTTAGACTTTTTATTATTTATTTATTTGGCTCACTAATATGTTCAATACGATTTGGACGGAAGTAGTTATAACAGGAATCTTTATCTTGTTCCTGATTTTTTTTTTTCTAACCGTTGAGTATTATGTTTGTTCCGTGTTTTTGGTAGGTAACTTTTTATCAGTTTAATAATGTTTTTTTTCTCTTCCTTATTTGGGAATAGTTTTTATTGTGGATGATGTTGAAATTTATCAAAAAATATTTTTTTTGCTTCTGTTGTGATCATCATGTTATCTCCTTTAATTAATATTTTCATTTATATTTGTAAGTTTCCTAATGGAACACCATGTTTGCATTTAAATGATTAACTTCACTTGTTCAATATTTTTTAATCTACACTGTTATGTTGAATATGCTAATATTTTGTTTAGGGTTTGTGCCATTTGCTAGTAATTTTCCTTTCTCAGTCACTGGCATAGGGTCCCTGTGTTATTTGTCATGCAAACTCTGTTGCTAATGCAGAGCCTGGCATTCAGCGGGTGCTCAGTGTAATGTTGCATAAAGAACAGTTTTAGGAAAAGAGCAGCCCAGCCCCTGCTGTCTGTGTGCCGCTTGTTGCCCTCATCCTGTACTACTCAGCATGCGGAACTCTGAGACGTGATGTTTCTCCAGGGATGGTGCGAGGGGCCAGTGGGATGGATCCCCTAGAGCCTGAAACTTTGTGTTCATAAATTCTTAGAATTGTCTTAGTAAGTTGGTGTTTTCTAACTTGCAACCAATGGGGTAGAGTGTCTTGTTTAATGTGTTTTTTAGTATGTGATTGTTTACTTTGTTAAAATTGCATTTTTTTCCTTCTTGCTGTTGGATTACGTCCCTGGTTTGCTGAATTGACTGACCCCAAAGTGCTCAGAAGTGTGAAAGTACTGATAGAATTACCATGTAAATCCTACACGCCGAATCCGCTTGTGAGATGGGAACACAGAATGGTGGGGAGGGGCTCCCTGGGTGCTGGATGCTAAAAAGGCCAGGAAGACCTTTGCGTGGCTTCTGGAGGCTGCACTGGGTACATCTGAGAGAAACTGTCTACACATCTCTGCAGAGGCTCACCCTTTGATTTTATGAGCTGAAACAACACAATTTTGAAATCTGAGCATAGGCTATCAGGATTTCTTAAGATCGAATTGTGGTAAAAATAGCTTGATTGCTAAGATTTTCACTGTTGATTTCTTCACTCTTCAGGGAAGTAAATCAATGCTGTATTGCTGGGCATATTTAAAAACCACATCTGTATGCTGTAGCACACATAAGGAAATTCTTTCTAGAGCCAAGTGCAACCAAAGAGTTGTTTAGAAACTGCTCACCACTGAACCCCCAGCTGAGCATCAACCTGCCAGCTCCCAAAGCACATGTGTTTGGCATTGCTCTTTGGCAAGCCTTGCAAACAGCCAGTGAAACTCACTCAAAATCCCTGGGTTCATACTTCATACAAATATCCAGAGCATCTGGAAGAAGCACTTCCTGCCATCCCCAGTACTCTGTAATTATGTTTGAGTGTTTTCTATTTTAGTAAAATATAAAATAAAAAAAAGAAACCAACTAGAAGTAGAATCTGACTTATACTAAAGCTCTCAGCTACTGAGCCTAATATGCATATCTTGGTGAAAGACTGACTCTGAGATGCAGTAATGATAATGATAATTATTTATTTAAAATATTCATGTTTCATGTTGCTTTAAAATATTATGATGAGGGCTTCCCTGGTGGCGCAGTGGTTGAGAGTCCGCCTGCCGATGCAGGGGACACGGGTTCATGCCCCAGTCCGGGAGGATCCCGCATGCCGCGGAGCGGCTGGGCCCAGCATGGCCGCTGGGCCTGCGCGTCTGGAGCCTGTGCTCCGCAGCGGGAGAGGCCACAACAGTGAGAGGCCCGCGTACAGAAAAGAAAAAAAAAAAAATTATGATGAATAGTTTTCTTAAACTGAAACTGTTGTTGCATGTGCACTGGATGATCATGAGAGCGCCTGAGGATGCTGGAAGTGGGTGCCTGTGGCTCCCTCACCCAATCACTGTACCACATAGAGTGCTGCTCAGCCCCTCTTGGATCAGGATGTGAGCAGCAGGCCGTTGGGTCCAGTCAAGGAGTTACTCAGGTGACAAGTCAGAGTCACCAATGACCAGGCATCCCATTTCAATGCAGGCGCCTTTTTCCAGTTATTAAAGACACGAAATAACTCACCTCTTACCGTTTATATCTCTTACCCGCAAATCAAGGGTGTGTAATGACTTTTGCTCCTTTCTTCCTTTGGACTAAACCTTTTAAAGCATATCAGAAAGGTTTTTAAATATAGTTTCAGAGGGATTTCATCATGCTTTCCTGGTTTCCCCCTTTTCTGCTGCGGACTCCTTTTTCTTTTTGCCTCTTTGATGTGTCTGCTACTTCCACTAGGGTGATTCTGGGGAGCTTCCTTGTTACTAACAGCTTTTTTTTTTAAACTTCTTTAAAAAGTTGAGGTAATAATTCACATACCATAAAATTAACCATTTAAAAATGTACAATTTAGAGGTTTTTAGTAAATTCACAAGGTGGTACAATCATCACCACTATCTAATTCCAGAACATTTTCATCATCGACCCCCAAGCCCCCCATACCCATTAGCAGTAACATCTTCCCCTAGTCTGGCAACCACTAATCTGCATTGTGTTATTGTGGATTTACCTGTTCTCTGCATTTCATATAAATGAAATCATGTAATAGGTGACCTTTTGTGTCCGGCTTCTTTCACTAAGCATAATGCTTTTAACATTTATTCACGCTGTACCCTGTACCAGTACCCCATTCCTTTTTTTGTGGTTGAATAATATTCCACTGTATGGATATACTACGTATTGTTTATCCATTAATCAGCTGGTAGACATTTGGATTGTTTCCACTTTTTGGCTATTATGAATAATGCCATTGTGAACATTTTTGTACAAGTTTTTATATGAACACATGTTGCCATATGCTAGGTCGTATGTTAACTCAACGTTTAACTTTAAGGAACTGCCAGACTATTTTCAAAAGTAGTGGTAATTCTATATTCCAACCATCCACGAGTGGGGTCCCATTTTTTCCCACAGCCTCACTTTTTTTTTTTTTTTTTTAAATGATAGCTATCCTAGTAGGTGTAAAGTAGTATTTCATTGTGGGTTTGCTTTGGATTTTCCTAATGCCTAAATATATTAATCACCTTTTCATGTGATTTTTGGCTGTTTGTATCTCTTCTTTGGGGAAATATATATTCACATTCTTTGCCCATTTTTAAATTGGGTTATCTGCCCTTTTGTTATTGAGTTGCAAGAATTCTTCATGTATTCTGAATATAAATTTCTTATCAGATATATGATTTGCAAATATTTCTTCCCATTCTGTTGTTTATCTTTTTACTTTCTTGATGGTGCCCTTTGATCCACAAAAGTTTTAAAGTTTGGTGAAGTCCAATTTCTCTGTTTTTTGTAACTTGTGCCTTTGGTGTCATGTCTGAGAAACAATTGCCTAATCCAAGGTCAGGAAGATTTACTACTCTATGATTTGTTGAGTGTTTTTATTATGAAAGGGTGTTGTACTTTGTTTTTCCTGTGTCTGTTGAGATGATTAAATATATTTATACATGCATACATGTATACCAATAAAACTGTTAATGTGGTGTATCATATTGACTGATATTTATATGTTGAACCAATCTTACGATCCTGGGGTAAATCCCACTTGATCACAGTGTAAAATCCTTTTACTCTGCTGCTGGATCCACCTTGCTAGTATTTTGTTGAGGATTTTTATATCTTTATTCAGGGGTGTTGGTCTGTGTTTTTCTTATGAAGTCTTTGTCTGGTTTTGCTATTGAGGTTGTACTGGCTTCACAGAATGAGTTGGGAAGTGTTTCTTCCTCTTGTTCTTTTTGGAAGACTTTGTGAAGAATTAGTATTAATTCTTCTTCTAGTGTTTGAGAGAATTCACAAGTGAACTGTCTGGGCCTCGGTTTTTCTTTGTGCAAAGTTTTTGATTGCTAACTCAATCTTTTTACTTGTTTTAGGTCTGTTTAGATGTTCTGTTTCTTCTTGAGTCACTTTTGATAGTTTGTGTCATTCTAAGAATTTACCCATTTCATCAAGGTTATTTAATGTTATTTTTGGCATATAATTGTTGTCATGTCCCAGGTCTCGAGTGAGTCCCTGGGGCAGGCTGCCAAGTAAGGGTCCTTGGCTTCACACAGGAAAGAATTCAAGAGGGAGCCATAGTAAACTAAAAGCCCGTTTACTTAGAGAGATATACACTCCATAGACAAGAGTGTAGGCTGTCTCAGAAGGCAAGAGCAACCCTGAGTTGTGGTGATGGTTAGTTTTCATGGGCTGGGAAATTTCATAGGCTAATGAGTGGGAGGAATGTTCTAGCTATCTTGGAGAAGCAGCAGGGATTTCCAGGAGTTGGGGCACTGCCCACTTTTTGGCCTTTTATGGGCAGCCTTGGAACTGTCATGGCACCTGTGGGCGTGTTGTTTAGCATATGCTAATGCATTACAGTGAGTGTATAATGAGGTTCAAGGTCTACGGAAGTTGACTCTTCCACCATCTTGGGCCTAGTAGGTTCTAACCAGTTTTTGTCGTATCCTGCTCTTAATGGTTGTGTCATTCTTTTAATGGTTTCACCCTGCCCCTTCCTTTCTATCTCAAATTGTTCATAATTCTTCCTACTTATTCTTCCCCTTACTGACCCTAAAGGTCAGTAGTAATGTCCCTTCTTTCATTCCTGATTTTAGTAATTTGAGTCTTTCTTTGTTTCTTGCACAGTTTAGGTAATGGTTTGTCATTTTTCGTTGATCTCAATCATTTCAAAAAACCGAATTCTGGGGCTTCCCTGGTGGCGCAGTGATTGAGGGTCCGCCTGCCAATGCAGGGGACACGGGTTCGTGCCCCGGTCCGGGAGGATCCCACATGCCGCAGAGCGGCTGGGCCCATGAGCCATGGCCGCTGAGCCTGCGCGTCCGGAGCCTGTGCCCCGCAATGGGAGAGGCCACAGCAGTGAGAGGCCCGTGTACCGCAAAAAAACAAAAAACCGAATTCTGGTTTTATTGCTCTTCTTTGTTTTTCTATTCTCTATTTTATTTATTTCACTCTAATCTTTATTATTTATTTCCTTCTGCTTGCTTTAGGTTTAGATTACTCTTCTTTTTCTGGTTTCTTAAGATGAAAAGTTCAGTTTTTTTAAGATCTTTCTTCTTTTTTAACAAAGGCATTTACAGCCATAAATTTCCCTGTGAGCACTGCTTTTACCGTATCTTTTTAAGTTTTGGTATGTTTCATTCACCTCAAAGTATTTACTAATTTTTCTTGTGATTTCTTCTTTAACTCATTGGTTTCTTTTAGGAGTACGTTGCTCAATTTTCACATAGTATGTGAATTTCTGAAATTTCCTTCTGTTATTGATTTCCAGTTTTATTCCATTGTGGCCAGAGAAGATACTTTGTATGATTTTTAAGCCTTTTAAATTTGTTGAGAAGTGTTTTATGGCCTAACGTATTATCTATCCTGGAAAATGTTCCATGTACACTTGAGAAGAATGAGTATTCTGCTATTGGATTGAATGTTTTATACATGTCTGTTAGGTCTTTGTTATTGTGTTAGGGCATACCTTCAATACTAAGCCAGGAAGTTTAAAATTCTGCCCTAGCATTCACTTCCTGCTTGTGCAGAGCCTCAGCGTCAGTCAGAGGTGAGATCTTAGACCTTTCTCAGACCTTTCCTAAGCTTATGTGTGATCCTCTGCATGTGCCTCATCTTCTCAATTCCCAGGAAAATGTGGGAGCTTTGCAAACCCCCTGTGGATATCTCATTCTTCAGCCTTTTCTTTTGGGCTCCCTGGCTAGTCTGTTGTTTGCCCCAGCTGCTACCCTTTACCTCAAGCAGACTGATGTTAAAGCATTCAATTAACATCCCTGGGGGAGGAGCCTTTAGCGCTGGGAAGACTGTGCAGTTAAATAGAGACAAGCCTTTTGAGTGGGGTCTTCTAGAGCCAGGTCAAGTAATGATTTCCCTTTGGGAATGAGGCTTTCAAAGATCTGTGTCCCCATTCTCCTCCCTCTGGCACAGGAATGCATGCTATTATTCTTTGAGGCTGCTGCAGAACTGGGGAGCAGGATATGAAACTAGAGTAAGTTAAAATGCCACAGGGTTGAGCTGTTATTCTTGACTAAATGCTGCCCTGAATGCTGCAAGCCTTTAGTTAATTTCCAGAGTACTGAAAAAGTTGATTTTGACAAATTTTGTCATTTGTTGCTGTTGTTTGCTTTTATGGAGGTGTAAACTTCTGGAGGTTCTTACTCTGCCAGTTTCGCTGGCATCACCACCATCAGTTTTTTAATGGAGGGTCAGGGGCTGAGACACTGGGGTACCCATGATGTGAAGGGACCATAATGTAAGATTTCTAATAATGATCCTGGATCATTTCTTTTTACTTGGTCAAGAGCAAACTTCTTTAGCTTTGCTGTTATTTACCTTAGGGGGAAAAATGTAATAATCCAGTGATTTGACATGATATGAGCAGCTAAATCATTTTTTTATTCTTCATTTTAGGGACTTTAATATAAAGTTGTCTTTGAATTTAAGGAAATTCTGTTATTGAGAAGAAGGAATTGGGAGAAACTCTTCGAGTTTTTTTTTTTTTTTTTTTTTGGTTAGATGCTCATGCCTTGAATAGTATTGCAAAAGACTATTCTTATTAAATGATATTAAAACAATGCCTGTTTTCTTCTTTTTTAAATTTTCAGGGCACCTTTGATGATTATTTGGAGTTATTCCTGCAGTTTGGTTATGTGAGCCTTTTCTCCTGTGTTTACCCACTGGCAGCTGCCTTTGCTGTGCTGAATAATCTCACCGAAGTTAATTCAGATGCCTTAAAAATGTGCAGGGTCTTCAAACGCCCATTCTCAGAACCTTCAGCCAGTATTGGTGTATGGCAGGTAATTATTTGAGAAAAAATTATTTCTTTAAAAACAAACAGGGCTTCCCTGGTGGTGCAGTGGTTGGGAGTCCGCCTGCCAATGCAGGGGACACGGGTTCGTGCCCCGGTCTGGGAGGATCCCACATGCCGCGGAGCGGCTAGGCCTGTGAGCCATGGCCACTGAGCTTGCGCGTCCGGGGCCTGTGCTCCGCAATGGGAGGGGCCACAACAGTGGGAGGCCCACGTACCGCAAAAAAAAAAAAAAAAAAAAGAGGCATTGTGATTAAAAAAAAAGCTCTATGGAGAGATTTGGGAAAACTAGATTTTATCCTTGCCATGTCACAAACTAGCTGTGTAACTTCAGGTGGTCATTAACTTTCTCTGGGCCATGCTTTTCTTGTTTTTAAAGTTGGGGGCGGGGATGAGCTACAATCTCCACTGACTCCTTTCAGATGTGAAACTTTGACAGTTTTCTTGGAGAGTAGTCAGCTGGGCCTCACCCACTGGTACTAATGAGGCCCTCCCCACTGCAGTGTCAGTGGAAATCACTGACACTGGACTTCTACTGGGGAGCCTGGACTTCTACTTCCACTCCTACCTGGCAGTAATGAGATTCCCTTTCAGATCCCTGCTAGGGTGGTCTCAGAGAAAGCCCAGTGGAGAGTCAAGACTTTTAATACCACCCAATAGGCCACATGAGTGCACAAAGGAGGGACTTGTACCCCTCCATCAAAGGAGGTATTAGTGGTAGTCTAGCGGGAAGCCAGAACTCTGGCCCCTCTCCAGCAATAATAAGGACCCCACTCCCCACCTTGGGTGTCAGTGGTGTCCAGGTGGAGAACCTGGACTTCTGCCTCTACCTGCTAGTGACAAGGTATTGTCCCCTGCTGGAGTGGTATCAGAGGAACCAACTAAAACAAAAGGTTATACAAAATCTGGAGTCTTATAACACCTAAAGTATCAAGGTTTTTATTTAAAAATCACTCATTAGGGCCTCCCTGGTGGCGCAGTGGTTGAGAGTCCGCCTGCCGGTGCAGGGGATGCGGGTTCGTGCCCCGGTCTGGGAGGATCCCGTGTGCCGCGGAGCGGCTGGGCCCGTGAGCCGTGGCCGCTGGGCCTGCGCGTCCAGAGCCTGTGCTCCGCAGCGGGAGAGGCCACGGCAGTGAGAGGCCCGCATACCGCAAAAAGAAAAAAAAAAAAAAAAAAATCACTCATTATACCAAGAACCAGGATGATACCAAACTGAATGAAAAGAATGGCAATCAGCAGATGCCACCACCAAGATGACACACACATGTTGGAAATACTGGACAAAGATTTTAAAGCAGTCACAATAAAAATGCTTCAACAAGCAATTACAAACACACCTAAAACAGATGAAAAAATAGAATTAGAACGTCTCAGCAAAGAAATAGACATAAAGGAGAATCAAATGGACATTTTAGAAGTTGAAAATATAATAAACCAAAAGCTCAGTGAATGGGTGCAATAGCAGAATGGAAGGGATAGAGGAAAGAAGCAAGAACTGGAAAATAGAAAACTAGAAATTACCTGATCTGAACAACAGAGAGAAAATAGACTGAAGAAGTAAATATAGCCTCAGAGACCTGTGTGACTATAATAACAACAACAAAATCTAACATTCCTGTTATTGGAGTCCAAGAAGGAAAGGAGAAAGAAGGAAGGGCTGAAAAGGCACTTGAAGTAATAATGGCCAGAACTTTTCAAACTTGGCAAGAGACCTGAAACTATAGGTTCAAGAAGCCAAGTGAACCCCAAACAAAGAAGTTCATACCAAAACACATCATAATTAAACATCTGAAAACTAAAGACAAGGAAAAAAAATCTTGAAAGCACTAAGAGAGAAATGACATCTTACCTATAGGGGAAAAACAATTCGAATGACAGCCAGTTTCTCATCGGAAATCATGGAGGCCAGAAGAAAGTGGCAGAGTATTTTCCAAGGCTAAAAAATACTGTCAATACAGAATCCTATATTCAGAGAAAATATCCTTTGGGAAGGAAAGGGAAATCAAGACACTCTCAAATGAAGGAAAAGTAAGAGAATTTTTTGCTAGCAGACCTATCCTAAAAGAATGGCTAAAAGTTCTGTAAACTGAGGAAATGATAAAGGGACAATGTCAGGAAGCAAAAACATGGTAAACAAAGACACAAGTAAAAACAATATATTTTCCTTTTACTCCTGAGTCTTTAAAGTTATGTTTGACAGTTGAAACCAAAAAAATACAACACTATTTAATAGTTCTAAGTATATATAGAAAAAATATTATGACAATTGTATTATAAATGGGGAGTGATAAAGGAAGGTAAGATTTCTGTATTTTACTCAAACTAAATGATACAAGTAGACTGAATGTATACATGTATATACACACACATATAAAATATAGTATATATATTTGTGTGTGTATGTCTATATATAGAGCAACCTCTAAAAAGCTATATTATTTAAAAGATACACTCAAAAACATAGTTAAATCAAAATGAAGTACAAAAAAATGTTGAGGTAACCTACAGTAAGACAAGAAGAAAAAAACAGAAATGAAAACACAGAAAACGAAGAAATGGCAGACTTAAGTCGATATTTTGATTAACTGTAAAGGGTCTGAAGACATGAGTTAAAGACAAAGATTGGCATAATGGATTAAAATGCAGAACTCAGCTATATGCCATCTACAAGAAACCCAATTTAAACATGATTAAGCAGGTTGAAAGTAAAAGGATAGAAAAAATATATGTGGAAAAATTAATTGTAAGGAAGCAGGAGTGGCTATATTAATATCATATAGAGTAGACTTCTGAGCAAAGAAAATTACCAGAAAGGAACATTCTTTGATGATAAAAGGGTCAAATTATCAAAACGATGTAGAAATCTTAATATATATTCAGCAAACAACAAGGTTGTAAAATATATGAACTAAAAACATAGAACTAAAAGGAGAAATAGATAAATTCACAATTACAGTTAGAGGCTTCAACATCCCTTTCTCAACAATTGACAGAACGCTGGATAAAAAATCATCAAGGTTATTGAAGAACTCAACAACACCATCAAATTATGAATCTAATCCATATTATAGAACATTCTACTCAACAGTAGAATATACTGTCACCTTCAACTTGATAAGGAGCATCTGTTTAAAAAAACTTAAAGCTAATGTCATACTTATTAGTGAAAGATTGAATGCTTTCTTTTTAAGATTAAGAACAATGCAAGAATGTCCACTGTCGCTACTTTTACTGAATATAGTACTAGAAATTCTAACTAGCATAGTAAGGCCAATGATATCTCCAATTTACCCACTAGCTCACCACAGGTACATGAGCAAGCCCAGTCAAGGTCAGCTAGACCAGAAAAATTGCATAGGTGAGCACAGCCTAAGTTGTCCACCTGCAGAATCATGAGCTAAGTAAATAGTTGTTGTTTTAAGCCAGAGAGTTTGGGATGGCTTGTTACACAGCAATAGCTAACTAATGTAGGAAGACTCAGTATTCTAAATATATCAGTTCTCCATTAATTTACAAATTAATTAATCTACAAATGAACTTATAAATGTAACACTATCCTAATGGGAGTTTTTCTTTTAACTAGGTAAACTTATTGTCAAGTTCACAGGGAAAAATAAATGAAATAGAATAGCAAGAAAACTCTAAAGAATAAGGGCAGGGACACTCCTTCCTACATATTAAAACTTGTTATATAACCTCAGTTGTTAAAGTAGTGTAATGCTGGTGCATCATTAGACAATCAAACCAATGGAACAGGATTAAAAGTCCAGAAATTCAGTATACGATATAGGTGAAACGTCACTTCAGTGGAGAAAATCATTGACCGTCCACCAATAGTTTTGGGATAATTAAGTCTCCAAAGTGTGTGTGTCAAGGGGTAGTTTGCTCTTCAGAAGTTAAGAGGAAAAACAGCAAGACACAGAATGGGAGAAAATGTTGACAGTACATTTG
The DNA here is from genome assembly GCF_964165515.1 of Mesoplodon bidens. Classification (NCBI taxonomy): domain Eukaryota; kingdom Metazoa; phylum Chordata; class Mammalia; order Artiodactyla; family Ziphiidae; genus Mesoplodon; species Mesoplodon bidens. The sequence goes on along the minus strand of NC_138172.1, from coordinate 46,989,190 downwards.
TCTGCCAAAGAATTTGTATTCAGATTATATGAAGGACTTACCAACTCAATAATAATACAATTAAATGAAAACATGGACAAAATATTTGAAGAAATGCTTCACTAAAGGATATATACAAATGGCCAATGAGCTCATGAAAATATTTAGAATTAGCTACCAGGGAAATGCACATGAAAACCACAACGCAATAGCACTGTATACCTGTTTTAAAATTAAGAAGACTGATGATGCCAAGTGTTGGCAATAAGGTATAGTAACTGGAACTCTCATACATTGCTGATAAGGATGTACTATAATGGTCACTTTGCAAAACTAGATTGCAGTTTGTAAAAAAAAGTTCAACATACAGGTACCATGCCACCCAGCACTTCTACTCTTAGAAATCCAGGGGAAATGAAAGAATATGTCCATACAAAGACTGCACAGGAGTGTCCATAGTAACTTCGTTCACAGTAGTCCAAAACTGGAAACAACCCCACTTGCTGTCAATAGGTAAATGGGTAAAAAAATAATTATGGCATATTCATAAAATGGAGCACTACTCGGCAGTAAAAAAGGAATAAATTACTGCTAACATACAATGTTAAAATCTGTATGCTGCTAAACCAAGATGGTGGAGGAGTAGGAGGACTTGGAGTTCATCTCTTTTCACAAATAGATCACGAATACATCTACAGATGGAACAGTTCTCACAGAACACTGGCTGAACACTAGCAGAAGACCTTGGACACTGGAAAGGACAAGAGAGATCCCCACATAACTGGGTAAGACAAAAGAAGGAAGGGAAAAAGAAGAGGAGAGGAAGCAGGATGGGATCTGCGCACTTGGGGAGGAGTTGAAACAGAGGAGAGGTTCCTGTATCTGGAGAAGCCCCCTCACCGATGAGGAAATCAGTTGGGACAGAAGGGGATCATCTGAGGCTGTCAGAGGAGCATGAAACGGCTGGTCTGTGGCAGATAGGACAGAGTAAGATCTACACAGATTGTCCGTGCCACAGCCCTGTGCATCCCAGACTGGGATGTTCCACCAGTGCACATGGGGGCTGAGAGCTGGAACGTGGGGATTGGAGAACAAACCCGGGGGAGGACTGCTGTTGGCTGCAAGGAGACAGCCAGAGGGGATGGGAGAGAGGTAATCTGCAACTGGAAATGCTTGTGGAGGAAACCAAGACTGCCATAGAAGCAAGGCGCCACTGTTGAGTGACGCGCAGGGGGTGGAACCACCATTGCAGCCTCTCCCCATGTGCCGGCCCTCTGCCCCGCCAAGTGCTAGGAAAAGCCTCCTCCAGAGCTGACATTCTCATGCCTGCTGCCAGGTGCTAGGAAAAGACACCACCAGGGCTGACCTTCTTGTACCAGCTGCCAGGCGCTAGGAAAGGCTCCCACTAGGGCCAGATCTCTCGCGCCCATGGCTGCCAGCTTTCCCATACACCTGTCGCCAGCAGGGCCCCTGCAAACCAGGCAGCTGTGCCACCTCCACGTCCTGTCCTCACCGGGGCAGACTTGAGTGCTCCAGGGCAGCCTCGGGAGCAGACTCCTGTGGATGGCCCACATGCAGAGGTGGGGCTAAAACCACAGATGAGCCCCAGGGGTGGGGCGACTAAGGAAGAGGAAAAAAAGCCTTTCCATGCAGCTGCACAAACCACAGATTAAATCCCTGCAATCCGCTTGGTAGACCCTGCATCTGTGGAATATCTGAGTGGACGAGTGTTCCCATAACTGAAATAAGTCTAGCTCTAGCAGCTTTGGTCTTTGGGGACTAGTACACGTGGGAGTTGGGCCAGGTCAGAGTCTGAGCTGCCCCCACAGTGCCCACAGAGGGACCAGAGACTTACCTAGGGGTTTTGGAGGGCCTCCTGGGGAGGTGAAGGTTGGCTGTGACTCACAGTGGGGAGAAGGACACTGACAGCTGAGACCCCAGGAAAATATAATTATTACTGTTTTTTTTATGTTTTGTTTTGTTCTGTTCTTCTGTTTTTTAATTTGTTTTTACTTTTTATTTAGTGTAAAAATTTTTTTAATATATTTTTAATTCTTTTATATTTCTATTTCTGCATTACTTTTTTGCTGTTCTGTTTTTTCCTTATTTTTTTCTTTCCTTTGTTCTATTCTTATCTTTTTTATAATTTTTTTTCTCATTTTTGTGTTCTGTTTTCTTTGCTTTTTCCTTCAGTTTGCATTCTGCTTTTGTTTTTTGTTTTTTGTTTTTGTTAGTTTTGTTTTTAATTGTTTGATTTTGTTTTGGGATTCATTTGTTTATCTGGTTGTTCTCTTGTTTTTTGTTTTCTCTGTTTTTGTTTCTTATTTTGTATGTGTATGTGTTTGGCTTTTTGTTTTTGTTTGTTTGGTTTTGCTTTTACCATTTGGGGTTTTGTTTGTTCATTTGTTTGTTTTTTTAATTGTTTCTGTTTCTGTTTGCTTGTTTTTGTCTTTGCCATTTGTCTTGGGTATTGTTTGTTCGCTTTCATTTGTTTTCTTCCCGCCCTTTTTCTTCTTTTCTTTTTATTTTTTCCCCTTTTTTTCCAAGCTGTGTGGCTTGTGGGGTACCAGGCCTTGGTTCCCAGACCAGGGGTTGGGCCTGAGTCTCCGACGTGGGAGAGCAGAGCCTAGGACGCTGGAACACCAGAGAATTTCTGGCCCCAGGGAATATTAATTGGTGAGAGCTCTCCTGGAGGTCCCCATCTCAACTCCAAGACCTGGCTCCAGTCAACTGCCTGCTGGCTCCAGTGCTGAACACCGCATGCCAAACAACAAGGGAGACAGGAACACAAACCCACCCATTAGCAGATAGACTGCCTAAGTTGTACTAAGCCTACAGACACCCCAAGACACACCACCTGATGTGACCCTGCCCGTCAGAGGGAAAAGGTCCAGCTCTACCCACCAGAACAGAGGTGCCAGTCCCTCCCACCAGGAAGCCTACACAAGTCACTGGACCAACCTCACTCACTGGGGGCAGCCTGCAGAAAGAAGACCTCAAACACAGTATCTTAGACAAAATGAGAAGACAGAGAAATATGTTGCAGAGGAAGGAGCAAGGTAAAACCCCACAAGACCAAATAAATGAAGAGGAAATAGGCAATCTACCCGAAAAAGAATTCAGAGTAATGATAGTAAAGATGATCCAAAATCTCAGAAATAGAATGGAAGAAATACAAGAAACGTTTAACAAGGACCTAGGAAAACTAAAGAACAAACAAACAGTGATGAACAACACAATAACTGAAATTAAAAATACACTAGAAGGAATCAATAGCATAATAACTGAGGCAGAAGAACAGATAAGTGAGCTGGAAGAAAGAATGGTGGAAATAACTGCCACAGAGCAGAATAAAGAACAAAGAATGGAGAGAATGGAGGACCGTCTCAGAGACCTCTGGGACAACGTTAAATGCACCAACATTTGAATTATAGGGGTCCCAGAAGAAGAAGCGAAAGAGAAAGGGTCTGAGAAAATATTTGAAGAGATTATAGTCGAAAAAGTCCCTAACATGGAAAGGAAAGAGTCAAGTCTAGGAAGCACAGATAGTCCCATACAGGATAAACCCTAGGAGAAACACACCAAGACGCATAGTAATCAAACTAACAAAAATTAAATTCAAAGAAAAAATATTAAAAGCGGCAAGGGAAAAGCAACAAATAACATACAAGGAAATCCCCATAAGGTTGTCAGCTAATCTTTCAGCAGAAACTCTGTAGACTAGAAGGGAGTGGCAGGATATATTTAAAGTGATGAAAGGGAAAAACTACAACCAAGATCACTCTATCCAGCAAGGCTCTGATTCAGATTTGATGGAGAAAAAAAAAAACTTTACAGATAAGCAAAAGCTAAGAGAATTCAGCACCACCAGACCAGCTTTGCAGCAAATGCTAAAAGAACTTTTCTAGGCAGGAAACACAAGAGAAGGAAAAAACCTACAATAACAAACCCAAAACAATTAAGAAAATGGTAATAGGAACATACATATCGATAATTACTTTAAATGTAAATGGATTAAATGCTCCAATCAAAACACAGACTGGGGACTTTCCTGGTGGTCCAGTGGTTAAAGAATCCACCTTACAATGCAGGGGACGCGGGTTTGATCCCCGGTCAGGGAACTAAGATCCCACATGCTGTGGGGAAACTAAGCCTGTGTTCCACAACTACTGAGCTTGCGTGCCACAACTACTGAGCTCACACACCTCAGCTAGAGCCTGCGTGCCACAACTAAAGAAGAGAAAACCTGCGTGCTACAACTGGAGAGAAGCCTGTGCACCACAACAAAGAGCCCACACACCACAACTAAAGATCCTGCATGCCTCAGCAAAGATCCCACATTCCGCAACCAAGACCTGATGCAGCCAAACATAAATTAAAAAAAAAAAAAAGACACAGACTGGCTGAATGGATACCAAAATAAGACCCATATGTATGTTGTCTACAAGAGACCCACTTTAGACCTAGGGACACATACAGACTGAAAGTGAGGGGATGGAAAAAGATACTCCATGCAAATGGAAATCAAAAGAAAGCTGGAGTAGCAATACTCACATCAGACAAAATAGACTTCAAAATAAAGACAGTCATAAGAGACAAGGAAGGACACTACATAATGATCAAGGGATCAATCCAAGAAGAAGATATAGCAGTTGTAAATATTTATGTACCCAATATAGGAGCACTTCAATACATAAGGCAAATGCTACCAACCATAAAAGGGGAAATCGACAGTAACACAATAATACTGGGGGACTTTAACACTCCACTTACACCAATGGATAGATCCTCCAGACAGAAAATTAATAAGGAAACACAAGCCTTCAGTGACACATTAGACCGGATAGACTTTTATGATATTCAAAGGACATTCCACCTGAAAGCAGCAGAATACACTTTCTTCTCAACTGCACATGGAGCATTCTCCAGGATAGATCACATCTAGGGTCAAAAATCAAGCCTCGGTAAAGGTAAGAAAATTGAAATCGTATCAAGCATCTTTTCCCACCACAACACTATGAGATTAGAAATCAATTACAGGAAAAAAAAACTGTAAAAAACAGAAACACATGGGGGCTAAACAATGCACTACTAAATAACCAAGAGATCAAAATATACCTAGAAACAAATAACAATGAAAATACAATGACCCAATGCAGCAAAAGCAGTTCTAAGAGGGATTTTTATAGCAATACAGTTCTACCTCAAGAAGCAAGAAAAATCTCAAACAACCTAACCCTACACCTAAAGCAACTGGAGAAAGAAGAAGAAACAAAACCCCAAGTTAGGTGAAGGAACGAAATCATAAAGATCAGAGCAGAAATAAATGAAATAGAAACAAAGAAAACAATAGCAAAGATCAATAAAACTAAAAGCTGGTTCTTTGAGAAGATAAAATTGATAAACCTTTAGCCAGACTCATCAAGACAAAGAGGGAAGGGACTCACATCAATAAAATTAGAAATGAAAAAGAAGTTACAGCTGACACCGCAGGAATACAAAGGATCATAAGAGACTGCTACAAGCAACTATATGCCAATAAAATGGACAACCTGGAAGAAATGGACAAATTCTTAGAAAGGTGTACAACCTTCCAAGACTGAACCAGGAAGAAATAGAAAACATGAACAGACCAATCACAGGTAATGAAATTGAAACTATGATTGAAAATCTTCCAACAAACCAAAGTCCAGGACAAGATGCCTTCACAGGTGAACTCTATCAAACATTTAGAGAAGAGCTAACACCTATTCTTCTCAAACTCTTCAAAAAATTGCAGAGAGAGGAATACTCCCAAATTCATTCTACAAGGCCACCATCATCCTGGTACCAAAACCAGACAAAGATATCACAAAAAAAGAAAATTACAAGCCAATATCCCTGATGAACATAGATGCAAAAATCCTCAACAAAACACTAGCAAACAAAATCCAACAACACATTAGAAGGATCATACACCATTCAAGTGGGATTTATCCCAGGGATGCAAGGATTCTTCAATATAAGCAAATCAGTCAATGTGATACACCATATTAACAAATTAAAAAAAACCATATGATCGTCTCAATAGATGCAGAAAAAGCTTTTGACAAAATTCAACACCCATTTATGTAAGAACTCTCCAGAAAGTGGGCATAGAGGCAACTTACCTCAACATAATAAAGTCCATATATGACAAACTCACAGCAAATATTATTCTCAATGATGACAAACTGAAAGCATTTCCTCTAAAATCAGGAGCAAGACAAGGGTGCCCAGTCTCGCCATTATTATTCAACATAGTTTTGGAAGTCCTAGCCATGGCAATCAGAGAAGAAAAAGAAAAGGAATCCAAATTGGCAAAGAAGAAGTAAAACGGTCACTGTTTGCAGATGACATGATACTATACATAGAAAATCCTAAAGTTGCCACCAGAAAACTACTAGGGCTAATCAATGAATTTAGTAAAGTCGCAGGGTACAAAATTAATGCACAGAAACCTCTTGCATTCCTATACACTAACAATGAAAGATCAGAAAGAGAAATAAGGAAACAATCCCATTTACCATTGCAAGAAGAAGAATAAAATACCTAGGAATAAACCTACCTAAGGAGGCAAAAGAACTGTATGCAGAAAGCTGTAAGATACTGATGAGAGAAATCAAAGATGGCACAAACAGATGGAGAGATATACCATGTTCTTGGATTGGAAGAATCAATATTGTGAAAACGTACTACCCAAAGCAATCTACAGATTCAATGCAATCCCTATCAAACTACCAATTTTTCACAGGACCAGGACAAAAAATTTTACAATTTGTATGGAAACACAAAAGACCTCAAATAGCAAAAGCAATCTTGAGAAAGAAAAATGGAACTGGAGGAATCACCCTACCTGACTTCAGACTATACTACAGGGCTACAGTAATCAAGGCAGTATGGTACTGGCACAAAAACAGAAATATAGATTAATGGAACAGGATAGAAAGCCCATAGATAAATCCACACACACTGTGGTCTCCTTATCTATGACAAAGGAGGCCAGAATATACAATGGAGCAAAGACAGCCTCTTCAATAAGTGGTGCTGGGAAAACTGGACAGCTACATGTAAAAGAATGAAATTAGAACACTCCCTAACACCATACACAAAAATAAACTCAAAATGGATTCAAGACCTAAATGTAAGGCCAGACACTATAAAACTCACAATGGGAGAAAATATTTGTAAATGAAGCAACTGACAAAAGATTAATCTCCAAAATATACAGACAGCTCATGCAGCTCAATATCAAAAAACAACCCAATCAAAAAATGGGTGGAAGACCTAAATAGACATTTATCCAAAGAAGACAGATGGATGCAGGTGGCCAATAGACAGATGCAGATGGGCAATAAACACATGAAAAGATGCTCAACATCACTAATTATTAGAAAAATGCAAATCGAAAGTACGATGAGATACCACCTCACACTGGTCAGAATGGCCATCATCACAAAGTCTACAAACAGTAAATGCTGGAGAGGGTGTGGAGAAAAGGGAACCCTTTTACACTGGTGGTGGGAATGTAAATTGATACAGCCGCTATGGAGAACAGTTTGGAAGTTCCTTAAAAAGTAAAAATAGAACTACCATGTGATCCAGCAATCCCACTACTGGGCATATTCCCAGAGAAAACCGTAATTGAAAAAGACAGATGCACCCCAATGTTCATTGCAACACCATTTACAATAGCCAGGGCATGGAAACAACCTAGATGTCTATTGACAGAGGAATGGATAAAGAAGTTGTGGTACATATATACAATGGAATATTACTCAGCCACAAAAAGGAACAAAATTGGGTCATTTGTAGAGACGTGGATGAACCTATAGACTGTCATACAGAGTGAAGTAAGTCGGAAAGAGAAAAACAAATATCATACATTAACGCATATATGTGGAATGTGGAAACATTGGTATAGACGATCTTATTTACAAAGCAGAAATAGAGACACAGACATAGAGGCCAAACGTATGGATATCAAGGGGGGAAGGGGTGTGTGTGGGATGAATTGGGAGATTGGGATTAACATAATACACTACTGATACTATGTATAAAGTGAATAACTAATGAGAACCTACTATATAGCACAGGGAACTCTACTCAGTGCTTGTGGTGACCTCAGTGGGAAGGAAATCCAAAAAAGAGGGGATATGTGTATTCATATAGCTGATCCACTTTGCTGTACAGCAGAAACGAACACAACATTGTAAAGCAACTATACTCCAATAAAAATATTATTAAAAAATCAGTATGCCAAGTGAAAGAAGCAAACATAAAAGCATGTATACTGTATGATTCTAATTATATAGAATTCTGGAAAGTCAAACTAATATATAGTGACAAAAAAACAGATCAGTGTTTGGTTGGGGCCAGGTATAAAGTGAGGGGTGGTTTGCTTGGGGCCAGGAATCTTTTGGGGAAAATGCAAATATCCTATTTGCGATGGTGGTTTCACTGGTAAATACACTTATCAAAAGTAAATGAAGTGTGTACCATAAATGAGTACAATTTATTTTATGTAAATTGTAACTCAGTATAGGTGATATTTAAAAACCCAAAAGCTTAGTTAGAAATGTATTAAAAATGCAGGAAGCCAGACACTGTCATGTGCTGCCAATGGGAAAGTGAACTGGTCAACCCTGGGGAGTTCAGCTTGGTCTTATCTGTCAAAATTATGAACACAGTGGCACCTTTGACTCAACTAGTCCACTTTCAGGAACTTATCCCACTTCCACACTTCTTAAATGATGTGTTTGCAAGTTTACTAATTGTAGCATTGTTTGTAATAGCAAGCAATAAGGAAATGGTTAAATAAACCTTGGTACATTGATGCAATGAAATACTTAAGCAGTTGTGACTTAAGTCTTTCGTTGTGACTTAAGAATGAGGGAGATGTTTGAGTACTTGCACAGAATATCCTCCAAGACATTTTAAGTGACTAAAGCAAGGGGCTGACAATGTGTATTATGCTGAGAAGAGAGTAAGAAAGTATATGTTCAGGTTTGCTTATATTTATTTGCATACAGTGTCTGGAAAGATACGTAAGAAATCAATAATAGTGATTACCTTATGGGGAGAACAGGAGGTGACGAGGGGGAGAAAGGGGACAAGGAGACTCTTCCCTATACACTGATAACATTTTATTTTTGAACTAATTTATTATAAATCAATAAATAGAAATTTAAAGCTATTTTAAGATAAAGTCCTGAGTAGATTTGTTGTAAAGAAAACTGGAAAAATAAGATTACACAAAGGATTTCTAAAATATTATAAGATGGTAGATATTCTTCCTGGGACAAGATTTTATTAAGTTTGAATCCAATCATGCTTTGTTTTGCTTCTATATTTCTAATAGTTAATTGTATTTCTTAGAATTAGACATTGTTATTAAGTAGTGATCACCAAGTGCTGTACATAAAAAGAAAGAGAGAAAGAGAGAAAGAAAAGAAAAAACAATGGTCACAATGTTTCCATAGTCCATACTCAGTAATACACACCAGTTTCCTTCATGGGACCCTGGCTTAGTCTACTGAGTAGGTCTCAGTGGGGCCTGGCATCTGTATTTTTCTGAAGTTCTACAGGTGATTCAGTAAATGCCGCTAGGAAGGGATCATTATCGCTGGTGCCTTGGGTATGGCTGAACCAGATGTGGTATGTGGTCTGTCAAAGTAGGACAGTTTCACGAAATGAATTCTATTTGAAACCATACCTAACTGTTTTTGAATGTGAAACCTCTCTGGCGGCCCTAGTTTAGATTCCCTTTAGCTATGCATAGAGTCAAGTAACTTTAATAGTGTATTTTTCTTGGATGTGTTCCCAATTCAGGTCCCTGGCCACCTCCATTTGGGAAGATAGAACACACTGTTTGGGATATTCAACCCCAAAGTATCTGAAATACCTCTAACAGTATGGCTTTTTTGAGCTAACGAAAATCATGGCATTATAGAGAAAAAGTTGTACGTGTCCTTGGAATGTTTAGAACTAAATAAAGACTTTAGATAATATGAAAAAGGATGAGGAAATATGGAAGCAGTTCTTATGGTCTTTAATTTCACATTTCTTTTTTCTTTCAGTTGGCTTTTGAAACAATGAGTGTTATATCTGTGGTCACTAACTGTGCTCTGATTGGAATGTCACCACAAGTGAATGCACTCTTTCCAGAGTCAAAAGCCGACCTCATTTTGATTGTAGTAGCAGTGGAGGTAAGTGAACATTTAGACCTGTTTTAAATAGTCTCCACGTCAGATGCCTGTGTTATTCTAAGGCAGTGATGTCCCTGGCTGTCAGTGATGGGCAGTTTAGCGACATGCATTTACTGGTAAGAAAGCAAAGTGGCTCAGGTAATAGGAACACATGAGGATCCAGGCTGTCCATTCCTGGTTATTGACTACTACAAAAAAGTCACCATGGTGCTAACAGGACAGTGATTTTTCCAGCCTTTGTGCTGGCCTGTCTAGCGTTGAGGAGATAAATCCTATTTGAAATAGAATTCTATAGATTTAATGGGTTTTTTTTTCAGTCTGTTTGAGGGTGCGGGAATCTGTCACTTCCACTTTCTAAAGCAGATAAATCCTAAGAAATGCTTTTTTTTTTTTTTTTTGCTGTACGTGGGCCTCTCACTGTTGTGGCCCCTCCCATCGCGGAGCACAGGCTCCGGACGCGCAGGCTCAGCGGCCATGGCTCACGGACCCAGCCGCTCCGTGGCATGTGGGATCTTCCCGGACCAGGGTATGAACCCGTGTCTCCTGCATCGGCAGGCGGACTCTCAACCACTGCGCCACCAGGGAAGCCCAGAAATGCTTTTTGATCATGACTTAAGTCTCATTTGCAATAGGTATGGGATTCATTGCAAAACACTCTAAAACTCCAAAATGTAACGTGTAGGAAGACTCATAATTTCACATACCAAGTACAAGTAGGCTGTCTGTGTACTTTTTAGATATTTGTCTTGTTTATCATGTTTCTGAATACAGATTACCATAACATCTTGAAAATTAAGCACTAACCAGTTTGCAAATGGAAGAATTTGCAGGAATTTTTTTGTTGCTAGTGATTATAGTTGTCAGGAATATTGTGATCTTTCATTTTTAGATACTAAAAAAATAGAGCAGTAGTGGAGATTTATCAAAGTAGAATTTAGTAGGATCATAGAGCAGTGATTCTGGACATAGGGCTGACCATAAGAAATGGAATTGTGAACTTGTACATTTCTAATGGTAGCTAAAGAAATATATTCTGCTTTGCTCTGTTTGCTCTTTTAGTGTATTTGATAGGAATCTGTGTTCATGATAGAAGCTGTATGTAGAGTATGCATTTTGGAGAATGATTTTAGACAGCAGCAACTAGGAAGGGAAAGAATGGCTTTGCAGATAAAAGTAGGTCTGTTTTGAATTTTGTGAGTTGAACAGGATTTTGGAGAGCTATTTGCAAGGCAGTTTATTACCTGTGGCGTAAGAGAACAAAACAGAGGTACCTTAGACGGGATGGCCAGCTGGCCAGGCTCACAGTGCATCTTCTTGATTTAAGATATGGCCCTTAACTTTGCAGACCTTGGAAGTTGTCTTTGCCAGCACATCCAGAGCTAATAAGGCTTTGTGGCTGACTTACACTTAAAAATCGTGAGACTCACAGGGGACTGACCAGAATACCAGGTCGTTAATCTACCATAAGGAGACTTTTCCAGTGCTTATAACCGTCGGTCTTAAAGTAGAAGTGGAGGGTTTCCTTGGTGGCACAGTGGTTAAGAATCCGCCTGCCAGTGCAGGGGACACTGGTTCGAGCCCTGGTCCGGGAAGATCCCACAAGCTGCGGAGCAGCTAAGCCCGTGCGCCACAACTACTGAGCCTGTGCTTTAGAGCCCACACGCCACAGCTACTGAAGCCCATGTGCCTAGAGCCTGTGCTCTGCAACAAGAGAAGCCACCACAATGAGAAGCCCACGCACTACAACGAAGAGTAGCCCCCACTCACCGCAACTGGTGAAAGCCTGGGCTCAGGAATGAAGATGCAATGCAGCCAAAGTTAAAAAAAATAAATTAATTAATTAAAAATAAATAAATAAAAAAGTAGAAGTGGAATTGGTTATTAGAAGATTTCTTGGTAAATTTAGAAGCAGAGCAGGAGGAGTGTAATAGTCTCGAGAGACGCAGGAAACCTGAAAACCATCCCTTCCTTCAAACAGAGCAGAGCTCTTTCATGAGCCAGATCTTGGTGTCCATCGCCAACTTCTGAACAATGCTGGATGATTTCAGTACTGCCCACTTCTTGATTTTGCCTTCACTTTCTCTAGACTTTTGGCTGGCCCAGTCTTCCTATATATTCCCATTAATTAGACCACTGTCTTCTTTTGTATTGGTGATCTCTTAATCAGATAGCCACATCCTGCTTCTTCTTAATTAATGTGGGAGATTTCCTGGCCCATAAGACTGTCCTGTACATGGCTAACCTCAAGTGTTGCAGACTGATTTTGCTAGTCTAATACTCATGTATTCACTTAATCTGCAAGTTTTAACGTGTACTTTGTTGTTGCCCTGAGGTTCTAACCCTTATGCCTCCTCTTACATTTTTAGTCTCTTCATATAGTATTAAAGTAACTGTTTTACTGTCATTATGTAAACTGGTTCCTTAGAGTACAACAGAAATAAGCCTCTATTTAAAAATCTTGTGAGGAGAAACCTTAGGGTTTGTTTTTTTTAAATTTTATTTATTTTTTTGGCTGCCTTGGGTCTTCATTGCTGCGCTCAGGCTTTCTCTAGTTGCAACGAGCACGGTCTACTCTTCGTTGTGGTGCGCAGGCTTCTCATTGTGGTGGCTTCTCTTGTTGTGGAGCACGGGCTCTAGGCATGCGGGTTTCCGTAGTTGTGGCACATGGGCTCATTAGTTGTGGCACGTGGGTTTCAGTAGTTGTGGCACGTGGGCTCAGTAGTTGTGGCATGTGGGCTCAGTAGTTGTGGCTCACGGGCTCTAGAGCTCAGGCTTAGTAGTTGTGGCGCACGGACTTAGTTGCTCCACGGCATGTGGGATCTTCCCGGACTAGGGCTCAAACCCCTGTCCCCTGCATTGGCAGGCAGATTCTTAACCACTGTGCCACCAGGGAAGTCCCAGGATTTTTTTTAATTAAAAAGAAAATTTTAGATTTTTTTTTTAAAGCTTGATTGAGTATGCAATGTAAAATTGAATAAAAGACAAAACGGGGGCTTCCTTGGTGGCGCAGTGGTTGAGAGTCTGCCTGCCGATGCAGGGGACACGGGTTCGTGCCCCGGTCCGGGAAGATCCCACGTGCCGCGGAGCGGCTGGGCCCGTGAGCCATGGCCGCTGAGCCTGTGCGTCCGGAGCCTGTGCTCCGCAACGGGAGAGGCCACAGCGGTGAGAGGCCCGCATATCGCAAAAAAAAAAAAAAAAAAAAAAAAGACAAAACGATCATTATTTTATGTTGGTAACTCAGTGTCATATTACAACTTTTGTGTATTTACTGCCATCTAGTGTTTCCTTTAAAAATTCATGAGACTTGGACACTACTTTTATTTGTATAATAGTTGCAGAAATTTATTACAGACTGACCAAGAGAATGGCCTACCAGTACGTGAAACCATATGATAGAATCATATGAAATGCCATTTTCTGGGTTAAAAATAGTCAAATATTGGGAATTTCATAAAGTTCAGCCCACAGCATTAAGTCAGTATCTAAATAATTTCTCTTAAATAATCATCATCATCTTCACTTCTGAGACAAATTTAGCTCACTTCTTTGATGTAATTTCAAGGAAAGGATCACTATGTTAAATGCAGAATTACACAAATATCTCCATTTCCTAAAAGATAGAAATGTCCTAAAATCCTCTATATATCAAATGTTTGATAATCTTTCATTTTAGCATTAAATGCATTCACAGTTTTCTTTTAATTTTACACTTGGCAAGATGCAGCAAACATATTGAATGCTAACAATTCACCTACTAAATGCTGTTCTTTTTCTAGGGTGAAAATGAATTAACTCCCCTAGAAGTTGCACTGCATTTCTGATGGTTAGGTTCTGGTGACCAGCAAGCCAGTCTGTACCATGCATGTTTAATTGGTAGTTTTTAAAATACTACTGAATTGCAGTTTCTTTATTTTACAAAAGAACGTAAGTTAGGTAATTTTTTGTCTGGTGCTGCTCAGAAACAGAGTTGATTCTCATCTCTTTGTAATGACTAAAGGTGTCTTCTGAGAGTGGACTGAACCCTTAGGGTTCTTTTGTGCTCCGACTCACAGGCTTTATTTTCCTATTTTAAAAAAAATTAGTTTCATACTTAAAGAAAAGTTGCAAGCATAATGCAGATAATCCCTGTATATCCCTTTATTCGGAGTCACTAATTTTGAACATTCTGCCGTATATGTGCTTACTCTCTGTCTCTTGATTGATTTACATCTGTATTTGTATCTACATATAGATATTTCAAACTATGGAGATTCTATTTCTGTACTACCTCTTAATGCACTGTGGCCCTGGGCCAGTCACCTTGTCTTGAAAGCTCATCTCCTTGACTGCATATTGAGCCCAGTGCAGCATCCTTTCCAGGGATGCTCTGAGGAGTATAGTAGAAATGACACATGTGTAACCCTAATCACAAGTGTCTGGAATGGAGCAGGTGCTGAACAAATTGCAGGTCTTGTTATCACTCTTACAAGGCAAGATACTGTACATGTAAAATGCCAAACACAGAGCTGGGCGCTTGGTCAAGGTACAGTGGATGTGAGCTGCAGTTCTAACCATCTCTGCAATGGCAGAATGAAGCTTTTGTTATCTTTATTATCATTCTGTCATCATTTGTTAAGCAGGCAGTATAGCAGCATGGAAGTAGCTTGGGGAGTCAGAGTCAGGAGGTAGATGAATTAGAATTTCAGCTCTTCCCCGTAATCTCTGCACACCTTGGTTTCCTTAGATGTAAAATGAGAGCATTGGCATTGTACACAAGAAGTGATGGCACCAGGTGTGACACAGAGGAAGAGGTGAAAAAATGATAACTTCACAGTACCACCATTGTTAATGAGTTAATCCTTTAGCAGTTGGCTCATATGTCTCCACTGATGCATTTCCATGGGCTTGGTTCTTCATAATAACACTGAATTGGTTTTGTTTGTGCTGAAGTTTCTTACTTAAGTATTAATTGCCTTCTCTTATGTGCCTGTTTCCATCCTGTGATATGATTCCATTTTTCTTCTCTCTTCCTAGTCTTGTTCCCACATCTGAGTTCAGCCCTCCCTCCCACCCATCCATCACGCATCAGGTCTTGCTGATTCTGACTTCTGAATATCTGTTTAGTTTCTCTTCCCTGTTACCATTGGCATGGTTTGAGTTTAGGCTCTCACCATTTCTCATCTAGACTTATTTTTTAACAGCTTTTGGAGATATAAGTCACATAACCATACAGTTCACTCATTTCAGATATACATTCCATGCCTCTTACCTAGACTTTTACAGCAGATCCTCACCAGCCATCTGGTTTTCATGCTTTCTCTCCCCTGCCTCATGCTCTCTACTTCTGGAGTGGTTATTCTAAAATGAAATTCTGATCATATTTCTCCTCTGCTTACAGAAGAAATGCCCGAGTTAAATATCAGGTTCTTTATAACCTCCTTTTCCCCTTCACCTCCCCTGCTGCCCCATCTCACCCTTGGACATGCCGGAGCCCTTCCTACAAGTTGCTATTAGCATTTACTAAAACTGTACGGCAATCATGTATCTCTTCCACCAGACTGAGCTTCCTGAAAGCAGGGGCAAGGACAGGCGCATAATAAATACTCAATAACTGAGAAGTGGCCATTGAATTACTTTAACTCTTTGTTTTCAAGTGACTAAGCAATCGCTTGTTAAATGTTTGTTAATGAATTAGTCACATATAGTTGTTTTTTCTTCTTCAGTGAACATACAGTTAGTGTTAGCTATTTGAGAATTAACTTCAACTTTTTAATTAAAGATTCTGCTGCACCTTTGGGAAGTACACTAACAAAACCCCTATGGCAAAATATTAAAATTATGTTATTTATAAGAAAAGGTGAACTGAATTAGGCAGTATGGTACAATGATTAAGAACATGGGCATTGGATTCAAATCCTGATTCCAGTTTGACAGGCTATGTGTCTTTGAATGAATTTGAACGATTCAGTACAATTGTTATGCAGATACTGAATAAATGCACGTGGTATGCTTACCACAGTGCTTGGCAAGATTAAGTATTCAGTATTTGTTAGTAATTGTTGTCTCAGAAAAAAAAAATCTGTTATCATAAAAGTCTCTTCACCTGGTTGAAAGGTCTGATTAAATTCTGAGATTTCAATTTAAAAACTTGCCTAAGAAGGAACCCACAACCAACTCTTCACCTTCTCCACTTCCCAGTGTCAGACCATGGGTTGGGTTCCTAAGAAGGTAAATAAGGTTTTTGACCTTTGGATTAGGGTACTTGGGATGGAATTATTGAACTAGGTTTTTTCCTTCTTCCTTTTGCTTCATCAATTCCTGTGATAATCTTGGTAATTTTCTCATCTTTCTATGGGCTGCCCCCCTCTTCAGTTTGATGAAACATTGCTCTGTGTTCTCTTAATGGTGTGGGAATAATTAAAGACAGTCAAGGTAAATTCTTTCATTGGATATATTCATTGTGTGCTTACAATATGCCGGGCATTACCAAGATACAGCCCTGGCTTTAGAAGTGCTCACAGAGAGAATTCTCTGAGAGAGAAATCACAGTGCAGTAGAAGGCCTCTTTCCTAACCTTTCCCAGCTCTCTCCATCCCCTCCTGACAGAGTTCTGACTGGCATAGACTCTCCCAGCTTGCTGGGTGGGAGCCATGGGGAAGATGTCCACTCACTGAGTTAAGCGCTTACCAAGAGGCACTTTGTTCCCAAATCTGTTTATGTGTGGTATTCTCGTTACTGTGATTGGCATAATTTAATTAAATGGAATGAAAACTGATGAAATGTGTGTGCTAAAATAGAGAAAGCCGTCATTTCCGTGAAAACCTTTGGAAAGACTCCATAAAGGCAAATTACTATCAGATGGATAAAGATGAGTCAATTATAAAAGATTAGGGAAAATCATAAAAATATGGGCAGCTTCCAGATTCTGTTTTCATATTGCTTCACAAGTGTCTTTAAATTTTCACTCTTCGTTAAAGAAAACAAGCCTGGGAATCTTTGACATTGTATCATGGCTGTTATTTATGCCTAGAAGACAGTGAGAAGCTCCATCACTGGATCCTACTCAAAGGAAAGGCCTTGGCTCCACATTAAAAGATTTGCAAATAAATGTATACATTTAAATGTTTGTTAAAATAAAATATTAAAGATAGGTATTTTTTTAAATGGGTCCTCATTTTAACTAACTTTTTTGGTTAACTGAGGAATTACTGACCCAGGTGAGCTGCCTAAAGGAGCTTCTGTCCTTGGGGAATAGGGGATTAGGGGCCTGGGTTTTTTTTTTTTTTTTTTTTTTGCAGTACACGGGCCTCTCACTGTTGTGGCCTCTCCCGTTGTGGAGCACAGGCTCCAGACACGCAGGCTCAGTCGCCATGGCTCACGGGCCCAGCCACTCTGCGGCATGTGGGATCTTCCCGGACTGGGGCACGAACCCATGTCCCCTGCATTGGCAGGCGGACTCTCAACCACTGCGCCACCAGGGAAGCCCAGGGGCCTGGCTTTTACGTTTGTCAATTAATGGGAAATATTGTTTTGTTGAAGGACCCAGTGCCCTCCAAAGTGATGATTAGTATATAATCTGTTTACATGTGACTTTGTTGATATCCAATTTTTACAAATTACTCTACATTCTTTTTTTTTTTTTTCTTACTCTGCATTCTTTTAAGGTGATAACAGTGGTTATAACCTGTTTCTTATCCTGGAAGGTTTAGGAAAAGGCAGGTCTCTGAAAGAGATCAGTTTATACTCGGAATGAAGTTGTTTTCAGATAAGAATTTTAGAAGGATTAAGAATTAGAAAGCTTGACAGTTTCTCTACACTCTTAAGTCATAATTTCTACCTTATTTAAAGTAAAATTGCAGAACATCCTGTATAACCGTATTCAAATGTAAATACACCAAATATCCACAAAGAAAATGACTTGGGTTATTCGTCTTTGAGGACTGTCACTCAGGTCTCCTCTCAGTTGGCGCTTTCAAAGCCTCCTGTCAAGTACCTGCTCCCTCTGATATCTCCTATTACATCCTAGCCTGTGCCCCGCCTTCAGCCACAGACCTGCTAAGTGCACTGGCTTCCTCTCCGATTTACCTGCTGACTGCCTCTTTGCATGACATTGAACTTCCCTTTCTGATACATAAACCAGTTCACAGTCAAACTTGCCTCCTTTCTCTGCTTTTCTCTTTTATTCCTTTGGAGAATGGGAGATAAGAAAGCATTTTGGTTTCATTTTTTTTTCCTAAGATGGAAAGCAAGTTGTGCTTCAGAAAATTGAAAGTAGACTTTAAGAACATAAGAAATCTCCACTCTTTATAGTATTGGATGGGATGTTGAGAAGTACCAATCTAAGGGGAGTACATTTGGGGAGGCCTTGTATGGCAGGGGACCTCTTTTGAAGGAAGAGTGGGACATTGGGGCAGCTCCAGAGGGAGGAGTGACTTGGGAATGGTGTGGTCACAGGCCATGTGGGTTTGCTTAGGGAGAGTAAAGAGCATGAATTGGGGGATAAGGGGTAATGGGTGGGGAAATGGGTGGAGGGCTCAGAGCTCATGAGGAAAACTTTACATTGCATGTACATTTCATTGTAAAGTGGCACGTTTTAACATGCTCAGAGGCAGAACTGCAATATTTATTTCCCCTCATTAATGTCAACTCTACTTGGCTATTCCCAATGATACATGAAAATGAATAGCTTGAAGATTGAATCTACCATATCTCCCCTCCTTTCCTTACTAGGGAGTAGCTGCTGCATGTGGGTGTGAGAGGTTGAAGTGGGCTCATGCCTGAGGAGCCTGGCCCTGCGGGTGTAGACAGCATTGGCTGTCCTCTGCCCTGGGCCACACCTGCGCCCTCCTGTGTCTCAGTGGTCCCAGGAGCCGCCAGGTGTCTCTGCTCTTTCCACAAGGGTCCGAAAGCTGGAGTCTGCCACGACCTCTTTTCCATTGTCCTCCAATCCACCTTGTTTTTTTGGTTCCTGCAGTCCTGTTGGTTAGGTCCCAGTTCTTTATGCCTGCCAATCCTTATAGTTTATTTATTCTGCCAGAAATACAAAACTGTCAGAATAGTTGTTCTTAAGGACGTGTTCTTTCAGCTTTCCGTCTGTGCTTTCATATAACTTGTTTTATTTCCGTTTAACATGCTGTTTCTGGGTTGCTGGTCTACACTGGAGAGACAAAGAAGAAAAATTACACTCTTGCCCTCTAAGGAGGCCTCAACTCACAGGCCATTTTTGATGCCTATCTTCTTGCTCTTCCCCTCAATTAAAACAGTGCCTTTAAATCCATGTTTCTCAGCATCTGGACCCTACTTAATCACCCCTCTCCTTTAGGAAAGTTCTCCCACATTAGCAGCATCCAAATCCAAAATGTTGTGTTCATCCTCTAGGTCGAATCTCACTTCAAGAAACCCTTCACTGTTTTTTTACACTGGAATTCTGTATCAAAGATTGAACCAGGTTTGAATATCATTTTTTAGTGCCATAGATATCGATGTATTAATTGGATTTGGTGAAATGGTATCAATTTGACCAGTTAATGATTTTTCTAGTTATTTTTATATGTCATAATTACTCTTTTATTTTGTCGTTATTTCTGTTTTCCTTCTCCCCCCCACCACTTTAGTCTGTAGCCTAAAAGGTTCAGAGGGGCTTTAGTGTCTTTTGTAGTCCCCCAAGGGGCTGTGTTCTAAAGACCGATTAAATTAGAAATCGCATGAGAGTGTTTTTGCAGACTCCAAGGTGCTTATAAATGTAAGACGTTAATATTACCACTGTAATTTCCTCCTAGGTAATAAAATGTGTTCCCAATCCCATTATGTTATAAATGTTACTAAAAATGGACTATTTTCAAAGATGTTAAGAATCATGAAAGGGAGAGAAAGATTTTAAATGTTGATTACTTTGTAAGAAAACGTCTTTTTATCTTACATATTTTAGTTAAAAACCCTTCTCTTCCAATTGGAAGAATGTAAATGCCACGTTTTACACACACACACACACACACACATATTCATACATACATATATATGTGCACACACATATATGTGTGTGTGTGTATTTTTTTAATAAGATATGCCCGTTCTGAGCCTGAAGATCAAGTTTCTCCTCTGGCAGCTTGAGCACAAGGTGGAGGATGAGCTGCAGAAAACATAAAGATATGATTATCCCCATGCTTCTGTCAGTGGGCCCCAGCTGGGACCATTTCTGCATGTGCACTAACATTGTAGTGCTTCCATTATCCTTTCTAGTTCAGCACTTCACGGGAAAACTAATTGGCACCATCTGTTCTAATAATTAAATCTGTGATGTGGTCACTGGTGCACAAGGAATTCAGGTTGAGGGAGTGTTTCACAGCAGAAAGGTGGTGGGATTGGAGCAGAAAAAATATATAATTTCTTAATAGTCTTTCATGATGAGTTGTAGAAAAGGAACCACAAGGAAAAAGAGCAGCTGTCTTTTGGGTCAGTGATATCCTTCCACTGAGGTTTTAGGAAGGACCGAGGAGCAGGACTATGGAGAGAGCTCATTGCACTGTCTTCTCTTTGCTCTTACATCTGTCCTGTAGATTTTTGCCATCTGCATCCAGTCTAAATTCGAGCACTGCAATTTACTGAGGGTGGTTGTCAGGGAGTTAAGAGTAAGGTGAGTATTTGACTACGAAGGTACAGCACAGGGGCATTTTTTGGAGTGACGGAATTGTTCTTTATCCTGATTACGGTGATAGTTTCACAGCTAAGTGCATTTGGTAAAACTTAAAGAGCTGTACACCAAAAGGAGTGATTTTTACTCCATGTAAATGAAAAAGTAAAATTTTACAAGTATAAAAATTTATTGAAAAACATGCTTTGGAAAATCTTTTGTCTCTGCCTCAGAATATGTTCACGATGAAAGAAGTATTTTTTCCCCAAAAGTAATAAAGAAACAACCTAATACCAATTAATCTAAAATTTGATTTTACATAGCAAGTGGCTGTTTTCAAACTCCAAATAAGATGTCATAATTGAATTTTTAGAGATAGTGCTAAAAGGATTAAGAGAAGTAGGCTTCTTTGGCTTTTCTTTTTTGAGCCCTCATAAGTTTGTTTCAACATAAAAGGAGCTGCTCATCTTGAGTATTTTTTTTGCTGATGAGAGGAAATTAATGAGGTGAGCCACAGTTCTCAGACATTGGAGAATTCACTGGTCATGCTAAGAACAAAAAGGATCAGCTGTTTTTATATTTTATTGTATTCAGACTCTGTTTTCTGAATGTGGGTCATGCAAAAAAATGCAAACAATTGTGTGGAAAGTAATATGCACTGCTCTTAAGCCTTTTAAAGGCACAAGGTATTCTTCCTGTGCTTCTAGAATCAGCAGGATTCTAGAACAAATAGGAAGCAGCACAGTAGGAACAAATAAATGAGGGATGAAGATTGATGTCAGTTAGTGGAATCATTAAAAACCATAAAGTTCGTACTTGGTAATTTTTTTTCTCTGCCATCTATTTTCTTTTCTTTTCTATTCAATACTTAGTATCAATAATGTATATATGTCAATCCCACCTCCCAGTTCATCCCACACCCCCTTTCCCCCTCTGTTTCCATACGTTTGTTCTCCACATCTGTGACTATTTCTGCTTTGTAAGTAAGATCGTCTACAACAATTTTTTCAGATTCCACATATATGTATTAATATATGATATTTATTTTTCTGACTTACTTCACTCTGTATGACAGTCTCTAGGTCCGTCCACGTCTCTACAAATGACCCAATTTCATTCCTTTTTATGGTTGAGTAATATTCCATTGTATATATGTACCACATCTTCTTTATCCATTCCTCTGTTGATGGACATTTAGGTTGTTTCCGTGTCCTGGCTATTGTAAACAGTGCTGCAGTGAACATTGGGGTGCATGTGTCTTTTTCAATTATGGTTTTCTCAGGGTATATGCCCAGTAGTGGGATTGCTGGGTCACATGGAAGTTCTATTTTTAGTTTTTAAGGAACCGCCATACTATTCATAGTGGCTGTATCAATTTACATTGCCACCAACAGTACAAGAGGGTTCCCTTTTTTCCATACCCTCTCCAGCATTTGTTGTTTGTAGATTTTGTGATGCTGGCCATTCTGACCAGTGTGAGGTGATACCTCATTGTAGTTTTGACGTGCATTTCTCTAATAATTAGTGATGTTGAGCATCTTTTCATGTGTTTGTTGGCCATCTGCATGTCTTCTTTAGAGAAATGTCTATTTAGGTCTTCTACCCATTTTTTGATTGGGTTGTTTGTTTTTTTTGATATTAATCTGCATGAGCTGTATATTTTGCAGATTAATCTTTTGTCAGTTGCTTTGTTTGCAAATATTTTCTCACATTCTCAGTTTTATAGTGTCTGGCCTTACATTTAGGCCTTGAATCCATTTTGAGTTTTTTTTTGTGTATGGTGTTAGGGAGTGTTCTAATTTCATTCTTTTACATGTAGCTGTCCAGTTTTCCCGGCACCATTTATTGAATAGGCTGTCTTTGCTCCATTGTATATTCTGGCCTCCTTTGTCATAGATAATGTGACCATAGTGTGCGTGGGTTTATCTATGGGCTTTCTATACTGTTCCATTGATCTATATTCCTGTTTTTGTGCCAGTACCATACTGTCTTGATTACTGTAGCCCTGTAGTATAGTCTGAAGTCAGGGAGCCTGGTTCCTCCAGCTCTGGGGTTTTTTTTTTCTCAAGATTGCTTTTACTATTTGAGGTCTTTTGTGTTTCCATACAAATTGTAAAATTTTTTGTTCTAGTTCTGTGAATAATGCCATTGGTAATTTGATAGGGATTGCATTGAATCTGTAGATTGCTTTGGGTAGTGTAGTCATTTTCACAATATTGATTCTTCCAATCCAAGAACACGGTATATCTCTCCATCTGTTTGTGTCCTCTTTGATTTCTTTCATCAGTATCTTATAACTTTCTGTGTACAGGTCTTTTGCCTCCTTAGGTAGGTTTATTCCTAGGTATTTTATTCTTTTTCTTGCAATGGTAAATGGGATTGTTTCCTTATTTCTCTTTCTGATATTCAATTGTTAGTGTATAAGAATGCAAGAGATTTCTGTGTATTAATGTTGTACCCTGTGACTCTACTAAATTCATTGATTAGCCCTAGTAGTTTTCTGGTGGCATCTTTAGGACTTTCTATGTATAGTATCATGTCATCCGCAAACAGTGACAGTTTTACCTCTTCTTTGCCATTTTGGACTCCTTTTATTTCTTTTTCTTCTCTGATTGCCAGAGCTAGGACTTCCAAAACTATGTTGAATAATAGTGGTGAGAGTAGGCAGCCTTGTCTTGTTTCTGATTTTAGAGGAAATGCTTTCACTTTTTCACCATTGTGAATAATGTTTCCTATGGGTTTGTCATATATGGCCTTTCTTATGTTGAGGTAGGTTGCCTCTGTGCCCACTGTCTGGAGAGTTTTTATCATAAATCGGTGTTGGATTTTGTCAAAAGCTTTTTTTTTTTTTTTTGCGTTATGCAGGGCTCTCACTGTTGTGGCCTCTCCCGTTGCGGAGCGCAGGCTCCGGATGCGCAGGCTCAGCAGCCATGGCTCACGGGCCCAGCTGCTCCGCGGCATGTGGGATCTTCCCGGACCGGGGCATGAACCCGTGTCCCCTGCACCGGCAGGCGGACTCTCAACCACTGCGCCACCAGGGAAGCCCCCTGTCAAAAGCTTTTTCTGCATCTATTGAGAGGATCATATGGTTTTTATTCTTCAATTTGTTAATATGGTGTATCACTTGATTGATTTACATATATTGAAGAATCCTTGCATCCCTGGGATAAATCCCACTTGATCATGTTGTATGATCCTTTTAATGTGTTGTTGGATTCGGTTTACTGGTATTTTGTTGAGGATTTTTGCGTCTGTGTTCATCAGTGATATTGGCTTGTTATTTTCTTTTTTTGTGATATCTTTGTCTGGTTTT
Source organism: Mesoplodon bidens (assembly GCF_964165515.1). Lineage (NCBI taxonomy): Eukaryota > Metazoa > Chordata > Mammalia > Artiodactyla > Ziphiidae > Mesoplodon > Mesoplodon bidens. The sequence continues at coordinate 46,965,063 of NC_138172.1, read as the reverse complement.
GCTCTCAGGGTGATGGTGGCCTCATAGAGTGATTTTCGGAGTGTTCCTCCCTCTGCTGTATTTTGGAAGAGTTTGAGAAGGATAGGTGTTAGCTCTTCTCTAACTGTTTGATAGAGTATGCCTGTGAAGCTATCTGGTCCTGGAGTTCTGTTTGTTGGAAGATTTTTAATCTTCCAGTTTCAATTTCATTACTTGTGATTGGTGTGCTCATATTTTCTATTTCTTCCTGGTTCAGTCATGGAAGGTTTACACCTTTCTAAGAATTTGTCCATTTCTTCCAGGCTGTCCATTTGATTGGCATATAGTTGCTTGTAGTAGTCTCTTATGATCCTTTGTATTCCTGCGGTATGAGTTGTAATTTCTCCCTTTTCATTTCTAATTTTATTGATTTGAGTCCTCTCCCTTTTTCTCTTGTTTGTTTTTTTTTTAAACCCCACATTTGTTTATTTATTTATTTTTTTGGCTGTGTTGGATCTTCGTTTCTGTGCGAGGGCTTTCCCTAGTTGTGGCAAGCGGGGGCCACTCTTCATCGTGGTGTGCAGGCCTCTCACAATCACGGCCTCTCTTGTTGCGGAGCACAGGATCCAGACGTGCAGGCTCAGTAGTTGTGGCTCACAGGCCTAGTTGTTCCACGGCATGTGGGATCTTCCCAGACCAGGGCTCGAACCCGTGTCGCCTGCATTAGCAGGAAGATTCTCAACCTCTGCGCCACCAGGGAAGCCCCTGTGTTTGTGGAGAGAGATGAACTCCATGTCCTCCTACTCCTCCACCCTGTTGGTTCCATATTTGGTAATTTTAAAATAAGTAATTTCAAATTAAAAACATTTTAAACAACTTGGAATATTAAACTTACTCCTGAGTTTAACTTCTGTGAGTACTGTTTAAATAGTCTATAAAATATCCTAAGCCAAGAAGCTATTTAAAGGGTTAACCTGAAGAATAGTTTTTAAAATATAAAAGACTGGGGACTTCCCTGGTGGTCTAGTGGTAAAGAATCCACCTTCCAATGCAGGGGACATGGGTTCAGTCCCTGCTTGGGGAACTAAGATCCCACATGCCGTGTGGCAACAAAGCCCATGTGCCACTACTACTGAGCTCGTGCACCTCAACTAGAGAGCCCATGTGCTGCAACCTCTGGAGCATACACGCTCTTGAGCGCGTGCCACAACTACAGAAGAGAAAACCCGCATGCCTCAACAAAGACCTGATGCAGCCAAATAAATAAATAAATGAATATTAAAAGAAAAAAGACTAAATAGTATGATTGTGATCCAATTGAAAGCTGATTTAGGGACTTCCCTGGTGGTGCAGTGGCTAAGAATCCACCTGCCAGTGCAGGGGACACGGGTTCAATTCCTGGTCTGGGAAGATCCCACATGCTGCTGAGCCTGTGCTCTAGAGCCCACGAGCCACAACTACAGAAGCCCACGTGTCTAGAGCCCATGCTTCTCAACAAGAGAAGCCACCTCAATGAGAAGCTTGCGCACCGAAACGAAGAGTAGCCCCCGCTCACCACAACTAGAGAAAGCCCGTGCGCAGCAATGAAGACCCAATGCAGCCCAAAATAAATTAAATAAATAAATAAATTTATTTTTAAAAAGCAAGCTGATTTATCAGTTGGGTATCAAATATTTTCTGAGTACTTATCTTGTAGCATAATATGCATTAAAATAAGGGTCAGTGACTTTTTACAACTAGGGTGCCAAGCCCTACTTATTTATTCTTTGGGGAGAAAGAAAGTTTATAATCTGAAGTCTTTGGGAAGGGGTCTATCTCAAGCCCTTATCAACTGATATCATAGCTATTAATTCACACATTAGCTGAGATTAATGGTATTTGGATTTTCTGGATTTTCCTCCCTGTTCTTTTGGTCCACATGTCACTAAAACTTACTGTCATTTGTACTCATCATAATTTACAGTGATACTCCAAGTGGTCCACACACTGGGCTGGTCTGGGAGCTATTGGTTAGTAGTAGTTTGCAGAAAGATAAGGAGCTCATACCAAAATGTAAATCAACAGGCTGCTTCCTTCCTTGAAAATGTCTAGGTATGGAAAAAACTGTCAGTTGAGCTATAAGTTGCTTATTGACAGTTGATTTGCTTTCTGGCACAAGTCCTTCTTTCCTTGTGGACTGGAAACAGTGTGCTGACCTGCTCTGGTTTGTAGCATGGCAGATGAATACTTCTTTCTCTCCTTTCTAAGAGTGTCATTGGGTTTGGTTAACATTCATGCTTCTGAGCAGGAACAGTGCCTGTTTTGTTGTTCCCATCTTGACTCTGAAGCTGTGGTGTTCCATTGTCCTACTCTGTGGCTGTCCATTTCCAGGTGGACCATGGGACAGTGCGTAGGGGTGGAGGACTGTCCTGCAGAGAGGTCACCTCCATCGTTTGGCTCTGCATGTTGGAATTGTCCGGAGAGTTGTCTGGGTCCAGGAAATGTACTCTTTAGAGACTGTGCTGCTTATGACCTCAGCTGTTACCTCAGCTGCATTGTTCTCTTGCGCGCACGCACACACACACACACACACACACACACACACACACACACACGAGTGAACAGAGTTTTGAAAACAGCAGCAGATATTCAGTTGGGCATTGCAACCATTGAGAGAAAGAACCAGCTCCAAGCATTTCTTCTAGGCGCTTTTTGTTTTATTTGTATAACTTTTAATCAAGATTTTGGAGAAACTGTTCTCTCCCATATACATCTTTTGTTTGGACGGTGGTACTTGGCCTCATCTTCCATGTGGCTTGATATATAACAGTATCTTTTGATATGGTTTCACTTCTGTTGTTAGCTGGCAGCATGGAAACTACAACGCTGTTTTCTTACAGAAGTAATGATCTTTATTTACATTTTTTGGTGTTTATTCTTTGAATAGTAATGCATTTATATGATTCAGAACTTGAAAGGTCAAAAACAGTGAAAAAAATCCCTCTACCTTTTGCTCCCAGTCAAACAAATTCTCTTTCATGGAGGCAGCCAATGTGGTAAGTTTCTTATATATGCTTCCAGGAATGTTTAATGTGCTGATAAACAAATACATATGTAAGAATAAGGATTCATGAGCAGAAGTTAGTGAATTTGTTTTACACCTGGCTGTTTAGTACAAATAAGAGTGCTATTGGTAATTTAAAAAATACTTATGTAAAGGAATGCATATGTAAGAGGACATCCGACATTACTGAACTTTAGAATTTATGACTTGAATGTGTTTTACAAAGCAGTTTTGACCTTTTCAGGATAGTAGAAGTCCTTGCATCATGAGGAAATGACAGGTTGAAGGATAATGACTGGTGTGCTCGTTATTTCAGGTTCGGGTCAGTTTCACCTACAGTTTAGGAAGAGCAAAAGCCGCTTATTAATAACAAATATTTTGTCCTGCTTTTTGCCAAGGATAGTACCAGGATTGGATTGGGGCCAAAGCAAAGGAGCAGTCTATGTAGTTTGTGCATTTTTTATAATTTTGTTTAATAAGAATGAATTTCAAATAGATCCTCGTGCAACTATGGGAAGAGAATCAGTTGCAGCAGTCTAATTCAACAAAAATGAATTGGATTAGGGAGTTTTCAAGGGTTTTTCCTTTTTTAAATAAGCTTCATAAATTTTAAAGAAATGTGAAATAGGTATAGTCTTTGACCTAGAAATTCTACTTTAAATAATTTATCCTCAGGAGATAGAGTTTGAGGGTGGGGTCGCTTAGCTTCAGTGATACAGTTCTTTGGATGAACTTGCTTTAACCGTCCAGTTTTTCAACCCCCTTTTCACTCTCATTTTCTACTGTCATCCCTCTTTCTCCCTTACCTCTACTATCCCTCAAGTTTCTTCTACCTTTCACTTCTTATTTCCATCCTCTGAAATGTATTGCCACCTCTTTTCTGCTGACAACCCCCTATTTTAGGCCTCCTTGTTCAACTCTTCTCCAGCTGTTTCACTGAGGTCTTAAGCCATGTCTTGGGCTGGGAGCAAGCAGAGGTATATTAAGCCCCTCCTGGATTGGGGCTCTGGGTTTGGCCAGAGGCCATAAACACAGAACAGAGAACATCTGTCTGTTGCGGAACAGGAACCGCTAGATTCCTAATCAGAGAGCAGTGCCTTTAGAGCAGGGTGCATACTTTGTGTGAATTCTTCTTTACCTGAGGACTAAAAAAAGGAACTGAGCACAAATAAACTTTACCTTATCCCTGTGTTTTTTGAATCCCTGGGTCAGTGATTTCCAGATGTTTGGAGGGATTGTTTTGGTTTACTCTTTGTTTTACTCTTTTGTGGGAAAAAGCATTAAAATAATGTAAATTAGGGCTTCCTTGGTGGTGCAGTGGTTGAGAGTCCGCCTGCCGATTCAGGGGACACGGGTTCGTGCCCCGGTCCGGGAAGATCCCACATGTCGCGGAGCGGCTGGGCCCGTGAGCCATGGCCGCTGAGCTTGTACATCCGGAGCCTGTGCTCCACAATGGGAGAGGCCACAACAGTGAGAGGCCCACGTACCGCAAAAAAACAAAACAAAACAAAAAATGTAAATTAAATTAATTTTGCTTTGAATGACTATAAAGATGTAACTTGAGGGATTTTTGAAGGTGATGGAACTGATCTGTACCCTGATTATGGTGATGGCTACATGAATCTACGCAAGTTAAAAGTCATGAAACCGTATGCCAAAAAGGTCAATTTTATTATATAATATAAAAATAAAATTTAAAAACAAAATAACTTTGTTTAAAGAATTTTATGTATTCCTGTAAATAGAGATATAGCTGTGTGTGTCATTAATTAAGGAATCACTATTATACTGGATGAACTGTCGCATGGCCCTATCATAAATATTGGGATTTCCAAGGACCTAGTAAGACTCTTTCCCAGTCTTTCTATCTACCTCTCCTTCCGTAGACACACCAGCATGTATTTTCATATTTAGTATAAAATCAGTTCCAAATTGAGTGAAAATAGCAAGTCAGTGATAATGGCCCTTGGAATTTTTCCCCTAAATGCTTAGGAAGAATTTTGAGCCATTTTTTTTTTTTTTTTTTGCGGTACTTGGGCCTCTCACTGTTGTGGCCTCTCCCGTTGCGGAGCACAGGCTCCGGACGCGCAGGCTCAGTGGCCATGGCTCACGGGCCCAGCCGCTCCGCGGCATGTGGGATCTTCCCGGACCGGGGCATGAACCCGTGTCCCCTGCATTAGCAGGCGGACTCCCAACCACTGCGCCACCAGGGAAGCCCTGAGCCATTTTTAACTTAGCATAAATTTTGAGAATTTATATGCAAAGTTTAAGTGAAGGAAAAGCATTTGCAGTCATCGAAGCGTCAGTTACTATTGCCTGTTTATTTAGAGAGACTGAGTCCTTGTCCTTTTGACTATTAGATCTTTACTCTCTTTGCATTATTAGTATCTCTGGGAGTATTTGAGACTTTAATCATGGCTGTTTGTGATTCTACTCTTCTTCTTGTTGGCAAGATACAGTTGATGTCACACATGGGGTTGCCAAATGAATCAGTAAGTTACTAGTTGGGGACGTCTTCATGGTGTCTGTCAGTAATGAGGATTTCTATTTATTGGGCAAAACATCACTGGACTTGTGACAGTGCTGTCAGCTGTTTAATTAATATGTTTTTAATTACCTACAGTAAACGATAGAATTGTGAGACCACGCATTTTATTTTTATTTTTGAGACCTGCTATATGTATATTTATAGCAGTTACAAAGCAGAAATATAAAATGTTAACTGTTCATATTTTAAAATGTTAATGCAAGAAAAAACTCTGCCATAGACATCAAAAGATAGAGATTTTTTATCTGAGTCATGAGAGGCCCTTATTTTACCTTCTCATAAAACAATTTGGAAAATCTGGAATAATTTACAAATCTAAGATTAAAATGAAGTAGAGCTTGGTGAATTTTTTGGATAAGGATTAAGCCAGGATTTGTAACTTTAAAGAATGTTAAAAATATTTTCCAAAGTAAAATGGAGTTTGCTTTAAAAATACATGTTGGTTCTTGGGAGTCTGTCATTTTGTTTTGTCTTCAAAATAGTTGAATATTAGTTAAACAGCATGTGGCTGAAGTCAAAAGTTAGAACACCCATACTTGTGACTATAGACTTATTTTTTAAATTTTTTGCCCAGAGCTTATTAATAATGTGGCACATTTAGGTTTTAGTTAAAATTATATTCAGATTTTGTCTTTTAGATACATACATGCCACTTGAGTTTGAGACTTTTTTGTGACCTAACATAGGATCATGATTTTGAATGTTTCATGTGTGCTTGAGAAGATACATTCTCTGTTAATTAGCATGTAATGTTATCAATATCTATATCTATTTCTCCATAAGCTCCACCCTATTAAACATATTGTTTAGGTCTCCTAAATTATTACTTACTCTTTGTCCACTTGTCTTGGTTTAAGAGTGGTGTTAAAGTCTCCTGTTAACTAATATGTTCCTGTTACAAAGCATCTACTTTAGTTTCTGGTTTATGAATGTGGTGCTGTGTTATTTGGTACATAGAGATTCATAACTGCTGTGTTTTCATTTTGAATTATGACTTTTAACATTATAAAAATATTTCTTTGTCATTTTTGGTGCTTTTTGACCTAGATTTTACTTTGTGTGATATTTAAATTGTATTCCCTGCTTTCTTAATATTTCCTTCTTTTTCTAGAGTACCTTTATTTTTAGCCTTCCTGAATCCCTTTGATTTAGGTGTGTCTTTTATATACAGCCTAGAATTGGGTTTTCTTTTGTAAGAAAGTTTGAACTATTTTGCTTTTAATTGGTGTGTTCAGTGAATTTGCATTAATTGAGATTCATAATGTGTTGATCTCAACATTGTCATGTTATTTTACTTATATATACTATGGTATTATATTATATTTACTGTGTTTCTTTCTCTATATGATCTGTTTCTTTGCTCTCATTTTTCATGGGAAGTATTTAGGAAGGTTTCTCTTGTATCTTTATAGTTTTACCTTCTATAATGTCCTTAATTCCCTTTGCCTTTACTTAGATTTCTACTATTTGGTTTGTCAATTTTAAATAACATCCTTTGATTATGTATTATCTTTTTGACAATTAATGTGTTCTCCTTTATCCTCTCATTATTTCAGTTATATTGTTCCTACTTTGTCAGAATATTCAGCATTTACATATATCTTTTTTCAGTCTATGGTAAGCAGTTAAACCCCTTCAGTGCTTCCCATCGGTTATCTTGCCAAAGTTTCCCTATTCACCTCTTTTTCTATGAAACTTGTTCTCTAGTAAAGTGCTTCTCAAACAATAATGGGCATGTTAATCATTTGGACCTCTTGGGAGGGGCCTAGATTCTTATTCCTTACAAAGTCCCAGATAATGTCAATGCTATGGGCCATGAATCCTACTTTGTGTTTGAAAGACAACTGGCTGGATTAAAAAAATTTTTGGTTAAGTTTTCTTAAAGTTTCTTGAAAATGCTACTGCATTATTGCTTTGGTTTATTGTTGTTTATAAACCTTATATCAGTCTGATTTTTCTCCTTTTGTGTGTGACTTAGTCATTTTGCTTTGAGGCCTGGGGGTTTAGTATTACTTTTTAAATTTATCTTTAAAATCTAATCATTTTATAGGTATATTTCTCAGAATTGATGGGTCCAGATCACAGGTACATGTTGGTCCTTTCAATGCAGTTTCAGGAACATTTTCTTTCTTTATAGTTTTCACTATTAATTGTGTTCTGTTGTTTCCTTTGTCTTCAGGGTCTCCGGTTATATTTATGTTAGATCTTCTTTGCCTGTCTTTTATATCAATCTCTTTCTTTCATCCTGACATCTCTTTATTTTATTTTTGTCCTCTAGGCTTTTTAAGCCTTTCTTCAATGTTCCTTACTATATTTTCATTTCCATCCATTCTCCCTTGGCCGCTTTGTAATTGAATTATCATTTCTAAGATGAGTTTGTCTTTTTATTTAATTCTTTACTGGGTTTTCACTCTCATTTTATAAATTCCTGTTTGTTCACTTGATATTTCTGTTCTGAATTTTAAAATTTCTTACTTAAAGGTTTTCTTTCACATTTGTAGGTGCTTATTTAAAATTATTTCATTTAGATTCAAATATTGAGCTGTAATTTTCATCTAGTTCATGTTTTGTTTATTTGATTGACTTTTGTTTATTTTTTATTTTGGGGGGAACAAAATGAAAAATTGAAATACCTTGACTCTGAGTGTTTTATTCTTATAGTAATTTTGTATAGGTGTTATCTGCTGTTTATTTGTTCATTTTTAAATGAATAATTTTCCTGGACTAGCAATAGTACTAGTTGGCAAGGACAAGAGGTTTGAGTGGTTTAGTTGGTTCCTTAGTTTGAGAGTGCTTCCTTTTCTTGGTAGGGTAAAATGCCATTTTTAAAATGAGTACCTTCTTTGTAGTGAAAAGTGTGAGTATTGCTCTGGAGTATTTCTGCAGGACCATAATTTCTACCTTTTACTTTCTTCTTTCCCATAATTACCAGCTTCCCTGGGTGGCTGATCCTTCATGTAATCTTTCTCCCAGAAATAGTGCCTTCCTAAGATTACATCTCTGGTTCTGTTCATTTTCAAGCCCCATCCTTTTGATTCTTCAGGAAACCTCTAATCAGATCTGTTCTCAGTGGTTCCTCACTCACAGTAGAAATTTCTCTTTCTAGGGGTGATTTTATATGTGTTCCAACACCATTAGAACTCTATTTCTCTCTACCTTTTTTTTTTTTTTGAAGTCCCTGACTTGACTTCCCACATAGATGTGAGCTCTAGAGCTGGTCTTAACTAGATTTGGGTTTTTCCCTATTTTCATGTATCATGAAGTTCATAGCATTCCCTATCTTCTAGTTATGTTGCAGGCATGAATAATGGATGGTTTTATTTGTTCTCTCCTCATTGATCTGTTTTATTTTTTATTTTTATTTTTTTGAGGACGTATGGAGAGATTTGGAGTTAGGTGGCCCCATTATCCTGTGAGAACCCAGAATTCTGTAATAATATTTTATATCTGAAAAAAATCATATTTATTTCGGTATTTTTGGACAGTTTTAATATATGATAATATATTTATAAACTAAAGAGTACTTCATTTTCTGTTTAGTTTACAGCATATTTTATATTATTTGGATTATCACTATACTTATCACTCTACTAATTTATACCTAGTTTGCTACAAAGTCTATTCTTGTTAATATAACATATCTAATGTAGCATAATATGATGTATCTAATATGTCCTCTATAAGAAGCATGCTAGGCATATTGTAATGGTTTAATTAGATAAGGGGCATTTTTAAATTGAATTTTATAAATATATAGCCATTGAACAAGATGTGAAAAAAATTCCCAGAAATTCATTACACTTATGAGTCTGTGAATTCGTGAATTAAATCCTTTGTATCTTTGCCCCAAGCCATTAAAGGACAGCAGTGTGTGTGTGTGTGCGTGCGTGTGTGTGTGTATTATGTCCATTGTATGTATGTATTTTATAAACATACACTGTTTTTCCACTCTTGTTGGAATCAAAAGGCAAGTTAGAAATTATTTTAAACCCTAAGAGAATTTAAGGGACCTCTACTAAAAACACACTGATAGAAGACGGTAGATGCTACATTCTATAATATTTGTAGGATTTTTTAAAATATAACTTTATTTATTTATTTATGGCTGCATTGGGTCTTTGTTGCTGCACGCAGGCTTTCTCTAGTTGTGGCAAGTGGGGGCTATTCTTTGTGGTGGTGCACGGGCTTCTCATTGTGGTGGCTTCTCTTGTTGTGGAGAACTGGCTCTAGGCATGCGGGCTTCAGTAGTTGTGGCACGCAGGCTCAGTAGTTGTGGCACATGGGCTTAGTTGCTCCATGGCATGTGAGATATTCCTGGACCAGGGATGGAGCCTGTGTCCCCTGCATTGGCAGGTGGATTCTTAACCACTGCACCACCAGGGAAGTCCCAATATTTGTAGGATATTTTAAGTCAATGTTCATAATATTTTAAAGAGCTTTTTATTAAAATGTAACATACATATAGTTACTGGTTATGAGTGTCGAGCTCCATGGAGTTTCCAGAAGTGAACATACTCCTAAGACATAGAACATTTTCCCAGAAGCCCCTTCTTGCCCTTTCTATTACTCACCACCACCCAAAAGCACCCACTTCCTTGACTTCTGCTGTCATTTAGTTTTGTCTGTTTTAAAATTTTATGTGAATTACATCATACACTATGTTCTATCAGTATAGTTTTCCAGTTATCTCAGTCTGTTGAAATTGTTTCCCAACGATGCTGCTTTTTAGCAGTTTTTCCCTCCGACTTGTTAACTAATCATCTAGAATCACTGTATTGGTGTGCACTGTGACACTCTACATGGCTGGCAGTGAGCTGCAGTGCCCCACAGATGCACCGTTTCTAGCATCATAAAAATACTCATAAACATTGCATCTGTAAATCCAGGGAAGAAATTGTCAAAATGATGGCTAATTAGAGAGATTAATAAAATATGAAGATATTTAAAGATTCGGTGACAGAACAAGACAATTAGTACGTTGCTAATTCTGAAAGTGAGTCTAAAATGGAAGAGATAATGTTACACTCCATATGTTAGTCATCTCCCTGACTGAAGAGATAAGTTGGCAGTCTTTTTAAAGCTTCATCGTTTTCATCGTTCGATTGGTTTTATTTCCCTAAGTGTGCTGATTTCCGTGACTTTTTTAACTTAATGCTTTCTAAGTATATTATGCAACTATGCTGGAGTATATTGAATGTTGTCATTTGAAGATAGAAGTGAGCTCTGTTGCAAACCAAACAAAATAAATAAATCCAAAGCACAGAGATGATGTTGGCACATTATAGTGGCAGCAGATCCTTGGATTTGAAAGGAATGGTTTCCTGACAGCCTGAGGTTTATATTGACCAGTCTCCATTAAGTTCCTCATAAATTGCTGGCATTTTGATGCCGAAACAGAAGAAAAGTTTGTAATGGTGAGGAACAAATTTGAAAACTGGGCCACTGTTCTTCCTAAATGCATGAGCTCCTGTCCTCTCCCATTTACAGGTTTATTTTAGGAACTTGGAAAGAGGAGAGGAGACAAAACATCTTTTCCTACTTAATAACTCTACCCCCTTTGCATTACTTCCTCCTCACCAAATGTGGTTAAAGTGCTTTGTGGTATCGGAGAGGGCAAGGTCATTGGCCTCTGACCCTGGGGTTGACAGTGTCCCGTGAGGGATGTTTACCCAGCAGGTTTGGGGGATTGCACACCTTGTGCCAGGCCCTGAGCAGAGGCAGGCTTGGTCCTTGGCCTCTTGGAGCCTTAACTAGTGTGGATACAAAGCACCAGATGGCCACACAGATAGATGCAAAATGGCTGAGGTGCAGAGTGGAGGATGGTTCTCACTCATGCTCAGATGGAGGATGTTTCTGGGGGTCAAGAGTGAAAATGAATTATGCAGTAACTGCAGGGTGCGGGGGGACAGATCCTGGTAGCTTGGACCAGGGCGGGCAGTGGCTTTTCTGGAGCGGCACATGTGAGAAGCAGTATTCAGAGGCCTCAGTGACGTGTTGGGTGTGGAGTGTGTTAGGGGAGAGGGGATGTCACACGTGACCACAGGTGTCCAGCTTGGGTATCAGATGGAGAGCCAGTCACTGAGACAGAGGATGCTAAAAGAGGACTGTGTTTTGGCAGAAGATCCTGAATTTGCTTCTGGTCTCACAGAGTCTCAAGTATTTGTGAGACAGGCAGGAGGAGGCCAGTGGGCAGTCTGATGAGCCAGAAACCCATGTCTGTGAATTACCTGCATGGGGAATCCATGCTCCCTTTTCCCTCCTCCTTGCTCTCCTGGCCCAACTGATGCACATGGGCCATGCACAGAGCACTTGGAGAAGAAAAGATGTATCTTGGGGAGACCTTCCTGGTCTCTAGGGCTCCAGGAAAACTGCAGCCAGAGTAGATAAGTGGTGTGTGGTGGACTACAGGTGCTAGAATTACCACTTTGAAGTCATGTCTCAGACCCTATGTGGAAAAGGGTCGGGTTAAGGAAGTTGGAGCACTGACTTAGAAACCTGACAAAACTGCTTCCTGAAATTTGCTTTGGATTTTTCCCCCCCAAGAATCCAGGTCTTCAAAACTAGGTAGAAAATATACTCTTAATTAGAAACATACTCACACAGCCATTACAGAAACTTGAAGTTTTATCATTATCTGTGTGGAGAACTGCTTAAAGCCTGGGAGGATGACTAAACATGATCCATGCACAGCTCTTGTTTGAGGTGAATGACTCAATTCATCCTTTGCTCTGAGAGATTGGTCTCCTGGTTTTCTTCCCACCTCTTTGACCTGTGCCTTCTCCACCTTCTTCCAGGATTTCTCCTCCTGAGGACTCATCCCATTCCTCCTCTCCTGTCCCTCCTCACTCCCTGGGCGTCCCCTGCCCTGGTTTGCGGTCTTCCCTGTGACTTCCGCTTTGCTGCAGTACCCCCTGTTGATCATCCACCCGGGCATCTGCGCCCAGACTGCCTCTACCTGAGTGTTACCCGCTGCTCTCAGTCAGCCATCCAAAACCGTGTTCATCTGTCACATGCACCTGGTCTCAACCAGAAGTTGGAGGTGAATCACCCTCACTCCCCGCCAGTCCAGCAGTTGTTTCATCTGGACTAAAGTCTTCTCCACTCACTGCCCTGCATGTAGCCTTAGAGCAGGCCCTCGCCGTTTCTTGCCTGAGTTATAGCAAGTACTTAACTGGCATCCTGGCCGGGGGCTCTCTGATCCATTCTGCTGCTAAATGGTTGCTCTAAAACACAAATCTTATCTCATTCTCTCCTTAAAAGCCTTCACTGGCTCTCCACCATCTTCAGGATTCAAGTTCAGGTTGAGTTTTGCAGGCCCCGGATGGAAGCTTGCAGCCCTCCCCAGCTGCTCTCCTCTCCATGCTTTATCATATTCAGTTCCTTGTGGCTCCTCCAAAGGATTGAGCTCTTGCTTGCTTGATGCTCTAGGTGGTGCTTCTTCCTCTACTGAGAACTCATTTCAGGCATATTTTGCTTAAATTGTTAATTTTGCACATTGGGTGGCCTGAAGACATGGTGCAGTGAACATGTCATTTTCTTTGGTCATTGAGTCTCTAAGCCCCGTTCCTGTGTCCAGAGAACCTCTGACCTTATGAGGCAGAGGCCCCTTCCCATTCTAGAGGCAGACGGTGCCAGATGCTCCCTTCCTGGCCTCCTCTGCTTCCAGGGCATGGGCATGGCACATGATACGTATTCAGCTTGTTTTAACCTTGCCACTCCAGACTTTGCACTGGAAGCCAGTGACCCCAAGAAGCAGGTACCATGCAGGATCCACTATGGGGAGGAAGGCTGCGGTGGTGTCTGTTGTCAGGGGTGTTGCGTCTATGCCCAGCAGCTGGGGCCCTGGCATCCTTACTGGATAAGCTCTGTGTGTGATTATGGACATTGCTTCTGGCTGTGTGACAGCCACACCTGGTGTTGTAGACCTTTCGGAGGGTATGTGAGCTGCCTGATACCCTTTTTTTTTTTTTTTTTTTTTTTTTTTGCAGTACGCGGGCCTCTCACAGTTGTGGCCTCTCCCGCTGCGGAGCACAGGCTCCGGACAGGCAGGCCCAGCAGCCATGGCTCACGGGCCCAGCCACTCCGCGACATGTGGGATCCTCCCGGACTGGGGCACGAACCCGTATCCCCTGCATCGGCAGGCGGACTCAACCACTGCGCCACCAGGGAAGCCCTGCCTGATACCCTTTTATTTTTTATTTATTTATTTATTTATTTTTTTAAAAAGGGCTCTTTATTTTTTTTAGTAATTTATTTATTTTTTATTTTTGCTGTGTTGGGTCTTCGCTTCTGCGCGAGGGCTTTCTCCAGTTGTGGCAAGCGGGGGCCACTCCTCATCGCGGTGCGCGGGCCTCTCACTATCGCGGCCTCTCCCGTTGCGGAGCACAGGCTCCAGACGTGCAGGCTCAGCAGCTGTGGCTCACGGGCCCAGTTGCTCCGCGGCATGTGGGATCCTCCCAGACCAGGGCTCGAACCCGCGTCCCCTGCATTAGCAGGCAGACTCTCAACCACTGCGCCACCAGGGAAGCCCCTCCATTTCTAATTTTATTGATTTGAGTCCTCTCCCTCTTTTTCTTGATGAGTCTGGCTACAGGTTTATCAATTTTGTTTATCTTCTCAAAGAACCAGCTTTTAGTTTTATTGATCTTTGCTATTGTTTTCTTTGTTTCTTATTTCATTTATTTCTGCTCCGATCTTTATGATTTCTTTCCTTCTACTAACTTTGGTTTTGTTTGTTCTTCTTTCTCTAGTTCCTATAGGTGTAAGGTTAGACTCTTTATTTGAGATTTTCTTGTTTCTGGAGATAGGCTTGTATTGCTATAAACTTCCCTCTTAGAACTGCTTTTGCTGCATCCCATAGGTTTTGGATCATCGTGTTTTCATTGTCATTTGTCTCTAGGTATTTTTTGATTTCCTGTTTGATTTCTTCAGTGATCTGTTGGTTATTTAGTAACGTATTGTTTAGCCTTCATGTGTTTGTGTTTTTTACTTTTTTCCCCCTGTAATTGATTTCTAATCTTGTAGCATTGTTGTTGGAAAAGATACTTGATATGATTTCAGTTTTCTTAAATTTACCATGGTTTGATTTGTGACCCAAGGTGTGATCTATCCTGGAGAATGTTCCATGAGCACTTGAGAAGCAAGTGTAATCTGTTTTCAGATGGAATGTCCTATAAATATCAGTTAAATCTATCTGGTCTATTGTGTCATTTAAAGATTTTGTTTCTTTATTAATTTTCTGTCTGGATGATCTGTCCATTGGTGTAAGTGAGGTATTAAAGTCCCCCAGTATTACTGTGTTACTGTTGATTTCCTCTTTTATAGCTGTTGGCATTTGCATTATGTATTGAGGTGCTCCTATGTTGGGTGCATATATATTCATTATTGTTATATCTTCTTCTTGGACTGATCCCTTGGTCATTATGTAGTGTCCTTCCTTGTCTCTTGTGAAGGTCTTTATTTTGAAGTCTGTTTTATCTGATATGAGTATTGCAACTCCAGCTTTCTTTTGATTTCCATTTGCATGGAATATCTTTTTCCATCCTTTCATTTTCAGTCTGTATGTGTCCCTGGATCTGAAGTGGGTCTCATGTAGACAGCATATATATGGGTCTTGTTTTTGTATCCATTCAGCGAGCCTGTGTCTTTCAGTTGGAGCATTTAATCCATTCACATTGAAGGTAATTATCAATATGTGTGTTCCTATTACCATTTTCTTAATTGTTTTGGGTTTGTTTTTGTAGGTCCTTTTCTTCTGTTGTGTTTCCCACTTAGAGAAGTTCCTTTAGCATTTGTTGTAGAGCTGGTTTGGTGGTGCTGAATTCTCTTTGCTTTTGCTTGTCTGTAAAGCTTTGGATTTCTCCATCAAATCTGAATGAGATCCTTGCTGGGTAGAGTAATCTTGGTTGTAGGTTCTTCCCTTTCATCACTTTAAATATATCATGCCATTCCCTTCTGGCTTGTAGAATTTCTGCTGAGAAATCAGCTGTTAACCTTATGGGAGTTTCCTTGTATGTTATTTGTCTTTTTTCCCTTGTTGCTTTTAATAATTTTTCTTTGTCTTTAATTTTTGTCAGTTTGATTACTATGTGTCTTGGGGTGTTTCTCCTTGGGTTTATCCTGCCTGGCAGTCTCTGTGCTTCCTGGACTTGAGTGGCTATTTCCTTTCCATGTTTGGGAAATTTCTGACTATAATCTCTTCAGATATTTTCTCTGGTCCTTTCTCTCTCTCTTCTCCTTCTGGGACCCCTGTAATGTGAATGTTTGTCCATTTAATGTTGTCCCAGAGGTCTCTTAGGCTGTCTTCATTTCTTTTCATTCTTTATTCTGTTCCACGGCAATGATTTCCACCATTCTGTCTTCCAGGTCACTTATCCATTCTTCTGCCTCAGTTATTCTGCTATTGATTCCTTCTAGTGTATTTTTCATTTCAGTTATTGTATTATTTATCTCTGTTTGTTTGTTCTGTAATTCTTCCAGGTCTTTGTTAAACATTATTTGTGTCTTCTTGATCTTTGCCTCCATTCTTTTTCCGAGGTCCTGGATTTTCTTCACTATCATTATCCTGAATACTTTTTCTGGAAGGTTGCCTATCTCTACTTCATTTAGTGGTTTTTCTGGGGTTTTATGTTGTTCCTTCATCTCGTACATAGTCCTCTGCCTTTTAATTTTGTCTATCTTTCTTTGAATGTGGTTTTCATTCCACAGGCTGCAGGATTGTAGTTCTTCTTGCTTCTTGCCGTCTGTGCTCTGGTGGATGAGGCTATCTAAGAGGCTTGTGCAAGCTTTCTTATGGGAGGGACTGGTGGTGGGTAGAGCTGGGTGTTGTGTGATGGGCAGAGCTCAGTAAAACTTTAATCCGCTTGTCTGCTGATAGGTGGTGCTGGGTTTCCTCCCTGTTGGTTGTTTGGCCTGAGGCGACCCAGCACTGGAGCCTACAGGTTCTTTGGTGAGGCTAATGGCAGACTCTGGGAGGGCTCACGCCAAGGAATACGTCCCAGAGCTTCTGCTGCCAGTGTCCTTGTCCCCATGCTGAGCCACAGCTGCCTCCCCCCCTCTGCAGGAGACCCTCCAAAACTAGCAGGTAGATCTGGTTCAGTCTCCTATGGGGTCACTGCTCCTTCCCCCTGGATCCTGATGCACACACTACTTTGTGTGTGCCCTCCACGAGTGGAGTCTCTGTTTCCCCCAGTCCTGTCGAAGTCCTGCAGTCAAATCCCGCTAGCCTTCAAAGTCTGATTTTCTGGGAATTCCCCCTCCCGTTGCCAGACCGCCAGGTTGGGAAGCCTGATGTGGGGCTCGGAACCTTCACTCCAGTGGGTGGACTTCTGTGGTATAATTGTTCTCCAGTTTGTGAGTCACCCACCCAGCAGTTACGGGATTTGATTTTATTGTGATTGCACACCTCCTATGATCTCACTGCGGCTTCTCCTTTGTCTTTGCATGTGGGGTATCTTTTTTGGTGAGTTCCAGTGTCTTCCTGTTGATGATTGTTCAGCAGTTAGTTGTGATTCTGGTGCTCTTGCAAGAGGGAGTGAGCACACGTCCTTCTACTCTGCCATCTTTAACCAGTCTCTCGGGTTTAATTTGTTCTTGTCTTTCTAGTTTCTTAAGGTGGAAGCTGAGGTGTTTCCTCCCAAGTTGTGCTTTAGCAGCAACCCACAAATTCTGGCAAATGTTGTTTTCATTTTTACTCAGTTCAAAACATTTTCTAATTTTCCTTTTGATTTCTTCTTTTTTTGAATTTTATTTTATTTATTTTTATACAGGCGGCTCTTACTAGTTATCTGTTTTATACATATTAGTGTATATATGTCAATCTCAATCTCTCAATTCATCCCACCACCACCACCACCACCACCCCCGCTTTCCCCCCTTGGTGTCCATACATTTGTTCTCTATTTCTGCCTTGCAAACTGGTTCATCTGTACCATTTTTCTAGATTCCACATATATGTGGTAATATACGATATTTGTTTTTCTCTTTCTGACTTACTTCACTCTGTATGACAGTCTCTAGATCCATCCATGTCTCTATAAATGACCCAATTTTGTTTCTTTATATGGCTGAGTAATATTCCATCATGTGTATGTGTGTATGTGTGTGTGTGTATATATATATATATATATATATATATATATATACACACCACATCTTCTGTATCCATTCATCTGTCAGTGGGCATTTAGGTTGCTTCCATGACCTGGCTATTGTAAATAGTACTGCAATGAACATTGGAGTGTATCTGTCTTTTTGAATTATGGTTTTCTCTGGATATATGCCCAGTAGTGTGATTACTGGGTCATATGATAATTCTATTTTTTGTTTTTTAAGGAACCTCCATACTGTTCTCCATAGTGGCTGTATCAATTTACATTCCCACCAACAGTGCAAGAGGGTGCCCTTGATTTCTTCTTTGATCCATAGGTTATTTAGAAGTGTGTTATTTTTTTTCCAGATGTTCGTGGGATTTTCCGGAAATGTTTTGCTGCTGATTTCTAGTTTAATTCTACTGTAGTCAGAGAATACACTTTGTCTGATTTGAATCTTTTCAAATTTATTGAGACTTATTTAATGTCCCATAATATGGTCTTGCTTGGTAAATGTTCCATGTGCACCTGGAAAGAATGTGTATTCTGCTGTTGGTGGCGGAACGGTCCACAAATGTCAAGGAGGTGAGTTGGCTAATGGTGTTAAGTCTGTATCCTTGCTCATTTTCTATCTACCTGTTGTATCAGTTGATGAGAACAGTTTTGAAATTTCCCATTATAATTGTGTGTCTGTTTTTCCTTGTAACTCTATCACTTTTTGCTTCTTTTAATTTGAAGCTCCGTTATTAGGCACTTAATTCTTTTGTCCTCTTCATGAATTGATGCCTTTATTTTTATATGACCTCTTTATCCCATGTTCTTTGTTTTGAAATCTGCTTTGTCTAATGTTAATATAGTAACTCCAGCTTTCTTTTGAGTAGTGTTACATGGTATCCTTTTTTAAAACATCCTTTTACCTTTAATTTATTTGTGTCTGTATATTTTAAGTGTGTTTCTTTTAGGCAGCGTATGATTAAGTCTTACTGTTTGAAATAATCTGACAGTTTCTGCCTTTTAATTGGGATATTATAGCATTTATATTTAACCTGGTTATTGATATGGTTAGATTTAAGCCTGCCATCTTGCTATTTATTTACTGTTTGCCCCATCTGCTGTTTGTTCCCTTTTCGGCTTTCTTATGAATTCATAGAGGTTTGTGTGTATGTGTATGATTCTGTATTTTTCTCCTTTGTTGGAATTAATAGCTATAACTCTTTGTTTTATTGCAGTGGTTAGTTAGGGCTTATAGTATACATCTTTATTTTATCACAGTCTACAGTATATCAAGAGATACAGCACTTCATGTACAGTATGAGACCCATTTCCCTTCTCCTCCTTAATTATTTTCTGGTACTGAATCAGGACCCTCTGAGTATTCTATCTGATGACCCCTGAGTTAGGTTTTCTTATCTGGCTGGTGGAGAACAGACAGTATTCCAAGTCCTTTGTAAGCAACACGCACTCTTCCCTCCAACCCATTCAGATGTTGCTTTCCTGGACCGCAGGTGGTTTCCTCACACACGTGGGCTGGTCATTTGTCCACTGAATACTTGAGGGACGCTGGCTGCGGGCCTCACAAGATGTCTCTTTCTGTGCAGTGCTCTCCTCTTTTGTAGTCACCCTTCAGACAGTTGGTGCCATATTCTCCCTGGACTCTCGCCCTAACTCAGGGGGTCTGCAGGGCTCATCCTGGCCTCCTCTCCCCATGCTGAGGCCTGGAGACTCTAGGCCATAAGCTGAAGTGACTGCACACTCACCTTGTTTCCCATCTCTCAGGGACCACGGTCCTTCGTTGCCCGATGTCCAGGGTCTTGAAGAGTGTTGTATCATAAAATTTTGGTTGTTGTTGTTTCATATGGGAGGGTTATTTCATCTTGGTAGAAGTTGAAGTCGCCCATCAGGGTATTTTTAATAAGTAAGAATGTAATATTTTCAATAAAGATAAGTGTGTAAAAGAATGAAAATAAAATCTTTCCCATTTCCATAAATGGCAACTCCATCTTCCTAATTGCTAAGGCCCAAAACCTTGGAGTTGTCCTTGACTCATCTAACTCCAACCCCAAATCCCAAAACTTGTTTACTCTGCTTCAGAATATATCCCAAGGGACTTCCCTGGTGATGCTGTGGTTAAGAATCTGCCTGCCAGTGCAGGCGACATGGGTTCAAGCCCTGTTGCAGGAAGATCCCACATGCCACAGAGCAACTAAGTCCATGCACCACAACTGCTGTGCCAGCGCTCTAGAGCCCACATGCTACAACTACTGAAGCCCACGCACCTAGAGCCCGTGCTCTGCCGCAAGAGAAGCCACCGCAATGAGAAGCCTGCGCACCACAACAAAGAGTTGCCCCTGCTCGCCACAATTAGAGAAAGCCCACGGGCAGCAACGAAGACCCAACACAGCCATACATACATACATACATTAAAAAAAAAATCCAGAATTACCACCTCCACGGCTAGCACTGTGGTCCAGTCACACTTTGTAAATGTGGACAGATTACTGAACTTCTTTGTACCTCTGTTCCTGATCTGTAAAATAATGCATGATAATATTTCCACCCTTATAACATTGTTATGGAGAAAAAAATAAGTCAGTATTTTTAAAGGGCTTTGAACAGTGCCTGGCATTATACTATATTATGTTTATTAAATGAAAAGGGGCAGATCTGGGATTCTTTCTTGTGTCTGGGCTGGCTCCTGATGTGTTGATCTTCCATCTTACCTCTGCTCTTCTCCTGTGCCCAGAGCTATGGTCAGTGCTGGAAAATACAAAACAGTGAGAGGGTGGCCCCCTTCCCAGAAGACACTTGCCAGTTAGTTGGGTGACAGAGCCCAGAGGCGTGAAGCCAACAGTAAAGCTGGTAGAATCACGCGCTGACTTGAGTGAGACGTTGTGAGCTGCAGCCATTGGTTGCGGCAAGCGTGTTCTCCCATGAGGGGCTCTCACCCTTCTCCCCACTCCCACTCCAGCCTACAGACTGGGCAGTTCTCTAAGGAAAGCGCAGTCAGAGCTCGTGACCCCCTGGGTTTATGTGACGGGACTGTGCTTCTTTGCAGTTTAGCCCTTGCCCCATGGACCTCATTGTCCTGTGCCTGTACCCAGGAACACACCTTAGAGGGGGGCAGTGCCCCAGCAGCCACGAGGAGCTGGTGCCCTGACCCCCAAGGGCACAGTGAAGAGCCCCCCACACTTTGTGAGAGGTTTCTAAGTTCAAGAAGGCATTTTCTCCCTCCAGAGAAGCCTGCAGGTCTCGTTCTTTTCAGACTACAGACATGAGCTTCTCCGATCCTCTCAAGTATCAGGGCTGGTTCAGGCTGCACATCTGAGAACTGAAAGTGGGAGCTGTGGTGGCAGCCCGGACAGGAAGGCCAGTGATACTAAAAGACGAGTGAAATCCTGACTCAGTGTGTCCGCAATCATGATTTACAGGTGAAGAGAGAAGCTTAGGGTTATTTTATAAAAGATTATTTTCAGGCAGAGATAAGGATTAGACATTAGACAGACATTAATTTAATATGGAAGAGTTTATGCAGACTGCACTCTTGGACTAAATAGAATTGGGAATGTCAGTCTAGAACTAGGACCTTGTTAAAACATTTTTCTGAGATTTTGCAGATACCATCAAATCAATAGAGTGATATGTGGGCTATATTTTGTGAATTAAAAAAAATCCAATTTGTGTTACTAGAGCAGCAGTAAAAAAGCTAAAGAACCATAATGTATAAGTAAGTTATGTTGGAAATATAATAATCCTTTTTATTTTGTGCATGTTGCACTGTTATTTTATTACCGTTAACTCTTTTTGCACTATCTTCATATCACTTAAAAGCTCTAGTCTTTAAAAATGAAATCATTAAAGTGATCATGAAATTTTGAATGTTGCTTATAAAAATTCACTAATTGGTCAAAACCAAACTATACCATTCTTGCTTATTAACAATTTTAATTAAACCACAAAATGGGATAAACATTATGTAATTTTTGTTAAATTTTGTCATCTTGAAAACAGTATGATTGTACTAAAACTTAGTATGATTGTGTCCAACTATTTAAAAAGATAACCTTTTTTCCAATCTAGCTGGAGATATGAATAGCAGAATGTAATCTCTGGCTGACTTAGTAGGATTATTGGAGAGTTTTAATGTAAATCTAGCGGGTTTAATTAACTTTCAATGGAATCAAATACATTTTCCAACTCTGTAAGCTTGCTCTCTTGCACATCGTGAAAAATTTAGTTAGGTCCAAGGCATTTGGAAGAAGGTGCCTAATCAGACCATGACAAGCTAATGACTTCATGATTTTTCTCACTGAAATTTTTGAGATAATAGTGGGTTCGCATGCAGTCATAAGAAATAATATGCAGAGACCTGTGTACCCTTCCCCCAGTTTCCTCCAGTGGTAACATTTTGTGGAACTACCGAGCCATTTCACAAGCCAGGATATTGACATCAAGACAACCCACTGATCAACCTGTTTTATTTGTACTCACCTGTGTGTGTGTGTGTGTGTGTGTGTGTGTGTAGGTCTATACAGTTTTATCACCTGTGGAGGTTTGTGTATGCACCATCACCGTCAAGTTACAGAACAGTTCCATCACCATTAGAATCTTGTCCTTTTAAAACCACTGCCCAACCCCCTGCCACCTCTTACCACTGGGAGCCACCAGTCTGTTCTCTATTTCCAAAATTTTGTCTTTTGAAAAAGTGTTATGTAAGTTAAATCATATAGTACATACCCTTTTGAGACTGGCTTTTTTCACTCAGCACATTGGAGATTCGTCCAAGATATTGTGTCTATCAATAGCTGTTCCTTTTTATTACTGAGTAGTTTTCCATGGTGTGGATGTGCCACAGCTTGTTCAGCCATTTACCCACTGAAGGACATCTGGGCTGATTTCAGTTTGGAGATACTACAAATAAAGTTACTATGAACATTTTTGTACAGGTTTTATGTGAACATGCTTTTATTTCTCTGGGTAAATGTCCAAGAGTAACATTGCTGGGCTGTATGGTCATTGCATGTTTAGTTTTATGAGAAACTGCCCACCTGTTTTTCAGAGTGGCTGTAGCATTTTACATCCCCACCAGCAATGTATGAGTGATCCAGTTTCTCCACATCCTTGCCAGGATGGTGTCGTCACTGACTTTTATTTTAGCCAGCCTCATATATTTGTATTGATACCTCATTTTGGTTTTAATTTGCATTTTTCTGATGGCTAATGATGTTGAACATCTTTTCAGGTGCTTATTTGACATCTCTATATCCTCTTTAGTGAATCGTCTGTTCATGTCTTTTGCCCATTTTTAAACTGGGCTTTTTTGAAACAGTTGAGTTTTAAATGTTCGTTATGTAGTCCTTTGTTGGATGCGTGGTTTCCAAATATTTTCTTCCTGTCTATAGCTTCGCATAAGCTTTCACAGAACAAAAGTTTTCAATTTTGGTGAGGCCCCCTTCGTGACTTGTTTTGTTTTGTTTTGTTTTTTGTTTTCTGTTTTTGTTTTTCTGCAGTACACGGGCCTCTCACTGTTGTGGCCTCTCCCATTGCGGAGCACAGGCTCCGGACGCGCAGGCTCAGCGGCCATGGCTCACGGGCCCAGCCGCTCCGCGGCATGTGGGATCTTCCCGGACTGGGGCACGAACCCGTGTCCCCTGCATCGGCAGGCGGACTCTCAACCACTGCTCCACCAGGGAAGCCCCCTTTCGTGACTTTTTAATGTTTGGTCTTTTTTGAAAAAATAAGGAGATGTACCTTCAGTAAGATCGGAGCATTTTTCTCTTTTAGTAACTTTTATTCTCTTTTATTCTCTTCCTTCGTTTCCCCCACTTTTGTTTTCTCTTAAGCATCATAAACTTTTTCTTGGTTGTGAAAAATATTGTAAATTATTCAAGCTATAATTTATTTCCAGTGTTCTTAAATAAATACCTTTACATTTTTCTCCTACCCTTTACAAACATCTAGAACATTTCTTCCTCATTTGACCACATTATTTGTAAGCATTTGTTGGTGACTGTTTATTCGCTTCAGTATTCACATGCTAACTGTAGAATCTTCCCTTTCTTTTCAAAACCAGACCCATGTGCCAGTGGCATTTCATTTTTATCACAGTTAATAGTGACAGAGCGGCTCCCTAGAGCCCATAGAGGAGTTCCCTAAGTTTAGTATATTCATGTTCTCCGCTTAGAAGGCCGTCCGCATCCATTGGGATTTAGAGACAGGCCTTTCCTGAGTGTCCCTGGTTACCGAGCCACCAGTGACTGTTCTGCACTCCAGCCACCATCAGAGATTTTCGTTGTTTCCTTTCCTCAGTCCCTTTGTAAAGGGCTTGGTCTTAACTGTGAGGACATCCAGGCAGTGCCAACCCTACAGGGAGGGGCTGGCGGTGGCAGGGGTCGTGCTGGGGTCCCTCACACGCTTGACTGTCTGCGTGCGGTGCTGGATGAGGAAGCAGTCTGGGCAAGGAGGGTCCCGCGTGAGCCCTGCACTGCGGTAGGGCCTGAGCCTTGCTGAACCCCTGTTCCTCCCTCCTGTAAAGCAGGGCTGGGGGGACTACAGTACCCACCCTGCTTCCCTCAAACATCATTTTAGAAAAATTCTCTCCTCTTTTTTCCTACCTTACCTGGACTCTGGTGAGAGGAAGACGAAGGTACCCAGTGACCTTCCCTGCTGCTAGGGATGCAGAGAGAAACTGTTCATTAACTCTTGGGCGAAAAAGTAACAATGTCAAGTCTGTTAGGGGGAAAAAAAAAAGGCACTGACATACTTTGTCTTCTTATGAAACTGAGGTGACATCTAGACTCTTCCAGTAAATAGGAATTGTAACTCATTCAGTTAATTCAAGAAGGATTTATTAGCACCTACTCAGTGCCAGACATTTTTCATGGCAGAGATGACACAGCAGCAAACAAAAAAAAAAAGGAGAAAAAATTCTGCCCTCATGCAGTGTATTTTAGGGGGGAAGATAGATAATGAATAAGAAAATAAAGTATGCAGCACATGTGAGCCTGCGCCTGGCATGTTCAAGATGAGCAAAGAGGCATGTGTGGCTGGATCGGAGCGATCGAGGGAAAGCGTGGAAGGAGATGAGTCCAGAAATGCAGCAGAGGGGGTGGGAAGGCAGATCATGCAGGGCTTTTCAGGTCAAGGGCAAGACTTTGGCTTAGCTCTGGGTGACGGGAGCCTCTGGAGGTTCTGAGCAGGGGGTGGGTGGTCGGACTTATGTGTTAATGAGGTCACTGTGGCTGCTGTGGTGACAATAATGGGAGGAGGGCAGAGGCATAGAGACCAGTTAGGAGGCCATGGCAGTGACGTATGACCAAGATGATGGCATCCTCAGCCAGGGTAGGAAACGTGGAGGTAGCAGAAGTGGGCGGGTTCTGGATGTATTTTCAAGGCAGAGCCAAAAGGCGTTGATAACAGGCTGCAGGTGGGATGCAACAGAAGCGAGGCATGAAGGATGGACCCCAGGTTTGGTCTGAGCAGTTTAGAGAATGGAATTGTCATTTCTGAGACGAGAACAACATGATAAATGAGTTGTGGCTAATAAGATCTAGATAATACTGCAAGAGCGTTTTCTTTTTTTGAAAAGTGGAGGATTAACAAGCATACAGTGAAGTGTATTAAAGTGTGCTCATTTTAAATTGCAGTTTAGCAGGAACACTGTATCTTAAATATATTTTATTCATCATAAAAATGGAAGGAATGGTTTTTTTCTTGAATTATTTACACGTTAAATTCTTAACCTTTTCTAGCTCTTCTGAGAAACAAGGTACATCTGTCTCTGCTACAAATTGAAACATAAAATTCATTTGTTCTACAAGTGTGCTTTATTCCTATTATGCATACTCGTAATATCCTGGCCCTGTGGGAGGAATAAAAACGGTATAACCTCTGCCCCAAGGGACCATATTATTTTGTTAAACATAAATAAAAGATGGGGAAACTGCAGAATAATGACCAGATAGAAGGAAACTCCACTGGCTGACGGTTTTGATGCCTTGACTCTGTGTGTATGTATGTCACCTGCTCTTCTGGAATATTTGTCACAAAATGACAATGTTTTGGTTCTATGGCCTGAAAGATGACCCACTGAAAAGAGCATGTGAAGAAAATGTCTTAGCTCACTCCTGATGAGTAAGAAGGCTGGGTGAGGTTTTGCAGCACACCTCAAGTAAAGGGCTTTGATGTGGCATAATTTGGGGTGTCACTGTATATGAGTAAACCCTTGGCGATGATGGCACCTCGTGAAAACACATGCTCCTCAGTCAATCCACGAGTGACATAATGTCCAGGGAATCCAGCCTGTAGGCAGTCCTCGAGCTAAGCTGGAAAAATTTTCTGGTAATTAAAGCAATTTTAATTTGATTCTGATCTTCCCGTTGAAAAAATATGTGAGAGAGAATTTTATTCTAACCAGGGATCCGCTATTCAACATTTTGTAGAAATTACCAGACAGATTGGATTTAACTATATTTATTTTCAACTATAAATGGCACTTTTTAGCATAAACCTTATACAGTATTAAGAAACCCAGTTACCAGTCACGGAATTTTACTAATGCTGACACCGTCTCATACTGTGCCAGAAAGCTGCTTTTGTTTTCATGTAGTCTATCTTAGTTTTACTAAAACAAATCAGAGAAACTGTCATTGTACTTAGAGAATTCAGAAGAACTTCATTCAGATTTTTACTGTTATCTTTGAAACAGACTTTGGACTATTTGGTAATTTTTTGAGAAACTGTTTCAAGAATAATTTTCTGAAAAGACTTTCTCCTCTAAACTAGGTGAAATAACCTGATTAAAACAACAACAGCAGCAGCAAAAAGAATACCTTTCTTAGCAGTGGCAGAAAATAGACACCATCACAGCCAGAGCTGTAATCAGTTAGGTACCAATTACATTGCCCACCTGTTTCATAATTGTTATTTACATGTCTTTTTTTTTTTGCAGTATGCGGGCCTCACCAGGGAAGCCCTTACATTTCTTAGTGGAGGGATTTCATGCTTTTTCCCTTGATTCCTCTGTGTTTTGTTTTTTTTTTTTGTATTGATTTTTTTACACCTGTAGATCCCCAACACTTTGTTGTATCATTATGTAACAACACTCAAAGCTTCCGTGCAGATGGCAGCCATACTCAGTTTTGCTAAAAAAAAAATCCCTTTACCTCAGCCATAAAACCGCCTCACTGGAGTGCAGTCTTTAATAGGATGCATGACTGGGCAGTGATGAGAGCTTTCTGTACCTGACAGCACTGAAAATATCAAGCGGACTTCACTCTCAGAGCAGCCACAGCAGCTTGCAGACTGAGGCCAGATTTCCCTAAAGCCTGTTAGAAATGCATCCTTTTTCGTTTCTTCAGAGATGATTTCATAGCCACATGAGAAAATTAATTTTTTACGTCATGGTACAGCTCACTTCCCTTTGCCTAATGCAGGTCTCTTTCTCCGGTCCCTTCGCATCACGTGGCTTAGCTGTGTCTGTCCCCACCTCTTCATTCACTGCTGCTTAAGCTTCTGATTGATCTTGAAGGGAGCAGATAAACTTGCTTTGTGACTTGGGAGCCATCACATTTGGTCTCTGGGCCTGCTCCCCTCTCCTCATCTACTGGGATGACTATTTGCAGTGAACTATTTGTTAGATTTGGATTTCCCAAGAGGAAAAGAACTAGGCGATACCAAAAATAAAAATAAATGACCAAAATACAGTAGAAACATCCTTTTAAGGATCTGAGGGTATGTAAAGGTGTTTTAAACCACTAGAGGGAGCCCATATTGTTCTGATTTCTGAATCCTATACCGTTTAACAGTTTGATTTTTTTGGCTGTAGAAAAGGATACCTCCAGCCAATGGTTTACACATGTATGATTTTAATGGTCTTCTTCAGTTTGCTTTTAAGAGGAAAAGGGAGATCACCAGATCAGAACCACTGTCTACACTGGTGTTCTTGTCCTCCTGTGCTCCATGTCACAGAACGTGATGCGGGTGAAGTAATTTGAGCGAGGACCCTGCACTGGCTCTTTGGCGGGGGTCCCTGGCTCTCCTCCGTCTTCCCCATAACACTCAGTGTCATCTTCCACCACCACCCCCAACCCAGGCAGATGTAGTCATTCAGCAGACTATCAGTCATGTGTAGACATTACTCCGGGCTCTGGCCAATCGGAAGGTGAATAATACAACCGTCTCTCTCATCGGGGTAGGAATCTTAGTCTTAGGTGTTGTGTTATGGCCTTTTGCAACCTTTCCTCCCTTTTCTCTCCTCTGAGGAGCTTTGTCCTTGTGATTTCTCAGATATCCTTTACCTCTTCAAATTCTTTAGGTTTTCTATCTTTCCATCCATGGAGTTGTGTTTGTGTTTCATTGTCTGAGTGCATGGAAAGGATTACTCAAAATACTTGTGTTTTAACGTTCAAGTTACTAAAACCCGTAAATGTATAAAAAACAGTGTTTCTTACACTCAACTTATAAAGCTTACTTTGTTTGTAAACCTAGTAAATTTTACATGAAATCATCCTCACTTTTATTTATATTTTGATTAATAGTCAATAAACTTATAAATAAGGACTCCCTAAACTATTAACCCCAACACAAAATTAGTTAACGTTTAAACTTAATTTGCAGGCTTTATGTGTCTGACTCAAACCTGTCAAAGCTTGACAAAGCATCCTTGGAATCTAACAAGCGGAATCTTCTGAGCGTCAGGCAACTCAGATAAAATACAGCTAACCCATAAAAGTAGTAGATTAGATTCTGTTAAGCATTTCAAACATGTTAAAAGAAAGAAGCACATAATTGCCCAGTAATTTTTTAAAATGTTGTTGCACCCTTATGATAGGACTTACCCAAAGTTGTTCTATCTATTTCATCCCAGGTTCCTCACTCACCTGACGGGAACAGAATTACTATTTCTGCTGTAACCCATACAGCAGCTGGGGTTATAGATTTGGTGAGGCTGTACCAGGTCACAGGGCTGGGGATGCTTCCAGTTTTTCTACCAAAGCCACAGTTTATTGAACCCATCTCACAGGAATGCTCTTATAGTAGTAAGACTTTGTTCACCTTTTTAAAAAAAATGTTTGGAATTTATAAAATTTTATACTTCCTACCCCCAGCATATGAGTAAGTTCTTCACTGAGAAATTTGAGTTGATTCAGTTTGTTGTTCCCCTCCCCCCATAAGCCTTTTACACACGCTTCACCTTTTACTTGTTTCTTTGGCCACCATTCTATATTGACCTATAGGAAGTCATGTAGATCTGGAAGTTTATCTAAACCTTCATAGCTTATGCCAATTCAGAATATGTACACTGAAAAAGCTAAGATATTTATTGGGATAATTTCTGTAACGGGGGTGTGTGTATGTGTGCATGTGTACATGTGTGCATGCCCATGTCTGTTCAGGGTTTAAAAGACAAATTCCATCTTCAGGTTAGTTACATCCAAGGGTGGTTTTGGTACCAATATCTGTAAAGTTATAGCTTAGGATAAAAGCTCAACAGATTATACCACCTCATCTCATTGATTCTAAGGGCACATTTTTTCACATTTTAATGTCTCTGAAATTGGCTGCCTTTTACAGTGGCTGTCATCAGGTGGATGCCATGAAATAGTTGCCATTGTCAGTACATGGGCAAATTGAATCTTGGTGGTAGTGTGATTTGGCAACTGTAACTTCTCATGGTTTCAGCCAAAAAGCTGTTAAGAACTCTGAAAAGGGGGCGTGAGTCCTGGGTGGTGCTGAATACCTTACTAGTATAAAGAAAAACTTTAAAAATATATTTGTATCCAACAACTACTTTGCTGTCTTATTAGTGATGATTGGTTGTTCGTTGTATCTTGATTTTATACTCAGAGCTGCAAATACAGATGATGTTTTCTCTTCTCTGCCAATACTTACACTATTTATTTTATATCTTGTTGCATTAGCTAGGGCCTCCAAAACAATATTGAATAGTAAACATCTCTGTCTTAATCTTGACTTAAATGGTAATAGCCTAAGTATTTCACTGTTTAATAAGATGTTATAGGTTTGTAGTAATGGCCTTGATCTTATTTAAGTATCTTTTTCTACTTCTATTTTAGGTAGTTGTTAGTTTGCTTGCTTGTTTTAGTTAGGAATGACTATTGAATTTTACCAAATGATTTTCTAGTCCCTGTGTTTTATTGATATGGTTTTTATTTTTTTTTACTTTAAGAAAACGTAAATGTAATAAATTATGTTGACAGCTTTCCTAATGGTGAGCGATTTCTGCATTCTTGAAATAAACCCTGCTTGGTCATTTTATATTATTCAGTTAATTTACTGCTGGATTCCATTTACCAGTAATATATTTAGGAGTTTGGCATCTATATTTATAAGTGAATTTGGTCTTTTTTTAAAATCAGGTTTTAGTATTAAGTAGATTCTAGCTTCTTTGAGTGAATTGGGGTAGCTTTTCATCCTTCTCCATGGTCTAGACTCATTTGGGTACATAACAAGTACCTGTTCTCTTATGATATCTACTACCCAGTGTTAATAAAGTGCGGGTTTTTACCAAGCTTTTAATCTTTACCATTATGATTTTAAAATATAATCTCATTGCTTTAAAGGATGATCTCTAAAATTCTTTTTTCCCTCTCTCTTCCAAACTGCCAGGATATGGGTTCTTTCAATGTTTTGCTTCTCATTTTGTTTGTGTTTACGGGAAAGTTTTAGAGTTTCAGTAGTTTTCAGGCTGAATGCTTATTGCAAGAGGAAGGAACAAATGAAGGGAAGAGCTATATATACACCATCTAAAGCTTTTGCTATTAGAGACGTGAGTAGATTTAGTAAGAAAAGGAGAACAGGGCTGGATGTCAAAAGCCTGATTCTAGCCCTAACTCCCTGAAAACTGGGTGACATTAAGCAAGCCTTCTCTGAGCTTCAAGTTGTTTTTTCCTCATCTTTGTGTCATGTTGATAACTGCTTAATACAGTTGCCTTGAAGATCAGAAGAAGTAGTATTCAAGGACTTCCAAATCCTTAAAGCACTGTATTGTTGCAGAAGGTACTTCGTGGGATTATGATTAGTTATAATAGAAGACCTCTTCGGCAAAAGGAGATTTTTATTTGTAAATGTTTAGGTAGTTGTTTATTTGTTGTAAGACTGTCTTTTTTGATGAGGACCACTAATGACCATGAGAGAATAAAAACAGGTTTTAAATTTTATTAAGTAATCTCAATTTTAAAGATGTTACACTACGCCAATGAGCCAGGCCCAGTAACACTTTAATTTCCTGGCGCCATTACCAATATTAAGAAAATGAACAAAACACTAGCTCATTAATTTTGGGGGTGTCACTATACTTTTCTTGTCCTCATAGAGAGAGAAAGACTTTTTCTGTGACCTTTATTTAGTCACTTGGAAGTAGATACCCCCCCTTTTTTTGGTAGCCAAATGCTTCTTTAGCACACACACAAAAATAATTTTCTCTAGCGTGTACTTACAATATTAGCTAATTGAATCACCACCACATGTTTTGAGCACCTGAAATGAAAATTATTGAAGAATTCGTCCTGTCAGCCTGTGTGCTCTCCACAGCATTACTGTGAAAACCTGCTGCTTCCTCTTTCACCCTTGGTGTCTTTAGTGGTCCTCACACCAGGTCCCTACTCAGCAGTGCAATACACTGCAGACACGGAAAGTCCAAATACGTGGCCAGCTGGTCATGCCATTGGGGGAGAGTGCAGTCCTTTGTCTGTAATCAGGCATGGACGATATTGGCTTATGACTCTGCTGAGCCGTGCAAGGTGCCAGGGCATTGATGTTAGTCGTTTGTGTCTATTGCATGGTTGGCAACCAGGCCAAGTGTTGAGTGTCGCCCCAGGGTGCACCCGCAGGGGCTGTTAACGCGAGTCTAGTGTGGCTGCTTCTTCAGTGAAATGTGAATGAAAAGAACGAAACCTGCCACCTGAAGGAAAAATTGTAAGATCCCCCAAACACTGTAAAAATATATGGTTACTAAGCTCACTGAGAAAAAGGCCTAGGGCCTGGAAGCAGACCTTTTTCACTCTGGGTTGAGTCACTTAGGAGAGCATTCTTTCCACTACCAATGAACAAACAAAGACAAAGAAGAGAATGAATTTTTTTTTTTCTAAAGAATGATCATCCTGTTGGATTTCTGCTTCATGGCATTTGGTGGTGATCACTCATCCGCATGCAGAGCACAGGAAGCTTAGAGCATACAATCATTTGTTCCTAAGAGAAGATATAATTAAATAATTCTTGAACATGGCCCCAAATTGAATCTCTTAAGGCATAAATTCAATAAACAGTCTCTTTCCCTAATGTCGATGTCCTATTTATTGGATTGCCGGTCCATTACCCATTTCTTCTGGAAGCTGGCCTCCCTGGTCCCTGACTCAGTGGGTGCAGCTAGGGCTCCTGATGGGAGCTGGGCCCCCGCCCCCGCCCTGTTCCCTGCCCAGTGGTGAGCTTGTGAACACCCAGCCCAGGCTCCTCTGTACGACCTTCCTTGGAGGGCTTGGAATGGCCAGCGAGGGGCGCCCAGCTTCGTCTGGCTGCTCTCCTGGCTAGGGGAGTTAACTCAGGAACTATTGTTCCTGGCCGTTGGGTTGCACATTTGGGGAAGCAGAGAGGGCCCCTCAGGAGGCAGAGAGCGGCCAGAAGTAGGAACTCAGAAAAGGAGAGACTAAGGGGCCAGGGCTGGTTGTTAGCATGTTCATCTGAGTGTGTTGTCCACTGAGATGCCCATTCCAGAGGGCAGGGCTGTCCTGGGAGCAGTTCCTGGAGCAGAGGTGTTCATGAAGTAGCTGGTTTCACGCTGGGGGCAGGTGGCATACATCGGGTGACTGTTCTCGTGCTTCTAGCCCCGAGTTACCATGGTTCTCTACAGGCACAAATTGTGTCTGCCTTAGTACTTGCTATAACTTAAAAACTAGATTTTACACATTTTTCTGCTTATAATCGACCACACGCTCAGTTTCCTTTTCTAATCGTACTTTATTTTTGAAAGTAACACATACTCATAATTAAAAAACCTGAATACTATCTTGAGAAGTAATAACAAAATAACAGGTCACTGCCGCTTTCTGATTTCCTAGAGCCAGTAACTTAGCATTTTCGCCATTTCTTCTGCTGGTTACCTGTACATTTCCAAATAGCGTGTTTCTAGTGTTACTGGCTCCCTGCTGTGTAACATAAATGCTTTTACACACACTACATACTTTTTTTTTTAATTCTTGAATTTTATTTAATTTATTTTTTTATACAGCTGGTCCTTATTAGTCATCAGTTTTATACACATCAGTGTATACATGTCAATCCCAATCACCCAATTCATCCCACCACCACCCCCCGCCACTTTCCCCCCTTGGTGTCCATACGTTTGTTCTCTACATCTGTGTCTCAACTTCTGTTCTGCAAACCGGTTCATCTGCACCATTTTTCTAGGTTCAACATACATGCGTTAATATATGATATTTGTTTTTCTCTTTCTGACTTACTTCACTCTGTATGACAGTCTCTAGATTCATCCACGTCTCAACAAATGACCCAATTTTGTTCCTTTTTATGGCTGAATAATATTCCATTGTATATATGTACCACATCTTCTTTATCCATTCATCTGTCGATGGGCATTTAGGTTGCTTCCATGACCTGGCTATTGTAAATAGTGCTACAGTGAACATTGGGGTGCATGTGTCTTTTTGAATTATGGTTTCTCTGGGTATATGCCCAGTAGTGGAATTGCTGGATCATATGGTAATTCTATTTTTAGTTTTTTAAGGAACCTCCATACTGTTCTCCATAGTGGCTGTATCAATTTACATTGCCACCAACAGTACAAGAGGGTTCCCTTTTCTCCACACCCTCTCCAACATTTGTTGTTTGTAGATTTTCTGATGATGTCCATTCTAACCAGTGTGAGGTAATACCTCATTGTAGTTTTGATTTGCATTTCTCTAATAATTAGTGATGTTGAGCAGCTTTTCATGTGTTTCTTGGCCATCTGTATGTCTTCTTTGGAGAAATGTCTACTTAGGTCTTCTGCCCATTTTTGGATTGGGTTGTTTGTTTCTTTAATATTAAGCTGCATGAGCTGTTTATATATTTTGGAGATTAAACCTTTGTCCGTTGATTCGTTTGCAAATATTTTCTCCCATTCTGAGGGTTGTCTTTTTGTCTTGTTTATGGTTTCCTTTGCTGTGCAAAAGCTTTGAAGCTTCATTAGGTCCCATTTGTTTATTTTTGTTTTTATTTCCATTACTCTAGGAGGTGGATCAAAAAGATCTTGCTGTGATTTATGTCAAAGAGTGTTCTTCCTATGTTTTCCTCTGAGAGTTTTATAGTGTCGCGCCTTACATTTAGGTCTCAAATCCATTTTGAGTTTATTTTTGTTTATGGTATTAGGGAGTGTTCTAATTTCATTCTTTTACATGTAGCTGTCCAGTTTCCCCAGCACCACTTATTGAAGAGGCTGTCT
Source organism: Mesoplodon bidens (assembly GCF_964165515.1). Taxonomy (NCBI): domain Eukaryota; kingdom Metazoa; phylum Chordata; class Mammalia; order Artiodactyla; family Ziphiidae; genus Mesoplodon; species Mesoplodon bidens. Next base: position 46,930,969 of record NC_138172.1, on the reverse strand, counting down.
TTTCTCAATTGTATATCCTTGCCTTCTTTGTCATAGATTAGTTGACCATAGGTGTGTGAGTTTATCTCTGGGCTTTCTATCTTGTTCCATTGATCTATGTTTCTGTTTTTGTGCCAATCCCATATTGTCTTGATTACTGTAGCTTTGTAGTATAGTCTGAAGTCAAGGAGTCTGATTCCTCCAGCTCCGATTTTTTCCCTCAACACTGCTTTGGCTACTCGGGGTCTTTTGTGTCTCCATACAAATTTTAAGATTTTTTGTTCTAGTTACATAAAAAATGCCATTGGTAATTTGATAGGGATTGCATTGAATCTGTAGATTGCTTTGAGTAGTATAGTCATTTTCACAATATTGATTCTTCCAATCCAAGAACATAGTATATCTCTCCATCTGTTGGTATCATCTTTAATTCCTTTCATCAGTGTCTTATAGTTTTCTGCATACAGGTCTTTTGTCTCCCTAGGTAGGTTTATTCCTAGGTATTTTACTCTTTTTGTTGCAGTGGTAAATGGGAGTGTTTCCTTAATTTCTCTTTCAGATTTTTCATCATTCGTGTATAGGAATGCAAGAGATTTCTGTGCATTAATTTTGTATCCTGCAACTTTACCAAATTCACTGATTAGCTCTAGTAGTTTTCTGGTGACATCTTTAGGATCCTCTATGTATAGTATCCTGTCATCTGCAAACAGTGACAGCTTTACTTCTTCTTTTCCAATTTGTATTCCTTTTATTTCTTTTTCTTCTCTGATTGCCGTGGCTAGGACTTCCAAAACTATGTTGAATAATAGTGGCTAGAGTGGACCTCCTTGTTCCTGATCTTAGAGGAAATGCTTTCAGTTTTTCACCATTGAGAATGATGTTTGCTGTGGGTTTGTCATATATGACCTTTATTATGTTGAGTTAGGATCCCTCTGTGCCCACTTTCTGGAGAGTTTTTATCATAAATGGTGTTGAATTTTGTCAAAAGTGTTTTCTGCATCTATTGAGATGATCATATGGTTTTTATTCTTCAGTGTGTTAATATGGTGTATCACATTGATTGATTTGCGTATATTGAAGAATCCCTGCATCCCTGGGATAAATCCCACTTGATCATGTTGTATGATCTTTTAATGTGTTGTTGGATTCTGTTTGCTAGTATTTTGTTGAGGATTTTTGCGTCTATGTTCATCAGTGATATTGGCCTGTAATTTTGTTCTTTTTTTTTCTTTAACATCTTTACTAGAGTATAATTGCTTTACAATGGTTTGTCAGTTTCAGCTTTATAACAAAGTGAATCAGTTATACATATACATATGTCCCCATATCTCCTCCCTCTTGCATCTCCCTCCCTCCCACCCTCCCTATCACACCCCTCCACGTGGTCACAAAGCACTGAGCTGATCTCCCTGTGCTATGTGGCTGCTTCCCACTAGCTGTCTATTTTATGTTTGGTAGTGTATATATGTCCATGCCACTCTCTCACTTTGTCCCAGCTTACCCTTCCCCCTCCCCGTATCCTCACGTCCATTCTCTAGTAGGTCTGCATCTTTATTCCCGTCTTGCCCCTAGGTTCTTCTGACCATTTTCTTTCTTCTTTTCGTTTGTTTGTTTGTTTTTTTTTTTAGATTCCATATATATGTGTTAGCATCCGGTATTCTTTTTTATCTTTCTGACTTAGTTCACTCTGTATGACAGTCTCTAGGTCCATCCACCTCACTACAAATAACTCAGTTTCTTTCCTTTTTGTGGCTGAGTAATATTCCATTCTTTTTTCTAGTATCTTTATCTGGTTTTGGTATCAGGGTGATGGTGGCCTCGTAGAATGAGTTTGGGAGTGTTCCTTCCTCTGCAATTTTTTGGGAAGAGTTTGAGAAGGATGGGTCTTAGCTCCTCTCTAAATGTTTGATAGAATTCAGCTGTGAAGCCATCTGGTCCTGGACTTTTGTTTGTTGGAAGATTTTTAATCACCGTTTCAATTTCATTACTTGTGATTGGTCTGTTCATATTTTCTATTTCTTCCTGGTTCAGTCTTGGAAGGTTATACCTTTCTAAGAATTTGTCCATTTCTTCCAGGTTGTCCATTTTATTGGCATAGGGTTGCTTGTAGTAGTGTCTTAGGATGCTTTGCATTTCTGTGGTGTCTGTTGTAACTTCTCCTTTTTCATTTCTAATTTTATTGATTTGAGTCCTCTCCCTCTTTTTCTTGATGAGTCTGGCTAATGGTTTATCAATTTTGTTTATCTTCTCAAAGAACCAGCTTTTAGTTTTATTGATCTTTGCTATTGTTTTCTTTGTTTCTATTTCATTTATTTCTGCTCTGATCTTTATTATTTCTTTCCTTCTGCTAACTCTGGGTTTTGTTAGTTCTTCTTTCTCTAGTTCCTTTAGGTGTAAGGTTAGATTGTTTATTTGAGATTTTTCTTGTTTCTTGAGGTAGGCTTCTATAGCTATAAACTTCCCTCTTAGAACCGCTTTTGCTTCATCCCGTAGGTTTTGGATCATCATGTTTTCATTGTCATTTGTCTCTAGGTATTTTTTTATTTCTTCAGTGATCTCTTGGTTATTTAGTAACGTATTATTTAGTCTCCATGTGTTTGTGTTTTTTACACTTTTTCCCTATAATTCATTTCTAATCTCATAGCGTTGTGGTCAGAGAAGATGCTTGATATGATTTCAGTTATCTTAAATTTACTGAGGCTTGATTTGTGACCCAAGATATGATGTATCCTAGATAATATTCTGTGCACACTTGAGAAGAAATTGTAATCTGCTGTTTTTGGATGGAATGTCCTATAAATATCAATTAAATCTATCTGTTCTATTATGTCATTTAAAGCTTGTGTTTCCTTATTTATTTTCATTTTGGATGATCTGTCCATTGGTGTAAGTGAGATGTTAAAGTCCCCTAGTATTATTGTGTTACTGTCGATTTTCTCTTTTATAGCTGTTAGCAGTTGCCTTATGTATTGAGGTGCTCCATGTTGGGTGCATATATATTTATAATTGTTATATCTTCTTCTTGGATTGATCCCTTGATCATTATGTAGTGTCCTTCCTTGTCTCTTGTAACATTCTTTATTTTAAAGTCTATTTTATCTGATATGAGTATTGCTACTCCAGCTTTCTTTTGATTTCCATTTGCATGGAATATCTTTTTCCATCCCCTTACTTTCAGTCTGTATGTGTCCCTAGGTCTGAAGTGGGTCTCTTGTAGACAGCATATATATGGGTCTTGTTTTTGTATCCATTCAGCAAGCCTGTGTCTTTTGGTTGGAGCATTTAATTCATTCACATTTAAGGTAATTATCGATATGTATGTTCCTGTGACCATTTTCTTAATTGTTTTGGGTTTGTTTTTGTAGGTCCTTTTCTTCTGTTGTGTTTCCCACTTAGAGAAGTTCCTTTAGCATTTGTTGTAGAGCTGGTTTGGTGGTGCTGAATTCTCTTCGCTTTTGTTTGTCTGTAAAGCTTTGGATTTCTCCATCGAATCTGAATGAGATCCTTGCTGGGTAGAGTCATCTTGGTTGTAGGTTCTTACCTTTCATCACTTTAAGTATATCATGCCACTCCCTTCTGGCTTGTAGAGTTTCTGCTGAGAAACCAGCTGTTAACCTTATGGGAGTTCCTTTGTATGTTATTTGTCGTTTTTCCCTTGCTGCTTTCAATAATTTTCCTTTGTCCTTAATTTTTGCCAATTTGATTATTATGTGTCTCGGCGTGTTTCTCCTTGGGTTTATCCTGTATGGGACTCTCTGTGCTTCCTGGACTTGGGTGGCTATTTCCTTTCCCATGTTAGGGAAGTTTTCGACTATAATCTCTTCAAATATTTTCTCTGGTCCTTTCTCTCTCTTTTCTCCTTCTGGGACCCCTATATTGTGAATGTTGTTGCGTTTAATGTTGTCCCAGAGGTCTTTAGGCTGTCTTCATCTCCTTTCATTCTTTTTTCTTTATGCTGTTCTGCAGCAGTGAATTCCACCATTCTGTCTTCCAGGTCACTTATCCATTCTTCTGCCTCAGTTATTCTGCTATTGATTCCTTCTAGTGTAGTTTTTATTTCGGTTACTGGATTGTTCATCTCTGTTTGTTCTTTAATTCTTCTAGGTCTTTGTTTCACATTTCTTGCATCTTCTTGATCTTTGCCTCCATTCTGTTTCCGAGATCCTGTATTATCTTCACTATCATTATTCTGAATTCTTTTTCTGGAAGGTTGCCTATCTCCCCTTCATTTAGTTGTTTTTCTGGGGTTTTTTCTTGTTCCTTCATGTGGTGCATAGCCCTCTGCCTTTTCATCTTGTCTATCTTCTGTGAATGTGGTTTTTGTTCCACAGGTTGCAGGATTGTAGTTCATCTTGCTTCTGCTGTCTGCCCTCCTACCCACCACATACTTTTATTCCCGTCCTCCCAGTGTAGTTTCACATCACAAGTTTTGCTTCAGTTAATCCTGAAATTATTTATACTACTATGCAGGTATTATTTACAGATTACCATGTAGCATACCATGATCATGTTTCGTTAAACATAATTGAGGTGATAAGTGCCTTATTTTTTATTTGCTTGGTTTTCTATGTACCTATTATTGCTTCTTTCCTAAACTTAGTGTGCTTAAGCCCATCAGATGACCTATCTGTGTTTTGTTTTGTTTTTTTCCTTGAAGAGGGTATTCCTGGAATTTCTGTTGTCCTGTTCCTCCTGGGCAGACTGCTCTCTGAATATGCTGTGCTCTTCTCACCATCACTTCCAACTTGTTGGGAACGTACTCTGCTTTGCTCCCACACCCTTTCTTAGTCCCCTTCCTTGTGTTGGCAGGTGCACGAGAGATGTTTTAGAATCTTGTGTGTCGGAAGACATCTTCTTGCCCATTTTCCCTCCAAATTTGGAAGACATTGCTGGGTTGCCTCCAGCATCGCTGTTGAGAGGCTGATGCCAGCCTGATCCCCAATCTTTCACACGTGACCTGTTCATTCTCTCCAGAAGCTTTCATGGTCTTCTCTTTATCCCTGGTTTTTGGAAATTTCATAATAATATGCCTTTTGTGGGTTGGTGTTTCTTTTTCCTTTCCCATCAATTCAATTTGACATTTTCAAACTCTTGTTCTTCAGTTCCATGAAATGTCTTGAATTATTTCTTTGACAATCATCTTTTCCACATCTTCTAACTTCTCTATTTCTGGACCTCTATTGCATTATCCAGACTTACCATTTGTTGTGTATTCTCCCCCATCCTCAATTTCTGTTTCCTTTTTTGGTTTGTTTTGCTTTTTTCTGTTTTAGTCTATTTGCAAAGATGTCCACAACAATATTTTCTAATTCTTTTATTGAATTTATTTCTATCAGATGTTTAGTATCCAAGAGCTCTTTGTTCTCTGAGTGTTCCCGCCCCCTTTTAAAACTAATATCCTGTACTTCATTTCATGAATGCAGTGTCATCTCTCTGAAGTTTTCTTCTCTTCCCTGCCTGGTCTCTGTCTCCTGCTCCCCTTTTCAGTGTAGTGGCATTTTCCCTGGTATGGTCGCTGGAGAGGAAGTCTCTTGTCTTTCACTGGGCTAGAGGCGTGGCTCTCAAGGCTGGGAGAGAGGGGCCAGCGGGGAGGGTCCTGTCCTCCTGCAGACCTTCAGCTGGCCCTTCAGAGGTCCCAGAGCCCGCTCTCCCATACTTCACTGGGGTGTGGGCACTGTGGACGGTCATTTTAGTGAGATTTTTGAAGGAGAGGAGAGTAGAAATAAAAGTTCATCTGTTTATTCCAGAAGGCTCTCAAATCCCAGTATTAGATTTTGATTTTAACCATTTGGTAATTAGCTTTTCTAATACATAGTCTATTTAATACTATTACTTAGAAATGCCTTCAGCCATTGACTCCCCACCCCACAAGCTCTCTTCGGGTCAGACGTACCAACCCCATTTTACTAAAGGTCATTACTTCTGTGGTTCTTTCCTTATCATTGAGCCCTAGGAATTTGTTAATTTGGCTATATTCTTGAGTTTTAGATTGGTCAACTTCTGAATTAATTAGCATCAACATTTAATATTTATTTTTTATTTCTACCTTTACCTACTTGAAGAAGAAAGTAACAACAAAGTTAAAAGTATTAGTAGGATAATGAGGTTAAGAAACTTTGATAGACTATCTGGGATGAAAGGGACAGTATGTTCTTACTTATCCACAGCAGACAAAATATTTAATACAGTTGGGCTTTAAATCTTGCCCTTAATTTCTCCTGTCAAGTGAATTTAAAAAGGAAAAGTAGTACACCTTTTTTTTGTTTTTAAGCAAAAGAAAGCATAGAAATTCTTCAGAGACAATTTTTAAAAAAATTAAACTCAAAGATGGTAATGCATGGTAAGCACTGTTTTGAAGCATTAATTTAAAAAGCAGTTACTGCTTCCCCAGAGACTGGCTGTGGTGAAGTAGCTTCAGGATGTTCCCACCCTCACCCACCTGTGCCTGTGCTGTGCAGGTTGGCTGTCACCTGCCAAAGTCAAAGGCTTCTGTCCAAGTGGAAGTGATTCTTCTCCTTTTTGTGCTCGTAACCAGCAGCAGGCACCCTCTGTGTTGAGATTATACTTTGTCCAAACACTGAGGCCCCGTCAATCCATCTTCCTGGGTGCTTTGCACATGATCACACCCCAAGTTCATCTGAGAGTCAGGGAGCTGTAAGGACATTACAGATAAGGGGTGCTTTGCCATCAGACCATTCCGGCCTGCTCTGAGCTTACCACAAATACAGTGTTGTGGTCCAGCATCTGGAGGAAGCATTTGAGCCTTGGATCTGTGTTGAGATTGTTTCATTTGATTCATGAGTAACTTGTATGTGATGATATGGTGATCTAACACAAAAAATAGCCATCAGCTGTTCTTAACTATGTTCTTAGTAAGATGAACTGGAGGGTCATAGTGGATGGATCATGTCCTGTTTCATTTTCTATCCCTACCTCCTAGGAAAGTGCCTGGTATATGGTAGATGCTTAATAAATGTTTGTTGAATAAATAATTTATAAGTTATTTCCATATTCATAAATAAAAAGGAAAACATACTACATCTTTTCTGCATATCTGGATAAATCTTAGCCAGGGCAATGCTTTTGATATGCCAGCTTTCTTGACAGTTTGTAATACTCTCTCTTCTCAATGGCATGTAATAGGTTGAGTCACCAATTTTAATTTGAGGGATAATGAAGGATTTCTCTATTTCCAGAGCAGATGAATACAGGACTTGTCTCTAGGGAGAGCAGTGTAGGATGGGGGTAGGAGACAGGTCAGGAATGGATGGAAGATCTCCTTCTCAGTGTACCCTTTTTCTATTTTTAAAATCATGTGTACACATTACTTTCTCAAATGAAAAAAAATCTGACCCATGCTAAAAGAAAAATAGTGCTATTATTTGTGCCTAAGCTGAGGAGAACGTACTTACCCTGCTAATTACATAAACAGTTGGGCAACAACTGTGTAGCTCGCCTTTCAGAGCATACCCAGTTGTTCTGGGGACTGGAAGGTTTATCAAGGAGACTTTTTTTTATAGATTGTTCAGTCAGTTGATTATTATAACATAGTGAAACTCTTGGCTTTTCTCTGGGAAAGACCCCAAAATCTGCCCACTCAGGAGATCTGCCTCTGTTGAGTAGACCAGGGAAACTACTTACCAATCAGTAAGCGGGTTGCCATCTTTTATTTCTTCTTCCAAAACCCATAGTGTCATCATCCATGTATTCAGAGCTAGACTTTTTTTAACAGTTAATCTTAGGTTATCTTATTATTTTAGTGTTTATTAGTGGTACAGTTTGCTTATACACATTTCCACAAAGTGATCTAACTGAGGATTTCCTGATAAGGTGGTGAGGTAAGGGGAGAAGATTACAAAGAAAAAGAAGAGTTAGGGGAAAACTCCACGGGTACAGAAACAGTGAGCTAGTAGGGAAGTGGTGCCCACTGCATCCCACAAGCACTGATGAGTTTTCATCTGCCATAACACATGAAGGAAGGAAGGACAGATCAACTACAGGAAGACACCAAGAACCAATCTGTGACTTCCCTTCCTGAGAAAGTTGGTGCAGTGTCATGAGAATTAACTTTCACAAATTCTAGCAGACCACTACAAACCCTACTAACTGGAGAGACAAGAGCTGGCCTAGGAGAAGCAGGGGCCATTTCTACCCCAGGATTCAATTAACATTCAGGGACTTGGCACAAGGATACTGCCATGATAAACCAAAGCTTAGGGATAGCCATCAGGTCTACCAATAGTTATTTAGTTATTTTATGAAGCTTTCTTTGGTCCTCCCCCCCATTGTTTTTTAAGCCGTGCTGCGCAGCATTCAGGTTCTTAGTTCCCCGACCAGGGATCGAACCTGTGCCCCCCTGCAATGGAAGTGCGAAGTCCTAACCACTGGACTGCCAGGGAATTCCCTCCTTTTGGTTCTTAATTAAATGTGATTAAGTACATGACAATTTCAGGGAAGAAGTAGATAAGCTAAAAGAAAAATACATCACTCAAATCTAATACCAGAGAAGACCAGTTAACAAAATAAAATAACAGTGAATAAACAGTGTATCAAAACATCTGATTTTCAGGTAAGTCAGGTAGAATAAATGGTGAAATGATGGTCATGAATATTTTTGGAGAAAATAATGCAGCGGAAGGGGATTTTCCTATCATATGTTAGAAAGCTACGGTCACTAAAAAATCATGGTACTGACACCAGAATAAATAGACAAATAAATGGGACAGAATAGAAAGTCCAAGAGCTGTCAAAGTGTAGGTATACACAAGTTTGGTATATGTTACGGTAGGTATTTCCTGTTAGAAGAAAAAGATGAACTGGCTATTGAATGGTGGTGGGACAACTGGCTAGCCATTTAGGGGGGATAGTTAAAGTTAAATCCCCTCTTTTAATTATATATTAGATGTAAATTCAGTAAAATCAAGGATATAAATATAAAAGTGAAACCAATTAAAGTACTAGAAAGAATTATAGGTGAATATTTAGCTGATCTTTGAATGGGGAACCCTTTTACTATAAGAATGACACCAAAGGAAGAAACTATAAAAGACTCACGAGTCCTTCACAATGTTGAATGTAAGGTTCAAGACCAAAAAGGAGCTATTTGTCCAACACTAGACAGTTGATTAAATGTTGGCCTCTCCTATGGTATACCTTGCCTCTATGAAAATAAAACTGTATATAAAGCTTTATTATTGGGAAGAGGGCCATGATATAATGCTAAGTGAAAAACTTATAAATGTGTATATTTACATGTATGCATTTCTATAGGAAAAGGCCTGGATGGTTCTAATCCAAATGTTAATAGCAATATTTTTTCTTTGGCTATTAAGATCTGGGTAATTTCTTTCCCTTTGAACTTTGTGTCTTCTTTCCTTTTTTTTAAAGTTGTGATTATATATTTAATTAATTTAGTTTAAAACCAGAGGACAAAAAAGTTTTACAAAATAATTGGTGATAATAAAATTGGAGAGAAAAATGGAGATTTAAACTACTCCCTTGACTAGACTAGATAGATTTCTTAGATGGATTTTGGGTATCATCTGTTTTATTGCATAATAACTGCATTGCATTATATGGCAACTTGAATCTATAAATCTATAAATCAAATTTCTTTAAGCATAAAAGCCAAATGTATATATTGCTTCTAAAATAACTCTAAAAGATTGTATTTTTAAATGGTGATTTCTCTTATAGTTGATACTTGACTTATATATACATTCATTCCCTTTAACCAGTCTTTGTTTTGTTTAGTTTCTCTGAATTGAGAAGCAAAGATCTGTATTAACATACAAATGTATTATAGTGCACCAAAATTAGTGAATGTGCCTCTGAATGAAAGCTTTGGTGTAGGCAACTTAAAATGTTTGTAAGTCAAAACAGTAATCAAGGAGAGATTGTTTTAGCTCATAGTCTACCAAGAAGCTTTCAGCTGCCAGCAAGAAAACCCCTCATTTCTGGAGAAATATTGCCCCTTATGCTTTGAGTCCTCCAATAGTTTATTGACTTGGAGGAACAATATTGTTTTTGGATAATTGAGTCTGGTAGATTCTTTTGAGCCCACCAGCTTCCTCTCTTGAGCCATTGTGTTGACAATCTTCCATTAAGAAAAAGGAAGAGATTAGAAAAAAGAGAGCATAAATTTTCTTTGTACTGAAACCTCCGCCTACCCTTAACCCCTGGCAACCACTGATCCGTTCTTCCCTACAGTTTTGCCTTTTCCAGAATATCTTATGAATGGAGTCATATAGTATATAGCCTTTTGAGTCTGTTTTCTTTCTCTTAGCATAACGCATTTGAGATTCATCCATGTTATTGCACTTATTAATAGTTCCTTCGTGTTGCTGACTAGTATACCATTGTGTAGGTGTACCACAGCTGGTTTGTTTCTTCGGTAGAAGAGGGAGATTTTGATTGTTTTCAGTCTTTGCTGTTTTGGATAGAGCTGCTATAAGCATTTGCCCAGTGTGTTTTGTATGAAATAGGTTTTCATTTGACTTCGGAATGGGAATGCTGTGTGATATGTTAAGGGAATGTTTGAATTTGTTGAAATGTTTGAAATTGTTGTCAAATTGTCAGTTGTTTTCCACAGTGGCTGTAACATTTTGCATTCTCAGCAGGATTGTGTGAGTTCCAGTTGCTCCACATCCTTGTCAGCACTTGGTATTGCCAGTTTTTTTTCTCTCATCCATTCTAATAAGTGTGTTGTGGTGTCTGCCCTTGTGTTTCTCTAGCGACTAATGATGTCAAACATGTTTTCAGGTGTTTGTGATCACATATTTTCTTTGATGAAGTGACCGTGACATTGACTTATGAAGCATCTAGGTCAGTTTTCCTATAGACTGTTCCACAGTGTGGATCTGTTTCCTTAAGGTACATTTTTTTCTCTTTCCTCCCTCCCTCCCTCTCTCCCTTCCTTCCTTTACTAAAAACTGGTTCCTCTGTTCTTATATTGGAAATTAGATCTAGAGACTTGATTAGATTAAGCTTAAACAATTTTGCCGAGAATATTTCATGAATGATGTATATGTATACACATATGTATATGTATATGTGAAGGATTTTTAAAGAATGAATTGGAGCAGATTCAAAGCCACACCTTGATGCTGTCGTTCACTGCATTGCAGCAGCTTCTCCAAGGGTGAGAAGAGCTAGAATGACGTCCTTGACTATGTAAGAAGCACAAAGGAGATCAAACACAAGTGGAAAGTTTGGACGTCAATCCAGAGGGAGCAGTGGAGGGTATGGGTCCAGGCAGGTAATGGGAAGAAGTGGTGATGGGAGCTCACACATGTTCTCTTCTGAAAGCTTCTGTTCTCTCCATGAAATCGAAAGGTCAGTGCTGAAAATGAGGAAGTAGAGAGAGGTGTTAGATGTTTGAAGAGAGAGGAGAAAGTGTAGAATCAAATAGGAGAGTGGGAGATTGAATGGACCAGGGAAAAATACAAACGCCAAGCCCTAAGAGCCCTCTTGAGAGCATGAGTTTGAAGCGGGGTCAGTTGAAGTTGTGTTTCTTCCTCCAGCCATTGTTGTAAGCATGTTGTTAATAATTAGAGCCGTTTCAGTTAATCGTGGACTTTCACTTTTGGCAATTTTATCAAAATGTGGGAGTACCCATGGAGTGTATCAGTAAAACTGCTTACACTGTAGAATTTTGACATCTTTGATGTTAAGGAAGGTGCCCCGAACACCCATCCTCTGCATGAGACGGGCATTAAGAGGTTTCAGATCAAGAGCAGAAAATCTAGAAATCTAGACTTGCAAGGAATATTCCATTTCCTAAGCGTAGAATTTTGAAATTTTGAAACTTAATACTCCCAAAATAGACATTTTGTGGTAAGTAAAGAAAAAAATAAGGGTTTTATTTATACTTGATTTTTTCCCTTAATATTGCTTTTTTTTTTTTTTTTTTTTTTTTTTTTTTTTTTTTTGCGGTAGGTGGGCCTCTCACTGTTGTGGCCTCTCCCCTTGCAGAGCACAGGCTCCGGATGCGCAGGCTCAGCAGCCATGGCTCACGGGCCTAGCCGCTCTGCGGCATGTGGGATCTTCCCAGACCGGGGCACGAACCCGTGTCCCCTGCATCGGCAGGCGGACTCTCAACCACTGCGCCACCAGGGAAGCCCTGCTTTTTAAATTGGATATACTTTTTCTGTTAGTTAAACCTGGGATTGAATGTTTTATGGTACTTTAAATAGGTTTCCAACTGTGGGAAAGTGTTTTCTGAACATTTTCTGGGCCATTACAGCAGTGTTATGTAAGAGTGGAAATCATTATAACAAGTTGCATGGTGAACCATGTGCAGACGTGCCTGGTGCTCTGGGGTTGATCTTTCCCTGGTCTTTGCTGTCCCCTGTGCTCAGTCACTCTGTTTGGGTCCTGCAGAAGAACCTGCCATTCCTCCAGGGCATTTCCTGTTGGAGGAAAGTCTTTGGGTTAGAGACGGTTCCTTCATCCATCCTTTCAGCGTTTCCCAGGGGCCCGTGTGCCCACACTGTGCTGCACACTGGGCATACAGTGGTGACTGAAACAGTTGTGGGAATTATGAAATTAACTTGTACAACAGAATAGACCAGTGTGGAATCCTTTAGAATTATCTGCCCATCCAGCGTAGTGCCCACAGCTAATTTTTTAAGCAGTGATATTACATAATGTATATGAGAAGGTGCTGCTAAAAATTATAAGACATCATAGCCAAGGCAGGAAAGTAATTAATTTTGCTCTGAAGTAAACAGCTTGTGGAGTGAAAAGATTTATAATTAAAACTTAAAATATGACCCAGAATACTTACATTACACTTCCTCAGGCAACTCAAAAGAATACCTATGGGCTTCCCTGGTGGCGCAGTGGTTGAGAGTCCGCCTGCTGATGCAGGGGACATGGGTTCGTCGTCCGGTCCAGGAGGATCCCACATGCCGCGGAGTGGCTGGGCCCATGAGTCATGGCCGCTGAGCCTGCGCCTCTGGAGCCTGTGCTCTGCAACGGGAGAGGCCACAACAGTGAGAGGCCTGCGTACCGCCAAAAAAAAAAAAAAAAAAGAATACCTATGCTTAATGCTAAGAAGTCCATCACTATGATTAAAGCTAAATTAAAGTGTCAGTGTTTCTCCATGTAGTTTCATAGCTGTATATTGATGGAAGACTCTAAATTCCTCTGTACCTTTTTTTTTTTTTTTTTTTTTTTTTTTTTTTTTTAACATGGATCATCATAGCATCTTTATTTTTTATTTTTTTTTTCTTTTTTTTTTTTTTTAATTAGTTTCTGCTTTATAACAAAGTGAATCAGTCATACATATACATCTGTTCCCACATCCCTTCCCTCATGCATCTCCCTCCCTCCCACCCTCCCCATCCCACCCCTCCAGGCGGTCACAAAGCACCGAGCTGATCTCCCTGTGCTCTGCGGCTGCTTCCCACTATCTATCTACCTTACGTTTGGTAGTGTATATATGTCCATGCCTCTCTTTCGCTTTGTCACAGCTTACCCTTCCCCCTCCCCATATCCTCAAGTCCATTCTCAAGTAGGTCTGTTTCTTTATTCTCGTTTTGCCCCTAGGTTCTTCATGACATTTTTTTTTAAATTCCATATATATGTGTTAGCATACGGTATTTGTCTTTCTCTTTCTGACTAACTTCACTCTGTATGACAGACTCTAGGTCTATCCACCTCATTACAAATAGCTCAGTTTCGTTTCTTTTTATGGCTGAGTAATATTCCATTGTATATATGTGCCACATCTTCTTTATCCATTCATCCAATGATGGACACTTAGGTTGTTTCCAGCTCCGGGCTATTGTGAATAGAGCTGCAATGAACATTTTGGTACATGTCTCTTTTTGAATTATGGTTTTCTCAGGGTATATGCCCAGTAGTGGGATTGCAGGGTCATATGGTAGTTCTATTTGTAGTTTTTTAAGGAACCTCCATACCGTTCTCCATAGTGGCTGTACCAATTCACATTCCCACCAGCAGTGCAAGAGTGTTCCCTTTTCTCCACACCCTCTCCAGCATTTATTGTTTCTAGATTCCTTGATGATGGCCATTCTGACTGGTGTGAGATGATATCTCATTGTAGTTTTGATTTGCATTTCTCTAATGATTAATGATGTTGAGCATTCTTTCATGTGTTTGTTGGCAGTCTGTATATCTTCTTTGGAGAAATGCCTATTTAAGTCTTCTGCCCATTTTTGGATTGGGTTGTCTGTTTTTTTGCTATTGAGCTGCATGAGCTGTTTATAAATTTTGGAGATTAATCCTTTGTCAGTTGCTTCATTTGCAAATATTTTCTCCCATTCTGAGGGTTGTCTTTTGGTCTTCTTTATGGTTTCCTTTGCTGTGCAAAAGCTTTGAAGTTTCATTAGGTCCCATTTGTTTATCTTTGTTTTTATTTCCATTTCTCTAGGAGGTGGGTCCAAAAGGATCTTGCTGTGATTTATGTCATAGAGTGTTCTACCTATGTTTTCCTCTAAGAGTTTGATAGTTTCTGGCCTTACATTTAAGTCTTTAATCCATTTTGAGCTTATTTTTGTGTATGGTGCTAGGGAATGATCTAATCTCAAACTTTTACATGTCCCTGTCCAGTTTTCCCAGCACCACTTATTGAAGAGGCTGTCCTTTCTCCACTGTACATTCCTGCCTCCTTTATCAAAGATAAGTTGGCCATATGTGCGTGGGTTTATCTCTGGGCTTTCTATCCTGATCCACTGATCTATCTTTCTGTTTTTATGCCAGTACCAGACTGTCTTAATTACTGTAGCTTTGTAGTATAGTCTGAAGTCAGGGAGCCTGATTCCTCCAGCTCCGTTTTTCGTTCTCAAGATTGCTTTAGCTATTCGGGGCCTTTTGTTTTTCCAAACAAATTTTGAAATTTTTTGTTCTAGTTCTGTGAAAAATGCCATTGGTAGTTTGATAGGGATTGCATTGAATCTGTAGATTGCTTTGGGTAGTAGAGTCATTTTCACAATATTGATTCTTCCAATCCAGGAGCATGGTATATCTCTCCATCTATTTGTATCATCTTTAATTTCTTTCATCAGTGTCTTATAGTTTTCTGCATACAGGTCTTTTGTCTCCTTAGGTAGGTTTATTCCTAGATATTTTATTCTTTTTGTTGCGATGGTAAATGGGAGTGTTTTCTTGATTTCATTTTCAGATTTTTCATCATTAGTGTATAGGAATGCCAGAGATTTCTGTACATTAATTTTATATCCTGCTACTTTACCAAATTCATTGATTAGCTCTAGTAGTTTTTCGGTAGCATCTTTAGGATTCTCTATGTATAGTATCATGTCATCTGCAAACAGTGACAGCTTTACTTCTTCTTTTCCAATTTGGATTCCTTTTATTTCCTTTTCTTCTCTGATTGCTGTGGCTAAAACTTCCAAAACTATGTTGAATAAGAGTGGTGAGAGTGGGCAGCCTTGTCTTGTTCCTGATCTTAGTGGAAATGGTTTCAGTTTTTCACCATTGAGGACAATGTTGGCTGTGGGTTTGTCATATATGGCCTTTATTATGTTGAGGAAAGATCCCTCTATACCTACTTTCTGCAGGGTTTTTATCATAAATGGGTGTTGAATTTTGTCGAAAGCTTTCTCTGCATCTATTGAGATGATCATATGGTTTTTCTCCTTCAACTTGTTAATATGGTGTATTATATTGATTGATTTGCGTATATTGAAGAATCCTTGCATTCCTGGGATAAACCCCACTTGATCATGGTGTATGATCCTTTTAATGTGCTGTTGGATTCTGTTTGCTAGTATTTTGTTGAGGATTTTTGCATCTATGTTCATCAGTGATATTGGCCTGTAGTTTTCTTTCTTTGTGACATCCTTGCCTGGTTTTGGTATCAAGGTGATGTCGGCCTCGTAGAATGAGTTTGGGAGTGTTCCTCCCTCTGCTATATTTTGGAAGAGTTTGAGAAGGATAGGTGTTAGCTCTTCTCTAAATGTTTGATAGAATTCACCTGTGAAGCCATCTGGTCCTGGGCTTTTGTTTGATGGAAGATTTTTAATCACAGTTTCAATTTCAGTGCTTGTGATTGGTCTATTCATATTTTCTATTTCTTCCTGAGTCAGTCTTGGCAGGTTGTGCATTTCTAAGAATGTGTCCATTTCTTCCAGGTTGTCCATTTTATTGGAATAGAGTTGCTTATAGTAATCTCTCATAATCTTTTGTATTTCTGCAGTGTCAGTTGTTACTTCTCCTTTTTCATTTCTAATTCTATTGATTTGAGTCTTCTCCCTTTTTTTCTTGATGAGTCTGGCTAATGGTTTGTCAATTTTGTTTATCTTCTCAAAGAACCAGCTTTTAGTTTGGTTGATCTTTGCTATCGTTTCCTTCATTTCTTTTTCATTTATTTCTGATCTGATCTTTATGATTTCTTTCCTTCTGCTAGCTTTGGGGTATTTTTGTTCTTCTTTCTCTAATTGCTTTAGGTGCAGGGTCAGGTTGTTTACTCGAAATGCTTCCTGTTTCTTAAGGTGGGATTGTATTGCTATAAACTTCCCCCTTAGAACTGCTTTTGCTGCGTCCCATAGGTTTTGGGTCGTCGTGTCTCCATTGTCATTTGTTTCTAGGTATTTTTTAATTTCCTCTTTGATTTCTTCAGTGATCACTTCGTTATTGAGTAGTGTATTGTTTAGCCTCCATGTGTTTGTATTTTTTACACATCTTTTCCTGTAATTGATGTCTAGTCTCATAGCATTGTGGTCGGAGAAGATACTTGATACAATTTCAATTTTCTTAAAATTACCGAGGCTTGATTTGTGACCCAAGATATGATCTATCCTGGAGAATGTTCCATGAGCACTTGAGAAAAATGTGTATTCTGTTGTTTTTGGATGGAATGTCCTATAAATATCAACTAAGTCCATCTCGTTTAATGTATCATTTAAAGCTTGTGTTTCCTTATTTATTTTCATTTTGGATGATCTGTCCATTGGTGAAAGTGGGGTGTTAAAGTCCCCTACTATGAGTGTGTTACTGTCGATTTCCCCTTTTATGGCTGTTAGTATTTGCCTTATGTATTGAGGTGCTCCTATGTTGGGTGCATAAATATTTACAATTGTTATATCTTCTTCTTGGATCGATCCCTTTATCGTTATGTAGTGTCCTTCCTTGTCTCTTCTAATAGTCTTAATTTTAAAGTCTATTTTGTCTGATATAAGAATTGCTACTCCAGCTTTCTTTTGATTTCCATTTGCATGGAATATCTTTTTCCATCCCTTTACTTTCAATCTGTATGTGTCTCTAGGTCTGAAGTGGGTCTCTTGTAGACAGCATATATATGGGTCTTGTTTTTGTATCCATTCAGCCACTCTGTGTCTTTTGGTGGGAGCATTTAGTCCATTTACATTTAAGGTAATTATTGATATGTATGTTCCTATTCCCATTTCCTTAATTGCTTTGGGTTCGTTATTGTAGGTATATTCCTTCTGTTGTGTTTCTTGCCTAGAGAAGTTCCTTTAGCATTTGTTGTAAAGCTGGTTTGGTGGTGCTGAACTCTCTCAGCTTTTGCTTGTCTGTAAAGGTTTTAATTTCTCCATCAAATCTGAATGAGATCCTTGCTGGGTAGAGTAATCTAGGTTGCAGGTTTCTCTCCTTCATCACTTTAATTATGTCCTGCCACTCCCTTCTGGCTTGTAGGGTTTCTGCTGAGAGATCAGCTGTTAACCTGATGGGGATTCCCTTGTGTGTTATTTGTTGTTTTTGCCTTGCTGCTTTTAATATGATTTCTTTGTGTTTAATTTTTGACAGTTTGATTAATATGTGTCTTGGTGTATTTCTCCTTGGATTTATTCTGTATGGGACTCTCTGTGCCTCCTGGACTTGATTAACTATTTCCTTTCCCAAATTAGGGAAGTTTTCAACTATAATCTCTTCAAATATTTTCTCAGTCCCTTTCTTTTTCTCTTCTTCTTCTGGAACCCCTATAATTCGAATGTTGGTGCGTTTAATGTTGTCCCAGAGATCTCTGAGACTCTCCTCTGTTCTTTTCATTCTTTTTTCTTTATTTTGCTCTGCATCAGTTATTTCCACTATTTTATCTTCCACCTCACTTATCCGTTCTTCTGCCTCAGTTATTCTGCTATTGATCCCATCTAGAGTATTTTTCATTTCATTTATTGTGTTTTTAATCGATGCTTGATTCATCTTTAGTTCTTCTAGGTCCTTGTTAACTGTTTCTTGCATGTTGTCTATTCTATTTCCAAGATTATGGATCATGGAAATAGAATCTTGGATCAGCTTTACTATCATTATTCTGAATTCTTTTTCAGGTAGACTGCCTATTACCTCTTCATTTGTTAGGTCTGGTAGGTGTTTATCTTGCTCCTTCACCTGCTGTGTGTTTTTCTGCCTTCTCATTTTGCTTATGTTACTGTGTTTGGGGTCTCCTTTTTGCCGGCTGCAGATTCGTAGTTCCCGTTGTTTTTGGTGTCTGACCCCAGTGGCTAAGGTTGTTTCAGTAGGTTGTGTAGGCTTCCTGGTGGGGGGGACTAATTCCTGTGCTCTGGTGGTTGAGGCTCGATCTTGTCTTTCTGGTGGACAGGTCCACGTCTGGTGGTGTGTTTTGGGGTGCCTATGGCCTTATTATGTTTTTAGGTAGCCTCTCTGCTAATGGGTGGGGTTGTGTTCCTGCCTTGCTAGTTGCTTGGCATAGGGTGACCTGCACTGTAGCTTGCTGGTCGTTGACTGAAGCTGGGTGCTGGTGTTGGGATGGAGATCTCTGGGAGATTTTTGCTGCTTGATATTATGTGGAGCTGGGAGGTCTGTTGTGGACCCGTGTCCTGAAGTTGGCTCTCCCACTTCAGAGGCACAGCACTGGCTCCTGGCTGCAGCACCAAGAGCCTTTCATCCACCCGGCTCAGAGTAACAGGGAGAAAAAGTAGAAAGAAAGAATTAGTAGAAGAAAGAAAGAGAGAGGGAAAGAAAGGAAGAAGGGAAGAAAGGAAGGAAGGAAGGAAGGAAGAAAGAAAGGAGGGAGGGAGGGAGGGAGGAAGGATGGAAAGAAAGAAGGAAAGAAAGGAGGGAGGGAGGGAGAAAGGAAAGGAAGAAAGACAGGAGGGAGGGAGGAAGGAAAGAAAAAGAAAGTGGAAAGAAGAAGGGTGGGAGGGAGGAAAGAAAAAGAAAGAAGGAAAGGAGGAGCGGAGGGAGGGAGGGAGGAAGGGAGAGTAGGAAAAAAAGAAAGAGCAGGTAAAGTAAAATAGAATAAAGTATGAAATATAGTAGCGTTATTAAAATTAGAAAGTAATTATTGAAAAAAAAAAAAAAACGGACCGATAGAACCCTGAGACATATGGTGGAAGCAAAGCTATACAGAGAGAATCTTACACAGAAGATTACACATACACATTCACAAAAAGAGAGCAGGGGGAAAAATCAAAAATCTTGCTCTCCAAGTCCACCTCCTCAATTTGGGATAATTCGTTGTAAAAAGAGGAAAAGGGCGAGAAGTCTGAAATCTTGCTCTCTAAGTCCACCTCCTTAATTTGGAATAATTCGTTGTAAAAAGAGGAAAAGGGGGGAAAGTCTTAAATCTTGTCCTCAAAGTCCACTTCCTCAATTTGGGATGATTCGCTGTCCATTCATGCACTCCACAGACGCAGGGCACATCAAATGGACCGTGGAGCTTTAATCCGCTGCCTCCGAGGCTGCACAGAGAGATTTCCCTGCCTCTGCTCTCACAGCTCCCGGGTCTCAGCCTTGGACCTGGCCCCGCCTCTGCGCGTAGGTCGCCGGAGGGCGTCCGTTCTTCGCTCAGACAGGACGGGTTTAAAGGAGCCGCTGATTCGGGGGCTCTGGCTCACTCAGGCAGAGGGGAGGGAGGGGCGCGCAGTGTGGGGCGGGCCTGCGGCGGCAGAGGCCGGCGTGACGTTGCAGCAGCCCGTGGCGCTCCGTGCGCTTTCCCGGGAAAGCCGACCCCGGGTCTCGGGGACCCCAGCAGTGGCGGGGTGCACAGGCCCCCCGGAAGGCGGGGCGGACAGTGACCCGCGCTCGCACACAGGCCCCGCGGCGGCGGCGGCAGCGGCGGCGGCGGGCCGCGGCGGCGGCGGCGGGCCGCGGCGGCGGCGGCGGGCCGCGGCGGGCGGGCGGCGGCGGCGGCGGGCCGCGGCGGGCGGGCGGCGGCGGCGGCGGCCCACGCCCGTCTCCGAGGTCCGTGCCTTACCCGCGGCTCGTGCCTGTCACCGGCGCTTCCCCAAGCAGCCCTCTTAATGCCCTCTCCTCGCGCACCAGGAAACAAAAGGGAAAAAAGTCTCTTGCCTCTTCAGCAGCTCCAGACCCTTTCCCCGGACTCCCTCCGGGCTAGCCGTGGTGCACTAACCCCTTCAGGCTCTCTTCCTGCCGCCAGCCCCAGTCCTCTCCCTGCGCTCCGACTGAAAGCCGATACCCGAGCCTCAGCTCCCAGCCCCGCCCGCCACGGCGGCCGAGCAGACAAGCCTCTCGGGCTGGTGTGTGCCTGAGGGCACCGGTCCTCTGTGCCAGAATCTCTCCGCTTTGCCCTCCGCACCCCTGTTGCTGTGCTCTCCTCCGCTACTCCGAAGCTTTCCCCCTCCGCCACCTGCAGTCTCCGCCCGCGAAGGGGCTTGTAGTGTGTAGAAACCTTCCCCCCTTCACGGCTCCCTCCCACTGGTGCAGGTCCCGTCCCTATCCTATTGTCTCTGTTTATTCTTTTTTTCTTTTGCCCTACCCAGGTATGTGGGGAGCTTCTTGCCTTTTGGGGGGTCTGAGGTCTTCTGTCAGCGTTCAGTAGGTGTTCTGTAGGAGTTGTTCCACGTGTAGATGAATTTCTGATGTATCTGTGGGGAGGAAGGTGATCTCCGCGTCTTACTCTTCCGCCATCTTCCTCCGGGGGCTCCTCCTCTGTACCTTTACAGTTTTGTTTGTGCATATCTCAGTCTGACGTTAATTATTAATTACAAATATTGAAGATAAAATTAGAAAAGTTAAGGATTCTCTGCATCATTTTATGTAGTATTTTAAATTAATTTTATTGAGGTACAATTTGCATACAATAAAATGCACCCATTTTAAATGTTCAGTTTGATTGGGTCTTGACAATTGTATACACCTGTGTAAGTACCACCACAAAAAGATTTAGACTATTTCCATCACTCCAGAAAGTTCCTTCCTTTCCCTCTGCATTTAGTCCCTCTTACTCCCTATCAAAGATTATCATTGAAGTGCTTTCTATCACTATAAATTGAATTGTCTTTTCTATTCATATAAATGGATTAACACAGTGAATACTCCTTGTGTCTGGCTTTTTAAATTGAGCATAATGCTTGTGAGATTCATCCATGTTGTGTATAGTGTCTTTCTTTCTATGCTGAATAGTGTTTCACGGTATGAATATACCACAATTTTCTTATCTACTCATCAGTTGATGAACATTTTGGTCATTTCCATATTTTTACTATTATGAATGAAACTGCAATGAACATTCTTTTTTTTTTAACATCTTTATTGGAGTATAACTGCTTTACAATGGTGTGTTAGTTTCTGCTTTATAACAAAGTGAATCAGTTATACATATACATATGTTCCCAATCTCTTCCCTCTTGCGTCTCCCTCCCTCCCACCCTCCCTATCCCACCCCTCTATGTGGTCACACAAAGCACCGAGCTGATCTCCTTGTGCTATGCGGCTGCTTCCCACTAGCTGTCTATTTTACATTTGGTAGTGTATATACGTCCATGCCACTTTCTCACTTTGTCACAGGTTACCCTTCCCCCTCCCCATATCCTCAAGTCCATTCTCTAGTAGGTCTGTGTCTTTATTCCGGTCTTACCCCTAGGTTCTTCATGACTTTTTTTTTTTCCATAGATTCCATATATATGTGTTAGCATACGGTATTTGTCTTTCTCTTTCTGACTTACTTCACTCTGTATTACAGACTCCAGGTCCATCCACCTCACTACAAATAACTCAAATTTCGTTTCTTTTTATGGCTGAGTAATATTCCACTGTATATATGTGCCACATCTTCTTTATCCATTCATCCGATGATGGACACTTAGGTTGCTTCCATGTCCTGGCTGTTGTAAATAGAGCTGCAATGAACATTGTGGTACATGACTCTTTTTGAATTATGGTTTTCTCAGGGTATATGCCCAGTAGTGGGATTGCTGGGTCGTATAGTAGTTCTATTTTTAGTTTTTTAAGGAACCTCCATACTGTTCTCCATAGTGGCTGTATCAATTTACATTCCCACCAACAGTGCAAGAGTGTTCCCTTTTCTCCACACCCTCTCCAGTATTTATTGTTTCTAGATTTTTTTTGATGATGGCCCTTCTGACTGGTGTGAGATGATATCTCATTGTAGTTTTTTTTTTTTTCTTTTTTTTTTTGCGGTATGCGGGCCTCTCACTGTTGTGGCCTCTCCCGTTGCGGAGCACAGGCTCCGGATGCGCAGGCCCAGCGGCCATGGCTCACGGGCCCAGCCGCTCCGCGGCATATGGGATCCTCCCAGACCGGGGCACGAACCCGTATCCCCTGCATCGGCAGGCGGACTCTCAACCACTGCGCCACCAGGGAGGCCCTCATTGTAGTTTTGATTTGCATTTCTCTAATAATTAATGATGTTGAGCATTCTTTCATGTGTTTGTTGGCAATCTGTATATCTTCTTTGGAGAAATGTCTGTTTAGGTCTTCTTCCCATTTTTGGATTGGGTTGTTTGTTTTTCTGTTATTGAGCTGCATGAGCTGCTTGTAAATCTTGGAGATTAATCCTTTGTCAGTTGCTTCATTTGCAAATATTTTCTCCCATTCTGAGGGTTGTCTTCCCATATTAGGGAAGTTTTCAACTATAATCTCTTCAAATATTTTCTCAGTCCCTTTCTTTTTCTCTTCTTCTTCTGGGACCCCTATAATTCGAATGTTGGTGATTTAATGTTGTCCCAAAGGTCTCTGAGACTGTTCTCAGTTCTTTTCATTCTTTTTTCTTTATTCTGCTCTGCAGTAGTTATTTCCACTGTTTTATCTTCCAGGTCACTTATCTGTTCTTCTGCCTCAGTTATTCTGCTATTGATCCCTTCTAGAGTATTTTTAATTTCATTTATTGTGTTGTTCATCGTTGCTTGTTTCCCCTTTAGTTCTTCTAGGTCCTTGTTAAATGTTTCTTGCATTTTCTCTATTCTATTTCCAAGATTTTGGATCATCTTTACTATCATTATTCTGAATTCTTTTTCAGGTAGCCTGCCTATTTCCTCTTCATTGGTTAGGTCTGGTGGGTTTTTACCTTGCTCCTTCGTCTGCTGTGTGGTTTTCTGTCTTCTCATTTTGCTTATCTTACTGTGTTTGGGGTCTCCTTTTTGCAGGCTGCAGATTCGTAGTTCCCGTTGTTTTTGGTGTCTGTCCCCAGTGGCTAAGGTTGGTTCAGTGGGTTGTGTAGGCTTCCTGGTGGAGGGGACTAGTGCCTGTGTTCTGGTGGATGAGGTTGGATCTTGTCTTTCTGGTGGGCAGATCCACGTCTGGTGATGTGTTTTGGGGTGTCTGTGGCCTTACTACGATTTTAGGCAGCCTCTCTGCTAATGGGTGGTGTTGTGTTCCTGTCTTGCTAGTTGTTTGGCATAGGGTGTCCAGCATGTAGCTTGCTGGTCGTTGAGTGAAGCTGGGTGCTGGTGTTGAGATGGAGATCTCTGGGAGATTTTCGCCATTTGATATTATGTGGAGCTGGGAGGTCTCTTGTGGACCAGTGTCCTGAAGTTGGCTCTCCCACCTCAGAGGCACAGCACTGACTCCTGGCTGGAGCACCAAGAGCCTTTCATCCACACAGCCACTCACAAAAAGAGGAAAAGGGGGAAAAATAATATATCTTGCTCCCAAAGTCCACCTCCTCAATTTGGAATGATTCGTTGTCTATTCACGTATTCCACAGATGCAGGGTACATCAAGTTGATTGTGGAGATTTAATCCGCTTCTCCTGAGGCTGCTGGGAGAGATTTCCCTTTCTCTTCTTTGTTCTCACAGCTCCCGGGTCTCAGCTTTGGATTTGGCCCTGCCTCTGCGTGTAGTCGCCGGCGGGCGTCTGTTCTTCGCTCAGACAGGACGGGGTTAAAGGAGCAGCTGATTTGGGGGCTGTGGCTCACTCAGGCCGGTGGGAGGGATGGGTACAGAGTGCGGGGCGAGCTTGCGGCGGCAGAGGCCGGCGTGACGTTGCAGCAGCCTGAGGCGCACCGTGCGTTCTCCTGGGGAAGTTGTCCCTGGATCCCGGGACCCTGGCAGTGGCGGGCTGCACAGGCTCCCGGGAGAGGAGGTGTGGAGAGTGACCTGCGCTCGCACACAGGCTTCTTGGTGGCGGCAGCAGCAACCTTAGCGTCTCATGCCCGTCTCTGGGGTCCGCGCTGATAGCCGCGGCTAGCGCCCATCTCTGGAGCTCCTTTAAGCAGCGCTCTTAATCCCCTCTCCTCGCGCACCAGGAAACAAAGAGGGAAGAAAAAGTCTCTTGCCTCTTCAGCAGCTCCAGACTTTTCCCAGACTCCCTCCCGGCTAGCTGTGGCGCACTAACCCCTTCAGGCTGTGTTCACGCCGCCAGTCCTCTCCCTGCAATCCGACCGAAGCCCGAGCCTCAGCTCCCAGCCCCCGCCCGCCCCAGCGAGTGAGCAGACAAGCCTCTCGGGCTGGTGAGTGCCGGTCGGCACCGATCCTCTGTGTGGGAATCTCTCCGCTTTGCCCTCCGCATCCCTGTTGCTGTGCTCTCCGCAGCTCCGAAGCTTCCCGCCTCTGCCACCCGCAGTCTCCGCCGCGAAGGGGCTTCTAGTGTGTGGAAACCTTTCCTCCTTCACGGCTCCCTCCCACTGGTGCAGGTCCTCTCCCTATTCTTTTGTCTCTGTTTTTCCTTTTTTCTTTTGCCCTACCCAGATACGTGGGGAGTTTCTTGCCTTTTGGGAGGTCTGAGGTCTTCTGCCAGCGTTCAGTGGGTATTCTGTAGGAGTTGTTCCACGTGTAGATGTATTTCTGATGTATCAATGGGGAGGAAGGTGATCTCCGCGTCCTACTCTTCCGACATCTCCAACTGTGCTTGCGTCATCATGAACATTCTTGTACACACTTTTTCATGTATATATGTCTTCGTTCTCTTGGGTGAAAACCTCAGAATGGAATTGCCGAGTCGTATTGTTAAGTATATGTGTCACTGTATAAGAAATTGTCAAACTGTTTTCCAAAGTGATTTTAACATTTCACACTTCCACCAGCAATGGTTGACAGTTCCAGTTGCCCCAAATCCTTGCCAGTATTTGCATTTGTCAGGTTTTTTTTTTTTCTTTGTTTTAGCCATTCTAGTGGATAGTGATATCACATTGTGGCTTTAACTTGCATTTTCCTGCTGACTAATGATGTTAAGCACTTACAACTCAGTATGAAAAGAAATGCAATAAAAAAAAATGAGCATGATAATTGGATAGAACATTGACAAAAGATATATAAGATGCTAATAATCACATGAAAATATGCTCAACATTATTAGGCACCAATCTAGCAATCTATAATAAAATGACCAAGTAGGGTATATTTCAGTAATGCAAGGTTGCTTTTACATTAGAAAATTAATTATTATGTATTTATAGATTTGATTTCCTAATATTATGCTAGGGATTTTTATTTTTATGCTAGTGGAGGATATTGGTCTATAATTTTCTTTTCTTGTGATATCTTTGTCAAGTTTTGGTATCAGAGTAACACTGTCCTCCTAAGTGTATTGTCCTCCTCTTTTTTTCTGAGAGAGGTTGTATAGGGTTGGTATTATTTATTCCTTAAATGTTTGATATAATTTCCCAATAAAACCATCTGGGCCTGAGAAATTCTTAAATTATGAATTCAGTGTCTTTAATGTAGATGTAGAAAGCTGTCCAGATTTTCTGTTTCTTCCTGATATTGTAATTTGTGTCTTCTTTTTTATTCTTAATCTGTTTAGCTAGAGTTTTTATCAATTTCATTGATCTTTCAAAGAACCAACTTTTTGTTTTATTGATTTTTCTCTATTGCTTGTTTTCTATTTTACTGATTCCTTCATTTTCTGTTAATATTTTCTTCATTCTGCTTAATTTGGTTTAGTTCTTTTTCTAGCTGCTCTTAATACTGTTTTATGAATTTCTTACCCTAGATTCCCTAGCTCTTCTATTGAAGTTTCCATTTTGACAAACATTTGGTAATTTGCAAGAATTCTTTCTGGTTTTCCAGTTTTTCCTTTTTCATGAGAGGCTGTTCTCACTTTATGAACACAAAATTTTCTTAGTTCTCCTTGAGGCTGTTATCTTTTTTTTAAACTGTATCTTCTGTTCCCTGAATTACCTGAATTATGTTTTCTCTGAGGCTCATTTTCTTTCTTTCTTTCTTTCACCCTGGGGTATGTTTCTGTCTGTTTCTCTGTTTTTATGAAGGCTTTTCTCAAGTGTCTGGTGATTCTTGGCTATCTGTTTATAGTATATACAGTAATAACTAAATAAATTAAACAAATTAAATTTGTAATGGGAGTTCCCTGGTGGCCCAGTGGTTAGGACTTGGCACTTTCACTGCTGTGGGCCTGAGTTCAATCCCTGGTCGGGGAACTAAGGTCCTGCAAGCCACGCGACACAGCCAAAAAAAAGTTGTATTAGAATTCCTAATAGTCTCGAGGTGTGGAGCAAGGGTTCACATAGAGTGTGCTCATGTAGCAAACCGTGGTGGTGGCAGAGTTAGAACTAGTCCACCAGCCTGGAATTCAGTCCCTCCTGTCCTGGCTAAGCCCCCAGCAACACCTACCATCAAGGGCTGAGCTTTTCCAAGGCCCAGAAGGCAGCCTTTCACTTATAACGGTTGGAAGGCTGAGTAGAAGCTTCTGACAGGCACTGACGGGAAGTACCAGCCTCTGCTGCCAGCTCAGAAACACCTTTCTCAGGAGGGTCCCAGGCAGAACCCAGCGGTTCTGGCACACTTCTCAGCCAGGTCAGTTCTTTGCCCACACTCACCACTCCCTGCTCCGAGCTTCGCCCACAAGGCCTTCTTCCACTTCGGCCCCCACACGGGTATTTCCACGGGCCCTCTGGAACTATATTCCATCACCAACACGCCTCTCCCAGCCCTCGGCCTCTTCATGGACGACTCTGTGTGAACCTTGCCCCTCCCTGGTAACACCACCTTGTCTGTCACCCACCGAACGGGTGATGCTCAGGTTTGTTGCCCTCCCTTTACTGGGAAGTGCATGGGGTGGAGCTGGGATCCGAGTGCACGCCCAGTCCTTTTCACTCAACCACACTGACTCCTGAAGGGGTGGGAGTTGTGGCTTCCAGCAGGATAGAACAAAGATGAAGCGACACGGCAGCAGGAGTGGGCCAGGGAAAGAAAAAGAGAAGCGCCACAGTAGGTGGAGAATGACAGGGCCAGAGAGCCATCGCTCTTGGAGCCACCAGATGGCCTTCAGGTGGAGTTCGCCCACCTTGCACTGAATGGTGCTGCCACTCTGCTTATGTGTTCTTCGGTTCTGCCTCATTCCGTGCAACTTGGCTGCTCAGAGACTTTGTCTCACACCTGTGGAAACATGGATTCAGAAGCTCGTGGCATACAAGAAATTGGTTCAAGACTGATGGGAGATGTAATGCTCTGTGTTTCCTGTCTACTTTTTCATTTGTTGTTAATGAGAATTCATAATTCATGAGAGAACTCATGTAGAAATATTTTCTATGTAGAAATATTTTCAGAATATTTCATTGTTACAGTAAGTGAAAGGAGGGTGTGGAGGAATTTTGTGGAGCCTATCAACTTATTTCAACTTAAATTCAAAAACTTTTCAGGGCTTCATTGTTCCTTCTAAGAACAGGAAAACACGTTTAGTGGAATCTTTGTTAAACTTCTTCTTAGAACAGATTTTTTTCTAAAGTGTGTCTGTCTTAGCCCTTAAAGGAGGTTTGGCTGCTCTACAGATCTTGCTGAACAATAGTCGCCATTGTAAGGGCTTTCTTGACAAGGACTCCAGGATCAGCATTTATAACAGGTCTCCAGGGTTTTCATATTTCTATTTTCCAAGTAACAGAGGTCATATGTAGCCCAGTGTGGATTTGTTGTAATCGCCCCTTTTATAGGTAATAAGCTGGGAATGAAATGAGAGCTCCTGACCCTTCTTCCAGCACTCATTCATCCACTGTCTTTGTTGCCAGGAACTCAGTGTCACTCAGAGAAAAGGAGGCAGAGAAACTTGAGTGATTGTTCCAAGATCACACAAAATTCCCACAGGAGTAGGAATGATTGATCAGATCGAGAGCCGCTCTGGCCCCAGGTCTCCCATCGTATAGTCTCCCTGGAGCACCAGGCCTCGTGAGTGGCAGCTTCTCACAACACACAAGTTCATTTGATTGCCACCTGTGCTGATCTCCTCCTCACAGCAGGTTTTTATTTTAGGATGTAATTTGTAGTTTAGAGTTGGAGAGCAAAATGCCTGTTAGGAACTAGGAGCCTGTAGGAAACATATATTTATTCTACAGCGAAACACGAGCACATTTTTGCAGTCAGCTCTGCCTGTCGGGGTGAGCTTGGACACATGTGGATAGCAGTGTCGGCTGTGTGGTATTTCGTGTGCTAAGCTACTCACCACAGTGGCAAGTTCAATTCTATAGGAGTCTTTTATTCTACTTTTCTCTCTGAATTTATTTCAAAACTTTACTCTCCATTAGATTGAGCATGAGCTAATTCAGCTTTCTAGTTCCTGTTAGGTACCATCCCTACATTGAGATAACGATTGTACCAAAACATGAAAAGTTTACAGAATGGTGATAGACTGTTGGATACATTGTCACGGTGCATCATAGATGTCTGTGGAGCATGATTTACAAGTACTGGAAATACTGGAAAGCTTCAAGTACAAAGAATCCATACTTATTAACTGCTGTTCCCTTCCCCTATGACCACCACCACCTCAGACACACAAAATCAAGTTGATGCTACTCTTTAATTCACGGCACAGGCATCTTTGCTTGTATTTTATTTACTCCCACTTCTGTGGCCCTTCCCCGGGATAGGCACCCATACTGGCATGTTTAGTGTATGTCCTTCCCCGCCACTTGTTTATTTAAATTGTGTTGTCTGTGTGTGTTTGTTAGTTTATGTGCCTGGATCTGGGCTCTGAATCTCTACGTAATTATTTTTTGCTCAGTGTTATGTTTATGATACTCATCTATGTTGTCATATATAAATCTGGTTCATTGCATTCTACTGCTGCATAAATGTCCATCGTTTGAATATACCAGAATTTACTTATCCATTCTCCTAGTGATGGACACCTGCCTCTGGCTCTTTGCTCCTAAAGCCATTGCTACATGAGACTGCACAGCCTAGTCTGTGCTCCCTCATGGATGTGTACACGAGCTTGCACTGAAGCACAGGTGGAGAGAATGTCCAGGTCTAGGAGGTGTTTAGCATCCTGAGGGTAAAACTTAGTGCCACCTGTGTAATACAGAACTTTTGGAGCTTTCACATATATACATTTTGTATAAAAGATGACATTCAGAAGTTCAGTTGAGATTCCTGTTCATTATAAACTGCACTGTCTGAAGATTCTATTTTCGTAGTGGCCTTTTTCTTTTGTCCTAATGGCTCTGCAGGTGTTGGTGACTGTTGCTCCTTGCTAGGCACCTGCTTCCCAGGGAGGGAGCCAACCTGAGTTATCTGAGGAGTGGGTAAAGAGGGACCTTGAGTTCTATTTAAAGAAATTAATTATTTCATTATGTAGCAGGTACTTAAGTGTTTTATTTTTAATGCTAAAAACTCTCTTTGCTTTTCTTCATCTCCATGCAACAGAAATTATAATGAACACAATTCTTTGTTCCTGTTGCACTTGGACCTTGCTGTCGAATGGCTGTGCTGGAGCACATTGCTCTACAGAGTAAATGCTGCCTCGTGGACCACAGGACATTATAATTTGCTTTATATGTGTTTTTTTTCATCTTTGTGCCCTAAGACCTAGAGTCAGAGTCTGGTGCCAAAAATGGAAAAAACGTTTGGAACCAATGTTTGATTGATTATGATGTTATGCTTGGAAATTTTGCACACACAGCTTACTCAGAGAAGATCAAACAGGCAGTGCCTATGCAGTTCTGGGAGGGGCCCTCAGATGGTAAAAGGGGAAAAGAATAACCAGCCAGTCAGATCAGTTAAATTCAGCTGACCCTAAGAGGGATCAGTGGGACGGAAGATGCCCAGGGAGATGGCCCTGTTACTCCACCAACCAGCCGATTTCCAGTATGCATCCTTTCTCCCCCAGGTCACTCCCACCATTCTTTGAGCACTTAAGGGCCTGGCTGCAGACCCCTCTCTCTAATACATATCCCTCTCCATCCTGCACTACCATAGCAGCCAACTTCTTTAACCCCTCTCCTGACCTGTCTGCCCCCTGACCTCAGCCCCTCACCTCCAGTCACCCTTGACCTTGTTCCCTCCATGTAGCCATGTGACTAGCCTCAGTTTAAATTCCCTGTCGCTGACCTCAATGGCCCTCCATGCTGCCTGGCAGTTGTGCATATTTTCTTGGTGCATTATCTTTCCTGCTCACCAAGATGACAGTTTCATGTCTTCTCCTCTCTCAGGCCTCCAGTACCTCCTTCCCCTTCCTCACTCTTGGCTGATGACCATGCTTCTCTCCTTACTGAGAAAACAGAAGCATCAGATGAAAACTCCCACCACCTGTATTACTTGCATCTGTCCCCATGTGTTTGGCCACCTCTCTGGTAACTGTGAGGGAACCATGTCTAAGGACACCTCCCTGCTCGTGAACTGGGTCCCATTCTCACGTCCCTCCAGCAGTGCCCTAGCAGTCACCCCACTCTCGCGTACGTCATCTTGTTCCCCCTCTGTGGGATCATTCCCATCGGTGCATGCACATGCCAGTGTTTCTCCCATTTTGACCTCACATCTCCCTCCAATTTTTGCCCCATTTTTCTTTAAACAAAACTCCTTTTAAAAAGTTGTCCATGGGCTTCCCTGGTGGTGCAGTGGTTGACAGTCCGCCTGCCAACGCAGGGGACATGGGTTCGTGCCCCAGTCCGGGAAGATCCCACATGCCGCGGAGCGGCTGGGCCTGTGAGCCATGGCCACTGAGCCTGCGCGTCTAGAGCCTGTGCTCCGCAACGGGAGAGGTCACAACAGTGAGAGGCCCGCGTACTGCAAAAAAAAAAAAAAATTGTCCATGATCACTGTCTCCAATTATTCTTCTTCATTTTCTCTTGAACCATCACTCCACCTAAATG
The DNA here is from genome assembly GCF_964165515.1 of Mesoplodon bidens. NCBI lineage: Eukaryota > Metazoa > Chordata > Mammalia > Artiodactyla > Ziphiidae > Mesoplodon > Mesoplodon bidens. The sequence goes on along the minus strand of NC_138172.1, from coordinate 46,899,779 downwards.
CCACTTCCCAAAGTCACTAGAGACCAGCAGGCTGTTAACACACAGTCATCTCTCTCTCTATTTTTTTTTTTATCCAATTTTGTTTCTTTTTATGGCTGAGTAATTTTCCATTGTATATATGTGCCACATCTTCTTTATGCATTCATCTGTCGATGGACACTTAGGTTGCTTCCATGTCCTGGCTGTTGTAAATAGAGCTGCAATGAACATTGTGGTACATGACTCTTTTTGAATTATGGTTTTCTCAGGGAATATGCCCAGTAGTGGGACTGCTGGATCGTATGGTAGTTCTATTTTTAGTTTTTTAAGGAACCTCCATACTGTTCTCCATAGTGGCTGTATTAATTTACATCCCCACCAACAGTGCAAGAGGGTTCCCTTTTCTCCACACCTGAGGGTGGATTTTTAAATAGGAAAAATAATTTAGTATCAAATCTTAGGGGTTTACCAGGTCACCAAACTGCCTTACACCATTGGGAGTAGAAAACCACTGACAACAGAAAGCCAGTTTCATTCACTTGCTCTGGCTGTACATCTAAGAGTTCCAAAACTCTTTCGTGATTTTGCAATTCCAGCTCCCTGGAGTAAGGACAGAGCCTCCCAGACGCCTTGCTACCAGTTTCCTTGGGAAGCAAACTCTGAGAAGAGCCTAGTATGCAGGACATTCATTAGGGAAAGTTCTTGAGGATCAACACATGAAAAGAGGAGAAAGAAGCAGGAATGAGCAGAGAGAGAAGGTGGGCAGCAGTGCAGTCTCAACAAAGACCTCTGCTGACCCCACAGGGAGCTCTGAAGCTGGGCTGGCCCTGCACAGTCGTCCCAAGTTGGGATGAGGTGGCCAAGCTTTTGGTCACCACTCCTCATGAACTAGTCATCGGGTGCAGGCTGCCTCAGGTGCAGGGGGTGACCATCAGCAAGGTGGGTCTCTTCAGTTGAGGTGTGCTTCCAGCAGCTGGGGGAATAAGTCCTTCAGTCCTGATGGGGCATGTGGGTGGCATATCCCAGCATCCTGTACAATTCCCTTACAGTCTGAGTGTTGCTTCTCTCAAAAATCAACTCCTTAAGCACCTATTTCTGTGAGAATGGACTTAGGGGACGTAATCCAGAGTAATGTTGACATTGCAGACTTCAAATTTGTGCTATGATATACTTTGAAAATAAGGAAAGTTTCTTCTTATTATATTGGTCTTAATTTTAAGACTACATAATATATCTACTATTAATACTATGTATTATCAAGCCTAAGCAATAGAAAAGAATACTGTACCTGGACTTGTCAGACATATAATCCATTCACAGAAGTTTTCAGAACTATTCTACAGTTTAATAGAAGTGCTTTTTAACCTATTGCTCTGTTGCATCACAAGAGACTACATAAACGTTCTCATTAACATTTTCTAATGCACAGTATTATGACTTTAGCTCATGTGGCTTGAGTATTTTGTTCAGGAATCTTATTTCAAGTTTATCACTTGATTTTTAAAAACGTATCAAAAATGGCAAAGTTATTAATATAAAATTTCTTTATCATAACCAGGGAACTCTCTAAGATGTCTGATTCTGGTATGGGTAAAAAGCCGGATATGTAATTTTTCACAAACTCAGGGATCAGATTTTCTATATTTTTATTTTACATTCACAGACATATAGACAATTGTTTCTCTATTTGACTCAAAAAACAATGGTAAAAACTAGCAGATCAAAAGTCAATTGCTTACCTATATACCAGAAATAAAAATTGGAATTTGAAATAAAAAACACAGCACCACTTACACTAGTACCCCCCCCAAAAGTTGAATTACTTAAGTATAAATTTAACAAAATATGTACAAGATCTTGATAAGGAAAACTATAAAACTCTGATGGAAGAAATCTAGGAAAATCTACCTGTCTGGATAGTCCATGTTCATGGATGAAAAGACTCAATATTGTTAACATGTCAGTTTTTCCCCAACTTGATCTATGTATTCAGTGCAATCCCAATCAAAATCCCAGCAAGTTATTTTCTGGATTTCGACAAAGATTCCATTTTGTGGAATGGCAAAAGACCCAGAATAGTCAACACAATAATGAAGAAGGAAGAACAAAGTCAGAAGACTGACACTTCCTGATTTCAAGACTTACCATGAAGCTACAGAAATCAGGACAGTGTGGTATTGGTGAAAGAAGAGAGAAATATATCAGTTGAACAGAATAGGGAGACCAAAAATAGACTCACATAAATATAGTGAACTGATCTTTGATAAAGGAGCAAAGGCAATTCGATGCGGAAAGGATAGTCTTTTCAACAGAGTGTGCAGGGGTGCTGAAACGACTGAACATTTACATGCCAAAAAAAATGAATATATAAACAGACCTTACACCTTTCACAAAAATTAACTGAAAATGGATCAGAGACCTAAATGTAAAACACAAAACTATAAAACTTCTAGAAGATAATATAGAAAATCTAGGTGACCTAGGATTTGGCAACGATTTTTTAGATACATTTCCAAAAGCATGAAAGAAATAATTGATAAGATGAACTTTAAAAATTACAAAATTTCTCTGCAAAGTATAATTTTGAGAGACTGAAAAGACAAGCCACAGACTAGGGAGAAAATATCTGCAAAAGACATACCTCCTAAAGGATTTGTATACAAAACATACAAAGAATTCCTAAAACTTAACAGCCCATAAATAAACAACCCAACAGTTTATTCATGGCTGGTGGGAATGCAAAATGGTACAGCCACTTGGAAAACAGTTTGGCAGTTTCTTACAAAGCTAAATATAGGTTTACCATACACTCTAGCAATTGCCCTCCTAGATATTTACCCAAGTAAGTTGAAAACTTCTGTCTATGCAAAAAGCTACACATGAATGTTTATGTCAGCTTTATTCATAATTGTCAAAAATTTGAAGCAACCAAGACATCCTTCAGTAAATGACTGGATAAACAAACTATGGTAGATGTATATAATGGAGTGCTTTCACTGTTAAGAAGAAATGAGCTATCAAGCCATGAAAAGATATAGAGGAACCCTAAATGTGTATTACTAAGTGAAAGACTCCAGTCTGGAAAGGCTTCATGCTCTACGAGTCCAACTATATGACATTCTAGAAAAGGCAAAACGATAGAGACAATAAAAAGATCAGTGGTTGCCAGGAGTTTGTTAGGGAGGGAAGAAGGATGGGATGAAAAGGTGGCCCACAGATGTTTAGGGTGGTAAAACTATTCTGTATAATACTGCAGTGGTGGATACATGACGTTATGCATTTGTAAAAACCCATGCAATGAACCTGAATGTGAACTATAGACCTTAGTTAATAATAATGTATCAATATTGGTTCTTCAGTTGTAACACATGTACCACACTAACACAAGATGTTAATAATAGAGGAAACTGTTTGGAGGAGTGAAGGGTATATGGGAATTCTCTGTACTTTCTATGCAATTACTTTGCAAAACTAAAATTTCTCTAAAAATAAAATCTCTTAATAAAAAGTAATAGTAAAAAATCATTATAGTTTAACATGTTCTAATATAAATTACATTAAATTTAAGCCAGAAGTCAAGTGCTTTGTACTTGTACAGAACTTAGCATACTTTCTTCTTCCTCTCCTTCCTTTTCCTCCAATCCCTCAGTCTTCTCCGATGCTTTTCATTATGAACAGAAAGTTCACAAGTAAATAAAAGGCAAATGGCTGTTAAGCATAGAAATAGATACTTAACACCACTGAGTAAGAAATGCAAAGTGAAACTAAACTGAAATATTAGTTGTCACCTATCACTGTTGGAAATCCACAAGAGGGATATTACCCTGAGTCAACAGGCTGTGGGGAAGCAGGCACCCTCATACACAGTGGCTAGGACTGCACACTGGCTCAGCACTACGTATGAGACAGTTTGGCAAAATCTACTTAAATTACAACAGCATATATCCTTTGACCCAATAGTTCTACATTTGGGAATTTATCCCACAAATATAATTGCATATGTGCCAAATGATAAATGTGTGGGGATAGTCATTGCAGCATCCTTAATAATAACAAAATATGGGAAATAACATAAATGTCCATCACTGGTTAAGTAAATTATGGATGCTTTCTACGTACAAATATGAAAGCACTCTAATATTAATAAGTGCAAAAATCAAAATGCAGAACACTATTGCTGTATGTTCCTTTTGTGTAAAAATGGAGAATAACAATAATATAGTCCTATTTACTTGTGTTGACTTGAAAAAAACCACACACAACATAAGAGCTGTAAATTGAGTTTATCCAGTGTTTTACTGAGGATTATGGCCCAGGAATAGCCTCTCAGATAGCTCTGAGAAACTGTTCTGAAGAGGTAACGGGGGAGGTCATGCATGATACCGACCAGAGTTCTTGGCCTTCCCCAATCAATAGAAATTGATAAAGGGCCAGACAAGAAATTCAGGCAAGGCTTTATTGGGGCTCCTGCAGGGAGCAAAAACAAGTAACAGGCTCCCTTGCTCACTCCCTGAGGGGGGGCGAGCTGGTTCCTTCCATGGGGTGAGGGTAGGGGTGTGTCCAAAGGTCAGGCCAGAGGGTTGGCTTAGGTGTTTTGCCCACCCTTTTGGTGCTGTTGTGTGCAAGGGGCTTGCACAGTACCCTGCTTTTGCTCTCGACACCCTGTTTTTGCTCAGGGCTCTTCAGGAGTGTCAGATGGGGTTTTTTTGGTCTTTTTGTGTCTTGTTGTCCATAATTTGCCCCAACTGCACATGCATGAAGTTACTTTTAGTCCCTTATAGTTTCTTTATATTTTGTTGCTTGGAGACATTTGTCCAGGTGCAAGCACTGCAGCAAAGGATCTCAGGTCCCACATCCCAGGTCCCAGGTCCCAGCCTGTCTCGAGCATAGAGGTGATCTTGGCTAAGGATATGTGTAATCAAGCACACGTCTCGTTACAAGGTTGCTGCTAGTCACAGGGAACAGGTATCTTAGTGGTTTTAATGCTGGTCTAAGTGTGGGAAGATGTGAGAATCGAGGTTCATAAAAAACTTATCCTGAAAATGTCCATTTGCAAGCCTGTTCTGCCAGTTTTCCCAGAGCACTAAGCACCTCATTCCTGATCTGTGCCATTCCTTTCAGGGTGTGTTGAAGGTCAGTGACTGCAGTAGCAAATGACTTATCAATAATTCTCATAGAACAGGATGGTGAGTGACCTTCTTTAGTTGGCGCTTGTACATGTGGGCACTGGGCACAGCAGGGCACTGGGCAAATAGACACAAGGGCAAGAAGGAAATTTTTCACTATATGCCATTTCCCCCCTAACCATGTAACTATATTACCTTCAAACATGCATTTCAAAAAACAAAGAATTATAAAATGTGAATATTTACTATAAACTTAGAATACCTAGGAAAAATTGCTTTTTGCTATTGTCAAACCTTAGAAATTATTTTTATCTGTGTATGAAAATCCTTCCCTTGGGTGTTTGCAGTATGGTGAGTTGTTAAAGTTATTTTTTAACTGTGAGGGTCGTTTAATGTTCCCAGTGAAAACCTGACTTTGCCAAAAAAGTAGTTCAGATTTTTTTTTTTTACGTTTCTAACAGTAATGTTCATTAAGCATATCTAGTTGATTTAAGAAGAGAAAAAGTAGCAAGATAGTATTTCCTTTCAGAAAGTATGTCAGTGGAAAATGTAAAATTTTATCTTCGATCTGTTTTTTAAATGTGTAGCTGTAAAAATTTCTAGCCCTTTTCTTCTTTGACACCAACTCCCTATTCAGTTGTATTAAGTTATTCTCTTTTAGAGCAGACTTTCCAGTTGGCTTTTTTTTTTTTCCCCTCCTCTTTCTTCTACAGCCACTGCCTCTATGCAACTACTTTTCTATTTCCCTTGCTCTGGCAAAGATGTAAAATGTTACACTAAGGCAATACCTGTCAAACAGGATATTGCTGCTAACTTCTACAAAGAGTAGGCATGGATGCTGTATCTTAATGGGCCCTCGAAAACGAAAGGTAGGAAGCATTCCTTGCTGAACTACGTGGGCTCTTGAGCTCTAATGTGTAATGATCTTGAGGGCTATCCGTATAAATTATTTGGAATTCTTCCACAAGGGAGGTTAGTCTCTTCTCCCCATTTATTTATTCGATCATTTGTTTGTATCAGTATAGGCTCATGGATATTTATTTTATTTTTAGGATATCATGCAATACTACTTTATTTTGTTGCTCAGATTGTCCAGCTTTGGCCATTGGGGGCTCTTTTGGTTGGCTTTTGAGTCCCTTTGACATACCCCCATTGTGTGTGTGTGTATGTATTTTCTTTTTGAACACTCCCTTATCTTCTGTCACTATAAGATGTTCCAGACTCATTTTATATATTTCCTGCCCCAGTCCTAGAATCACCCAGTTCTCCAAGGAGCTCGGGTTTTTTTAAAATTGGAGAATGGTATTAGAAACCAAGCACTGCATGCATCTCTTTATTTTTAACCTATCTTGAGTCCCTATATTTAAGATGTGTTTCTTGCAGATAGCATATAGTTGAGCCTTGCTTTTTATCATCTCTGATATTCTCTGTCTTTTAATTGGTGTATTTAGACCATGCATTTTTTTAATGATTATTGATGTAGTTGGATTAATGTCTACCATGTTTTTCAGTTTTCTGTTTGCTACATTTGTTCTCTATTTCTTTTTTCCCTTTTTTTCCTGCTTTCTCTGGTTTTACTTAAGCATTTTGTATGATTCCTTTTTATCTCCTCTCTTAGCCTATCAACTATACTTCTTTTTAAAAACATTTTACTGGTTGCCATAAAGTTTAAAATATACATTTTAAGCTAATCTAATCCACCTTCAAGTAGTACTATACTACCTCATATGTAGTGTGGTACATGTATACCTTATAATAAAGTATTCCCAATTCCTCCCTCTTGTCCCTTAAAACATAGCTATCATTCATTTCACTTTTCCATATGCTATAATCACCTAATAACAGTTATTGCTTTAAACAAGCAGTTATCTTTTAGATCAATGAAGAATAAGAAAAATAAAATGTTTTATTTTACCTTCACTTATTCCTTCTCTGACACTCTTTATTTCTGTAGATCCAGGTTTCTGACCTATGTCATTTTCCTTCTGCCTGAATAACTTCCTTTAACATTTCCTGCAGGGCATGTCTGGTGGCAGTGGGTTTGTCATTCATATTCATTCTCACTCTCTCTTTCTCTCAGACTTCTAGAGTAATAACTTATGAAATAATGGAAAGTTTTTACTTCTCTTTCACTTTTGAAAGATAATTTCAGCTAGAGTTTATATCTCTAGCTTACTGGGGATTTCTTTCCACGCTTTGAAAATTTCATTTTATTCTCTTCTTGCTTTCATGGTTTCTGATGAAAAGTCTGCTCTATTTTATTCTTGTTCCTTTATAGGAAAGGTGTTTTTCTCCCGTCTTCTCTCAAGATTTTCTCTTTGTCTTTGGTCTTCTGCAGTTTGAATGTAATATGACTAGGTATAGATATTTTAGTATTTACCAGCTTCATGTTTTATGAGCTTCCTGGATCTTTGATTTGGTGTCTGTTGTTAATTTTGGAAAGTTCTCAGCCATTATTTCTTCTGCTCCGTTCTCTCTTTATTCTCTTTCTAGTGTCACAGTTATGCATGTGATACACCTTTTTAATATTGTCCCACAGTTAATGGCTAATATCTTTTTTGTCCATTCTTTTTCTCTTAGCATTTCATTGTGGGAAGTTTCTTTTGACCTATCTTCGAGAGTGCTGGGTTTTCCTCAGCTGTCTCCTGTCATCTGATGAGCCTATCAAAGGCATTCTTCATTTCTGTTAGTCTTTTTGATTTTTAGCATTTCAGTTCGATTGTTTCTTAGATTTTCCATTTCTTTGCTTACATTATTCATCTGTTCTTGCATTTTGCCTACTTTTACCATTAAAACCCTTAACATATTAATCATAGTTATTTTAAATTCTCTTCCTGATAATTTCCAAATCTGTTATATCCAAGTCTGGTTCTGATGGTTTCTTCAGAGTGTTTTCCTTGCCTTTTGGCATGCCTTGCAATTTGGTGTTGAAAGTCAGACATGCTCTATGGGGCAGCAGATGAGGTAAATAGACCTTTAGTTTGAGAATTTACATTAATCTGTCTAGGAGTTGGGCTGTGTTCAGTGTTTATTCTGGCTATAGGTACCAGAGGCTTTAAATTCCTCTAATATCCTTGTTTTCGTTTCTCCTCTTTACTATGGGCTTCCCTATGTTTTCCTCCTTAGGGAGAGTCTGTGTCTTACAGCCCATGTAACTATAACCCACTGTTGTTATACTTGAGCCCTGTTGGTGTGTGATAACATGTTGGGGTGGGGACACATTCTGTAATCTTCCAATTAAATCTCAGTCTTTTAGGGAGGGCACTGTTTCAGGACAAGTGTTCATCCCCAGTATAGCTTTTCCACCCATCCCCATCCCCTTCCCAGTCCCTGTCTGCAGAGTTCCCGGTCTGTTTCCTTGAAACCCTGACCTCTGTTGACTATGTTATGTTTTTGTCTTTATTTCTCCCTAGGTGAGACAGGATGGCTGGAGGGGGCTGGAGCAGGGAGGAATTTCCCTATCCCAGTTGAAATCAAGTCTCAGAATTTTCCCTGGCTAAGTCCTTACCCCTGGAGGGTAAGCCATTTTTATGGAGAAGGTTCTGAACAGTATTTCCTCATGCCTGTTCTTCTTCTCCTGCAAGACCCATGAGGGGATCCTTCTTGTATCCTCACCATGGGAACCTGATAGAGTTCCTGGAGGGAAAGCCTGTGGAAGTGTGGGGACCCCCCTAAGACAGCAACCCTTAGGGGTTTCTCACTCATGCTAGTCTCACTCAACCACTAGCAATTCATCAAAATTACCAGTTAAGTGTTCCTGCTAGTTTATGGCTCCAGCAGCTTCTGTTCCAGCTTCTGTTGCTTTATCTCTCTGGATGCACCTGTCTCTCCAGACTTTTTGGGGTGGTGGTTTGTCCTCACTTCTCAGACAGGTCAAAGAAGTCATTAATTTTCAGTTTGTCTAGCTTTTTCTTGTTGTATTGACAGGAGTGATGTCTTCCAAACTCTTTACATGTTGGAGCTGAAACCAGAAGTGCATGTAAGTCTTTTGTGAGGAGTTTTATTAGGTTTTGTATAAATTTGTCAGTTACAGAAATAGTTCGTTGAAGCATATGTTCAGTAGTAAATATGACAAATCTTGCTTCAGGGAAACATATAAAGCAGAATGTTTCAATAATTAAGCAAACCAATTATTTGCTCAATGACAGTGGCAGTGAAAAGTCCACAGTGGGATAGGCAGAAATCTAGCCCCCCACCCTCTCCTGCCCAGTCTTTTAGGCTTTTCTTCTTTGCAGATTCTGAGATGCAGTTTAGGACCTTTCTGTCATCCTTCACCCAGTTAATTCGCTGATGCCACTGGGGTGGTTTGGTGCTTGAAATGTAAAGCCCATTATATCCTGGCACAAGTTCTCGATTTAGAAGTATATTTTTGTTAGAAACATTTGTTCAGAGTGAAAACTGCAGACAGTGACATTGTAGCCTTCCACAGAACATTTGTATTTGCATATAAGCAGTATTAACTGAATTGGAATGAAGACTTATGAAGAGCAGAATTAAGAGTTACCATCTTTTCATTTATAAACAGATATGATCTGATTTTTATTTTTATTTTATTTTTTGTGGTATGCAGCCCTCTCACTGTTGTGGCCTCTCCCGTTGCGGAGCACAGGCTCCGGACATGCAGGCTCAGCGGCCATGGCTCACGGGCCTAGCCGCTCCGCGGCATGTGGGATCTTCCCGGACCAGGGCATGAACCTGTCCCCTGCATCAGCAGGCGGACTCTCAACCACTGTGCCACATTCTTTGCAGTAATTTCTTTCTTCAAAAACATAGCTGATTGGTTAAATTGCTGCCACTAAAGTCTAGAGTCCTAAACTAAGTTGAAGAAGGTCAGAGAGTCCAATCTGACAAAGTAGTAACATACTAACTTTAGGAATTAGCATTTCTAGAGGGTGGTTCAAGAGGGCAAGTAGGAAAATCCTGAACTCACCTCCTCTCATGGACACACCAAATCTACAGCTGCATATGGAACAACTCCCTCTGGAAAAGACCTGAAAAACAGCTGAGTATCTCCTTCACATCAAACAAGACAAGGACCACATTGAGGTGGGTAGGAAAGGGTGAGACACAGTCTCGCCAAAAACCCCACCCCCAGCACTGTGACCCACAATCAAGATGGATCTCACACACTTCAGATGCCAGTCACAAGCCCAGTTTATCACCTTTGCTTTTGACTGTTGAGCTATAGATTAGAGGTTCCAACAACCCCCTCCTTAAGTTGTTATCAACATAAGATAGATTATTCTAAGTACAGGTTGTTCTAGCAAGCCTCATGGTAACCACGAAGCAAAAACTTACAGTAGATACACAAAAGATAATGAGAAAGGAATCTAAGCATAACACTACCAGCAAACCTCAAAGGAAGAGAGCAAGAGAAGAAGGAAGGAACAGAGAGGAAAACAAATAACAGTCTAGCAATAAGTACATACTTATCAGTAATTACTTTCAATGTAAATGGACTAAATTATCCAATCAAAAGACAAAGAATGGCTGAATGGATGAAAATTAAGACCCATCTTTATGCTGCCTACAAGGTACTTCAGGTGTAAGGTCACATAAACGGAAAGTGAAGGGATGAAAAAAGATGTTCTATGCAAATGGAAACCAAAAGGAAGCTGGAGTAGCTGTACTTATATCAGACAAAATAGAGTTTAAAACAAAGACTGTAATAAAAGACAAAGAAGGGTATTACATAATGATAAAGGGGCCAATCCAACTAGAGGATATAACGTTTATAAAAATGTATGCACCCAACAAAGGAGTACCTAAATATATAAAGCAAATATTAACAGACATAAAGGGAGAAATTGACAGTAGCACAATAATAGTAGGGGACTTTTATACATCAATGGATAGATCAAACAGATAGAAAATCAATAAGGAAACTTCAGTCTTAAATGACACATTAGATCAGATTGACTTAGTAGATATATAAAGAACATTGCATCCAAATGCAGGGGGATAGACATTCTTCTCAGGTGTACATGGAACATTCTCTTGGATAGATCATGTATTAGGCCACAAAACAACTCTTAATAAATTTAGGAAGTTTGAAATCATATGAGGCATCATTTCTGACCACAATGGTATGAAACTAGAAATCAATTACAAAAAGAAAACTGGAAAAATCACAAATATATGGAGATTAAACAACATGCTACTGAACAACCAATGGGTCAACAGAGAAATCAAAGGAGAAATCAAATAACACCTTGAGACAAATGAAAGTGGAAATGCAACATACCCAAATTTATGGGATACATCAACAGCAGTTTTAAGAGGAAAGTTCATAGTAATACAGGCCAACCTCAGGAAAAGACAAAGATCTCAAATAAACAATTTAACCTTACACCTAAAGGAACTAGGAAGAGAAGAAAACTTGAAGCCCGAAATTAGTAGAAGGAAGGAAATAACAAAGATCAGAGGAGAAGTAAATGAAATGGAGACTAAAAGACATTAGAAAAGATTAGTGAAACTAAGAGCTGGTTTTTTGATCTTAGCTTAACTCATGAAGCGAAAAAGAGTGCTCAAATAAAAATCAGAAATGAAAGAGAAGACTGATACCATAGAAATACAAAGGATCATAAGAGACTGCTATGAACAATTATATGCCAACAAATCAGACAACCTTGAAGAGGTGGGTAAATTCCTAGAAACATATAACCTTCCAAGACTGAATCATGAGGAAATTGAAAATCTGAAGAGACCAATTACTAGTAAGGATATTGAATCAGTAATCAAATACCTCCCAAAAAACAAACGTCCAGGACCAGACAGCTTCACTGGTGAATTCTACCAAGTATTCAAAGGAGAATTAATACCAATCCTCAAACTCTTCCAAAAAATTGAAGAGGAGGGAATGTTTCAAATTCATTTTACAAGACCAGCTTTACCCTGATACCAAAACCAGACAAGGACAAGAAAAGAAAATTACAGGCCATTTTCCCCAATGAACATAGATGCAGAAATCCTTTTAGCAAACCAAATTCAACAATACATTAAAAAGATCATGCACAATGCTGAAGTGGGATTTATTTCAGGATACAAGGTTGGTTCAAATCAGTCAACACATTAACAAAATGAAGGATAAAAACCGTGTGATCATCTCAGTGGATGCAGAAAAAGCATTGGAGGAAATTCAGCATCCATTTGTGATAGAAACTCTCAACAAAGTAGATAAAAGGAACATGCCTCAACATAATAAAGGTCATATATGACAAGCCTGCAGCCAACATCATATTGAATGGTGAAAAGCTGAAAGATTTTCCTCTAAGATCAAGAACAAGTCAAGGAAACCCACTGTCACCACTTTTATTCAATTTAGTATTGAAAGTCCTAGATAGAACAATTAGGCAAGAAAAAGAAAAGGCATCCAAATTGGAAAGGAGGAAGTAAAACTGTCACTGTTTGCAGATGACATAACTTTATATATAGAAAACCTTAACGACTCCAGCAAAAAACTATTAGAACTGATCAACGAATTCAGTTGCAAAATACAAAATCAATATATAAAAATCTGTTGCATTTCTACACTCTAATAATGAACTATGAGAAAGAGAAATTAAGAAAACAATCCCATGTACAATCATATCAAGAAAAATAAAATGCCTAGGAATAAATTTAACCAAAGAGGTGAAAGACCTGTACACTGAAAACTATAAGACATTGATGAAAGAAATTGAAGAAGACACACATAAATGGAAAGATATTCCATGCTTCTGGATTGGAAGAATTAATATTGTTAAAATGTCCATGCTGATGCAGACCAGGGTTCTTGGCCTTCCCCAATCAATAGAAATTGACTAGAGACCAGACAAGAAATTCAGGCAAGGCTTTATTGGGGCTCCTGCAACCGCAGGAGGGAGTGAAAACAAGTAACAGGTTCCCTTGCTCGCTCCCTGAGGGGGGGTGAGCTGGTTCCTTACATGGGGTGAGGGTAGGGCTGTGTTCAGGAGTCGGGCCAGAGGGAGGGCTTAGGTGTTTTGCCCACCCTTTGGTGGTGGTGTGTACAAGGGGTGTGTGCAGTACCCTGCTTTTGTTCCTGACACCCTGTTTTTGCTCAGTGCTCTTCAGAAGTGGCAGTTGGGTTTTTTGGTCTTTTTTTCTAATCTTTTGGTCCATAATTTGCCCCAACTGCACATGTATGCAGTTGTTTTTAGTCCCTTATAATCTCTTTATTTTGTTGCTCGAGAAGATGTTTGTCCAGGTGCAAGCACTGCAGCACTGCAGCAAAGAGTCCCAGGTCCCAGCCTGTCTCAGTACTACCCAAATCAATTTACAGATTCAGTGCAACCCCTATCAAAATACCAATGACATTTACACAGAAATAGAACAAAATCTTAAAATTCATATGGAACCACAAAAGACCCTGTAATGGAAAACCCTCAGTCTTCCACTTTATGTATAGGGAAAAAGCCAGCTCTTCCCTACTTTCTTTCTTGTGTGTCTCCTTTACCTTCACAGAAAACACTTCACTTCAGACACTTTTGGACACCAAATACGTGGAGGTTTTTCCACTCACCAAGCACTTCTCTGCAGTACCAGCTGCATGTCCTGCAATTTAACTCAGTTATGACACTGTCTACCCAGAGGTAGTATCAGATGTCATAGGTTAAGGCTCAGTCACACAGGATGTCCCACCATACACACTTCAGACACCAGTCGCAAGCCCAGGTTGGACTTCAGATGCCAGTCTCGAGTCCAGCTTGTTACTTGTACCTCTGACTTACTTGCTATAAATCAGAAGTGCCCACAACCCCCTGTACAGGTTTGATTAATTTGCTAGAGTGGTTCACAGAACTCAGGAAAAGTTTACTTACATTTACTGGTTTCTTATGAAAGGCTATAGTAAAGGATATAGATGACCATCCAGGTGGAAAGGATGCATAGGGCCAGGTATGTGGGAAGGGGTGTGGCGCTTCCATGCCCTCCCTGGGTACCCACTCTCACAGCATCTCCATGTGTTCACCAACCTGGAAGCTGTCCAAACACTGTACTTCTAGGAAGGCTTTATCACGTCAGCATGATAGATCATTAACTCCATTTTCAGCCCTTCTCTCTTCTCAAGAGCATGGGAGGTGGGGCTGAAAATTCCAATCCTATAAGATTAGCTTGGCCTTTCTGGTGACCAGCCCTCATCCAGGGGCCCACCCAGAGTTACCTCAATAGAGGAAAAGACACTCCTATCACCTAGGAAACTACAAGGGCTTTAGGAGCTCTGTGTCAAGAACAGAAGTCAAAGACCAATATTTGAAAAAGAGATGTTCCTAGTGTTCTCATCACTTAGGAAATTATAAGGGTTTTAGTAGCTCTGTGCCAGGAACCAGAGACAGAGACCAAATATATATTTTCTGTTATCTCACAGACTCTAAATAGCCAAAGCGATCTTGAGAAAGAAGAGCAAAGCTGGAGGCATTACAGTCCCTGCTTATAAACTATATTACAAGGCTCTAGTAATCAAATAATATGGTATTGGCATAAAAACAGACACATCAGGGGAACAGAACAGATAGCCTAGAAATAAACCCATTCACATGTGGTTAATTAACTTATGACAAAGAGGCCAAGGATATACAGTGGAGAAAAGGCAGTCTCTTCAATAAATGGTTTTGGAAAAGCTAGATAGCCACATTCAAAAGAATAAAACCAGACTATCTTATACCATACACAAAAGTTAACTCAAAATGGATTAAAGACTTGAATCTAGGACCTGAAACTTTAAAAGAGAGTGGCATCCTCCTAGAAGAAACCACAGGCGGTGAGCTTCTTGACATCAGTCTTGGTAATGATTATTTGGATTCGACACCAAAAGCAATGGCAACAAAAGCAAAAATTAACAAATTGGACTACTTCAAACTAAAAAGTTTCTGCACAGCAAGGGAAACCATCAGCAAAATGAAAGGGCAACTTACTGAATAGGAGAAAATATTTGCAAATCATATATCTGGTAAGCAGTTAATATCCAAAATATAAAGACCTCATACAACTCAATAGCAAAAAACAATCCAGTTATAAAATGGGCAGAAGATCTAAATAGACATTTTTCCAGAGAAGACATACAGATGGCCAACAGGCACATTAAAGGTTCTCAACATTACTAATCACCAGAAAAATGCAAATCAAAATCACAGTGAGGTATCACCTCACACTGGTCAGAATGGCCATCGTCAAAAAGTCTACAAATCATAAATGCTGGAGAGGACATGGAGAAAAGGGAACCCTCCTACACTGTTGGTGGGAATGTAAATTGGTGCAGCTACTATGGAAAATAATATGAAGTTTCCTCAAAAACTTTTAAATAGAACTATCATGTGATCCAGCAATTCCACTTCTGTGTACTTATCCAAAGAAAACGAAAACACTAATTCGAAAAGACACATGCATTCCTGTGTTCATTGTAGCATTATTTACAATTGCCAAGATACGGAAACAACCTGTGTCCATCGACAGGTGAATGGATAAAGAAGATGTGGTGTACACACACACACACAAATGGAATACTCTTAGCCATAAAAAAGAATGGAATCTTGCCATTTGTGACAACATGGATGGACCTTGACAGCGTTATGCTAAGTGAAATAAGTCAGAGAAAGAGAAATACCGTATGATTTATACTTATATGTGGAATCTAACAAACAAAACCAAGCTCATAGATACAGAGAACAGATTGGTAGTTGCCAGAGAGGCAGGTTAAAGGGGGTCAAAAGGCACAAACTTCCAGGTATAAAATAAGTAAGTCATGGGGATGTGATTGAGGTACAGCATGGTGACAATAGTTAATAATACTTTACTGCATAAGAGAGTAAATCTTGAAAGTTCTCAGCATAAGAAAAATACTTCATTACTATGTATGGTGACGATGGTAACTAGACTTACTGTGGTGATCATTTTGCAGTGTATACAAATATCGAATCATTTGTTGTACACCTGAAACTAATATAATGTTATATGTCAATTACACCTCAGTGAAAGACTTAGCATTTCTATATGTTGACTACTCACCACATATTGGGTGTGACAGTGCTGTGTCACATGAGGAAAGTGAGGCTCCCATGGCTCACTGATGTGCACAGCATCCTGCAGGAGGTGTCTGCACGTAGGTCTGCCTGACCTCTGAGCATGTGCTTTCCCATGGCCACTGTGTGTGTTCACAGAGCACCACCAGGAGGGTCACGTGGGGAGAAACAGCATCGTGTAAAATGAAGAAGAATCTAGAACTTGGCTCTCAGCCCTGACGTGTAGTCCCTGAAGGTCAGTTTCTTGCCCTTGAAGTGATTGACTTTAAAGACTCTCTCAGATTGTTTCAGCTCTAAAATCTCTGCATAGCAGATATGGCAACAGGCATCACTGTCTACCAGGGCGTCCTTACATGGAAGCTGTAGCCTCTGTGTCCTCCTGTACGTACCCAATTGAGCTTCATAAGGACTGGAGGAATGGTAGGAATGGTAGGAATAAAGGAAGATGATGTCCTGGGGGACATGGAAGAGGCATGAACCTTCCAGGGACCCCGGTGGAGAGGATAGAAGCAGCAGCCCCTGGAGGGGACACATTTCAGAGGCCAAGTCCAGACAGGGCATTGGCAAATTCAGGCTGGTTCAAAGCAAAATGAGATGGGATAGAACTTAGGCCCAGTAGTGTCAAAGACATGCCTATCTTTACTTCACAGTTGAGACTCAAGGAAGTGTGATTAAATATAACTAGTTATTAACTCATTTAGTTCTGTACTGAACAAAGTGTTCCCATGGCCACAGCATCTACATTAGAAGGGGGGGGGGAACTATAAAGAAAACAAAAGACTTGGAAAGAAGCAGACAAAGTCTGTGAATGAAGAACCATCTCAGGGGTCACAGGCTCATGTCACATATGTACTGTAGCCATGAACACATCCTGCCACCACCAGGGTGAAGGGGAAGAACTCTCCTCCCCTCTTGTACCTGTGGCTTGAGATCCCCGTTGCCATTGAGCCCTGAAGACTTTTTTTTTTTCAACTTCAGAGATTCTTCCAGTGTCCACTGTACCTATGTATGTCTGGATATAAACAATGTTTGGGGAGGCCAGGGAGGAAGGGACAGCTCAGTCGGCCCCAGACTGCACTCGTCTCCTGGAAGACTTCACCACGTGGTCTCCTGAGCCTGCCCTCCTTGCCTGGTGGGGTCAGGTGAGGAGGCAGGGCTCCTGGATCAGCTGTGTCACTGACCAGCCAAGCATTAGGCAGGGGACCCCAGGAGGCTGGTTTTGTGTCCTTGCACTGCGGGAGAGCCACCACCCTTATTATTATCCCTGGCATGCACCATGGCTGGCCTCTGTGGCTTATGATTTAGAGGTTACAAATGTGTGTTTCTCCAGCGTGATTGAAATTCTCACTTGATGGTCCACTTAATGTAAATGAAGTAAGTGTACAGTGAAATGAAACCGCAATCTCAGGGTATCACTTTGCTTCACAGGCCTCAGTTAGAGAACATTTCTAGGCACACAGTTATTAAGTGTAGCTTGATATTTTGCTTGTCAAGTGATCAAAATAATTGTTGAAAAAAACAAAACAAACTCCACATAAAACATAACCCTCCTACAGGTTGCACTTCCTTTCACAATCATCAAATCTATCCTAGAAATGGCTTAAAATATGCCTCCGATCGGGAGGAGAACAAGCTTTACAAGCTTTATGGTGGGTAGTGATGCCTGCTGCTGTATCAGGAATGCACAGATTTTAGAGATGAGAGAAGCTGAAAGAGCCTTTAAATTCAAGTTAATCACTTCAAGGGCAACAAACTTTAAGGCTGGATAAGATGTGTTCTTTGGTGACACAGAGGTTGCCGAAGCCTTGAAAGCTAGCTTTCTCATCATCCCAGTGACAAATGACAGTCTCATCACTCAGTGTCCTTCACCAGTGAGGAGCCTCTTTTAGCAAATGCCTACAATGGAGATTATATATTTTTTTAAATAAATTTATTTATTTATTTTTGGCTGCATTGGGTCTTCGTTGCTGTGCACGGGCTTTTCTCTACTTGCAGCGAGAGGGGGCTACTCTTCGTTGTGGTGCGTGGGCTTCTCATTTCTGTGGCTCCTCTTGTTGCGGAGCACGGGCTCTAGGTGCACGGCTTCAGTAGTTGTGGCTCGCGGGCTCTAGAGCACAGGCTCAGTAGTTGTGGTGCAAGGGCTTAGTTGTTCCATGGCATGTGGGATCTTCCTGGACCAGGGCTCAAACCCGTGTCCCCTGCATTGGCAGGTGGATTCTTAATCACTGTGCCACCAGAGAAGTCCTGGAGTTTATATTTTTAAAGGGAAGAGCTGATGAGGCATTCAGCTTAATTTATTTGTAACCCTTAAAATTATTTCCTTGTATTCTTCTAGTTTAATTGACGTTTTTTTCAAACCACTGTTTCATTATGTGGTGAGATAGAAGAAAAGGAGGTAAAATTTTTTTCATGTTTTTATAGTAATCAATTACTCTTAGCTCTCTGTTTTAATTGGCTCTCCTAACATTTTCCTATTGCTTTTTTACCCTGTACACTTCCTTTAGATTCAAGTTTCCATTAACCTTTTAAGCCCAACTCCTTATTCACTTGACTGATCTTGGGAAATAGCCATGTGGATGGAGCGGAGGCCCAGGCTGTCTGTGATGACGGCGTCTCCCAGTCCTGCCGTGTGTGTGCATCCTCCACGCACCTGGCGCAGATCCTGATCAGGAGCACAGTGTGCTGGTGTCACAGGTGCTGCGTCTCTCAGGGTCTGGCAGTGACTCGTCAGGGTTAGGGCCTGAAGATGCTGCGAGAAGCCTTCTTTGAAACTCCAGAGAAGGTTCCTCTTCATTTGTGTTATTGAGACAAAGGCAAATTTTGTGAGGCTTTCTCATCTTTTGACAAATATGAATTAATTGGTTAAATAACTAGAGTTTTGAGTCTTTCTACGCACTCTATACCAAAGGGCAGCAAACTCTGGCCAAAGGACCAAAGCCTCTTGCTGCTTCTTAGTAATGTGATGTTGGCGCACAGCCACACCCATTTCTTTATGTATCAGCTGTGGCTGCTTTTCACACTGTATGGAACGGCAGGGTTGAATAGTTGTGATGGAGATATACGGCAAGAAAACCTAAAATATTGACTTTGTGGGCCTCTAAGAAGTTTGCTGACCCTGCACCAGACTAAGAGAATCTATCATTTTGTTTTCTTTAGAGAAGTAATGAATACATATGGGAATGGAGGGCAATATCACAAAGTCCAAATAGTATAATAAAGTAAAAACAGAAGTCTCCCCCACACCATTTTTTAAAGTTGAAATATAGTTGATTTACAATGTAGTGTTAATTTCAGGTGTATAGCAAAGTGATTTGGTGCTCTGTGTGTGCGTGTGTGTGTGTGTGTGTATACACACACACACATATACTTTTTCAGTTTCTTTTCCATTATAGTTTATTACAAGATATTAAATATAATTCCCTGTGCTATACAGCAGGTCCTTGTTGTTTATCTATTTTGTATATAGCAGTTTGTTTCTGCTAATCCCAAACTCCTAATTTATCCCTTCCGCCCACTTCCCCCTTTGGTAACCACAAGTTTGTTTTCTATGTCTGTGAGTCTGTTTCTATTTTATAAATAAGTTCATTTGTATCATTTTTTTTTAGATTCCACATATAAGTGATGTCGTATGATATTTGTCTTTGTCTGACTTACTTCACTTAGTATGATCATCTCTAGGTCCATCCGTGTTGCTGCAAGTGGCATTATAGCTTTAAAAACTTCACTTAAAACATGTGTCTCTTGATTTGTCAACTTTATGTCCTCTCGTTGAAGATGAGGCTGTTAACATAGTTAAGCTTCCTTTGGCTTCCACTGCCCTCTTCTCTCCCCATTTTTGCTGGCTCTTTTATTACGTTTACACTGCAAATTATAATTGGCTATGATTTGTCTCCCAGTTGGTGATAAAAACAGAAGAATGAACATTTATAATATTATGAATATTAGATGCTATTTAACCATTAGCATTATTGAACCTGAAGAGAAGGAAATATAATCCTAGGATTAACACTTTGCTTCTTAAAGGAGAACCTTGTAAGCATTCAAATCCAAAGGGTTTGTTTTCTTTTAGCCTCTTATAAGTCATGGTCCGCTGCTTCTGTTTCTTATTTTCCCTGTCATTGTCTTAGATTCCATTTATATTTTCCTGGAGTTACTCCTTGAGTAGTTTTCTTTTTCATATAGCACACGTAGGCAGTAAACTTTGAGTTCTTATGTGCTCTCCAAATGTCTGCTTTTGTCCTCGAGGGTTAGCTCTGTTTTTTCATCTTGGTCATGGCATTTGTGGTCCTCAGCTTTGTGACACTGTCTGGTGGTTGGGATGGTGAGACGAAGAGCTGCTGTGGCTTCCCTCTTCCAGCGTGGGTGTGCAGATCTGTTCCTTAGAAGGGCTCCCTGTGCTAGGAGATTCTATCAATACATGAGGAGAGTCCCTGGGAGGTTCATGGGCTGGGAACAGACTGGCCACCCAGGGATTTGACTGACCTCACTCTGAGTCTGAAGAACTTGAGTGTCTGCCATCCTGGGCAGCAGTAGCCCTCCTTGTTTGGCTTTCTTTTTTGGTAGGGGGGATTGTTGGGATTTTTGACCTGTAAGTCTGTTAATTGTGGAAAAAGCACATAACATACAATTTACCATCTTAACCATTTTTAAGTGTACAGTACAGTAGTGTTAACAATATGCACATTGTTGTTCAACAGATCTCTAGAGCTTTCTTATCTTGCAAAACTGAAACTCTCTACCTTCTTTTTAAATGGCTGAATAATATTCCCCCATATGTATATACCACAATTTCTTTATCCATTCATCCACTCATGGACTAGGTTACTTCTACTTCTTGGCTATTGTGATAAGTGCTGCAGTGAACATGGGTATGCAAATATCTCTTCAACATCCTATTTTCTTTTCTTTCTTTCCTTTTTTTTTGGACTATATACCCAGAAGTGGGATTGCTGTATCATATTGTAATTCTATTTTTAGCTTCCATACTGTTTTCTGTAGCAGCTGCCTAATTACTTTGGCTAGGATTTCCAGTGAGAGAGGTCATCCTTGCCTGTTCATGATCTTAGAGGAAAAGCTTTGAGCTTTTCACCATTGAGTGTGTAGTTAGCTATGGGGCTTTTCATATATGGGCTTTATTATGTTGAGGTACTTCCCTTATTTTCTTCTTGTTGATTGTATTTATCATGAAAGGAAGTTGAATTTTGTCAAATGCTTTTTCTTCATCGATTGAAATGATCATGTTTTTTCCTTCATTCTGTTAATGTGTTATATTACATTGATTCCTTTTCATATGTTGTACCATCCTTGCATTCCAGAAATAAAAACTACTTGGCTATGGTGTATAATCCTTTCAGTGTGCTGCTGAATTCACTTTGCTGGCATTTTGTTGAGGATTTTGGCATCAATATTCATCAGGGATATTGGTCTGTAGTTTTCTTTTCTTGTAGTAAGTTTGTCTGGTTTGGGTATTAAAGTAATGCTGACTTCAGAGAATGAAATGAATTTGGAAGTGCTCCCTTATCTTCAATTTTTTGTGGGGAGAGTTTGAGAAGGATTGGTGTTAATTTCTCTTTATATATTTGGTAGAATTCTCAAGTGAGGACATCTGGTTCTGGGCTTTCTGCTAGGAGATTTTTTTATTACTGATTAATCTTCTTACTAGTTCTATATCTATTCAGACTTTTTATTTGTTCATGATTCAGTCTTTGTAGGTCGTATGTTTTTAGGAGTTTATCCATTTATTTCCTAGGTTATCCAATTTGTTGGCATATAATTATTCATTATCTCTTACAATCCTTATTATCTCTGGCATCAGTTATAATGTCTACCCTTTCATTTCTGATTTTTGTTATTTGAGCCTTTTTTTTCTTTGTCAGTCAAGCTAAGAGTTTGTTGATTTGTTGGTCTTCAAAAAAACCAACTCTTAGTTTCATTGATTGTTTTCTATTGCTTTTTGTTTTCTAATTCATTTATTTCTGCTCTAATCTTTTTTTAAATCAATTTATTTATTTTATTTATTTATTTTTGGCTGCGTTGGGTCTTTATTGCTGCATGCAGGCTTTCTCTAGTTGCAGCGAGCGGGGGCTGCTCTTCGTTGTGGTGCACGGGCTTCTCATTGCAGTGGCTTCTCGTTGCAGAGCACAGGCTCTAGGCACACAGGCTTCAGTAGTTGTGGCACATGGCTCAGAAATTGTGGCTTGCAGGCTCTAGAGTGTGGGCTCAGTAGTTGTGGCACACAGGCTTAGTTGCTCTGCAGCATGTGGGATCTTCCCAGACCAGGGATGTCCCCTGCATTGACAGGTGGATTCTTAACCACTGCGCCACCAGGGAAGTCCCTCTACTCTTTATTATTTCCTTCCTTCTGATAACTTTGAGTTTAGTTTGTTCTTCTTTTTCTAGTTCCTTGAGATATAAAGTGGGTTGCTGATTTTAGATATTTCTTCTTTTTTAATGAAGGCATTTAAGACAATAACTTTTCCTCTTAGTTCTGCTTTTGCTGAATCCCGTAAGTGTCGGTATATTGTGTTTTCATTTTCATTTATGTCAAAATATTTTCTAATTTCCCTTTTGATTTCTTCTTTGGCCCATTGGTTGTTGAAGAGTTTGTTGTTTAATTTTCACTTATTTAATTTTTCAGTTTTCATTTTGCTGTTGATTTCTAGTCTCATTCCATTGTTGTCTAAAAAGATAATTGATATGATTGCAATGTTCTTAAATTTGTTAAGATGTGTTTTGTAGCCTAATAGGTGATCTGTCCTAGAGAATATTTCATGTGTGCTTTAGAAGAATGTGTATTCTGCTCTTGTTGAGTGGAGAATTCTGTCCATGTCTGTTAGGTACAGTTGATCTATAGTGTTCTTCAAGTCCTCTATTTCTGTATTGATCTTCTGTCTGGCTGTTCTGTCCATTATTGAGAGTGGGGTATTTAAATCTCCTACTATTATTGCATTATTGTCTACTTTTTCCTTCAATTCTGTCAATTTTTGCTTCATATATATGGGTACTCCAGTGTTAACAATATATAATTATTGGTGGTGAATTGACCCTTTATCATTGTATAATGCTCTCCTTGTCTCTTATCTCAGTTTTTTAAAGTCTATTTTGTCTGATACAAGATCGCCACTTCTGCTTCCTTTCTTTTTATTTTTTGGTTACCATTTGCATGTAATATCTTTTTCTGTCCTTTCACTTTTTTCCTGCATGTGTTCTTACATCTAAAGTGAGTCTCTTATGGATAGCATTTAGTTGGATCTTGTTTTTTTGTTTGTTTGTTTGTTTGTTTTGTGGTACACAGGCCTCTCACTGTTGTGGCCTCTCCCATTGTGGAGCACAGGCTCCGGATGCGCAGGCTCAGCAGCCATGGCTCACGGGCCCAGCCGCTCCGCGGCATGTGGGATCTTCCCGGACCGGGGCACGAACCTGTGTCCCCTGCATTGGCAGGTGGACTCTCAACCACTGCGCCACCAGGGAAGCCCTGGATCTTGTTTTTTTAATCCACTCAGCTTCTCATGTCTTTTGATCAGGGAATATAATCTTTTTACAATTAAAGTAATTACTGATAGTAACAAAATTATTATTGCAATTTTATTCATTTTTTTCTGTATGTCTTATAATTATTTTGTCCTTTTCCTTTCTTGATGTACTCCTTTGTGTTTTTTTGATTTTTTTTCATAGACTTGTTTTTGATTTCTTTCTCATTTTTCTTTTATGTGTTTTCTATAGGTATTTCTTTGTGGTTACTATGGAGAGTACATAAAACATCTTATAGTATAGTAATCTATTTTAAAATAATAGAAACTTCAGTCATGTACAAAATGTCTACTCTTTTACATCTCCCCTCCAATTTGTTATTGATGTCACAAATTACACAATTTTATAGTTATAGTTATTTCTACGAATTTATCCTTTAAATTCTACACCAGAATGAAAAGTGATATACACACTACCATTACTGTATACTGTATTTGTCTATTTATTTACCTTCACCAGAAAGCTTTATATTTTTATATGCTTTTTGTTGTTGTCCATCATTCTTTCCTTTCAGCTTAATGGACTCCCTTTAGTATTTCTTGTAAGGCAGATGTGGTGGTGATGAATTCCCTTAGCTTTTGTTTATCTGGAAAGGTCTTTATTTCTCTTTCTTTTTTGAAGGACAGTTTTGCTGGATATAGTATTCTTTGTTGGCAGGTTTTTTCTTTTAGCCCTTTGAATGTATCATCTTACTCCCTTCTGGCCTATATTTTTTTCTGCTAAGAACTCTTCTAATAATCTTACGGTAGCTCCCTTGTACATCATGTGACACAGTCTTGCTACTTTCAAGATTCTCTCTTTGTCCTTTGATGGTTTGATTACAGTGTATCTCAGTATGGGGTTCTTTGGGTTCATCTGAGTTGGAGTCTTTTGAGTTTCTTGAATTTGGATGTCCAATTCATTCCTCACATTTGGGAAGTTTTTGACCGTTATTTCTTCAAATAAGCTCTCTCCCTCTTTCTCTCTCTTCTCTTTCTGAGATTCCCATAATGCATATATTGGTAATACTTGCTGATGTCATTAAGTATCTTGAGCTTTCTTCATCTTTCTTTATTCATTTTTCTTTTTGCTCTTCTGACTCAATAATTTCAGGTGACCTGTCCTAGAGTTCATGGATTCTTTCTTTGGCTTGAACAAATTTGATGTTGAACCCATATAGTGAACTTCTCAATTCAGTTATTGCATTCTTCGCTTCCAGAATTTGTTTAGTTCTTTTTTTTTTTTTTTTTTTTTTTTTTTAGTTTCTATCTTTTTGTTGGTATTTTCATTTTGTTCACACATCATTTTCCTGATTTCGGTTACTTGTCTGTGTTCTCTTATAATTCATTGAGCTTCTTTAAGATGATTGTTTTGCATTCTTTGTCATGTACTTCATAGATTTCTGTTTCTTTAGGGTCTTTTTTTGAGATTTATTATTTTCCTTTATTGTGTCATATTTCTGTTTGATAGTGTTCCTTGTTATTTTTTTGCTGAGATTTGGGCATTTGAAAAAACAGCCATCTCTTCCAGTCTTCACAAACTAGCTTCATACAGGCAAAGACCTCCATCAGTCAGCCCAGCTAGAGATTCTGGGAATGTCTCAAACATTCTGGAGATGTGTCTTTTCTGGGCTTGTGCATGTATTTTCCCAATTAGGGAAGTCTGCTGATTTTTTTTTAGGAGTTTGTAATCTCTTCCTCCCTCTGGTCTCTGTCTTCAGTACTGCAGGTTCTCTGGTATTT
Organism: Mesoplodon bidens; assembly: GCF_964165515.1. NCBI lineage: Eukaryota > Metazoa > Chordata > Mammalia > Artiodactyla > Ziphiidae > Mesoplodon > Mesoplodon bidens. The sequence goes on along the minus strand of NC_138172.1, from coordinate 46,874,408 downwards.
CAGCAATCTCTCCTTTGTTTTTATTGGCCCCCCAGGCATCCAAAGTATGCAGGATCCTCTCCAGTGCCCTGAGTCTAATGAGACAGAAACCAGTTCCTAGGGAAGTCCCTTGAAAAGATGGAATGTACATTGAATGTATGTTACACTTCTCTATTCACAAGTTGGGTGTTTTCTCCCAATTGTGCTGAGGTGTGCCAGCTTGGAGGAAAGGTTATCATAGGTGAAATCCAACAGCTTTTCTTACTCACTTACTCATTCTAAAACAGCTGTTTTTAGCTTTGTGCTTCCCTAGAGTACTGTAGCTTCTTAGCTGTTTTCTGAAGTTCTCACAAAGGCTTTTTGGACTGTATGTTGTTCTTAAGTCAGTGTCTCTGTGGGGGAACAAGGTTTGAGACTTCCTATCCTGTCATACAGCTGACATCACTCTTGTGTCCAAGTCTTTAAATAAGAGTCTGGTATGACCTTAGGCTCAACTTCTGTCTTGGGCCTGGCAACCCCACACAAGGAACTCTCCCAGAAGATCAAATGCTTTCTTTAAAGGGCAGGTTTTTGGCTTTAGTGCAAGAGTAGAACTTGCAGTCAGTCTGTTATAAGGTGGCATGAGAAAGGGCTTCCTATGGCCCCAGCTTTTCTGAAGGTGGTTCTTTAATGCATTCACTTTAGTGCTGACTCCCTGCCCCAATCCTTTCCTTTTGTGGGTTGAATCTGACATCTTCTTCTGAGGCTCCTTTGGGAGGACCTGCCTTTGTCTCAGGAGACTTGAGCAGCACTTTCCACTCCATAAGTTCTATATTCAGAAGTTCTGGCAAATTCTCTTGTTTTCCAGTCTTGTTCTTTTTAGACTATATTTCTGTCATTTCAGGGGACCCTGGGGAGGTAGAAGAAGTACATGTGCATGCTTGATCTACCATCTTAAAATGAAAATCCCTGATTTTTTTTCCTTAAGAGCCTAATTCCATAATTTTTTTTCAATCTCAGCTTCATTAATCATTTCTTATTAATTGGTACTTCACATTTAGTTTGTCTGATAATCGGCAGAGGATGCTTTCCTGAAGGACTTTTTTTTTATTCAGTGAGCTCTGAATGGAAGGAGGTAATGTGGCAGACCTACCACTGTAGAAATCAAATTAACTTTTCAGAATTCCAAGAATTCAACTCTAATTTGCATATTCTATTTCAGAAGAGACAGGGTTGGGGACACACTGCTACAAACACAGCTGCTACTGTTGATCATATCATGAATTTTCTAGTTTTTTAAAATAAAATGGTTCCTCTCACTCTCTGTGCACCTGGCACGAGACTCCCAAGAGTCTGACAGCCCTGCAGTGACCACAGGTGAGCGACACAGTGATGGTGGAGTGGGCAGTACTTTACCGCTGGCACCAGAAAACGTGTAGCTTCTGAGTGCCAATTTTCTCTGGTCCCGTTCTTTTTCCCTTTCCCAACCAAGACACCCTATAATCATTACCTGAACTATATTGTCATGGGTAGCCAACTTCTTTGTATTTATTAGTTTAAAAATTCTGCCCATCTCCCCACCCCACCCCTCACTGTTTCTCTTCTCCTTTACTTTGTGTAGGATACATTTTGTGAGTTTCACTTTAAAGGAAGATTGTTGGTGAAGAATCACAATCATGGCCCATAAAATGTCTTCTCTTTTCATAAAGAGGCTATGAAAAACCAACTCAGCTATTCATTTTGAGTGTGTTTTTCTTCAAATCTGAGCAGATTTGTATTTTATCTTAGGCTTTCTTTTATTTATGAAAACAAGTAAAAATAGCTAAAATTCTTTTCACAATTTTTTTTCCTCTGTTCAGTTAGCGTAAAGTAGTTCCCAGCCTTGAAACAGATTTTCTGTATGAAAAATATAAACGAGATTTTAAAAATTAATCTTTTGAAGCACAGTGCTATAAATGTTATTTAGGTTTCTAGGCTTGACTACAAAAGCTTACTTAAATCCATCATGATGTTCAACTTGAATTCTGGATCCTGGGTACAAGAACCTACTAAGAAGAAAGAGGGGGATAATGTATCCTTTCCTGATCATTCAGACAATTTTGGTTCCTCTTTGCTTCTCTTTACCCCTCTTCCTTGAAGCTGATACCCTGTGTTGCCTTCCCCACCCCACTCCCAAGGTCTCAAGGTTACTGGGGAGGGGGAGTACAGAGAGAGAGTGTTTGCTAACGCCAGCTAATTAATTAACAGGTATCTGTGAATGGTGATGCTTCTTAACCCTGCCAGAATATTTTCCCTTTTAAAAGATGGTGTGTTATGCCACATAAACCTGAAATTGGTGAAATTTCTGAGAGTGTAGCAAAGTGGGGGGAAAAAAATCAGTGTGACAAGATTTTGATAGGTAAGGTGGAAGACGGCCACCACTGAAGCAGTCTGGCCCTGCATCATTGTGCACAGTCATTTGCAGAATGTGTGATTGCTTTTGCCAGCTTCTTGGACTCCCGATTAAAAGCCAGACTCTCTGAGCTGCAGGTGGTTTGGTCTGGGTCTGTTTACTGGGCATGTGGGCAGTGGTGACCAGGTGGGTTAGGAGCCTGGCAGGGCACGTGTGGTTCATTTTTTAAATGAGTGGAATCCCTGCGTTCTTTTTCACATAAGTGTTTTTTACCCCGTACAAAAGTAATGCATGTCTGTTAAAGGCTAAAGATAAAGAGGTTGCCCAAAGTGCCACCATCCAAACAAAATTTCATTGTGAAGATGTTGATATTTCTTCCAATCTAGTTAATAAAGTTGGCATTTTTATTTTGTTCTCTGAGACACTTTTTTTTTTCTGCTGAAGATTATGATTATCTGTTTTGAGGAAAGGATATTTAACGATGATTTGCGATTAGCTCTGCGAAAGAAAAGTGAGAACGCGATGTGTAATTCCCACCTCTCCTTCCTCATTTTAAGTATTGAATTGCATATTCTAAGCAATAAATGTGTTTTAAAATTCTTAAGTCTCAAATTAGTGCCCTTAAATGCTTCTGTCCCTCGTGGTCAGCTCTCTGTCCTCGACAGGGACCACATCAGACTCCCTGTTTATGGCTAAGCCCCTGCCTGGCACGGCAGCCTGGCTCTGTGCCTTGGAACTTCTTCCAGGAGCTTCACCTTTGGCCATTCTCTTGGTTCCATCCCCAAAGCATCTCAACATGTTTAGGAATTATACCTTTAAAGAACATGGCCAGCACAGGTCTCTGTCCAGGTGCTGCCTCGTCCCTCACCCCTCCTTTGCAGGAAGACTCTCTGAACCCTGTGGTCGGCACCTCCCTCCTCCAGCCTTGCCTGCAGTCCCTTCCCAGCCCACTGAGTCCTGCTTCTGCGACCACTCAGCTGAAGCCACTCCCACCAGGGTCACCAGAGGCCTCCTGGTGGATAAACCTATATGTTCCCCCTCAGGCTTCATGTACTTGACCCTCCGACACCCTCCTTGACTGGCTTCTTTCTCTCCCCTTTGCTTCTGAAACTCCAGAATCTCCTAGATTCTGCTTATCAGGCTTCTTGCTGGCCCCTCTCCTTTGCTCGTCATGCATGTTTCGGTTCCCCCACTTCCATCCTCTGCCATCGTCTTGCCATCTCGTCTTTCCTCTCTCTCACCACACAGCCTTGTAAATCTCGTCCACTCCCATGGCTTTATCTGCCACTTACACACATACAGCAGTGACCCAAATGTCTGCCTCCTTGACTCCTCTACCGTACTAGATGCTGGACGTGTCCACTTAGACACTCCATAGACATCTGAAAGTCCACAGCCCGCGCAGACCCCTTCTCCCCTCTGGCCTGCCCCCCATCCTGTGCTTATCAGTTCAGTGCATGAGTCACTGCAGTCTGGCGAGTCTGCTGCTAACGAGCCCTCCAGGCACTCCTGGAGCTTCAGCCCCACTGCTCTAATGCACACTCAGGTCACCCTGCTCACTTGCCTGCACTTCCACACTCGTCCACGCCCCTTGCCACAGACAGAGAAATCTGATTGAGTCATTCCTGTGTTCATGCTTTCAGCGCCCCCTCTGCTGCCTGTGTCCCCGGGCTCCTGGTTGCCTCTGCAGCCCCTCTCTTTTCAGCCCCCATCCCTTTGTCCATTTGCCCTCTCTCTGGAAGCACTTCGGCCCCCTCTCCTTGCCTGGCTAACTCCTTCTCATCCATCACGTCTCTGTTCAAACTTATTTCTTCAGGAAGCCCTCTCTGACCTGCTGGTCCAAGTGCTCGTGGTCTCATGTGTGTACCCTGCCAGTGACACTCCTGCGTGGCATTGTAATGGCCTGTCCTTACTCATCTCCCCACCTAGACTGTGCGCCAGGACATCAGCCCTTTCGCTGCAGTGGCCAGCATAGCAGTCACGAATGGAGCGATGGACACAGGGCTACTGCCCTGCCGGCTTCTGGTCGTGTGGGAACCAGTGAAGAGTGCCGGCTGTGCAGCTTGTGGGGCTCTTCAAGGAGCGTGACCCTGGGGTTGTTACGTGGGACGTGAAAAGCTTGAAATAAGCAGGTCTACTAGGAACTTTTTTGCAAATGTAGTTCCAAAGAAAATGATTTCTCTACATATGGGCTTTTAAAAGCATTTATTATAGAATATTTTGGGGGAAGTAAACCATAGAGAACCACTCATAAAAGCTCGTTGCTGTATAAGTGTTTTAACCATGTTAAAATGACTTCCTGTTTTAACTAATATTGTCTAATAAATACCAACTTTTTTTCAATTCAAGAGTGCTTTATGAACATTTCATATGGAAACTATGAGCACCAAGATCTGTGGCACCCTTGACCAGTCACCCGGTAACCAGTCCTGTTTCCCAAAGAAGAGTTGACACATCTTACAGGTCCCCTGTAAGGGAAGTGCTTGACAGGGTCTCCTTTCTCAATAATTCCTCCTGAGACTCTAGAGAAGAGAAAATGGGGACAGATTTGCTAGGAGAGATGGGATAGGGCCAGTGACCGGGTCATGGTGGGGCTCTGGCAACTTGAGGACACGCAGTTTCTGAAAAATATGGATTTCTTTCCATTCACTAATTTGTTTATTTCTTGTCTAACAATCCTACTGAAGAGGTTAAGTCTTACAAAAAGTTATATCTCAGTGCTCCAGTGGAATGAAATAATGACACAGTATAGCTCTTCCTAAATTATTCATTTGTTCTTTGTTGATTATCTCCAGGTTCCTATTAATTCAGTTCACTTAGTTCAGAATTATAACACATGATGTCATCTGTTTTATCTTCTTGTTTTCACACTATAGACACCTAATCAGTATCTTCCAGTGCCTTCTTTTGGTCCTGGTAGTCACATTTTAGTGAAGACTGCCCATCCCTGGTCCACTCCAGCTCTCCTGCTAACACCAGGCAGTGCCTGGCCTTCCCTGGGGTTCTGCCGGTTTTCAAGTTTTTGTGTTGAATTATTGCTTGTTCTGGCACGATGTTGATTTCCTTCATTATTTCATGCTTCTCCCAGGAGATGTCCACATGTTATTTATCCTTCATCCCCCTTTTGAAAATATCACAGTAAGGAATTCACTTATTTTTTTTCAGCTATCTTCCTTTTCTGTCAATAATTCAATGCAACAGTTCTTACAGCCTGTTCCGTCTCCTTCACTGATTTTCTTAATGCCTTTTAATTATTTCCTACCTTTAAAATTTATTATCCAGCCTTTAATATTTAGTAATTCATGCTGCCATCAAAGACGCAACTTTAAGGATCATTCAGCTTTCTGTGGGTCTTGATCCTGGGTCACAGGATGAAGGCAGAATTAGAGAAACATCGAGTCGAGGCTGTGCATCTGAGGAGCAGGCTTACCAGGGGAAGCAGTCCTGTTGGCTTATTTCTGCAGAGAAAGAAGCATAATTATAAACCTCATATTATTATGTTAGAAAACCTCTGTATGGTGTTGGTGTAGAAGGGAAATAAAATAGCCAGGTTCTAAGTTTCCCATGTTATAAAGGATACGTTTTACATAATATAAAGGATACGCTCTACATTTCTGTATACATTTCTGCCTCATAATATGTGGAGTCTGCAACATAAGGTAGCACATTACAGTCGATCAACTCATCAATATTTATTGATTGTCATTTCATGAAAGAAACTGCACCAGACACTACTAGGGATGCAGAGGATACAAGGCACCAAAAGGCACATGCACGTTCCACGTTACTCAGCTTGAAGTACAGCACAGGGGAGGATGTTGTTACACAAAGAGCAACGTTTGGCTCTGCACACGTTGCCCACTAAATACGTTGGGGATTAAGACATGCATAAAAAAAAGCATTTGGTGGGAGACTTCTCAGAATAAACTTTATTTTTCACTGAGAGTAGCATATGGTATCATTTTAAGGGAATAACTGACTTTGAAAGAATAAAGCGAAGTAAGTCAATAATTATTGAATGGGCCACAGTGGGATGGATTAAATATAACTCATGGACCTGGTTGATCTGTGATACATCACAGGCCAGTAATTAGAAGTGACCCAAGATTAACGAGAAGGATCACGGTGCTGAGGTGCTCATTTGTCTCCTCGCCCACATGGTCTAACGTGTCCCTGCAACGTGTGCTCTTTCTTGTTTTCAGCACGCACTCCTGGCTTTGAAGTTCATCCTTGCATTTGCCATACCTGATAAGCCACGGCATATCCAGATGAAACTGGCCAGATTGGAATTTGAATCTTTGGAGGCACTCAAGCAGCAGGTAAGGGCAACTGTCCTGAAAATAAAAATGTATTTCTTTAGCAAATGCCAGGAAACATAAGTCAGAGAACTCACTCTCAGCTTTTACTTCAGCCTTGAAGTTACCAGTTTAAATAAGTATAGAAGATTCCAGTTTTTAATTTTTATTTATTTATTTTATTTTTGGCTGCATTGGGTCTTTGTTGCTGCACGCGGGCTTTCTCTAATTGCAGCGAACGGGGCCTACTCTTCGTTGCGGTGCGCGGGCTTCTTATTGCGGTGGCTTCTCTTGTGGAGCACAGGTTCTAGGCACGCATGCTTCAGTAGTTGTGGCACATGGGCTCAGTAGTTGTGGCTCATGGGCTCTAGAGTGCAGGCTCAGTAGTTGTGGCTCAAGGCTTAGTTGCACCACAGTATGTGGGATCTTCCCAGACCAGGGCTTGGACCTGTGTCCCCTGCATTGGCAGGCGGATTCTTAACCACTGTGCCACCAGGGAAGTCCCTCAGTTGTGTTTTTTTTTTTTAATTTTTATTTCATGTTGGAGTATAGTTGATTTACAATGTTGTTTGTTTTAGGTGTACAGCAACCTGATTCAGTTACACATATCCATATATCTATTATTTTTCAGATTCTTTTCCCATTTAGGTTATTACAGAATATTGAGCAGAGTTCTCTGTGCTATACAGTAGGTCCTTGTTGGTTATGTATTTTAAATATAGTAGTGTGTATATGTCAATCCTCAAACTCCCAATTTATCCCTCCCCCTACCTTTCCCCTTTGATAACCATAAATTTTTTTCTAAGTCTGTGAGTCTGTTTCTGTTTTGTAAATAAGTTCATATGTATCTTTTTTTTTTTGGATTCTGCATATAAGTGAGATCATATATTTGTCTTTCTCTGACTTACTTGTCTTAGTATGATAATCTCCAGGTCCATGCATGTTGCTGCAAATGGCATTATTTAATTCTTTTAATTGCTGAGTGATATTCCATTGTATATATGGACCACATCTTCTTTATCCATTCATCTTTCAGTGGACATTTTGGTTGTTTCCATGTTTTGGCTCTTGTAAATAGTGCTGCTATGAACACAGGGGTGTGTGTATTTTTTTTTTAATTAATTAATTAATTAATTAATTTTTGGCTGCATTGGGTCTTTGTTGCTGCGCGTGGGCTTTCTTTAGTTGCAGCGAGCGAGCGCTACTCTTCGTTGTGGTGCGTGGGCTTCTCATTGTGGTGGCTTCTCTTGTTGCGGAGCACAGGCTCTAGGCACACAGGCTCAGTAGTTGTGACTCGCGGGCTCTAGAGCGCAGGCTCAGTAGTTGTGGCACACAGGCTTAGTTGCTCTGCAGCATGTGGGATCTTCCCAGACCAGGGCTTGAACCCGTGTCCCCTGCATTGGCAGGCAGATTCTTAACCACTGCGCCACCAGGGAAGCCCCTGTTTATAGGCTTTTTGCTGATGGCCATTCTGACTGGTATGAGGTGATACCTCGTTGTAGTTTTGATTTGCATTTCTCTAATAATTAGTGATATTGAGCATCTTTTCATGTGTCTCTTGGCCATCTGTATGTCTTCTTTGGAGAAATGTCTATTTAGGTCTTCTGCCCATTTTTTGATTGGATTGTTTGTCTTTTTAGAGAAGATTCCAGTTTAGGATGGCATAGCAAAACCAAATTCCTAATAATATGAGCAACAAATAGGTTTAAAGAACTAAACTAAGCAAAACAAAAATATTCAAGCAATGTTAAATGAAGACTAGAGCTGGCATTCAGCAAAAGAACCAGACAGAGATTTCCAAGAATCTCCCTGGGGCAGGTCCACGGTTTCCAAGTCTACCTTCTACAGAAACATTAGGGGATGAGAACTGAGGAATTGGAATCCTGAATAATATCTCACAGAGCACAAGAGAGAACAGCAAAGTGTGGGCAGAAGCAGCAGAAAATGCCGTGGAGGTAGAATCCTCTTCCTGATGATTTCCACATTCTACCAAAGGATCCCCCCCACCCCTGCCCCAAAAAGAAAGAGAGAATTTAAAAAGCCATGCTGGAGTTCACCATTTTGGTGATTTTCTACCTGTAACAGAATGAGAGTTGGGAGACAAAAGCTCCCTAGATGCCTAGAGCTAGCTGGTCATCTGCAGTCATATATAGGAATTTAATGAATGAGAAAATCAATAAGGCAGAGTCATCTGAGGGGACAAGCTCTGGGTCCAGGACCTCTCTGACCCATGCAGTCCTGTATGCTTCCAAACCACCTTTTACAGGAATATTTCCTTTTATATTCGGGGAATTGGGAGAAAAAAAAACCTTGAAGAGGACCCACCCAAGCCAATCTTCTGATAGAAGCCGGGGCTTCAAGGGTGGTGCTCCAGATAGGGGAACCCCACATTGGGGCAGAACCTGACCCTGATTAGGTGGAGTGAGCCCAGCAGAGTAAGACTTGTGATCAGAGTACAGAGAAGAGGGAGAACCCCGGGTCCACCGCGTTTTCTGTGCTGATGCTTGTCACAGTGGGTGAGAAGACTGAATTAGCTGTGTTTCCTAGCTGTAGGGCAAGTTCACTTTGGGCCTGTGGGCTCACCAGTGTGTTTGTCTCTTAGATGGAAATGCAGCCTCATGCTCAGTAGTGAAACACCAGCAGCATTCACAACAGTGTCAGGAGACCCGTTATCACTACTGACGTTTAGCATTGTTCTGGAGGCGTAATCAGTGTAGTTATACAAGAGGAAGAGATAAGTTCAAGGAACCCGGAAGAGGCAAAGTTATCATTACTTGAAGATTATAAGATTTTGTGTCTAAAAATCACAAGATAAATTCTTATAACAGTAGGAAAATTTGAAAATAAGCAGGTTGTAAAGTTTGTCTAAAATCATTTGTTTCCTTTCAAAAAAATAGTAACCAGTTTGAGAATATTATTGAGAGAAAAGTCCCATTTACAGAAGAAACCAAAATAAAATCTGTAGGTGGTAATTTATGAAAACTATGTGGATAATCAATGTGAAGAATATTTTTTAAACTCTACTGGGATCAAAAGATTCAATCTTGTAAAAATGTAATGCCGAGTCAAATATATAGAAATAAACATTTGAGAATAGCAAGGAAACTTCTGAAAAAGAAGAAAAATGAGGCCTCTAGCTCTGCCATATTAAAGTGTATTTTGAATAATTCAATCGTCATGGTAATTAAATCCATTTTGAATGAGGGGAGAAAGGGACAGGTCAGTGGAATAGATCAGAGATTCCATAAATGGGCCCAAATAAAAATGGAACTTTATGGTAAAAGTGACATTTTATGTCAGTGGGAAAAAAAGAAGGATTGTTTGTTATATGGTTTGATGATGACAAACAGTTGTTTGGGAAAATTATTACACTTTATTCTACCTCATTTCTTATGTACCTCTCTCCCCTCCACCCAACAAAGTTCAGATGGTTGAGAAATTTAAATGTAAAAAACTTAAACCATAAAAGGTCTATTAAAAAGCATGGGTACTTCTTCCAGTGGGAAATGCCTTTCTAATCAGGACACAAATCCCCGAATTTATAAAGGAAAATATTGATACAGTAAGGTACAAGAAAATTTTAAAAATTTAAAATTTTTTCTGTACCACAGAAAAAAAAGAAAATTGAAAAGATAAATTGGACAAGCTGGGGAAATAATGTGCTCAGCTCTCACTTGGAGGAGAGGGCAGAGAGGTAGGATGGACGGGGAGGTTCCAAACAGTCTAACGTTCCTTAGACTCTGCGAGGAACACAGACTGTTATGAGGGCCTCAACGTTGAGATTCTCAGCTTAGATGAGTCCTCTTTCCTGAACATAACCGCCTGAGCACGCCCGGGCGTCCTGCTGGTCCCTCCTGGCTGTCCATGGCCACACGTCTTCGCTTCTCACAAGCATCCTTCTTCCACATTGCAGAAGGAAGCCACACCTCTCACCGTTTGGAACCCTACCATGTGCCTTGTCCCCAGAGTTACCCCCCCAACCAAGTAACAGAACCTTTCAAAATGGAGGTGTCGGGCTAAGCTGTATTCGATAAAGGCACCCCAATCTCCTGCCCTCCATCCCCTTAAGAAATGCATTTCCAAAATATAGCTAGAAATTTATGTTCATTGTTTATCAAAATGTGTACTCTGTTTATATAATTTTTATCATTTATGCAGCAGTAACAATTGTCATGGTCAGTCAGTCCAGAAGAAAATTTTAAATACCTATCGTGAGACTTCTGGTCATAGGGAATTTTAAAGGCTTCTTAAGTTTCAATTTTGAGCATATAAGTATTGCAGCAAAGTATTAGAAAGAGATTGATGAAGACTTTCAAGCAAAACAAAAATTTATTAAGTTAAGATTCTTTGGGAGGAGTGGAAAGAAAATATTACTTCAAAGAAGAAAAAGAAGGAAAAACAAAATTTTTTAAGAGCATGTTCATGTATCTTTTGAATGGGTGATGGTGGATATCACGTCACTATAATGTTTAGCATTTCTTGGATATCTTTAAAAGAATGACCTCATAGTTTATTTTTGTGTCAATATTTACAGTATGCTGGAAAATATTTTTGCAACTATTTTACTTTATGATGAAAATTTTAAATATCAACTTAAAATTGTGTGGGGAGGGCATTTGGCATCCAGAAATTTTAAGGGTTATGTAAGCAAAAAAAATTTTTTTAATTGAACAGCATTGTCTCTGGAAGAGTTTTGGTAAATCAGGTTTCTCCACTGATTACATTTCTAGTGAGGTTTTATTGATTGGGGCAGGCTGGCCATGTATACACCTTCACTCCAGGTCAAGGCAAGATTTTGCTTCATGTTAGGAAAGCTTTCCTCTCCTCTCACTCAAGATTTCACCCTGCCGTGTATTTGTCTAAAAAGCAAAGGGTCTTTCTCAATGTTGGATCTGACTAACATGTCTCTTGTTACTAAACACATTTACCTGAAAGTCCTACTTCAGAGCTGTCATGTTTGCTTTGGAGGGACTGGTGGATATTAGTGTTTACTATGGATGTGACTAAATAACCTCCCAAGTCATCTCAGCTCCTGGATTCCCGTATCTTCAGATACGCCCCACCTGACAGTAAAGCAAAGTCCAAAGTCGACGACAAGTTTTGTTTATGCTCATCTTCACTGGGAAATGAAACATTAACCAAAATTCTATCTTATATTATATAAAAAGAAAAAAAATTTAAGTGATTTTAAGTCTCTTTGTAGTGTTTTCTCTTGAGGACATAGATGTGATTCTCTGATTAACATCCCCTTCTAAGAAAATGTGATTTTGGTGCCGATTTTGCTGTTAAGGTTCTGGTGGGCAGAGATGTCCAGTAGGTGTCCACTCAGGATATTTATCAAATGCCTCCATAGAAGGGTGTTCCTGGCTTGCACTAATAGGTGACTTAAATTTGTGCACATGCAGCCTCAGTGTCTCAGATCCATCAAGTAGGCAGGAGGCCATGATGAGTACTTGTGGTTTCCTAGGGCCTTGACTGCAAACCCAGGAAAAGCTTTCCTCTCCCCACCTACCACCACTGCTTGTTTTTGTTAAAATTACAATCTGAGAATAAAAGGTCCAGAGTAAAACCTGGGCAGAAGGTCTTCTTTTGCTCGCTCTCTCTCTCCTGCTGGCCCAGGGCTTTGCTGCACGGTTGACACTGCTGCCTGGGCCACCCAAGTTCATGCTGCTGCCAGTCGGAGACAAAGATTTTCTTCACATTTCCTCTTTAGTGTCACTGTGCAGAGGTCCTGAAAAGTCTGAAAGGTCCTAGGTATGGAAGGTCACCCACTTTGTGCTTTTCAAAAACTCAAATTCACTGGCGTGTCTTCAGTTTACTTGCTCAACTAGTGTCATTTCTAGGATATAGAATTTTTTCTTTCCTTTTTCTTTTTTTTTTTAAACTCTGACATTTAACTGTCTGCTTTGTAAACAAGTGGAGCCTCACCTCACTGGGCTATTCCCATGGACCAAAGGCAGAGAGAGCTTCTGCCATGTCTTCTGGTCAGTTGGTGGACTGTGATCAAAAATGGAGTTATGGAAAACATATTTAAGAATAAATCTCATTAATGCCTAGCCTGTCCCCAGACTCTTTCACTTGTTAAGTGACCAGAAATTGATGACAAGCTTGTCAATAGAAATGATTACTCATGAATAATTACTGTATTATGTTTAATTTATACTTGAATTGCTACCTTTCAACTCAGTTCCCATTTTATGGACAAAATGTGATTGAGAAATGTAAGTCATTGGACAGTTCTTAAATCAGGCTGTGCATCTTGAAAGTAGAACTTGCAAAAAATGCATGAGGCTGGGCCGCACACCATGAAGACTGATCCCCTAAAGCTAAGGTGGAGCCCAGATACCTACATTTTCACAACTCCTGTTGCTCCACACCCCTTCCCTCAACCCCTACCTCCCAGCAGAGATGGATCCCAAGCGCCTTCAGGTGAGCAAGTTCTGGGCCAAGTCCTGCCACAGGGAATGAGTTGGGTAGTGTCTTTGCACCTCAGCTTTTTTGTTTTATAAAATGAAGGTCAGTGGGAAGGGCCAGAAATGTACGTGTTTTACTCAGCACCCAAGTGATTCCAATGCAGGAGCCGTGGAGCCCACTTGGGGAAGTGCTCTGTGGTCCTGGCTATTCCTCCAGCTCATGGCAGGGAGGGGGCCGTGGTGAGTGTGGGAACGAACATGGAGAGGAAGGGTACCCAGGGCAGTTATTTTTTCAGTGTCAGATGGGAAGCTGTGGCATTTCTAAATATATAAGCAAATGAGATATACTTGAAGGTGAGAGGCGAACTGGGGAAAATAAAATTGTTTGCTTTGCAAAGGGCATTTTCAAATGATTAGACTTCAGTTAGTGAGACCTTTACAGAGAATTCTAGACAGTAAATATCATCCTAGTGATGCCCTTTTATTTCTTTTCAAATTGATCTATTCCATTCTCAGTAATTTTAAGATCCAGTTAAAAATAGAAAGGAGTCTTATCCAGGTACCATTTGCTCCCTGGATGGCCTGGAGCACAAGGACACAACATCCTCAGTACAGTCATGCCTCTGGGCAGCCAGCCCTCTCGGGAGCCAAGCACCCACAGAAGCCAGGGAGCTGGTCCAGAAGGAGCCTTTGAGAAAGAGAACAGCCTCAGAAGTTAGTTGAAAGAACAGATAAGGACTTTAAGATAGGGAGGGTGGGAGGGAGGGAGATGCAAGAGGGAAGAGATATGGGAACATATGTATATGTATAACTGATTCACTTTGGTATAAAGCAGAAACTAACACACCATTGTAAAGCAATTATACTCCAATAAAGATGTAAAAAAAAAAAAAAAAAAGAAGACACCACAATGTGAATTATGGCCCTCAAGGGCTTCCAATCAAATGTGAGACCCTTGACCAGCAAGCCTGTTGGGCCAGCCTTCATTATGTAATGTCTTTGTTTTCTAGGGTTAAGTATATTTAAACTATTTCCAACGTTTCCCGAGAGCTTCTGAAGCTTTCTTTCCCTGCCTATTTGTGCTCTCAAGTTATGGTAGCTAGATATGCATTTTTAATGGAAAGTTAAGAGTTTCACAACATAGAATGAGGATGCTAAAGTATTTGACCTTTGCATATGCAATCACATGTTGATCTGCCAACTTGTAGTTCGGAATGAAATCTTGAATCCAGATAAAGGATTGGCTTCTGAGAAAGCCAGTGGCAGTCAGTGCCGGAGCCTCGGTCCTTGGGGAGGGGATGGTTCATTTCCCAGGGCCTCCAGTCAGCCCCCGCCTAGTAAGCTCAAAGTAAAGGTAAACTGAAGTCCACAGTGTTTCCAGAGTTCAAGTGGCCCCTCTAAGCTGGCGTCTCCCTCTCTCCTGTGTCGGGAGTTTGTCGCACAGCCCTGTGCAGCATCAGGGCAAGTGGCTTGACCGTCCTGTTTCATAATCTCCCCCAACAGCCCTAGCACGCGTGGGCAGAGTGAGGCTGCAGTGACCCAGCATAAGACACACAGTGGGAAACAGGGCAGCGGCGGGGAGATGAGTTTGGTGATGCAGGAGGAGGACCACCTCAGGCTTGAGTGCCCTGCATCACTGGGCAAACCGGGAGGGAGTTCTGGGATAAAATGGTACCATAAAACCAGATGGGATGGCAAATGAGAATTGCACCTTTGCAGCAGTCCTACCTGTTTTCATGACCCGAACACAGCCGGGCAGTAATGATGACAGGGGTGGTAACAGATGGCGCGCAGTGGGAGGGCACGTGAGCCAGGCACCATTCTAAGCCTTCCCCTTGCGCTGTGACTCCTAACAGCAGTTCTCGGAGGTGGGGTCTGTTAGCCATTTATTTGCACTTGATTTTTCACACGGTAGATTTCTCTCTAATTCATAAATGATAACTGTCTTAAAGTGATTAATGCACTAACAAATACTGGCTCCTGTGCACCTCCTGAGTCCCTTCTGCTGTCAGTTTTTGTTTTTTAACATCTTTATTGGAGTAGAATTGCTTTACAGCGTTATGTTAGTTTCTGCTGTATAGAAAAGTGGATCAGCTATATGTGTACATACATTCCTGTATCCCCTCCGTCTCGCGTCTCCCTCCCTATCCCTCCCCTCTAGTCACCACAAAGCACCGAGCTGATCTCCCTGTGCCGTGCGGCTGCTTCCCACTAGCTGTCGGTCCTACATTTGGTGGAGTGGACGTGTCCCTGCCTCTCTCTCACGTCGTCCCAGCTTCCCCTTCCCCCTCCCCGTCTGCTGACACTTCCCCCTGACTTTTGGGTCTCGCAGGATTGCACTGCTCATGGATCCCCAGGCACCCCTGCTGTAGCGTAACCCTGACCACCCAGACACCCCTTCTCCACCGTCAGTGGCACAGACCCTCCCTCCTCGGGAGAGCGGCCCTCTGCTGTGTGACAGAGGGTCCTGGTGCCCATTTCTGTGTATCTGCCCCTCTGCCCTTGGCCAGGTGATGCCTTCCTCACCCCTGCATCTCCTCACCCAGCACAGGGCCTGATGCCCAGCAGACTCTGACTAAATCTCCACTTAATCAAACTGAGTTTGTTGACTCATACATAGTTCAGAAGCTAATATATTAAGTAAATGACAAATGATGTCCTTGGACAAAAAAAGAGGAATCTTAAAATAGGTACTTGGGCAAAAATGGAAACAGTTAGGTCATATTCCTTTCTGGGATCACTAGGGAAGAGAATGCATTCCGAGGAATTACATGTGAGCACTTTAGAAGGACTCTATACCTAGCCTTGATGAAGCACGAATCCTTTTTTTTTTAAAAAAAAAAAGACTGTAATTGATATCAGTAAAAAGGGTGGCTCCCAAAAGACCATAAAGTAACCCCAAATCAAGCCAGATAGAATTCTAAAGTAGTTTGTACTTTGCACAGATTCAGACTCTGGAACAATCCTGTCCTCACCACTGTCGGTTAGGGTTTTCTTTTCTCTGCGTTTTTTGTTTTCACTAGAGAAAAAATGGTTTAAGGTTCACTTAGGCATCCAGACGTTAAAGTAAGATGCTTCACTAAAGCTCTAGAAAGCCTCTGATCTTTTTTGTCTCCCTAGTAAACAATCTATATAAATTGCTACTTATCTCATTCCCCTGGCCTTCGAGGCAAAATTTAAAATTTGTGTAAGACATGGCCAAATTAGAACCAGATTCATTTTCACTTGTGGAAATTCCTGAAAAGGACATGAAACAGAATAAAATGTAGCATTTTCCTAGTCACCATAGGAGAAGATGAGAAACAGTGTGGGCAGAAGGGGCCTGGGAGCAGAGATCTATTCCACAGAGAAGGGCCTCAGGTTCACTGTATGGTGGAAGGGATGCCCTGTGCTTTGGACCATGTATACATATGTCATTAAAATACGTCCGTATTTGTAAAGAAAAAATTCACCCTATAATAAATTATTCTAGAGATTTCAGAATGCTTAAGACTATATGTTTAAGAAGAAAAGAAAGGTACATTCCGGTAAGTTATTAAAAGTTCTAAGAGTTCCGATCTCAGATTCTGTACTAGATTAGTAATTACATGGCCTTGAGGGCTGATGTGTGTGAGAGCAGGTCTTCCTTCTCCAGGCAAGTGCGTGAGCTGTTAGTTATGCATCTATTTAACTTTTTTTTTTTATATACCAAATGTTCTGAGATATTAAAAGACTATATTTTTGGCTTCATCAAGATCAAAGATATTTGTCTGTGACTACCAGACTAGAAGCATCTTCGAGACAGGATTACTCCAGACACAGAATTCATATTTGTTGAATGAATGAACTTGTCAAATGAATGAGTCAGTAATTAGATGATGGGTCACAGCCCCATCCCTTTGTGCCTTTTTCTGTTATTAAATTCTAGTCCTTTGGCTTTGAAGTTGTCCTCGGTGTGTTAGATTTGAGATTGAGGAAACCATCATTGAGTACTTATAGTGTGGCTTTTTTTAAAATTACTTTCATTTTTAATTACTAGTAAATTGTTAAAATGGAAAACCTCTTTTTAAGTATAATAAATAGTATTCATTTCCGTGGATTTCCAATGCTACAGAACCTCAAGGATATGATTAAATATTATTGTATCATGTAATGAATGTAAACCTAAGAAATTGGGCTGAAAATATAGTGATTGATAGACTAGGAAATTTAGCCTTTAAAGTAAATCCCTAAGAACAGCACATACAGTGATTTGCTTCTTTCTCCTAAGAACAGAATGCAGAAAGCAAGAAATGTTTAGATTTAAGAACTTTTTGAAATACAATTTTCCATGGATAATGGCTCTAAGAATATAAGTAGTAAATTCTACCGAATTCATAAGTCAAAATTAAAATACAGGTATTAAAATTCAGCAACAGATACTGAGTACTTTCAGTACTCAGTATCAAAGCACAAGTATCAAAGCACATGATCAAAGCACAAGAATAGGAAGTATCAGAAATTCCTGTCATTCATACAATTGTCAAATGGTAGAGTTGAAAAGCTTTACAGAAAAGATCCTGTCCCAAATGCTGATTGTACAGACTAAGGAAAGGGTCATTAACTGTGGTTGTTGGCTTCCAGCATGGTCCCCAATGATCCCTGCCTCCTAGTGTTTATACCCTGTGGAGTCCCCTCCCACCCTCTACCTTGGTTGGTCTGTGTAATCAACAGAGTACTGCAGAAGTGTTGGCATGCCTCTTCTGAGGCTAGGTCATAAGAAAAACACTGTGGCTTCTGCCTTCTTCTCCCTCTTGGATCACTTGTTCTTGGGAAGTTAGCTGCCGTGTTGTGAGGACACTCAGTGTTAGAGGAGGTCATCCAGAGGTCATGACTGCTGGTCGGCCCCAGAGATGGACATAGGCAAGCAAGGCTCCCTACCCCCTCCCCTGTCCGTGGGATGTACATTCTGCCCACCATTCCCACACTAGGAGCTCTTTCAAGGACGTAGCCCTGATTTTCTTGTTGAGACCATCTTGTGCATGTGACTGAACCCAGTTAAGGCCGCTATATAAACTTTTAAGGTTCTGGTGGGCTGGTGCAGAGATCTACTTGTCTTATGGTCGCCCGAGACAGGTCTTTTATATAAGTCCCTTTGTTTATTAAAACTGCCCCCTACCAGTCTGGAGTCTCTTTCTTCAGTCTCTCCTTGCCCTCCACTTGGGGGTGCGTTTCGAATTTCACCTGAGGGACTCCTGAGATTGCAAACCAACACTCAAGCCACCAGTGGAGAGGCCCACATGACTAGGAACATGAGCAACCACCAACAGCCGTGTGACTGAACCACCTTGGAAGCAGATTCTCTAATCAAGGGGTTGGCAGACTTTTTCTGTAAAGAGTCAGAGAGTAAATATTTTAGGCATGTAGGCCATAGAGTCTGTTTTGCAACTACTCAGGCCTGCTATTGTAGTGCAAAAGCAGCCATGGACAATATGTAAATGAAAAGGGAGAGGCTGTGTTCCAATAAAACTTTATTTACAAAAACAGGCAGTGGGCCAGATTTGGCCTATGGACTGTACCTTGTCATCCCCTCCTCTAGCCTCAATCAAGCCTTCAGATGACTGTAGTCCCTGCCTGTGTTCTGACTACAGCTTCATGAGAGGCCTTGAGCCAGGGCCACCCAGCTGCTTCCAAATCCCTGAGAATAAATACTGTTTTAAGCCACTAAATTTTGGAGTAATTTGTTACACAATAGTAGATAACTAATGCAATAATAGGTAACTAACCCAGTAAAGAAGGTTGACTGACAGATGAGCCAACCTTGTGAGTTGATAATTGTTGAAGCTAGGTGGTGGGTAGATCGTGGAGTTTCATTATATTATTCTCTCTACTTTTGTGTAGTAAAAGGTTAAAGGGGGAAAAAAAAACAGAAAAAGAAAAGCTGTTAGGTAATTATCTAAAATCAGAGCAGCAATAAATCCCGAAGCCCATGCTGCACACCCAAGTCTCTGGCTCTGAACCCTGTGTTCTCTTGGCCCTCTCTTCCTGCGTAAAGAGCAACCAGCAAAGCTTTAGCTGTTTGCCTGTATTTTTCCATCAGTTGTTTACTGCCCTAGTACCTCCAACTTAATATCCAAGATAGTTCTTTGGATTTTGTTACCATTGCTGTTGTTGAACCATCTTTGAGACTTTTACACTTCTTTATCCCTCTTTCCACTGTAGACTGTAAAATCAGTCATTACTTAGAAAGGGAGCCTTGTTCAAAGATCTACAAAGTCCAGCCTCGGTGTGGCCTGGGATATAATAATACTTAACATTTTACCTTCTTATTGAGCTTGGCTGTCAGCGGAGCACTAGCAAATCCATTCTCTTAATGAATCCTAACACAGCCTGGGAGGGTAGGCCTGGCAGGTTTCACTCTAGCATTTTATAGATGAGGAATCAGAGATTCAGCAAGTTTAAATGATCAGACAAATAAAATTCAGCTGGGTGCAGAATCTGGCTCCTAGTCCAGTGTTCTTTCTTCCTGCCTATACTGCCTCTCCCGTGCGTAAGGAGAAACAGGTAGAATTTGACTTCAAATAAAATCAAATCACTGTGTGAAAGTGCATCGCACAGTGCTTGGCACATAGTAGGTTCTCAAACAGTGAGTTTACCTTCCCTTTAAAATCCCTTTGAAATTGGAAATCACCCTGACGGGGTTTTCATTGGCAGTATAAATAACTTAATGTGTTAGCTACATGAAATAGGTATTTGAAATAACTTGTCTTTTGATTTATCGCATTGATCCCCAAAGTGGTTCATGTGTTGGATTCAGAGAATGGGTCTGGATTATTCTGTTCCTGCAGTTCCCTAGGATAACCATGAAATAAGATTTAGTGTTGGATTTCGAACATCTCATGCTTTCTGTACATTTAACCAGATGTCCTTGGTGATGACATTTACAAATGAGATAAAATTTTGTGAACAGGCGAAGAAAGTGGTAGGAGAGCAAAGAGCAGAATACCAGACCTGATAAAATGCAACTGAATGACGAAATTCAGTTCAACAGGACATCATCTTCTCTTTCCTGTTTCTTTTCAAAAATCTTTTTAATGTTGTGTTTTCCTATCCTAAACACGTGGTTGGGAGGAAATGAATTTTTCCCCCATAAATTTTTGAGTTTTAATTTCCTTCCTTCCCCCTCCTCCCTCCCTCTCTCCCCTCCTTCCTCCCTCTTCCTTCCTTCCTTCCTTCCTTCCTCCCTCCCTCCCTCCCTTTCTTTCTTTCTCTTTCTTTCTCTTTCTTTCTTTCTCTCTTTCTTTCTTTCTCTTTCTTTCTTTCTTTCTCTCTTTCTTTCTCTTTCTCTCTTTCTCTTTCTTTCTCTCTTTCTCTTTCTTTCTTTCTTTCTCTTTCTTTCTTTCTTTCTTTTCTTCCTCCCTCCCTCCCTTCCTTCCTTCCTTCCTTCCTTTTCTTTCCTTTGACAGTCCTTTCAGATAGAGTCTACAAGCACTTGCTATCTGCCAGGTAATTTTGTTATCAGGGCTATAACTTTAAATTCTTCATCCCCACCCCCACCCCCCGACTCCAATTTGGAAAAAAAAGTCTTTTATTCATTATTTGGAAAATAAATGGATCTTAAGTTTCTCTCCAGGTCTTCATTCAAGTTGCTTAAAGCAATGTCCACGTGGATAGATTTGCAGGCTCTTTTGTTTGAATTGTCTTGGAAAAAAAATGATAGGCATATTTTTAATTTACAAGTCTGGTTTTAGTCACAGGCACTAGAGAAAATGAGCTGCCAGATGTCTGGGAAGCACAACTCCAACCCCATTTACTTTCACATGTGATAAATATTGTTTTGGTTAGAGACAGAATAAATCCAGGTTGCTTTTTTTGACTTCTTGGACTAATGGGTTCACCTTTTTTTAAGGTGTGTTGTAGAAAACCATTTGCAGAAACATCAGTCTAGGTTATTTAAACTTTATTCAGGATAGCTGTGAACAAATCAGTTCTGAGAAAATTATGTATGATTAAACAATTACAATCAGAGCAATTCACTAAGGAACTGTCATTTTTATTCACAGTGTGTACCAAAACATTGGCCTTAAATGAAGCGTTTAGGACCTCTGAGGACATAAAATGTGCCAGGAGCAGGACGGGTGGTTTGCATGCCTTGGGTGTTAAGAGAACAGCTTTTGGAATCAGGTATACATGTCTCAGGAATCCCAGCTCTACCATTACTGAGTAACCCTGGGCAAGTTACCAAACCTCTCTGGGGCTCAGTTTGATCCTCTGTAAAATGGGCATAATGACAGGAACAAGCACATGGGGTGAGCAAGCAGAGGGAGGCCCAGGCCAGCACCTCTAAGTCTGTGGCTTTTCTACCATTTTCCACCATAGAGCAAATAGGTATAAATAACAGAGTTCTTAATTGAGTGCAACGCAGAACTTCTTGACCATTAGGAAATAAAATCCTCCTTCTTAAAATTCTATCCGTGGAGATCTTGCATAAGAGAAGTAACTACCTCTTTTGGAGATTTCCCTGCTTTCTGACAATGAGCAGTCTCAGATCCCTCCCAGCCTTCTGATTCCTTAAAAATAGTTGCTATCCAGCTATATTTCAACCCCAAGCAGGTCATACTAAAATGCTAATCAACCAAAACTAATTTGGATTTCGAGTGAATTCTGGAAATGAAGAGTGCTGGCAGGTTACTGGACGGTGGCCTTCCTTCAGAAATTATAGGGGGGCTCTCCTTGGATGGTTCTTCTTGGACTCACGCATGAAAGGTTAAGTCTTTGCTCTTTCCGTGGCAGAATTCACTGAGTAGTAGATGTGAAATAAATTAGAGCCTGGAGTTTGTAACAAGAATAATGATATTAGTTCAACAGGATAGAAGTTGATAGAGCTCCAGGTATAGTATTCTGTAGAATCATTGCATGCATGTCAGTCGCTATTTTCCTTTCTTTTGCCTCCTCCTCTCCCACTCCCCATCTTCATCTCTTCTTTTTTCTTTCTGTTTTCCAAGAAAGGGAAGGGGCGTAGTGCACAGAGTAGCCATTCTTTGAATCTGATGTTGTCCAAATACCCTCCTTTTAACCTTCGTTCTTTGTCCGTGTGTTACTGTTTGCATCCTCATTTTTTGGCTTCATTTCCTTTTAGCAAATTATCCTGCTTTTCCTTCCATTTATCTTCTCATGTGCTCATGCATCCCTTTTTATTCTGCTGGCTCTATCTTCCAACCTTCAAAGCACTTGGTCTCACACCCTTTCCCGGGATGGCCACAGGCCCGGAGGTCTGTACTCTCAGCCGGCCTTCCTGCTGGGGAAGCTCTCTGTTGAGGATCACGTCCCTCACAAAGCCTGGCCTCTCTGAATGGTGGGGGGGCGTGGGGTTGGGGGGCTTCAGAGCCCTTCCATCTCAGCTGCCAGTGGCCCACGCTGGCCAGGTGTGCTCGGTGAAGCCCCCAGTGCCTCCGCTCCCCGCAGGGGCCAGGGGGACATACAGGCTACTTTCCTAGTAAGAGCAGGTGAGTTGAAAATGGACCTGATTCAGACCCTGTGGTCAGGGATGCAGCCCTACAGCCAGTTTAACTCCCTGTTCTCTGAAGAAAATGGTCTGCCTCTGTCAATGATCATAAACGAATTCACTTTTAAATGTTGCCACATTAGATGGCAAACAAGGAGCTTGTCTTTAATTGAACTGGAACCTAAAAGTACATGCATTCTACGGGGGAGAAAACTCTCTGTCCATCCTGCCCTGTGATCTCTTTTATAGACAGAGATAGGCACAGAAAAGCAGAAAGTAGGATGAACGGGAAACAAAAAGTGGAGCATTTGAGAGCTCTACCAGAAGTTGCCTCCTGCCGTGTCTGGACTGTTGTAATCCCAAGTACAGGCCTTTTTTATGACTCTAGCATAGTACAGATTTTGTTTGAGATCATAGTGCACATAATTTTCATTGTTCAAACAAGGCAGAGAATAAAGACATTTGTTTGCCTTGTGTATGGTTTCTTTCATTTGATCAAAAGAGAGTACTCTCACTGTGACTGAGAAGTGATGCCAGAAGGCCTCGCCGTAGACACAAGCAGTTGATTGAGAAGGGCTGAGTGCCCTCCAGAGCTGGAACCATGGGCTCCGTAGGGCTGGCTGGTAAGTGGGCTGGTGCCTGGGCCACTGACTGTTCTCAGCCGCTATCAGCAGTCACGCCGGAAGCGGCAGAAACCACCAGGAGTCTGGCCGACCGTCTCTCGTGGCCTCCTCTCCACGTTCTCTTACAACTCCCTGCTCCAGCATTTCTGATGTGCCACGTTACCCGCCACTCCTTCGGCTCCCTCAGATTCCTGTTCAAGCCATGTGTTCTTGGTTGGAGGGTGGATACGCGGTAACGAATTAGTATTGCTGTATGAGGGCAGAGTGGGTTTGATTTTCATTCACGTTTGCTTGTGTGACCTGGTTGCTTTTCCATCCCTGGCTTCAGGAATCTTATTTAAGCCGTCAGTCGTCAGCTTGTGACAGCCCAGATAGCCCTGTTATTTGGATTTGTCAGTTTAAAATACATGCACATGGGACTTCCCTGGCGGTCCAGGGGTTAGGACTCTGCGCTCTCACTGCCGAGGGCACGGGTTCAGTCCCTCGTCGGGAAGCTAAGATCCCACAGGCTGCTCAGTGCAGCCAAAAAAAAGAGCTCCACTCTTGCCAACCCCCTGGGCTTCTCACTTAATCTGCCTTCGTGGGGCACCTATTTGCATTCGGAGACTCAAAGTAATTAGTCCTCAGCTGGAAGACTGTAGCCAGAATCAGTATGATCTGCTTTTGAAGGACTGTAAATAAAATGGGGAGGCAAGTTTCTCATACAGGAAAATTACCGGACAAAAAGGTAGTATGGCCCCAGAGTGGCCTGTGCGACCCTTTGATTCTTAATGTAGCATCCAGTAAATCCTGGATTAACGTCTTAGTCACACTGCATTTATGCCTTTCTGGCTTTCCAGAGCCAGCTCCCTTCCAGCATGACTACATGCAAGTGTAATAGCAAATCAAAACACTTACTGCCTAAGGCTATAGACGTGATGGTTGAGGTAATAACTGGTTTTCAGTGCACACACCAAAAAAGTGTACACATACCGGCAATTTGCTGAAGAAACTTGTCATGCTGATGTTACTGAACATTTTTTACAGGGAAATCAGTAAGGAAGGTGTTAGCTTCTGTTTATCATATCAGAGAAGAGTTATTCTTCAGACCCCTTGGAATCATATTCTCCACCTGGAAGCAGTCACAGAAAACGTCTTTTTCACAAATGTAGCCCTGTTGTACTCAAAGTACATTTTCTCATGCAACTAAATGCAGTGGGCTGGCGTAGATTTTTCTGCATGTTCAGTATTGGATGAGGCTAATAGGATGTAGTGGGCTTGGTAACGTTCCCATCTTGCTAGTTATATAAACGGGACCCTCATTGAAAAGGCACAGTGTGTTTTCTTATGGTTTTGAAGAGCACATCAAAAATAGTTTACTATGCTGCAGGCTTAGAATGTCTGTTTTTTTTTTTTTAAGAGAATATAAATGCAGAAGGACTCAATATTACAGTCACATAAGGTTCCATTACAATCTAAGTAATGAAATTCGAGTAGTATTGCCCTGCAGAATCAGATATGGGACCAGCAAGAAAATGTTAATGTTATAAAATACATTTTAAAATGACAGTAATAGGATATATTTTAAATTACTTAGAGGAAAAATATTTTTGCAATAACTTCTTAGTAAAATACAGTTGAAAATCAAAACTTGAATAACATTCTTTTTGTTTTACCTTTTTCTCAGCGTATGTTAAATATGGAAGATTTTGTGAGTCAGGGAAAGGTTAGATAATCTCACAGAATGTAATACGTTTGATTGTTCATTTTCCAAAGCAAATAGTGTGGTAGTATCCCAACTTCTCATCTAACACAAATGAAGGACTCAAATCACTCTCTTTCTCCCTCCAGTTTTCTTCTTAAAGGATGGGTCTTCATGAGTAATAATGCTGTAATGCTGAAAAAAGAAAGAATAATATTCAAATGTACTGTAAAAAGTTATAAAACGTCAACCCCCCTTAAAGACACTTAACTTTGATAGTGCTTTTTCAGTCCAGTATTTTGTTAACATGACATTTACCCCGAGTGTGAGATGTGAATTAGGTGGGTTCGTTGGGTTTTGTCTGATTCATGGTTTAGTAATGTCACCTGTGTATGGTTTTTGTTTGTTTGTAATTGTTTTTTATTGTATATTAAAATTAACTAGTAAAATCCATTCCAGCTCCTTGCAGTAATTAATTAAAAGTAACATGAACTACATTTTATATCTGGGGAAACAGGATTCTGAAAGATAGATGCTCACGTACAGAGGAAGTAAGAATAGCCCTTCCTTTTTTCCTGATGGCCACGGCCCCAGAGTCCTTCATGTCCAGCCCTCTTCCATGGATGCTGGATATTTGGGCAGTAGTGGTGGTGATGTGTGTGTTTAAATCAACATCATCAGATACTGTTGAATACTTCATAGTTAAGGTAACTTGAAAGCAAGAAAAGGCTGGTGTTGGACAGATACTGTAACCAGTCAAGAAATATCTAGAGCTACAGAGCTCTTACCCTGTGATCTTGTATCTAGAATCCGCAGCCAGAAAGTAAAAGTGAAGAGCTGGCAGGAGGGCGACCTAGTCCTGCTCCCAGGGTAGGGTGCCCAAGTGGGGCCATTCAGGGAGTGAGCAGGGAACACTGTGGTTTGACTCACTCACCCAGCAGGCACTTTGTGCATCTTTGCACCT
Source organism: Mesoplodon bidens (assembly GCF_964165515.1). Classification (NCBI taxonomy): domain Eukaryota; kingdom Metazoa; phylum Chordata; class Mammalia; order Artiodactyla; family Ziphiidae; genus Mesoplodon; species Mesoplodon bidens. The sequence continues at coordinate 46,848,619 of NC_138172.1, read as the reverse complement.
TAAGCAGGGCTGTGAGCAGATTTGGACATGATACATAGTTGCTGAAATTGGGAGAGCTGCTTATAATTTGTCACTTGCCAGACCCTTAAATTATACCTTTGAAATCCTCAAAGGAGCAGGCACTTAGGTTGAAAATCAAACCGTTTTCAGAATCACAATGTACATGGCTGGTTTCCCTTTTGTCCCTCTTTTCATTTAGTGCTTTAAAACGTACAGAAATGATCATTCTAAGGATTATAATAACAGAAGCCAAACCGCTAAGATATACTTAATAAATAAACTATGTTTATAAATCAGTTTTTAGAAGAACTGAGATGATTCTTTTACATCCGTGGGGAACTCTCTCTGACCAAGAACTGCTTATTACGGTAACAAGCAGTGTTTTGGGGTTTCCTTTGCTAGCGTTAGGAACTCAGATCCCTAAGTTGTGATTTTAAACGGCATCTGGACTTTGCCAGTATTTTTTTAGTGAGACTTTCTTTTTAACAGGACTATGACAAGGAGCGTATTGATGGGCTCCCCCCTCACCCCGGGGTGCTCCCCTGCCCTCTGACTGGTCTCTACCTCCCTCTCTCCTCTCTCCAAGCCAGTTCCCCCTTTGCTGCCACAACCCCTCTCCCAAATGTAAGTGTGACTCTGCGTCATGCTCTTGCTCAGGATGCTTCAGCATCTCCACATCCCTCAAGGGAATCCTGGCCCCTTGCCATGACTGCGTTTCAGCCTGATCTCCCTGCTCAAGCCCCTCTGTCCAGCCTCACAGAACTGCACTCTGATCCCAGCACATCCCTGTCCTATTGCCTTCGCACGTTCTCTTTACTCCGCTGGTTCCCTGCATCCCCTCGTGTTCCTGGCAACACCTCCTCCTCTTTGGAGACTCATGGGTCGCCACCATGGGAAGGCTGTCCTTCGTGGGTACGGGTCCCGTCCCCGTGTGCTCTCTGGTTTACATACCTGTGTCCTGACTTGGCCACAACCAGAGTGTGCCTCATCTGTGTTTGCTTAGTACCCAGCTTGTCGTGGGTGTGCCTCAGAGAGCGACCTGGTGATCCCGTGTTTGTGTTACCTATTCCCAAAGAAGGTGATGCCATTATCTTAGTGAAAGCTCCTGAGGGACAGGCCCTGTCCCTGGGAGTCAGAGAAGAGTGGGGTTGGGAGAGAAACATTTTATTTGGAGTTAGAACCCCTGCAGTCAGTTTGGCATGCTCCTTGGATCAAGTGAGCTTAACCAGCCTTCTAGGAGTTTATGATGCTGAGGCCTGGATTCTGGTCTGAGCTCTGGGTGGAGAAGCCGTGCAAGCTTTGGCGAGTCTCCCAACTGTGGCTTCTGTGTCCCTGTCACTAAACTGATGGCTGGACCAGGCTATCCGTCAGGTGCCCCTGTTGCTACCGAGCACATCCTCTCGTGGAGACTCGGCTTGCACACTGTGGGGTGGGGTGACCCACCAGGCTTCTCCCTTAGGTGTTCAAATGATAGTCACGTGGTCAACTGCACCGTTGTCCAAAAATGCCTGCGTTCCCATAGATGGGGAGGGAATTGTACATGGAATTTAGTGTTCACTTCATCTTTTTCGCTCTGTGGGTAATGAGGGATATAAAGCAGCAGTTTGCTTTTGGGAGAGACGTCCAGGACCCCTGTCTTTAGAGTGCATTCTGCATACAACTGTCATGAATTGGGTGTCACATGATTTGTCACGTAAGCCCTTCAGTGTCGTTAATAACTGGTGTTCCTATCAGCCATGATATGTGTGTGAGACACAGTTCTGCAAGGACTGGTACCTTATCAACATAACAATATGATGACTGTTTCAAACTTCGCAATAAACAGGTAACGATAGCTCCTTTTTTACCTTAAAGATTTCAGTATTGCGGCATTTAAAAACCGGCCTCTAAAAATGCGGTCACGATAGTGTTAACTAAATATCCCACTGACCTGTAAATGAGTTGAATGTGGTAAGTGGACGCATTTGCATGTCGTGTGCCTTTGGTGTTTTTTCCATCTTGTTTCCGGGGGTGCGAGCTCTCCCTCAGCGAAGACCAAGTGCAGCCTGCCCTCCACATGGCAGACGTGTCCCCACGGGATCAGGAGCCCTACGTCATCCTGCTCCCAGCCCGTCTCTGTTTAGAGGCCCATTCAGAAGGTGCCGGAAGGCGGCACTGAGTGGCTGCCATGGCAGGTGGGGTTGCTCCTGCTTCCCGAGGGCTGCATTTCTCCAGCTGTGACTGGTGCGGCATCATCACAGTCACGGTGTGCGGTTAGCCTGCTCCACTGTCATGATTTCTTTTCTTTCTCCTTCTCCTTTTCCACAGTACACTTTCAAGAATGGTTAAAATTATTTCACCTTAGCTACCGTGCCACTTGAACTACATTAGAGGAAAATTGTTTTTCTCTTCAGACCCAAAGAAGTAGGTAATTACCTTTGACAAAATAGCTGATGAAAGTATAGGAATATCAGGTAAATTAGCTATGATAAGTATACGTTTTAGGTTCTTTGGGGAAAACCTACAGGTAAAAAAGTGTTAAGGAGTAGTTTGTCAGTCTCTGATAAATTAACAGAAAGCTTTGAATCTTGATAAAGTCGTGACACAGCGGGGTCACAGAAGGGCAGTGGGACTTCCTGGGTGAAGGTGGCCAGTATCACATCATATATATGTGCCTCCTCCCTGTAAACTGCTTCGGGAACCCACGGGCCCTTCTTCTAATTAAGCTACAGGACCCTGTTTACCCCCAGGATTCCTCCAGGTGGGATTGCTTGGACCTCTAGTGTTTAGAGGTCACCAAAGGGTAGAGGTTCTTAAAAGTTAAAGCCACCAAAATCCTGCAAAACCAAGAAGTTTGCCAGAAGAGCCAGGCAACACACAGGAGTTTTAATTTGCCTAAGATTGAAAGCATGTCAGGTCAATTTGCAGATGAAAATTATGGCCCACATTTGAGACATTTTCTAAATCTTCCTTTATTTAAAACCATAAAAAGTTTGGAGACAATTTCGGCTTGACTGTTTCATGTATTCAGTGCATCGAGAATGTAGCATAAATAGCTTCTACCTTGGGTACTAAGTTTTCTATTGTTCTGTAACCATGAACACAAGCTTAGTGGCTTAAAACAATACACTTTTGTCATGTTAAAGTTTCTCTGGGTCAGGTCAGGACACAGATTCACTGGGTCCCCTACTCAGGGTCTCACCAGCCTGCCATCAAGATGGCGGCCAGGGCTTTGGGCTCATCAGAGGCTCAAGTGGAGAGAGATCTGGTTCAAGTTTTCTAAGGTTCACAGAATTTATCTTCTGTGGCAGTAGGACTGTGAGGTCCCTGTCTTGCTGGCTGTCTGCTGGGGGCTGTTCTTGGCTCCTGGAGGCCACCTTCCTTCATCGCCCTCACCATAGGCCTCTCACAACTTGGCAGTTACTTCTTCAAAGTTGGCAAAGAAGACTCTCTGTGCTTGGAGCCTCTGACCTCATGGGCAGCCTAAGCCCGCTTTTATCAGGTAGACTGCCTGTCTCCACTTCACTTAGTTGTTCTTTTGGGGTTTTATCTTGTCCCTTCATCTGGAACATATTCCCCTGCCCATTTTGTCTGTCTTTCTGTGTTTGTGGTCTCCGTTCCGCAGGCTGCAGGATTGTAGTTCCTCTTGCTTCTGGTGTCTGACCCCATCTCGTTCTGGCTTCTTCTTTGTCTTTGGATATAGAATATCTTTTTTGGTAGGTTTCAGTCTTTTTTGTCAATTGTTGTTCAGCAGTTAGTTGTGATTTTGGTGTTTTCATGAGAGGAAGTGAGCTCAAGTCCTTCTACTTCGCCATCTTGTCTCCAACCTGGCTCCCCGGCCTGGTCTCCCTCACTGGGGGCAGCACCAGCCCATCAGCCATGGGTCTCCACAAGGTGCACTCAAGATGGTCTGCAGGGCCTGCTCCCAGTGCCAAGGTGACAGTCTCGCAGAGGCACCCAACCTTGGATCCCTAAGCTGTCTTTTAAAGGGGTCTCAGGTTGTTAAGTCCAGCCCACTCAGGATAATCTCTTTTTTGGTTCACTTGAAATCAGCTGATGAGGAATGTTATTCACATCTACACAATCCCTTCACCTTTGTCGTGTGATGTAACTATCATGGGAGTGACGTCGCATCACCTTTGTCATAGAGTGTTGATTAAAAGCAAGTCCCAGCTTCCACTCACTCTCAGGGGAGGGGATTGTCCAAGGCGTGGATACCAGGAGATGGGAGTCACTGTGTGGTGGGGGACCTAGTATATACCCCAGGGTTTGCACACCATAGACACTCAGTGAATGTTTATTGAATTGAAAGATTCTATTATAAGCCATTTATTTGGGATGCAGAACACATGTTCTAATAAGAAGAAAGTGATCATTTGTAGTTAAGTTTATACGTGAGCTGACCAAGCCTATTTAAAACAAAGTGTGGCTAGCCTAAAATATTACAGCGCGATTTACCTTGGGTTTGGAATAAGACCACGGGATGTGCAGTATGGGAAAGGTGCTTCTGAGGCTCAGGGACCTCCTGCCCATCAGCACCTCGCCACGCCCACTGCAGTCCTGTTGGGTGATAGGTCACATCTGCTTCCCCTTTGCCACAAACCTGGAGCATCCCAGCCTCTCGTGCTGCCGTAAGCATCTTCCTGTTGCACCCATGCAACCCCGACCCAGCCCAAGTCCCCTCTGTGCCCAGGTGACCTTTCTCTTGCTCCCCCAGTCAAAGCCATTCCCCTCAGTAAGGCTCACTTCACCAGGTATTAGACTGAGCGGGATTAGCCTGAAAGCATCAGGTGTGGAGGAAGACTAACCTCCATGGCTCCTCTCTGATAGCTGATGCTGGGTGTTGCTGTTTCCCTCGAAAAGTTAAAATGTCAGTGGCGTGGCTGTGAGTTGCGTGCGGTGCTCTGGGTGCCCCGTGCACAGCTGAGAGCTGTGGCTCCACCCTGGCGGAACCCGCCGCCCCCCACTGCCCACTGCTGAGCCCTCTCTGTTTGCAAAGGTGAATGTTTGGGCTGGGACGGTGAGTGGAGGAAGAAATATGCCAACCAAGGACTTGAACACTGAGCAGAATGGATTAGAGGCTTCGCAGACTCTCCCTCCGGAGAGGACAGAGGAGGCATGTTTAATCCTGGGTTGGTGTGGAAAGTGGCCGTTTGCCTTAAGACAAAACAAGCGTCAGCCCTGGCAGGATACTTCCTGAAAAAACGTCCTAATTGATGAGGTCTTGGTGATCTGCTGATTTGTTGTTGAGCATTCCTTCCCACTTGAGACGTCAGTGTCTGACCGTCCTCAGTGAGGACACTGAGGTGTTTTAAAATTGGCTTGAAGAGAAGACATGAACGCTAGTCACTTGTCCCGCCTCAGCACTCCCCCTCCGGCTGGCCAAGAGTCCCCAGGGGTGCTGGCTGCCGGGTGCGGTGCTAACAGGGCCAGGATGTGGGACAGTTGTGGGATGGGGGGCTTTGGAAAGGACCAGGACTCCCTCAGCCTGCAGCAAGGTGATGGTGTCTCTACAGCACACAGAGGGAGGGCTGCTGGGGGTGGAGAAATTGGCACGCTGGTAACCGGTTCACCCTGGAGCCCCATGTGGGCGACTCTACCACTGACATAAAGTTTTAAAATGTACAGAGTAATTCTGTGCACCACTTAGGCATAATACATCAGGGGGAAGACAACCACATGGGAATGATAAACACCAAATCCAGGAGAGTGGTCCCTTCTGGAGCTCGAGGGTGGAGGATGAGACCCAGAGGGGTCTCCGGGGCGGGATGAGTTGTATTAGCAATGTTCATTTCTTAAAGAAATGGGGACAGGGGTGGGACATGGGGATCATATAGCATTCTTTCCAATGCAGTGTCTTTGTGAAATATTTTATAATTTTTAATAGAAAGAGTAATACTTCCTAGATTTATGAAAATTAGGTTGCTTTGTTTGTGTTCGTTTGCTTTAAGGGAAACTAGCCAGGGAGCAGGTACATCAGGCACCCATCTATGGTTACCGAGTTGTATAGCTGCTGAGGTGAGGGGAAGGCTGGGGCTGGAGGTGCTGGAGGCTCTGTGCCCCCAGTGCCGCTCTCACCCTGGGCACAGTGACACCCCCCCTCAGAGCTGGACTTCCTCTTCAGGAAGACGGGGTGGTGATGCCAACTTCTCAGAGCCACGGTGCAGATTAAGAAGAAACAGCAGTGCCCACGCCTGGCGCTTACCACAGAGTAAGCGTCAGTTAAACCTGCCTCTAAAAACGTGATGGCTTTTGGATGCTGCTAAGGATGCTAGGGAGGGACTTCCCTGGCGGTCCAGTGGTTAGGACTCCGCACTTCCACTGCAGGGGGTGCGGGTTCGATCCCTGGTCGGGGAACTAAGATCCCGCATGCCATGTGGCATGGCCCCCCCCCAAAAAAAAAGTGCAAGGGAAAGGTTAGGAAATATAGGAGGATATTTGTATTGATCTTATTTCTTATATGTATTATAGAAGTACTGAACATTTTTACTTTTATGGAAAGGACTCCACTCTGTAATTAGAACAAAAAAGCAATCATGTAGAATAATGCCAATTTCAATTCATTTATTTTTCCAACCTGAAAATAGTCTGGGATCTTTTGTAACAGTCCACTTTGCCCAAAACAAATTGAAACTGCTGGTCTGTGAAATCACTGAACGAATTAAAAATGTGTGTAAACAGCCAGATCAAAATTAACAAGAGAATCTAACAGCAGAAGCAGGAGCCCATTAACAAAAGGAGTGAGTCATGAAGGATATTTGTGGTATAGTTTTGTATTTACCTTTTCCCCCTTTTAAAATTTTTAATTTTTTTTTTTTTTTTGCCGTACGCGGGCCTCTCACTGTTGTGGCCTCTCCCATTGCGGAGCACAGGCTCCGGATGCGCAGGCTCAGCAGCCATGGCTCACGGGCCCAGCCACTTCACGGCATGTGGGATCTTCCCGGACTGGGGCACGAACCTGTGTCCCCTGCATCGGCAGGCGGACTCCCAACCACTGTGCCACCAGGGAATCCCCAAAAAATTTCACGTATTTTTATGCAGAGTGATTTAATGACAGAACTTCAGTCTAAATAGGAACCTGAAATTTTAGAGTTTTTTGTTTTGTTTTTTTGAAATGAAACTGTGTACTCCTTTGGATTATGAATATGATGGAAACTGCATGTTTGATGATGCTGGTCCCTGCTACTTCACCCCAGCAGTTCCTTGATAAATGCTGTGGCTAGCCGGTCTTAGTGCAGAAAAAAATACTACAGAAACTTAAAAAACCCAAGTCTGTGGGACCAAGATTATTGATACATTTAAGGACAAAACAAAATCTCTCAATGTAGTTTTTTTAAACCTAATACTACTAAGTACTGGGTCGATATTACAAATATACACACGTGTACTTTTCTTCCAGAAAATAGATAGAGGCAGACTCACGTCCATCGTGAAAGATGGCTAAGGAAAAGAAAAGAAGTTCTCGACATGACAGTCTATGGGCTTGACTCTTGCAAAGTCAGTCATGCGTGGCTTGTGGTTTCCAGCATCCCTAGCTGTGCCCATGCTCGCTGGCTCCCCTTCCACCGAGCTGTGGAGCCAGAAGACCTCTTTTAAAGAGGCACTGTTTTCCAGATGGAGAACGAGACCACACAAGCTCAGGACTTTCCCAGGCTTCCCGGCCAGCCAGCTTTCTATATGCAGTGTGACTGGTCGGCCTGGTGACCTGGCCAGCTCTGCCATCTGTCTCTGGGGATGACTTAGTGGACGTTCCGTGGGAAAGTGAGTTCGCACGTCCCTGACACTTCTGACCATCAAGTAGGACTGCCGAGCTCCAAACATCCCATGTACCTTCTGCCTCATCCAAAGACCATTCCAAACCAAAGGAAAAAGAAAAGCATAATGCATTAAAGATCTCGGCAGACAAGAGAGAGTACCATGAGCTAACCAAAAAAGGCTGAGAAGTTTCTGTAAAAGAGAAAGCAGGGCTTCCCTGGTGGCGCAGTGGTTGAGAGTCCGCCTGCCGATGCAGGGGACACGGGTTCGTGCCCCTATCCCGGAAGATCCCACATGCCGCGCAGCGGCTGGGCCCGCGAGCCATGGCCGCGGAGCCTGTGTGTCCGGAGCCTGTGCTCCGCAACGGGAGAGGCCACAGCAGTGAGAGGCCCGCGTACAGCAAAAAAAAAAAAAAAAAAAAAAAAAAGAGAAAGCAGACTAGGAGAGGGTGACAGAGAACTAGAGCAGAGACGCTGCAGGTGACTGCTGGGGGCTGAGCGCGGCCCCACGGTGGAGGGGGACGGGGAGCAGGCCGGCCTTGGGCGGCTCATCACAGGAGCTCCACTTCCCCAAAGAGAGAAAATTAGGGCGGCTTAGGTAGGCAAGGAGCTTTGGAACTGTAAGGGATCTCCAAGTTACTCTGGACTTCCGTGACCCACAGGGAGGGGCCGCAGGCAAGGCCATGGTACCCGGGGCTAGAAGATGCTCAACCTGCGCACCCGGGGCTCTCGTTGTGGCTCCTCGCAGGCTGCAGGTCACCTCCTGCCGCCTGCACACACACCCTAAAGAGAGAGAGGCTGGGGGGTGATGCAGTCTGCTTCCGCAGAGCCCACACCCCTCCCCCCACTCAGGGGAGGGCCAGGAGAGAGGACACCCCCGGAGGCTTCCCATTCTTGCCACCTAGTCCCTTTCCCAAATGTGAGTAGCCCACCAAGGATCACCTAGTCCCTTCTTTCAAAAATGTGAAGAAACCACCAGGGAGCATCAGAAATTTGAAGAAAACCAATAGTATGAGAGAGAGGCAGACAGCCTGTACTACTGATTTTTGACAAAGGTACAAAGACAGTGCAGGAGAAAAAGCTCAGTCTTTTCCACAAATGGTGCTGGAGCAATTGGACATCCATGTGCAACAAAATGAACACGGACCACATTTCACTTCAACATGGCCCATAGACTTAAATGTAAAGCCCCAAACTATAAATCTGGGGGAAAAAATAGGACAAAATCTTTGTGACCTGGCATTAGGCATTAAGATTTCTTAGGCTCCTAAAGCATGATCCATAAAAGAACAAATGGATAAATGGCACTTCATCAAAATTAAAAACATGCTTTTCCAAATCTCATCTATACAATGAGAAAGCTAGAAGAAAAGCAGACGAATCTGCTAGAAAACGGTCCTAGGAGGGGCCTCTGGAACACTGATGGTTACTCTCTTTGGGCTGGAGACGTGCTGTGTCAGAGTTGAGCTGCCTGGCCCCCTCCCCAGCCCATGCCCTGCTCCACTGGGTGGGAGCAGAAGCAGGGTGGCAAACAAGTCCAGAAAATCGTAGTTTCCTGAAATCCAAACAACTGTTTTTAGGAAAAGTCACAGAGGAGTATACTTCCTTTGAATGCCAGAAAATATGGAAATGGAGGGGATTAGGAAAGCAGTGGTTTGGTGCCAGGCAGCCCTGGATTTATAGCCCACTAAGCTCATTAGCCACAGGCGTGTGACGTCAGCACAGTTACCACATCTGTGGGAAGCATGGTGAGAATTAGAGATGGGGAGACCATGTGACCCCGATGCCAGCACAGGTGGCCCTCAGCGAGCCCCTCTACACTCAGGTGTGCTGAGTGACAGGGACGCCTCTTGGTGTTCCAGGCCAGCGTGGGAGCCAGTTCTGTCAAATGTGGAAAGTGCATGCAAGTGTAAGATGGTTTGTTTTGTTTCCTATAAATTCTCACTGATCTCCTTGCTAGAAGAGAAGGTCTAGGCTTTAACATTTCAGAAGGGATTAAACATTCCTGTGCAGGATGGAAAAAATTCAAGAAGGAAGCCAGGAAAACAAGCATCCCGAGGAGGCTTAGAGTCAAGAGGTGAGGGTGGAAGAATTTGACACGAGGGGAAGGGAAAAATGCAGAGCTACTGCTGGAGTATTTATGACAGATGCTTTCCCCGTAGCGGGTGACTCTGGCCCGCTTGAGAGGCAGCTGCACACCAGGCCTGAGAACAAGAAGAAGCATCATAGCCAGGTCGGAGGACACCTGCTACTGACCACGTGGGCTACTCGCCCAGGTGGAACCAGAGGACGCGAGTATAAGGCTCGCACTGCCGAGTGGAAAGGATGTTGTCTCTTCGGCCTGTGTTTCCGAGATGGGAAAGCAAATCTGCCAACACCTATAACCCTGCCAGTCACCCTAAACTCCCCCTGATTCTCTTGAAAATGAAGTTTGATCGAAAAAAACAGTTATCGTAACCTGTACGTCCACACCTTCCCCTGCCAGCTCGGCCCCTAGGCTTGTGTGCAGAGCAGAACTCTGGGGTGGACAGAGTACTGAGGTTACAGGCCAGCTTGCTTTGCAGATGAGGGAGGAAGAGATCTGGAAATGGAGGAGGGAGCAGAGACCAGAGCCTGGGGACGCTGGACTGAGGGGGACTTGGGGAAAGAGACGGGTCGCCTGAGGTGGGCCGTATTGTGGGGCTGAGACAGGCCACAGGGGGTCAGCTCACGGGAGGTGCCTCAGGTTGCTTCTGGACTGTGTTGGAGCCGTGTGTGTCAGAGAGGCCTGGAGCTGCTTCCCTGTGTGCAAGAGAGGTCAAGCCTTTGTAATGAAAAGAGAAATAAGTAGCTGCTGGGAATGTCGAAGAACATGATTTGGGTTTCTGAACAAGGCTTAAAATGTCATGGTATAACTAGCAATCCATAGAAAGTACCTCAGAGTACACCAGAAGAATGAGCTTGTCAGAAAACTGGCTGGTGGAATCAAGAGAACTTTATAATTTAAGGGAGAAAAACATATGCCCAGACAAAGCCTTCAGACTAGGTGGAATTATAAACAATAGATATGACACATTTAGTTGAGAAGGTACCCAGTACTTTACAGGAGAATGTAAGAATGATGAGATTTAGGAACTTTCATAACCTGGGGTATTTCTGCTTTGTTCCTGTATAAAGAATAAAAGTTAATAGATGAACTCGAAGTGTAATACAACAGTTAATCCCTATGTGGGCCCTGGCCCAGGGTTAAGGGAACAGCCGGTGATGTCATTAAGAAACTAGGGAGGCCTTTTCTGTCTTCCCACCCAGCCACCCTCAGTGTGTTGGCTTTCGTCATGGTCGCAGGGTGGATGCCAGAGCTCCAGGCATCACATCTTCACACACAGGTCCAAAGGCAAGGGGATAAAAACAGTGCTGCTCTTCAGAGTCTCTTTATATTAAGGAAGAAAACGTTATCCAAAGTCCACCAACAGACTTACCCTGAAGCCCCACTGGCCAGGATTTAGTTACTGGTTCATGCCCTGACTACTGAGGAGACTGAAGGCACCTGGCATTTTCAGCTTCTAGAGTGAAAGAGGGGCTCTTATAGGAAGGAAGGAGCAGAGACGGGCTGGGAAGGGAAGGCACTGAGTAGCAATAGAAGGGAATACAGCTCGTTCTGATACAGTTTTTTTAAACATTTTATTTGCTATTAGAATATAGTTGATTTACAGTGTCGTGTGTTTCAGGTGTCCAGCAGAGTGATTCATTTATACATATAAATATATCCATTCTTTTTCAGATTCCTTTCCCATATAGGTCATTACAGAATACTGAGTAGAGTTCCCTGTGCTATCCTTGTTGGTTATCTATTTTATATATAGTCGTGTGTATTTGTTAATTCCAAACTCCTAATTTATCCCTCCCTCCGACATTTCCCCTTTGGTAACAGTGACAATTTTACTTCTTTTCCAATTTGGATTCCTTGTATTTCTTTTTCTTCTCTGATTGCCGTGGCTAGGACTTCCAAAATTATGCTGAAAAAAGTGGCGAGAGTGGACATCCTTGTCTTGATCCTGATCTTAGAGGAAATGCTTTCAACTTTTCACCATTGAGAATGATGTTAGCTGTGGGTTTGTTGTATATGGCCTTTATTATGTTGAGGTAGATTCCCTCTGTGCCCACTTTCTAGAGAGTCTTTATCATAAATGGGTGTTGAATTTTGTCAAAAGCTTTTTCTGCATCTATTGACATGATCATATGGTTTTTATTCTTCAATTTGTTAATATAGTGTATCACATTGATTGATGTGCAGATACTGAAGAATCCTTGCATCCCTGGGATAAATCCCACTTGATCATGGTGTATGATCCTTTTAATGTGTTGTTGCATTCGGTTTGCTAGTGTTTTGTTGAGGATTTTTGTGTCTGTGTTCATCAGTGATATTGACTTGTAATTTTCTCTGGTAGATTAAAGTTTGCAAGAAGCTCTGAGTGTCAGGAAAATGCACAGCTAAGGGGAGCTGCATGAAATGAAATGAAGATGTAAAGGAAAGATGGGGGGAAGTTGAGGGGATGTGCTGGATGAAGGGACTCAAAAAGATCATAGTAGGCTTCAGTGATGACGGTCCAAAAGGACAAGTTAAAATTTAATCAGGATCAACTGAAGGTCTTGCTTTTTTTTTTAGAAAAATCAATCACAAACGTACAGGCAAAAAACATCTGACCAGACCAAGTACATGTGAAAAAAGCAGGCGTCTCCTTAGCTGCAAGTTCAAATGAGCTAGAGGAAAGGCTGCCAGAGAAGCTTATAGCTAGAGGCAAAGCTGCCAGAGAAGCTTATAACCAGAGGCTGCAGGAAGAGAATAATTTCCAGAACAAAGAGGTACAACCCCAAGGCCTCCTGGGCCCAGCCCTGTCTCCTGCCCAGTCTCTTTCCCTGGATTTCTCTGCCACCTTCATTCTTTGGTGTCACCCTCTCACTGCTCAGAAAGCCCCTCTCAGTGACAGCTCAGCACGTGCCTTCCCTCATTTAATACTTGGTCAGGTGTTGGCTTCTCCAGTCCTCCCTGACCCGTGGCCCCCAGGCTCTAAGTAGAATCGACCACCGATGCCATGTTTCCCCACCACACTCCTGCCTATAACACTTACCAGCCCCTCAGCCCTGCCCATCTCACTGCTGGGCACAAGCTCAGCTGTGAGGGACTCAGGATCCCTGGTGCCTGTGTAGTGCCGGGCACGAATAGTAGGTGTTTATGGCTGGTCACTGATCTAGTGAATTAATAAGTGAATGTTCCAGTGTGTTCTGAGCGCACCAAGACTAGTGTCTCTCAAACTCTCAGGTGCCTGTGGGCTCTTGTTAAAATGCAGATTCTGATTGAGCTGGTCTGGGACGGAGCCCCAGATACTACATCAGGACGGGGTCTCAGGTGAAGCAGCTGTTGCTGCTCCTTGGACCACACTTGGTGTGGCACGGACCAGAGTATCGTTAAAGTCCAGGCACTGCATTTCAGTAAAGATGTTGAAGAATTCAGGAGTGATCAGAATGCTCTGATCCTGGGGGAGGATTGTTTTCTGTCTCTATGTTTTAGGTTCTTGTGTTACCAACTAGTGATCATCATAGCATCCGGCTCGTGGAGTTACTGCAAGGCCAGTTGGCACGAGGCTGGTTGGCACGAGGCTGGCAGAGTGACAGGCACACAGTAAACAGTAGCTGCTCTCACTGTTGTCATTTTTGTTACGACGCCAAAAGTGGGACCTGGGACCTGGCCAGAAGGAACATTGGGATAGATGTGGCAAAATATAAAGAAGACCTTCCTGATCATCACAGTGAACCAGAATGAGGAGGGGAAGGGTCTACTTTGTGAGGGGTGCCCTCCCTCTGACTGGGAATGTTCAAGCAGACTTTGCTGCCCAGCTGGCAGGAGGGCCGGCGAAGGGCTGATCAGCACAGTCCCTTCCAGTTCTGCTTTGGTATGGAAGGGACCTGGGTTTATAGAGACACATAAGGGAAGAAGCAAACGAGCAGCGCTTTTCTTCCGTGGTGTCCATCACTCAGGAGCCAGCTCTTCCAGAATCTTCCTTGTGACTCACAGGAGGGTTTTGTTTGTTTGCTTCCCAGAGTTAGAGAAGGTGATGTTTAAAACTAGGAAAGGAGTCAAAAAGAAATGATAACGTCCCCGCATGGTCACTGCAGGAGACAGAAGACCAGTGTGGCTGCAGGGAAGGGGGGTGGCCACGGAGAGTTGGCCAGTGGTTGGCAAAATCGATCCTTGCACACTGGACTGTGCCTTTATCCCTGAAGCACAGGAAGCCACTGAAGGGGCTTAAGTATCTTCACATTTACATTAGGTTACAGCATAGAGGACAGATTGGGAGGTGTAGCCAGAGAGGATACAAGTGGACCAGTAAGGAGGTTGTGCCACCAGTTTCCATGATGGGTTCACGTGGAGGTAGTCAAATGTGGAGAAGCAGACAAAGCTGAGAAATGAATAGGAGATGGAGTCAACCAAACTTGGTTTTCTGAGGCTCCTTAGCTGTGCATTTCACTAATTGGGAAGATAGCCTAGCTTCAGAAGATGATCTTAAATTTAATTTTGTCAGTTTAGAAACATCCAAGGGAAGATGGCAAGCAGGCACTGGTTATGTGAGTGTTAAGTGAGTTTAGAGGAAAATCCGGGCTGGCAATAGAGATGTGTGCGTGCTCTGCCCGTAGATGGTGGCCGAGGCCATGGTGTGTGTGATCTCTCTTAGGGAGAGCGTGTCGAGCTGCACTGTCTGTGGTCGCCATTAGCCACCTGCGGCTACTGAAATTTAAATTGGTTCAAATTAAATCAGATGAAAAATTCAGTTCCTCAGTTGCACTGACCACATTTTGAGTGCTTCATAAATCATTCCCAGCATCACTGAAAGTTCTGTTGGACAGTGCTAATCTAAAATGAAGTGAGGGCCTAGAATTGATCTGGGAGGAATGCCAGCTGTTGAGGGCCTGCCAGAAGAAGACCAGATAGAGAGGTTTGGGAGGGCAGGAAGGCCAGGTGGGCCATCACGTCACAGAGTCAAGGGCAGAAGTGTCAGGAAGGAGATAGTTGCAGAATGTCAACTGCGGCTATGAAAGCATCAGATGAAGACCGGGGCGTGCCCCTTGGATTGAACCATACGGCACTCAGGGTGATCTTAGGTTAATAGGACCGGGAGCCGATTTGGAGTGGTTGGGAAGCAAGAGGTGAGAAAACAATCAGGATAGACAACTCTATCCACAAGTGTGTCTGGGAAGGGAGGCGAAAACTACAGTGTCAGCTGGAGGGCAGCACGTGGGTAAGAGGTGGAGGGGAGGGTTTTGTTTATTTGTTTAATGAGAGAAACCAGGATGTTTAATAGCCTATGAAGAATTCTAGGAATTTATCCCCCAGGTATACTCACATGTTCATAAGGACGCACACACACCCGTAACCTAAACATCCTGGCTTAGAGGGGGGCTAGTTAAATGAACTGTCCTGTCCATACAGTAGAATTCTTGCAGACATTCAAAAGGAAAAGAACTTTCTACAATTCCCGATATAGGGCCGTCTCCAAGATTTATTTTGCAAGATGCACAATAGGATATGTTATGCGACCCTCTGTATTAAAAACAAGAAAGTAGGTATTTCAGAAATATGCTACGCTGATATTTGGGGGGAAAAAGACTTCTGAAAGAATGATCACGAAATTGGTAATGTAATAAGATGAGGGACTGGGGCACAAAGCTGGGGGTGAATTTTTTTTCACAATATATTTTTTTAGTGCTTGATTCTTTTCAGCTATGTACGTGCATTTTAAAAATAGAAATATCTTTTAAAGTCGTTCGGAAGGATTCATTTGAGAGAGAGGTTGAGTAATCAGGAGAGGAGAGAGAGAAGTGACCCCCTCCTGCCTCCTCTCGCCAGGACCCCTTGACCCTTGATTATGCCATTGACTAGAGCTTCATGAAATGAAGCATATTTTTACTTCAAATGAGATTTGGTGACGTTCCATCTTAACCATCCCCTATATCTATTGCTGGAGAACAAATGACCCCAGAACAAACATTCACCCCCTCACAGCGTCTGTATCTGCACGTGGCTCCTGGGTGCCTCTTGAGGCTGTAATCAAGGAGTCGGCCAGGGCTGCAGGCGTCAGGGATGACTGAGGGGGCACCCCTCCCCAGCTCACGGCCTCCGGGCAGGGACATCAGTTCCTCAGCACGTGGGCTGCTCACACCGGGCAGCCGACTCCCGTCAGAGCCCGCAAGCGAGAGAGGGAGCCCCCAGGACGGAAGCCGCAGCCTCTTTATAACCACATCTCGGAAGTGATGTCCCTTCACTGTGCCATGCTCTGTTGTCTAGAAGTGAGTCACTGGGTCCAGCCCACACTCTGGGAGAGGGGCTTCCGCAGGGAGAAGGAGGGCATTACTGGGGGCCCTCTTAGAGGCTGCCCACCACCTGTCCCCCAGTTCAGCTCAGTGGAACGCTTGTTGATATGCTCCCGTTCTATCGCAGTTCGTCAAAATCATGTCTGCCGTGAACGCAAGGGAAGCCGTGCGTTCATCACTATCTACTTTTCCTCAGAATAACCAGTTCTTTTATCATTCTGCAGTAATACTTTAGGGACTCCCAGCTGTTTTTATACCTTGTGGATTCCATCAACTTGATAAAATTTGGGAAGTTTGATAAAATAGGAAATGACCATCACTTCACCCTTCAAAATCATTAGGGAACATTTCCTATACTATGTAAGAAAAAGTCCTTGTTTTTAGGAAGTATATACTGATGTAACTAGGGGCAAAGGGGCGTGTTGTCTGCCACTTACTCTCAAATGATTAAGAAAAAAATAATATAAAGAGAATGATAGGGCAAAATGGAAGCAGTTGGTAAATCTGAGTAAGTGTATTTAAGATCCTTACACTATGCTTGCAATTTTTCTGTCAGTTTGAAATAATAGCAAATTTTTAAGTTTGGAAGAAAAATTCTCAGGTCCCTCCCCAGACCTGCTAAATGAAAAGTGGGAACTCATCTTATGAAAGATCCTCAGATACATTCTGATTACTGATCATCAAGGTTTGGGTCTCACTGCCTGAGAGCCCATCTCACTTTGCTGTTAAAGCTGCTACGGAGGGACTTCCCCGGTGGCGCAGTGGTTAAGCATTGCCTGCCAATGCAGGTTCGATCCCTGGTCTGGGAAGATCCCACATGCCACAGAACTAAGCCCGTGCGCCACAACTACTGAGGCTGTGCTCTAGCCCGCGAACTGCAACTACTGAGCCCGCGTGCCATGACTACTAAAGCCTGTGTGCCCTAGGGCCCACGTGCTGCAACTACTGAGCCCACGTGCTGCAACTACTGAACCCCGTGCGCGTAGAGCCCGTGCACCGCAACAAGAGAAGCCACTGCAATGAGAAGCCTGTGCACCGCAAGGAAGAGTAGCCCCCACTCACCGCAACTAAAGAAAGCCTGCACGCAGCAATGAAGACCCAACGCAGCCAAAAAAAAGCTGCTGCATAGAGCATCTGAAATTGCCAAGTGGACTTTTGCTTCTTTGGTAGAGGAGGTTGTCCATGGGCTGGTGTTCATCCCCTCACCAGCACCCTTGGCTCTCCTTCAGCGGTAGAATTGGCTCTCTGAGGGAAGGGGATTTCGAATGGCAGAGGGGACTCTGTAATTTTGAAGCCTAGGGAAGAAAGGAGCCCCCTGGGATGTGTTCGTGGTCGCTGTGAAGGGTAGATGCAGTTGGTCTCAGCACAGAACTGTGCATCCGCCCCAGCCTGCCTGTTGGGCTCACCCACAATTCTGGGCCACATCTTGATCACCCCTGTACAGGGGCCCTGGCTGAGCTTATCTAGTGAGTGACCCTGTGCTGGGGAGCCCACCGTCCGGTAGGGAAGCCACAGGCAGCCCATGGGGAGCACAGGGTGGGGCCTGGCAGCCTTCCTGTGGCAGGCCAGGGAGGCTTCGTGGGAGGTGTGACACCTGAGTGGCTTTGAAGAGCAGCAGGAATTCACAGGTGCACGTAAAGCCGTGGGACCCTGAGACTAGTCACCTGCTGCCAGGTCCCTGTGCTGGTCCCGGAGGTCGGGAGTGAGTGCCAAGCGCGGCCTGCTGCCCTGCCCTCGGTGCTGAGGGCGGTAGGGAGGGGACTAGAGAACCAGGAGAAGAGGCCCACGAGGGGGGTTCAAGGGCCAGTCCGGTGTGCCAGCCTGGCCGGAAGCCCAGGGGTCTCCCAGTCTCTCCCAGGGGCTGCAAGCTCTTCACAGCATGAAGCATGCTTAGCCCAGTAGTAGATGCCATCGGTGGGCTCAGTGGGGCTCTGCTTCCCTGGGGACGGAGAGCAGTCCCGGGAGGGCAGGAGCTCCAGCGCCGTGGGGTGAGCTGGAGTTTGCACCTGAGGAGGTTGCTTGGACTGCTGGTTTGTGTTGTTGCATTTCTCTCGGTTTCTCTGTGGTCACCGTTACTTCCTCCCAGCCCAGGACACGTGGCTGCTGGGCTGTGTGTGCCTGGGGAGTGACTGGCTTTTCTAGCCCACCCGAGGGAGCCTCGATACCGGTGCCAGTTCCTTTTTGAAAATAGGAATGGTGGGGCTTTGTCCCTGAGCTTATTTTATTAATCATTATGGATGTTATTCTCTTCCCTTCCAATGGTTTTCATGCCCTCTTAATTAAGCCTATATGAGTAAGAGCACTTATCTGTGTGGCTTGCCATGTACTTACCTGGAATGCTTGGTTCAAAGGGTAAAAAAATATACATACCCACAACCTGGAACAACAGCATAATTATTTATTTGGTGCAAGCTTGTTTGTTGGACTTGTCCAAAACAACTTACGGAAACACTGGTTTGCTTCCCCCTCCTAGAGCTGCGTAACTTAACTGTGAATCAGCTGTGGGCTTTGCTACGTGACTCAGAATCACTTCACCCAAACCTGGCCGCGTGCTCCTGAAACATTTATCCCATCTTAACAAAATGACTTGCAGGTCGTTCAGGGTAACAGGCAAAAAGCATCTGTGGTTTATGACTTTTACCAAGGGATTCCCTGTTAGCAAACAGCTTATCTCGTATGCTTTCTGCTCTTCTTGGCTTCATGCAAGAAAACAGCATTAATGGTAGACGAAGAACTGAACAGTTGAAGACATGTTTAATTCAACACCTGCTGGATGGATCAGCTTGTGTTTCTAAATAACAGAGCAAGGAGGTTGAGTTCTGACCAACTCGAAATAGTGTGACTTTTGGTTAGAACCTTTGTCAGAACCTAAGTATGAGGCTTAAGCAGGATTGTGCTGGCTGACAGCTTAACCTAAATGGTGACTGGGATCTCTTTTTCCAAAGGTTGGACTAAAGAGAACACTGATCACATGGGCTAGATGCTGTCTTTCTAGAACTTTCCAGTCTCTGAAAAGTGTGTCATGGAATCAGAGAAGGAAGCCATTGCTGCTCTCAAAGCATAAACTACAGCCACGTTTTAGACTTAGAAGCGGCGAGTAGAAGCAGGTGGAATTGGAATGAAGCTTCTTTTCTGAGGTGATTTTAAGAGCCTCACGAAGTGCGTTTTACTGATTCTTCCCCTGTTAAGTACACTCTTCTGAATGTGCCTTGTAGATAGAGCTACAATATTTTAGTCCTAGCTTTTACTCTCTTTCTGAATTCACAATGTTCTTTTCAATAACACACCTGAATTTTGGTAATACTGGCCTCACCTAGAGAACCAAGAACATCTTCTAAATTCACCCATGTGTTTTGGGCCTAAGAAAAATCAGAACTTTTCTGTTTCCATTGGGTGAACAAAGTATGACCCTGTGATAGTACATCCAGAATAATAAATTTGCTTTTACTATATTTCCATTATTTTGGAAAGAACCGCAGAGATCCTTAGGACTGTGGTCAGAAACAGAGACGAGCTCATGCACCTGCAGTGCGGTCTCGCAGCGCCTCGCTCTGACCCACTTCCCTCCCATCTGGGCATCCTGGGAGCACTGCCCTTCAAGGCCGAGAGGGGCACGTGTGTAATGCACTAGGCAGTCAACCCATGATCGGTTCCATAATTAGTTTCAGCGAAATTCTGTAATCACTGCAATTCTGAAGATCCCGTCTCAGCCCATCTAACACTGCACACGCCACAGGCAAAGTCTCGCCAAAGCACTCGCACACCCAGGAGAAGCCCACTGTGGTTTGAGTAGGCTGTACTTGGTGGGGGAGGTGTCAGCCACAAATGCTCCGATTTCTTCATGCAGGCTCTGGGCTCTGATCACACTGGGATCTTGGATTCTTTGCTCTCGAAGACCTAGAGTACACATCTGCAAAGAAATCACTTCTACTTCACAGACAAAGCTGTGCTGCTGTTCTCACGCAGGTGTTTCTGCTGTGCACACACATCGTTATGGCCTGTTCCTCTAAGAAACGTTAGCATCCAGTGTCAGATGTCAGTGTGAAAGGGGAAGTGGGAAACCCACAGATATGTCCCCTGTAGTTCGGTGCTATGGGGACTCCGGACAGATTTCAGTGGCCTGTTGTCACCAACTGGGACAGCATTATGTCACTTCAGTTCTAGATGTCCGAAACTATTGACCGGCTGCCCAGGTGTGTGCAGGGCCCTGTGATGGAGCAGTGAGGAGTGGGCCGTGCCAGTGCCATCAGCCTGTGTGGCCGTCAGCACTGGGCACAGGGCCTGCCACTCACCCAGGAGGGATGCAGGTGATGGGGAATTCAAGTGGAATGAAAGACGTAGGGGTGAAGCAGGAACTAATCCTACTTCGTGAGGCGTAGAGGTGGGAATCAGTGGGAATTAGCTGTTCTGAGCAAAAGGAAATCAAGAGGATGAAGGCTCGAGTCCCTGCCTAGCACTTAGGGTGTTTTTCTTGGAGAGAAAGATCAAGCATGACCATCAGCTGTTCCTGGCTCCAACTTGACCCAGGCAGTGCCACTCGGCAGCCACGGGCACCCAGGTGGCCATTCCTACCCGCCACGGGACAGGACCCCGCCGCCTCAGGGGTGGAGGGTACGTGTTTATCTCTTGGGCATGGAGGCAATAAAATCATAGTCAATATTATGATTATTGGCTTGGTTTTGTCATAATGTTGACTTCGAGATATTAGATGACACGAATGGGGGACATAGATGTTTGTGTTTTTCAAAGGGCCACACCCTGTTTAGGTGGGGAGAAAACCCAGCACTGCTGGGGACGATCCCAAGGGTGATGGGGAACTCCAGTGCTTTCTCTGCGGCCCGAAGTCGTGCCTGCATCTTACAAGGGGTGACAGGTGAGGCGTTTCTGCAGGCGGGAGCCCCCTCTGCAGGGAGCAAGGGCCCAAGTGCCTGCACAGGCAGGTGCCCAGAAAGGGGTGCAGACACCGTGGGCACAGACGCAGCCACTCACACTTTCCTGCTGTCTTTTTCCTGGTGGTGACCATCAGTGTTTTCTTAGTTTAAATGCTATTCCCCCTTGATATTAAGAAAAATATTTATTTTAAATTAAAAAAAATTTTTTTTGGTTGAAACCCTGGCGTGGGCAGTGGACTATTTCCTACATTTCGTTTAGTGAACTGTTTACCTCAGCCTTTTATTTTTCTAAACTCTGGGTTTATCTTTCATGCCGCAGTGAAATTGCATCCCCTCATACTCTGAGACTTGGGACTCACTGAAGGAGGCTTGGTGGGGGGGGTTCTTTGGAGCCTTCCCTTGTGGGTTGGTGCCTGTCATCCCCTTGTGTCAGTGCCTGTTCACATCCGTCCCCCAGCCTGAACCCTGAGCCCTGGAGCGTTCTTGCGCATCAGCTTAGGACACATTAAAGATGAGGACTGACCAAGATCATTGTCACAGATTTGGCTGGTTACAGACCCCTCTGGGTCTCATCTCCCAGGTAACCTGAGTGACCTGTGTGCTACGCATGGGGCTTCCTGACCTCGACAAACTTGTGCTGCAGGAGAACACTGCCTCCGTCCTTGGCTCCCAGGCTTCCAGACAGGAAGGGAGAGGTATCTTGCAGGCCCAGCACACCCTTTCTCCCAGGCCTCTGCCTGCATTCAGATCAGGAGGAGGCTGGTTCCTGAGCACGTGATGCTGTGAAAGTCTTGTCCAGGAAGCACTTCCTGCAGAACAGATGCCGTTGGTCATCTGGATGATCTGAACAACTGGGTTAGTGTCCTGGTAGCATCAATGAATGTGTCAGTATCATGGGCTGATGGTAACATATCAGATTGTCAACCTCTCTCTTCTGATAGATGGCCCAGGACCATATTGTAGCAGAACCTGGACGGAGGATTTCCTCCTGCATTTCAGTTTGCAAAATAACGTCACACCTAGAGATCTAGTTACTATACTGAGTGATGCCTTTAAAAAAGTAACTCAATTTTTAAAAGAAACTTAGTCATTAGTCCTCTGATTTGGGGGTAAACTGATCACTATACTATTTTTACATGAATACTTGCCAAAATACGAAATGCTCTTTTCCCTTTCTTCCCCAGAATTGGTGTCACCTTTGTCTGTCTTTTCTGTCCTGCCATCTCGGGCCATCCCTGTCATGTCGCTCTTGCCTTTGTCACCTTCTTTTGTGGTCACAATGCATATTACGTGATACGATGTTCCAGAATTATTAATTGTGGTATATATATATATATATATATATATAATTTTTATTTCCTTATGATTAGTCATAGCTTGTTTTTGATCTTAGGGACACTGATTCTTTTTATTTCCAGTTACACTTCTCTTTTACAAATTCCGTCTGCCTTCTGACCTGATCCTACACGGTGGGACCAACTGCTCTGGGCCCCTGAGTGGCCAGGGTTAAGGCACTGTCAGCTGAAGCCTGGCCTCGAGCCACTGCTCTACTGTCCCCCTTTGTGCATGTCCTCAAGGCCCTCCAGAGCCCACAACTCTTATTCTCCACTCTTGTATCTGGATGTTTCCAAATTACATCCGTTCAACTCAGCTGCCTTTTAAGCAGCATCCGTTACCACTTTTCTCTCCTCATCTAGTAAAGGAGATGTCGCTGATCATAACCTTCCTTGTTCTTGGAAAGTTCATGAACATTTCTGCTCCCTCTTTATGTGTTTAGTAAATTGCACTGTGTTGCCAGGTTTAGGTTTGCTCATTCTTTACATTTCCCTCTGTTGGAGTTGCTCTCTTAAGCTCTTCACCCATCACTAGCTTTCTTTTCCATGTTTTAGCTGTTCAAGTGCTTGTGATTTTGCCACCTAACTTTCCCCACTACATTTTCCATACTTTCTTGTTCTTTGCCTTTCTTTAGAAGCCTTTCTTTAAAACATACTCACAAGGATTTGTTTTCTTTTTTTAATTAACTCTTAAACTTCCTTTCCAGAATTTTAGGCAACTTTTAAAATCTTGCTTAAATTTGTGCTTAAAGGTCAGAATAGGGTAAACATGGTGTGTTCTAGAGCCAGATTCCCTTGGTTTAGAGATTTAGCTGAAGCAGAAAAATGTCTGAGCCAGGTGGGACAGGACAAGATTTCAGCCTCACCAAGAATTTCCAAAATACAGGCAAACCTTCACAGGATGGAAGTGTGGTCCATCCAAATCCGAATCTCACAGCACAGGTGAACCCAGTGGATAATGGGATGATGTTATAATAGTCCAAAACCAGCACAGAGTTGGGACGCACCATCAGGCAAGAGCCGGGCAGCCGCAGGTTGGTAGCCTGGGCTCTGGAGCCACATGGCCTGGGCTCAAACCTCCTTTGAGCTGTGTGACCTCGGGCAGGTTTCTGAACCTCCCTGTTCCTCAGTTTCATCTTTAAATTGTTGATAATGGTGTGCCTCTCATTGGGCGGTTACAAGGAGCAAATGAGTTAGTATATGTATAGTTTAGAATAGCGCCTAGTACGTAATGTAAGTGGTGGTCACTGTAAATTAAGTTACATGCAGGTAATAGAATGTAACAGACCTTAAAAGTTATATCAACAAAGCAGGAGGAAAAAAGAGGTTTTGACATACAAGCTTGCTTAGAAGTGAAGGAAATGGGGATGGGGGAGGTCAGTAACCAAGACTCCCATGAAGCTGGCACAGAGGAACGTGTATGAAGCACAGGGACTCAGGGACACTGCCTGAGCCCCACAGCCTGCAGGAAACACTCTGTAGGGAGTGTGTCCACCCCATGCTAAGGCCCGGCGAGCCCAAGGAGGGGTTTGTTAGACTTATCACTTAGTGATTTCGTGTGGATTTTGGATAAATGGGAAGGATCACATGTAGGGTGCCCATAACTTGGAGAAAATATTAGCACCCACTGGTAGAGTATGAAAGGACAGCAGTGATGAGCAGCTCTGATGAGGGCTTTTTGTTCCTAATAATGTTTCCCAAACCCAGGGAGGTGGGTCAGCCTCTTCTCAGTTTTGCTTTGTCATCTTTTGTTAGTGCCTTGCAGCCACCTGTGCACCTTTGTGGCCTGTAGCATTGGCAGATCTGTAATGATTTTAACAGCCCTGATTGTCTGTAGCTAAATCAGATGCGCATGGCTCCCTGCTCCAGCAGCTTCAGCACAAGTGCACACCTGAGGGTGGTTGAGAAGCAAGCCTCTGGCTTCTGCAGGGCCCCTCACTCTCAACTGAAAGTAATTTGCATTCTCAAAATATCTGCGAAGTTTTCTTTTGAAGTGCCTTTAACTTTTGGAAATTTCAATCTGAAACCCAAATAATATGCGGAGAACACAGGCTCAAAAGGTGATGTTTTAAAAAATTTATTAAACTACAGTTGATTTACAATGTTGTGTTAGTTTCAGGTGTACAGCTTCAGATTCTTTTTCAGTATAGGTTATTACAAGGTATTGAATATAGTTCCCTGTGCTATACAGGAGGACCTTGTTGTTTATCCATCCTATATATAATAGTTTGCATCTGCTAATCCCAAGCTCCCACTCCATCCCTTCCCCCACTCCCCCTCCTTCACAACCACAAGTCTGTTCTGTATGTCTGTGAGTCTGTTTCTGTTTCATAGGTAAGTTCATTTGTGTCATATTTTAGATTCTACATATAAGTGGTATCATATGGTATTTGTCTATTCTGATTTACTTAGTATGATAATCTCCAGGTCCATCCATGTTGCTGCAAATGACATTATTTCATTCTTTTTTATGGCTGAGTAGTATTCTATTGTATATCTGTACCACATCTTCTTTATCCATTCATCTGTTGATGGACAGATGCTTCCACGCTTATGTTGCTTCCATGTCTTGGCTATTGTGAATAGTGCTGCTGTGAACATTGGGGTGCATGTATCTTTTCCAGTTATGGTTTCCTCCAGATATATGGCCAGGAGTGGGATTGCTGGATCATATGGCATTTCTATTTTTAGTTTTTTAAGGAACCTCCATATTGTTTTCCCTAGTGGCTGCACCAATTTACATTCCCACCAGCAGCATAGGAGGGTTCCCTTTTCTCCATACCCTCTCTAGCATTTATTATTTGTAGCCTTTTTAATGATGGCCATTCTGACCAGTGTGAAGTGACACCTCATTGTAGTTTTTTTTTAATTTTATTTATTTTTGGCTGTGTTGGGTCTTCATTGCTGCACACGGGCTTTCTCTAGTTGCGGCAAGCAGGGGGGCTACTCTTGGTTGTGATGCGCGGGCTTCTCATTGCAGTGGCTTCTCTTTGTTGCAGAGCGCAGGCTCTAGGTGCATGAGCTTCAGTAGTTGTGGTGCACAGGCTCAGTAGTTGTGGCACACGGGCTTAGTTGCTCTGCGGCATGTGGGATCTTCCCAGACCAGGGCTTGAACCCATGTCCCCTGCATTGGCAGGCGGATTCTTAACCACTGTGCCATCAGGGAAGTCCCCTCATTATAATTTTGATTTGCATTTCTCTAATGATTAGCAATATGGAGGATCTTTTCATGTGCCTGCTGGCCATCTGTATGTCTTCTTTGGAGAAATGTCTATTTAGGTCTTCTGCCCATTTTTTGATTGGGTTGTTTGTTTTTTTGATACTGAGTTGCATGAGCTGTCTGTGTATTTTGGAAATTAAGCCCTTCTCAGTCACATTGTTTGCAAATATTTTCTCCCAGTCTGTAGATTATATTTTCATTTTGTTTATGGTTTCCTTTGCTGTGCAAAAGCTTATAAGTTTGATTAGATCCCTTTTTTTTTTAAATTTCTTTTGCCTTGGGAGACCTAAGAAAATTTTACTGCAATTTATGTCCGAGAATGTTTTGCCTATGTTCTCTTCTAGGAGCGTTATGGTGTCATGTCTTATATTTAAGTCTTTAAGCCATTTCGAGTTTATTTTTGTGCGTGGTGTAAGGGTGTGTTCTAACTTTACTGACTTACGTGTGGCTGTCCAGCTTTCCCAACACCACTTGCTGAAGAGGCCGTCTTTTCTCCCTTGTATAGTCTTGCCTCCTTTGTTGAAGATTAATTGACTAGGTGTGTGGGTTTATTTCTGGGCTCTCTATTATGTTCCATTGATGTTATGTGTCTGTTTTTGTGCCAGTACCACGCTGTTTTAATTACTGTAGCTTTGTAGTGTTGTCTAAAGTCTGGGAGAGTTATGCCTCCATCTTTGTTTTTTCCCTCACAATTGCTTTGGCAATTCTGGGTCTTTTGTGGTTCCATATAAATTTTAGGATTATTTGTTCTAGTTCTGTGAAAAATGTCATAGGTAATTTGATAAGAATCACATTAAATCTGTAGATTGCTTTGGGTTGTGTGGCCATTTTAACAATATTAATTCTTCCAATCCAGTAGCAGGGGATATTTTTCTATTTCTTTGTATTATCTTCAATTTCATTTATCAGTGTTTTACAGTTCCCAGCATATAGGTCTTTCACAGCCTTGGTTAGGTTTATTCTAGGTTTTTTTTTTTTTTTTGGTGGGGGCGGGGGGGGACACTATTTTAAATGGAATTATTTTTTACTTTCTACTTCTGATATTTCATTGTCAGTATAAAGAAATGCAACAGATTTCTGTATATTGTTCTTGTATCCTGCTACCTTGCTGAATTCATTTATTAGTTCTAATAGTTTTTGTGTGGAGTCTCTAGGGTTTTCTATATAGAGTATCATTTCACCTGCATACAATGACAATTTTACCTCTTCCCATTTTATTTCTTTTTCTTCTCTGATTACTGTTATTAAGACTTCCAATACTATGTCAAATAGAAGTGGTGAGAGTGGACATCCTTGTCTCATTCTAGAATTTAGCAGGAAGCCTTTCAGCTTTTCACCATTGAGTATTATACTGGCTATGGATTTGTTGTAAATGGCTTTTATTATGTTGAGATATGTTCCCTCTCTACCCATTTTGGTGAGATTTTTTAGCATGAATGGATGTTGAATTTTATCAAATGCTTTTTCTGCATCTCTTGATGATCATGTGGTTTTTTACTTTTCTTTTGTTGATGTGGTGTATCACATTGATCCATTTGTGTTTCGAACCATCTTTGTGACCCTGGAATGAATCCAACTTGATCATGGCATATGATCCTTCTTACGTGTCATTGGATTCTGTTTGCTAATATTTTGCTGAGGATGTTTGCATCTATATTCATCAGAGATATTGGCCTGTAATATTCTTTTTTGGTAGTATCTTTGGTTTTGATATCAGGGTGATGGTGGCTTCATAGAATGACTTTGGGAGTGTTCCCTCCTCTTCAGTCTTTTGGAAGAGTTTGAGAAGAATAGGTATGAGTTCTTCTTTGTATGTTTGGTAGAATTCCCCAGTGAAGCCATCCAGTTTTGGACTTCTGTTTGCAGGGCGTTTTTTAAATTACAAATTCTATTTCATTTCTAGTGATCAGTCTGTTCAAATTATCTGTTTCTTGATTCAGTTCTGGCAGACTGCATGTTTCAAGAAACTTGTCCACTTCTTCTAGGTTGTCTATTTTGTTGGCATATGATTTCTTATGGTTTTTTGAATTTCTGTGGTATCATTCTTATTTCTCCTCTTTCATTTCTTATTTATTTGGTTCCTCTCTCTTCTTTGTGGTGAGCCTTTCTTCTTCTCTTTTCTTCTTGATGAGCCTTGGTGGCCAGAGGTTTGTTGATTTTGTTTATCCTTTCAAAAAAACAGCTCTTGGTTTTTTATTGATTTTTTTCTATTTTTTTAAATCTCTTATTTCCTCTCTGATCTTTATTATTTCCTTCCTTCTGCTGATTTTAGGTTTTGTTTCTTCTTTTTCTAATTCTTTTAGGTAGTAGTTTAGGTTGTCTATTTGAGATTTTTCTTGTTTTTTTGAAGAAGGCCTGTATCACTATCAACTTCCCCTCTTAGGATTGTTTTTGCTGCATCCCATAGATTTTGTATGGTTGTGTTTTCATTGTCATTTGTCTCAAGGTATTTTTAAATTTTCTCTTTGATTTCATCACTGACCCATTGGTTTTTCAGTAGCATGTTGGTTAGTCTCCATGTAGTCATTTTTTTCTCATTTCTCTTTCTCTGGTTGATTTCTAGTTTCATGCCATTGTAGTCAGAGAAGATGCTTGAAATAATTTCTGTCCTTTTAAATTTGTTGAGGCTTGTTTTGTGCCCTAGTATGTAGTCCATCCTAGACAATGTTCCATGTGCACTTGAAAACAATGTGTATTCTAGTTTTTTTAGACTGAGGTCCTGTAGATATCAATTAAGTCTAACTGTTCTGTTGTGTCATTTAGAGTCTTTGTTTCCTTTTTGATTTTCTGCCTGGAAGATCTGTCCACTGATGTCAGTGCAGTGTTAAAATCTCCTACTATTATTGTGTTCCCATCAATTTCTCCTTTTAACGTTTGTTAGTATTTGTTTTAATGTATTTATGTGCTCCTATATTGGATGCATTTATACTATATAATATTAATAACAAGAATATTATAACAAGTATAATATTCTCTTCTTGTATTGATCCTTTTATCATTTTATAGTGTCCTTGTCTTTCTTTATGGCCTTTGTTTCAAAGTCTATTTTGTCTGATATGAGTACTGCGACCCTCGCTTTCTTGTTGTTTCCATTTGCATGAAATATCTTTCTCCATCCCCTCATTTTTAATCTATGTGGATCTCTTGTAGGGAGCATGTTGTAGGTTCTTGTTTTATTATCCAATCTGTCACTCTATGTCTTTTGATTGGAGTGTTTAGTTCATAGACATTTAAGATAATTTATTGATAGGTATGTATTTATTGCCATTTTAAACCTTGTTTTCCAGTTGATTTTGTATTTCTTCTTTGTTCCTTTCTTCTTTCTGTTTTTCCTTTTGTGGTTTGATAATTTTCTTTTGTATTACAGTTGAGTTCTTTTCTTATTGGTTTTTGTGAGTCTATTGTATGTCTTTTTTAATTTTTTTATACAGCAGGTTCTTATTAGTCATGAATTTTATACACATCAGTGTATACATGTCAATCCCAATCGTCCAATTCATCACACCACCACCCCGCCACTTTCCCCGCTTGGTGTCCATACGTTTGTTCTCTACATCTGTGTCTCAATTTCTGTCCTACAAACCGGTTCATCTGTACCATTTTTCTAGGTTCCACATATATGCGTTAATATACGATATTTGTTTTCCTCTTTCTGACTTACTTCACTCTCTATGACAGTCTCTAGATCCATCCACGTCTCAACAAATGACCCAATTTCGTTCCTTTTTATGGCTGAGTAATAATCCATTGTATATATGCACCACATCTTCTTTATCCATTTGTCTGTCGATGGGCATTTAGGTTGCTTCCATGACCTGGCTATTGTAAATAGTGCTGCAGTGAACATTGGGGTGCATATGTCTTTTTGAATTATGGTTTTCTCTGGGTATATGCCCAGTAGTGGGATTGCTGGATCATATGGTAATTCTATTTTTAGTTTTTTAAGGAACCTCCATACTGTTTTCCATAGTGGCTGTATCAATTTACATTGCCACCAACAGTGCAAGAGGGTTCCCTTTTCTCCACACCCTCTCCAGCATTTGTTGTTTGTAGATTTTCTGATGATGCCCATTCTAACTGGTATGAGGTGATACCTCATTGTAGTTTTGATTTGCATTTCTCTAATAGTGATGTTGAGCAGCTTTTCATGTGCTTCTTGGCCATCTGTATTTCTTCTTTGGAAAAATGTCTATTTAGGTCTTCTGCCCATTTTTGGATTAGGTTGTTTGTTTTTTAAATATTGAGCTGCATGAGCTGTTTATATATTTTGGAGATTAATCCTTTGTCCATTGATTCGTTTGCAAATATTCTCTCCCATTCTGAGGGCTGTCTTTTTGTCTTGTTTATGGTTTCCTTTGCTGTGCAAAAGCTTTGAAGTTTCATTAGATCCCATTTGTTTATTTTTGTTTTTATTTCCATTACTCTAGGAGGTGGATCAAAAAAGATCTTGCTGTGATTTATGTCCAAGAGTGTTCTTCCTATGTTTTCTCTAAGAGTTTTATAGTGTCTGGTCTTACATTTAGGTCTCTAATCCATTTTGAGTTTATTTTTGTGTATGGTGTTAGGGAGTGTTCTAATTTCATTCTTTTACATGTAGCTGTCCAGTTTTCCCAGCACCACTTATTGAAGAGACTGTCTTTTCTCCATTGTATATCCTTGCCTCCTTTGTCATAGATTAGTTGACCATAGGTGCTTGGGTTTATCTCTGGGCTTTCTTCTTGTTCCATTGATCTATGTTTCTGATATTGTATGTTTTTAATTTGTGGTTACCCTGGTTTTCAAGTATGGTAACCCATAACTATAACTACTTGCTTTAGACTGGTAAGTCATGAAAGCTGTACATTCTAAAAGATGTACATTATCCTGCTACCCTTCTCCACATTTTGTTATTTTGATGTCCATTTTACATCTTCATGTTTAAACTTTTTTTTTTTTAATTTATTTATTTTATTTATTTATTTTTGGCTGCGTTGGGTCTTCATTGCTGTGTGCAGGCTTCCTCTAGTTGCAGTGAGCAGGGGTTACTCTTTGCTGTGGTGAGCAGGCTTCTCATTGCGGTGGCTTCTCTTGTTGTGGAGCATGGGCTCTAGGCACGCAGGCTTCAGTAGTTGTGGCACGAGGGCTCAGTAGTTGTGGCTCACAGGCTCTAGAGCACAGGCTCAGGAGTTGTGGTGCACAGGCTTAGTTGCTCCGTGGCATGTGGGATCTTCCCGGACCAGGGCTCGAACCCATGTCCCCTGCCTTGGCAGGCGGATTCTTAACCACTGAGCCACCAGGGAAGCCCCTACATCTTCATGTTTATCCATTTGCTGTTCCTTGTAGTTGTAATCACATTCAGAAAATTTAAAAAAAAAATTTTATCTATGTACTGGCTTATTTAACTGACCTTCAATCCTCTTATATATTTGCCTTTCCTATTGCGATTTTCCCCTTTCTTATAGGTTCTTGCTTCATTTATATTTAAAGAAGACCTTTCAATACTTCTTTTAGGATAGGGTTAGTATTGCTATATTCTTTTAGTTTTTGATTGAGAAATTCTTTCTCCTTTCTTTTAATCTAAATGATAATCTTGCTGGGTAGAGTATCCTAGGTTGCAGAGTTTTCCCTTTCAGGACTTTGAATAGAGCTTGCCACTCCCTTCTGGCCTTCAACGTTTCTGTAGAGAAATCGGTTGATAGCCTTACGGGGGTTCCATTGTAACTGACTCTTGTTTCTCATGCTGCCTTTAGAATCCTCTCTTTCACTTTTGCCATTTTAATTATGATATGTCTTGGTGTGGGACTCTCTGTACTTCTTGTACCTGGATATCTGTTTCCTTCTTTAGGTTTGGAAAGTTTTCAGCCATAATTTCTTCAAATACATCTTGATCCACTTTTCCCTTTCTTCGCCTTCTGGAATTCCTATTATGTGTAGATTGGCATGCTTTATATTATCCTACATGTCTCGTACGTTGCTTTCGTTTTTTTCATTTGTCTTTCTGTCTGCTGTTCTGATTGGGTGGTTTCCATTATTCTATCTTACAGATCACTTTTCGTTCTTCTGCATTATTTAGTTTGCTATTTATTGCCTTTAGCTCGGTTTTTATCTTGGCAATTGAGTTGTCTGATTTTGACTGTCTCTTTATGGTTTCTAGTTCCTTGGTACAGTGACCTCCATTTCTACTGATAGTCTTTCTTAATTCCTTCAGCATTTTTATTACCTCCTTTTTGAACTCAGGGGTCTGGTAGACTGGAGAGGTCTGTTTCACTGTTTTTTCTTTCGGGGAGTACTTCCTCTGCTTTGTCATTTTACTTTCATTTCTCTTATGCTAAGAATTTAGGAGAAACAGTTACGTACTGTGGTCTTGAAAGGCTGTTTTTATGTGGGAGCATCCCTTTGTAGACCGTGTAAGTCCAATATTTTTGATGCAAGGGCTGTATTTGGTGTGGATGCCTGCCATGACTTTGCTCAGAGTGTGCTGGCCATTTTCCCCTTGATAAGGGGTGTGTTTGGTGCTGTGGTGACCAGAGCCTGCACTGGATATTGGGCGGAGCTTCCTCTTTGGTTGTCACAGCCCTGTCGGGGGTAGGGTTTGCTCCCCAGTTGTTGGAGTAAAAGCCCCCAGGTCCGGTTCTAAGCTGCAGTGTGAGGTAGGTGAGACTGGAGCACTCCCCCTGGAAAGGAGCCGCTGGGTATTCCTCTGCAGGACCTGTTTGCTGGGACAGGCAACTCTGTGACGCCACCCCCCACCTGGTGTGCACACCCACAAAATCGGCCTACTCTCTACTGCCAGAGCGCCTGTGTCAGCTCCGCCTGCCTTCGGCATGTGCACGCTCACAAAGTGGGAGCTCCGGAAGCTGTGCCCGCTGTGAGCATGGTGCGAATGAGGCTCCCATGACGGACCCACGCTCTGTCCCACACACACCCCCATTTGCGGCCTGGACCACATCCTAGGCCCTTCAGGCTATGTCCAAATAGCCAGACCAAGTCCTCTCCTCGAGTCTGTCCGCTGAAGCCCAAGTTTCAGCCCCCAGGCACTGCGCACACCAGTAAGTGCGTGTCTTGGGCTCAGAAGTGTGGTGACGTGGCAGCAGTCAGTGTCGGTTCCTCTCTATCTTGCTTGGAAGCAAGCCAGCCTGTGCACACTCGTCTTGGGCAAATTCCAGGCCCCTTCAGCTACCTATCTGTCCTGGCTGAGCTCCCAGCCGGTGAAGGAGGTTCCCAGGGTAAGGAAACCGTTCCTCTTTCATGGCTCCCTCCCAGGAGCACAGGTCCCACCTTGATTCCCCGCCTTTTTTCCCTTTAGTCTTACCAGGTTACATGGGGATCTTTCTTACAGCTTTAGTTGTATGAGTTCTTCTGCCTGCTTTCACTTGGTATTCAGTTGGTGTTCACTGTTTGTTCTCTCAGGCGACTTCTCTTTTTCTTCTAATTGGGGCTGCTTCCTCCACTTTCTCATTCAGCACTTTCAGTTGGTGTTCTGTGAGAACTGTTCCTGTTGTAGATGTATTTTTGACATATTTGTGGGGGGAGGTGAGCTCCACGTCCTTCTACCCTGCCATCTTGATCTCCTCCTCCCAAAAGATGATTTAAGAAGTAGACATTAATTTTTTTTTTAAGTTGAACTGACATTTATCTTCCCCAGGATCAGCTCATGCAGTTAATGAACTCGTACACTGGCATCTCACTGGCTGGGTGAGCTGGGCCTGGCCACCAGGTCTGGGAGCTGGGTTTGGACCTTCTTGGAGGAGTCTCGGTTTCCAGCTGGGACCAAGATGATGATCTGGCAACTTTCCTGGTGGCCCTTGACTTTCCCCTGTCATCTTCTTTCCACCCAGCTCTACCTGCATACCACCTTCCCTTCACCAGAGCCACCCCTGAGGGCTTGGGGGGATGAGATTCCTGTCTCCACTGGGTGACATCCTGAGGGGCTGGACCCAGGTCTGCACTCTTACCAGGGCAGGGAACTGTTTGGAACTCCAAAATCCTGAAACTTCTGACATACAGCCCATGTTACGGTGTGTCTCCTATGATCCTATACATGTGACTGGCACATTTATGGTCCAGAAGGTGACGCTGACTTCAAGGACATGAATATGTCTCATTGACACACCCATGAGAGGGGAGGCTTTACCTGTCTGTGTTGTTCTTGATGAGATTATCGGCTGAGCTGTCATCTCTCTGGCTGCTCCTGTAGGCTTGGAGCTGTACTTGGTTGCTCTTCCACAGGTATCTGTGGAGCACCAACTTGGTGCCAGAGCTTTTGCAGGCCCTGGGGGTAGAGTCAGGAGACCAGGTACTAGATGGGATAGAACGTTTAAAGCAGGAAAAAAAAAAAAAAAAATTCACATAGACAATTAAAAACCAGATGGTCTGAGTGGAGTGGAGGAATTAAAATAGAGGGGTGTGACGGTGACGGGAGACTCCTCTGGGGTAAGTGATTTGGGACAGCTTCTCTGGGGGAAGACAGGCTGAGGAGCAAAGCTCAGTGGCAGGGCAGGCAAGGCAGATGGTGATGAGCCTGCGGGAAGAAGGAGCTGCACTGGAGGCAGTGGGCCTGTGAGAAAAAAGTGGAGGCTTGAGTTTTCGTCTCGAGTCTTTGGGAAACCCCTGTAGGGGCATGTTCTGGTCCCGTTTTAAAATGTGGCTTGGGCTGTGTTTGCACAAGCGTGGGAGAGTTTGGGAGGTGGTTTCGGTGCAGCAGGGGCGACAGCCCTAAGGTAGGAGATGGGAGGAATGGGGTGTGCTTGGCAGGTGGAGTTGACAGGACCTGATGGGGAGGGGCAGAGAGTCATCCAGGGCGACATCTGCAGTTTGGGTCCGAGTAGCCGGCTGGTAGTGGTCCCTGAGATGGGGGCGACTGGGAGAAAAGTTGGCCGGGGTGGGAGGTGAGGGATTCAGAGCGCTGGCCTGTTTGGGTGTCAGCAAATCTCACACTTCTAAAATGAACCAACCCCTCCAGAGGGAGAGGACGTGGATGTAACTCCCCGCTGGTGCTGCCCCTCCACCCACTACCTGGGGTTGTCAGCCTGATGGCATCGCCAGGCCCAGGACAGATCTGGAGTTTTTAACTGTTACTTCCGAACGTGTTCAGCCTGCTGCTTGTTTGAGGGACTTTCCTCTAGATCTAACAGACGAAAATCGTCTTTGTGAAAATGCGGTACTTCAAAAGGCCCATTCTCTACTTCCCTTTTCACCTGAATTGCCAGACCCTTGCTTAATTTTGCCCTGACTCTAAGTACATGACCTCAAACAAGTGACGGGATAGAGGAGACATGCTTGTGGTTGCGGGGTGGATGGGGAGGGAGGGCACAGCTGTGCACGAGGGAAGCTCCCTCTCCCGCTGGCCCCGTCCACTGTGGAAGGGGCTTCCTTCCAGGCAGTGGTTCTCCACTCCAGCAGTGCGATAGAATCACCCAGGGGAGCTTTGCTAATCCCCAGGCCACACCCCAGCCCATTAAATCAGAACGGAGTGGGGGAGGGGAAGTAGGGGCGGGTGATGACAGTGCTGTCACCAGGGCTGCGCACCTGAGGCTGGCAGGACTCAGGCATCCTGGTCCCCCAGGTGCTGTTGCTGAGCTGAACTGACCTGAGAACCCAGTTCACGTTTGAGCTGCTGTCGTGGGATGGCCTGGCCGCAGAGGCCCTCAGCCTGGCTCCAGCCACTGAGCTCCGCACTCAGACTGGAGGCCCCTAGCAAACAAACAGGAAGAGATGAATGCACAGGTTTGGCCTGTCCTCAGCCAAGACCTGCCCAGATAGAGTCCCTCTGGGCAGGCGGTTGTTGCTTTGGGGCAAGGAGTAATGGAATAGCTGCTAACAGATTGAAAATTGGGCAATACTGTAATCAACTGATTTCCTGAGCGAGGTGAGTAGAAGGATCCCAAAACTGATTATGGGCTCAGCAAAGGAGAGGCTCTGCTACAAGCCCGGGAGGATGAAGCCCCGTCTGAGGACTGTGGGAAGCACTGCAGGTCTCAGAACACATTTCTGTACTTCTCCACAGGGAAAAGGGGATCTGGTTACTCACCCTTTCTCAGGTCAAGCTGCATGTTTGGCCAGCACGCTTAGTGATTCGGTTCCTGTTCCAGGCAGACCTCTGAGATACCCTGGGTTTGGTTCCAGACCACTGCAATAAAGCGAGTCATATGAATTTTTGGTTTTCCAACGTATATGAAAGTTATGCTTACACTGTACTGTAGTCTATTAAGTGTGCAGTAGCATTATGTCTATACAAAACAATGTACATACCTTAATTAAAAAATAATGCTGTTTGAAAAATTGCACCAATAGAATTGCTCGACACAGGATTGCCACAAACCTTCAATTTGTAAAAAACTCAATTTCTGTGAAGCAATGAAACAAGGTCCACCTGTATAATCATTGCTAATAATGATGCCAAAAATCAGTCTGTGCTTTTTAAGAGTAATTTGGAGCATGAGTGTTTTAATGAATCATAAGTTGAGGAAAATTTCGTTCTCTCTTCATTCTGGTGCTTTTTATGGGGAAGAAGTCAGGACTTTTATCCTGCTTGTATTTTTAATAAGGTTTTGATCTAAGAATCCCCAAAGAAGCCAGTTTTTTCAAGGGGATGTTGCTGCTGCTTCCCACCCCACCCTCCAGGCAGGGCAGCTAAAGAGAAGACGCTGAAGAGCTGAGCTCTAGGAGGTAGCGTGAGGCCCTGAGGGGACGGCGCGCCCCAGCCAGAGCACACACGGTGGCCTGGCTCTGCCCAGCGTGGCCCGCGATGCCAGCTTGCGCGCTGGTGAAGGATGGCAGACAGCAAACCAGTGACTCCCCGCCCTGGGTTTGTCCACGGAGAAACTTCGAGGGCTTGCCAAAAGTTCAGAGACTGCTGGGTCCCTCTACAAGCCAGCATGACGGCATCTTAGCATCTTGGGGAGGGACCAAGAGTCTGCATTTAACAAGGTCTCAGGACCCTTAAGTGATCTCAGGACACAGGACCAAATGATCATCAGGGTTCCTTCAGAGAAGCAATTTTGTGCTTCTGGAGTTAATCCTGCCAACGCCCACCATTTCACCAGTAGGCGAGGATGTGGAAAGCTTCGCTGGGGCAGGGGGCAGTTTCATTACAAGTTACGTGACCGCACACTGAGGGGATCCAGACCCAAGAGCAGTGGGCAGTGGCTGGCTGACCCAGGAGAAGCTGTCTCGAGGCTAGATGGCATCTGACCCCATCTTTCAGGCAGGAGCCGAGTAGGCCTACCCCGTTTGTGCAGGAAAGGTTGCAGCGTCGCTCACCGACCTCAAATCCAGTTGAACTCTTCACCTCAGGCAGGCGGGCCGTTGCAGTTTGTTTCCTCTTAGCTGCTGGGGTTTTTCTTTGGGCTTTAGCTACAGGTCTTAAGTTCTGGTCCTGCCCCCTGTGCAGCGTGTCGAGCCACGGGGTGCAGAAGACACAGGAAGACAGGCCAAGCCCCGGCTCCCTGCCACATCCCAGGGCCTCAGCACTGTGCTGAGGAAGGCCAGGTAGAGGTCATGGGGGCATAAGCCTTCCCGGCCCCCATGGGCCACGTTGCCTTTGGGGATCACAGAGCTCTATGAGGCAGATCGAGCCCTGAGGGACCCAGCCATGGGCAGCCGGTGGGGTGGAGTGGGGTTGGCCCGACCCAGAGGCCTGGGGGCCTGTCACTCTTCAGCTTCAGAAGCAGCCTTGCTCCAGGACAGGCGAGGAAAGGGCACGAGTGGAGACAGGAGCTCCTGCGTAGACTGCCTGAGGCATGAGGGGCCGGGGGCGAGGGCAGGGGGGGCGGTCCCTGCCCCGGTTCCTACCTTTGCTTCCAGCAGCGCAGTTAAGTGTAGACGAGCCCGTGACGTCTGGGAACTGCTACCCTCAGGAGCTGCCTTCAGCAGGGCAGGCACTGCAGGTGGGCAGTCGTCCAAGCCCAGTGGGTTCTGAGTCTCTTCCCCGGCCTGGGCCAAACCCCCAACCTGGGACGTGAAAGAAGAGGCATCTCCGAAAAGCTAGGTCACTTGGGGCTGGGTCACTCAGGGCAGAGGGCCTGTTAGATGGCTCCCCTCGGCCTGGCCGCTGCGGGCAGGGGCCCCTCCCGGGAGGTCTGCGGGACGCTCTGGCCTGACGCCAAGGGGCTCCCCCGTCCACAGCCACACACGTAGATGGGGGAGTGCTGTTCGGAGCTCACAGGGAGCCTCGAAGGCTCCTTTCAATCAAAACCCACTATGGTTGTCCTCCCGGTGTGGAGGGCAAGTGTGGCTGGTAGATTCCGTGACAACTAGGGAATATCGTATCCTCATTCTGATGCTAGTTTAATTTATTTTACTTTTAGTTTCTTACGGTTACTTGTCAAATCAGGAAATAGATTCATCTTCTGTGCCTCACCCCCTTTCTGTCTCTCATAAATAGACATGTTTAAAGGTCTCGTAAGTATTAAATGACACCAGCTGCTAGAGTCTGAAGTGCAATCTGGGGTGAAATACTATATTTTACATCAGGTGTTGACAGTCGAAGTGGGCTCGTGAGAGGACGGGAGACATGAGTAACGGAAAAGGTAGC
This sequence comes from Mesoplodon bidens, assembly GCF_964165515.1. Classification (NCBI taxonomy): domain Eukaryota; kingdom Metazoa; phylum Chordata; class Mammalia; order Artiodactyla; family Ziphiidae; genus Mesoplodon; species Mesoplodon bidens. The sequence continues at coordinate 46,810,580 of NC_138172.1, read as the reverse complement.
AGAGGCACAAACTAACTTCTGGGGGGATTCGGGTGGCATGGCCGTTCTGCTTCTCCAGGTTTGTGAGCTAAATCACACCGTCTCTGCTGTCCCGTCAGGCTGAAGGTCGCATAAACCCCGCAGCTGAGGGGCGCCCGCTCAAAGGCTGTGGGAAGAGCCCGTCCCCACGCGGCACCTCCCCCATCAGGAGCCCTCCCCTAACCCTGCTCCCCCAGACCCAGGCAGGCCCCTCCCCAGCCCAGATGGACAGGGGCCAGCTGCCGGGAGCCCATCTCGGCGCGGTCCTGCGGAAGGCAGAACAGGCTAGAAAAGAGGAGGACTTACTGGAGTGACGGGGGCCTCCTGAGATGCTACAGGCCTAAAGGAGCCTTCGGGGAGGGAAGCAGGTTGCGGCAGGAGGCAGAGGCGTTCGACTTGCAGTCTGTGAATCGGCCTCCTCTCCCCGAAAGTCAGCGGGAGTGTGCGCCGTGTCCAGCCCGTGTGGTGTTTGGGGCTCCCAAGAGGGGCAGCCAGGTACCCGGGTACCAGCAGCGTTTGTGCTCAGAGTCTTGTTTTCTCCATAAGTGAACAGCTGTTATCAAAAAGTCTCCATGTGTATTTTAAGCCAGATCCCAAAGGAGTTATTCATTGGTTCAGTACCTAGGGCAGAGCTCTCCACACGCTGTCCAGCACCCAGGGCACAGAGGCGGCTGGGGCCCGGGACCGGAGCAGCAGGACTCCTGCCGCACCGGGCCTTGATGCCGGAGCGGGGCCTGGGCCGCCCCTGAGGCGCCACCGCCCAGCCTCATGTGACTCAGCGTGTCCTGTGTTCTCTCAACAGCAGATGAAGCGCGTGGCCGAGAACCTGAAAGAGGACTGGAGGGAAGGCGGGAAGGAGGAGGCACCCTGAGGGCCGGTGGAGCCAGCGGGCGCCCTCCCCGCGCGGAGCCCCGTCCGCAGCCCGCTGCCCGACCTTGCTCTGGAGCCACCGCTGCCCAGCCTGGCACATGGACGAACCACCAGCTCCCCGGGTCGCCTTCACAGTGACCATCGGCCCGTTGGGGTGGCAGGTGGGGGCGTCCACCGAGGTGGCGTTTCCGACGCTCGACGACACGAGGTGCCTCTCTCTGGCTCTGTCCTGCTCTATGTTCATAGACCCTTTATTCACGGAACAGAGGTCACCAAGCTATTAAAGGCCTCATGCCCGCCTGACGCCTCCTTCCGTGTGTGGATGGAGCAGCCCGTCTGCTCCGAGCTGGGTCGTGGAAGGGGGAGCCGCCAAGGCAGCCGAGGGCCGGGCTCGCCTCGAGGCTGGGCTGCTTCCAAGGCGTGCGGAAGCCCCAGGGGTCCTTGGGAGGTTCTGCTGCTGCTGGGCTTTCCCTGGGGGTGCGCGGCAGGGGCCGCTTGGGCTGCCTTCAGCACCGCTGGCCGGCCGGGCCACACCTTGGGGGGCTGTCCCGGCTGTGCCCGCAGGGGTGCAGCTCCCTCACCTGCACAGCAGCCCCCGGCCCCCCAGGAACTGCCCTCCGGGCTCCTGGCTCTGGTCCAGCCCCAGGGACCACCCCGCTCGGGCCAGGCCTGGCTTCCTTTCCCACCAGCTGCTCAAACTGCTCCAGACAACAGCCAGCCCCGCCCCACTGGGGCCCTCATAGCCAGGACACGGGGCCCATCTGGGGAAGGCCGGGAAGGGCGGGCAGGTCTAGACCCGTGTCCCTCGCTCCGAGCCTGGACCCTCGATTCCCTCCTTCACATCAAGGCCGGGGTGGCCACGGCAGGCCCGCTCCACGCATGTTTTTGGAAGCCCAGCTCCCCGTCTGCACCGCGTGGCTGTTCAGCAGGTGCTGCCAGACTGTTGTCTTTGCCAGCATGGACACCTGTGGTCAGCCTTGCCCTGCCCCCTTGGTCTAAGCCCTGCATGGCACAAGTACTCACTGGTGGTTCCATGCTTGATGAATACTTTCTAGAACATTCTCCTGTCTTAAAACACCAGGGAACGGTAGCCGCCACGCCAGTCCTGAACCGCCAAGAGCTTCCCTGCAATTCCAGCCTGGGCGCCTGTGTTTGCTGGGAAAGGAGAAAGTTCAGGTGGGTCCTTGGACCCAGCTGTCTCCCCCAGAGCGGGTTTTGGGGACCAGTCACATGACTGCGGTTGGGTGTGAGGCGGTGGGTTCCGGGTGGACCCCATCAGCTCACCTCCCCACTGGCGGGCTCACAGCTGCCTCCAGGCTGGCCCTCCTCGCCCTGCGACAGTGCGGACCCCGGGCCCCCTGCGCTCACAGCTGTCTTTCCCAGAAGCCTCCCCCTGCCCTTCCTCAGTCTGACGCAGCAGAACCATGTCACTTACCCAGAACTAAGCCAGCCATGCTCAGGGGAAACGGGACCGAGTCAGCCTGGACGCAGGGACCCACCTCACTGGGGCGGGTTCCTGGGCCTTGGGGAGGAGGAGGATGGACGTGGGAGCCGGTCAGGTGGAGACAAGAGGGAGGCTGGCAGGAAGGAGATGCCGCGTAGGCCCGCTAGGCCCCCGGAACTCCTCTTTGTGTCCCAGCGCTTGGAGTCGGTGGCGTCTGGCTCGTGGCAGGTGCCCAGGAGCAGGGGTGGAAGAAACCAAGGTGTCCTTCACTGCACATCTCGTAGTCCCTTGTCACCCTAACCGACCTGAGGGAGACACCCAGGATGACACTGCCCACCACTGCTCACCGGCCCCCGTGCGTGAGGAGGATGCCCGGCAGCGCCTCATCCTCCCAGGCTCGGCCCTGCCCTCTTGTTCCAGCCTCACCCCAGCCTCAGACCCAACCCCCGCGCCCCCGCTGCCATGCTAGCCCTGGGGTCCTCGTGCCCCAGCCCCAACCCAGCTGCACTGCCTCCGGCCTCTGTGGTGACTCACAGGACGTGCCCTGCGCTGCTCCCCACTTCTCCCAGACACCCCGAGGATTCCGGCTGCGGGAGAGCCCTCCTCTCGTCGTTCCTAGCCCGCCTTCCCCCATGGAGTGGACAAGAGTTGCAGGCACCGCCTACCTGGAACAAGTGAGGCAGGAGCCCAAGCCCGGGTACGAAAAGGTGCATAAAGAGATGGCGGCGCCAGCAGGAGACCGAGGCGGCAGTGTCTCCAGACCGAGCAGGGAGCGGGCGGCCAGGAACCCGCTCTCCTGTGCACACAGCCCACCCCGGTTCTCAGGGCGCGTGAGGCCTTGCCCACACCGCAGTGACCCCAGGTCTTTGGACCCAAGCCCGGTCACCAGGCGGCTCTCGAGGAGCCGCTGCATGGGCAAGTCCCCAGAGAAGAGCCTCAACACCTGGGGAGAGCTGGAGACAGGTGATGCCCCCATTCCCACACAAGCCCCATCCCACCGACCCTGCTGGGAGGGTCCCAGCGAGACGAGGCGTGTGCGACCGCAGAGGTGGCCCTCACTGGGCGGGATGCTCTCTGGGGCAGAGCCAGGTCGCAGCGCCGCTCCTTGCCTGCCGTGGCCTCTCCCTGACTGCCACCCTCCCTCAAGCCATGAAATACAGACTGTCACCGAGTCCACAGATTGCCAGTGCGCCCTGGCCCAATTCACTTCTCAGCCCGGCTATCCCCTCTCAGGCCACCAGCATGACATTCAGTTCTGGGCCACTGACATTCACTGGGCCTCCGAGGGCAGGGGCTGGGCCCGTGCCCCCCACACAGGCGCCCCCTTACTCTCTGTGGTCAGCCTGGTGGGCCTGCTGCAGGCAGGGGGGCAGGCAGTGGACCCTTCTCTCCCCGCTGGTGGCCATACTGACTCACTCCCCACCAGCACCTCCAGAGCTCAGACGTGAGAACAAATCTTTATGCTGCTGACTTTTGGGAGGAAACTAGAAGCAAATGGTTAAAGATACCCAGCCCTACAGTGAAGCCGGAGGCCACTTCCCTCCTTGATACGCCCTCTGGGCCTCAGTTTCCTCCTATTGTCCCTACTTTATAGATGAGAAAACTGAGGCACAGGGGGCTTCAGGGAATTCACAGCAGCGTGGCCCACATCTGCCAGGACGGTGCTTGCAGCCTGTACCAGGCCCTCGGCCCCAGCTCTCTATCAGCCCTGACCCTGGAGCTCCTGCCCTCCTTCCAGCAGGAAACTAGCAACAAGAAGACGGAAGAGCAAAGGCCACAGAACAAGAACCCTGGGATCCAGACTCTTCCTGACCCAGTTTAACCCACGGCCCTGCAAGGACAGCCCCCGGCGTCGGGCAAGCAGCAGGTAATGGCGAGCTTCTTGCGGGTCAGCCAAGTCCGAGGACTGCCCTCCATGCCCCCATGCCTCGCCCTAGGGTGGCCTGAAGAGAGGGGACCTGACAGAAGTGGAGCCACTAGCACCTTCCAGGGCCACCAGGGACTGGAGGAAAGACATGGCCCCTCTGCCGGGGCAGCTGTGTCCTCAGGACTCTCCAGCCTGGGAGCACCCTTGCGTCACCACCACGAGGGGCCACAGCCTCTGCAGAGGAAGGAAGGCGCTTCCCCACGTCCTGACAAGAGACCTGTCTGTGGTCTTTGGTGTCTGTACAAGCAGGCACCTGGGAAGGCTATGGGATGCTCCTCCCAACCTCCTAAGAGTCAAAGTTAGGAGGTCTCGCGAGCTAGCTGGGGCCCCAACCAAGCCCTGCACTGGGTGGGCAGTGAGGCTGGCATCAGCAACTGGGCCTCAGAGAGTGGCCACAGACCCCCAAGAGAGAATCACCTGCACCCTGTTCAGTGCGGATGCTCGGGTGCCGCCACCCAGGCGTGAGGAACGGGGTTTAAGCAGCTTGGCCTGGGGCTCCACGTCTCTGAGGATGCCTGCAACGGACGCGGTCACCCGCCGCACGCTCTGGAGTGTGAGAGCTGAGGGGGGCAGAGGCCCTGCCAGTTCCTCCCCAGGAGGGGCCGACGCTAACGGCCCCGCAGAGCCCGCCTCCTCCCCTGCTGCCTCGTCACCAAGGTGCCAGGTGGGGGCCTCCACGGTCTGGCAGGGATCTGGAGCAACAAGGACCTCCCTCGCACTGGACAGGCACCCCTGGGCCTGAACAGGACCTGGGGCAGAGGAGCACCGGGGCGCAGGACCAGAGAGACCTTCCAGTTCCAACACCCGGCACTGGATGAGCGGCACGGCCCACGGCCCTTTGGAAGCCCCTGGGATACCTGGGCAGGTCAGGGGCAGAGCCGCCACCACTCAGGAGGGAAGGGACGCCGGGCTTCCTGCTAACTGGTCTGTGAGCCTCACGTGATCAACTAACGTAAAAGAGATACGATGGCATTTTCCCTTGAGCTTGTGGCACAGATCATGCAGATGACACGTGGCCTCCTCTCTGGACCTTTCTGGCTGCTGATGAACTCCCTGGGAGGACGGAGAGAACGCGGCACAAAGCATCGGGATCACGTGGCTCCTTCTGCTACCCACTTTGCACAGCCGAGAGCACCGCGGCCCAGGCAGGAGGACGCGGGAAGGGCAGAGCCGGGTGAGCCCAGGTCTGCTGACCCTCGTGGCGGGAGCACGACCCCCCTGCCCCCCCCCCGGCAGGTGTCCAACAGGCCCAAGGTGTGAAGGCAGTCATCTGCTCAGGACCAGGAAAATCATCAAAGTGCCGAACAAAGGACCAGAGGGCAACTCAGTAGTGCAGACACAGACCCACACTGCCCTTTACACAGCTGTCTGGCTCAAAAACAGGAAACAGGGCTTTCCTGGTGGTGCAGTGGTTGAGAGTCCGCCTGCCAATGGAGGGGACACGGGTTCATGCCCCGGTCCGGGAAGATCCCACATGCCGCGGAGCGGCTGGGCCTGTGAGCCATGGCCGCTGAGCCTGTGCATCCGGAGCCTGTGCTCCGCAACGGGAGAGGCCACAGCAGTGAGAGGCCCGCCTACCACACACACACACACAAAAACAGGAAACAAATATGCTTCCACCTTAAGGGAGGCTGAAGAGCCACTTACAGTGATCTCTGCCCCTCCAATCCCAGAACACAAGGCCAAAAACTGGCACCACAGGGCTGGCTCTTTGCAGATGGAGTCAGCTAAATAAACGAGGAGACCAAGCATGGTACCAACAACTGCCTTCCAGGACCTGCCCGACTGCCCGCCAGCCGGGACGCCCTGCCTGTGCCCTGGATGAGCAGCCCCTGGCATTTGGGCCACAACTGAAGGAAGGATGCAGGTAGGGATCTGCGTTAATAACCTGAACCGACCCAGTGATGTGCTGACTCCCACCTAAACCGTGTGCCCACTGGTCCAGGTATTTGCCATGCTTCCTACACAAACACGCTGAAGGTACCGACTCCTTAACACACCACAGGCATCCCAGGGCCGAGAGACGCTTCTTCCTCGGTCCTAATCTGCTCCCAGACAGTGGGTCCCAGGGAAGCTTCGGCACGCTGGAACCGTTGTGAGACATGTTGTGAGACCAGGTCTCAGCCCCTGACTCCAAATGCCTTACCATCACGAGGTGTAACGAGCTGCCCGACATGGTCTCATCTGCGTGTCCGCATCCCTCAGGACCAGGGGTCTCACAGAATTTGGAATTCTTTCAGGTATTAGAAAGGTAACAAGATGCATAGACATCTGTTACGTAAGAGCTCTGTAGCCTAGTGCTTTAATACTGCTTTGCCCAGCCCTCTGGAAGGTCAGAGGTCATCCACTGCCTCCCCTCGCCGCATGCAGTGGGGCAACCTGAGGGGTGGGCTCTGGGGTCGGGTCAGCGCCGTGCCTGTGGGCAGGCCCTGTACCCTTCTGAGCCCCACAGCCCGCCTACCGGTCCCTTCCCGCGGGGCGCTCTCAGAGTACCACCCACACACTCACCGTCACTGCGGCCGCCTCACTGCTGACACTTCTCAGAGAGGCCTCCTCAGGACCTGCTTCCACCTCTCGTTCTCCTCCGCCTCCGAGCTGTCTCTGCTGCTCAGGGACCACAGCCTCAGCGAGCAGTTCTTGGGCTCACCTGTCGCTCTCCCGCTCGGTGGCCTCCACTCCTTGCTTCCCTGATGACTCCTCTCAGCCCCACACTTGTGGCAGCCCCTGGGCTTCTGTCTCTGGCCTTGGCTGCTCTCTCTGGGCTTCTGCTCTCGCCAAAGCCTCCCATCCTCATGGCTGAGATCACCTCCTTCATACCTGCAGAATACAGAGCTAACCCCTCGGCCCGGTGCATAACCTGCAGAGCCCAGTGCAAGATGAAAATGCAGTCCCCCTTTTCAAAAGTTTCAAGAATTTCAAGACAACAAACTAAGAGCAGAGTGTTAAACCAAGAGAGGGCCCTTCTAAGCAGGATCCCTGAGTGACAGTGGGATGTTGAATCTGTCTCCTTTCCACCCTAACACTGATGTTCCACCTGGCAACACTCTTTCTAGCCATGCCCTGCAGTACTCCAGTTCTTCCAGTCTTCCAGTCCAGAAACACTGGAGTCCCTGTGAAGGGATAAAGCAGTCAAGAAGAACGGACCCTTCTCTCCCAGCAAAGTCCACGCCTGTCTCCTGTGGCTCACAGGGACCGATGACCCGGATCCTACCCAGCTCAGTCCTCTGCCTCCTGCACTCTCCCTCCCTCCCCTGGCTCACCTGTCTCGGAACTCTCCTGGCCCTCACAGCAGTGCCCTGTGACCCGTCACCACCTCTGATGGTCATCTGGTGCTAATTTAAATCCCTGTTTCTTCCCCAAGGGCATTATGAACTCACAAGGACCAAGGTTCTGTGTTTTCCCTCTTCTTGACTTTCCAACACGTAACGCTTTGCTGGGAGAGAGGTGTTCGGGAGTCGGGGATCCTCAAAAATACAAATGACTCTCCAGCAGTCACAATGTGCTTGGCTTCCATCAGCTCAAGAAAGGCTAGATCCCATTTCCCCTTCTCAACTATCCCTCGCCAGATCCAGAAGCCCGAGGAACCCAATCCTTGCTGGACTTCAGGGCAAAGGGGTAGCCTGAAGTCTGGCATATCCTGCTGCACAAGGAGTGAGCAAGAACTGGAATTTGCCATCTTTGACTGAGAGCTGATCAGTACATGTGCGTGAGAAAACTACCTGGAGCGGGAGAAAGAAGCCCCCAGGAAAGCAGTAGACTGACCAACACTTAGAACTTACACAAAGCTGAGAACAATTCATGCTCCCACCAGCCAGAGTGGAAAGAGTTCGGTAGAGTGCTTAGAAGGGTGCTGCTTCAGTGGTGGGCCAAATTAGCCCTGAAGTCTGCTCTGGATCTGTCCTAACACACTTTAAAAGCAAGACCCAAAAGGATCCAACTGATTCCAAGTAACCCTATGCCAAAACGAAACCCAGCACTTTTTACATGAATACAAAATCCAGCACTCAACAATGTGAAATTCACGGTGTCCGGCATTGCAATAAAAAAACTGTCAAGCTAGAATTCTATACCCAATGAAAACAGCCTTCACAAATGAAGTAAAAATACCTTTTCAGACAAGCAAAAGCTGTCAGAATATAGTCAGCAGACCTGCACTATAAAAAATTTAAAGTTCTATAGGCAGAAGGAAAATACCAAAATGTGGATCTATACAAGGAAATGAAGAGTGATGGAAATGATAAAGATGCTGGTAATATAAGACTTTTTCCATGTTTCCTCTCTTAAAAAGAAAACTACCTAAAACAAAACTGTGTATGCACATGTAAAAATAAAATGATGGACAGCAGTACAAAGAAGAGAAGGTAGAAAACGGAAGTATATAGTTGTAAGGTTACGTTCTATAAAAAAATAAGAGGCACACAGCCAATAAAAAGTGCTTAGTTAAACCAAAAGAAGGTAGTAAAAGAGGGGAAAAGAAAGAACAGATCAAACAAGTAGAAACAGTTAGAAAGAAGGTAGATTTAAACTCAACCATGTTGATAATTACACTAAATGTAATTGGTCTAAGTACTCCAAATAAAAGGTAAAGATTTGCAGACTGGACAAAAAAGCAAGACCCAACTACATGCTGCCTACAAAAAAAAAAAAAAAAAAAACCCAAAACTCCTATTTTAAATATAAAGATACAGATAGGTTAGAAGTAAAATACACTCCCACAAGTCAAAAAGAGTTAGAATGCTATATCAGTATCACACAAAGTAGACTTCAGGACAAAGAATAATTTACTAGGGATAAAGAGCAACATTTCATAATGATGAAAGGGATCAACTCATCACAAAGACTTAACAATCTTAAATCTAACAACAGAACTTCAAATTTCATAAAGTGAAACTGATAGAACTAAAAGGAGAAATAGGCAAATCCGTAACTACAGCAGGATTTCAACACTTCTCTCTCAGTATTTATATGAGACAGAAAATCAGTAAGGATACAGAAGATTTGAATACCATTATCAATCAACTTGAGTTAATTATTGACATGTGTAAAACATACAGAACACTTTACCAGCAAGAGCACTTCTCAAGCACTCACATAAACATTCACCAAGATAGGCCATTAGCTGGGCCATAAAACAAATTTCAGTAAGCTTAAAAAGATTTAAATTACACAAAGCAGGGGCTTCCCTGCTGGCGCAGTGGTTAAGAATCCGCCTGCCAATGCAGGAGACACGGGTTTGAGCCCTGGCCCGGGAAGATCCCACCTGCCGTGGAGCAACTAAGCCTGGGCGCCACAACTACTGAGCCTGCACTCTAGAACCCATGTGCCACAACTGCTGAGCTCACGTGCCACAACTACCGAAGCCTGCACGCCTAGAGCCTGTGCTCCACAATAAGAGAAGCCACTGCAATGAGCAGCCCATGCACCGCAACAAAGAGTAGACCCCCCTTGCCGCAACCAGAGAAAGCCTGTGCACAGCAATGAAGACCCAACGCAGCCAAAAATAAAAATAAAATAAATGTACTAAAAAAATAAAAATTACACAAAGCATGATTTCTGAACAAAACAGAATTAAACTAGAAATTAGTAACAGAAACTTATGTGGAAAATCCTCAAATGTTTGGAAATTAATCACCTTTCAAAACATAGCATGATTTAGCTTTTAGAAGGATCACTCACAATGCTGAATGGCAAACAGATGAGAGAGACAAGAGGCAAAAGTGATGAAACCCTTTAAGAGGCATTTTATAGTTGACCAGATTAAGTGATGATGGTGTCATGGACCAGAATGTCAGGAGTGGAGGCAATGAGGTGTCAATATTTGAATGGTGAATAAGATGTGCTCATGGATTGGATGCTGGGATCAAAGAGGGTTGACACCAAGATTTTTGACTTGTGCAAAACAAATGAAGGCTTAGAGTTGTCACTTATGAGATGGGGAACATTAATAGGGCAAGGATTTGAGGGGGATTGTGAGTTTGGGACTTGTACAAATTGAGGTGCTTATCAGACACATCCAAGTAGAGAAATCAAATAGGTAGTTGGAATCTGGTGTTCCTGGGAGAGACGTGGGCTAAATATATTTCGGGCTTCTATCAGCACATGGATGTTAAGGATCAAAAGACTGTGTAGATACAGAAAGGATTTAGAATCGAACCCTGCGTTATTCCAAATTTAGTGGTTGGGAGAACGTGGAGCTAGTGGACTGAAGAGCAGCAAGGTAGAAGTAGGGTCCTGAACAACGTGAGGTTTGCAAGGAAGAGTGATCAACTCAACAAATGCTAACGTGGGACTGGAAGTGACCACTGGATTCGTGTTTGTCTGGCTTAGGCTGGGCTGGGAGTTGAGGGGAAAGGGAGAGTGTGCTAACGGGTACAAGGTTTCTTTTGGGGTTTATGGTAATGGTTGCACAACTCTGTCAATATACTAAAACCCATCGAATTGTACGATATCAATCAGTGAATTATGCGGTAGGTGGATTCTACCTGAAAGCTGTTTCTAAACACTGACCACTGGATTTAGCACATGGGGATCACTGCTGACCTTGAGCAAAGCAGTTCTGGTGGGGTGACAGCGGCAGCGCCTGATTGGAAGAGTTGAGAGAGAGGTGAGGAGAGGAGTAGAGAACTGTGGCAACAGCTAGAGAGAGGAAAATATGCAAGGGAACAAAATGATGTTTGGTTTGTTTGCTGTTAGGAATAGTCTAGTAGAGAGGCAAAGATTGATGGTGCAAAGGGAAGAAGAGAATGACAAAGTCCTCAGGTCTGTCTCACTTAACACCTATAAAGTCTTCAGGGGCAAGAGAAGGGACCTACCTGGAGTCACACTACCGGGAGGAAGAGCAGGGCATGTGGATACATATGAAGGTAGGAAAGAAGAAGTGGGAGCTTGGGGGCAGTTCTAACTGCTTTGGTTTATTTACTGAGAGCATGGTGACTGGCTGAGTGAGGAAAGCAGATAATTGGGGAAATAAAGTTTAATTAATGGACAGTCCTGGGACCCACCTGAGACTTATGGTCACGAGTTTAAAGTGAGAACAGTCACGATTGCATTTTTTCAGTCACATCTGGTGGTGCAGGTGCGCACACAGCACGTAGAACTTCGGTCTAACCCAGGCCGGGACTATACAGAGCTGCGTTCATAAGAAGAAACAAAAATATGCGACACAGTTTATATTGCTGAACACCGATATGCCACTTTATTATTTGGACTTTTTTTTCCCATTTGTCACATACCTGTCAATGTTTACACAATGAGGAATATCAACCAGCAGTGGAAGCAACCGACCAAATCAGCTGATAATTCTGTACCCTCTTAACACACATCAATTCTTACTTGGAAGGGACATCTTTGAGTCAGTCTCACGGCTATTCTTAAAATCAGTGTCAAGATTGTCACAACTTTAAATACAGATAGAACTGCCAGAAGTACATCATTTTATATATATATATATATGTATATATATGTATATATATATACACACATACAGAAAAATACAAGACTAATTGTTTTTCCACAATATTTAATTTACACACTACTGTAACTCTATGCAACTTCTGAAGACAGGTTAAGGGGTACAAGAAACTGTTTAGAGCAAGTAAGTCATTTGGTCCAATATTATCTTAATGTAATGGTTATTTGCTCCCTCCCTTTTATGTGATGACATACTATGACATACAACACATGCACAATCATTCACTTATGAACAAATGAGTAAGACGCCACTCAGACTGTTTGTATACCCAGAGGGTCAACCAACCACACACAACTAGTAAGGCTATGATACAGCTATGCAGCATAAATGGTCAACACTGCTGATCCTAAAAGTGAGCACCATATATACATTTGAATATAAAAAACCATTGAAAACCAAACACATACGGGTTAGTTAAAAGGTGCCATTCCAAGGCTATACATAATCACAGGAAAAAGTATTTACATTACTTGGAAAACAGCTGCAACAAAGAGTTTATTGCCAATGCCCTTTATAAACTTCTCTCCTACGTTTAATACAGATGTTACGCTCACTATCTATGTGAACCACACATCTTATTTCTGGCCCTTTATAAGATCCCTGCTCAAGAATTTCAAGCAAATATGTTCTATGGCTTCACCCACACACCTATTCTCATAGCTCTCAATTATAAATAGCACAATGAACTAGAGCTGTAGCTTAAAACGTATCTAGCCTAGGTCTAGAAAGTAAAATAAGTATTTTGACTATCATCTTTACTTAGTTTAGTAAGTATACTGTGAAATTCAGAGTTCTGAGTAAAACATATGAATCCTAAAGCAGCAGAGCCAGTGTGCACTTGGAGAAACCGTGACCAATGGAATGCCGTCCTTTGGTGCTCAGCCCACTCTGTGGACCAGGCGACTGTCACTGCAGAGACACGACAGGAGGCTGATGAGTGTGGGAAGGCCCTGGGGTCCAGCCACATCCTATCACCAATGTCCCTAAGTGTTGTTTTTAAGACCCCCTGGGCACAGCATGAAAAAGTAGCATCTGGTCCCTCCCAAAATGATACTGTGTCCTACAAGACAAAAGCCACGAAAGATGATTATCTGGTCAAAAGTAGTCTTTGTACAGGAATAGTTTAAAGCAAAAGTTCTTTAATTATTGTTTTTGCAGGAAGGCAAAGTGAAAAACACTTCCAGCAGGAAAAAAACCAAAAAAAACAAAAAACAAAGCAGGCTTTGTGCATTTTTGCTTGCTTTTTATGTGTGAATTCTTACCCTTTTACGTATATTTTTTAATCAGCCAATTTTCATAGGTAGCTGAGCTAAAGGACGTAAAAGAATGGAAGTTAACAAAAGAGACAACCTAATTATCAAACTCCCAAAAATCAAATGCCAATAATCTTTCTTTTTTTTAAATTTATGGGGTTTTGACTTTGCCAACATCTGGGTACACCTTTGCTTCTATATTAGGCCCTACAGTTTCTTCTACCTATGTGGTTGTAAAGGAACCCTAGGGTGTGCCCTCCAGGAAGGAATTAACACCAAGCATCCTTTTGTTCTGTTAGACAGACACACACTCTGTAAGTAGAGTTAAGACATCATCAGTTCACTTTATCACATTACAAAATGAGATTGTCTGCTTGTGATTTACCTCTACGGGGAAGCTGCCTTATAAATCTAAGTACTTTATCTCACCTATAACAAAACAAGAAAATCTTTTTCAGTTAAATTTTAAGAGCCCAAACTGTTTTCACACTATAGCTTAAGACAAACAGGTGTGGGTATGTTGAAATCATGGTTTTAAGGTTGTCAGTGCAGACGCTCACTGTACTCTGCACAGGCCCTGGCGTCTGGGGGCACGTGGCACGCTTGCGGGCTCTAGGCCTGATGGCATCACAACTTTATTGCTTTGGTTCTGCCTCAGACACCAGAGTGTGCCTCAGATCACGGAGGTTCCATGTCACAGAATGTCGGAGCAGGAATTTAGGTTTTTCACAAGGAAAAGCATTTTTTCTCTCTCTAGGTTAAGTGCAGAACATCAAATTTCTAAGTGCTCCATTTATATTAGGTTCCAAATATACATTTTAATTTAATCCTGATCATCCACATTAAAATTATAAATGTAAAAATTACATAAGACTTTTCGGCTGGAAAAAAAAAAAGGAGTGTCTAGCAGCATGCACAAAGACCATGCATTTGTCAAGTCGTCAGGCGAACAAATGAAAAAGTAATAAATAATTGCCCGCTTTAAAAGAGGAAAACCGAAAAGGGACCAGTGAAGTGAGCCGGTCTTCGCCGCTCTGAGCAGGAAGCACACCGAGCGAGGTCAGATGACGTGGCAGCAGCTGGCCTGGCTGGAGGCACACAGCAGCCCCTCCTTGGGGCTCCGCTGGATGTTCACAGAGATGGTCTTTTCGCACAGAGGTAGCTGGAGCACGTTGTTTTTCAGATTCTTGCTCTTTATCCGGTCCAACTCCACGGTGGTGTTCGCCACGTGGTCGGAGAAGAACTTCATGCCGCCCACGGCTGGGGCGGGCGCCGCACCGCCTGCAGAGCCGATGCACATCTTCCAGGCGGACTTCTCCTGGACCTTCACGCTGGAGAACGACAGGCTGCCCTGCGGGTCGATAATGTACTTGGCGCTCCCGTGCAGCTGGGAGCCGAGGCAGAGGCCCATGAGTTTGAGGCTCTCCACCAGCTCCCCGGCGCCGCGCGCCGCCAGCTGCGTGGACGTGGAGGAGCCGGGGCCGGCGCAGCGGCGGCCGCTGCCCGACGTGCCACCCGGGGCGCTGCCCGAGCCCCCCGCGGGGCCGCCCCCGCCGGCGCTGTGCTCGCTGGGGCTGGCCTTGTCCGCGCCCCCGCCGCCGCGGCTCGGCTTGCTCTGGCCGCCGCCACCGCCGTCGCCCTCGCTGCCTGGGGGCCCCTCGCTGCTGTCCCGGCGGTGCCAGGAGTAGGTGAAGCCGCTGTCTTTATCCAGCCGCCGGCGGCTCTCCGAGTCGTCGTCGCTGGTCTCTGAGCTGCTGCAGCTGGAGCCGCGGCCCTGACTTTTCCTGCGGTGGTAGCGTTTGTGGACCGTCCCCGGGGAAGCAATGTTCATCTTCAAGCGGCTCAGCTTGGGAGGCAGGTTCTCATCCATGTCGAACTCGTCGTCCGACTCCCCCTCCTCGAATATCTGGTTGAGGACCGGGGCACTCTTCCTGGACGTCAGGCGGTTGGTCACAGACGGCTTGCGGCGCAGAACCACCTGTGTTGAGAGGGACATGGGCTTCTTGTCCTCCTCGTCTTCCTCCTCGTCTTCCTCCACCCGAAACAGACACTTCCGCCCACTGGCCGCGGGTTTCAGGCTGGCAGGCGGCCCCGTGGACAGCGCGGGCCCGGCCAACTCGGGGAGGTCGTCTTTCTTAGCCGAGTCACACAGGCCCTTGCTCCTGTGGCCGTTGAGGACACTGTCGGCAGCCCGAGCAGGAGACTGAGGGACAGTCGCGTGGGACAAAGGAGTGGCCGTGAGGTCATCCTCAAGGTCCTGGGGCACGTCAATTTTGGTTGGCCATGACTGCCTATGTAAGAGGTTGAAAAAAAAAAAGAAAAGCTATGTAATGGTACACAGACTTTACCCAAGTACCTTAAATAAAACTTACTGGGACAAAATACACAGACTTTACAAAAAAAAAAAAAAGAAAGAAGGAGACAAAAAGAAACAGCAGCCTTGCAAACCCATTCAACATCCTGTAAACATCACAAGGATACTAGAAGGGCAAATGTTACTTTGAAATGTGGTTCAGTTTATGGCTTATTGGCCAAATGAAAACTTCATCACGGTTGTCAGAAAAGGGAGCAAACATCTTTTCTATAGAAACGTTTTATACCACAAGAAAAACCTTTTTAGAAAGTACAAGAGAGTTGTCACCAAAGCAAAACCTGAACACAGGTTTTGCTCCTTTCGGTCTTAAGATCACAACCTTTGAAGGTATATTACTGCTAATAAAATCACCTGAAATTTCCAGTCCTCCAGATTTTACTGGATGGTGTTAATAGTTGGTATTTACAAAAACAAATGGAAATAGTTTACTGAATTTAAATGATACTGGAGAGGAAAGTCAGTGTATACTGGCATACATAAATCTCTTCTTCACCAATTAAAACATGCACCCTCTAAACTAAATACATACTTTTTTTTTTTTTTTTTTTTTTTTTGCAGTACGCGGGCCTCTCACTGTTGTGGCCTCTCCCATCGCAGAGCACAGCCTCCGGACGCGCAGGCTCAGCGGCCATGGCTCACAGGCCCAGCCGCTCCGCGGCATGTAGGATCCTCCCGGACCGGGGCACGAACCCGTGTCCCCTCCATCGGCAGGTGGACTCTCAACCACTGCGCCACCAGGGAAGCCCAATACATACATTTTTAAATGACCACACAGGAGTCTGGCATAGCAAAATCCACTGTTATTTAAACTTTGATTTTATCCCCTAATCCAGAGTCACCCAAGTAGTAAGAACACTGCTTGGTAGCCCAAGGAAGACTTTTGAAAGTGAGGTCTCCAGCCTGTTTTGAATAAACATTTTGAATTCTCAACTGCCCTCTCTGCCCAGGGGAACAGTAGACACCAGTGACACTGAAACAGCCACTGGTACGCTGACACTTCCACTTCACACCACTTACGTTATCCTAGACATAAAACCCAATTTAAATCTATACCCTTAAAAAACCCATAGGCATTTACAGCAGACCTCTTTCCCCCAACTCGGAGCCTCCTCCTCTCTCTCAAGGATGGAGTGGGTCCGTTTGCTGGTCACTGCTTGGTACTTTATAGAAGCTGGGTGTTCAATGATTCTGAGGTCAAGCAGCGTCTCTGGACGACTCCTCTGTCCTCACAACACAACTGTACCAACTCCAAATGAGCCTCGGGGCCCTAGGAAACGGCACATAACATTCCTTTCAGGCTGCTCCTCAAAGAGCAGCCACCCAAAAGGTCACCCTGGCAAACGCTGGGGTCCCTGTAGTGGGAGGCAGGTGTGGACAGTGCATCTAACCCACCAGAGCGGCAGCCAGTCCACTCGAGGAGGGCAGGACACAGATGTGCCGGAGGCACTTCTCTCCCCACCAACCCCAAGAGAAAGCCAAAACCACCCTCAGAACCCATCCCCAGAAACCAGATGGGTAAGCGCTGCAGCTGTACCAGACACGTTATCTCCACTTCTGAACCAATGGCTCTCATTTATATGAGTAAATCAGATTGTTAAATAGCTCACATTTATTAAGGACGTATCTGGCCCCAATGCTGTGCTAGACTTAATGAGCACAACACTGTAAGAAGATCACGGCTTATCTTAACGACAGATAAGAAAGACTGCCAACGAGAATTATACACGAGTCACACTGAGAGCACAGTTCACACTGAGAACTTACTAGAGCCAGCACTGTGGAGAGAGCCTGAGAGCAATTCATTCATCTAATCCCACCACAATCCCATCCTCCCTTGACAGTGAAGAAATCAAAACACAGAGAGTGTAAGCAACCTGCCCGAGGCCACACGGGCTTGAAGACAGTGACAGCTAGGCTGAGTTCAGTGGTTACTAAACCCCCAGAGCAGTGGCTTCACTCTGCAACCCAGGAAGCCCTCTGAATGACTGCCTATCGAATGCATGGCACCTTTGCAGTCAGGCCTCTGTGGTTTTCCTTACTTCCTAGTTTCTCTCTGGAAGGCTGTGGGCACTGGTCCCACCCGTGTGGAGTTCAGCTCCCAGAGGACTTCACAAAGCTCTTCTAACAGAATACACGTGTTTCCATCCCATGCTGGCCGGACCCAAAGAGCGTATCCACTCTCTGGGGCTCGCTCTACCTGACTTGACCTACCCACACCCCACAAATAACTCTGCTGGTTAGACGCCAATCTCCTAACTCAGTCCACGTTTCTGCACCCTAAGTCACTCTGACCCCAAGGCACACCCAGCAATGGAACCAGGTTAGGGTGCAGGGTTTTGACAACAAAGAAAAGGCAAGTAAGCAGACATCCACCACCTGCCAGTGGGCCCTGGGCCCCAGGAAGAGGACAGGCCCCAACAGCATCTCCGCTCTGTAATCCCCAGGTGGGTAAAAGGAAACTGCATGGAAGGCTCTGATATTTCTTTAGAGCTACTGTTGGCTTTGTAATTTCTATGATACAGTAAAACCAATTTAATTCATTTACATATCTGCTCAACTTCAGATTGAGTTCTGATCTGTTCCCCTAAAAATAAAACAGTTCAATTCCAAATATTCCCTTCTCCAAAACACTGGGGTGGCTCCAGGCCTGGTGGCGCAGCATGTGGTGACGGCTCTGGAGCCACTCTTTCACAATAGAGGGCTCGAGTCACGACTAGGTTGACCCTAACCACTCATTGTCACTCTCCTGGTTTGTCCCATGTGCAAGGGTCCCCATGCTCCCTGGGGCCCAGTCTTCTTCCAAGCTGACACCAGACAGAGTGCCTAGTTTTCATTATGCAAGAATACGTCCAGGATATAGATGCAGTTACCAAATTCATCTTCCCATTAAACTAGACTTCTAAATATTTAGTCTTTGGTCACCCGGGAATGTTTTCTTGTCTCTTCTCTGTTGCTCCATCCCAAGCAACAACCTACACATGGCAAGGTGACTGCAAGTAGTTTAAAATCCAATGGTATTCTTCCTCTTTTAAGTAGTAATCACTGTTACGTATTCACACATATATGTTTACATAGCTATGTACAAGTAGAGAATTATTTAGAACCAAGAGCATCCTTCTAGTTTTTTTAAATTTTTTTTAACTACTTATTTTATATTTATTTATTTATTTATTTAGGTTGCATCGGGACTTAGTTGCAGCACACGGGATCTTCATGGCAGCATGTGGGATCTTTCGTTGCGGCGCGCAGGCTTCTCTCTAGTTGCAGCACACAGGCTCTGTAGTTATGGCATGCAGGTTCCAGAGCGTGTAGGCTCTGTAGTGTGCAGCACGCAGGCTCTCTAGTTGAGGAACGTGAGCTCAGTAGTTGTGGCGCACAGGTTTAGCTGCCCCACGGCATGTGGGACCTTAGATCCCCGACCAGGGATTGACCCTCATCCCCTGCATTGGAAGGCGGATTCTTTACCACTGGACCACCAGGGAAGTCCCTCCTTCTGTTTTTGAATCACTATAATTCCATGGATTACTTCATCTGAATAAAGATAAAGTCTAAATAAATTTTCGTAATGGTGACAAAAAAAAGTAACCCTTCCCAAGCTTTGATATTAAACGCAAAGCTAATATGGCAGAAGAAAAAGAGGAGTAGGAAGGTAGGGGGAGAAGAGGAGGGGGGCGGGGGGAAGGGGGAGAGTTGGGAAAGGAAGGGAAGGGGAAAAAAGCAAACACAGGGGAGACGAGCGCACAGTCACTGCTTTACCAAAGATGATGTGGTGGGGAAACGTTCACAACAATGGCGGCAAACACGTGAAGCCCAGTTCAAAGCACTTCACATATGTTAATTCGTTTATCCGTCACCACAACCCCAAGAGGTAAACAGGATTACTACTCCCACTTCACAGGAAGCTGAGTCAGAGAGAGGTTAAGTGACCTCCCAAGATCAAGCAGCTGACAAATCAACTAGCTGATGTGACTGCCAAATTCCTGAAATCCTAAGACAGCATCATGCCACAGACATGCTCTGTATGTTTTTTAAAATTATGTCAAATACTGAGGGAAAACCTGGCCTTGTTCCTAGAATGAAAAATTAAAGAAAATAACACATTTACACATGTCCGATCTGGAAGAGCTTAGTGAAAATAGCTGGCACTCTAGCCTGAGGCTGCTGCTTCTCCGCAGGTGTCTTTGTGGCCAAGCCAGCAACTGCAGCCCCTCTCTCCACTAAGCACGAGAGAGGAAGGCATCCCTGGGGACCAAGGAACCAGGACCCCCACTCACGTGGAGAGCCCACAGGTGGCCCCTCCAGCGAGGCTGTCACCACTCTTTATACTCCCACCCCACAGACCTAAGAAACATCAAAAAAGTTCACTATTTCAAAACGTTAACTTACTAAAATCAGTGAAGATTTTTTTCTCACCTAAACTGGGCCTTGATATTGCTAGGGCTTGCAGACCTGGTCTGTATTTCTTTCTCTTGCTTTTCCCTCAGGATCCTTTCAGCAAGCAAGAAGTAAGTGGCTGTGATGTGGTTATACCTGTTGGTTTCCAGGGCTCTGAGGAAATAAGAATGAATATAAGCCACATTTGCAGATTTGTTTTTTCACAAGCAGAACTGGATTTTTTTTTTTTTTAAGTACAAGCAAATAAATTCCAATGACCTGGAATCTTTAAAATTATACGGAAAAAAAAACCCAACACACACACACAAATAAGAAGAAAACCTAGTAGATCATTCTTAAAATTCTAAGACACAACTGCATAAAAATGTTCAATTAGTAAGAAAAATCCAAAATGCTGATGGCAGCTGAGCTGGATGTTGGTTTTAGATGCATAAAATAATGAAGTTTCCAAGAATGTACACATTATCCAAAAATTTAATGTGTCAGTGTTTATTTCCATTACACTGGTTTACTTGCTTCCAGCAGAACTATGAAATGAGTTATATGAATGTACACTGAAACACTAGTATCAATCAGAAAAATTAGAAAAAGCTTTTATTTTTATACTCTTTGTATTTATTGGCATTTTCCGACATGAATGAATTATTAATATATTGAAAGCATGTCATTAGCCTCTTCTTTGAATAAAATCTACGCGTTCATTCATCCACCTCAAAAGTAATGCTGAGTCCGCAGTCTGGCCGGCACTGTGCTGGGGCACACAGCCTGCCTGCCCTCCTGCAGCTGGCCGGTAGTGGGACACAGGAGGAATGCCACAGAGGATCCACAAGGCCCAGAAATATGTAATTATGCTTTTCAGGACCTTTCTGTAGTTAGCGAACATACGCAATGAACACTTCGGAAGGAAACAATACAGGAGTCTCTCCTCACAAAACGGGCGGTGGGGCCTCAGCTAATGGGGGCAAGTGGGGCTGAGGTGAGAGGTCCTAAAGGAAGAGCCCGAGGTGAAATTCGGGGCCATAATGACTTCTCAGAGTCCTTTCCTCAGCTGAGCACTGGGTAGAGCTGTGGGCTTGTGTTAAGGGGACCAACAAATGTGTCTATGAACTCAGGAATCACCCTTCAGTGAGGAGCTGCTCGTACTGTGGGCAGCAAGAAAGACCTGCCTGAGACCAGCTGGGAGGACTCGGGCTCAGGGCATCACCTGAGGCATCACCTCTCCTTCTGGATTGATAATTGAATTACATGAATTAAATAGTTCTATACTACACCACTGCATGTATTTACATTTAAAAATATTAAGCCAATTCAGGGCGAAGCAAATAGCCTTTTTTATTCACTCAAAAGTGAAAAATCATTTTCCACACATTCCTAGAGTGTCATCCTTGGCAGAAAGAGCAAGTGTCCTGCACTTCTGTTTCTTTAGGTCAATCTGTGGAAACTGAGAATGCACTCAGAAACCTGAAGAAATCTGTACTGAAACCAAAATGATGATTAGTTTTGTAAACCCTTCTTTCCAGCGTACCCTAAAGATACATGTCCTTTACACAGACACCACCCTTCTCAGGGACCAGACCCCCAGATGCCACGTGGGACAGTCTGCCACGCTGCAGAGGTAAGTCCAGCGTGCAGCCTCCTCTCCCCCGAGGACAGGTACCTGGGTCAGATCACTCAGCCAGGCCAGAGTGGCCCTCCTGATGGGAACCTCTTTTTTGCCCCCCAGAGTATATCCTCTTTCCATCATAGCCAACTATTTCATTCAATGGGGTTAAATAACTTTTGACTTTTCATTCGTGGAAACGCTTCGTATTTTTACAGACAGGACCTCTTACAGAAATGAATCATATCATTGTTAAAGCAACTGCATCTTTATATTATCCTTGATTCCAAACTTCTTAGGTTATAAAACACTGTCTTTGGTTTTAAAAAATGTAACTAACAACCTGGGCATCTCGTGGGTTCCAGGTTACTGCAGCAAGGGCTCTAAACAGCCAGACAGTAAATATTTTGTGTTTTGTAGGTAATGTGGCCCATCTCTCAATGACGCTGATACTGCAGCACAATGCTGCCATGGACAACATGTAAACAGATGGGCTCAGCTGTGGGCCACTGCAACTCTATTTACAAAAATGTGTGACTGGACGCATATAGCAACCCCTGATTTTGAGGAATTGTGGTGTCGCCCCCTTGAGTGTCCCTGCTTCCTTATGGAGACCAGAGGGAGACCCAAGAATTAAGAGGATACAGCAATGGACAAGGCATGTACTGGGATATAAAACAGTCTATTCCAATCCACTTCTGTAAGAAGGGAGAAAGGCCACAGGACTCACTGTTCACTAGTACAAAAATAAAAACAAAAGACCAACAAAACCTATGAACCAGGCACTGGGCCAGAAACTCTAGGGATAAATGACATAACCCCTGCCAACTGGCAACCCTATCCATGACACAGTATCCACAAGCCCCGACGCGTTAAGAAAAGAGCCCATCCCAAGAACCCTAAGCCCACGGCCCCTGTACTGATAAGCGCCGACATACTCAACAATGGCATCCCGATCCGCTATGTCCCCGAGCACCATGCGCTGAATGATGCTGTTGTGCTCCTCTTCCGAGAGGTTTTTATATGACACGAGGGGGATGTTATACTTCGTGGCTGGGGAAGGGTCCACTCCCTGAAGCCAAGGATGGTTTTCAATCTCTTCTAAAGAGGCCCTTCTCTTGGGATCTCTCTGTAGCATCCTTGTGATCAGGCTGGAAAGGAAGGTAAGTCCATTGTTAAAGCAAACTGCTATCAGGGATTAGTAATGGTGGGTTACTGTATTTATCAGAATTGTTTCCTAAACTTATACCATCAATTTCATTACGTCCACTAGAGGTGATAGTGGGGCAGATGGGAATAAAGAAAGTGCCATCAGATTCATAAAATAAAAAATCACAACCACCAGATATACTGACAAGCCAAACACACAAATGCAGTTTCCTATCATCTAGAATTAACTCTAGGTACCAACATCTGTCCTTGAATTAACTGTGGCATAGTGGCATACTGGAATCAGATACAATGATCAGCGACAACATACAGAATAGGGTGCATAAGCCAACTTCTGTTTCCAGAGGAATGAATGACCATCCTGATGAAAGCAACCAAAATGACATATATTTTTAGACATATATTTTGTTTAAAGGCATTGTGTTGGCAGGAAGGAAGGGAGGGAGGGCAGACAGAAACATGGATGGACGAACTACTCAGCAGGTAAAAACAGAGTAAAAGCAAGACTCTTAGGAGCAAATGACAAAGATGGCCTTGGCCTGATTGTTTCTGCTTTTTTCTGTTTCCACACTGAGTACACGAAACAGAATATCACCAGAATATAACATGTACAGCCTACTGAAAGTGGGGGCTGCAACTAGAACCCTTGCAAAGAACTGGGACCCCAGCTTCAGTGTGAAGATGAACGAGAAGAAGCAAACCTACCGCTAAGATGTCAAGAGGGAAACTTGCCTGCCTCAACAGTACCGTGGAGGTGAGATGGGGGAATTTCTTCTAAGAAATTCTAACTACAAGCTGGTCCTCTCACAAGTTTGGGGTCCAAATTAATGATAGTATATCTATATGGTACACATAGTGAAAAAGTTAATTTTAAGAGGTTTCAGGCTGGACGTGCCCTTGGGCAACTAGTAGAGAAGCAAATGCAAACTGTTTCTCTAGGGAATGTAACTTAAAAGAACTGCCACATAATTTTATAAGAAATCTGACCTCGCAGTCAAAAAATACAAAGGAAACAAGGTACCACTGCAAGAACTAAAAGACATGATGGCAAAATCAGAATGCAAAGACGTCAAATACATCTACTTCTACCAGTGAACACAATAAAAACAAATGGAATAAACTCTCCAATTAAAAGACAATGCTCAGATGGGAGCATTGGTCAGATGGGATTAATCAAAAATCCAGCTCCCAACTGTTAAAAAAAGATGTACCTAAAAACAAGACAATAAAAGATTTAAAGTAAAAGAATGGAAACCTATATAGCACATAAATGCTAACCAAAAGACAACTGGAGTGGTTAGCTAAAACTAGACAACATAGACTGACTTTAAAGCCCAGAGCATTATTAGAGATAAATAGTGATACAAAGGTTCAATTCACCAGCAAGACACAACAGTTTTCAACTTGTTTGGACCTAATAACATTCCCCCAAAACACCCAAAGCAAACACTGAGGGACTTTCAAGAATAAGAAAAATACATTTACAATGTTGTATTAATGGGAGTAATCACTATTTTTTTTTGCCTATAATATACTTCCATGTAGTGGAAGAATATCTCAGTAGTGATAGATCAAGCAGTCAAAAGACTCAGAAGTAATTTTAAACATCATAATAAACAAGCTTAGTCTTAAGGATTTACACAGAACTATAACCCCAACAATTAGAAAACATACATTCTTTTCCAGAACAAAAGGATTATTTACAAATATTGACTCCATGCTAAGCCATAGGAAGCCTTACCAATTTAAAAAAAACTAGTAACATATAGACTATATTCTTGGATCACAATGCAATTAAGTTAGAAATGAATAACAAAAAGTTAATTAGTAAAGCTACACATTTGGAAATTTAAAATATCCCTCTGAAAGTAACAGGTTAAATAAACACATGGAACCTATAAAATAATCAGAGCTGAATAACAAGACTATTAATCAAAACTAATGGGAGGCAGCTGAAATGGTACTAAGAGGCAATTTATAGCCTTAACTACTGCCTTAGAAAAGGAAAATTTATTATCTGAAACCCCACATAAGAAAAAGAACAAAAGAATTAGCCCATTAAGTAGGCAGAAGGAAATAATACAAACAAAAGAATATCAATAGCATAAAACAAAATATATAATAGTAAATTAATAAAGACAAAAGATAGTTCTTTGAAAAAGATTAAAATGAACAAACCTCGTGTAAGACTGATCAAGACAAAAATAGAGAATGCAAAAAGAGAGAAGGCAAAAAAATCAGTATGAGAATGAAAAAGGGTAACAACTCCACTAATTCATAGGCTTTAAAAATATAATTAGAGAATATTATAAATACTTGAGGCCAATAAATTTGAAAATTTAGATAAAATGCACAAGCTCCTTAAGAAACAAAACTTAGCAAAACTGACAGGAAAAAGGAAAAAGTAGGAAAAAGTAGAAACTGAATGGTCCTATGATTATCAAAGATAATCCCTCTAGGAGGGAGACACCAAGAAGAGGCTTCTAAAATATTAGAACCGTTCTTTATTGTAAGCTGGATAATGGGTTCATTTTATTACATACACATTTTATCCATTCTTTTGAATGATAAATGTCAATATAAAAATAAGTTACTCTGTTTTAGTTTTTTCAGAAGGGGCTATGGAGATACTCCTTGAATTACAAACATCTAACATGCACACAACATATACCCACAGAGAGCAGCCTGCCTCCTGGGGTAGTGAATAATAATAGCAAGGGTATAAGGAGGAGGAGGAGGAGGAGAATAATCAATATTCATTTTGAGTGCTACTTATGTGCTAAAGACTGAGCTACAAGCTTTATATACACTAATTCATTTAATTTTCACAATAACCCTGTAAGGTAGGTTCCACCATTCTCACATCATTAGTAAACTGAGAAACCAGTAGCTGAATCCAGAGAGTTGGAATTCCTAAATTCTTAACTATGGCCTAAGATGGGGATCCACTCAGAGAAAAGGTCCCTCAAGCTCAGATTTCCTTCTTATCAGCTGATGGGAGAAACTAAAAACTTTATTACTCTAACAAAATCCTTTAAGTAGCTATCATCTCAGGTGACCTTATTTTAAAATATCACCACAATATCAAAGAAATACTGAACTTCCAACGGTTCTTTTACTCCATTATGAATTTATCACTACACGTATCACAGTACTATATATATAATACTTCAAATTCCAAGTAATCAGCTTGCATATATTTCTTCCCATAGTCACATGAACCAAAATAGAGCTCTTCAGTCAACTGGGGAGAGAAGTACATGAATAAATTATGAGGCATGCTATGTAAATCCTAAAATGGTGTGTTGATGGTCTATTTCAGGAAAGAAAATTCCCTAACTCTTCTCTGGAATGTCAAATAATTCCAGGTGCAAAAAGAGAAAGTAGTTCTTATGGTAATTCTTCAAGTGAAAGTAACCCACTTCTCCTGGAGGCTGAAGAGGCATATAATGGGTTTCTTGAAAACTGGCATATTTGAAAAATAGACTAATACATTTTGTACTCCAATATTAAATTTCAATCATATTCTATGGTTAACTCCCCAAAACATACTTAACAAGAGCAGAAATATTGGGTTCAAAAATTAAAATGAACAAAGATACCCACATACTTTTTTTTTCTTTTACTTACTCTTTACACCCTTTAGATACGTGGGATGGTACTGTATATTTGCAATCCATGATCATTGTCAATGTTTCACTGTCATTGGCCTCTTGAAATGGTGGCTGCCCACACACCAACATGAAAAGAATCACTCCCAGACTCCATATATCTACAAATCAAAGACATACTGTTAAATAGTGAATTAGTTAGAAAACAAAAAAACACTCAGAGGAGTAAAAGTAGACTAACAAGATTATTTTATTTTGAAGAGTCAAAAAACCTTTTGACTTGAAGCTTTTCACAAAATTCAACACCCATTTATCATAAAAACTCTCCAGAAAGTGGGCATAGAGGGAACCTACCTCAACATAATAGAGGCTATATATGACAAACCCACAGCAAACATCATTCTCAACAGTGAAAAGCTGAAAGTATTTCCTCTAAGATCAGGAACAAGACAAGGATGTCCACTCTCACCACTTTTATTCAACATAGTTTTGGAAGTCCTAGCCACGGCAATCAGAGAAGAAAAAGAAATAAAGGGAATACAATTTGGAAAAGAAGAAGTAAAACTGTCACTGTTTGCAGATGACATGATACTATACATAGAAAATCCTAAAGATGCTACCAGAAAACTACTAGAGCTAATCAATGAATCTGGTAAAGTTACAAGATACTAAATTAACACAGAAATCTGCTGCATTTCTATACACTAACAACAAAAGAGCAGAAAGAGAAATTAAGGAAACAATCCCATTTACCATCGCATCAAAAAGAATAAAACACCTAGGAATAAACCTACCTAAGGAGGCAAAAGACCTATACTCCAAAAACTGTAAGACACTGATGAAAGAGATCAAAGGTGACACAAACAGATGGAAAGATACACCATGTTCTTGGACTGCAAGAACAATATTGTCAGAATGACTATACAGGGCTTCCCTGGTGGCGCAGTCGTTGAGAGTCCACCTGCCGATGCAGGGGACACAGGTTGGTGCCCTGGTCCGGGAAGATCCCACATGCCACGGAGCGGCTAGGCCCGTGAGCCATGGCCACTGAGCCTGTGCGTCCAAAGCCTGTGCTCCGCAACGGGAGAGGCCTCAATAGTGAGAGGCCCACGTAACGAAAAAAAAAAAAAAAGGCTATACGATCCAAGGTAATCTACAGATTCAAGGCAACCCCTATGAAATAAATCACCAGTGGCATTTTTTCAGATCTAGAACAAAAAATCTTAAAATTTATATGGAAACACAAAAGATCCTGAATAGCCAAAGCAATCTTGAGAAAGAAAAACAGAGCTGGAGGAATCAGGCTCCCTGGCTTCAGACTATACTATAAAGTTACAATAATCAAGACAGTATGGCACTGGCACAGAGACAGACTTACAGATCAGTGGAACAGGATATAGAAAGCCCAGAAATAAACTCTATGATGAAGGAGGCAAGAATATACAATGGGGAAAAGACAGCCTCTTCAATAAGTGGTGCTGGGAAAACTGGACAGCTACATGTAAAAGATCGAAATTAGAAGACTCTCTAACACGATACACAAAAATAAACTCAAAATGGATTAAAGACCCAAATGTAAGGCCAGACACTATCCAACTCTTAGAAGAAAACATAGGCTGAACACTCTTTGACATAAATTTCAGGAATATCTTTTTGGATCAACTTCCTACAGTAATGAAAATAAAAATAAACAAATGGGACCTAACTGAACTCAAAGGTTTTTGCACAGCAAAGGAAACCATAAACAAAATACAACGCAACCCACAGAATGGGAGAAAATATTTGCAAACGATGTGACCAACAAGGGATTAATCTCCAAAATATACAATCAGCTCATGCAGCTCAGTATCAAAAAAACAAACAACCCAATCAAAATATGCACAGAGGGCTTCCCTGGTGGCGCAGTGGTTGAGAGTCTGCCTGCCAATGCAGGGGACACGGGTTCGTGTCCCGGTCCGGGAAGATCCCACATGCCACGGAGCGGCTGGGCGGAGCGGCTGGGCCCGTGAGCCATGGCCGTTGAGCCTGTGCGTACGGAGCCTGTCTCCGCAACGGGAGAGGCCACAACAGTGAGAGGCCCACATACCGAAAAAAAAAAAAAATGCACAGAAGATCTAAATAGACATTTCTCCAAAGAAGACATACAGATGGCCAAGAGACACATGAAAAGATGCTCAACATCACTAATTATTAGAGAAATGCAAATCAAAACTACAATGAGGTATCACCTCACACGGGTCAGAATGGCCATCATCAAAAAGTCTACAAACGATAGGGGACTTCCCTGGTGGTCCAGTGGCTGAGACTTTGTTCTCCCAACATAGGGAGCCTGGGTTCAATCCCTGGTCAGGGAACTAGATCCCACATGCCACAACTAAAGATCCCGCATGCCACAACTAAAGATCCCGCATGCCACAATTAAAGATCCCACGTGCCGCAACTAAAAGATCCCTCATGCCGAAACAAAGATCCTGCGTGTGGCAATGAAGATGAAGATCCTGCGTGCCACAACTAACACCTGGTGCAGCCAAATAAATAAATAAATAAAAATTTTTAAAGTCTACAAACAATAAATGCTGGAGAGGGTGTGGAAAAAGGGGAACACTCCTAGAACCCTCCTACACTGCTGGTGGGAATGTAAATTGGTACAGCCACTATGGAGAATAGTATGGAGGTTCTTTAAAAAACTAAAAATAGAGATACCATATGATCCAGCAACCCCACTCCTGGGCATATATCTGGAGAAAACCATACTTCGAAAAGATACATGCAACCCCATGTTCTTTGCAGCACTATATACAATAGCCAAGACATGGAAGCAGCCTAAATGGCCATCAACAGATGAAAGAAGAAGATGTGGTACATATATACAATGGAATATTACTCAGCCATAAAAAAGAATGAAATAATGCCATTTGCAGCAACACAGATGGACCTAGAGATGATCACACTAAGTGAAGTCAGACAAAGACAAATATCATATGATATCACTTTTATGTGAAATCTAAAAAATGATACAAATGAACTTATTTACAAAACAGAAACAGACTCACAGACTTAGAAAACAAACCTATGGTTACCAAAGGGGAAAGGTCAGGGAAGGGATAAATTAGGAGGTTAGGATTAACATATACATACTACTATATATAAAAGAGATAATCAAAAAGACCTACTGTATAGCACAGGGAACTCTACTCAATACTCTGTAATAACCTATGTGGGAAAAGAATCTGAAAAAAGAACTGATATAGGTATATGTATAACTAAATCACTTTGCTGCATACCTCAAACTAACACATTGTAAATCAACTTTACTCCAACATAAAATAAAATTTTTTTTAAAGCATAAAACAAAATTTTAGAAAAGCTTTATACCTCAAAGTAAAAAGATCCAGGGGAGAGAACTTAAGCCTCAGTCAGGTAGGGAAGGTATCTGTTGTATTCTCTGTTTTTATATTCACTTAAGACCCAAGCAAGTGCCAGGCACACAGGGAATGGTCAATAAATGTTAAAATGAAAAAATGAATTAATTCATTTATTAATGGCAAGAACATCAACTGGAAAGTACCTATCAAGGTTCTCAAACCAATGGACACACACTGCCATTTTTCCCATTATATTATACACCAGAGATAAAACTAAGATACTAATACTCTGAGACATGAAAAAGGTTTTGCCTAAGGTCACGATTGTCCAGGTTGTTCTAAAACCTCGATCCTTGTCAGGTAACCAAATCATGTTACAGACAAGAAAATTAAAGCTCAGAGAGGAGAAAAATATTCCTGGGCTGGGATGTCAATGAGGAAGAAGACTGATTATGTATTACTTCAGAGGAAATAACTAGGACTGAAGGTATAGTAACCTGAAGGCACACTTTGACTTAAACAGCAGATGCTACTTAATAAAACCATGATAACACTGGAAAAGGTAGTAAGTTTCCCATCACTATAAGTATTCCAGCAAAGGCTGGGTAACCATCAGTCTAATCTCCTGCATAAGGCACTCCTGTACTGGTTGAAAAGCTGGACTAGCTGACATCTGAAGACCCTCTCAACCCTAACCCCTATAATAACACATAACTCCCTACTTCTTGCCACTAAATAAAAAACAAAGCCATCACTCAGATGGAAAAATAATGACTCAATTTAGGAAGGCCATCACAAGTCATTCATTCATTCATTCCAGAAACTAAAGTATAGACATGATTATATGAACATGCATGTAACACGACATCAATTCAAGAAGCTTTCTAGACCATGAAAGGCTTAGAAGAGACTAAAGGGCAGGCCACAAGGCCTTTGTCACCACATCTGTTAACACTCAACCTCTCTTTTCATTTAAGCTTAAACACCCAAAATTCTGTAGGTTCCATGAGAATTAAAACTTGTTAATAAAATATCTTTTCCTTGGTCCAGATTAAACAGAGGGCAATAAAGGCAGAAACCCAAAAGTTACACACACTGTGATTTTTTTATATATACAATAAATTTTACTAAGGATGCTCCAATAGAAATTAGTGAAGGAGATGGGGAAATCCACTAAAATTAAAACATTTATATAAATGAGAACGAAATGGACCTGAGGATCACTCAGTTCAAACTCTTGGCTCTGCAGTGTCCCCAAGAGGCTGCCTGGCATTACTTGTTGGATGCATGAATTATCTTACTGCCCCAGGACAGCAAGGCGTCTCAGGGCTCCACTCCATTCATTGACCCACATTTCTTCATCTTCATTTTGGAATCCAGAGGGCCATCCCCATTCAAAGTCAAACAATCTCAGTAATGGTGGTTAGTTGCACCTGTTTTTTTAAATATTCAGTGAGAAGAATTTATAACCCCAATTCTAGGAATAACTTATTAAGATTTTTAAAAGGAAACTTATAGAGTTGATGTTTAACTTAAACTCTCTTTGTACAACGTGAACCTGCTATTTCTGGTCACCTGCTCCAACTCCCAAGCCACCACTGTGAACAACTGGCAATTACAATTATTCTCCCTTTAATGCATGTGTCCTTCATTTTACAAAAGTCATAATCTAGAAATTAACTGTAAAGTAAACCCACCTTTTCACTTATGTTCATTACACAAGGAGGGACGTTTCTGTTTATAATATAAACATTAATATATATATGCATATAACATATAATTATATATATATAATAATCCCAAAGAAAGAGGGGATTTTAAATGGCTTACAATAAAAATGCATAATCATAAAAATCGGGATAGTTAAAATAAAAACTTTCTTCTGTTGTTACAATATTGACAATGCCTAATGCTACTACTGTAACCAAACCTAACCATTAATACATATACATTTGAGATATAATAAATTCATCTTTCCATATAAATCCTAAAAACACAATAATTTTTATGAGTTTGGCTAACATTATTTCTTCTACCATCTCATACTCTGCGGATAAACTAGTTTGGTTTTTTACTTTTTCTCTATGCTAAACTGGAGATGATACCTGACAGTACAATTATACAAAACCGATGATTTAAAAATACAACAAATAAAATAAATATCAACTAATAATTACCCCAAATTCTAATTTGGTTTAAGAAACTTTCTTTTCCTGTTAAATATTAACCTCAACAGCAACAAGGAAGTCCAATTATTTGGAAATGTTCTCTTCCAGATCATTTGCCCAAGCAAACTAACACACTCTGTTAGGAACTGATGCATGGTTAGAAGAGTAGAAAAGAAAAACAACATAAATATATACAGTTTCCACTGTTTTCAGTTAGGGCTCAAATAATTTCTGAACATGGAAATGTTTACAATTTGAGAAACTCAGAAATACAATTCTATGGCAAGTAGTTTCCAAAGCTAAACGACATGATTTGAAGCATGTAAACTGGAGAAGAACGGCAGTGTAACTGAGGGGGTAAAGTTTTGGAAAGGGCAAATAACCCTCTCACGGACACGACATTATTCAAGGGACCATTTATTCCATTTACTTATTTTCCAGACTTTTTATTTCTCTTCTTGCTCTACTTTTTGTCTTTGAATCATTAACTTTTCCATCCTAGGGGCCAAAGGAAAGAGATAAAAACAGTCACTAAACAAACACAAAGTATGACTTTAACCAAGTTATTGAAAATATGTCTCCCATATTGAAAATGAGAATAGTTACTTCCTCTTAAAGCTGCTGTAGGCATTAAATGGATAAGAATCGAATCCATGGTTAAGTATTCAGGACAGAGACCTGCACACAGAAAGCATTCCCAAGGAAGCTGCTGCCCTGCCGCCCCGCTCTTGTTCACCTGTGCCAGGCTCTGTCTAGGCACAGTGAACACAAAAAATGAGACACCCTTGCCCTTCTGGGGCTCCTAATTCACTGTGGGAAACAGACAGCAGGTAACAAACAGAAAGCAGGTAAGCTCAAGAAGGCACAAAGCCAACACAGTGAAGAAAAACTAAGAGACTGGGGGGAGGCAGGAGGAACAAGGAAGGCCTTTTAGTAATTCAGGTTAAAAAAAAAAAAAAAAAAAAAAAGGTGATAACTCAGGAGTTTGGTCCCCAGGACTACACATCTGGTGTTACAGGACTAAGAATGGAGTCAAGAAAGATTATCTATGATATTTCACCCAAAATAGGGGAGGGAGGGGGTACTTAATAAAAATTCATTTTAGTGGATATTTTAAATTACCTTTTCCATAAAAAAAAATAACTTGCTAATAAAACTACAGACTCCCAAGGTGTAGATCATAGCCTAAGCTTGAGATCCTAGGACCACAAGGGATCCACCAAGTCTGTAATTGGGGGGGGGCGCAGGGGGGGGATGAGTAGGGAAAGTTAGAGAAAGAGCATGCAACGGGGACTTTACATTATTTTCATTAAAAAAAATGTCAGTGGGGGCTTCCCTGGTGGCGCAGTGGTTGAGAGTCCGCCTGCTGATGCAGGGGACACGGGTTCATGCCCCGGTCCGGGAAGATCCCACATGCCGCGGAGCGGCTAGGCCCATGAGCCATGGCCGCTGAGCCTGTGCGTCCGGAGCCTGTGCTCCGCAACGGGAGAGACCACAACAGTGAGGGGCCCACGTACCGTAAAAAAAAAAAAAAAAAAAGTCAGTGGAATTGTCTATTCATACTAAAGGTCCATCAACCATCTGAAAAACCAAACTTAATGCTGATACTACCTGAAGCATATGTTTTTATTTCAGACCCAGCTACAAACCCTTGGTTAATAATAGAAAAAGAAAATATCACTTCATAAATACAGTTCCTTTGGTTAAAAAAAAAAAATCTTCCAACTCATGGAAGGGGAAGGAGTAGAAAGATAACGAAGTCTTTGTTAGTATAAAGGGTGGGAATTACTGGTCCCCTTACTGGCTCTCAAGGTAGCCAGAAATAAGATCACAAGAATGAGCACTGAAGTCTCATCTGCTAAGATTCAGTAGGTCAATTCATCATAATACAATTGAATTATGCTATCTCTAGGGTTGGAGGTGGAGTTTATATTACTAAGTTCATTTAGGCAGGCTAACAAAAGATCAAAATGAAAACAAAACAGAATAAAAGAGTGATTACTTTGAGGAAAAGTAATTGCCAAAGGGTGTGGCACGAAAATGTCACAACTACTGAAAGGTTTTCTGAAAAATAATTTCTGAAGTGAATTATCTAGACAGCAAAAGAACAAACAGGGTTTAGAAAGTAATAAAAATGGGAAGACCAGAAGAAAGATTTTAAGTAGAACCCTCTATTTTTTTCCCTCCGGTTTTCTTTTATCAGTGTAGCCATGAGTCATGAAACAAGCAACAGGGATAGAATGTTCTAAAACCACTACAGATGAGCTAGGGACCAGCACCTTTTATAACACCACTCACAAACTGGCAGGATTTGTGCAATCACTTTGCAGTTCCAACTACGGTCACTAGCAACTGACATATGACCCAATACTAATGTTAAAGGGAATGTTTTCTTAGAATAGCAAGTACTGTTGCAGAAGTGTGTAGGTCCCAGGAGTTCTGTAACAAAACCTCGAGCCTCTGTTTCTTGTATGATATTCAGAAACCTAATCTCTATGGTCCACTGATGTGAATTCCTATCTACATAGTAAGAACTACTCATCTGCATTCAAAATCACCTAGAGCTCTGGTTTTCAAGGATTCTTTCTTGTTCTGAACAAGATCAGTGGCTGCTTCTACGGGACATAACTAGAGACCGTTCTGAAAGTAGAAAACTGTCTGGTCACTTGAACTAACAGTGTAAGACTGAGGCAGAAAAGGAATGAAGAATGTGGGAATGTCTTAGGATAGCTCTATTATTTCTGGTTTTATCAACACTCCAGTTGGAAGCAAAGTTGTATTATTTAACAAGGAATCACTTCTTCTCTTTAAAGAAAAGAGTGAGAATGAATGTCGACATCTCATACCTACTTGACAAAACTTCTTTCCCAGACCTGAATCCACCTAAATGCGCCTTGGGGACTTCAAAATTCAGTGCTGCCCAAACAAAGCTTATCATCTTTTACCCAAACCTATTTGTCCTCATTTGTATTCTAACTTGGTTAATGACACCTTCACCCACCCAATCAAAACTAGGGAGACCTCCCAGACTCTACACTCTGTGGGTCCTCTGACTTCCACGTCAGGGAGATCGTGCCAACTCCAGTATGTGCTTAGACACAGCAGTTTCCACCACTGACCCTCACGTTGCCTGAGGTCTCCCCACACTGCCCTCCAACCTGGGGAGCTGGGCGAGCTGGTGATTTCAGCATCACCACAGCAAGCTGTAACTACAGATGTTCTCCTGTCCTCCTCCACTGCTCAGAGCTCCTTGAGTGCAGAGTGTGTCTCCTGCACCCAGGCAGTCCTGCTCGACAGAGGTCTGCTGAATGGAGTGAGCGTGAAACTAAAAACAAAGTAGTACTTCCACAAATGCTGTTTAGGTAGAGCCCCCAGGAGGCAGATGAAGTGGAGGTTTGAGGTACAGAGGCAGTGAGCAGCTGGTGAGAGGGAAAGGAGACTAAGAAGGGCTCGGGGTACAGTGGGGGGGTGTGGAGGTCAATGAGGACAAGCTGCAGTGACAGCTGTTTAAGGCCTTATGCAAACTTGTTTTTTTAAGTCACACAAAAACAGGTAGAAGTTCAAGAAGTCAAAGGTTATCAGTCACACACTGTGGGACTATACACGTTCACACAAATCCAAACCAGACAAGCAGCAGACACTCTTCCAACTCGGCATTCTTTCATAAGTCACTTTACGAGTCTGATTTTGATACCAGTTAGGAAGTGAACTTCACAGATGAAGAAGGAAAGATAAGACAAGCTAAAACCTAATAGTTGTGTGATTTCTTTCAGTATAGCCTAAGGAAAAGAGCATGCCTGGGCTAAAGCGTCAGAGACCTAGGTTCAAACCCTACCTTGGGCATTTAATTAGCTATGTATTCTTGGCCAAGTCACCCAACTTCTTCGCATCTTAGTTTTCTCTTCTTTAAAATGTGGACACCACTACCTATCTGATACTTTCTGAGAGGCTGACAGGGTGTCTGGGCAAACAGTGCTACATGTATCACTGCAGAGTCTGCAAGGATCATAAATGGTCACACCTCTAGATACAGGAGTAGGACTGGCGAGAGAAAGCAAAAGGGATTTTATACTTTTTATTAAATATATTTCTGTATTATTTGAATTATCTTACAACATTCATTTATTACTTGTAAAAAAAGTAATTAGAAATTAGCTGTGCTTAATATTCTGATGTGTACATACTTTAATTGAATAAGCAGAAACCTCTTTATAGGAATGTAAAAGATATTAAAAAAAAAAAGTCTAGACACGTTCTCTAGTCACTGAGCCTGTGACTCTTAGCCTGTGCTCTGGGGGCATTCGGTTCCGCAGGGTTCCCTTAATGGCTTCATAGACCAATCTGCCCATAGCATGAATACCTACAGTAAGGAAATAAATTACTTTTCATTTTTAGCACAAATAATTTCCATCAAGGATTAAGAAAACTCAAATACGAACTCACTGATGTTTCATAAGTACCCCTGAGAGTCTTACAGAATGTGATGAAAGAAAAAAGGGCTGAGTTATATGGGTCCAGACTCTCTGGATAACCTGTTTTCCTGGTGGTATCTCGGTACCACAGTGTCTAGGGAGAGGATTTGGGTCTCATGAAGCCTGGGAAGGGGTCAGGGTAGTGCTGCTGACTGGGTCACCCTCTAGTTCTACTTCCCTGCTTCAGGACAAACCTGAGGGTTCTCAAGGGGAAGGTGAGCCTGAAGCCAGAGTCACCACAGTCATCCACCTTGGGTATATTCCCAAAGTCAGTCTGGATGCTCTGGCTTCCTAGAAATTTCCACCCTCAGAACAATCCTTCAAAGTATTGATTTCTACATACCCTGGTGAAGCAAGAATCAGTTACAAATTCACACCTTTCCAAAATTAGATCTTTTATTAAAAAAAAAACCTTATGAAACCTAAATACTTCCTTTTATAAGCTTATGAGAAAAGTCTCTAACTTTTGTCCAATTTTATTATACTAGTCACAAAGCCTAAAATGTTCATATATGAGAAATATTTTTTTAAATGTGGAAACAAGCGCCATCAGGATGGCAACATGCATGAGTACATTCTTCGACTACAAATTTCAACGTGGACACTTTTCAAAGAGGGGGTGTATGGGAGCACTGCCTCATCGTGGACACTCAGGGACTTGGATTTCGTTTTAAGAAGTGATTTTACATGATTATGACACAAATATGACAAGTGCAAAGTGATTTCCCAATTTGGCTCGGATCTAGAAAGTAAAAATGTTCAGGTTCAGTACCAAACCTAAAATGTCCAAGTCAATTGTCTAATCAAACAATACCAACTCTGCAGACTAAAGAATAAATCTGAAGCCTGCACTAACTTGATGCTTTAGTTTAATAGCTAGTGGAGTATTCTGATGTTCTCTTATATTGATTTTAAAAACACTGAGCCTTTTGCATAAGATTGAGGTGTGCTAACATAAGACAAATATACAAGCCATTACAATATCAGTTAATAAAAATCACCTGCATATGCTGACTCTTGAGGGTTCTCTTTCAAAATGCAACAAACACAGCTTTCTGGGCACAGAGATACAAAGTCAAATGAGGTGTGTCCTTTAATGGATCACAGCATTACCCTAGACTCCCTAAAATGTTAAACTTGTCGAGAGAGTTTAACGTTATCATTTGAGGATACAAAGAAATAAACTTTAAAATAGTGTATTTTCTATAAAAAGATTCAAAATTCAAAATATTAGTTCTTGAAATGTTTGTTTTGGTTAGTTCTCCCTGCATAATGCCTAAACCAGTCATGTGGTTTAAAAATGTATACAAGCTATCTTCTTACATTAAAAAAATCAACACATCTTTCTAGGGATTACAATAAACACAACCTGGTTGGTTCTACATAGGATAACAACTTTTAGATTCCTTCATATTAAAACTTTAGCTAGAGAGTTCTCTCAAATATAACCACACATTTCCTGTATTTAAAAGTTAACGCTTACTTTCTTCAGATTATGAAATACATGTTTAATGACAGTAAGTTTCTATTAGCAGCCTGGGGGAAGCGCCCCCTTCCCCAACACCACAATCTTTCATATTAGCCTATTAGATAGGTAAAGATATTAATAGATTTGTTTTAATTTGCACCGTCCTGATTATTTTCTCCCAATTTCTCCAAGGTATAATTTACATACACGAGAATTCATCATTGTCAGTGCACATCTCTGCAAGTTCTAACAAATGCAGTCACAGAACTACTATCACAACCAAGACACAGAGATACAGAGCATCACTCCAGAAAGTTCCCTGTGCCTCTTTGCAGTCAACAACTCCTCCTCCCAGCCCAGCCCCTGGCAACCACGGGTCTGTTTTATGTCCCGAAAGTCTTGCCTGTAAATGGACTCATACAGTGTGTAGTCTCTGAAGTCTGGCTTTCTTCACTGATGCATCTGAGATCTGTCCATGTTGCTGCACGTGCCAATAATTCATCATTTTTTATTGCTGAGTGGTGTCCCTTTACACAGGTGTTCCACAGTTTATTTAAGATTGAGACCATCATGAATTAAGTCACTAAAAACATCTGTGTACAGGTGCTCACGCAAATTTAAATTTTCATTAGCCTTGGGTAAATACCTAGGAGTGGGTTTGCCAGGTCATATGTTAGCTTTATTAGAAACTACCCAATAATATGTGTGGGTTTATTTATGGATTCTTTATTCTATTCCACTGATCATACCCTTTTGCTAATACCATACAGTCTTGATTACTGTAGCTTTATACTAAGTCCCAAATATTCTAATTACTCTTTAAGGTTAACCTCTTCCTTCTTTATCGGCTATTTATATGACTTGTAAATCGACTCCTCCCTTGTCTTTAGGAGAGTTTTCTCATTGATTTGTAAGAGCTCTTTCTACAGTAAGAATAGTTATCAACTATATTACAAATTATTTCCCCAGTTTGTTTCCATCATAATTTTGTTTTAAACATATGTGCACCATACTCATAAAGTATAATCAAATCGATCACCATTTCTTTATAATTCCTGTTTAGAAAGGCCAAGATCTTATGAATATTCAACTTTTTTGTGGGGGGGAGGCTTAATTCTTCATATACAAATCCTGAATTCACCTGGAATTTATTGTGACATATGACATAGGTAGGGGTCTATCATCCCTTCTTCTTGAAATATTTAATTATTCCAGTATAACTTATTAAATAATTCTTCCCCTGATGCCTCCTGATAATGGAGGAATTTAAAATTATTAGGGCCTCTTCTTTTTTCTACCTCACTTGAAATCACCAGCTAAAGAATCATGGTAAGATACAGAGGTGCCCTTGGGCATCAGTCCTTACACTAAAGGGCCACAAAGAGAAACTGATGTGTCTGTTCAGCAAGTATATGGCACCACTATTTGCCAGGCACTGCGCTAGGTGCTGAAATGTAATCCTCATAAGACCTTAGAGGTTGGCAATGAAGGGAGAATTTCCAGGAGAGTGGGCACTGCTGCCCTTGGTATCCTGGGCCCTGCCACAGTTCATTTCTGTTCATTCATTTACAGAGATGAATGAATGTTACAACCACCTGGCTTATAAAAGATAGCTCCACCTTATCTTCCATCTAAGATTCCCCTTTTAGAGCTGCTTCCATGGCAAGCATGTATCTTGTTCTACCTCCAAAAGTACCCATAAGCCCGGATAAAAGCCTGGACTCCAGGTAACAAAGGGGCAGATCATGTTTTTAAGAGTTTTCAATTACGATTTCTTGATTCTTCCTCATCTCTTGCTGCTATCAGTGTGCCGGCCTCGAGGAGGTCCCTTTGCTACCTATCAGCTGAAGGCTACAAAAATAAACTTATTCAACTTGCTAGAATTTTATGTAAAATTAACTAATAAATAAGGATATGAGTGAGACCCTGCATGACAACTGTAAACAAAATACATGAGCGTTGTACATGGGCTGAGGGCAGTCCGTTTCAGCATCCCAGCAGCCTTTATTTGCTTGCTTTCTGGTGCTCTACTGTGTTCGGGACAACTCAAGAACTAATCTAAAGAAAGGGCTCAATAAGTACTTTCCCTAATTGGTAGGAGACACTGATAGCTAAGGATTCTGAAGCTCATTTCTCCTACATAAAGTAACACAAGAACAATTTCAGAAAGCTTCCTTACCATATGAAAAGCTACTCCCTTCACTCCCTTGATAGCAGCCAGAAGAGTCAAAGGTTAGAAAGTCAGGGAACACAAATTCTCTTCCTATTCTTGCCTCTGCTGATTGATGAGTTCATTTTAATACTGAAGCTAGATGGTTAAGTCCAAGAAATTTTTATCAAGCTGTTTACTGACAACTTGATAATACAACTATCCTTGAGACAGACGGCACTGTACACCACCCGTAAACTGATGACTGAGAAAAAGAATTAGGACTAACCTAAAACCACTAGGAATCTTCTGCTTCCAGGTAGAATATAATGGGTTGTAGCAGACTGAAGGTCCTGCTCTAACAACTAGAAACAAAAGGATAACTTGCAGAAATCATGATTTTAAAGCCTTGGGAGCAACAGGAATAGATGAACTAAAATTCCAGATTGGAAAGAGCCCTTTCTAGAGCTAAGGCAGAAATTCAAACAAGAATCATGTGACCTCCAGAGTTTCAATGGATCACAAATGTTCCTGAAAAAGGTTAAGCCCAATCAACTTATATTACACTATAAATAAAAGAGTATCTTAGGTATAACATCATTTTTAAAACCCTGAAAACCAGGTAAGGTTAGGAAAATATAGCTACTCTGATGCAAGAATATAAGCTTACAGTGAACTGATATTTAATGTCTCATATATCAATCAACTGCTATCTGTATATATTAGTCTCTTAAGAATTTGTTAAACCAGTTTCAGCCCTCTAGAAACAAATTACCACTGCATACAAAACTGGGAATCACACTCTGGAACATGGGGGTCACACCATCTGAGGGGCTTCCCTGAATCTACTGGAGCTCCCAATCCATGTTAAGTCTCTTTTAAACTGTAACAAGAACCTCCAAAGGTCAGTGAAAAGTTAATACATACAAACTCTGTTAACACAAAATGGGTTTAAAAAAAAAACAAAAACTTACCTAACCCACCAAATACCTACAGATTAAGTCTATTTTGGTTTTAAAAAATAAAAAGAACACTGTACCCGCAATGA
This sequence comes from Mesoplodon bidens, assembly GCF_964165515.1. NCBI lineage: Eukaryota > Metazoa > Chordata > Mammalia > Artiodactyla > Ziphiidae > Mesoplodon > Mesoplodon bidens. The sequence continues at coordinate 46,769,777 of NC_138172.1, read as the reverse complement.
CTTGATGTTCCTTTTGGAAGTAGCCCTATCTAAAACCTTACCTCCAATTATCTATTACAATCTTCCCAAGTCATAGCTAGGAAACTAAAAACACAACAAGGAAAATGAGAGCTCTAGTATATAAAACGAATTAGATACACACAAAAAACAAGGCCACTCACTATTCCACACCTATATTTTATGCCCCAAAGTTTATTTTGAAAGTGCTTGAGCTTATTGCTTCTATCAGAAAGTTGTGGGCCCACTTTTTACTCAGCCCCAAGGTCAAATCTAAAAAGGGGCTTCACAGTGGTCCATAAAAGACCTCAGAAACTGCACCTCTGCATCTCTCCGAACAGAGGCACCACAGCTTTCATCAGACTCATGGTGAGTCTAGGACTCATTAAATACACATATAGAAGGGCAAGAAAGGGGGCTTCCCTGGTGGCGCAGTGGTTGAGAGTCCGCCTGCCGATGCAGGGGACACGGGTTCGTGCCCCGGTCCAGGAGGATCCCACATGCCGCGGAGCGGCTGGGCCTGTGAGCCATGGCCGCTGAGCCTGTGCTCCGCAACGGGAGAGGCCGCAACAGTGAGATGCCCGCGTACCGCAAAAAAAAAAAAAAGAAGGGCAAGAAAAAGGAGCACTGAAGTGACCAAAGTCATCAGGAGGAGCCATGGAGGGCCCACGATTAACCTTTGCAAGGAAGTTCAGAAGAACGTACATTTTCATTTCTTACTCTCTGTAATGTTTATTCATTTGAACAAACATTAAGAGCTTGCTGTGTTTACCAGGAGATGAGGATGGGACACAGATACAAACACAGTTCCCTCTCTCCAGGATCTTACTGCTGAGCAAAAGGGACAAGTGAGTGAGCCATCTGGAGTGACTAGGCTTGGTATCACCCCATCCAATTCCAAAGGGAAAAGGCACTCAGGGCATTTGTCCTCTGCAACTCATCACCCTCTTTTTTTAGCCATTCACAAGCCTTCTATTATTTTTTGTCCAACAAACTGGAGTGCCTACTCTGTGCCTGACTGCATCCCAGGCACCAGAATTTAGGTGTATCTATGAAGAGGGTCTCACTTCAGTCTTATTTTCCTACTCACCAGACATGGCCACAAATGCTGAGGGCCCACAATTTTTTCCTTAGGTTCCAGGGTTTAAAATAATTCTGAATTAAAGTTTTAAAATATTAAATTAGTCTTATACTATACTGGATGTAATTTTAAACACATCACCATCGGGCTAATAAATCAATAAAAATTAGCCAAGATACACCAATGTTTTCCAAAGACAGGGTAGATTATACAGAAAATGTGCTATACAGAATGATGGGACTAAGACATGAAAAAGGGTGAAGGGCACGAATTGGCATCATAGCTGTAAGGAAGCATCAGCTCCACACAGGAGTCTCCGCTGGTGAACTTGGCCTAGCTCTGGGTGTCCTGTGCCATGTCTGCTCTCCACCTTCGTCTACCAAAGTCCACATTAACATGTGAGGATCTGACTGCTGTACAGAAGCCAAAGTCCTTGAAAGAAGTAAACCACACTCTGTGTGTTAAGGTGATTGTGAAAGCATTGCCCAAGCAGCCACCCTGGGAGTCATGACAGGACTTACTGGGCAGGGTTTCCCCAAAAAGCGGGACCTGTGGTTGACTAGCCCCACCAGGCCCACCTCAGGGAGCGCAAGGGAGAGATGAAGCCGATGAAGCCAGCACCCTGACGTAAGCAGACACACATCCTTCAGCAGTTCTTAAACACACAACAGTCACTCCACAGGCCATTCAGAGCTGAGTCTCTTTAGCAATGTGCACTCTGACTGAAAGGATTCCAAATTTCCCGTGTCACTCAGTTTGTTCTACTATATTTTGTTTTGTGAACTAGCCTTTTCTTTAACAGGTTTATGCTTCTCCCACAAATAAAAAGCTTAAAAAACACCCAAGCGGATTATGATGTTTTCAACCCCCGAAACGTTTCCTAGGCCTTTCATTTGTTTTTTTTAAATCTAACATGAAAACACACACACACACACACACACACACACACACACACACCACCCCACCCCCCACCTTTAGAAGTCAGCCTACTCCCTGAACACAAAAAGCCTAACGTTCTGAAAGGTAAACACAACTAAAGACACGAGCGGGAAAGCACACGTGCACAGGCCTGCCCTTCCCCCAGTTTTCCCATGCATCCAGCATTTCAGAAGTTCCCCCAGGACAAATTTCCAGAGGAGCGAGCACCTCAGGAAGGAAAATGAGGCCAATGCAGCCCCACAGAAACATGAAGGCGTCGTGTTTCTCCTCCAAAGGAGGACATGCTGAGACAGTTCAAGCTGCTGGCTGAAGGGGGTCTTCATTCACCTAACCCTAAGGCGGGAACCGTTCCTACCCCCACTGCACAGAGAGGTGAGTCAAGTGGGGAAGGAGATCGGCTGGGTGGGGAAAAGGTGAGGCCTGAGGGCAGGGGGCTGGGAGACAGGAGGACCCTGAGGCTGGGCTGGGGCGGGCGGAAGGTGACTGACGGGCCATGTGGCTGGAGCTGAGCAGCGACAGGGAAAAGTGGAAGGGAAAGTCAGGGAAGAAACGGGGGGAGCCGACCTTGAGGGTCACGTGGCCACAGTGAGGACTCCACTTTTGACTCTGGGTGAAATGGGAAGTCTTTAAGGTGTTCTGAGCAGAGGAGTGACATAACAGACTCCAGTTTTCAAAGGAACTGAGAAGCACTGTTTATCTCCTCGGCGGGGGTTACCTGAGACTGCCGCCTCGGGCTGCAGACCCGAGAAAGCCCCTCCTTACAGCTCTCCTTAAAGCTGCTCCCCAGGGCAACTCCGACTCGCCCTCGGCCCTCGGCCCTCGGCCCAAGCCCCAGAAGCCACCTCTCCCCGGAACGGTCAGTGTCTGAGAAGGGCAGCAGCACGCAACAGAGGAAAGGAAAGCTGCTTCCAAAATCCCTTCTCTTACCTGCTTCCTAAGATACATGCACTCGTGTGTATCAGCCCAACTCTTACCTCCTCAGACACAATACCCAAAGACTCAGATCAGAGCTGGGCTCTAGTTTGAAAAGCAGGTGAATAGTAACTTCCGGTTTTTATTCTAATAGTACCTGCAGTTACCAGCCCTGCACACGTTTGTCTTTCCACAGGATTTTAGAGGGAGTAAGTGGTGCACTAAGGTCCGCCTAAAACAAAACAAAAGCCCTGTCTAGTTAATAGTAGTCAGGGCCCTTAGAAAACTGCAAAGGTGCTATAAACCTTCTGGATGAAGAAAACGATTTTAAATGAGGCAATGAGGCAACCTTCTGACCAGTGGAAAGGAAGCAGGCAGGACAGTCTCTGGGCCCCTCAGGACAAGGGACCCTGACGGCTGTTTAGCTTCAAGTTCCAGGCACTGGAGAGGCATCAGAAAACATTTCCAAGGGACCTGAAATTTGGTTTTCACTTACTTAGCCCTAAATGAACACAGAATGTGACTAAAAATGGGGGGGCGGGAGGTGGAGAGACGTGGAGGGGAGAAATTTAAACTCAATTCTCAACATCAAAAAGAATATACATTCTCGCTCACTCTTTTGAACCTGAAAGTTAAAAAAAAATTTTTCCCTAACGCTTATGATCTAAAGAACATTAGAATTAAAATACTGGGAATCTTTTTTCCACTAATGGCTAAAAACATTTGATTCTATGGGTCTGAATCAGCGGTAGGGAAGGCTAGATGCATATCAGAATCTCATGAAAGCTTCTGGTTGTGGGCCTCACCCAAGGCTATCAGAATCAATCTCTAGCAGGGTTGCCCAGGCAAGGTTTTCTTTATTTTTTCTTTTTAAATCTCCCCCAGGTGAAACTGATGGGCGATCAATTGAGAGCCACCAATTTAAATCTTACCATACCACTAGTACAGTAAGTTATACTTTTCAAAATAGAGTCACCACATATTTCATTTGATCTCAGCCTTATCACACAGTGAGAACAATAAGTACCGTGGCTAAAAATGCAACAGGGAAAACATCAAAAACACGCATATCATTTCTATCATATTTTTCAGATGTCTCACTGAGAAATCAATGGTTGAGTCAGCCTGAAAAACCCATTTATAGGGTACCTATAGATTATACTACCTCTAACACTTCATGCTCAAATATTAAATTCAGTAACAGCTTATTGATAAAACCCAAAAGATTTTACTCAAGGCACTGCTAGCTGCTTCTCAAATACTTGATTATACAACATTCACATTTTAAAGGCAGTACATTGTGAAGACAGAACTAATACCAAATCAAGTACTTTTATTTAGTGTTCATGCCAGATCAATTTCTAATTGTGATTTCTGAAATAATTTTCATTTCTCATAGGCAAGTGAAACTTCAGGAAGTTTAAGGAAGGATTTTCATTTTTTCTTTTGGTTTTATGACAAGTGATGGCACCATACTTTGTAAAAGGTACTTGTCAGAGCATACGACCCTGCATTTGGCAGCTGGGTTGTGGAAGGTGTGCACCACACTTCTATGGATATGTTTTTCAGTTCTCAGCAACCAAATGCTATCTGTGTGACTAGGCCTAAGCCCCAGGCTTAGGGGCTTATGCAGCTCATACTGGGCACACTTACACAAGCAGGTTCTGTGTTTCCTATTTTAGTTTTCCAAGGTTTCTGCCCTGGGCCTGGGTATGGGCCTGGTTTAACAAGCATAAGTGTATAAAGCCTAAAGTTCCTCTTTAGCCCTTGGCACGATAGTGATCAATTAATTAGGAGATAACAGGTAACATCATCCCTCCGCTGAACTGTAGAGACCAGATCCGCCTTGCTCAGTTCTGTATCCTGGGCCCCTGGCATGGACTAAGCATGCCATAAACACGTGCTCAGGAGAGGGAGGGAAGGCAGGGGAGGGACTGGATGGAAGCAAGCCTGGTTTTCACCTTGGTCAGTAGAACAGCAAACAGTTGATGATTGCAAAGCTGAGAAGGACAAGAGAAAACCTCAATGAACAGCACTTGGTCTGTTACTCACATGGCAGCGTCACCTACAGCAGGATGTGCTCAGGCCAGAGAAGTGTTCCAAGGTCATGCCCACTCCCAGATGCAAATAAAACAAACAAGGTGCTACTTTAAAGCAGACCAAACTTCCTTACCTACGCATAGAAGAGGCTCAGATCATCCCTTAAAAACATATAAAGACACAGACCTACTTGAGAATGGACTTGAGGATATGGGGAGGGGGAAGGGTAAGCTGTGACAAAGCGAGAGAGAGGCATGGACATATATACACTACCAAACGTAAGGTAGATAGCTAGTGGGAAGCACAGGCATAGCACAGGGAGATCAGCTCAGTGCTTTGTGACCGACTGGAGGGGTGGGATAGGGAGGGTGGGAGGGAGGGAGACGCAAGAGGGAAGGGATGTGGGAACAGATGTATATGTATGACTGATTCACTTTGTTATAAAGCAGAAACTAATACACCATTGTGAAGCAATTATACTCCAATAAAGTTGTAAAAAAAAAAAGTCACACAGAAAAAAATAAAAATAAAAGCCATCTGAATCCTCAAAAAAAAAAAAATATATATATATATAATCCCAAATTCCACACTTGGGCCTAATATTCTGACACAAGCCTAAGGTCTTCTAATCTAGGACTCACCAGGACCATATGTCCAAATGACAAATAGTATAAGAATAAGTAATATAAAATTTAGCTAGATTCTGACTCTGGGAAGAAAAGGTCCAAGTCGGAAAATACTGAAACATTACAAAGACATCTGGCTCTAATAAACAACTGAGAAAAATGAAACTGTACACACTGAGAGTTGGTGCAGCTTGGGAAGGACTGTAAAAGCAAGTACACAAGCAGCTTATCTGAAATAAAAACAAGGAATTATCAATTCATAGTCTGAGCTATAATGGCAGATCTATGTTAATCAAAGAGAAAATTTCCGATTTGCTTACATCTCTTTGGATTATTTCAAAGCTCTATCACAAAGTTTAGGTTAGGTTGCACTATCTGTATAAGAAGGAGGAATCCTTTTAAATCACAGGGCTAGAGCAAAGTGACGAACGTCTGCCATAAGTGCATTAAACGTGGCCTCCAGTTTAACTTCAGCTCTTGGCTTAAATACACCAAGATTTCCCAAATATTATACAAAATATAATTAGCATATAAATTTTTTTAACATCTTTACTGGAGTATAACTGCTTTACAATGGTGTGTTAGTTTCTGCTGTATAACAAAGTGAATCAGCTATACATATACATATATCCCCATATCTCCTCCCTCTTGCATCTCCCTCCCATTCTCCCTATCTCACCCCTCTAGGTGGTCACAAAGCACTGAGCTGATTTCCCTGTGCTATGCAGCTGTTTCCCACCAGCTGTCTATTTTACATTTGGTAGTGTATATATGTCAATGCCACTCTCCCACTTCATCCCAGCTTCCCCTTCCCCCGGCCCATGTCCTCAAGTCCATTCTCTACATCTGTGTCTTTATTCCTGTCCTGCCCCTAGGTTCATCAGAACCATTTTTTTTTTAAGATTCCACATACATGTGTTAGCATAAGGTATTTGTTTTTTTCTCCTTCTGACTTACTTCACTCTGTATGACAGACTCTAGGTCCATCCACCTCACTACAAATAACTCAATTTCGTTTCTTTTTATGGCTGAGTAATATTCCATTGTATATATGTGCTACATCTTCTTTATCAGTGGTTAGGAATCTGCCTGCCAATGCAGGGACACGGGTTCAAGCCCGGGTCCGGGAAGATCCCACATGCCACGGAGCAACTAAGCCCGTGCGCCACAACTACTGAGCCTGCGCTCTAGAGCCCGCAAGCCACACTACTGAGCCCACATGCCACAACTACTGAAGCCCACGCGCCTAGAGCCTGTGCTCCACAAGAAAAGCCACCGCAATGAGAAGCCCACGCACCACAATGAAGAGCAGCCCCCGCTCACCGCAACTAGAGAGAGCCCATGGGCAGCAACAAAGACCCAACGCAGCCAAAAATAAATAAATAAATTTATTTTTTTTTAAATGAAAACAATTCTAAGATGTATCTATAGACTTCATCAGATCTTAAGGCATTACTGAACCAGAAAAAGCTAAGAATCACTGTTCTAAAATAAATGCAAGAACATACTTTTAAGATGGTGAAGGTTAAATGCTCTCACCTCAGTGGACATAGGATAATTTTTGGCTGATTATCTAGTTTTACAATTGTTTTTATTTTAAAAATACAATATAAAAATACATTTGTTAGCATGCATCTGAACACTGAAAAAATGCAGTGTGTTTCTATCATGGCGACCTTCATTCCCAGACCATCATCAGGCATTACTGTTAAAATAAAAACAACCCCTACAGAACATCTCAGAAACATGTACATTGGAATACTTTTTTGTTTTTTTAATTTATTTTATTTTTGGCTGTGTTGGGTCATCATTGCTGCCCACGGGCTTTCTCTAGTTGCGGCAAGCGGGGGCTACTCTTCGTTGCAGTGCGCAGGCTTCTCATTGCGGTGGTTTCTCTTGTTGTGGAGCACGGGCTCTAGGAGCACAGGCTTCAGTAGTTGTGGCATGCGGGCTCAGGAGCTGTGGCTCACAGGCTCTAGAGCGCAGGTTCAGTAGTTGTGGTGCACGGGCTTAGCTGCTCCATGGCATGCGGGATCTTCCCAGACCAGGGATCAAACCTGTGTTCCCTGCATTGGCAGGCGGATTCTTAACCACTGTACCACCAGGGAAGCCCTACATTGGAATACTTGTCTTCTAGGCAATGAATAATATGTATTTTTTAACTTTTTATCTTGATATAATTATAGATTCACAAGAGTCGCCAAAAAAAAAAAAAAAGTACAGGGAAGTCCCATGTACTCTTCACACAGTTTCCCCGGCGGCAACACCTTACTTAACTATAGCACAATATCAATATAGGAAACTGACATTGGTTCAGTCCACAGAGCTTATTCAGATTTCATTGTTTTACATGCACTCATTTGTATGTAGCTTCCATGCAATTTTATTACATGTGTAGATTCATGTAACGACAACAGATACAGAAGTGCTCCATCACAACAAGGTTCCTTCATGCTATCCCTTTATAACTACACCACTCACTACCATCTCTAGCCCGTGGCAACCACCAATCTGTTCTCCATCTTTACAAGTGTGCTATTTCGAGAGTTATAAATGGAATTATGCAGTACATAAGCTTTTGAGATTGGCTTTTTTCACTCAGCATAATTCTCTTAACATCCACCCAAGTTGTTGTAGCAATAGTTTGTTCCTTTTTATTGCTGCATAGCTGCATAGTATTCCAGGGCAAGGATGCACCACAGTTTAACCATTCACTCACTGAGGGACATCTGGCTTGTTTCCAGTTTGGGGCTATCACAAATAAAGCTGCTATGAACATCCACATACAGGTTTTCATGTGAAAATAAACACCCAGGAGTGCAACTGCAGGGTTGTATGGGAAGTACATATTTACTTTTATAAGAAACTGCCAAACTATTTTCCAGAGTGGTAGTGATTCCTCTCTTGTTATTCTTTTTCGTAATTGTTTTAGATCTTCTAGGTCCTTGGCCTTTCCATACAAATTTTAAAATAATGTTGTCTATGTCTTCAAAAACTTTGCAGGGCTTTTGACAGGAACTGCATTAAATCTATGGATCAACTTGAGGAGAAGTGACATCTGTACTATGTTCCAATTCATGAATATGATTTGTCTCTCCATTCATTTACATCTCCTCTGATTTCCTTCATTAGCATTTTGCATTTTTCAGCATAAATTATTTTGTTATGTTTTGTTAGATGTATACATTTTCTTTCGCATGATTGTAAATATTATTGTGTTTTTAACTTCAGTCTCCAGATGTTTGTTAATATGTACAGATGCAATTGATTTTTATGTGTTGATCTTATATCCTGTGATCCTGCTGAATTCACTTACTGTTTCTAGGAATTTTTCTGTAGATACATACCTTGAGATTTTCAACGTAGGCAATCATGTCATCTGCAGATTGAGATATAGTGTTATTTCCTCCTTTCCAATCTGTATGCCTTTCAGTACTATGCCAAGTAAGAGTGGTGAGCGTACATCCTTGCCTTGTTTCCAAACTTAGGATGAAAGCATTCAGTCTTTCACCATTAAGTATGATGTTAGCCATAGGTTTTTGTAGATGCTCTTTATGAAGTTGAGAATGTTCCCCTCTATTCCTAGTTTACTGAGAGCCAGCAAAGAGTAATATTTTAATGTAGGAAAAATAACAGATTTATAAAAAGAACTCTAGCTTGCTGCATACTCATATGCATGAGGACACTTCTCATAACTCCATAAACGAATAATATCCATTAAATGCTAAACTGCAAATTGTAGAGAGTGTATACAGATTTTCTGTTTACATCCCAAAAAGCTTATACACACTGAGTCTAAATCCAGATCTTTGCACTGTATTAATATAGAGCCATGTTTTATATCATTTAGCTTTCAATGATATCTCCTGCATATTAATTTAGCAAATAATAAACTAAGAGACTGAATATTTCAACTTTGAAACAGTTTGTCTATAAACTAGGAAGCATCTAATACAGGGGTTTTCAGTTCCAGAGCTGTAACATCCCAGGAAGCCTCTGAATCTCAAGTGATATGACAAAGTTTTCAATACCAAATCTAGTTCATTTTAACTTGAAAATAAACTTCAAAAATTTAGTGAAGTAGAAAGACATGAACAATTGCAGGGCTTTACAACAACTGAAAAGTTCTGTCCACGATCTAAGAAACAGTTTTCCCGTTTTAGAGTTTCTATAATGAAGAAACCTTTAAAGCATACTTTAGTTTTGTTTTTTAAAGCAGAGTAAGGTCTTTTCCAATACTGCTTTGAAAAAAAGAAACCCTCACCTGCCCAGAAATTCACCTGGAGGCTTACTACAAGGGCCCCCTACAGGGCCAGCAGCAAGGTCCCCAACAGTTTCAGTAGAGCCTGAGCTCTCCAGAGCAACATCATGACGTGTGCATGACTCCAGCAGGGACAGGTCCATCCCCTGCCTGACCTTCCATCATCTAAACTGATGTAATTAGCAGTGATAATGAGTGTTCCACCCTGTACACTGCTGCACTGCAATCTCTACCACAGGAATTCCAAAGACTGTGATGAGAGATTCCAGGATTTTTCACAGAGATCATTTTTTATCTTTCCTTTCTAACTCGGTGAAGTCAACTTAATATACATTCTTGAAAGCCAACAGAGGCAAATGGAATCAACAGCTCACTGAGGAAGATGTAGCTCTCCGTCTCCCCCCAAATCCCTAGATCTGATCGCAAAGGTATATGGCACATGGGATCAGACTGAAAGAGGAAACCAGCTGGTAGGAGCATCTGTGGTGCTCCTTTGTAGAAGACACAGTCTGGAAACAGGAAGAAATTGCACCAAGACAACCATTAGAAGGATGAATCAATTTCTCTCACCCCATAACTCACCAAGCATGAACAAGCAGGTATTTGTTCTAGGTGGGAGGAGTGACTGTGGGCACCAGGGGCAGAGGTGTACTAACAGTCTGTCAGATGATAAGACCAGACACCAGGCCACACTCTGCTCCTCTCCCACATCCACTGGAGGCTACTCAGACATTATATTCACAGACAGACTATTAAGGGATCTCAAAAAAGAGATAAACACACAACTAACATTCCCCAAGCACCTAGGAAACGTGGGCAGCATGAGAGAGGTACCAAGTGCATCAAACAGAAGAATTAATACCCAAGAAAAATCATTTAATGGAGCATTTCCAGAAGTGTGAAGCTACGCTTCACAGGATAAATGAAATGTATAGCCCAACAAAGAAAACAAATTAAATTCACATCAGACTTCACCCTGGCAACTTTAGAAGCAAAAGGGGACAGGAAAATATCTTCAAAGTTGGGAAGAAAATGATTCTCAATATGTATTTCTATACCCAGCCAAAGTACCATTCAAATGTGATGACATTTTTAGACAAAGACTTGGCAAACTTCTCACAAATCATCTCTAAAGAATTACAAACAAAACAAAAATAATCTAAGTGAAAGATAGAAAGGTGAAGACTCAGTGGTAAACCAAGAAATTAGTAAAATTAAGTCCAAAATTAAATATTTTTTATAAATAAATAAAAGCAAATAAAAAATCTTTTACTCAAAGGAAAGTGAAAGCAAACTATAGTTGTTTGTATGGTAGAGGGAATGATACAAATATCAATTAACTCCAGACATTAAGAGTAGACACTAATACAAAGAAACGGATTGCACATCTTGCAAACCACTGAAGGAGGAGCAAAGAAAACTTGAATAACCCAACAAAATATGGAAAAAAGGTAATAATGAAATAAGGCAAATGAAAAACACAAAATAAGACAGCACAAATAAGTCCAAACATTCCAGTCAAAACAAATATGAATGGATTAAATTCATCTATTAAAAGTCTGACTCACAGATTATAGACACAAAATCCAGCTACATATTATTTAAGAAAGATAAATCTAAAACAAAATGATGAATAGGATCTAAGGCAAATAAGTGCAGCTTCACATTGCTAAAAGCTATAGCCCACCATGTAAAATAAATTATATAAACTTTTATATACCTAACACAGCTTGAAAATAACATGTACTAAGCAAAAACTGATTAAAATACAAAATTCACAGATAAAAGTAGGAGACTAGCATAATTCTCTCAGAAAATAACAGATTAGAATAAAAACATAATGACACAAAGAAACAAATCACATAATTAACAATCTTAATTGTGTACAAAAACTCTGTATGTACCAAAAATTTTAATCATACAGGGAATAATAACCAAAATTACTATGTATTAAACCACACAGAAAATCTAAAAATATTCCCAAAGCAGAAACCAATCAGGCATATCTATTGACTGTAATGTACTAAAATTAGAAGTTAAAACCAAATGGTTAAAAGGAAAAATAAATGTATCCACTCTGAATTTTTAAAAAACAAAAAAACTAAACAAGAAACAAAGCAGAGAAGATAAAGTTTAGCAATGAACAACAATGACTGCAGAGTGAAACCCCTGGGATGTTACCAGAGGTGGAGGGAGAAGGCAACATACAGCCTTAGATGTAAATATTTTGTTAGAAATCAGGACAATAAGGGAAAAAAGCTTTTAATTCAAGACACTAAAAAAGAAAAAACAAAACAAAAAGAAAACTCAAAGGTCCTACAAAGAATTAATAAAAATGAAAGAAAAAGTAATGATATAGAAACCAAACAGTATAGTTAAATAAAATCAAAATCTGATTCTTTGAAAATAATAAAATACACAATTTCTGAACTAAGTTTCAATGTTGAGGACCAGTGTACTCAAAAAAAAACTTACCTATAAAATTGAACCGAAGTTGTTTTATTTAGTAACATCTGATAATTTAATTAAATGACAGATTCTAATATTTATTCCCAACTAACTTTGCTAAATATCTGTGAAAAATCACGGATTTTGGCATAATAAACTAATACTACATTAACAGAGAGATAACTTTCCATTTGTTTTTTAAAGCAATTCTGTAGTAAATTCAATCACACAATTACACAAAATGTATTGAAATAAATACAAATAAAGAAAATGAACTCCACCCAATTCTACTGTACCAACGTAAGTTAACCATTTATCAGACTGGTGATTATCCTTCTAAACGATTTTCTTTTCCTTTTTAAAAACTTGTTTAAAGTTCTATTATGCAATATTTATGATATAAGGGGAGAAAAAAGAATATTACAATGAACACCTGCATATTCACTACTCAACTTAGGAAATAAACATCGCCAATACATTTGAAACCCTCTAGATATGCCTGCCCCTTAGAAATAACTATTTTGATCTCATTGTGTTCTTCATACTTTACTGCATGTGCGTGCACCCTTAAACAATATATCATACTGCTCTGTATGTTTTAAACTTTCATATGAATGTTATAATACTGTATGTATTCTGCACTCATTTTTTCACTTAAACAAGTTTATGAACTCCAGCCATGCTGACATAGTTTATTAATTTTCACCAAGCTATAGTTTCACCACATGAATAATGAACAATTTATTCTCCTGCTGATGAATAGTCAATGCTGCTAAAAACATTCTTTGAAAATCTCTTGTGTACACAGGAAGCAGAACTGCTGGGTCTCAGGATGTGTACATCTTTAACTTTACTTTAACTTTCACAAAGTACAAGAGGTCCTGATGTCCTATAGTCTTATCTACACTTGGTTTTGTCCGACTTTAGTTTTTCTCAATGTGAAAAGTAAGAAAATATCTTATTGTGGTTTTAATTTGCCTTTCCCCGACTACTAGTGAGGTTGAACATCCTTTTCATGTTGAGACATTTATGTTTCCTCTTCTGCATATTCTGGGCCTCATTTTCAGATTAGAGCCTCTCCACTAATCAAAAATCTCTGCCTCAAATATTCTGATGAAAGACTTTAGTGAAGCCTGGTTATCTGTAGTGTGCAGAAACCATTTTTAACCCTTTCTTTTCCAGAACACATAGTCTAACATGAAAAACAATGTCTTGGTGTACAGAGTATTCAGTGTAAGATCAGCACTCTTCAATGTGTGTCTTTAATCGTCTATAACCTGCATTTTAAATGATCAGAATGCAAATGGAAGGCTCATATCTATGAAGTCTGATATCGTGTGCATGTAATATTAGGGCATATTTTTCCAAGACTAAACCTAAATTTTTAAAAGCTGACCACACCTTCAGATTAACAAATCCTTAAAAATTGAAAGTAAATTCCTAAATGACCTTCAAAACAGATATGAACTCAAGGGGACAAAGTTGACACAAACTGAAAAGCAATAAACCCTTCTACCACAACTAAATAACTCATGACAAGTGAGTGAGAGCATGAAAATGTGTTGGAGTGAAGGGAGAGGGTCAGTGGGAATGCCAAATGCTACCACTCTTCTGGAATCCACCACACAGCAGGCACTCTGTATATCAATTTCCTATTCTGTACAATGAGATGGACAATAATCACCACACAGGTCACTGTGAAAAGTAAACAAGATAACATACGATACCTGTATCTGATCTAATTCTATTTTATGGATGAGGAAATGAAGCAGAGAGAGGTCAAGTACACTGTTCAAGGTCACAATAAATGATTCCAATGCCCCAGGTCTTCACACTGCACTGTCATATTCACAGTATCTGTCTAATATGGGTCTCATGACTGTTAAAAAGTGTTCACAGGAAGGAGATGACTAGAAGTATCTCACAAGATAGGAAAAGTACTCAGACCTTAAAAAAAAATAAAACGGGCAGATGAGAGGTTACCTTAGCAACTTACTCATTTTCCTTTGTGCTGACAAATATACTTTAGACATTAGCCATCTAAAAGGTAAAATAAACTCATTGCCAGCTTTAGAGAAACATGGCATTCGTGAAACCCAATCTGTTAACTACGACCCATTTAACAGAAATTCTCTTAGAAATTATTTTGATACCAACAACAACAGATTTGACCAACTACGCTCTAGCCAGGAGAATTCAAGAGGGCAAATACTGGAAGGTTACCTACCTACTGCAGGTGCATCATACTCATCACCAAGCAGAATTTCTGGTGCAGAATATGCAAGAGATCCACAGCTTGTAGTGAGCTTCTTCCCTGGTTGAAACTTGTTGCTGAAACCAAAGTCTGTCAACTTTACAAGACCCTGTTTTTCAAAGAAGACCACGTTCTCGGGTTTTAAGTCTCTGTGAACCACATGGAGTTTATGGCAATAAGATATGGCATGAACTATCTGAGCAAAGTACTTCTTGGCCAAGTCTTCATTAAGTCCCTCCTCGTGCTTCATTATGTAATCGAACATGTCTCCTCCATCCCCAAGTTCTAGAATAAGATATAGTTTGGTCTGGGTGTCAATAACTTCATAAAGGCGTACAATGTTGGGATGCTGCACTAGTTTCATGCATCTCACTTCTTGGAAAAGATGACCAGTGGCTAGAGTGTCCAGCTTTGTCTTGTCAATAACTTTTACTGCCACTTTTTCACCTGTAAAGACATGCCTGGCAAGTTTAACCACTGCAAAATGACCTCGACCCAAGGTTTTATCCAGATCATACAATCCAGCAATCTTCCCATCATACCCTCGCTTGAATCCTGCCATGCTGGTCCAACAGAAGAAAAAATACTTCGACTGTTTAAAATGGATCTTCTCATATATCTGGTGAAAATAAGGAATTCATTTTCAATGTCGCCATGGACATCTACAAAAATAAGAGAAATAAAATTAAGTTTTCTATGACTTTTCCTTTTATAGCTTCATTTTTCTTTAAATTTTAAGAGAAGCTTGAAATAAATATACTGAGACATAAAATGAGTCAGGGCATTTATAACAACCTGTTTACATATTTAGGGTTTACTTTATAAAGGTTGATAATTTAAATACCATTTTATTTTGCAAACTGATAAAAAGTTAGTTTGTTGAAATAATTTTTTGGTGATGTCAGAAATAAGAAAACTGGCAAGTTGGATAAGCTATGTTTTAAAAGAATATTTTCCGAAAGTAATTTCTATTAGTGTCTTAAAAAAGAAGTCAGGGATTGACAAGAAAGGGAAAACACAAAGAATATACACTTGGACAGAAACCAACAACTTTATCCTATTATTCCAAAATTAGCACTACTTCCTTTAAAATCTCTTCAATAAAGCCTTCTCTAACTCTCCCAGGTGGTATTACCTTCCCTTCTCTTCTCTGCATCTCCAAAGCACCATGGGACACCTCCATCCCAGGCGGTCTTATTCTATAGGTTCCTGTATACACCACCTTTATCCTGAGACTGCAAGGTTCCTGAAGGGTCTACGGTTCTATCAATATTTTTTACTTCTACCCTCCCCTAATGCCTAGAACAGTGTTTTACATATAGCAGGTAATTAAAATTTTGTTAAATTTTGAAATGCAACTTTTTTTCAAAATGTTTACAAGGCAATGGTTTGCTCTTGCATCACTAGTGCCTAGAACAGTAAGTGGCACACAGTAGGTGCTTATTATTTGCTGACTGACTGGTACTCACTCTTCGTGCTTATCAGTTATGCTTATCTTTATTACAGTTTTCCAACTCTCAAACAAAACCTACTATGACCTGCTTATATTTCAAGAACAGGCAAGCATGCATTTAAACCATTTAACTGTTAAAGACCATTTGGCTTTAAAGACCTCATGTCATATGAAATTTATAATTCTCATCCTTTATAGTGTAAACCTTAAAATATAGAAATAGGTTCTTATAAATGACCCTGACTCAGAAAAAATTTTTAATATATATAATTATACAAATTAAGACATCACTTTAAATCTCACAGACTGAACTCCCACTATTATTTTTTTGACCAAAACTTTATAGAATTAAATAACAAAATCCAAAGGAAAATACAGCCATCTCCCAAGCCTAGATCTTTCCTATTAGTGCACATTCATCCCTTCAGTGAAGCCTTTTCTAATGCTCCTGGTATACAGTTTCACATTTTCAGTTACTTTTTGTTAAGAACAGTACTTACAGCATTTACTCCACTTTGGTGAAAATATTCCAAAAAACTAAATTGTACATAAAATAAAGTAGTGTTTCTTTTTAAGCACTAGCATTAAATACCTTTAAATCTCATTCTCGCTTAAAAGAACAGAAGAAAAGCTAACATTTACTGAAGACCTACTATATGTATTTGTACAAAATGAATCAAATGGGATTGTGTCTCATTGGATCTTAACAATCCTAAGAGGTCAGTATTATTTCCATTTTATAGCCAAAAAACACTGTGTTCCAGGTACGTGCTAAAAGCTAAGGTTCAAACTGAATTCTTATTTCAAAGCATACACCTCTTATAAACATTTGGCCACTCTTAACAATATTATATTTAGGATAATAATATCTTAAGAGTTAAAATACTATAAAAGAGGCATAGTCATTCTCCCATGCAAACTGAAATGATCTGAATCACATATCTGGGGCCCCCTCAAGCTTTTCTGTAATTGTAAATTACCCTCAGAATAATTTTGAGTGATTTGTTTTTTTAATTGTAAATTGCCCTCAGAGATAGGATTATTAGTCTTATTTTGAGGCACAAAAATAATGAGTAACTTGGCGTAGGCTATAGGGCCAGTGTGTAAAAGAGCTGGGATTTGAACCCAAGGCTATCTTGACACCAAAATCTGTGCTTTTAACCACTATGCTACACTGTTTCTGCATTAATTTCAGAAACAAAATCCTATTTCTATTAAGATTTTTAAAAATAAGAAACCCACACTATCTATGTACAGGGGCTGGAGAGAAAGCAAATTTCTTCTATACTATGTATTATCCTTGTCATCTGAGCTAATAATTTTAATAAGATTAACAGGAAAATCCAAGTGGAAAAGTCTTGCTTTATTTGGACAGTAGTTCCCCAAAAGAAAGTTTAATTCAGGCATGTCTAATTTTCAAATATATCTAATTTTCAAATATAGAAACTCTAAGCTAACTCCAGGGGGCAGAAAACTAAATCTTTAACTTCAATTAATTATAATAGCAGTAATTACTTTTAAAATTCTACCCAAGTCTATGTTTCTATTGTATGAGTTTGCAAATGCAACTTTCGCTTTCAAAACAAACTTCTTCAGGCTGCCCCCAAGCTACCTAATTTTTTTTTTCATCTATCACTTTAGTTTAAATGTATTCTACAGTGGCATATAAATCAGACTTTACAAGTAAATCTGAGTTTGTCTGAATTTTAACTTAATTCATTTTTTTTTAATTCAAAGATTTTATTACGAAAGTAATAAATGAATATACAGATGAGGGAAAAAGTCTTTTTTCAGGGTCTTAACCACCCAGAGATAATCACTATTCACACACTGTCATTTCTCCTCCCAGTACTGTGTTAGCAAAAGGGCACAATAAAATACTTTTTAATCTACCAGCAAGTTCATAGGGAAGAATCTTATAGGGTTCTTTTTTTAAAATTTATTAATTAATTTATTTATTTTTGGCTGAGTTGGGTCTTTGTTGCTGCGCACAGGCTTTCTCTAGTTGTGGCGAGCGGGGCTACTCTTCATTGCGGCGCGCGGGTTTCTCATTGCAGTGGCTTCTCTTGTTGCAAAGCACGGGCTCTAGGCGTGCAGGCTTCAGTAGTTGCGGCACGTGGGCTCAGTAGTTGTGGCTCACGGGCTCTAGAGCACAGGCTCAGTAGTTGTGGCGCACAGGCTTAGCTGCTCCACGGCATGTGGGATCTTCCCAGACCAGGGCTCGAACCCGTGTCCCGTGCATTGGCAGGCGGATTCTTAACCACTGCACCACCAGGGAAGCCCTAGGGTCTCTTCTTAATGACAGACTACCCTGTAATGAAATGATACTCTCACTATCAAAGAATTTACTTTTTTTGGTACTTTTCTGGGTACACATATCCCTTGCTCATTGCCTATGAAATTACAATTGTGTGCCTAAAAACAGGAAGTTATGTATAACTGAAAGTTGGGAGGAAAAATATCCTTGTTATTGAACATCTTTTTGAATACACTGTTTAACCCTCCTATCGAGTATATTTTGAGTTAGCATAGGAAATAATTAAATCATTTTTTTGATCTTGGAGGATATTGCAGTGCCTGAAAATCATTCCGAACACCAATGGAAAATGTTAAGATGTGCCTTATATAAAGTAAAGGTGACTCTGCACCAGCTCCAAGACATACCCTGCCAACTGCATACTGAATAATCCTTGTTATTACTGTGTTTCGTTAGGTGCTTCTTTCTCCTGAAAGAAAACACAAAAAAAGATTTTAGTTTAGTTCTACTTAACTTTGCTTAAAGTTAAAATATAAACCCTCAGGCTGGATCCAGACGAACATATAAAAATGGTAAATTTGTCTTCCGTGACCCAGTCTCCCATTTTCTTTCTCTCCTCTATGAATTGCAACCCGTTCAAGGAATCTTTAATCAACAGGAATGTCACAGTGAACAGATACATGGAGACTGGTCCAGGTAGACAGGTCAGAAGGATTACTGCACTGGAAGGAGGAGGAGATTATAATAACAAACAACAGTAAAGTCACCATTTTTAAATGCCTCTTGGGTAACGAGCAAGAATCCGCATTGCACTGAATCCTCACTAGGAGCCTGCAAGGTAGGCACACAGAGGCTCAACCTGCGCCGTAAGCAGCAGTCCCGCAGCTCCAAGCCTGCTCAGCCTGGCTTGGGAGCCCAACCTGCCTGCAGGATGCCCTCTGGGCTCATGAAACACCCACTCCAAGAGCCAAGGAGGGCAACCTTCCCAACACACCATCCTCTAGCAGGGCAGCAGAAATCAACACCAGCACCAGAGAACACACAACACAAAACACCTCTGCATAGAGGCTTTCCATCTGATAGTAAAAAAGAAACTTTATGAACAAAGAGAACGTGAGAGGATCACTGCTATCTAAGCTCACGGCACAGTGAGGGAACACTGACTGACTGAGGCAGCCTTGCAGGCCTTTCCTCAACACTGAAATATCACATAAATAAAGTTCCAAACATTCATACTACGCCAAGGCGCTTTACACAATACACTACACAGGTGAGTTCGTCCAGGTAAGCATTAAACTCAAGCTCACAGGCGCTTGGGGGAAAGGGAGTACAAAGAGGTGGGGGAAAGCAGGAAAGGTAAAAGAAAGAAGGAAAGGTGGATGTGAAACCAAGTTTATTGCTGGGAATGAGGGGATGAAGAGAGATGGAGACTGCTACCACACAGACGAGGCCAGCAAAGCCATAGGCACAGGCCCACTTCTAGTGAGAAGTGAACCCTGGGATGCCTACCTGGTCCTTCAGCTCCAAGTGGGATACAGTCGCTCCTCCCATTACCCATGCCTGCTTCTCTCTTTCCAACAGCCAGTTTCACCCACAGTCTCTCTGGCCAAGCAGTGCGATGGTCCCGCATGGCTGAGGACTGGTTCTGAAGGCCAATGACTGGATCTGAATCCCAGCTCACCAGCCACAAGTCACTGGACCTGAGCAAAACCTGATCTCTCTGTACCATCAGTTTCCTCATTAGAAGATGTCAGTAGCAAGAGAACCTCACAGATTGTGGTGAGGATTAAATGAATTAATAAAGGTAGTGATTAAAAAAAAGCCTGGCACAGAGTAAGCATTCAGTAAATACTAGCTACCACCGCCACTATCATTGTTATACTGATGGTAATCTCCCCTACCCAAGCAGAAATACTTTTAGTCTTCCACTCTACTTCAAGAGACTGAATTTACTGAGCTTTCATCTCTCTTCCGTTTTCAGAAATCTTCTACTGCTTAGTTTCCTAAAATGTATTAACTTGGAAATGGGTGCTGATAAAGAAACTAATATCTAGTTGGGTATCAAAGTCTGATGATTTTTCAATAAAGCATCCCACAAAAATCTAAGTGTTTGCTTTTCAAATGATACTAAGATGACATTCTATCAAGTCTATCCTTTTAAAAAGGACTAAATATTCCTTTATATTTCTCCTATCAAAGTAACATATTCTAATAGAAAATATGGAAAATACAGAATAGGAAGTAGAAAGAATAAAGAGGCATCCACAGTCCTACCACAAAAGATCAGCACTATTAATACTCTGGTGGTTTTTCTGCAAATGTTTATATACAGCTTCTTTATTTTGTTTTATAAAGGTGTGATCATTCTATATATAACTTTATATCTTGTATTCTGCTTTTTCCACTCGACCTATTATTTTCCTTTTAGTATTTTTGCTTCAATTATGAAAGAAACATCTATGCGGTGTAAGAAAAAAATACAATCAGAACATGTATATTGGCAAAAAGAGAGGGAAGTTTTTTTTAAATTATCCATCAGTCTATCCTCTGATTATCTCTGTTAACATTTCGGACACAGCCTTCCAAATTATTTTCTATGTATAATACATGCCAGACACAAAGGTTTTAATAAGATGGGATCACACACACATAAACTGGAGAGGTGGGGAGCAGCGTAACCATTTTCTAAGTACTTCTCTCCACAAAACAAGTCCACTTTAGAAAGTTTGGAAAATGAAGAAAAGCACTACAGATTAAAAACAGACAAACAAATAACACCTATAATTTCATCTAGGATGACCTCTCTTCAGGTTTGAGTATATATTCTTTACACCTATGCTTCTTTACAAAGCTAAGATGTTGTATATGAAGTCTTAATGACTACTTTTTCCTCTACTATAGGAGGAACATTTTTGCGTGCACTAAGTTCTTCTAAATCACTATTTTCAATGACTACATAGCTAAGATGACATCTTTTAAACCAGCAAAAGCACTAAATTGGGCCATTCTAAAGCAGTCTTCTTATTCAGCATGTGCTCACACATGCATATAGCTAGGCAGGACCTAAATGAAACAGGCCATCCAGGAGAGGGTGTTTATAATATGGAAATCCATGTTTGAGAAACAAGTACTAGTATGTGTTGCAAGAACACACCGATGTTCTCCCAGTTTACTAAAGAGAGCAGAAGCAACTGAGGCGTTCGGGTGTGGCTGGAGAAGAGGAAGGAAGTGTGGGCGGCCCTACACACATTTTGCAAGCTGCTGAAAACAGTTGTAAAACCAGCCTCTGTTAAACCTACTGTCAAGACGGAATTCACCCTGTTACTCTTGTCAAAATTCACTTCTGGCTTTTCACTGACATCTTCACCACTGTAGTGTGGTCTGTATATCAAACAAAGGTCTCCAACTCACACCTCTCCCTAGGAGAGGTGAGGAAGAGCACACTGAGCGAAGGTGGCTCCGCATGAACACTCATTATCAACCAATCCATGGCATGAGAAAGCCGATCACACAAAAAGGGCCATGTGCAAAAATCAGGCTACTTCTATAGCCTCTCTACACTTCGGGATATTACAAATTCCCCCCCAAACCAGACCACAAATATGCAAATACACAAAAACCTCCCAAACAAATTACATGCTTGAAAAAGAGTATCTGTGCCAGTACTCTCCCTGTAATACATACAGCTAAAAGATGAGTTTTTAAAAAGCCATGCTAAAGGGCTTCCCTGGTGGCGCAGTGGTTGGGAGTCCGCCTGCCGATGCAGGGGACACGGGTTCGTGCCCCGGTCTGGGAGGATCCCACGTGCCGCGGAGCGGTTGGGCCCGTGAGCCATGGCCTTTGGGCCTGCGCGTCCGGAGCCTGTGCTCCGCAACGGGAGAGGCCACAACAGTGAGAGGCCCGCATACAGCAAAAAAAAAAAAAAAAAAAAAAAAAAAAAAAAAAGCCATGCTAAAACTGTATTTAAGCTTCTTACACATGGAAATTATCTGGTATCTTTTACAAACACCAAAAAAATGAACACTGTTACTCTTACTTAGGGGAAATATCAGACTAAACGTATGTTTAGAGAAAAGCCAACTTAAGTGAAGGAACTAACACACTCTCCATGAAAATTACTGCCCTGATCTAACTGCTAAAATTTCAAAGATACCTATAACAAAAATGGTATAGGCTGGAAAGAAGACAGTAGACTCATCCTCCAGGAATATCAGCAACCTCTAGATCAAGCCAAATAAACACAACCCCAGTGGCAGTCACCACTGCTGTTCCTTTCATCCAAAGTAAACAACATTCCACATTTCTAGAACAGCACTCCTCCTCCTGGGTGTTATCAATATAAGCTATAAATCAAAGATGAAGAAACCAGGGAATTCCCTAGCAGTCCATTGGTTAGACTCTGCGCTTCCACTGCAGGGGGCGTGGGTTCAATCCCTGGTCGGGGAACTGAGAACCCACATGCTGCAGGGCGCGGCCAAAAAAAAAAAGAAGAAACCACAAACAGGTCAACACATCCCAAGTTACGGAAGAATCCAGAGTTCTTCACTGGATTGGTTGAATATTACTATGTGGGTATCAGGTAGTATCAGTCTGTAGCCACTGAATGGAATCAAGATGGAAACTACAAATTAGAAGATTTCAGTCAACCATTTATTATGAGAAATGTCCCAATAGACAAAAATGTACCTCCAAATGTCTAATAAAGTATTTTTCAAGGGAAGGTAACTGCCTACTGAAGTATGTTCTTCAAGTTTTCTTCGAGGTAGTCAATTTTAATGGACTCAGGGCCACTGAGGTAACCAGGAATGCCAGGCTGAAAAGCCTGCTCCAGTCTCTCCAGGCAGTGACTGGGTTGCCAACACAGATCTATCCCTTAAAGTGCTGGTTTAAGTAATCTTTATTTCCTCTAAGTAAACAAGCTATATTCCAGGACACATCAAGGAATTTTTGAATGAATTCAGGAGTCAGGCAATCCATTAACTGATGGAAAGCAGTAGTTAGTATTTGTAGAAAGGGGTTAACATCCAAGCCACAAAACCTGGAGCAGCAGCACAGATAATAAGTTCAAATTCCTAAACAGAATTGCCTCTCATTAAAGTGATGAAAAATGTTAATAAGCATGTCACCATTTCTACCTGATGGTAAAGTGAGATTTAAAAAATTAGTATGGTGACAGCTCTGGTATAAAGTGCCCAGATAATAAATAATGACTTAAGCACAAGTTGGTGTGTAGAAATTACTCCAAAATAAATAAAGCCAACCCACAATTACTCCTTTGCCAGGAAAACAGAATATAAGTTGGGAGTTATGGAGAATTTAAAAACTTAATAATCTAAATCTCTCTTCCAAAGCTTTTATTAATACTGTCAAAACTCATTTTAACTCCCTATCGTCTTTTCATCCCCCCCACTGATATTGTGACAAAGATAGTCATGAAAAAGTGGTCAAAAAAGAATGCTGGAAAAGAAAAAAAATAAGTTGATCCATTAACAAAAATACTGGCACCTAACATTTCATTCACTTTGACTTAAATGGCAGAATCATTTGGGGATTCTCTCACACTACTGGGACTGCAAATTACCTTTCTGAAAAGCAATTTGGCAATACCTGTATCAAGAGCCTTAAAATAATTAATATCCTCGATTTAATAATCTTACTACTAGATTTATGTCTTAAAGAAATAAAGACATGAACAAATATTTATATTCAACAATGTTCAGTGATATTCATATACAAGAAAAAAAAATCAGGGACTTTCCTGGCTGTCCAGTGGTTAAGACTCCGCGCCCCTAATGCAGGGCGTATGGGTTCGAATCCTGGTCAGGGAACTAACCCCACATGCCGCACGGTGTAGCCAAAAAAACAAAAAAACAAAAAAGTATATCTATCTATCTATCTCAGAAATAACCGAAAGGTCTACAATAAGGAAATGGTATACCTAACGTTAACACTATGCTGCTATATTTTTAAGCTATTTAATCTCATGGGAAATTGTCACAATAAAATATTAAGTAAAAAAATTCACACACCAAATTTCATGGCATAGGATCCCAATTTCTTTAAAAGCATATAATTTGTCTGCATATATACTAAAAATACGAAAATGTTAATTGGTAAAATTGTAGTTTTCTTTCTCTTTAAGCTTTTCTGTTCTTTTCAAATTTTTCATAGCAGATGTGTGCTACCTTTTAATCTAGGAAAGGCAGACGTTATTAAAATTTTGAATTTCTGTACATAATTATTCATTCAATTCAGTTTTCCATTGAGATCTATAAAGTAAACCAATTTCCCTGAAAATATACATACATATTTATGTAATCTTAACAAACAAAACATATTCAGTGAAATATTCTACCTCCCTTGAGGGACAAAGTATGCAATTTCTTCAGGCTGAGGAAGGAACAGGAACACTGAGTCTGTTTTTATTAGCAAACATTTGAGCCCTAATTGTGTAGAACACAACACAGTCCCTGTCCTTTAGAATCTTGCAAATAAGTTATCTACATATAAAAAGACAATCAATTATACAAGTTAACCTCAGTGAGTTCCGTCAAAGGAAGAACAGAGGATACCAAAGGCAGGATCCCCAAGGACGGGGCAACACACAGATCAGGCCTTACCCTTCACGGCGAGCAGTGGGACACCACTCCTGACAGTGGGGGAAACAGGTAGCAGAGTGCATATGGCTTCCGAAAGGAGAATGCCAATGTGCGTGAAGTTAGGCCGTGAGGTAGAAGTGAGATAAGTTTAATAGGGTTAGGAAGGCTGATCTTGAAAACTACCTAGTGGCTCACCATTTAGGGAACTGTGATGAACTCTTAGCTTCTCAAAATCAATGGAAAACTTGCTAGACTAAATAATTCACGACATATCTATCTTTGAATTATACTTAAGGTTAATTAAAGTGCCATTAAAGAGTTAAAAATGCACAGAAGCAGCTACACATCACAGAGCTGATATGAGGCCTCAAAAGAAGAGAAAAACTCTAGGTTTTAACATGCGAGCGACATAATAAGGTCATTAGAAAATTTAAACCAATTTAAAAACACTGTTCACTTTAAAGTTCCATAAACACCAATTTTTGTCTTGACTTATTAGATCTCTCTCATTATTACCCATACGACTTTCCTAAAAATCTATTACTAACCTAAATAGGTTTATATAGAAATGAGTTCTTATAGCAAAACTACAGTTGACCTTTCTTTCCATTGTCTCTTTTCAAGTTTTAAAAATGTCTTCTACTGCCACAACTGCCCACTGTTTTCTTTTAATGCAGGTTTCAAAAAGAGTAAACAATTCAACTACTGGGCATCTATGTATGCACTGGATTCTTTTTTTTTTTTTTGCTTGCGGTACGCGGGCCCCTCACTGCTGTGGCCTCTCCTGTCACAGAGCACAGGCTCCGGACGTGCAGGCCCAGCGGCCATGGCTCACGGGCCCAGCCACTCTGTGGCATGTGGGATCCTCCCGGACCGGGGCACGAACTCATGTCCCCTGCATCAGCAGGTGGACTCTCAACCACTGCGCCACCAGGGAAGCCCGTGCACTGGATTCTTTACATATGTTATATAATTTATTCCTCACAACCAAGAATACAATGGAAGTATCATACCCATTTAACAGATGAGAAAGCAGGGTCAAATAGGATTAAGGACTTCCTATGCCCCAGTCCTATGCCCAAGTAAGAGCTGCCTAAATTGACTCCTGGGCCCTGCCTTTTTTCCTGAAATAATACAATGCCTCCCCCTTTGACATATGCCTTTCTAATTCCCAGGGAAACAACAGCACTAAAATAAATCTATTTTGACTTTTCTGTTTTTCCTCCAATTCTGACATGCCATGTGAGTGACCTGACCCAGCAATCAACTAAAAAGAGGAAATTCCCTAATGCCACCAAAGTGCCAAAGACTCACCTAATAGACATTATTCATTAATAATTCCAGGGACTTCCCTGGTGGTCCAGTGGCAAAGACTACACACTCCCAATGCAGGGGGCCCGGGTTCAATCCCTGGTCAGGGAACTAGATCCCACATGCTGCAACTAAAGATCCCGCATGCCGCAACTGAGACCCAGTGCAGCCAAATAAATAAATAAATATTAAAAAAAAGATTCACATAACTTGTAACAGAAAGTTTTGCAAAATAAAACTTTTTTTAAAAAGTTAAATAAATAAATAAATCCATTAAAAACTTTTTGAAATGTTTGGAAACTGCTCTTTGAGAAAGGAAATTGCAGGCAAATAGCCATTCAAAAGACAGACAGGTAATTATTGGTCATCTAAAAATTGAATGGCACCTTGAAAATAACTTCACCTTTAGAGTTTGCATACAATTTTGTTATGGCAAGAGTCCTCCCCAGTGGCACAGAACAGCCAACACCAAGCAAGTAATTTAAGTACAATTTAGGAAGATTATATTTTCTGCTTTAAAAAATTTGGGACTTCCCTGGTGGCGCGGTGGTTAAGAATCCACCTGCCAATGCAGGGGACATGGGTTCAAGCCCTGGTCTGGGAAAATCCCACATGCCGCGGAGCAACTAAGCCCATGCGCCACAACTACTGAGCCTGTGCTCTAGAGCCCGCGAACCACAACTACTGAGCCCACGTGCCACAATTACTGAAGCCTATGTACCTAGAGCCCGTGCTCTGCAACAAGAGAAGCCACTGCAATGAACAGCCCGCGCACTGCAACGAAGAGTAGCCCCTGCTCGCCGCAACTAGAGAAAGCCTGCGCACAGCAACGAAGACCCAAAGCAGCCAAAATTAAATAAATTTATTTTTTAAAAAAAGATTTATCCTTACCAAAGCTGCAATTTTAATGTACTTTTGCATATTACATTCTCTCCATTTGCTTCAGAAAGGATAAAATCAAGCCTTGAAACTGTAGATTGAATATTCTCATTCTAAATGTCTTCTGTAGTACTCGTAATGCTTTATACCAATAAAGAGAGAACTGTTTAACCTGTAGAATATGAGGTAAAACACAAAGCTAAACTCTAAAATTCAACTGCTCTACTTCTATCCACTGCTAAAAAAAAGTCTGTACGATATTTGGACTGTTTTAAAGAGATCCATAAATATGGCACACTATAGCTTCATAATTTGTCTAACGAATATTTGTTAGTATAATGTCCTAAATTTAAAATGAATTTTACCTACATAAGTTACACTGTAAGAGTGAAACCTACATTACCTAAAATATAATCTCTTTAATATAAAAGAAGCAACGTGGCTAAATATCAAACCCAGTTAGATACATTATTCAAACATTTTCCCCTAGCTATGCAATATGAAGACAATATAATGACCTAAGAGGTGTGTCTGCACATAGAAGGGGAGGGAATATCAGAGAAAAGCTGGGACAGCAACCTAAGAGTCACATTTCAAAGTACCACAGAGTCAACTTTTATTATCTTCACCACAGAGGCACACTTAAAAAATGATCAAAATTCATTTATTCAGCAAATATGAGGAGCAGCACCTTAGCACAAAAGAGTACCACACAGGGCTTCCCTGGTGGCGCAGTGGTTGACAGTCCACCTGCCGATGCAGGGGACACGGGTTCGTGCCCCGGTCCGGGAAGATCCCACATGCCACAGAGCGGCTGGGCCCGTGAGCCATGGCCACTGAGCCTGTGCGTCCGGAGCCTGTGCTCCGCAACGGGAGAGGCCACAACAGTGAGAGGCCCGTGTACCGCCAAAAAAAAAAAAAAAAGAGTACCACAGGACATGGAGCCCAACAAATGACTCAACTTCTGCCAACAGGCATGTCTTTTTCTATAAAACAAAGATAATCACCACCTTGGACAGTTATTATGAAATCAAAAGGCAATAATACATATTACCAAGTTGTGAGTGGGATCAGAATCACCCCAGGATTTTTTTCCCCAACTTTTCACAAATGGCTTCCCTCTCAGGAGAGTCTGATATTTTAGAGGGGTTGTATACTTACTTCCTCATCTTAGTTTGCCATCGGTACCCTCACCCCTTATTGGCCCAAGAAACTGCCCCTAAATGCCTGTACTGGCTATAATAGGAAGGCCGCTGCCCCACATTATTTACACCTCTCAAAGGGACAAGGAGGCTGGAAGAGGTGTTCTTTCCCCTAAATCTGCCTTCAGGAGTTCACAGGAGGCATCTCAGAGAAATTAATTTTTTTGTTTGAGCTAAGAACTGAAATTGGTCATGGTGGGAAAGAGGCCTTAGTGTGATTGGGACAGCAATAGATGCAGAGCAGAGTGTAAGAGACAAGGTTAGACAGGTAGGTAAGGGCCAGATACCCAAAGGTCCTTGTATCCTATGCACATCAGGTGACATTCCTCACATCTGTCTAGCCCTCAACCATGCTTCAGGGCCCAGCATAAAGGCCACCTTCCTGACCGTATCCTCTCCCTCCCCTCCCACACTGTGCACACCAGCTCCCCACGCCCTCTCACAGCACCAGGCCCTTTTCCATTATGGCCCTTATCACAATTGTGGTTATATAATTATTTGTGTGATTATGTGATTAATAATCTGTGTCCCCCACTAGACTACATGATAAATTCAGCCCGCGTTAAGACGCACGTCTGTTTTATTCAGCTCTCCATCCCAGGGCCCGCCAAGTATAGCATCTGCCCAAAATATCCAGGTATACTTTATTAAATGGACAAATGAAAGCTGGCCCTAAGAAGCCAAGGAAGAATCCTGAGCAGGGGAACGGCAATCAGAGATGACAGTTAAACAAACCACTCTGGCAGCAAAGTGAAGATCAGATTGGAAGGGCAAGACTAGAGCTTGGACACAGGTAAGGAGACTAGTGAAAATGTCTCCAGATAAATGATTAAAGACTTAAAAATGAGGGCAGCCTGTACCTGGGCGGTGATGGCGAGGATGTAATGGAGGAGACACGTTTAGCAAGTAGAATACAGGAACTCAATGCACAGGGGGCAAAGCAAAGAGGGCAATCTAGAATGACTAGTGGAGAGTGGTAGCAGGTGGGGTCATTTACTCAAGGAATTCAGGACAGGAACAAACATTTCTTGAGCATCTACTGCATGGCAGTGTAGAGTGGAAGATTTGCTTCTAGCTCTGGAATTCTATGAATGAAGAGCAATTTCAATCCAACTCATCTGGATAAAATGGGTATGGTTTCCACTAACGGGCAACAAACTAAAGTTCAGATTTTTGAAGTTTCTTTGCCAGGACACTTCTTGGGTACACTGACTATGTGTGAAGCATTACACTGGTCTGGGGATATAGAAATCAAGGGGTCTCTGGCTCCAAGGAGCTGACACTCTTCTGGATTTGAGAGAGGTAACTGCACGTCAACAACTGAGAAACTGAGGCCCACTGAGGCTACGATTTGAGCAGTTACATGTCCTGTAACCTACATTTCTGGAGCCCTGATTTCATAATCAACAGCACATTTCAGGCCAACATGTAGCTGAGGGGTTATGTGTTTAGATAGTCAGACAGACACCCCTCCCCCCAATCTTGCTGTGAGCCTGGAGACACTCCAGAACTTAAACCATCATGGTGCATGGGCAGCCAATGCCCTCCAACTCTGAAGTAACTGCTGTAGTCACATGGCAGCAGTCTGGGGAATAGGACACAACAAGGAAGGAGAGAAAGGCCTTCTTTGTCAGGAAAGAGCCTACCTGAGCAGAGGCCAAACGCTGGAGGTGCCAAAGCAGAATCTCAGGAGGCTCTGGAAGTAACAGCAGAGAAATAAATGTTCAGGAAAGACAGAGCAGGAATCCTCTTTAGTCAGGTTCCTCCCCTACCACCAGCAAGAAATGGTTTCCCACGGGATCTAAGGCCTCAACCCAAAGCAGATACACGGAAAAACAAGATAAGGAAATAATCCGCAGTGTGAATAATGCAACTCCAGATCATCCAGAACAGACAACACATTTCCAGTGCTCACTTGTGAGGCCATTAAGTCCGAGAGATTGTACACCAGCTCTTCCCAAACTAAAACAAAATAAAACATGTCCCCCTCCATCCCCAAAGGTACTGCCCCACTCCTCCCCCTTCCTTTCCATAGTCTTAAAAAAATCAAAAACAGCTGCACCCTGTCTCTACTTCCTCAACTCCCTTTCACCCACTTGGATCTAAGTTCTTCCTCCACCACCTGACCTTGTCTTTTCCCCCTCCCTGAACCCCTGGAGCCCTTTGCCCTTTTCTCTGCCTGGGAACTCTACCCATCCTTCAAGACTGGTTCAACCATCACCTTCTCTGTGAAGCATTCCCAAGTCAGACTGTTCCTTGCCCAGGGGTCCTGCCTATGTCTCACCACAGCATTTGATCCTACTGTTATTGTTTACCTTGGTGTAAATATAATTTATAATAGCTTGGGACTTCCCTGGTGGCGCGGTGGTTAAGATTCCGCCTGCCAATGCAGGGGACACGGGTTCGAGCCCTGATCCGGGAAGATCCTACATGCCGCGGAGCAACTAAGCCCGTGCACCACAACTACTGAGCCTGCACTCTAGAGCCCGCGAGCCACAACTACTGAGCCCACGTGCCACAACTACTGAAGCCTGCACACCTAGAGCCCGTGCTCCGCAACAAGAGAAGCCACTGCAGTGAGAAGCCCGTGCACCACAACAAAGAGTCTCCAATCACTGCAACGAAGACCCAACGCAGCCTTTTATTTATTTTTATAAATAAATAAGTAAATAAATAAAACAAAAAAATACAATAGCCTGTAAAGGCAGGAACTAATTTTTATTCACTTTTCTACTGCTATCCTCTAACCCAGGGCCCCAAAAGTAGACAAAGGCTCCATGAATAAATGATCATAGGCTAGTTTACCTTCAAAACTGCTACAAACCACTCAACTTTTCCACCTAACTTGCTCTAAGAGCTGACCAGCACATACATGCACACTGGGAAGTATCCACATTCTAAATAATTAGTTTTCTTATAAAAGCATCTTAGCTAAAAATTCTACCTCTTGGTTGTTAGGCAAATAGCTGGCATGCAGTAAAATCAAGTCTTCAGAGTTCCTCACATCTATGTTTTTAATTCCTAAAATTCTGACCATGTGGAAAGTGTACTTGTACCCTTTTCTTCCTGGGCTGTGTAATGAGTTCTTAGGCTCAGACAAGCTGCTACAGGGAAGAAATCAAGCCTTATTTATACCAGTGCTTAGAACCTGGGCTGCTCAATATCTCCAAAATAAAGTTTTTTTCTATTTGGTTTCACTTTCTATATGAAACATCCATAGCAAAGTTTAGACCAATAGTATTTCCTGCGCCCAGTAAAAATATCTGAAAGCCCTTCACTTTTTTTTTTTTTTTAGATGTTGAGGGTAGGAGTTTATTAATTAATTCATTTATTTTTGCTGTGTTGGGTCTTCGTTTCTGTGCGAGGGCTTTCTCTAGTTGTGGCAAGCGGGGGCCACTCTTCATCGTGGTGCGCGGGCCTCTCACTATCGCGGCCTTTTTGCGGAGCACAGGCTCCAGACGCGCAGGCTCAGTAGTTGTGGCTCACGGGCCTAGTTGCTCCGCGGCATGTGGGATCCTCCCAGACCACGGCTCGAACCCGTGTCCCCTGCATTAGCAGGCAGATTCTCAACCACTGCGCCACAAGGGAAGCCCAAGCCCTTCACTTTTAATAAGGACATTTGAAAGCCTTCATTTTAGGATTATGGGATTACATTTGACCCATAAAGGCTCAATCTATACTTCTGTTCTAGAATAATAAAAATTACATAACTTCTGAGTCCTTGTATGTTTTATACAAATGGATCTTACTGCAATAATACAGAAAAACTTACTAAAAATAGTAAAAAAAAAATTAATACGGTGAGAGTAACTTTTCTGCACAGAAGAAAATAAAAACTGTGCAAATTTAAAAAACAGAAAGGTGTCAAAATTCCCTACATGGAAAGCCTTAAAGATGGAGTATTAAGAAAAGTTAACACAGTGCACCTGATTTTCAATTACTATACTGCTTCAATAAGTGACCTTGGGAATGTCATTTCTCTCATTTCTAGTTCTGTAAAATGGGAATGTCATGTTTTCCTAATAGAGACAATTAGATAGTCAAAAGAATCAACATGATTTTTTTTTAAACTTGTCTAATTAGTATGCGTTAATCACCACTAGTACAGAACATTTCTCTCCAGGAATCCAATTCCAAGAGAAATATTTAAGCAGACGGTGAAGACAGATTTCCTTCAGGGAATGATTTTATAAATCTGGAGAGCCATATAACAAGATTATAAATTAACAAATTGATTACATAAGCCTTGACAACCCCAGACGTTAAAGTACACAGATATACATTCTGATAAATTAGACTGATTTGGGACTAGCACCCCAACCCCATACAAGGAACCCAAACTGAGGCAACTGATGCTTGATAGGAATCAGCTGGAATCTGATCAGTATGCAGACATTTGCAGTTCCATCACCTGCTAGCCATGCTTCACCTTTCACCATAAAACGTGAAACGCATTAAGTCAGCTTTACCACCTGCTCCTAAAACTGTGGAAATGTACTCAATTAAATGGAAGGGGAAAAAAGTAACTTGACAGTGTGAAAAATCCGATATCCTCAGACGTCTATAGGTTGAAGAACCCTACTGCTAAATCCCTCCTCTCCCCTCCAAATACTGGACTTGAACCGAATTCCCTATGAAGCTATTGAATTTTATCTGATGCAACTGTTGGAACAGCACAGCTCCAGGAACCCCCCCCCCGCCCGCCCTCCAGGATAAAAGGCTGTCACTTTCCTGGATCCCAAGTCCAAGTAAAAGGCAGGAAGGTTTCTGTAAAACGGTCCAGAAAGATATCAACAGGCGATGACTATGGAAAAGAACGGAGGTTTTCCAATCTGAAAAATTCTAGCTGTCCCTCGGGAACGGCACTGCTCCTCCTTCCTTACCTCGATGCCCTTTCTCTACAGACAACAATATCCCCATTCTATTTTACGGCTGCAGTTTTAGCAAGGAACCCCCCTGCTACGCCAGATTTCCAGATTCTTTTGAAAAAGGAAAACACCTTTGGTGAAGAATACACACCGCACAAGAAAACCTGGGAGCGGAGCCCCGCGGGCGCCGCACTCGGCCCGCTCCGGGGCGGGGCGCGGGGATGCGGGCGCCTCCCGAGGTGCCGCAATCCCGCCGCGGCCGCAAGGGCAGGGCCTCCGGGCGCCCGCGGCCAGCCGCCGCAGTGCCGGCTCCCATCCGGGCCCCGCCGCCGCCCGCCGCCAGGCCGCGCCGCCGCCGCGCGGGGTCGGGGCCGCAGCAGCCAGGTCCCCGCGTCCTCCCGGGCGCGCGGCGCGGGCAGCGCGGAGCGCGCAACTTACTTTCCGCCTGCGGCGGGAGCCCGGCTCCAGCGCCCGGCAACGGCGGAGGCGACTAGGCGGCGGAGGCCGGCCCCACCCCCGCCCACGGCCGCCGCGCCCGGCCGCGCTCCACGCTCGCCCCTACCTCAGCCAGCAGGCGGGCGTCCGTCCGCAGCGGCCGCGGCGCCGACAACTCCCTCCCGGCCGCCGAATCCCCGCACCCAGCGCTAATCATAATACCGAACAGGCGGCCGTCCGCGGGGAGGGGGTGGGGACCAACTTGCGCCTGCGCGGGGCGCGCGTCACTGTGATGTAAGCGCCGGGGCGGGGCCGCGGGGAGGGAGGGACGGGGCGGGGCCGCGGGGAGGGAGGGAGGGACGGGGCGCACCTGCGGGCTCCGGCGCGCGGGCTACTGGAGGGCATCCTGGCATCATCCCGACCCCAGCGAGTCTGGGCTGCGGCTGGCGGTAGGAAGCGTGCGAGGTGCCCGAACAGAAGGGATGATGAAGGAGGAAGCACTAGGGACATGGGACAATGGCCCAGAAAAGTAGCGCGAGCCGTCGGGGGAAATCGGAGGGAAGGGATCGCGTCCTCACCAGACTCTGGGTCCTGGGACGCGAGGCCGAGGGCGCCAGGCGCTTTACCCTTTTAAAGTTTCCCCCCATTTCCCGCCCAGGTTTAAGCAAGGAAAGGGAAAAAATTCAATATACATTCACGTATACACATACATATTCTTTACAGTTTCTTCTCTTTGGGAACCCAGTTTGAAGGAATTTTGTTGATTTTGTTGCCATTTTTAAAAAAGAGAAAAAGCCCAGCATCCGAATGCAGCGCTGGCTTTAAAGGTCAGCGGGAGACCCTTGCTCGGCAGGCTGCCTCCTCTGGAAAAGCGTGGAAAGGCGAAAGGTCGTGGAAAGTATTAAAGCATGTGAAGTCAGGGATTCAGAACACTCCAGGCATTAACTGTGCACTGGATGGTTCGGCGGCATGGTCACCAGGTCGGTGGCTCCCGAAGGGAACTTAGCTCTCGCCGGAGAGGAGGGTTTGGGAGGGTGGGAGACAGGGGCAGGGGCTCACGTCTCCCACCCTTGGAAGCTTGGCGCGCAATGGAGATCAGCTCTCCGGGTTTTCTGGAAGGGAGTGACAAGCCAGGTGCCAGATTTCTCCAACCTGCTTTTTCCCTTAATGATTCTCCCTGCTCTCCACCCCTCCCCCAAGGAAGGACCCCTAGCAAAGAAGGACACAATGTGGGGGGAGGCGGGAGCTACTTAGATGCTCCAAGTTTGATTAAATTGACTGGACGGAGAAGAAAAATCTAGATGGCTTTAGCAAATGTCTCTGCTGACCTGCAAATGTCAGAAACCTTTTCTTTTCAGACTGTCTCCTTGGCATCTACTTTGCCTGTCTGAAGATGACTTGGAAGCAAGAGTGGATTGTTGGGAGGTACAAACCCTCAGGGTAATAACAGAAGGTTAAAGGGGGACTCCCAGTTACCCTAAGGCTCTGGCATGGGGTGATGGATCATTGGCTGGGGAAAGCCTGGGGCTTTAGGCCTCAGGTGGGCCTCTGTCCCTCAGGGCTGAGTCAAGGCCCCAACTCTGAGATAACACTGGCTTAGAAAGATCATAAAAGAATAATCTCACTTTGACACTGACATTCTAACTCTAGCAGTATGTTAAGCAAGAGCTTCTAACTTGGTTTGTGGAATTCATTCCTTTGTTACTGACAAACGGGAAGGCCTTGCACTTTTCTCCTTAGGGAGATATCACTATTCAGGGAACCCTGTAACCAAGTAAAGGGGAAAAAAATACCATGCTAATGGTCTCCCAAGGGAATTCCAGTGGTTGAGGACCTCCAGGCCAGGTCTGTAGCCCCTGAGATAGAACAGTAATCACAAAACAATGGCCTTAGTAGATAAGCCCTTGGAAAATAGAGTACTTATATTGCTGCTGTGTAACTCAGGTTTTGAATAAATTCTATAAGGGCAACAGGGCATAAGAATAGCAAAACAATAAATGAAAAGGAATAGAATAATACCTTGGTTTAAATCAAGTTGGCTCAAATTCTCTTCCAGAGAGAGGGCTGCAGTCCTGGCCACGTGGTAAATCATTTATTCATCCCCAGTGTTTCCTGGGAAGCTGGAGTGTTGCTGGCAAGAACATGACCCGTTTTCAGTCTCGCACCATCAACGTGGTAACATGATCTGATCATGCTTAGGCAACATTTAAAAATATTCAAGTACAAATTAATATATGATTGCTTAACTTGGAATTCAAGAAAATGTGTTTATTGTTAATGAAGAACCCCCTCCTTCATTCTGCCCTGGGGCTTTCTCCAAACCAGACTGCTTTTTTAATGTTAGGTCTTTTTATGGACCTGTAAGAAGCTTTAATT
Organism: Mesoplodon bidens; assembly: GCF_964165515.1. NCBI lineage: Eukaryota > Metazoa > Chordata > Mammalia > Artiodactyla > Ziphiidae > Mesoplodon > Mesoplodon bidens. Next base: position 46,733,839 of record NC_138172.1, on the reverse strand, counting down.
AGATATACAGCACTCTACACAAATGACAAGATGGAGCATGCAGGCTTGGACTACAGTCTCTGTGATTCAGATCTCAGAAATAACATAATGCCACCAATTTAGGGAAGAAGTTGTTTATTGGAAGGCAACCAGGGAGATGCTACAAATTAGATCAAGATGTGAAAAGCAAGCCGATTCATGGAAGAATTGCCATTTTCTTCTTGGGACTACCCCCCCCCCCCACAAAGCAGCATGTATAACAAGGTTATCTTCTCTAGATATTGTTAATTTTCATAATTTATAAAACATTTAAAATAAATATATTGAAAACAACAGAGATTGAGGACTTGTACGTTTCAGTTTTGAGTAGTGACATTTAATGATTTCCTTTTACGTATTTAATTAGTCATTTTGTACATCGATACTTGAGCATATCTGAATCCTGGCTTCATCCAGTAGGACCAAAATAATACTTCATTGGAATGGACTCAAGTGTCTCTCAAAGACTTTCCCTCACTACCCCCTTGGCATCAGTTAGCATCCCTAGTTCTTTTATCTCAGATGTCAGTTAAGGCCTGTGCGTGAGTGTGTGTGTGTATGTGTGTAATATATTTTTGATAGTTGCAATGAAGGATTGAAAATGCCAGCCCTTAACTCTGTTTGTTTGCAACCTGTGAACTGGGAAGCATGGCAGACATTGCCTAGCATTGACTGCCAGCCCCACCACCAAGAGTTATATGGCCTTGGGGGCAGATTGCTTAACCTTCCATCTGTTTCCTCCTCTGTAAAATGGGAATGATGGTGATGATAATGATATCATTCTTATAAGATGGGTGTAAGGCCGTTGTTCTCCCAGTGTGCTCCCTGGAAACTAGCAGCAGCAGCTGGGAACTGGACTGAAATGCAAATTCTCGGGCTCCACTCCAGACCTACTAAATTAGAAACTCTCTGTTTTAAGAAGACTTCCAGGTGAATCTGATGCAGGTTAGAATTTGAGAATCACTGTTGATAGGATTAAGGTGGTTTATATAAAGTATTAAAACAGTGCCTGGCACATGATAAGCAGTGTATTAATGGATATTTTTTCAATTAGTGCAATATGATGCTTCCAAGATATACAAAGTTTAATTCAGGCCACAAGAAGGATGCCCATATTCCTCCAACAAATAAATTCTGCTTAATCTTTTGTCCAAAGACTTTAACACTGCCTGCCAAGCCCTTCACAATCTGGCCCCTGCCTTCCTTTCCTGTTCTTTATCTCCAGGTGAACCACATCTCCAACCTTCTCAGTTCTCAGAAAGGGAATTGCTTTTTCATACCTCCGAGCCTTTGCCCATTCTGTTCCCTCTGCCTGGAAATGTCACCCACCCCTTTTCTCCACTTTCTACACTTGCAACCTCCTGAACCCTTCAAACCCTCACTTGAGTGTCCAGCCTCATCTGTGGCACCCCCAGCCCTGCTCAGTCAGAGCCAGGCATTCTCTGGACCCAAACCTCCCTGCACATCCTGCTTGTAATATTTATCATAGGGTTTTGTAACTGTTTAGTGTTCCATTTTCTCCCTTTGGATCTTAAACTCCCGGAGGACAAGGATTTTATTTTATTCAAATTTCTATTCATGCAGCTTAGCACTGGGGGTGCAAGTAGGCAACCCAAGGGCTTGCACCATAAACTTCGGGTCTTTCTTTTTCCACAAAGGTCCTTTAAGAATTTGAATTAGTTGGGAACATTTTTTCGGGGGGCTGGGGAGCATGCCCTGCGGCTTGTAGGATCTTAGTTCCCCAAACAGGGATTGAACTCAGGCCCTCAGCAGTGAAAGCGCAGAGTCCTAAACCACTGGACGGCCAGGGAATTCCCAAGAACATTTTAAAATTGGAAGAGTCAATGGTTTTGTTTAATAGTTTTATTGAGGTATGATCTGCATACCATAAAGTTCACCGTTAATACGTGGTAATTCAATGACTTCTAGTAAATTTATAAAGTTATGCAACCATCACCCCGATCCACCCCAATATTTCCATCACTCCCCAAAAGTTTTCTCCTGTGCATTTGCAGTCAATCACACTCCAATTTCCATCTCTTGGCAACCAATGATTTGTTTTCCATCTCTACAGATTTGCCTTTTCTAGAAAGTCACTTAAATGGAATCATACAATGTGTGGTCTTCTGTGTCTGGCATCTTTCACTTAGCATAATGTTTATCCATGTTGTAGCATGTATAAGTAGTTCATCCCTTTTTACTGCTGAATAGTATTCATCAGATAGATACACTAGATTTTCTTTATCCATTTACCAGGTAATGAACATTTCATTTATTTTTTTGCTATTATGGATAATGTTGCTGTGAATATTTACATAAACTCTTAATGGGGACATGCCATCAGTTTTCTAGGGTATTGCAGGATGGGATTGTTGGGTCATGTTGTAACTCTATGTTTAACATTATAAGGAACTGACAAATTGTTTTCTGAAGTGACTGTACCACATTTTACGTTCCCACCAGCAATGTATGAGGGTTTTGTTTTTTTGTTTTTTTTGTGGCTTTTTTTGTGGTATGAGGGCCTCTCACTGCTGTGGCCTCTCCCGTTGAGGAGCACAGGCTCCGGACGCACAGGCCCAGCGGCCATGGCTCACGGGCCTAGCCGCTCCGCGGCACATGGGATTCTCCCGGACCGGGGCACGAACCCGTGTCCCCTGCATTGGCAAGGGCGGACTCTCAACCACTGCGCCACCAGGGAAGCCCTGTATGAGGGTTCTTATTTCTCCTCATCCTTGCCAACACTTGGTATTATTAAACTTTAAATTGTCTCTCTTCTAATAAATGTATGGTGGTATTTCACATTTCCCTAATGACTAGCGATGTTGATCATCTTTTAATGTTATTTTTAGCCACACAAATATCTTCTTTGGTGAAAGGTCTATTCAAATCTTTTGCCCTTTTTTTTTTTTTTTTTTGCGGTACGTGGGCCTCTCACTGTTGCGGCCTCTCCCGTTGCGGAGCACAGGCTCCGGACGCGCAGGCTCAGCGGCCATGGCTCACGGGCCCAGCCGCTCCGCGGCATGTGGCATCCTCCCGGACCGGGGCACGAACCCGCGTCCCCTGCATTGGCAAGGGCGGACTCTCAACCACCGCGCCACCAGGGAAGCCCAATTTTTTGCCCATTTTTAACTGGGTTGTTTGTCTTATTGAGTTATAAGAATTTTTGATATATTTCAGATACACGTCCTTAATAAGATACATAATTTGCAAATATTTTCTCCCAGGCTGTGGCTTGTCTTTTCATACTTTAAATGATATCTTTGGAAGTGCCAAAGTTTTGAGTTTCAATGAATTAAAATTTAGCAAATTTTTCTTTTATGAATTGTGTTTTTGGTATCATATCTAAGAAACTTTTGCCTAAGCCAAAGTTACAAAGATTTTTTTCCTGTGGTTTGTTTTTTCAGGTTTTATAGTTTTCAATTTAACATTTAAGTCTGTAATTGATTTTGAGTTAATTTTTATACATGATGTAAATTTTTTAATTTATCTTTTGTGTATGGATACCCAATTGTCCCAGAACCATTTGTTAAAAAGAATATCTTTTCACGATTCCCTTGGCACCTTTGTTGAAAATCAATTTACCAAAAACATAAGGATTTTCTGGACTTTCTATTCATCTCCATTGATATATGTGTCTATCATTCACCATTGTGACACAGTCTCAACAACTATTATTTTATAATAAGTTTTGAAAATGAGTAAAATATTCCTCCAACTATGTTGTTGGTTTCCAAAATTGTTTTGCTATTCTAGGTAATTTGCATTTCCATGTAAACCTTAGGATCGGCGTGTCAATTTCTACCCCCCAAAAATTGATTTTGATTGGAATTGTATATATAAATCAGTTTGGGCAGAATTGCCATCTTAACAGTAGTGAGTCTTTCAATTCATGAAAATGGTATATATCCCCATTTATTTAGATCTTTTAAATTTTAGTGAGAAGTGTTTTATAATTTTTACCTCTTACACATCTTTTGTTACATTTATTTCTAAGTATTTTATTTTTAGTGCTATTGCAAATTACATTGTTTTCATTTCATTCTTAGAGTGTTCATTATCAGTAGAAATATTATTGGTTTTTGTATCCTCTGACATTCTCATTTATTAGTTCTAGTTGGTTTTTTCAGATTCACTAGTAGTTTGCAGATACAGGATCAAATAATTTGCAAATAAAGACAGTTTTATTTCTTCATTTCCAAACTGGATACCTTTAATTTCTTTTTCTTGTCTTCTTGACTGGCTAGAACTTCCAGTGTGATATTAAATAGAAGTGTTGAGAGTGGACATCCTTGCTTTGTTCTCAAACTTATGGAAAACACCTTTAGTCTTATTGCTAGTAAGTACGATGTTTGCTGTAGGTTTTTTCTTAGATTCTTTTTTATCTGTCTGAAGAAATTCCCTTTTATTTGGAGTTTGTTGAGAGTTTTATCATGAATGAGTGTTGAATTTTGACAAATGCTTTTTCTGTATATATTAACATGACCAAGTATATTTTGGCCTTTATTATATTAATATGATATATTGCATTAACTTTGAGATGCTAAATCAACGTGGCATTCCCAAGATAAATCTCACTGGGTCATTTTTATATGTTACTGGATTTGATTTTTGTGTTTATGCTCATGTGGTATATTGTCATATCTTTGGCCTCAATGAACGTGGAAGTGGATCCATTTCCAGAGCCTCTAGATAAGAGCCTAGTCTGGCTAACACCTTAATTTGAGCCTTGTGAGACACTAAGCAGAGAACCCAGTCGAGTCTGCCTGGACTTCTCACATATAGAACTCTGGGTTCTAAGCTGCAAAGTTGTGCCAATTTGTTACATAGCAACAGAAAACTAATACACCAACTTCCTCCAGTTTTCCTCTGCCATAGCTAGAAGTCCTGCCTCATGGCAGAGTTAATTTTGAAAAAAATAAAATAAAATCAAGATTTCTGGTTTCAAAAAAAATAAAAAGATTTCTGGTTTCTCTTGAAAAATGGGAAGACCTTGAAACTTGAGATTTGAATTTCTCACATGTCAAACCATCAGCAAGAGCTGGGTAGTGACTCTCCCCATCCTCCTTGTTAGCCAGGGTCTAGGTCCTCCAATTTATCTGTTCTCGCCCTTCACCCTAGACCTACATCTCCAATTACAGGCCTGGCCCGGGGACATCTGAATCTGTAACACCCCTGATCAGCACATGCCCAACTTATAGTAAGTGTTCAGTAATTATCTGTTGAAGGAATGAATCAAACCACAAAACAGGTGACATGTGGGGGAATTTTACATAAGAGCACATGAATGGACATTTGGGATGGCCAAGGCTGAGGACACCATACCCTCAGTGCACTTTGGAGGGGTCAAGGGCATGGCCCACAGAGCCTGTCCACCTGAAGGAGATTTCCTGAAAGTCCCATCAACTTTCACTTACATCTCATTGGCCAAAAGTGTGTCATGTTACCACCCCTAGTTCCAAAGTAGGCTAGGAAATGTGGTTTTCAGCTTGTCACATGTCACCCCAGCCTCAACAAGGATGTCAGGGCTCCGACAGGAGGAAAGAAGAGGATGGATATTGGGTTAGTGACCAGCAGTTTCAACACCCAGATCATAGAAAAGAACAAGACCAGCACCCCAGAAGCTTTCTTATACCCCTTCCCTGTCAGCATTCCCCCCAAGGGTGTTTCCCCTTTTTCAACTTCATATAAATGGAATCATACAGGGAATTCCCTGGCGGTCCAGCGGTTAGGACTCCACGCTTTCACTGCCGAGGACATGGGTTCAATCCTTGGTTGGGCAACTAAGATCCCACAAGCTGCGCAGTACAGCCAAAAAATAAAATAAAATAAAACAAAATAAAAAATAAGTGGAATCATACAGAGTATGTTCTTTTGTGTCTGGCTTCTTTCACTTGCAGTGTAAACACTAAAAACAACAACAACAACAACAACTCAGTATCAAAGTAGCTCGAGTTTTCTATCAAATGACTTATTAATTAGCCTTGAGGAAACCACGACAATCAGTGATGGAATTAATCCACCTCTCTTCCTTGAGTTGGTTATCATTAACTACACATTTGCCCTTCAACCATGGACAGTCAAGAGAAATGACCAGTGGGAATAATAACAAGTATTCTTTCCCATGGGAGAGATTCAAAATATTTAAAAATCAGAGCCACGTGACCACTAAATGTTTGGACACAGAATGGATGGCCCTAGTGTCGTCCAGAGAAGGGACTTCAGGCCCCCACTAGGCCGGGCCTTAGCCCTCAGTTGCTGGAATGTGAGAAGGTCTTGGGCAAGGCTGGTGAGTTCCTCAGGGAGGAGCCGGGATGACCAAGCCCACAGGACTCCGAGGCTCCAGGCAGCAGCTATGGATCAGTCAGTGCAGAGTAAGCTCAGTGTTTCCACGTCAGCACAGAGTGCGGGCTGAAGGTTAACACTGGTCTTTGCCAAAACAGTGTGAAGGTTGGGCATCCTCTGGTGAAACTGTGGCCACAAGGTATTCAGGCATCAGAGGGAATCACTACAGCTCAAAAGCAGTGTCTGTCTTCATGAAGGTGAGACTGGTCTGTCCCCTCACACATGTGAGGAGACAGGACACTTGGCAGTGCGGACCCTGGCCCTGGAGTTGGCATCTGATAACTGAACGGAGCCATGCTGAACCATCATGGATGTCAAAATGGCCGGTGCTTATTTCCTTAGGGCAGTCTTGCAAATAATGTTTTCCTCATTTCCAACTCACAATTCTTTTTAGCTGTCCCACCCCACTTCCAAATTTAGGAGTGTTACACTTCATATGAAAATAAAAAATAAAAGCAAATAGGGAAAGTTGGTTCAGGACTCAAGATCACTCTCCCAGAAATAGTAGCCCTAGATTCACTTCAACCCCCGCTCCCTTGCCTGCGTTGACTATAAAGACCAGCAAAATGAATTGCTCACTTCCCAGCCTCCCTTGCTTTTGCTTTTCTGATACAAAGGGACAGCTGCAGCTGGCTCTGGCCTTCTCCTTTCTTCCTGCCCCAACTGTGGGCGTGATGCCCGGAACAGGAGCTGCCATCTTGCAACCATGAAGGAGAGGCCAAGAGAATCACAGTGATGCTGGCTCTGGACCTCATGAGCTGCTGAACAAATGCTAACAGCTGCCTGCTCCAGACTTTTTGCGCTGTGCAAAAATTGAAAACTCTGTTTGTTCTTTATGCTTACTTACAGCAGAAAGCATTCCTAACTGATACAACTAGTGTAAACCATTACTTGTCATGGATAGGCAAAAAAAAGGACGGAGGGCCAGTGAGGATTTTCCAAGTTTAGTTACTACATCAGAAAGTAGCTGCGGACACTTATTCTCAAAAGCAAGGAGGTATCAAATCCCACCAGGGTCAGGTCAAAACACATAAAGGTCAACTTGAAGGGACTTCCACTAGCCAAGGAGGGGACAATGTGAGCACCAAAGAACACTGACTACAATGTATTAAAATGAGTTAAAAATAGATAAAGGGAAATAACCAAGCATTTATTCTGCCTTCCTTGTTTGAACTGTATTTCAAAGAAACCAAAGAAATGATCAGGAGTTCTTAATAGAAGAATTACGACTGATAAAGACAGAAAGAATAGTAGAATCAGAAAACCACCACTTGGGAACACCTGATGAAATAAAGAATCTAGCCAATGATCATTAATAACTATTAGGTAAAAGGTTGACAGGGAACTTTGGATGGACCATGCTGATAACACCTGAGCCCACATTGATCAATTTTCACATCTCTAAAAATGGGACAATCAGCCTCATGATGTAATACATCAGATAGTACACAGCATCTCCTATGAAGTTTTCAAGCCAAGAAAAAAAAAAATCTAATCCAGTTTACAGGAAATAGAAGAACAAGTTAAATGACACCAGGAGGAAACTACCAGCCCAATCCAGAATGTAGGATATTCTACTGGATGAATGACTCATTTCTCCCCCTCCTCAGGGAATGGCATAAAAAAAACGGGGAAGGGGGAAAAACCATTACAGAATAAAAGAGACTTAAGAGTCCTTTCAATCATATACTATGTGTAGTTCTTGTTTGGATCCTGCTTTGAATGAAACAACTGAAAAAATATTGAGTTAATTAGGAAAATATGGTATGTTCTAGGTATTCTATCACATGATAATGGCATTGTGGTTATGAATTATGAAAAAGTTCTTCCCTGATAGAATACCTACTGAAATATTTATGGATGAAATGAAAGGATGCCTGGAGTTTGCTTTAAAATATTCCAGCAAAAGCCAAACAAATATTGTGTGTGGTGAGGTGGGGAGAGGGTACAGAGGAAGCAGAATCAGGTGAGCCACAAAGGGGTTCCCTGTATTCTTTCCTCCACTTTTACCTGTAACATTTTGTACAAACTGTTTTTTGAAATTATTACTTTAATTGGATTTTCCTGCATTCTAGACGCTAATAGCAACAAAAATGAGAAAGCAATTAAAAAAAAAAAGAAAATCCTGTCAAAGTCCCTGAATTCTGTTTCCTTCCTTCATGGTGTTATTTTCATAAAAGTGAAAACAAAAGATACAATCACAAAACGAGAATATAAAGCAATGTCATGTGTCTGTACATTTTTTTTTTTTTTTTTTGCGGTACGCGGGCCTCTCACTGTTGTGGCCTCTCCCGTTGCCGAGCACAGGCTCTGGACGCACAGGCTCAGAGGCCATGGCTCACGGGCCCAGCCGCTCTGCGGCATGTGGGATCTTCCTGGACCGGGGCCTGAACCCATGTCCCCTGCATCAGCAGGCGGACTCTCAACCACTGTGCCACCAGGGAAGCCCCCATGTGTCTGTACTTTAAAGCACAGTGTTTCAGGGGTACTTTAGAGATGCTAGTCCTACACAACACCTGTGTTCTTGTCCACCTGTGGGCCTCCCCAGGATGGTTCCCATGTGTTCTCGGATGTTCCCAAGAGAACTTTGCGTTTGTCATTGACATCTAATAACTTGTCTGTTCTCTTCCACCAGACTGTGAGCCATCCTCTTGCCCTCCCACTCTCAGTCAAGGACCAAAAATCACTTCCTATTATTCTCTCTAATAGGCTAATAGTAACATGTAGTAGGTGCTCAATAAATATTTGGGGAATATATGAACAGAACCCAATCCTCTATGTTTTACACCTGTGGAGTCTGACACCCCAAGGGTTGAAGTTTCTAGGCTGAGACTGCAATGTGTCAGAATCAGAACCATTCCTGAGAACTTACACCTTCTGGTTCCAACCCAGGGCTGAATCTCATTTCTGATTCCAGAAGTCTTCCTCTTTATGGGAGGAGCCTTCCTCTACCAGGGTCCAATGTGCCATTTCCAGTGCTCCCCCAACCCCATTCTCATAATAAATTCATAGTGTTCTATGCCATGACACTTTCATATCTTTCCAGAAGACATTACCCAAATTTGTTTTAGGCAGGAGAGATTATAAGTAATTATATAACACAGATAACAAGGTTTTGCTTCTAATAATAACGACAATACGTGAAATCCTTAGCACTTATGTTTCCAGAACTATGAACTCTTCCTTTATTTCTCCTCCAGCTGAGTCAAGAAAAGGAAACCAGGAAATATCTTTAATGTTTCTTAAGTCTGGGCCCCAAAGTCATGGGCATACATTGTGGCATGCAGGGCAATCCACTCCTAACTGAAGCTGACCTTGGTTTTCTCTGAGCCTTGCTGACCACTCTGAGCCAGCCTTTGACCAGAGGTTCATACTCAAGTAGTCCATGCAGCCTACCTTCAGGAAAGACCTTTCTTTTTTCTGATACTCCCCAGAGTTACAAACCACAGTGATGAAAAGCCAAGTAGGCATTCATTTCCCAGGTTCATTGCTTATTCAATGTCCCTCAGGTCTTAGCTTCAATGTCACAAACTCTGACCTCCCCACCCCCAAACTGGATTGGGTGGCCTTCTTTGTGTTTCCATAGCAAGCCACAGGTCCTGGGACACGGCTCTTCCAACACACTTTTATAGTTTTCTCTTACCTTCACTGTAGCTAACAAGCTCCGCCAAGGTAGAGACAGTCTTTCATCACTGTTTCCCCAGTGCCTTGCACGTGGTAACTCCTCCATAAACACTTGCTTTGTGAATATACAAGTAATCGAATGAATGGCTTTCAAGAGTCAAATGTCCAGTAACTGAGACTCTAAATTTAAACCATCTTGCTTGTGAAGGCGTTCAAGAAACACCTTTTGTCCTCAAAGTTTGACTTAAAAGAATAATGCTGAAATGGGAGGAACCACCTAGTCTTCAGAAAATGATTGAAAGGTTGGATAGAAGTGGGATGAGTTGTGCAGGCACCCACCGTGTCTCCCTATTTGCCTTCTCTCTCTTTCTCTCGGGCCACCACCTCTGGAATGACCAGCTGAGGTTTTACTTGTCCTCCTCTTCTAGTCCTTTCTTCTGCCCCTCTGAATAGAGAAAAGTTGGGGGTGTGGATAGTGCTGAAAGGGACAAAGACAGCTCGCAAGAGCTGAGTCCTCCTTTCTGACACTTACACACTCGCTTACGGCGCACGGGGACTTGACTCAGCCGGAAGATGACTAAACCCTGGGCCCCAGTCGGTACTCAGGGCCCCTCCCAACAGAGGCCTCTGTGCCTGGACCTGGTTAATTAGTAGATCTCAATCTGTAATAAGGAGGATGGGTGTGGGTTATTCATGATACTCCCCATGCTTCCTAAATAGTAAACTCAGCTATTCGAGGTAAATGGAGTATGTATGGGAATTGAAAGCCAAGAGAAGGGCAGAAAGTACCCAGATGCAAACTGAAAGTGAAAACAGCCTTGTTTCTTTTACCATCAGTGAGCAATATCTAACTCTACATGCAATCAACCAAAAGGGCCTAATTCAGATTTCAGGGGCCAATCATGGTTGTAAACTAGGTAGAAAAAGACACTAGCTTAAACCAACTGAGGTTTAATGAATATGGAACGTACTGTCCCCAAATGTCTATAAACTCAGGACTAAACAGTTTAAATAATTTATATTAAAAAAGGAATATTTCAAATATTTAAATATTTATATTTAAAAAGGATTTGGGCTTCCCTGGTGGTGCAGTGGTTAAGAATCTGCCTGCCAATGCAGGGGACACGGGTTCGAGCCCTGGTCTGGGAAGATCCCACATGCCGTGGAGCAACTAAGCCCATGAGCCACAACTACTGAGCCTGCGCGTCTGGAGCCTGTGCTCCACAACGGGAGAGGCCGTGACAGTGAGAGGCCCAAGCACCACGATGAAGAGTGGCCTCTGCTTGCCGCAACTGGAGAAAGCCCTTGCACAGAAACAAAGACCCAACACAGCCAAAAATAAATAAATTAATTTTAAAAAATAAAAATTAAAATTAAAAAATAAAAAAGGATTCACTCATTGTTAGTCCTGGGAGGCAAAAAACAGTTTCATTATCACCGTCATCCAATATTCGATGCCCACAATAACCTGCCCCAGCTGAAAGGCCATTTAAAAAAGGAGAAAGAGCAGAGACTCTTGGGCCTAAGACCATGTTCAGGGCTCAGAGCCAGCTACCCAATCATCCTAAACATTGCAAACATGAAAACTCTAAGCCACATCTTGCCCTCAAGGAGGTTACTGATCCTTTGCAGCCAAGGTGTCATAGAATAAATGTCAATACACAGTGTAAACTGCAAGAGCATTGCTTTCATATCCACCAGTTTTTCAATTCCATGAGGGCAAGGACCTTATGTATTTTGTTCACACTGTAGCTCCAGCATCTTGTACTGGTACACAGCACAGAGTAAGAGCTCAATAAATATTTGCCAAATATAAATGAACCATTGGGGATACTGTGTCACATGTATTTGGGGAAAGAAAAGTGAGAAACAGAGAAGTGAACTGATTTACTTGAGTTGGTCCATATGACTCATTACAGTTAGTTGCTTATAAGACATAGCCAAATGTCTGTCCTGGTGTTCCTCTAATATTTTCTGGAAGGTTGGAAAATATAGAAACATAATTAAATGACTTATACATGTAGAACTAAAAACTTGACTTGTGTCTAAAAAGCAGTATCTACTATTCACAAAATTATAAACATGAAGAACCTTTCTGAGGAGGAGGAGAAGCATGGGTAGAGCATGGATTTTGTTGTCTTCAACAGTGAAATGACAGCCTCCAAGTCCTTTTTTGTTATACTATGCTGCTTTTTTGCTCTGAAAGCCCTAGGGTACATCAGTTAATTTTATATATATTTATATAGGTCAGAGAATATTTTAAAATCCCAAACAGAAGAGCTGCTAATGAATTTAGTTTAGGGTGTCTTGCCACCAGAAAAAATGATAGACCTTTCCTAAACACCTCTGGCTGTGTGCTCATCAAGAAAAGTCACACATTTTCTCTCTGTAAAAAGTGTCAAAGGAAAAAAAAAGACTGCAGTTTCACTCCTGATGGGCTGAAGACTGGGACTGTTTTTAAATTCAATGTATATTACAATAACCCCAGAGAACCATGGGAAAGCTTCACTCGGAGAAGGTGCTGAGGTCAATGTCTTTGTGCTCCACGTCAGGGAAACGTCACAGGATGCAGGTTGAAATGCTGAGGCCTGGGCATATCACTCTCACCCATGAGACCAAAAAAATAAAATAAAATAGTTTGCCTGTGTTTCTGTTTTTTTCCTTTTTTTTTTAAATACTTTACTTACAACGTTGTGCTAGTTTCAGTTGTACAGCAAAGTGATTCAGATTCTTTTCCATTATAGGTTATTATAAGATATTGAATATAGTTTCCCTATGCTATACAGTAGGTCCTTGCTGTTTATCCGTTTTATATATAGTAGTGTCTGTTAATCCCAAACTCCATTTCTTTTGTTTTTAATGTTACTTATGATGATGACTTCACCCCCAATTACTGTCTCTGCTGCAGCAACTCCTATTAGGCCTTTCACAAGCCTCCAGGTGAAACCCCTGATCTGTATTTTTATCATATTGTAGGACTGCCTGCATTGCAAATCTCATTGGCTTTTCTATGTGGGTGAATTCCTGAGTTAAGTCAATTATGAATGTATGGGTTTGAAGAAGCCTTTAAAGAAGCCTCAGTCTGATTATGTGACTTGAGACCCTGTCAGTCCCTTGCTCACCCAGAACTCTGAACAGCAAACAAGGGAAGCCGCAGACACCGACTTTGAATCTTGGATGGGCTACTTTATTGCCATCCAAGCACGGTCAAGGCCTCAGGCTGGCATTGGTATTCTGGAATAACAACACCTGCCTCAAAGGGTAGTTGATGTAAGGATTAAATGAGTGAACTCATGAAGAATGCTTAGAAGGTGTTGCCAATGTTAGCTGTACTTGCACTAGGAAGCGAGTTCTAACACCTTTGGAGCAGCAGTTTTGATGCCAAAATGTAGTGTTCAATTCCAGACTTTGTGTGAAATCTACCCCAACACAAAGAGATTAAACTCAAAGGTGCAATGGATCATGGGGCTGCAGCTATTTTGGCAGTAGCCCTTAACATTTAAAATGCTTATCTCTCCATAACCAAGATCAGGAGGACAGCGTGGTCAAATAAGGGCCCTCTTCTGAGTCACAGACTTGTCATTGTATTATCACATGGAGGAAGGAGCTACCGAGCTCCCTGAGCCTCCTTTATAGGGGCACTAATCCCACTCATGAGGGCTCCACCCTCATGATCTAATCACCTCACCAAGGTCCCACCTACTAATACCATCACATTGGGCATTATGAGTTCAACATGGGAATTTTGAGGGGACATGAACATTCAGACATAGCAGCAGGGACTTTGTTTTGAGTTGTCTTTGGCCGGAACCCTGGGGAGTTCACCCTACAAAGGATCAGGTATGAGGTTATGGAGGACACAGTCTTTACCCTGGTTGGCCCCAAGTTCATGGCCTGGAGAGACTACTTATTATTTCCTTTTTTAAGGGCACAGAGCATAATTAGGGACAGATATCATACTGTGGGCACCCAGAGGGCCAGGGGGAATACTGCAACCTTGCCTTTCTTCCTTTCCTTCCTCCCGTCCTTCCTTCCTCTTCACCTCCCCTCCTTTGCTCGTTCATTCAACAAATATTCCTTGGCTGTCAGACACTGCACCATGTAGTGCTGAGGTTCATCTATGAACAGGACAGACCCTGTCCTGCCCTCTGGGAGCCTGCCACTTAGCAAGAAGAGAAGCTTTCTTCAAATGGCCCCACCAATACCTACACAATGATAGCTCTGGTAAGTGCTATAACATGAGGTACCAGGGCCCAGGAGACCTAATCTGGGTGTCAAGGAGGGTTTCCATAGGAAGTGACATTTAAACTAAGTGTGAATGATGGGTAGGAGCTGTTCAGCCAAGGCAAAAGAGAAATCCAGGCAGGAGACACAGCTTGGGGAATGGTCCTGAGGTGGGAAAATGTGCTGGCATGGTCTCTTGTGCAGAGGAAGAGGCCCTTCATAAACTTTGTTGAATGGATGAATAAAGTTCTCAGTTCACAGTGTATTTGAAGGGATGTTTACTTAAGAGAATAGAAACCCAACCAATAACACTTACCAATAACACCCCAAGACCCCTCCATGGCCCTCAGTTTACCAATCCCTATCAACAGAATCCTTCAGCATCACTTGGAGTCTCCTCTACCTCACTCCATGGGATGGCCCAGCCTGTAGTCACCCAGGCATCCCAGTCACTCTGACTGGAGTGCACAGTGCTCTGCCTTCCTGGCACAGGCCGAGCCCTTGGCACGGTCAGCTTCATCTCCCTGCAATGCTAGGTAGGTCCTCCTCAGCTGCCTGGGAGGGTCTTCTGCTCTGGCTTCAACCTCAGCTTTGTGCATCGTGACAGCTCAGCCCTGTCACCCCCTGAGTCTCATCACAAAAGGACATGCCCTCTCCTCCTGCAGGGCTCTGTGGACCTGGAAGCTTCTCTGTATGATTGTTGCTAAGGGTCACTTGGTAGCCAATGACCAAGAGCCAGCCAACTCTCCCAGCGAATTTTTGGAAGGCCATCAGGGACTTACATGTTTGGCAGGAGGCTGGAGAATCAATCTCAGAGCTCTGGCAGGTTGGGCAACAGAAGTGGTATGGCCTGTGTGCTGCTGCTATGATGAGTGTTACCTCTATCTATCCTGGCCTCACTGCATTCCTCACGTCCTCATTAGTCTCTGAAAAGACTGGCCTGGGCAGTGAAAAGATCTTCCCCTTTGAAATGTAAATTGGCGCAGCCACTCTGGAAAACAGTATGGAGCTTCCTTAAAAAACTAAAAATAGGGCTTCCCTGGTGGTGCAGTGGTTGAGAGTCCGCCTGCTGATGCAGGGGACACGGGTTCGTGCCCCGTTCCGGGAAGATCCCACATGCCGCAGAGTGGCTGGGCCTGTGAGCCATGGCCGCTGAGCCTGCGCGTCCAGAGCCTGTGCTCCGCAACAGGAGAGGCCACAACAGTGAGAGGCCCGCGTACCACAAAAAAAAAACAAACACAAAAAACTAAAAATAGACTTTCCATATGATTCAGCAACTCCACTCCTGGGCATATACCCAGAAAAGATGAAAACTCTAATTGGAAAAGACACATACACCCCAATGTTCGTTGCAGCACTATTTACAATATCTAAGACATGGAAGCAACCCAAGTGTCCATTGACAGATAAATGGATAAAGAAGATGTGGTCTATGTATACAATGGAATATTACTCAGCCATAAAAAAGAACAAAATTTTGCCATTTGCAGCAACACGGATGGACCTAGAGATGATCATATTAGTGAAGTAAGTCAGACAGAGAAAGACGAATATCATATGATATCACTTACACGTGGAATCTAAAAAATAATACAAATGAACCCATTTACAAAACAGAAACAGACTCACAGACATAGAAAACAAACTTACGGTTACCAAAGGGGAAAGGGGATGGGGAAGGAATAAATTAGGAGTTTGGGATTAACAGATACACACTACTATATATAAAATAGATAAGCAACAAGGATTTACTGTATAACACAGAGAACAATATTCAATATCTTATAATAACCTATAATGGAAAATAATCTGAAAAATATATATAGATATAACTGAATCACTTTGCTGTACACCAGAAACTAACACGATATTGTAAATCACCTATACTCCTATTAAAAAAAAAATCTTCTCCTTTAACTTCCAACTCCCAAGGCCACACAGACAGAGAAGGCCCCAGAAGTGACTGGGGTAAATTAAGACAGGAAGTTGGATGCGAGACAGCCTGAACTATGACCTATGTCTACTACAATAATTTTATTTCTTCAGCCACCATCTAATGACTGCTTGATCTGAGCCAAACCCTGCAGCAGGCATTGGAGACGCAGAGGCGAATACGACACAGAACCTTTTCTCCTGGAGGCTGCCTTTACTCAGAGATGGGAAACACATCAGCAGTATAAGTGCTGGAAGGGCCTCAGAGCATGCCTTTGCCAGATGCATAAAGGGAGGGGTGGTTAGCTCTGCATGGGGAGGGCAGGGGGTGGTTGATAAAGCTTGATGGTAGAAGTAATATGGGAGCTATGGCTTGAAGGAGGGTTGTTTGGCTGGCAGGCAGCTTGAAGGCATGTTTGGGCAGGAGATGAGAACATTCCAGGCAGGGAGAATAGCAGATGCCAATGCTTGGAGGTGTGAAGTGGGCACAAAGTTTAGGGAGTTGTAAGTCATTTGCTTTGGTTGGAATCCCCAGTTTGAATGAATTTTGGCAAAAAAATGAAAGTTGCTCAGATAGGGCTGGGACATGGCTGAGACTCTGGTTTCATTCTCTAGACTGATGCTGTCTACTATGCAGCCACTAACCATATGTGGCAACTTCAGTTTCAGTTGGTTGAAATAAAATGCAATTAAGAATTCAATTCCTCAGACACACTCCCCACATTTCAAGTGCTCAGTCGCCACATGTGGTTAGGGGTTACCATACTGGACAATGTAGATACAGAACATCTCCTTCATCACAGAAAGTTCTATTGAACAGTGCTATTCTAGGCTGCGGGAAGCACAGGAGGATATTAAGCAAGCAAATGACATCATCATATTTCACGGAGCCCTCCCTGTGGCCACTTGGGGATGGATAAGAAGGGAGCATAACATGGGACTTCCCTGGCAGTCCAGTGGTTAGGACTCCACACTTCCACTGCAGGAGGCACAGGTTCGATCCCTGGTTGGGGAACTAAGATCGTGCATGCCACCTGGGGTGCCCCTACCCAAAAAAGGGGAGCATAACAGAAGGCTCGAGATGACTTAGAAGACCTCCTGCAACAGTCCAGTCAAGAGGCTGCTGTCGTACCAGAGGAACTGTCCCTTTTGCCCGGAACTTGCTATTATCCAAAGCTGAGCGGGGAATTATTCAGAGTGACTAATGTTTCACCTCAGCCCTCACACCCCAGCTTCAGAGACGGGAGTCCCAGACGACCATAAACTAGCCAATCTGGGCAGCTGGCCCAGTGGAAGTGGATCTCATTTTATCTCCAGTAGGTCCTGGGGCTTGTTATGTAAACCTAGGGTGTGTCCACAAGACACAAGGAGCCTCAATGTAGGAGTCGCACGTCCACAACGCTCCTCACTCAGTCACACCAAGTGGATGGGGAAGACTTGAGTTTTGCCACCATGAAAGAAGTCAGGTCAGCTGTTCAACCGAATCCCTTTAACACCAAAGCAGCCAGAAGTTGGGAGGTTAAGAAGTTAGGAATAGGAAATTCCCTGGCGGTTAGGACACTGGGCTTCCACTGCCGAGGGCATTGGGTTCAATCCCTGGTCAGGGAACTAAGATCCTACAAGCCACGCGGTGCAGCCAAAGGAAAAAAAATAAAAAGAAGAAGGCAAAAATAGCCTATGAACCCTGATAAACACACAAGGAGCTCTGTTCGGTGTCCCTAAGCTGTATGCAGTTGCCAAGGTGGGTATGGGAATGCGGACCCAGCCTTGCTCTGAGTATAATTAATGACAATGTGCCCCACATACCACTGACTCAGATGGAACACCTGACGAGAGATTCGGCTGGAGGCTTCTGTGTTCTGAGGGTGTGGATGCACCCGCATGAGCTGCGCTGGAGTGTGTGAACATCACCCTCCTGTTCCTGGCTGAGTCAGAGGCAGATCTGGAGTCAGAAGCCCTGGTCCAGGGCCTACCCTTGCCACTCAGCTCAAAACAGGCCTTGTTAAAAACGCTCCTCCCACAGACCCACAGCCCTCACTAGAAGCCAGGTCCTGTCCTAAAGCCCCAGAGTTATTAATTCATTTAATCCTCAAACCAACTCATGAAGCTGGTGCTATTATTATCCGTTCTTGTCAGATCGGGAAACCAAGGCACAGAAGTCAAGCCGCTTGCCCCAGCTCACACAGCTACCGGTATTCAACCCAGGCCCTGGCTCCTACGCCTGCGCACTAGGCACTACTGAGACAAAGAGTGTGGACCAAAGCGACACAGAACCCGCCAACACCAGTCGAGTGCCAGGTGCTTGTCATTAGAGCTCAGATTGCCATGATGATGGTGATCCTGCAGGGGTCCATGAGCTCCTTTGAGGAGGGGCTGGCACAAGTACCCCAAACCCACCCCAACTCCACATGCCTTATTACTACCCCAACAAGGAGGTCTTGCTGTGCCCCTACCTGGACGCCTCCACGATGAGACGCCCATCCTGGCACCTCCCATTTCCTCCCAGGCAGTGTCACAAGCATCCACGGCACCTCCTGGCGAGAAACACCTCTTTGAGAGGCAGTCGTAGTGCATGGGATGCTGGTACGGGGATGGCAATGCACACCTGCGGGCCTTCCCGCCCAGCCCAGCGCCGCCTGTCCTTGCCCCTCCCTCGCAGCTCCCACTGCAGCCAGCTAGGCCCGCCCCTGTTTCCTCACCGCAGCAGTGGTGGGCCAGCATGGGCGTGTCTGAGAACGGCTTCGATTACTGAACACACCCAGGGGTCAACTGCTTCAGAGGACCAAGTTCACCTGAAATACATCACCAACCAAACTCTAGCCCTGGGGTCAAGGTAGTGATTTGAGACTGCAGCATCTGCAGACCTTATCTGTTTCTGTTTTCCTGTTGGGTGAAACCAGCAACATGAGTAGGAATTTACATGTAATAAAAATCCTGGAGTATCTTTGGCTTCAGGTCAAGCTTGATCCAGGGGCTAAAAGAGGGTCATTAGGATTTGTTTTCTCTTGGTCTCTCATCTCTGCCATCCATTTGTGGCTCCATTCTTGACCTCCATGTTGTGGCTCTCTCCATATTGAAGCCTAGATGGCTGCAGAATGACTAACTTGAGGGTTTCACTCAGTGGAAAAGACTTAACACTATTCCAGTGGCTTCTAAAAAAATTCCCAAAGTTCGCTCTGATTCGACTGGCTTAGGATGTGTGCCTGTGCTCGAACCAATCACTGTTGCCAGGTGGGAGTGGGGATGAGCTCTACTCCTGGAGAACGAAGACAGGACAGATCCTCAAACAAACATCAGAGGTCCTACTAGACAAAGGGGAACAGATGCTGAGTATTCAAACCACAGATGGATGTCCAGCACAGGGAGATGAAGAAATTATCCTCAATGAAATCTGGAGCAGTGAAGTGAGGCCTGAAGGGCCACACAGCAAGAAAGCAGTAGAGTGGGAGGTTTTAAACCCAGTCCTTCCATCTCTAAAATCCACTCTGTACAAGTGACATCACCAACCCTGGGTGTCTCAATCGTGGCTAAAATGTCAATGGGAGATTCAGAGGTTTTGCCATGTTGTGTACATTTAGAGACTGTCCTTGGGGATCCTTTTTAATTTATGGCAAAGCCTTTCTTTCCTATGCATTTTTCCACCTCTTTAGCCCTGGTCTTGCCTCTGCTGGGTTACAACAGCAGCCTTCTGGCTCTCACCTTGCCTCTAGCTCTAAGATCCTTCCTACCCGCTGCAGGGAACAATCTTTCCTCACTCAGAGCTCTTCAACACAGAGCACCCCTCGGGAGCAGCCCTGCTAGCCTCAGCAGGCCTTTCCCCTGCCACATTTTCCTCACCCTCTGCTTCCAGCCCAGGAAGATGCTGACTTCCCCCATTCCATGGCATCATTACCCGAGGCTGCACCTCAACTGAACTACCCTTTTAAGAATAAGGAACCAGGGCTTCCCTGGTGATGCAGTGGTTGAGAGTCCGCCTGCCAATGCAGGGGACACGGGTTCGTGTCCTGGTCCGGGAGGATCCCACATGCCGCGGAGAGGCTGGGCCCGTGAGCCATGGCCGCTGAGCCTGCGCGTCCGGAGCCTGTGCTCTGCAACGGGAGAGGCCGCAACAGTGAGAGGCCCGCGTACCGCAAAAAAAAAAAAAAAAAGAGTAAGGAATCATGTAAAGTGGGGAGATAGGATTCTTACCATTTTCAAAACTGCTCCAGGCTGTACAGCATCCAGCCTTTGGCAGTGTCCTCTGCCCACAGCATTCCTCCACCGCCCGCTCCCTGGGCTGACGTGGACTGATCCTTCACATCACAGCTTGGATCTCACCTCCCCCTCTTAGGAGCATCTCAGTTTCCTTGTGGGGAATCCACCATAGTATGTGGTCTTTTTAGGACAATAACTCCAGTGGAGCCCCACCTCCCACAAATGTGAGAGGCTGATTCCCTCCTGTGATCATCCCCACATGGCCAGGGACAGATGTGTGACCTAGGCTTGGCTACTGCCATGCTTTCTTCTGGAACGCAGCAGATGGAAGACATGGCTGGAGGTGTTTTATCCTATCAGCACTGACCACATTCTTCTGCTCTTAGACCCTTCCTATATAGTTCCTTCTTCTTAGCCCCTCCAGCTTGAGCTGCCGTCTTTCCTACCTGTTTCCAAGCTGGTTCTATAAACTTCTTGGAATTCTGTGGCTCATTCTCCTTTCAATAAATTCAGCTTTGCTGCTGTGAGACAAAATCTGTTTCTGTTGCAGGCAATCAAACATCCTTGACTGACACACTTTATTTCTTTCCATCTCTCTTCACCGTGTCCCCCATGCCCCTTCCAGCCCCTGGCACAGAGGAGGCACCAAAGAGCTGTTGCATGAACGGCTTATGAACTGGTCCCTGTGGACCACATCCCTTTCCCCAGGCCTCCAACAGCTGCCATCCCTATCTCACACCACAGCAAGGCCAACTCGGTCACATGGCAGCACCTGGGTCCCTTACCTCTCCGTCCCATGCCTGCTGCACAGTGAGGACCTGCCCTCCTCCCAAACAGTGCTTCATCCCATTCGGAGGTAGAAGCTGCCTTCCTTTTAGATCAGTCCCCATAGGGCCAGTGCCTTTCTGCTCGGCTGACTATCCTGTTTCTCAAATTCTCCTTCCTCGTCATTTATCAATAGTTTAAAAGCATGTTGGGTGCCGTCCACATTGGATGGCTCTACAATCATCTCAGTGTCCTGTAGTTCAGTAACAAATGGTCAAGGCCCCGTGTTTTTTCACTCTATTCTGATTTGGGATTTAGTTACTTTTAGTAAACAGCCAAATTCCAGCAGAAACTATGAAATTTTATCTAGCTACAGATAGAAATTCACCTGGCATATGGATTTCATTCTAGGACCAACAAAACTTCTGAATTTTCTGAACCAATCTTCCAAAATGAGATCCAGAGGGGCGGAGTCAAGATGGCAGTGTAGGAAGACACAGAGTTTGCATCTCCCCACAACTAGGGCACCTGACAGAAGCTGGTGGGGGACATTGACACCCAAGGAGATGGGGGGAACCCCCAGGCGACCGGGTAGGATGTTGCGGGGACTGAGAGGGGAGAAGTGGAGGCCGGACAGGACCAGTGCCCCTGAGGGGTCGCTGGCAGTGGGGAGGGGTTCCCACACCTGGGGGAACCCTTGGGGGCTTGGATCAGGGGGAAGCGCGCCTAGCATTTACCCTGACCATTCGGCCCGGGAAGGCTGCCCAGCTCTCCAGCGGGGTCCTACACCCTCAGAGGCCCCCTCGGGGCCGCGTGGGTCCTGGGGGTATAGGAGGGAGGCCAGGGGAGAACAGGAGAGGCAGGCGGGAGGAGCAGCAGAGGCACAGAGGGTGTTTGCCCCACCCACTTGGGCCCAGGAAGCCTGCTAGGCTCCCACGCTGGGTCCCCCACCCTCTGGGACCAGAGGCATGCCTGGGCCCCTTCTGTTGAGCCTAAGCCCCACCTCCCACACCCCCTAGGGCCTTTTCCAGCCCTGTGGGTCCTAAGCATAGGCCCTGCCCACTGCCCAAACCCCGCCCCTGCCTAGGCCCCGCCTCCCACAGCCAAGGCCTTTTCCGCCATTTTTTTTCCTCCTCTTTTCTACTATTGTGATTCTGGTTTACCTTCCCATTGTTATTTCATCTGTATTTTTATTTTTATATTCTTTCTAACATATCTGTTAGTTTCCTAGTCTAATTTTATTTTTCACTCTTTGTTATTGTTCTGCTCTTTTTCTTCTTCTTCTTTTTTTTTTTTTGGCCACCCCGTGCAGCTTGCATGAGCTTGGTTCACGAGCCAGGGATCGGGCCAAAGCTCCTGCAGTGGGAGCTCCAAGTCTGAACCACCGGACTAACAGAGAACCTCAGACCCCAGGGAATATTCATCAGAGTGACGTCCCCCGGAGGTCCTCATCTCAGCACCAAGACCCAGCTCTACCCAACAGGCTACAAACTCCACTGCTGGAAGCCTCAGGCCAAACAACCAGTAAGACAATCCAACCCATCAAAAAAAAAATTGAGACAGCAAAACAATATGTCACAGATGAAGGAGCAAGGTAAAAACCTACAAGACCAAATAAATGAAGAGGAAGTAGGCAATCTACGCCAAAAAGAATTTAGAGTAATAATAATAAAGATGATCCAGAATCTTGGAAATAGAATGGAGGCACAGACTGAGAAAATACAAGAAATGTTTAACAAAGATCTAGAATATCTAAAAAAAAAACAAACAGAGATAAACAACACAATAACTGAAATGCAAAATACACAAGAAGGAATCAGTAACAGAATAACTGAGGCAGAACAAATAAGTGAGCTGGAAGACAGAATAGTGGAAATAACTGACAAGGAGCAGAATAAGGAAAAAAGAATGAAAAGAATTGAAGACAATCTCAGAGACCTCTGGGACAACACTAAACACACCAACATTTGAATTACAGGGGTCCCAGAAGAAGAGAAAAAGAAAAGGTCTGAGAAAATATTCGAAGAGATTATAGTGGAAAACTTCCCTAACATGGGAAAGGAAATAGTTACCCAAGTCCAGGAAATGCAAAGAGTCCCATACAGGATAAACCCTAGGAGAAACACACCATGACACATATTAATCAAACTATCATAAAATTAAATACAAAGAAAATATATTAAAAGCAGCAAGCGAAAAGCAACAAATAACATACAAAGCAATCTCCATAAGGTTATCAGCTGATTTTCCAGTAGAAACTCTGCAGGCCAGAAAGGCATGGCAGGATATACTTAAAGCGATGAAAGAGAAGAACCTACAACCAAGATTACTCTACCCAGCAAGGATCTCATTCAGATTTGATGGAGAAATCAAAAGTTTTTCAGACAAGTAAAAGCTAAGAGAATTCAGCACCACCAAACCAGCTTTACAACAAATGCTAAAGAAACTTTTCTAGGCAGGAAGCACAAAAGAAGAAACAGACCCACTAAAACAAACCCAAAACAATTATGAAAATGGTAATAGGAACATACATATCAATAATAACCTTGAATGTAAATGGATTAAACGCCCCAACCAAAAGACACAGACTGGCTGAATGGATACAAAAACAATACCCATATACACGCTGTCTACAAGAGACCCACTTCACACCTAGGGACACATACAGACTGAAAGTGAAGGGATGGAAAAACAGTCCATGCATATGGAAATCAAAAGAAAGCTGGAGTAGCAATACTCATATCAGATAAAATAGACTTTAAAATAAAGACTGTTACAGGAGACAAGGAAGGACACTACATAATGATCAAGGGATCAATCCAAGAAGATATAACAATTATAAATGTTTATGCACCCAACATAGGAGCACCTCAATACATAAGGCAAATTCTAATGACCATGAAAGGGGAAATCGACAGTAACACAATAATAGTAGGGGATTTTAACACCCCACTTACACCAATGGACAGATCATCCAAACAGAAAATAAATAAGGAAACACAAGCTTTAAATGACACAACAGACCAGACAGATTTAATTGATATT
The DNA here is from genome assembly GCF_964165515.1 of Mesoplodon bidens. NCBI lineage: Eukaryota > Metazoa > Chordata > Mammalia > Artiodactyla > Ziphiidae > Mesoplodon > Mesoplodon bidens. The sequence goes on along the minus strand of NC_138172.1, from coordinate 46,709,695 downwards.
TATAGAACATTCCACCCAAAAGTGGCAGATACACTTTCTTCTCTAATGTATATGGAACATTCTCGAGGATAGATCACATCTTGGGTCACAAATCAAGCCTCGGAAAATTTAAGAAAATTGAAATCGTATCAAGCATCTTTTCTCACCACAATGCTATGAGATTGGAAATCAATTACAGGAAAAAAAATGTAAAAACAACCAAATACATGGAGGCTAAACAGTGCGCTACTAAAACACCAAGAGATCACTGAAGAAATTTTTAAAAATACATAGAAACAAATGACAATGAAAACACGATGACCCAAAACCTATGGGACGCAGCAAAAGCAGTTCTAAAAGCCAAGTTTATAGCAATTCAATCTCACCTGAAAAAATAAGAAAAATCTCAAATAAACAATCTAACCCTACACCTAAAGCAACTATAGAAAGAAGAATGAAGCAAACCCAAAGTCAGTAGAAGGAAAGAAATCATAAAGATCAGAGCAGAAATAAATGAAATAGAAACAAAGAAAACAATAGCAAAGATCAATAAAACTAAAAGTTGGTTCTTTCAGAAGATAACCATAATTGACAAACCCTTAGCCAAACTCATCAAGAAAAAAAGGGAGAGGATGCAAATCAATAAAATTAGAAATGAAAAAGGAGAAATCACAACTGACATCGCAGAAATACAAAGGATTATAAAAGACTACTACAAACAACTGTATGCCAATAAAATGGACAACCACGAAGAAATGGACAAATTCTTGGAAAGTTACAATTTTCCAAGACTGAATCAGGAAGAAATAGAAAATATAAACAGACATATCACAAGTAATGAAATTGAGATCATAATTAAAAATCGTCCAACAAACAAAAGTCCAGGACCAGATGGCTTCAAAGGCGAATTCTACCAAACATTTAGAGAAGAGCTAACACTGATCCTTCTCAAACTCTTCCAAAAATTGCAGAGGGAGGAACACTTCCAAATTCATTCTACAAAGCCACCATCACCCTGATACCAAAACCAGATAAAGATATCACAAAAAAAGAGAATTATAGATCAATATCACTGATGAACATAGATGCAAAAATCCTGAACAAAATACTAGCAAACAGAATCCAACAACATATTAAAAGGATCATACACCATGATCAAGTGGGATTTATCCCAGGGATGCAAGGATTCTTCAATATATGCAAATCAATCAATGTGATACACCATATTAACAAATTAAGGAATAAAAACCATATGATCATCTCAATAGATGCAGAAAAAGCTTTTGACAAAATTCAACACCCATTTATGATAAAAACTCTCCAGAAAATGGGCATAGAGGGAACCTACCTCAACATAATAAAGGCCATATATGACAAACCCACAGCAAACATCATACTCAATGGTGAAAAACTGAAAGCATTTCCACTAAGATGAGGGACAACACAAGGATGTCCACTCTCACCACTCTAATTCAACATAGTTTTGGAAGTCCTAGCCACGGCAATCAGAGAAGAAAAAGAAATAAAAGGAATACAAATTGGAAAAGAAGAAGTAAAATTGTCACTGTTTGCAGATAACATGATACTATACATAGAAAATCCTAAAGATGTCACCAGAAAACTACTAGAACTAATCAATGAATGTGGTATGGTTGCAGGATACAAAATTAATGCACAGAAATCTCTGGCATTTCTATACACTAACAACGAAAAATCAGAAGAAAATATTAAGGAAACAATTCCATTTACCATCGCAACAAAAAGAATAAAATACCTAGGAATAAACCTACCTAAGGAGGCAAAAGACTTGTACTCAGAAAACTATCAAACACTGACAAAAGAAATCACAGATGACACAAACAGATGGAGAAATATACCATGTTCTTGGATTGGAAGAATCAATATTGTGAAAATGACTATACCACCCAAAGCAATCTACAGATTCAATGCAATCCCTATCAAATTACTAACGGTATTCTTCACAGAATTAGAACAAAAAATTTTACAGTTTGTATGGAAACACAATGACCTCGAATAGCCAAAGCAATCTTGAGAAATAAAAATGGAGGTGGAGGAATCAGGCTTCCCAACTTCAAACTACACTACAAAGCTATAGTAATCAAGACAGTATGGTACTGGCACAAAAACAGAAATATAGAGCAACGGTACAGGATAGAAAGCCCAGAGATAAACCCATACACATACGGTCACCTAATTTACGACAAAGGAGGCAAGAACATACAATGGAGAAAAGACAGCCTCTTCAATAAGTGGTGCTGGGAAAACTGGAGAGCTACATGTAAAAGAATGAAATTAGAACACTACCTAACACCATACACAAAAATAAACTCCAAATGGATTAAACACCTAAATGTAAGACCAGACACTATAAGACTCTTAGAGGAAAATATAGGAAAAACACTCTTTGACATAAACCACAGCAAGATCTTTTTTGACCCACCTCCTAGAGTAATGAAAATAAAAACAAAAATAAACAAATCAGACCTAATTAAACTTAAAAGCTTTTGCACAGCAAAGGAAACCATAAACAAGATGAAAAGACAACCCTCAGAATGGGAGAAAATATTTGCAAAGGAAACAATGGACAAAGGATTAATATCCAAAATATGTAAACAGCTCATGCAGCTCAATATCAAAAAAAAAACCCAATTAAAAAATGGGCGGAAGGCCTAAATAGACATTTCTCTAAAGAAGACACACAGATGGTCAAGAAGTACATGAAAAGCTGCTCAACATCACTAATTATTAGAGAAATGCAAATCAAAACTACAATAAGGTATTACCTCACACCAGTTAGAATGGGCATCATCAGAAAATCTACAAATAACAAGTGCTGGAGAGGGTGTGGAGAAAAGGGAACCCTCTTGCACTGTTGGCGGGAATGTAAATTGATACAGCCAATATGGAGAACAGTATGGAACTTCGCTAAAAAACTAAAAATAGAATTACCATATGACCTAGCAATCCCACTACTGGGCATATACCCAGAGAAAGCCATAATTCAAAAAGACACATGCATCCCAATGTTCATTGCAGCACTATTTACAATAGCCAGGTCATGGAAGCAACCTAAATGTCCATCAACAGATGAATGGAAGATGTGGCACATATATACAATGGAATAGTACTCAACCATAAAAAGAAACGAAATTGAGTTATTTGTAGTGAGGTGGATGGACCTAGAGTCTGTCATACAGAGTGAAGTAAGTCAGAAAGAGAAAGACAAATACCGTATGCTAACACATATATATGGAATTTAAGGAAAAAAAACGTCATGAAGAACCTAGGGGTAAAACAGGAATAAAGGCACAGACCTACTTGAGAATGGACTTGAGGAGGATATGGGGAGGGGGAAGGGTAAGCTGTGACAAAGCGAAAGAGAGGCATGGACATATATACACTACCAAACGTAAGGTAGACAGATAGTGGGAAGCAGCCGCATAGCACAGGGAGATCAGCTCGGTGCTTTGTGACTGCCTGGAGGGGTGGGATAGGGAGGGTGGGAGGGAGGGAGACGCAAGAGGGAAGGGATGTGGGAACAGATGTATATGTATGACTGATTCACTTTGTTATAAAGCAGAAATTAATTTAAAAAAAGAGAAAAACAAATACCGTATGCTAACACATATATATGGAATCTAAAAAAAATGGTTCTGATGAACCTTGTGCATGGCAGGAATAAAGATGCAGACATAGAGACTTGACTTAAAGACATGGGGAGGGGGAAGGGTAAGCTGGGACGAAGTGAGAGAGTGGCATGGACATATATACACTACCAAACGTAAAATAGATAGCTAGTGGGAAGCAGCCACATAGCACAGGGAGATCAGCTCAGTGCTTTGCCATGACCTAGAGGGGTGGGATAGGGAGGCTCAGGAGGGAGGGGATATGGGGCTATATGTATGCATATGGCTGATTCACTTTGTTGTACAACAGAAACTAACACAGCATTGTGAAACAATTATACTCCAATAAAGATGTATAAAAAAACTGAGATCCAGATGATCATCAAATGCAGGACCATGGCTTCATTTGGAGGTCAAATGGATGTTTATTTTGTTTTAAATTTAAAATATTTTAATCACAGTAATGCAAGCACATGATAATGAACTAAAGAGAACAAAAAAGCTCATGGTGAAAAGAAACAGCCACCTATTCCAGTGCCACCCCCTCAAGGTGGTCTCTGTGATCAGCATCTGCCTAGTTTATCTCTAATTATCTCTATAACTCTGTAATGAATCTTTTCCATGAGCAAAACTTCTCCCTGTGTCTCAGATCAGGTTCCCCCAAAGCAGAGCCTGAGATGGGATTCTGGGGCCTGTGATTTCTTGAGGGCGGATCTGACCACAGGAGCGAGAGGTGCAGGATGAATTGCTGAGGGGGAAGGGGCTGAGCAAAGATGGGGTCTCTGCTGGACTTGGCTTCCACCCGATCCCACGGGGAGCTCTAGAGCATGAGCTGTATCACAGAGTTGATCCCCCGTCAAGGCAAAAGAACTCCAGTCAGTCATGGGCTGCGGGCTGCCCTGGGTGGTGGAGGAGGGTGCATAACCTCCCCTGCAAGTCAGCTCTGGGGAAGGGGTCAGCAGTCAGAAACTCCCAGCAAGCATGGGGATGGGGCTCTGGCACTGTGGAGGGGTCTGGGCGAGGAACCAGCAGTATCCACTCCACCCTCTTTGGGTGACTGCTTTGGAATATATTCCAAGTAGTGGGACCATTAGAAAAAATGGTGGAACAGGCATGTAACTCTTAAAACCTGTTTCATGGTGCAGGAAATACAGGCATTAGCCCAGTCATTACTACTTTCTCGTGAAGTCATCTATCAAACGTGACAGCCAGCTGAGGCAGGCTACTCAGCTGATGAAGTAGAATACTGTGTGGGTGGGTTTTGGTAGGATAAGAGAGATGTCTCGCAGGCCTGGCAAGCCAAGAGTTTCTTGCAGAGGACTGCAGAGAGGGGAGGGGACGGGGGAACAGGCAGCAAGGGGGGAAGCCACTGGTGGGGTGAAGGCAGTGGGTGCTTGGCCACAGTGTGTACACGACAGTGAACAGGGCAGTGGGAGAGCCTGAGGGTGTCTTCACGCTCGCTAAGAAACCAATATTATACCTGTACATTGTTCCTGGGTTTCCTTTATCAAATACCTTCATTGCTATTAAAAAAAATTCAAGCAATTCAGAAAGATGCAATACAGAAAGACACCCTCTTCAGGTCCCCACCATAAGCCCATCTGCCGCCAGTAACCACTGTTAATAGTTTGGTCATAATAACTGTTCTTTTGTTTTTCTCAGCTTTTTAAAAAAAATTTTATTGAAATATAGTTGATTTACTGTGTTGTGTTAGTTTCAGGTGTACAGCAAGGTGATTCAGTTAAATATATATATATATTTCAGTTAAATATATATATATTTTTAGATTATTTTCCATTAGAGGTTATTACAAGATATTGAGTATAGTTCCCTGTGCTATACAGTAGGCCCTTGTTGGTTATCTATTTTATATATAGTAGTGTGTATATTTTAATCCCAAACTCCTAATTTATCCCCCCTTCCCCCTTTCCCTTTTGGTAACCAGAAGTTTGTTTTCTATGTTTGTGAGTCTATTTCTGCTTTGTAAATAAGTTCATTTGTATCTTTTTTTTTTAAGATTCTACATATAAACCACATCATATGATATTTGTCTTTCTCTGTCTGACTTACTTCACTTATTAGTATGATCATCTCTAGGTCCATCCATGTTGCTGCAAAGTGCTCAGCTTTTTGACGGAGTTAAGTTGTTCCTCCTCCCCCACCTAGTTTACAGGTGTTTTTCCAGCTTCCAGACTCCATGGAGGACAAATAAGAACAGAGATAAAGGACGCAAGTCCCAAGCAGAGCATCGCTACTAGGCAAACGGGCCCCTGGAGGACTCTGCTCCAGCCTCATGAGACAGACCCGGTCCTCACGGCCACTGTCAGGGGACCAAACAGGGGTTTGGGCTTCTGTTCAGCTTCTATGCCTCTCACGGTCCACCTCCACACCCATTTTCAGAGCAGAGAGGCAGGTTTTCTAAAGCTTCTCACCCACTCCTTTCTCTGCCGTGGGTCATCAAAGATGCACCGAGATCATTTCCCCTGTTTCCACTTCTCAAAATGCAGTGTCAGAGATGTTGCTCTGTTTTCCTTCAAAATGAAATAATTTACCAACTTGTTTAATCCCAGAGAGCCAGAAAGGAAGCTACTGTTTACCCCAAATCCAAATAACAAGGAAGCTCAAAGAGCCAGATGATGTTCTCACGTCACTTCCCTAGAGACAGATACAATGGAAACAGTTTAACGGGGGATTGAGTCCCCAAATCAACTCCCAGAACAAACTGCAGCCTCGTGTCTAGTTCCTGAAGCTCGTTTATCTACAGGACCATTCGAGACAATCACATAATAAGAACAGCTTCCAGGCACTGCCAGGCTCTGGCCCAATGAGTCCATGACACTTCTGTTTTAGACAGGCAGAGTTTGTTTAGTAGATCCATCCAGTTATTGAATTCACTGGACATCTACTGTATTTCTGGCTGAGTGCTAAGCACTCTGCGGCATTCCACGAAAGTAAAAGAGTCCAGCTGTTAGTTTTGGGGACACACTCTACAGCAGGTTGAAATAGCAGCACAAGAAACCATGGTGCAGGGCAATGTAGGTGCAAGAGCTGGAACAGAAGGTCAAAGTGTTGGAAGAGTTACAGGCAGGTGTGACAGCTTCTCTATGGGGTTATATGGGTTATATGGGGGGCGGGCTTCTTGGAGGAGGAAGGGGGATTTGTATTGAATTCTAAGAATGGATAATAATTTGGCAGGTGGACATGGAGAGTGAGTGGGGCAGTGGGGGATAGATATTCTAGGTGGGAGGAATCAGCAGGAAAGATGCATGGGCCTAAATTGTGGCAAATAGGCAACATGGTAGAATCTCACCCACACAATGCTGAATGAGGGAAGCCAGCTGCTGAAGATGATCCACTGTAGGATTTCATTTTATAAAGTTTTAAAAAAGGCAAACTGAACTGTGGTGATTAGAGACTCTGATTTAGTGGTAAAAGGATAAAGAAAAGCAAGGAAGTTTTTACCACAATGACCAGCAGTTAACTCTTCTTAGGAGGGGAGGGAGCACCGTGACCTGCCTGTTGAACCAGTTGGTGATTATACAGGTATTTCTCCTACAATGATTCACTAAGCTCTGCAGGTCTGTTCCATGCACGTTTACAGTTTTGTGCTGTATTTATAGAGGCCCACAGCAACCTCTTCCATCCAGGCTCTGCCAAAGGCGAACCGGTTCATGTGTCCTCCATCTCTTTGAAGGGGTTTGTCAGTGTTGGAGTTTAGTTTACTGGGTTTGCTTGTGACCTTAGCTCTCTGGTGGGCTCAAGAAAATGTGATTTTGTAGATTATCTGTCTTTTCACATGGCTAGGATAGGAGTGATGTTCTTTTGTTGCTTTCCACATCCCAAGTGGGATTTTTATGTTCTATCTCATAATAAAAAATGGTTTGAAAAAAAGCGGTAAGGCCGGACAAGAGTGTCTGAAGGACCATCAGGGAAGTGAGGTTGAGGGCTGGGCTGGAAGGAGGAGGGCTTGGGATGCCAGGCTGGGGAATGTGGTTGAGTCTGGAAGGCAGTGGGGAGCAGCTTGTCAACAGGAGAGGAGACAGGCCAGGGCACAGAGCCACCCGCAGGGGACAAGGCGAGAGTCCAGCTAAGCTACACAAAGGCCTGCCTAGTAGAGGACAAGGGAAATGGGAAGGAAAGGGAGAGATGTGAGTGGCATTTGTGGCTGATGGACAGGAAGGGGTAAGGGCCTCAATGATAAGAGTCTAAGAGCATCCTGAGCAGGGGTGGTGTGGGGAGCTGGCCAAGATATTGTCCATCAAGAGGTGATGGTTGGGGCTTCCCTGGTGGCGCAGTGGTTGAGAGTCCGCCGGCCGATGCAGGGGACACGGGTTCGTGCCCCGGACCAGGAAGATCCCACATGCCGCGGAGCGGCTGGGCCCGTGAGCCATGGCTGCTGAGCCTGCGCGTCCAGAGCCTGTGCTCCGCAACGGGAGAGGCCACAGCAGTGAGAGGCCCGCGTACCGCAAAAAAAAAAAAAAAAAAAGGTGATGGTTGGGGTGATATTGATACCACATTTGGTGCCAGAATAAGGACATCTGCAGACAGTTTTAAATGGGAAAAGTATTAGAACTTCTCAGAGCTGCCAGGGATTAATTAAGGAAGCATGGGAGAGGACTTCCCTGGTGGTTCAGTAGTAAAGAATCTGCCTTCCAATGCAGGGGATGCAAGTTCAATCCCTGATCGGGGAACTAAGATCCCACATGCCGCGGGGCAACTAAGCCCGCGAGCCACAACTACTGAGCTCTCGCGCCTCAACGCGAGCACCCGCGAGCCGCAAACTACAGAACCCACACGCTCTGGAGCCTGCACACCACAACTAGAGAGAAGCCCGCACGCCACAACAAAGAGCCCGTGCACTGCACCAACAGATCTTGCATGCCTCAACAAAGATCCCGGGTACTGAAACTAAGACCCGACACAGCCAAAAAATAAAAAAATAAAGATAAATAAATAAATATTGAAAAAAGGGAAGCACAGAAGGGCTCGGTGACACCTAGTAGGTAGTGTTCTGTCTGGAAGGTGAGAAGCTTGCCCTGCACCCAGGACTTCTGTATAATTAGTTTGTTCCCGGCATTCATATTTAATGTCCTTTCTTCTACTTTGCAATCGATTAACATCATCGAGTTGCCTCTCATACCCACCATCTGTTAGTAGCTATCGTTCCCTTCATCCATCATCTCTTTACGGCCCTGGTGATGCCCGTGAGTTTCAGTGCCTGGAGTCCCAAGGATGCTTAGCTTGGTGTCAAGTCATCGATACATGTTGTATTCTGCCAGATCTCACTGCTGGTGGAGTACAAACTGAAGGGATTAGCATTTACATTTGAAATTCAACCTTGGAATCTGGAAGAACAGCCCTGAGTTACTGTCACAAACAGCACTGTGGATTCTGTGACTTTGAGCGGTGCCTTGACCCTAATCCTAAACATAAACCTCACTGTAATTTTTTATATTGGATTTCTTTGAACATTTAATGCCCTAAAACTTATACCCAAAACTCAGCCAAGGGCTTCCCTGGTGGCACAGTGGTTAAGAATCCACCTGCCAATGTAGGGGACACGGGTTCAAGCCCTGGTCCGGGAAGATCCCACACGCTACGGAGCAACTAAGCCCGTGCGCCACAACTACTGAGCCTGCACTCTACAGCCCGCGAGCCACAACTACTGAAGCCTGTGTGCCTAGAACCCGTGCTCCACAACAAGAGAAGCCACCACAATGAGAAGCCCGTGCACCGCAACGAAGAGTAGCCCCCGCTCGCCGCAAGTAGAGAAAGCCTGTGCGCAGCAACAAAGACCCAACACAGCCAAAAATAAATAAGTAAATTTCTTAAAAAAAAACACAACTCAGCCAAAACGCTGGGGGAAGTTCCATTTTGTTCCTAGAACTACACTGAATTAATTCTTCAAAAAAAAAAATCTGTTTATTGGGTGGGGCGGGGGGGTGTTCTTTGTTCTCTAATTGTCTGGGTCTAATTTGCATAGCTTGCTCCACTGCCCCTTGAGAGAGAACTGAAGAACATAACTTGTGCTGCTCTGAGAGCTCCTTGAGACCGGGATGGAAGATGATTCCACCTCCTTTAGTGGGTCTCAGGGAGGTCAACGCAAGTTACATATTAAGATGAAACAGATCACTTCAGAGATATGTGTCAATAGGGTAGAGACATGAAAGAAAAAAAACATGATGTGCATATGGATTTGTTAGTAACGTTTTAATACTTAGGGTCAGCAATGCCTTGGTCTGTTTTCCTCAACCCCCACGCCAATGCTAGGGAACGGGACAGGGTCCCAGAAGCTCTGGACATACAACTTCTCTGTATGTTTTCTTTCCATCTTCCTTTTCAGCACAATGACTATGGCCTTTTCATAAAACAAAGGAGCTATTCTCAAGTCTCCAGTGGCATTTCAAATGAACTGAAAATGAGGAGTTCTCATTTCATGTATTTCCCATTGAAACGGGCAGTGCTTACTTTACCACGTTCTTTGCTTTTCCTTCACTTGTCTTACTTAATATTGTTCATTTTTTCTTTATTCAGAAGGTTGAGCAAAGCAAAGGTTTTCAAATTTTTGATGGGCAAGATACATACAGTAAACAGTAGAAAGAGCACTGATCTTAAATGTTCAGCTCAGTGAGTAATTACAAGCGTGAAAATAAATGATGACTGTCCAAATGAGAAGAGCAAAGGCTATTTATCCCGAGCTTGCTATGTAGCAAGAGAGTCGCACCATCGCTTGACTTTGGCAGAGACTCGAAGGCAGGCAGTGGGAAAGCTTTACAGTGGAAAAAGGGAAGGCTTCAGGTGTGCCCTGATTGGAGCACGGGGGAGCTGGACTTGGGTAACTAGAAGTGGAGCATCCTACATGATTGGGTAGGGGAGCATACTGGATATTTGGCTTTCCCTGGTTGGTACTGAATTAGACGCAAGTGTGAGGGCAGAGGGAGGGGGCATGGCAAAAAAAATAGGGAAGTTGCCAGATACTGACCAAGTCCTGACCCTGTTCTGGGCCACTTGCTTTGGAGGCTGTGGTTTGGTTCCCGGAGCTTCTTCTGTGGGTCAGAGTCCTGCTGTCATGTATGGTCTGGTCATTGTCACTGGCATATCTAGTCTCTCACATGTGTATACATTCACGTCACCACCCTCCAGAACAAAGTGAATCTTTCTTTTTCTTTTCTTTTTAAAATAAATTTATTTATTTATTTATTTATTTATGGTTGCATTGGGCCTTTGTTGCTGCGTGCAGGCTTTCTCTAGTCGCGGTCTTCGTTGTGGTGTGTGGGCTTCTCATTGCGGTGGCTTCTCTTGTTTCGGAGCACGGCCTCTAGGCGTGCTGGCTTCAGTAGTTGTGGCTCACAGGCTCTAGAGCACAGGCTCAGTAGTTGTGGCGCATGGGCTTAGTTGCTCCGTGGCATGTGGGATCTTCCCGGACCAGGCAGGGCTCGAACCCACATCCCCTGCATTGGCAGGCGGACTCTTAACCACTGCGCCACCAAGGAAGCCCCAAAGTGAATCTTGATTGTGTGTTTGAGATGATTTATTGTTTTTGAGCACCCATAGAACCAAACATGTTAGAGGCACTTCCTATTTACAGGAGGCTCCCACTGTATCAGGGAGGTGATGGTGGAAAGTGGTCCATGTAATACAAGGACTTACAGCCAGGGAAAAAAATGTTTGCAGGTGTTCATGCAAGATTCAACTTTTCTTTCCTTGTGTTTAAGTTTCTCTAATCTGAGGGAAGACGAGAACATGAAAAGAGGAGACCAAGAAGAGAGTTCTGAGTGGGGCCCTGGAATCCGGTGAAAGCCGCTGTGATAAAGTCTGGAAGTGCTGCGTGGGACACAGGAGAGGAAGAGGAGAGCAGCTGATGAAGAAGGGTGGGGTGGGAGACTTCTAAGACAGCCATCACAGCCACCCAGCTCCTTCAGACTGCCTCTCTCTGCTTCCACAGAAATACAATTCCTAGTGGCTGCATGGCTACCCAGGGAAGAAAAATAATTTCCCAGTCTCCCTTGCAGCTAGGTGTGGTCACATGCTATCTCCTGACCAATGGGATGTGAGCAGAAGGGATGTGTGGAGCATCCAGATTGCTCCATTATCGGGTAGAGACGTGCCCTCCTGTCCTTTGCTGCTGGAATGTACGCATGGTGGTGATGAGTCATCTTGGACCATTTACATGAGAGCAACACCCTAGGGATAGTAGAGAACAAGATTGAAAGAGACTGGGTCCCTCAATCATAAACCATCCTACCGGCCCTGACAGCTTATGTCCAGGTTGTTATGAGCGAGAGAAGTAACTTCCATCTTGTTTCAGCCACTGTTATTTGGGTCTCTCTTACATTACGTCTATGAGGCTTCCCTTTTCCATCCACCCACTATGTGCTCTGCCATCTATAACAGAATTTGGTACTTTGCCTCCCAATACTCCCCTTGGAGTGTGCCTGGAGAGAAGCCTGCCAGTCTTAACCTCAAGGCATCTACTGGGAGTAGCCTAAGGGGGAAGCAAAGCAATCACAAGGATGCCAAATGTACCTTTTGGCTCTGGCTTCATAGCATCCACCAGCAAGCCAAGATGTTACCATACCTGAACCCCAGACTTCCACACACTGGGAGCCAGGCACACTGGAGGCTTATGGTCTAAGAATGCCATGAAGTTTGGTGGTCTGCCACAGCTCAGCAGCTTTAAGGCTCAAAACAATTTTGGGGAGTCCTGAATGGAAGCATCTGTGCTAAGCATCATGGTTCTGTTCCAAATCTAGTTTCTGCTCATCAGCTATGTCGACAATAATGTCAGTTTACTTCTTTTCTTTCCTTTTCTTTGCTTTTCTTTTTTTTCTTTCTTTCTCTTTTTTAATCTCGCAGCATCAGGATCTAGAGTCAGCTCACCCCAGGACACTGGGGGACTCCAGAAGGCCCAGCTCCCAGCATGCCTCGTGTTTACCGAACAGGCACCACTTATTTTCCTGGCCTATCACACAATTAAATTAACATTCATAAAACTTCCTGAGATGTTCCAGGCACAAGCCATTACCCACAACAGTTTGCTGTGTTCCAGTGGGGCTCGGATACTGCTCATCGACGGTGTTCCATAATTCCTTGCCCTGGTTTGTGGAGAGGGTGGCCAAACAGTGGCCTCTCTACTGTTTCCTCTTGCCTGGTTAATCGTTGCCAGACTTGGTGTTCTCAAGACTAGAAATCATGCCAGCTGAATCAATTGGCTTTGTGTTTGGGGCATTTGCCTTAAATGATGCCAGACCCATTCCTGACCCTAAGTATATGAAATATGCTTCAATAATTTTCCACTAGGTGAATTAAAATCATGCCAGCTTGCTGCTTGAACTTCTCCTCACCGTAACCTGGTTAAGAAGCATTCAAGGATCTTGAAACACATGCTATATTTCTTCCCATGCTATTATATTCAGGGTCCCTCAGGGAGCTGCCACAACCTGAGTCTAGTGCCAGGACTCCACTGAAAGGGACCGAGATGGGTTGTGGACTGAATTTTAAACTCAGAGCATTTCCGACAACAGAATCTGGGCTTCTCTTCTCTCCCCTCTCTGCTTCTGCCTGACGCACAAGCACACACCATTTGGCCACTAAGGATTCTTATTCCCAACTTTTCCCCATTGAACTCATTCCCACACCCCTACTCTTTTATACTGTTATCCAGCAAAGTTTGGCTAAGGGCTTGCTCCATTTCCAGAGCATTGGTTCTCCAGCATTTCAGCAGGCAGTTGTGTTTTTTGACTGCATTCCAGATGGATGCTTCCGGCTTCATTGTTTACCATGGGACACACACGCAGGCTCTTATTTCCCCTCATTCTTTTTTTGGGCACCAAGTTTCTCTGTGTTTCAGTGGCTACGGAAATCTCTCCTCTAGACACATCCTGTTAAACACAAAGACCAAAAACATCCCACACTGGTGGTCTGACTTGGGGGTTTTATGCTTGTTTCTTACTGCCCAAGGTGATCAGATTTTACATACGCTAAAAGCATGTGTCCTGTAATATTCTGTTGTTAGGATAAAAATGTCCTGATTTTACTCCATACCTCTGAATGGATGCCAAACCGTGATACATGTCTAGTTCTTTAAGATGCCCAAATGAGTGTGTTGAAAGCTGGTCCAGTTGCCATGATGACAACTGGCTTGACAGTGATGCTCCTTGATCTCCACATGTGTTGCAGTTCCTTTGCCAAAGGCTCCTGTTCATTTTTCTTCTCTGTATAAGGTTGGGAAGCTCAACATTCCCCTTTGTCTCACTCTGTAATGAGCCTTGGGATGGCTGATGAAGGGAATCTCCTCAAGAAGGTTTCATTTCTTTGCTTCTAGGAAAGTCCTGGAGGGTCCATTCATCCAGAGAAGACCCAGAACCCTCAAGTGGCCACTACATTCCAAGTCCAGAAGAGAGGCAGGACATTGCTCTCTTTCAACACTTTTCTCTCCACAGACTTCTTCAGGGATCTGCCCTTTCCAGGTGAACTGGGTTGGTCCTGGGTTCCAGGCTATCCACCCAACTTTCCTGGCCTGCTCCCTGACCTCTGCGTGTGTTCTCTGAGGCACCATGGCAGGGACCTCAGCTGCTGCAGCAGGGCGGTCATTCCCCACAGGGTGCTTTTCTGGATAAACAGAGTGTTACCCCTCTGAGACCCACCTCCCCAAGCCCCACTTATCCTCAATTCAATTCAGCACACAAATGTTGAACACCTGCTCTATGCCAGACAAAACATGCAGCATGTTCTTAACTTCTGAGTCTCACATCTTTTGCAAACCCCATGGCAGCTATGGACCCTCTTTCTAGAAAAATGCACGTGCATATAACTTTTTCTAGGCAATCTCCTGAAGCCAGACAAAAGACACTAGGTTAAGAACCTGCTGAATGAACAGAAAGTGCATGAGACTTAGACACATGAGGGCTGAGACACAGTTGTCATTTACCAACTGTAGAACCTTGGGGGAACACTTTCAAACTCTCCAGACCTCAGTTTGTTCCACTCTAAAATGGGACCATCCAAATAACAAATGCTGGAGAGGGTGTGGAGAAAAGGGAACCCTCTTACACTGTTGGTAGGAATGCAAACTGGTGCAGCCACTATGGAAAACAGTATGGTATATCTAAAAAAAACCTTAAAATAGAGTTGCCATATGATCCAGCAATCTCACTCCTGGGCATACACCCAGAAAAAAACATAATTTGAAAAGACACATGCACCCCTATGTTCATAGCAGCATTATTTACAATAGCCAAGACATGGAAACAACCTAAATGTCCATCGACAGATGAATGGATAAAGAAGATGTGGTGTGTATATATATATGTATACACACACACACACACACACACACACACACACACACACACCATGGAATATTACTCAGCCATCAAAAAGAATGAAATAATGCCATTCGCAGCAACATGGATGCAACTAGAGATTTATCATACTAAGTAAGTCAGAAAGAGAAAGACAAATGCTATATGATATCACTTATATGTGGAATCTAAAATATGACACAAATGAACTTATCTACGAAACAGAGACAGACTCACAGGCATAGAGAACAGACTTGTGGTTGCCAAGGGGGAGGGAGGGGGGGATGGATGGATTGGGAGTTTAGGATTAGCAGATGCAAACTATTATATATAGGATGGATAAACAACAAGGTCCTACTGCTGGGAACTATATTCTATATTGTGATAAACCATAATGGAAAAGAATATGAAAAATAAATTTTAAAATTTTCTAAATAAAAAAAATATTTGATTGTGTTTACTTCTAAAAGTAGAACACAACAGCTTTCTGTACAAAAGGTATGTCAGCAGCCCTGTGTGCCAAAGGTTTGAATAACACAAAAGCTTGGGGAGCCAGGGAGGGATGGAGGGAGGAAGAAATGAAGGCCAACGGAAAATCCAAGCCAGTAAAAATTCAACGTCAGCAGTTCCCAAATGAATAGGAGCTGGATCTGTAGCTAATGACTAGAGCAGAAACATGTTCTAGAAGGCACATACCTGTGTAGGCCTGAGCATCCTCTTTACAGGGGCATTTCATAGGCTGTTTCTGAGGACACTGACCCCCTCCTTCCTTATTTAAAACTTTTCCAGGTAGAAAGTACTGCATTAAACCTTTTTTTTCCCCAGATGGGTAAACAAATAACAACTTTGGCTATCTGGAGAGTTACTGAAGATATTATGTAACATTAAAAATTAAATTATACAGAAATAGATAATAACAAGGAACATTTGTATTGGGCTTTACAGCAAAGCTTAGACTTGGGTAGACTTTCCTTCTTTTGATCCTCACAAGTCGTGCAAGACAGATAAAAGATAGCTTTTATTAATCTCATTATGAAATGAAACCAAGGGTCCATGGGGTGTCCAAGACAACAGACTGTCTTGTCTCAGCCTTGTGGTTTTCTTCAAATCATCAGGCCACAGCAGGAGAGAAGGCAGAAGCTCTGAATCAATAGCTGGCCAAGGGGAAGAGGATGAGGGTTAGGATCTGGGTTCCTATGAGGTTCCACGCCAAGGGCTAGAAATACCAGGTGCAATCCAGGGCTGCTGGGGTCTTATGGTCCAAGGGGTAAGTACAAACTGAGGCTGGGCAAGGAGGCCATGGGTGTGATCTGCAGAAATTCCTGAGGAATTCAAGAAGTCCCAATCCCATTGTGGGAGGTTTTTGGTGAAGGGACCAAGGCTCTGCTTCCATTTGCCTTTGACGATTTTGTTGACGCTTGAACTGGGACTGGTAGCCACTAGTGGCTGGGGAGAGCTTCAAACCCAGCCTCTTGGAGATTCCTTAGTCCAGTGCACTTTCCAATTCAATAAATGGTTTGTCTAGGAAAACCAAAAATGTGTGTGTGCATTTTAACCACTTGTCTCTGGGAGCAAGATGAAAACCATGCACATAGAGAACAGACTTGTGGTTGTCAAAGGGGGAGGGGTTGGGGGAGGGACAGAGTGGGAGGTTGGGGTCAGCAGGTGTAAGCTTTACATAGAGGATGAATAAACAACAAGGTCTTACCGTAAAGCACAGAGAACTATATTCAATATCCTATGATAAACCATAATGGGAAAGAATATTAGAAAAAAATGTATATACATATATATGTATGAATAACTGAATCACTTCGCTGTACAGCAGAAACTAACACATTGTAAATCAACTATACTTCAATTTAAAAAATTAAGTAAAAAAGATAAAAACTATGAATCAGCTAGAGTCAGTCCTGTGTGCAGGGTGTACCTGACCCTAATCACACAAATGTGCCTGTCAGCAAGGGGCCTGAAATGCTAGAAAGTGTCTGCGTCATGTGCCCGAGACACCTAGAAGCTGAGAACAACTGCTTGGGGGATGCTTCATCTCTTCTGCAAGGAGGCAAGTGGAAGTAGCCTCCCTTACCTGTTGGAACCAAGACAGAGCTTCCATAGGTGAGCCCAGCACCTTTCTTTTCCGTTGAACAAGGTTCCCAAGCAGTTCATGGGCACACGAGCACTTGGGGACATTCACAGAGATTGTCCAATGTAAGGCTTGAGGCCAAACATGGTGCTGACATAAACAAAGATCCAACAGGCTTCTCACTGCAGACCATTCAGAACCGTCAATAGGCCAGGGTGCACCTTGCATTCCAGAAGGGGCGTTCAGGATACACGGACTTCCAGACCTGGTCGTGGGACTATTGCCACATGAGCATCTTGGGAGCAGGGTGTGCTGAAGAACAAACTTTGGCTGTAGCATGATTAGGATCTTCTCATATTGTATTCAGATGAGCACAGAAAACGTAGTTCCTTCATTATTCTGAAACTGGCCTAATCTTCTTCATGAGAGCCCACCGCTTTGGGTAAGAGGCAGGAACAACCGTATTTACTTAGGTCCAACTCACTTGGTTAGATGCAATCTTTTTTTTTTTTTTTTTTTTTTGCGGTACGCGGGCCTCTCACTGTTGTGGCTTCTCCCGTTGTGGAGTACAGGCTCTGGATGCACAGGCTCAGCGGCCATGGCTCGTGGGCTCAGCCGCTCCGCGGCATGTGGGATCTTCCCGGACCGGGGCACGAACCCGTGTCCCCTGCATCGGCAGGCAGACTCTCAACCACTGCGCCACCAGGGAAGCTCTAGATGCAATCATTTTAACAATCTTTCTAGGTCTTTTGGACAAAGTGCTCCCTTTCCACTTCTGCTCCCCCACAGTGACATCCAAGTGTAGGAGAGAGGGCTGTTTTTTACATGACCCTGTGATCTCGGAGGGAGACGGGGTGGCTGGATAGAGGTGAGGCCCGTTGGTTCCTTGCCAGTCTCTGCTGTAGTGGGATTGCTGTGTGAATGGCGACCCCCGGGTCTGGGTGCCCTTCTGGTGTCTCTGCTGTCCCCGGCTGCTGCTGTAACTCATAGCCTGGTCTCTCTCAGGCCAACTTGGCCCAGCACTGCTTCTGCTGGCAGAAGCAGACCCTTCTGAGTTTCTGTCCCACTCTCCTCTGCTCTGGGGCCACCTCACCTCTCATAGGGCTCCTGACAGACCCAATGCCTCTCAGTTCAGCTCTGTCGTCCCCTGAGAGGGTACGTGGGGACTGTGGGGTGTCTTTCACATCATGTAGAAGCCAAACTCCCTCTGCGAGATTATGCTGTGCATCTGAGTTTTCTCTGATGTGGCTGCACATGGAAGGTGGTGTGGGGAGCTTACAGGGCAGCCTCGTCCCAGGGATCCAACTGAGATGTGGGCAGAAATGCTGTCCTGAGGCCCTCTCCATGCACCTGACACACCACCTTAGCCCAGAGCCAGAGGTCAGGACACATGCCCAAGAGCCAGCTTCTTCTTCCCTTCCGGACTGAATGGGACTCTGTGACCTCAAAGGCTGGGATCATCCTCAGGTCCACCGGGACTGCCATTCTTCCGGAAGGGTGGGGATGGAGGGGCTTACACAACCCTTTCCCTAAAGACAAAGCTTGGATTTTGCTGTTTCAAAATCCTAGTTTAAATGCTAGATGCTAATTGTTAACTTTCCATTGCTTTGCATTTCTAATATCCCTAAGGGGATCAGAATCAAGATGGCAGAGTAGTAGGAGGTGGAAACGCACCCCTTCCCACAAATGCATCAAGAATACATCTACAAATGGAACAATTCTCACAGAACACCTTCTGAACACTAGCAGAGGACCTCAAACACCTGAAAGGACAAGAAAGATCTCCACAGAACCGGGTAGGATGAAAGGAAAGATCCCTAAAATTCCCCAAAGCAAAAGGATTCCCCTTGAAGAAAAAGAGGGAGGTGTCACTACAAGAAAATATATTTTAGTGCATTTTAAAATATTATTTTGATTACATCGGATTTGCTGCTCAGAGAATAGTATAATCACACCAAATGCAGTTAGTAGGACCTAAAACATTTAAGTGAACAGAATGGGGGGGGGGTCATTCTTAGGAGGGTTAGTGAAAAACAATTACTTTCAGTTGGTCTGTACAGTTAAAAAAGCACTAATGAAATGTGTCCTGCACTCATCTCCTCCCTCCAGCTGAACCAGGAAAAGCTGAAATGCCTGCTGGTCAGCCACTCCTCACCCCGCCCACTGCAGATGCAAGAGCCTCAGCCGAGCCCCGCCCCGTGTGAACACAGGGCCCACTGCCAAATCTATAATAGGGACGGTCACAGGTTTTTACTGTGACTGCAAAAACTCAATAGGCTGACAACCTTTAGAGTCACACAGACCCCGATTTTAGGGGACTAAGATGAACAGTTCTACTCAAGATTGACCGAATTTATAGCTTCCAGGACTGGAAGTTCTTTTAAAATGATTAGGATGAAAAATTTCAAACATACAGATAGGTGCAGAAAATCAGAGCAGGGACTTCCATATATCCATCCTTCAGATTTAACAGTTGTTAACAGTTTCCCACGTTTGCTTCATTTTTCTTCTGAAGTATTTTTAAAGAAAATTACAGACATTATGGCATTTCATCCCTAAATACTTCTTTAAACTACAGAAACAGTTTCCTACATAACATAATCCAATTTTTTAAGAAGACTGTATTTTAGAGCAGTTTTAGATTCACAGCAAAATTGAGTGGAACGTACAAAGATTTCCCATACACTGCCTACCCCGCACATGCATGGCCTCCCCATTAGCAACACCCCCCACTAGGGCAGTACATTTGTTAGTTGATGAACCTAAATTGACACATCATCATCATCCAAAGTCCATAGTTTATATTAGAGTTTGCTCTTGGTGTTGTACACAGGTTTTGACAAATGTATAATGACATGTATCCACCATTATAGTATCATGCAGAATAGTTTCACTGCCCTAAAAATCCTCCGTGCTCCACCTATTCACCTAACCCCCTAACGCTTGGCAACCACTGATCTTTTTACTGTCTCCATAGTTTTGCCTTTTCCAGAATGACAGAGTTGCAATCATATAGCATAAAACCTTTTAGATTGACTTCTATCATCTAGTGATATGCATTTAATCTTCTTCCATCTCTTTTCAGGGCTTGAGAGCTCATTTCTTTTTAGCTGTGAATAATATTCCATTGTCTGGATGTGCCACAGTTCATTTATCCATTCTCCTACTAAAAAACATCTTGTTTGAAAGTCAGCCCTCGACACAAGGGTTTGTAAAAAGAAAAGAAAAAAGAGAAGAGAAACAACAAAAACAAAAACAAAACATCTTGCTTGCTTCCAAGTTCAGGCAATTATGAATAAAGCCACTATAAACATCCATGTGCAGGTTTTTGTGTGGACCTAAGTTTTTAGCTGAATTGAGTAAATGACTGCTGAGCATGACTGCTGGATTGTATGGTAAGAATATGTTTAGTTTTGGAAGAAACTGCTGAACTGTCGTCCAAAGTGCCTGTATCATTTTGTATCCCCACCAACAATAAATGAGAGTTCCTGTGGCTCTGCAATCTTGATAACATTTGGTGTTTGGGGTTTGGGCCATTCTAATAGTGTGTAATGGTATCTCATTACTGTTTTAACTTACAATTACCTAATGGCATAGAATGTTGAGCATCTTTTCATATGCTTACTTGCCATCTTCTTTGATGAAGTGTTCATTTAGGTCATTTGCTCACTTTAAAAATCATTTTTTAAATGTTTGTTTTCTTATTGTTTAGTTTAAGAATTCTTTGTTTATATTGGATAGCAGTCCCTCAACAGATATGTCTTTTTCAAATATTTTTTCTCAGCCTGTGGTTTGTTCTCATTCTCCCAACAGTGTCTTTCACAAAGCAGAATTTTTCAATTTTAATGAAGTCCAGCTTATTAATTATTTCATAGGTCACGTCTTTGGCGTTGTATCTAAAAAGTCATTGCCATATCCATGGTCATTTAGATTTTCTCCTATGTTATTTTCTAGGAGTTTTATAGTTTTGCCTTTTACATTTAGGTCTGTGATCCATTTTGAGTTAATTTTTGTGAAGGGTGTAAGATCAGTGTCTAGATTTTTTGCATGTGGATGTCCAGTTTTTCCAGCACCATTTGTTGAAAAGACTATCATTCCTCCATTGTATTATCTTTGCTCCTTTGTCAAAGATCACTTGACTATATTTATGGGGGTCTATTTCTGGGCTCTTTATTCTGTTCTATTGATCTATTTGTCTATTCTTTTGCCAATACTACACAATCTTGATTACCATAACTTTACAATAAAGCTTAGAGTCAGTCCTCTGATTTTGTTGTTCTTCAGTATTGTGTTGGCTATTGTGGATCTTTTGCTTCTCCATATAAACTTTAAATTTATTTAGTTTGTTGACATCCACAAACTAATTTGCTGAAATTTTGATTGGAATTGCTGTGAATCTATAGATCAAGCTGAGAAAAACTGAGGTCTTGGCCATATTGAGTCTTCCTCTCCACAGATAATGTAATATCTCGCCACTTGTTTAGTCCTTTGAGTTCTTTCATCAGAGTTTTGTAGTTTTCCTCATATAGAGATCTTGTATATATTTTTAAGTTTATATCTAAATACAGTTAACCCTTGAATAACACAGTATGAACTGCATGGATCCACTTGTATGCAGGTTTTTTTCAATAGATAGGTACTACAGTACTACACAAGTCCATAGTTGTTTTTTTCTGTGGATACAGAACAGTGGATTTTTTTAAAAAATAACAGCTTTAACTATTTACAATAGCCAAGACATGGAAGCAACATGGATGTACCTAGAGATTATCATACTAAGTGAAGTAAGTCAGACAGAGAAAGACAAATATCATACGACATCACTTATATGGATCATATGTGGAATCTAATTTTAAAAAATTATACAAATGAACCGATTTACAAAACAGAAACAGAATTACAGATATTGAAAACAAACTTATGGTTGCCAAAGGGGAAATGTGATGGGGGGGATAAATCAGGAGCTTGGGATGAACATAACTACTATATATAAGACAGACAACCAACAAGCACCTACTGTAGAGCTCAGGGAACTCTACTCAATATTCTGTGATAACATATATGAAAAAAGAATATAAAAAAGAATGAATATATGTATATGTATAACTGAATCACTTTGCTGTACACCTGAAACTAACACAACATTGTAAATCAACTATACTCCAATAAAATTAAAATTAAAAAAATAGAATAAAATTACAAAAAAATAAAAATAACAGCTTTGTTGATACATAACTCACATGCCATAAAATTCACCTTGAAAATTATACAATTCAGTGTTTTTTCCTATATTCATAGAGATGTGTAACCCTCACCACTATCTAATGTAAGAACATCTTTATCACCCCCCAAAGAAACTCCATACCCATTAGCAGTCACTTGCTATTCCCCCTCTACCTTAGCCCCTGGAAACCACTAATCTACTTTCTGTCTTTATTATTTTCTGTCTGGATTTGCCTATTCTGAGCATTTCATATAAATGGAATCTTATAGTGTGTGGTCTTTTGTGTCTGGTTTCTTTCACTTTACATGTTTTCAAGGTTTACCTATGTTGTAGCATGTATTAGTACTTCATTTCTTTTTATGTCTTAATATTCCATTGTACGGTAGACCATATTTTTTTAAATTTATTTATTTTTGGCTGCACTGGTCTTCATTGCTGCGCGCAAGCTTTCTCTAGCTGCGGCGAGTGGGGGCTTCTCTTGTTGCGGAGCACGGGCTCTAGGCACGTGGGCTTCAGTAGTTGCAGCACATGGGCTCAGTAGTTATGGCTCGCAGGCTCTATAGTGCAGGCTTAGTAGTTGTGGTTCACGGGCTTAGTTGCTCTGCAGCATGTGAGATCTTCCTGGACCAGGGATTGAACCTGTGTCCGCTGCATTGGCAGGCGGATTCTTAAACACTGAGCCACCAGGGAAGTCCCGACCATATTTTATTTATCCATTTATTAGTTGATGGACATTTGAATGATTTCCACTGTTTAGCCATTATGAATAGTACCGCCATGAACATTCACAAACAAGTTTTTTTTGCACAGTACGCAGGCCTCTCACTGCTGTGGCCTCTCCTGTTGCGGAGCACACGCTCCGGACATGCAGGCTCAGCGGCCATGGCTCACGGGCCCAGCTGGTCCGTGGCATGTGGGATCTTCCTGGACCGGGGCACGAACCCATGTCCCCTGCATCGGTAGGCGGACTCTCAACCACTGCACCACCAGGGAAGCCCCAGTCATAACGTTTTAATGTTTGACATCTGAAATGCCAAATTATTTTCTAAAGTGACTATCATCTTGTAATTCTTTATTGAAATAAGTATGTAAGGTCTATTTAGGAGAGTAATTGGTTTCACTGCTCTCTAAATATTTGCTAGCCTTGGCAAGGTGACTGAAATTCCCCTAATTCTTGGAGCTAAGACACTGAAAGCCCTGTGTTAAAAATATATTCATCTAAGAGAAATAAAATATGGAGCAATACCCAGTAAGAATGCATTTATCAATTTGGCATAGGTAAATGGAACACTGGTCAGGCAAGTTTTGATAGGGGAACCAGGGGGAAAGGGGTGGGAGAGGGATAAACTGGGAGACTGGGACTGACATATATACACTACTATATATAAAATAGATAACTAATAAGGAGGACCTACTGTATAGCACAGGGAACTCTACTCAGTACTCTGTAATGACCTATATGGGAAAAGAATCTAAAAAAGAGTAGAGATATATGTATATGTGTAACTGAATCACTTTGCTGTACACCTGAAACTAACACAACATTGTAAATCAACTATACTCCAATAAAAAAATTTTTTTTAGGTTTTGATAGGGGAGAATGGTCATGAAAGCTCCAGGTGCTCCAGCCTTGCTGAGGCTGGCTTGGAGGTAGATGAGAGTCATGAAGGAGGGGCGGGGGACCAATTTGGAGGAGCCTGTTCTGAAGAAAACTGTGCAGTGGTACATAGGGCATGTATAACCATTTTGCTTTTGCCCAGGATTGATACTCTTTTTTGTTATTCTAGGGCTGAGGATAGAGCTAAACATTTGTCAAAATAAAATCGACCCTTATTTGATTTAACTTTTGAAAAGGAGTAAATTCAGTTGGATGGTAGTAAATGTTTAACAACTGGCTCTCTGGAGGGGGGAAAAGCCCTATCTGTAGGATTTGCTGATTTCTGTGATGTAATTACCCTTACCATGCCCGATTTCAAGCTACCAATGTCATATTTTTGAACATGACATTGGGAAGAACAATGCACAATTGCTTTCTTGAGCCAGTAGGAGCCGACTCCTACCAGCACCACTGGTTGAAGTGAGGGATGAAAACATCAGATAGAATCAGGGTGTGGCAGCTCATGGAACAGGCTAGACTAAGGAGTATGGGAAAAGAAGGCAGAATGAAAGTAAGTAGGCCAGTCCCAGATGAGAAGAGTAACTTGGCATAGAAAAGTGGGTGTACGCAGGGCTGGTCACCCGCACGTTTTGTAGGTTGAATCTTGGTGCAGCTCTGAGTTTCTCTTTTGTGATGCGGTCTTCAGAAAGAGCACCCTGCTTAAAAGGCTGCTGCCAAGGTTCTGTTGCACTGTGATAATCATGCAGTCAGCCAGGCCAAACTCTTTTCTGTGTCGTGAAGCACCGGATGAGGCTTGCCTGGGCTGACTTCACCTTCAGGAGGCAGAAATGAAATCAAAGCGACAGAATAAATGGAAGCTTTCCCTTGTCTTTGGTGTGAGTCTATGTGGTGTAAGCATATTTTCCATCAGGAATTAGTTGCTTAGAGAAGAAAGAGCCAAGCAAATCTGGACCAGGTGTTCACTCCATTTAGTCCCAGAGCCAAGAAAAACCATCTTCCGGGCACTGGGAAGAAGAAAATGGAAAATGCCAATTAATGATCAGCTTTCAAATTGTTTCTACTCGTCCAAGGGACTGGGTTTCATCTGACCCTCCAAGCTCCACTGGGCAACTGAACTTCATTTCTGCAGAGAATTTTCTAATAATCATAAGCAAAATCCTAGTGACTTTTAAAGACAAGGATTTTAAAGATAGGGACTTACCTGGTGGCGCAGTGGTTAAGACTCCGCACTCCCAATGCAGGGGGCCTGGGTTTGATCCCTGGTCAGGGAACTAAATCCCACATGCATGCTGCAACTAAGAGTTCACATGCCACAACTAAGAGTTCACATGCCACAACTAAGATCTGGTGCAGCCAAATAAATAAATAAATAATTTTTGGGTTTTCTTTTTAAGAGTTTTAAAGATAGATGACTTCCTCTAAGAAATCAAAGCTCTACCTGCAGCAGGGTCTTTAGGAAGCCAATAGAGGCAGTAGAAAATGAGAAGTTGAGTTACTCAAGCCAGGAAGGGCAAACGGAAGGCTGTGGGATGCCTCACAACCAGGCTGATGGATTTTTCACAGAATCGACGGGTGTTTTGGCAGAATTGTCCTGAGTAACTGGTTGCTTAGGTGACGTGCAGACACAACTTTCTTCTAACTCAGTGGGATGCCAATTATCTTTTTCTTTACCTGCTAGATGCTAGGGGAAATAAGTCTGTATATTTTAAGAAGGGGCATATATTTCCTTTGTGAATGAAATGAAACCAAGGGGATAAGTATAATAAATTATGAGTGCTCACTTATCCTGATGGGGAGAAAAGAAAGGTTGATTTTCCTTCCAGAGCAGCCCCCTGATCTAGCCAATCTATTAAAGAATAATTGAACCAGCAACAATCACTTCCATGCAGTATCTACTAATTACGCTACTCTATAAACATTCCCTGCATTCAGACATGCTAATTGCTAAAACAGGAACATTACATCACCAAGGGTGTCGTTAGAGTTTTAGTTACTCCCTTATTCAGAAGATCTAACCCTGAAATATGAAGGCTGTGTGCTTTTTCCCCCTTTTCTGACTGTGCTCTGACTCTCATCTCTTATTCTGAAACCTTTGCTTCCTCCAAATTCAAGTCTTTTGTCTTCTTTTGTGTTATCAACCTCATAAGCTATCCCAAAATATACCATTTCTCTTAAATGATTCACACATTTAAAAAATCTTATTTAGTAAACTCCCAGACAGCTGAAAGAAAAGGCACCATGAACTGAGCCTGATATATTCCATTCAGGCCTCCATTTGTATCTTTCAAGTGAGAGACTTGGATTATGTGTCAATTAGGATTAGGTTCAACTGTAACAGAGACCAAGACAACAGGGGCTTAAATCAAACATGAGGTTATTCTCCTCCAGTAGTGAAGCCTGGTGCTAAGAGCACGGGGCTACAACATTAACTCTGTATTCATCAAGGACCCAGGCTCCTTCTGTATCATTGCTCTGCCATCCTCTGGACTTGACTTCCACCTCTGGTCTAGGATGGCTGCTCTAGATCAAGCTAGCATGTCTATATTTCTGCCGTCAGTGAAAAAGGGCACGTTGCCTTTCTAAATGGTACTACCCAAAGTCACATTCAACATTTCCACTTTTAAGCCATTGAGTAGCTGCAAGAGAGTCTGGGAAATGAGGTGTCTATTCTGAAAAGCCATTGACCAACTGAAAGTTGGGGATTCTATTAGCAATGGAGGAAAGGGAGAACAGATATTGGGAAGAGCTAGCTGGCTCTACCACACACTAGATTGATGATTTTGAAATTGTATCCTCAAAGTCCTAGGGTTTTGGTATATTGCACAGAGGCTACTGTGGGTCTAGAATGGGGCGATGTGTGGGTAAATTTGCACAGGATCCCAGAATACTTACCAAAATCAGAGTATATATCCCCCCTTTTGAAGTGTAACTGTAGTAGAACATTTCTGATGGGTGGCAGTGGTCTAGACTGAACCACTGGCAGGTGACTGGTAAGAATTCTCAGGGCCCCAGGGGAAGGGGTGCTTTGAGCGGTGCCCTGGGTTGCTCAAGGGGAAATCTGATTCTGGAGCAGGCTGCCAAGCCTGGACAAGGACACAGTGAACTAGCGTTAGACCAGTTTTCAACGTTGACATCATATAGCACTAAGAGAAGCAACAGCAGCTGACAACTGGGCCCTGAAGTTGGACTGATACGATTCTGTATTTTTCTCTCTGAAAGGGTTGTGATCCAAGTGATGGCTACGGTAGGGGTTCTCAACCTTGGCACCCTTGACATTGTGGGCTAGATAATTCTTCATTGCACATGACTGTAATGTGTATTGTAGGACGCTTAGCAGCATCCCTGGCCTCTACCCATTAGGCGCCAGGAATATCTCTCCCATTGTGAAAACCAAAAATGCCTCCAGACATTGACAAATGTCCCCTGGGTGCCAAATTACTTACAGCTGTGAACCAATAGGTCAGAATCTAGGTAATGATGCACACTTTTGTACTTTGCTAGTGGTTGTGCAATTTGGTACCAATCCTTTCATAAATGAGATACATAGCAAAGGCCTTAAATATGTCCATGACTTTAACTTAATCCCATTTCTTGGACTCTGGCCCAAGGGAACAATTTGCAAGAGGCTTTCTGTCTAAAGGTACTTGTTGTAGTACTATTTTCAATAGACAAAAAAAATTAGAGGGCTTCCCTGGTGGCGCAGTGGTTGAGAATCTGCCTGCCAATGCAGGGGACAAGGGTTTGAGCCCTGGTCTGGGAAGATCCCACATGTCACGGAGCAACTGGGCCCGTGAGCCACAACTACTGAGCCTGCGCGTCTGGAGCCTGTGTTCCGCAACGAGAGGCCGCGACAGTGAGAGGCCCGCGCATCGCGATGAAGAGTGGCCCGCGCACCGCAAGGAAGAGTGGCCCTCGATCGCCGCAACTAGAGAAAGCCCTCACACAGAAATGAAGACCCAACACAGCCAAAAATTAATTAATTAATTAATTTAAAAAAATTAGAAACAACAAAAAATATTAAACAGTAGGGAAAGAATTAAATAAACCATGGTAGATCCATGTACCCACTAAAATGTGTTTTTGAATTTATAATAACATGGGGAATACTTAGAATGATAAGTAAGCAAATAAAAAAACTATGCAAAATAAAAGACAAGTAGGAAACTCACTAAAAATGGTAGACTCTGGGGGGAGGGGCGCGGTTCGGGAGTGATTTTTTTTTCCTCCTTCCTTCTATTTTCCTGTAGTTTCTAAACTTTCTAAGCTCCCTATGAATGAGTTTATTCCAAACTGCAAAACAAAACTACAAAGAAAATCCTAATTAAAAAAAAATTCTGGTGCCTGTCCTGGAGGATCCACAGACCTTTGCGAGCATTCCTGTAAGTGCATGCTGTTGGGAGAGAGGCCAAACAGATATTCCCTCCTGCGCCGAGGTGCCAGGCTTTGTGCCAAGTGACCCTGCCACCCTGGCCACAACCCACTGAACCAGGAATCCCGACTGAAGGCTCCAGGAGACTGGGCGGAAGGAAGCCCAACCACCCATGAGGAGGCTTGACTCCAGGCACTGGAGGTACTGTCACAGAGGAGCCTTTGACACTGGATAGAGAAAAATAGGGCCAATCAGATCCTGTCTTGGGAAATGTGCTTGGAAAAACTCTCCAAGGAGGCTCTTCTGCCCCTCCTGAGAGATTAACAAGGACAACCAGACCATTAAGCAGCTGGGAATCCTGAGCAATGAGGGCTGTTATTCTGGTTCCTCGGGAGGCTGCGGAGATGGCTTTCCTTACTCCCTACTTTCATACAAGAAGCACCTACCATACAGAGAGATGTAGGCAGAGTGGGCCCCGGTGTCTGACAAAGCTCAGCTCCCTTTGGGTGTGTGTAGTGGATGTTATATGGGCAGCTGGAACCCTCCTCCCAACTCTGCTGGTCCCAAAGGCCACTCCACAGATGAGTGTCACAGGAAACGTTAAATTCCAGATTCCAGGCTCCCCTCCTAGATAGATAATTTCACTTAATAGTCTTGGAGAGTGGGGAACTCAAGAATTTGTATTTAAGAGTTCCCAGATAATTCTGATGCATAGACCAGTTTTGGAACCAGTGTTTTACCCACTACTAAAAAAACTACACCATCCTGCTCTAACTCTGAAGTAACCCCTAACAGTAGGATGGCTCCTCAAAAAAATTAAACATAGAACTACCATAAGATCCAGCAATTTCACTCCTGGGTATATAGCCAAAAGAACTGAAAACATGGTCTCAAACAGATATCTGTACACCCATGTCCACAGCAGCATTACTCACAATAGCTGAAAAGGTGGAAGCAACCCAAGTGGTCAGCACAGATGAATGGATAAAAGAAATGTGGTATATACATAAAATAAGTCTTATTCAATGTGGTATATACATAAAATAAGTCTTATTCAACCTTAAAAAGGAAGGAAATTCTGACACATGCTACATTGTGGATGAACCTTGAAGACATACTGCTAAGTGAAATGAGCCAGACACAAAAGGACAAATATTGTATGATTCCACTTCCATGAGGTTCCTATAGTAGGTAAATCCACAGAGACAGAAAGTAGAACAGGGGTTGCCAGGGGCTGTGGGAAGCTATTATTTCATGGGTACAGAGTTTCAGTTTTGGAAAATGAAAGAATTCTGAAGATGGATGGTGGTGATGGTTGTACAACAACGTGAATACAGTTAATGCCAGTAAACTGTACACTTAAATATGGTTAAAATGGTAAATGTTATGGATATTTTACCACACACACATACAAAAACCCAATAAACCAGCAATGACTAAACAAAACAAAAACCTATACAATTCTTTCTAGCAAGGAAATAAGCCACCTCAAAGAAATCATAGCCAAGAAAATAACTTTTTTTTTTTTACCAAACACTGTCAGAGATAAAAATCTTTAGAAAAGAAAATTAGTTCAGAACAAGCTTCTGTCATCATATCAGCGTCCCTTATCATAAAATAAACAGAGAGAAACAGGAAATGGGAGACTAAAATAAATCTTCTGTTTCAAGAAAAAAGAAATCATTCCTAAAAGTTTACACGCAGATCTTTCTGGATCTTTCAAAATGTCTCTGAAATGTTGCAGTTCAAAGCTTTTCAAATACTACAGCCTCCACCCACTCCCCGGATATGCATTTACTTCCTCTCTTATAAACATAACTTCCTTTGTTGTTTGAACAGATTCAGTGACTCTGGGGTCTCCTTGTGGTTGGTGCCCACCGACAAGCCCTGTTCCTTGAATCAGCTGGGAAACCCTTCAGGGTGGGCAGTGACTTGCCACAGACAAAAAGGAGACAGGTTGAGGGGACAGTGTGACAGAAGATGCTGTGAGTGGGGGGAGGCATCTATCAGGAGATCGCACAAATGTGAATGGCTGCTATCAGGGTGGTAAGCTGCTAATCAGTGTTTTCACAGATGAGACCAAAAAAAAAAAAAAAAAACAAAAGCCAACTTTAAACAACTTTAAATATAGCTTGAGTGATGTTTAAGTTACCATTAGGCCTGTCTGCAAAGGAGTGAAAATACAAAAGAACAGTGATTTAAATAGCACAGAAGTTTCTTTCCCTCCTTGTAAATGAATCCAGCAGGAGGGAGCTGGCCTGCTGTGATGGTTCTGTGAGGTTGTCAGGGACCCAGGCTCCTTCTGTCTTATCACTCTGCCACCCTCAGCTCACGGGCCAATGGGATGATTTGACTATTTAAGCTTCAGCCTTAATCAAGTCTAGATTCTGGCCCAGGAGATAGAGGAAGGCATGAAAGGGTCCCTTCCTTCTAATAAGGTAAGTTGCATGTAACCCTCCCATGTATATTCCACTGGTCAGAACATGTTCTCATGACCACACCTCGCTACAGGAGAGGATGGGAAATGGATCTTTATTCTGGGGAGCTGTTGCACAGCTAAGAAAGGGAAGGCTGATATTGGGGTCAATGGTTAGCAATCGTTGTCCCCAGGAAGTTGCGTCAGAAGGTAGAACTCGGGACTTCTTTTTCACAAGTAGCACAGACCTTCCACATGAGACTCTTCTAGGCCAATCGTCTCATTTAATCAACACAACTTCCCTGGGTTTGCGTTATTTCCACTTTAAAAAGGTAGAAGGATTCCAAGAGTTTGTGTCACTTATCCAAAGCAGCTCCATAAGCTATGCCGTTGGCCGTCCAATTCTTCAGAATCAGCCCTGAGTGGTCACAAAGCCCCTTCCTCTGTAGCACCGAGAGGGGCAGGTGGATGGGCCTGGGGACGGCTGTGTGGGTCTCTCAGGGTCTCAGCTCCAGGCATGGTCACCTCTACACATTTATGTCTTCCTAACTCCGAACCCTGCCAAGCAGGACTCCAGGAGCCCATCACATGGCAAACTGTACACATCACCCCAGCCCTGCTCTTACCCTGAAGGCTGGAAACCCTAGGCTGGGCCGCCAGCTTGCTTGCTTTCCAAGTTGATGTTAGCATTCTGGGGCAGATTCACTCATCCCCGATTTGCAGCTGTACCCACTTTTGTTGAGGACATGCCTGTGCTGGAAGGGTTGGAGGGCACTTACTGCAGACCCCAGAGAGCCAAAGGGAAAAAGGAGCATCAATCCCGAGCTGGGCTCCCCCGGGGCTGAGACATCTGTTGTTAGGAAGGAACACGTAAAACTAAAAAGAAACCGCCTTTGGCTGGCTCTGTCTTCTCTTGACGGTTATTTGGGTTCCTTTCATATTTTCAATGAACTCTCTTGAGGGATTAGGAAATTTAATGTTTAAATCATTGGGGATGAGGAGTGAGCCAAGAAGAGTAACTTTTAAGAAAGAGACTAGTTCTGTTCTGCCTACGAACTGCCCGGTCCACCCCCTGGCCGGTGTGTGCAGCCTGACTGTTCTAACGCACACAGTGTCTGCATTGCTGGAGGAGGACCACAGAGGCTTCTCGACTCCACACAAGGTCATTCCACATGAGCTCGGGGCTGACTCCCTAAAAGCACGTCTCCCGTGAAAAGGACAGAGTCTGGGTTACCCATTCCTTCGGCGGACCTCCAACTCCACAGATCACACCCCTCCACTACTGTCCTTCTGACCACTACAGAGAATCCTTCTGAAAAGCTCTTAATTTCTGTTTTAAAATACCTTTCAATAAAAGACGTAAAAGTAAATGCTTGTTTATTATAAATTCAGAAAAGAAACTAAAAAGAAGGGAAAAAACTGCCTGTTATTCTATCACCCAGAGATAACTGTGACTAACCTTTCGTATATTTTTCTAAGCACATATACGTGTATGTTCATATGTACATGCATGTGTGTGTAAAAAGCTTTTGAAAAGCAAATATGGCCTCAGACTATTTTATAACCAGCTTTTTACCACTTAGCAATAGGCCCCAGACATCTTTCTATGTCAATAAATATATACCTACAATATTTTTCTTAGTGACTGAAGATACTACATTGTACCATCATTTTTTAAAAATCCCCTATTGTTGGACAGTAAGCTTAGTTCATTGCTCTATTTTTGGAAAAAATTATTACTATTATTATTATTACTAAAGATCTTAGGGCACATGCTTGATTATACGCTTAGAATAAACTCCTAGAAGTAGAATGCTGGGCAAATGCCTTGCAAACTGTTAGGATTTTTTGATATACATGGTCAAATTTATCTGTAGAAAAGTTGTAATAATTTACATTCATCTCCCATGTATGAGGAGGTTCCCGATGTTCTAGTTTACACTAGACATTATGTTTTTCTTTAAAGTCCTGGAAAGTCAATGACATTTTGTAATCTTTTGGGAAAGAACCACAGTTGCATATCCATCCTATACACAAAGCTTTCCTTCCATGACAGCTCCATCTGAGAAGTCAGGCCCCCAAAGGAGCCAAATTAGACCCAAATTCAAATATATCTGGGTCTCAGAACATCCTCTCATTTCCATCAGCCTCTGAACACACATCTGGCCAAACAACTCTCTGTGATTTGTGACCTGGACTGGATTCAACGCTGACCTAGATAGAGAGTACTTTGGATCTCATTACCCACCCTCCAAACCATCTGGTGCTGGCTAAACAGGTTATCCACGCAGTAGGAACCTCCATCCCTCAACTAGCTTTCTTCTTGCCAGGTTTCTTCCAAAAAAAAATATTTTCTACCTAGCTCCTTACACACAAAAAAAGAGGATATGGATTATCTTTTGTATATCTTAACCTGATAGACAAGAAGCTTATTTTTTAAAACTTAGCAATTCTACAGATTCGATCACAGCTCCCTGGATGGACCAGGAGACAGTGAAAAGGCAGAGAAGGGGAGAAGGAATGAATTCCCATGGTCACAGGACTAGGGCCTGAGGCGTTGCCTCTGCATGTTATCTCACTTATGTTAATATTTAAAATATTTGTGGTTGGGGGGGAAATGCCAATTATCTTCAAAACAGAGAATCTGTTCTTGGCTACAAGTGTTTTTTCAAATTCCTAGAATTAAAGCAGATTGTTCTTCCAGGCTCATGAGCTATTTTTATCTGCAAAAATATGGAGCACACATACGTGTTCCCACATTCATCTATGTGCATGGACACTGGGGTTCGTTACTATCCCTTAGCTCTGCTGAAGGCAGAGCTAAGGGACAGTAAGCTTGGTGCTTTACCACCTTTGCAGAAGTGTATTGCTGTGGGGTGAAGGACTGTCTTCCTTTATAATTACTCATTTTCTCAAATGACATTTTGGGATTTTTAAAAGCAGTCATGGAAAACAACACAGTTACATAGAAAACAAACTTATGGTTACGAAAGGGGAAAGGGGCAGGGAGATAAATGAGGAGTATGGGATTAACAGATAACACTACTATATATAAAATAGATAAACAACAAGAACCTACTGTAGAGCACAGGGAATTATACTCAATATCTTGTCAAAACCTATAATGGAAAAGAATCTGAAAATATATATATATAATATATATATATATATATATATATATATATATCTGAATCAGTGCTGTACACCTGAAAGTAACACAATATTGTAAATCAACTATATTTCAACTTTAAAACATTAAAATCAGTCATATAAAGCAAAATAGACCTTTTTTTGAACCTCTATTGTTCATTGTGTTGTGTTGTTATGGTCTTTCTTCTTTTGACCCTGGCATTTCTTTACTCATGCACAACATCCTTATCGAGGGCCTCCTGTGGGCAGAGCCCTCCGCTGGGTACCGTGGAAGGCCTCAAGACAGAATCCCTCGTCCAGCTCTGTGCCCAACCAGCTGTCATGAAGGGGTCCCTGCAATTCACACAGCCACAGTTTATGCACCTTTAAAACAAGGCACCTGGCCTTACTGCCCACAGGCACTGACTCCCCTGCACTTGTGGGCTCCTCACGGCCCGGGGTGGTGGTGGGGGTGCCCTGAGCAGACTCTGGCTGGCATCCCAGGCCACAGGTCAGAGAGACACATGGCTTGCTCTGGAAGTGAAGCAAGTCAAAGCTGGATGGAACCCCGCCCCGAGCCATGCCCACAATCACAGGTAAGACCGACGGATGCTGAGGTCCTAACAAAGGTGTCTGATCCAAACTAACGCCATTGTAGTCATATATCTGTGGCTCTATTAAAATGTTCTGTGATGAAAATTTTCAAAAATACGCAATATAGATGGAAGAATAAAATGAAAACTCAGGCACTCATCACTCAGCTCCAACAATTTTAACTCTGCCCCTGACCCTCCGAATCCCAGACATACTGTCATTTTACCCGTAAGTGCTTCAGTGCGTGTCTGTAGTTAGAAAGGATGTTTTAGAAATATAACCGCCATGCCATTATCCACAAAATTAACAGTTACTCCTTAATATCAGGTTAGTTCTCTTAAAGATGTCTCTTCAGGGCTTTTTTTCAAATCAGGATCCAAACAAGGCTCGCACTTTTGTTTTGATGGTCCCTTCTGTTCTGTAACAGTTTCCACTCCTTTGTAAATTTTCATTTCCTTGCAGTTGGTTTGTTGAAGACACCAGGTCATTTATTTTGTAGGATGTCCCACGTTCCGGACTGGGCTGCTTGCTTCCTTGTAGTGTTGCTTAATTTGTTCTTCAGTCCCCTTTACTCCCTGTAAACTGGTAAGACATCTAGAGGCTTGATTAATTTCAGGATCCTTTTTTTTTTTTTTTTTTTTTTAAGGCAAGAATGTGCCTGAGTTGATGCTGTGTATTTGACATTGCATCCCCTTAGGGAGCATATCCGGTCTGGTCATCCCACTTATAGTGATAGATCAGAGGGCTCAGTTAGCTAAGTAAGGGGGTGACCTTGATGGGAAGCAGAAGAGATGGGATTTGGACTTTCTCAGTCTGATTCCAGAATCCACAATTTTAGCCACTCCCCCATCTTTCAGGAAAAACAAGTACTCCACTTTTATACCTTTTTCTCTGTTTCTGGACTCCTGTACCCACCACCCATCTTTCCCCTATACCAAGGACAAGCACCACTAGTTGTAGGTCAGATCCTGTAGTTTAAATTGGGGAGGAACACAAGGTCAGCGCTTTCAAGCACCAGGAGATCCAGGTGTGGCTTGGGTGCTCCTTCTGTCCGCTGGGTCATGGTCAGAGGTGTAAGAGGTGGGGAGGGTTCTGGGAAGGGGGTGGTGTCTGACAAGAGTTTTCCTTGGCCGCTGCATCTCTCCAGCCCTAAACCCTTCAGGCTCTGGATGCAAGAGCCCGGGACCCCACGGTGCCAGATGTCAAAGAGATTGAGAATGACTACAAAAGTGTGATCACATTTCCAGTCTTTATCATGAATTTCCCATTTCCTTATTTTGCCTTCTTTTCATGCCCTCTTCTGCCATGAGTTTTCTCTCGGTTTCTCTCGGTTTTCACTGGCCTCATCTCTCTTGTCCCTCCCTCATGGGACAGGGGCCTTTTAGAACAATCACACACTGAAATGACACGCCAAAGGCAGTCAAGGTAGCAAGAGAAAAGTGGGCATCATAGGTGCTGATTTCTGAAGTCTCTGCAAGTCCTAAATCTGAGGGTCTACCTCCACCTTGCACGTAGGGAGAGACTCCCACGAGAGACTCCTAGCCAGGTCCTGGGCAAAGGGACCCCAGGGAGCTGAGGGGTGGAGAAGGCAGAGAAACAGGAGAAGACTGGAGAGAGAAAGACCATCTGGTGGGAAATAGAGAAATCCCTCCCAGCGGGCTCTGGTGCTGTGTTTCTCTTTAATTCACCAAGGTTGTGTTCTTTCTGTCCACGCATGAGCTGGGCTACCGGTCTCAGGCCTCCTAGAGGCTGCAGATGTATTTGTTCTTGCCTTTTGTGGTGGTGATTACCTTTGTGCATTGCTTTCCTTCATTTACAAGGAATATCTGTAGAGATTCTTACCATTTACAAGGTCGTGAACCCTCACAATGACTCTTAGAGTGAAGGATCATCATCACACTCACGGTCACTTGAATACAAGACTCAGAGCCTGTAAAGGCTTGAGGTTCCCCCATGATGAAGCAGCTGGGCCAGGACTTGAACCCATGCTCCTGGAAAGCTGAGCATCTTCCCCTATGACCACCCCATACTCCCAACCCGCCCACACAAGGTTTGCTTCAAAGAAACAAGAAGGGCTTGGGTGTCACTTTCTTCAGGACCCAGTGACTCTTCTTCCCAAGAACTCGGTTGAGAGCGCTGGTTCCACGTGCTTTGTTTGTGGTCAGCGTCCCGTGGGAAAGGGTCAGCTGGCTGTTCAGAGTGGGACAGAATTTTTGGTGAGGCCTCCCTTTCCCGCTCTAAGTAATGAAAGCATTGGTACTCCCGGGGGGGGGTCTCCTTAGGACACATTCCTTGTTGTTATTGCTATTGATGTGGTTTGTGGTTTTGTCTTTTTAAATTAAAAATCATCGTTTCTCCAATCGGGAGTCCTATGTGTTCATTTTGAGACTCTTAGAAAAATGGAGAAAAGCATAAAGAAAAGCAATCTTGTCCGGTCTCCTGCCACCTCAAGCCACAGTGAGGACTTGGTGGGTTTCCTTCTTGCCTCCTGTGCCCCTGCAGATGCCCGCCCCACGCTTCTCTGTGCCTGGAGCCTCACAACAGGCCCCGCGTCCTCTCGTACGGCAGGGTTCGGCTACGAGGGAGGCCTGGCAGGGGGAAGGACAGTGTGGTTGGGAATTTATTCCCCTCACTCCCTTCTCTGCAAGGTCACCTCTGCCGAAGGTCACTGCTCCTTTCAAGACCCAGGAGCCAAACAAGGCACTCGCCCCCCACAGGCTCTAGTAACTGTTCCTAATCTCCTTCCTTTGGGCCCCAGGTGGTAGGGCTCTGGGTGCTAAAGCCCCAGCTACTGCAGCACTGGTTGTTCCCCCACACCCGCTGCCCACACTTACGTAAATAACCCTGCCTAGGTTATCCTGTTTTGAACGTGCCATGTTTTCTGTTGGGAACTGGACTGCCTCACCTTCTGACTCACTGGTATGTCAAGACCTTTCCCTTGAAGCTCCCATGGCCATGCTATTTTCTGAGGTTTCCAAAGCAATGTATGAAGTAGAGCCTGGAATAAAGTTGGGGGTCCTGGGGCAAGAAGGCATCTAATTTCCTGACTCCCAGCAGCACCCCTCTCACCGGACCTGGCTCGGAACTGCCCCAGGCCCGTGTCCACACGTTGTGATGTGCCACCCACCTCCACCCACTCCCAAGCACCTCCAACCCCTACTGCCCCTATATCTCCATTAAAGTCACTCCTTTTGTCACCAGAATTATCTCCACGAGGTCCCGCTTGGAAAGGAAGTTGTAGCAGAGAAGGAAGGAATCCTGACTTTTTCACCCCAGAGGCCTCTACACACAATGCTGCCTCAGACCCCCGCTCACCGCCTGGCTGAGTCTACCTGCCCCTCGTATCTCGGCTTTGAAGGCTTCTCTGAGCTCTGCACCCTCGTGGCTCTTCCATGTTGTAACTCTCCTCATGAGGCCCATGAGGGCAGGCACCGTGTCCCACTCACCCTTCTACCTGGCACCCGCCCATAGCACCTGGCATATAATAAACACTCCATCAATACGTTGAATATTGTACATTTGGGACATCCTCCAGTATCAAGTTTTCCCATTAGCCCCATGTTGAAGGACTATTTCCATTTGGAAGAACCCTTGAATTGAAGGAGCCAGCCATTGCTTCCTGGAATACTGTATATACATTAGAAGCCATTTACCCATCCCCACAGGCACTAAGGTGCCGGGACCCTACAAAGGTGTGTTTGTGGGAGGTGGGTGTGGGGAATAGAACAAAAGCTGCACCTTTGTCAGAAACTTTTGTGGGGCTGTTGACGCGAGAGGAAGCAGAGTGTGAAAGCAGAGCCGGGGAGTCGGGAGAAAATTCTAGTCCATCATTTTTCCAAGAGTCAGGTATATAAAGAAACACCAGTGCTGCTGACGGTCCTAGGAAGATAGACTTCAGATGCAGTTTCAGTTTTCTGGAGTCACTTCTGAATTTATCTACCATATTTAACTTTACCTCCTAGTGCGGCATCAGGGGAGCTTTGAGTATTAGTGAAATATTTCAAACCTCCCTTTAAGAGGAAAAGATGAATACCTCTATTTGCACAAAGAAACGGTGGAAAGATATACAAGGAACTAGTGAAGTGATGACTTCCGGGGATAGAGTGGAGGATCCAAGCAGACTGGGTAGCAGAGAGAGGGAAACTTCTCAATTATAACTTTTGATATTGAGTTTTGAATCATAGGAATTTTTAACCCATTTAAAAAAGAAAATCACGTTTGAAAAACCTTCCCTGAGAAGAGCAATAACTTTCCATCTTTTTTTTCACTTCAACCCACTCAGGTGGGGCAAGAGACCTTACTGTCCATTTATTCTGTCCTTTTACTCTTTCCAGTGGAAGAAACAATGGGACTTGTTTATAATAACAAAGTGTCAGAGAGGGGAGAGGGGGTAGCATTATGTAAACATTTGCTTTGGCAACTGGGGTATGATGATTCCTATTTGAACCACAATGTATCTTCCAATTTAGTTAACTAGAAAATTACGGGCCCCAAATACGGATGTGGCAAATATAGAAACCTAAACATCCTAGAGAAGATGAGAAAACCTAAAACCAACCACGTGGATAACACAGTAGCAGCAACTGCTAAGAGAGAAAACAAAACTTGCTTCCTCCTAAGTGTGGGCATTTGGCTGTTTACAGTTTTACAGCAGGAGCTTTGCAAGCTGCCACATGTTGCATAGATGATAGAATTTTGGATAAATGCTGAATAAAAGTATTCTGGTGACACGCTCATTTTGGTTCATGAATTCCAAATTCAGTCACCCTTAATGATTCACTTAATAAGTTAATAGTAGAAAGCGATTAGTTCTCCCTAAATGACAGCTGGAGGATTGCGTGGCATTCACCCAGAAGAGCAGAAAGGACTCATAAGTTTGGAAAGCAATTTGCATCCATCAGAATTCTTGCATCTCCAGTGGCCTTTGAGACCACTTCGAAAATGGCTCTATTAGAATTACTGTACTGGTAAAAATTTATAAAGCTACCCTGCTCCGAGGTGGCCAGAGTCCTAGAGAATTTGGACTCTGTGATGGAAAAGACCACCCATCTAAATCATGCTTTTTCCCAGTAGGAAGCAGCCCTTCAAACAATGAAGGTCCTTCTTAAGTACCAGCTTTGGCCTCTGGGATAACTTTTCTAGAAAGAGCTTGCTGGGTGAGTTGCAAACACTTGGGGAAATGTTTTCACAAGGAAGTTCTAAGAACTGTTGAGGATTGAGTAGCCCTACCCTTCCGTACATTTTTAACCACAGTTAAGCTTCCCTGGCAAGGAGTGATGGAGCTTTCGAGGCAGTGATTTTAGACCCTCTGACCCCCTCGACCCTCTTGTCCTAGATCTTCCCAGCATCTGTCCTCTTCTATCCTGTCTCTCACATCGAATTCTACACCGACCTTTGGACTTAGGGGCCCTCTTGGGCTTCCCTAACTTTGATCATCTCACGCTATCACTTGTGACTTCACCCACTCCTCTTACACCTGATCCAGCTCCAGCTCCAGGGGACCAAAGAGGAGGTAAGATGCAGTAAAATGAAATCTCCACGGCTCTTGAATCCAAACACCTCTACGCCTTAGCCTGCTATGGTTACCCATCATGGACGCTTAGGAGAACGTTGAGCCACGTGGCATGGATCTGCACTTCCCAGGAACTGAGAATATGGGTACGTACAGGGTTGACAGTCAGCTGGTTAAATACTGAATTACTTCCCTGTCACTTGGTACAGCTATTGTCCCACTACCTGGACCACCTAGGCTCCTTCCCTGGAACTCCATAGACCTTCTCCTAAACCTGCAGCTTTAGGGACAATACCTGGCCAATCAGGGGCAGGAGTGGGGGTAGGGCCTTGGTTGGGTACCCTTGGCCAAAATCCATTCTGATTGGCCGACACCTGAGCCAGACTATTTGTTATCTATCTCAAATATCAACCTTTACAAGTGAGCCATGGTCTTAGAGATTTCCAGATAAATAAATGAAAAAGAAGAAAGTCAGACAAGTGACGGCTCTGCCAATACTCCCAGCTGGCAGCCTCTTCTCTTCAAAGGCTGCCCCAGAGGTATAAACAGATGATTTACTAAAGCAGATGATTTACTAAATACTGCCTTTTGCCAAATCCCCAGAGGCCCTTGAATGTTGGGTGCTAATAAAGCTCAAGTTATTCTTAGGCATGTGGTCTATGTAGGTCACTGCCAAGTGCTGGCAAAGAAAAGCCAAGCAAACAAGCTAACCCTGGCAGGAATGTGGATGAGGAATTGCAACCCCTTCTCTAAACAGGAAACATGCCTGAAATCTTTTTTGTCTCCAGAAAGACTTGGCTTCCTCACCTGTAAAATGAGGGTCCTATTAATGACCCCCTTCACCAGTGTCTCAGGATTTTGGACAAGAAATAAGCCTCTTTAGAAAAAAGTGGGGGAACCCACCAGGCAAGAGTATTGGGAGATTCAGCTTCATCCTGTAGAGGCTTGGATCCTTTGGATTTTCTGTCACTGCCACACTGCAGTGCTTGGCTTCCATTTTACCTGGCAGCCCCTGAGAGGGACCGTGGCCATGAGTGGGGCAGGAAACAGCTCCAGGAATTCAAGGTCTTGACTAAAGGAAAGAGCAGATCTGTGCTTCCAGTTCTGCTTGGACACAGGC
The DNA here is from genome assembly GCF_964165515.1 of Mesoplodon bidens. Classification (NCBI taxonomy): domain Eukaryota; kingdom Metazoa; phylum Chordata; class Mammalia; order Artiodactyla; family Ziphiidae; genus Mesoplodon; species Mesoplodon bidens. Next base: position 46,668,701 of record NC_138172.1, on the reverse strand, counting down.
TTTTTTCGGATGCGCACAGGAAGATGACTCGTGTCAAGCTTTCAACCATTTGGACAAAGTTCAGGATTGTTCTTTAGCAAGACCTCTTCCTGAGCAATAAGGAACACACGCATTTCCCAGGCATCCTGTTGGGCGGTGATGTTCCCTCTTTACCAAAGCTCTCCGAGCTGGAAGGGCATCCGCACAGGCAGGAGAGACAGAGGGGTTGGGGCCACGTGTCTGGGGGAGGGTGGTGGGGTTGGAGGTGTTTGGGGGTATTGCTGGAACGCAGGTGCAGGAGGACCCTCCCGGGGAGGAAGGAAGAGCTAGGACAGGCAAGAGAGCGGTGGACCTGCCCGTGCTGATGTGCCTCCCGATGGGAGGTTTCCAGGCTGAGTCACCTCATCTGAACCTGGCAAAGAATGGGAAACCATTGGGAGAAAGAAAAGGAAGAACCAAATTCAGGCCAAGCCAGAGAGAAGGGGCAGGGTCATGGGATTTCTGGGACAGTGGAGCCCAAACTGAGCCCTAAGCATGCTCCTTTTTTTTTAAGAAAAATTAAAGCTCAGCTAATGTACACTTCCTCCTGTTTTAGAGAACATGTGAGGTGAACCCACATCTTCAGGGTTTTTTTGTTTTTTTTTGTTTTTTTTTTTGTTTTTTTGGCCTCTCCCGTTGCGGAGCACAGGCTCCAGATGCACAGGCTCTGGACATGCAGGCTCAGCGGCCATGGCTCACGGGCCCAGCCACTCTGTGGCATGTGGGATCTTCCTGGACCGGGGCACGAACCCGCGTCCCCTGCATCGGCAGGCGGACTCTCAACCACTGTGCCACCAGGGAAGCCCTTCAGTTTTATTTATGTACTAAATAAGCACATGTAGCACTTATTTGGTGCCAAGCACTCTTCCAGAGTTTGACAAGTTTTAACTTATTTAGTCCTCAGGACAATCAGAGGTCCTATGATTATTCCCATTTTACGGCGAGGAAACTTGAGGCATGGCAGAAAGGGTTAAGTGGCTAACCCAAGGGAAAGAGGAGCCAGGACTGGACCCCAGGCAGCCTGGTTTCTGTGCTTTCAACTCTTGAATTGATTTTTTAATAGACTTTATTTTTTTAGAACAGTTTTAGATTTATAGAAAAATTAAGAAGATAGCACAGAGGTTTCCAATACATCCTGTATCCAGTTTCCCCTGTTATAAACATCTTACATTAAGGTGGTATATTTGTTACACTTAATGAACTAGTGTTGATCATTATTATTAATGGAAGTCCACAGGTTATTTGGATTTCCTTAGTTTTTACCTAATGTCTTGTTCTGTTCCAAGATCCCATCCAGGTTACTGCATTCCTCATGTCTCCTTAGGCTCCTCTTGGCTGTGGCAGTCAGTTTCTCTGACTTTCCTTGTTTTCCATGACGTTGATGGTTTTGAGCAGTGCTGGTCAGGTGTTTTGGGATGTGTCTGATGATTTTTCTCCTAATTAGACTGGGGCCCAACCCTTGTCTTTTTTTGTTTGTTTGTTTTAAACATCTTTATTGGAGTATAATTGCTTAACAATGGTGTGTTAGTTTCTACTGTATAACAAAGTGAATCAGCTACATCCCCATATCCCCTCCCTCTTGCGTCTCCCTCCCACGCTCCCCATCCCACCCCTCTAGGTGGTCACAAAGCACTAAGCTTATCTCCCCCAACCCTTGCCTTTTGATTGTTACAGTGAGCTCTTGCAAGGCAGGTGCCAACCTAACAGGGACATCTGCCATTATTTGACAGAATTCCACACTAGGTATTTTTTTTCTTATGTACTTGGTTCTTTTCAGATGGAAAAGGAGACTTCTCTTTTGTCGTTGTGCTAAACCATCTGGTTCCGAGTAAAGAAAGTCCTCTTACCCTAGACTCTCCCACTGGGGTAAAGCCCTTGGTTTACACTAGTTTCCATCTTCCAGGGTTGCAGGGTGCATTTCATTCCTCCAGCTGGGCCCTGTTCATCCCTGTTAAGACTCAGACCCCGGCACAGAGAAGTGTAAAGGGAAAGTCGGGGACTTGGTCCTGTAGGGCTGTGTGGGGTTCTATTGGCTTCCTTCAGCCAACATTTCCTCAAGCCTTGTCACTCCCACTGAAACCAGAGCATGCGCGGCCAGCTGCCTCCCAGCTGCCAGGTCGTGGCTCTGTCTCCGCAGCTCTCCATCCCTGCTGTCTCCAGGGAGGCATCTCCTCAGCTAGCCCTGTGTGTGCACATCTGGAGAAGCTACCCCACTCCCCACCTTCCTCAGGTGCTGTCCTGGCAAGCGAACCTTCCTTCCTAGATGATAGACCACACCGGCAGATGGATCCTGACAGTCCAGACTGGGAACACATGCATTTGATTTTCCCAGGGAGAACTCCGATCATAAAGATGTTTACGCATGAAGGAAGTGCTTGATATACGGCCTTGAGGTGATAAAAATACAGGCCACCTTCTCAGAAAACTAAGAACAGAATTACCATATGGTCCGGCAATCCCACTCCTGAGCATACACCCAGACAAAACTATAATTCGAAAAGATACATGCACCCCTATGTTCAAAGCAGCACTATTCACAATAGCCAAGACATGGAAAAAACCTAAATGTCCATCAACAGATGAATCAATAAAGATGTGGTACACACAGACAATGGAATATTACTCAGCTATAAAAAAGAACGAAATAATGCCATCTGCAGCAACATGGTGCAACTAGAGATTATCATACTAAGTGAAGTAAGTCAGAAAGATAAAGACAAATACCATATGATATCACTTAAATGTGGAATCTAAAATATGACACAAATGAACATATCTATGAAATAGAAACAGAATCACGGACATGGAGAATAGACTGGTGGTTGCCAAGGGGGTGGAGGGTGGGAGAGGGATTGGGATTTGGGGATTAGCAGATGCAAACTGGTATATAAAGAATGGATAAACAACAAGGTCCTACTGTATAGCACAGGGAACTGTATCCAATATCCTGTGATAAACCATAATGGGAAAGAATATGAAAAAGAATGTATATATATATATATATATATATATATATATATATATATGTATAACTGAGTCACTTTATTATACAGCAGTAACTAACCCAACATTGTAAATCACCTATACTTTAATAAAAAAAAAATTTTTTTAAATACACGCCACCTTTTAAAACCATGGCAACACAAGAGGCAGGACAGTTGCAAATGAAAGGGCGTTTAAAATATGGCAATAGGCTGCAGGTGTGTAAAGAAAGTTGATTAGGAAAACAGCTAGAGGGAATAGAGTCCTGCCTTCAGTCTCACCTCCACTGTGTCCCAGCTCAGAGCCTCACCAAGTTCCAAGGCCAACCCCCAATAACTGCTGGCTATATGAACAAGGGATGCAGAGTATGCATCTTCTGGCTGCCTCCAACAAGTCACAGCCCGGGCTTCCCATCTCTTTCCCTCCTTGCCTTCAGTCTGAACAGAGCTAACAACTTCGTGGCTCATTTTACCTTCCCAACCCTCCTCCTGCTAGGTTGAATCATTAGCCTCGGTTCCTCACCTTCTGCAGCAACCACATTCTCTGCTGTGTAACTCTGCAGATCCTCCCACAACCTTGAAAGGGAAACACTTCCCTGCCCCATGATTTTGGACTCGGCTGGAGGATATTAGCAGATGTGACGCATACAGTGGTTCGAAATGTGCTTGTGTGGTTGGGCGTGTCCTCTTATGCCTCTCCCCGTCACCAGGAGAAGAACGTGCCCCAGCTAGCTTGCTGGTCCCGGGAGGATGAGAGACATGTGGGACAGACCTGGACCCAAAGAGCAGCGTGGAACCCAACACAGCTGATCCCAGCCAAGATCAGCCAACCCCCGGCTCAAATGTATGAGTGAGAAACAAACGCTCCGTGGAATGCCATCAAGCTTTCAAATCCTTTGGTACCAGCAATAGTACCTGCAGAGTAATATGCAGGACGAAGGTTTCCGGGAAGAGGAGACTTCATGTCCCAGGAGACCATTCCTTTCTTACATGAGCCTTCCTGATGATGTCACCGTCACCGGGACTCACCTCTCCCAGAAATTACTGGTCTGTTAGTAACAACAGTAATGAGCATTCGCCTGGGGTTTTCTGGGCAGGAGGCAGCAGCAGCGTACAACTATCGTATGAGGTGGCGAGGCCGGGACTATCACACTCATTTTGCAAAGAGAAAATTAAATACTCAGACGGGTTGGGTGACTCACCAAGACTGGACCAGGAGGCAGCTGTCTGAAGGAAGAACGCGGTAAGGAGTTCCTCATACCCGGGGGAAGTCACGTGCGTGCTCGCGCAGGCGCCTTTTAGTTTTGTAACATTACCTGTTATTAAAGGGATACAGGCCAATTGTAGAAAAACAGGAAAACACGGGAAGCATTAGTAAGTTTCCATCCTACCTAGTAGTATTTTGATTTATTTCTCTGTGTTATTTTTGTTGTTATTATTTTTGGGGGCCGTGTCACGCGGTTTGCGGGATCTTAGTTCCCTGACCAGTTGTTCCCTGAAGTGGAAGTTCGGGAGTCCTAACCACTGGTCCACCAGGGAAGTCCCTCTCTGTGTTATTTTTAATGCATGTGTATTTACTATATATTTTTATAAGTTAGAAGCATACTGTATATATAAGAACATTTCCTATGGCACTTAAAATTCTTTAAAGACAGTTTTCAATGCATACTATGTTCTATGGCTTAGTCTAATTTGTTTAAACATTCTCTATTACTGTAACTGTAGCCTGTTTGTAATTTTTTTGCCATGAAAAACAATGTTTTGGTGAAATCTTTGTTGGTACAGGAGGTAATTTATGTATTTAGTGCATGGCTGGTATAAATGGTAGCTGGTATAAATCTTTGTCTAAATCCCTGATAATTTCCTTATAATAAACTTCCAGATGAACTTCTGGGTTAATGAGTTTTAACACTGAAATAGTTTTTGTCAAACTGCTTTCCAGAAAGGATGTCCCATTTCTATTGCTAATTATGATGTTGCAGTTGCCCGTCTCACAGCCTCCTCACTAGCACTGAGTATTTTCTTTAAAACAAAGTATTGCTAATTTGATGGGTAAAAAATGGTAGTTTATTGTCGCATTTTTCATTCCTAGTGAGACTAAAAATTACCGCATAATTATTAACCATCAGTAACAGGATGACTGGGTAGAGGAGGCATTTGGATCAGGGCCTGGCATAATAGTTTTGAATGAATGAATTACCAAAGGAGGACCACGCTGTGCATGTGAGTAGAACTGCTAAGACTATGTGCTAAGGACTGAGGTTCTTGGTTGTGTGGACAGGGATTTATTCCCAGTCCTTTCTTGATCAAAAGGACAAAATGCTGGGATAGAAGTGAGGTTTTCGAGTGTCTACTGGGGTGACAGGACTGAGAACGAGTTGCTGGGCTTTGGAACTGGCGGACCGGCCAATGAGAACGCTCTTCAGGAAAAGGAGCTGGTAATGCAGCCCCTGGTAATTTGCAGCCCCTGGTCAGTAATTTTGGGGCTGGAGCTGCCAGTGGTGGCCTCACTCCTCCAGTCAACCCCTGACACCCCAAGCACACACTTGTGGTCATGGGGTGTACTTGGACTCTGCAGACAATTCTGTTCTCAGGGGGAAGTTAGGACTGCGAACTGGAGCTTTCCCATCTGACTGCGTCATGATCTGACTCAGCCACTAGGCTGGCTGAACTGGATTATAACTCCTGCGGTTTCTGTTCCTCCAAGCCTGGCGAGACCTCCTCCCTCCTGCCCTAGGTGAGGAGCCCCACCCCAGGCCAGAGCACTCTTGTAGTAATTATTACCCTGCCCTGTAATTTTTCATTCACAAACCATATGCCTCTCCTTGAAACAAACTACCTGAGGGTGGACGTAGGGTTTCATTATCTTGTATCTTCAGCAGCCAAGAGTGTGAGAATGAATGAGTGAATGAATGAATGAATGCTCCAGGAGTATCCAGAGTGCACCAAGAATAAACTAGGGCCTTGGAAACTGGTTGGGAGAAATAGCCAGAGATCAGTCTCTATTAATATGTTTCATGATGGAATTTTGCTCGACTGAGAAGTTATAACTTGGATATTAGTCTCTGTGGTTGGTTGAGTTTGGGGCAGAGACTACATCCCACATCCCTGTGCCTTGAAGTTTTCTGGTTTTGCTCTGATTTGAGCCATGTCTCAGCAAAAGCGGGAAATTTTTTTTTTTTTTAACTATCTGCCCAGCTTTCTTCTAAAGGAGCAGTTCTCAAATTTAATATTGAGTACTAGAATCATCTGGAGTGCTTGTTAAAATACAGAAAGCTGACTTTCTGATTTAGCATTTCCAACAAGTTCCCACTTGATGCTGATGCAGGGGCCACACTCTAAGAACCACTGGTCGAAATGTTTTAATCTGGCCCCTGGATAAGGTGCCCGATCGACCTTCTCCCAAGTCGGCCTCTGGGCCAGGCCTCAGCTCTGTTCATCCCCACGACAGTTTGGAATGTCTTTTCTTGGCAGTCTGCATAGGCAGACGGGACCATCCTAACCTGTGTTAAGGCCACCAGGGTCTAAAAAGTGCTGCTACAGGGTCTGAAACCTCATCAGGACACCTACTAGCTTTCTGGAGAAGCACATGAAGCTTCAGGAAATGGAATTTTACACCCTGGGGAAACCCCAAGCTCCAGGAGCCAACCTTTGGACAGCAGGCAGCAGCCAGGGGCCTCACCCGCCCTCTTCCAGAGGCAAATCTCCTCAAGAGGGGGACACCTGGCCGTCACTTGTGAGGGTCTCCGTGCACTTTCCACTCCGCCCCGTCTGTGCCTGAGCCCACATCCTCTTTCTTTGTTGATCTTTACAGGAGAAGGTGAGAACCTGGGCTAAGATTTGCTTTCCAGCAGCTTCCCCATCACCATTCAAATAAAATCCAAGCTCCTGACCATGGGCTGAGCCTGCCTGGTGCTCGGACAGCATCTCCCTTCTCTCCAACTTGTTGGGTCCACTCTGACCTGCTGTCCTCCCTGGCTGGCCCTCAGACAGCAAGCCTGTTCCCATCTTGGAGCTCAGCAGTTGCCCTGCCTGCAGAGCTGGGGCCCCACATGGACAGGAGGCTGGCTGGTCAGGCATCGCCTCTCCAGAAAGAACTTCCTGTTCAGCCTCTGTAAAGCAGCCCGGCCTCCCACCTGGTCCTTCTGCCCCTATCGTCAGAGCACTTGTCGCCATCTGATGCCACCTCCAGAATGGAAGCCCCATGGAGGCCTGAACCTTGTCTGCCTTTCCTAGCTGCGTCCCCAGCACCTGGAGTGTGCCCGGCACACGGTCCTTGTTTAATAAGGATTTAAGGAATGAATTTGTGGCCTCCACCAGGTAGACTATGGAAGGCAGGAACTGGCATCCTTCAACAGCATATCCCAGACCTGGGCTCTAAAATCCAGAATCTGGCTCCAGGTTCACTGCTTAACAGCTGGTTCAAATGGGGAGAACCGGGGCCACAAATGAGGTTTCTGTCACCACCCCTGTCGATTTGGACAGGCCCTGCCAAAGGGTTTGGATGACATCTGTGGTGCCCTCCCTCAAGATGGTGTCGAGGCTCAAATGAGGTGGCTGCTGGGAAAGGGCTGGCTATGCCAGGGAAAAAGTGCCTGCACATTTGAGGTTTGGGGCTGGTGATACTTCTCTATGGCTTTAAAATCTGCCTGTGAGATTCCTGTGCCGGCCTGCCTGCACCTGTCCCTTGCTGAACTGCTGCAACTGAACAAAGAAGGGAAATTTACATAATCAACACCAACTTGAAACTAAATAAATGCGGTTTGCACATAAAACGTAATGTCAGAAAAGTTTGCAGTTCTCCCCAAGGAATGGCCTTGGGAATAGGAGGTGGTGACAGTAGATGATGGTTGATGGAAAATGGGCAGAAGAGAGCCATTTTTTTTAGGAAGTTCTTCTTTTGAACCAGTTTCTTTACCAAGTTTTCAGTCGTCTTGGGACTCATGATTACCTTTCACTCAAATTGCAATTCAAATAAAGATATAACACGCGAAAAATTCCTTAGGGGCAAAATAAAGACAAAACACGACAGAACTTTGAAATAGATAAAAATGATACGGTTGCACTGAGGAGTTATAGAAGACGCTCCCTCTCCATCCCTCTTGAATGGCTTGGTGGCCTGCGATTCAAATCTGTTTTGTATGATATTCTCTGGCTAGAAATTTGTGTGGAGAAAATTGTCTTTGCTTAAAATGGTCATGTCAAAATGTCACTTTTTATATCAATTGTACTTAGTGCATTTTTGGTTGAAAAAGTATTATACTAATACATACATGAAGTCATCAAAAAAATAAAAAATAGAACAAATAACATCTGCACGTGGCATTTAACTTTAGATGAGCTTTTCATTCTTGTAGTTAAGAAAAATTAAAGCATTATTGAATTACTTCATAAGCTTAAGGCAAGCCCATCGCAGATTAAAAATCTAAGGAATTACATGTGAATAAGAAGTTCTGGAATCGGAGGCCCTGCTAAGGCAACCTCACCTTGGTCATTTCTCTGCCTCCGTTTTCCTGCCTGCGAACACCTCTCCAGGTGGGCCTTTCTGCTGGGCATTAGGGAATTGAAGTGCGAGTTAAAGATCAGTTTGGGGTCCACGTTTCCAGCCCAAGGAACAGTTGAGGGAGGATCTTAAAAGTGACTTTAAGTTGACTTCAGATAAATGGCTCAGCTGGAGAGATCTGAACCTCCCAAAGGCCTGAAATGGAGGCCTCCAGTCATATCTGGCTTTCCATTTCCCACCTGGATACGGAATTAAAGGAGTAAATTCCTTCTGGTGAAGCCCTTGTAGGTAGGGTTGCCAGAAAACACTGGAGAAGAAAAATACAGGATGCCCAGTTTCATCTGAATTTCACATAAGTAACAAGGAATGTTTTAATATAAATGTATAAGTGTATCCCAGGAGATATTTGGGACATACTTACACTTTAAAAAGTATTCATCATTTATTTATGTGCCCTATATTTTACCTGGCAGGGTCTTTTTTGTTCATCGAGTCTTTGGTCCTAGGAATGGAGGGACAGGATTGCTTTACATTTTTCCTAACCTGTTTTACCCTGCAAATGAGAAAAGTTTTGCTATTGGTCTCCAGTCACTCCCATGCCTTGTCCCTCCCTCCTGGTCCTGGCCGGTAGGTCATGAGCAATAGATGGACATGACCTTAAGTAACCCTGCCTGAGCTGCAGCTGAAATGCCGCCTACGCAGCCACACTGCTTGGAAGCAGCAGGGCACTTACTAAAGCAAGGATGCCAGAAAAATGCTCAAGTCCTAAAACAAACCAGGGCAGGAATGTTTTATGGCTGTTGGAAGCATTTGATTCTAAGACATAGTGCCTCGGAGACCCAGAACATTTCCCTAAATGCAGAGCAAAACTCCTGTGTCAGCTTATTTATTTCAGTATTGCTAAATGCCACTTTTATTTTATTTTACTGTTATTATTTTATTTATTTATTTTTGGCTGCGTTGGGTCTTTGCTGCTGCACGCAGGCCCTCTCCAGCTGTGGCGAGCGGGGGCTGCTCTTCGTTGCTGTGAGAGGGCCTCTCATCGCAGTGGCTTCTCTTGTTGCGGAGCATGGGCTCTAGCCACACGGGCTTCAGTAGTTGTGGCGCGGGCTCAGTAGTTGTGGCTTGTGGGCTCCAGACCCCAGGCTCAGCAGCCATGGTGCCACGGGCATAGTTGCTCCGTGGCATGTGGGATCTTCCCGGACCAGGGCTCGAACCCGTGTCCCCTGCATTGGCAGGCAGATTCCTATCCACTGCACCACCAGGGAAGCCCACTAAATGCCACTTTTATTACTAATAATACCTCACACTCATGTTGTGCTTTTCATCCAGGTATCGCCGGGTGCTACAGTCACATGAAGCAGCGTAGCCCTGTAGCCCCTGGATTATGCCATTATACAGAGAGCTTCTTTTTTTTTTTTGTGGTACGCGGGCCTCTCACTGTTGTGGCCTCTCCTGTTGCGGAGCACAGGCTCCGGACGCGCAGGCTCAGCGGCCATGGCTCACGGGCCCAGCCGCACTGCGGCATGTGGGATCTTCCCAGACCAGGGCACGATCCCGTGCCCCTGCATCAGCAGGCGGACTCTCAACCACTGCGCCACCAAGGTGGCCCACAGATAGCTTCTTTGAGGTGGGACAGACCCAGACAGAAGTTAGGACTAGTTGGGTCCAAACCTGAGCGGGTGATGGACATTAGGTACATATTCCCCACCCCACCCTATTACACTCTTAGCCTCTCAGGTACGAGATCAGGGCTACCTCCTCCTCCTCCTCCTTTTTTTTTTTTTAAAGCCCCAGCATTTAGCACAATGATGAATATAGCAGGTGCTCAATAATGTTTGCTGAATGACTGAATGAGTGACAAGTCAATGAACCTGGAAGTAAACATTGAGTTCCCTTCTTTGTTTTATTTTCCTGTATGTGGGGTGTGTGGCAGTTACTGTCGGTCCTATGTCAACATCTCAGATTGTTTAGCATTTCTGAGCATGAGGTCTCTCCTGAGGCTTCCACTCCCAGCAGCACCTGCATCTGTGTCAGAGGATGGACCACAGGCACCTGGAACTGCCTTGGCTGCATTCCCTGTATGTCCTGCCCCTGCAGCCCTTAACCGATGAGAGGGCTATAAACTCTCCAACTCCCTCATCCCCAATGGGGACGCTTAGGTGTCACCTACACCGTGCCCCTGAGGGACTGTGCCAGCATTACCCTCCCAGGGTTGTGCCTTCACGTCCTCATTCCCTTCCCAGTCGTTTCCCCACCCTATGGAACACTTCCTAATGAGTCACTTTCACTAGAATCTTCCCTCAGGGTCTGCTTCTGGGGAGCCCAGCTTGACACTGGAGCATTTTGACTCATCCTCTCAATGATGCTGACTCTTGTGCTTAAACCAGGAAGGACCTCCTAGGAGAAAACAACAATAGCAACAACCACCAATCTTACTATTGGCTGAGGAACAGGAGAAGATGAGGAACAGTTAGGACTTTATATCCACAGGGGCTGGAATACAGAATTTCAGCTTAGAATTTTCCTGAGCAAAGACAGCACAACTATGGGTCCCTGCAAAGTAAGCTTCAAATTATGCACACAAGCATGCAGTTCTTCTTCCAGGCTCCCCACCGGGGACTATCTTCAGACAAGCCCCTGCAGGAGCCAGAAGTCAAGACCAGTGCTTGCTAAATGATCAAGGCAGCATCCAGCAATGGGAGGTCAGGCAGGACCTAGATCAGAGAGTGTTTCTTCGCTTCCTTCCATTTAAATCAAGGGAGCCCATTAGCAAAATGGTGAGGGCAGGGAGGCTGAGTCAGTGTGATGGGTCAGTGGCCATGTTTCCTCAAAACAACTTCTAAAGAGTCATTTCTGCATTCCCTGGGGCTTTCTGGTCTCAAGATTTCTCCTTTGCAGAGATCAAGTTCAGATGTTTGGAGGGACTGTTCCTCTTTCCACCCAAGGGTTTCAGGCAGACGCAGACCAGATGGGATGGCATTTAATAACTTTCCTGACCGTACTATAGGGACGATGGCAGGGTTAGGTGTCCCTCAGCTCCCTGAGATTTTATTGGTTCGTTACATTTTAAAGGGCTCCGGTGATACTGCCGTAACCTACTTCGGAAGAAAACATTTATTATTAACATTGGTTTAACACTTAACTTTCTAGGGTATTTGTGGACGACACAGTCATACATCTGCCTTTTTATAGTGCTTCGCAGCAGAGCACAAGATCTTCTGGCTGACACCTCATACATCATCAAAATTAAGACCTCTAGGCAAGAAGAAGAAAGTAGGACGGGGGTGTGCAGGGGGCCAGTGACTGGGCATGACTCTAATGGTTCCCAAGTTAACTTTCTTTTAGAGAGAGACCATTTCCATTAAGGACCAAATTACTTTTAACATGAAGACATCTTTGTTTCCATGGCAACCCACAACAACTTGAAAGGAATGGTCCGTGGTGGCCATACTGCCAAGTGATGCTTCCAACCTGATTGGTTGCTGGTGGAGATTAACTCAGGGATGGGGGTCAGCCAGCCAGGGGTCAACCTCCAACTGCTGGGCATTCAACAACCCAGCTCTCCTGTGTTAAAGCCAGAAGAAACCTAGAAATCAGCAAGCCAGGACGAGAGCAGGTCCCCCATATTTTATAAACATAACTGTATCATCATAGTGTCAGAATCCTTGCTGGAGACTTAAAATAATATTAACAGATAACTATGAAGAAACAGTTAACACAAGATAACAGAAAACAAAAGGAGAAAACAGCTTATTGTTTTTTTACTGACCTTCCCTTCAAGATCCAGCGCTGTCTGACATTTTGGGGTCTCTTTTGCCTGCCTATAAAAAGAAAAGTGAGAGACCGTAATTATGTGGTTTCATATGCTCTTACACCCACAAGCCCCTTTTCTCACTCAAATTGGCCAAGCGTGACAACCGGGGAGCAAATTATTTTCCGCTGCTCTTTAGCAGAGATCATGTCTGCCCAGCTTTATCTGGGCCACAAAACCTGCTTTGTAACAAAGGATCCTGACCTTTATGTTGAAAAGGAGCAACAATTATTGTCCCTAAGCCCTGGGACCATCAGCATTTTTGAGGAGAAAAAAAGAGAACCAAGAAAAAGCAAATTTCCTGAGAAGTGAGTAAGGACTGTAAAATAGCCATATGGGGAATTCTCACTTGAGACAAGAGAAAAACTTGCATCTTTTCCACTGACAAAGTGACTGCTGTTTGCTTTGGGCCATCAGGAATGGACTGTGTATAGTATGAAATGTAATACTGATCCATCTGCTGGGATCCTTTTCCTTGTCTTCTTTTGTCAACTGTGTGACGTTAACAACACCATATGACATTTGCGTCATGCATCAAACACATGCCTGATGGTCTCCAAACAATATATCCAGAGAGAAATAGAGCATTACAACCCAAAAAAGGAAACAGGAGAGGAAAGAGAGCTCTGCCCACCGCCCCCCAACCCGCAATTGTTGCTGATCAGTAAGATTCCCCTAAAGGCACTGGACAACACAGAGCAAAGATGGAGAAAAGCAGACAAAGCCTTCTGCATTCTGGGAAAAGGAAAAACAAACAGTGGAAAGAAACTGCTATGAGAATTGTGAAAACATCGCTTTAAGCCATAACTTCCCTTCACTGATGTCCTTTCTCCAGGTCCAGGCATCCAGTCTGTAGGAGTCAATAGCCTGCTATGTTGCACAGTTGGTCCTCTGTACTGCGGGCTCCCCATCCCCAATCCCAGATTCAGGGGATGAGGAACCTGCGGATATGGAGGGCCCCAGTCCTACATCATTTTACAGAAGGGACTTGAGCATCTAGAGTGTGATGTCCGCAGGGTCCTGGAACCAATCCCCCATGGATACTGAGGGATGATTGTACTTTTTGTTTTTAATTCCTAAATGATGGGACATTTAAGTTCGTGTCTGCAGGAATGTTTAGGGAACAAACCTCCAACTGTGTATCAATGCACCAGATACAGAAGTCTTTATGGTAGGCGGGACTGGGGGTTTCTGCCCCATAACCTGCGTGCTAAGAGAGGGGAGACATGACTGCCATCTGACATAACCCCGTTTGGATGGCTAACCAGAGAGCACACGCTACTTGGAGCAAAGGTAACTAGCTTTGCTATAAAGATGTCACAAAGATGACTGAACAGGACTGGATGGCTGGGTGATGATGAACCATTTAGGGCCGCTGTAAAACCACTGGGCATCGCAGGGCTCCTTCCACCTTCCAGGGACCTTGGGCAAAGTGCCCATCTGATGCTGCACCTCCCTCCTCTATGCGCTCCCCGACCCTTCATTCTGCTCCACGACCCCGGCCCTCCCCGCCCTCCCTGCCCTTTCCTACCTACGCAAGCCCCACGCCCGACAGGGAGTTGTCACTTCCCTCCTCCTGGCCATCCTTGCTCCCTGCTGACGTCTGCAGGCCGGCGTTCCGGATGCCAAGGGCTTTTCCTCTGACCCGGGGAACCTGCCAGGCAATGCCTTTCCAGGCAGCGGGTGGGGAACCCTTTTGAGTCACTTCGAGAAAGAGGAGACTGGGGATAAAAGGACACGGTTTCTAGGCATGTGGCTGGAGGCAGAGCTGGGTCGTGTGTGCACACTCGCGCCTTTCACTGAGGCATGAGGGAAACCAAGCCAGGGCTTCACTGGCTGGTTCCCGCGCCAACTCCCCCACTCCCGAGTCCAACAACAGCTGGGAGGAAGGGGCTTCCTCAGACCCCCAGCTGCCCTCCCCCAACTTATCTGGACCCAGCAGACTCCAAGGCGTCCCACTGCAAACTTCACCCACCTTGTCATCTTTTAAATGTCAGTAAGCCCCTTGATCTGGGCTTGAGCAAAGGTAACATTTTAAAGAAGTGAAGTTATGGATTCACACTTGAAGTGAAAGATGCTCCCTGTCCCCCCACCCCCCGATCCCCAGCCCTGGTACATAGACCTGACAGACGCAGGGGTAAAGAGAAGGGTGCGACTCCCCCCACTTCTTTCCTGATCTGTCCTAAGCAGCAGGAGACCCTAGTGGGCAGGGCTGGGACTCTAGGGCCAGACCCCTCGTGCCTGCATCTCGGCTCTGCCAGTGGCATGTTCCGGGACCCTGGGCAAGTCATCTAACCTCCCAGTGCCTCCAGTTATTTTCTGAAAAATATAAGTAACTTACCTGCCATGTGGGGTTGTCAAGAAGATCCAATGAGTTCAAGCATACAGAGCATTTGGACACGCCTGGCCACTGTAGGCACGCCACAGCTTGCCTTAAACGCAGAAAGAAGACGATCGTGTTCTAAGAAAGGTCAAGGAACTCTACCACATTCTTAACGTTACTTCTCTGTATTGACTATTTACACTGAAAATGATGACATAGAAGGAAAGAAAGGGCAAAAACACGGTTTCTTTTCCCTTCAGTCCTCCCTTACTCATCGGTAAGGTGAAGGCGGAGAATGTTGGTAAAAAGTCTGTATATCAAGAAGTGAAATAAGAACGGTTCGATGCAGCATTTCCACTGTCCTGGTAGCAATGAACTAGAGATGAATATACGAGTTAGGAAATACGATTTGTGTCACTTTGGCGATTCCACATCTGAGTTAAAAGCTCTTCCATGTGCATTTAAAACTGTCCTTGTATAATCTAGAGATGAAGGGTAAAGATTGTGCTAATAAATAATATTTATTTATCTATTTATACTTGGAACAGCACTACATAGCAAATAAAAAATACTATGACAAATCAGAGAGAGACCACCAAAGAAAGGGAAAAGGCCTTACATTTTAGTACCTTTAACGACACTTTTCCTGCTTTTTTGAACAAGGGGCCCCCCATTTTCATTTTGTAAATTATGTAGTGGGCCGTGTCCACAGGCCGACTACTTGGTGTTCTCACGAGCCTCTCATTCAGCCTCATTTCTCTTACAGCCGGGAGAGTTTAAAGGGAGGGGCTGGGGAAGGCAGAGGAGAGCTGCTGAGGTATTTTCAGCTGGGGCCTGACTTCCCAGGGGCACTTAAATCCCCCGGAGGCTCCTTGAAGGACCCTTGGCAACCTGTGGTCAGTACTGTCACCAGCTGAGAGGATGGCATGGCCTCCCCCCTCCCCAACCATCCAGTGTTTGCCAGATGTCAGATCTGAAAGGCAGTTCCAGCCAGAGGAAGATGAAGGTGGGAGTTCCCAGCCAGGACTCAGGCCCGAGGAGCGGCCTGGTGCTTTGCTTTAAATGGCAGGAGGACAGCAGGGCTGTTATTTCTCTTCCTGGGATCAAAATCAGACAAATCTCCTATTTGGCTTACCAGGCAATAAGTGGATAACGCCAGTGAATGTCAGTGCAAATTACAGCTCCAGACTCCTGTCGGCAGCTTTGTGCTGCTTCTTGTCACTTTAATGCAAAGAGACAGCATGGAGCTGATAACAAGCCAGAGGGTGGGGGATTGGAGAGGGTAGCTCTGTCAGGGACAGGAAAAATGCATGGTGGAGAGACTCAGACAGTAAAAACCCACAGCAATGATTTCCTTGATTGCCTGCTGGAAAGGGGGCATTGAGGGTGTTAGGTGCCTGGACAACGCCTCTTAGGTTTTTACAAACTGAGCCACTACCTCATCTATTCATTTACCCACCCACCAACCCACCCATCCATCCCCCCATCCTCATCTGTTAATGAGAGCCCGACTGGGCCTCTTGGCACACTGGGATTCTGAGGGACTCATGGGGCCTCCATCTACTGCTTGCAGCCAGTTTCCTGGGGTTGATTCTAAGAAGAAGTTTGAAGAACTGCTGGGAGGAAACACCTCTCTTTCTAGCAAAAAAAAAAAAAAAAAAGGGTGCTTTAGGGCCTTTTAATTTGTCTAAAACAGCCCAGGGACTGCTCAAAAACTCCAGTTTTACTCAATTAAATTGCATTTTCTAAGCTGGTGGGTGTTACTGTTTCAGAGACCCCCTCAGCTGAGAGACAAGATCTTCCTTCCAGCCGGCTGCAGAAAGAAGTCTCGCATTTTAGGGTGCCAGGATTTGAGTGTGTCCATCTGTCTTGAAGCCTGCAAGGGTCAGCTCCCATTAATATGAAGCTACACTATCTCTGCCCACATCACACATTTGAGGAACTGATGCAGTCAAAACAAGAAGCCAGGCCTTCCTACAGCTGTGCTGGCAAGCTAGTATCTAAGGAATTAGAAAAGGGGCCAAGAAGGTAACTATATGAGATACCCATACTGCGTATTGTCATAAGTTCCTCGATGACTGTTCTGTCTCTCAGCTGCTGTCCCACCTGCCCCTGGAAGCCCTTCACCTTGAACGCAGATGAAATCCCTCACCATAGGGCATGGAATCTGGCTTCATGGGCAGTCATCAGGGGCTGGATAATGCAAGGAAGCTCACTCCCCTTGGGGTGAATGTTAACCTAGGAGGTAGAAGGTAGGAGCAGGGAAGATAAATTCCTCCACCTTCCGTTCTCCCGTGAATGACACTGGATCATGATTCCTTCTTGCAGCCTTTCTAGAGAAGCTCCGGACTGAGTAAACCTGGTGCCCCCTCACTGCTCAGGGGAGTTCATGGTGAAACAAGGCCACCACGGTAACATGTTACATGGCATCACGTGACTCCTTGTCTCACTTCCTTGTTTCCACCTCCATCGCCCTGGGTTTGCACCTTCTAACCAAATCATTAGAGCCTTAATGCTTGCTCAGGGTCAGCTTTCTGGACCAAGGCAGTAAATAATAATACTTGTTCAACACCTGCTATGTGCCCACAGGTACTGTGAGGACATTCAAAATTGATTATGGAACTTGGGAAAGTCATTCAGGATAGCAGGACCTATATCCCACGGTCACCTAGAAAATCATATGCAGAGTGGGAGTGAAACTGTTGAAACTGAGTAAAAAATGGCTGGTGAAAAAAAGAAGGAAAAGAGTAGTGGGGGGTGGAGTTTAGTGAAGACAGGGTGGCATCAGATCCGCGGGGGACAAATGAAGAAAAGAGGGGCTTCTGTATTCCTTGAGACTTTCGATCAAGATTCCAGGCCCCCAACTTGGTCTCCAAACTGGGAAAGATGTCCGTTTTGGAGATTTCACTTATGCAATGAGTTAGTGTTTTCTTCACAGCAGAAGTAATGAGAGAGTGAAGGAGGGACAGCTTTCAGTACCAGTGTACTAGTTATCTATTGCTGCATAACAAATTACCACAAAACTTAGTGGTCTGAAACAACAGTACACATTGTCAGGGTTTTGATTTTAGCCATTGTTGTGTGTGTGTGGTGGCATCTCATTGTGGTTTTGCCTTGTCTTTTCCTCATGGGTGGTGATGCGGAGCACCTTTTCATATACTTATTCCCATTTGGTTATCTTTTTTGTGAAGTACCTGGTCAAATCTTCTGCCCATTTTCTCCTGGTGGGTTGCTGGTATTTTTATCAATTTAAAGCCAATTTAAGACCATGAGTTACATATCCTAGATAAGAGCCCTTTGTCAGATAAATAAATGGCAAATTTTTATCCCCTCAAAAAAAAAAAAAACCCACCAAACCCAACAGTAAACAGTAGCTCTCACAGCCTCTGTGGGTCAGGAACTCGGGAGCAGCCTGCTGAGTGGATCGGGCTCCAATCTCTCATGAAGTTAAGGTCAGATGTTGGCTGGGCTGCAGTCAGATGAAGGTCTGACTGGAGCTGGAGGATCTGGCTCCAAGATGGTTTATTCACACGGCTGTTGGCAGGAGGCCTTAGTTCCTCTCCATGAGGGCCTCTCCTAAGGGGCTACTTGAGTGTTCTCATGACATGGTGGCTGGTGATCCAAGAGACCAAAGCAGAAGCCACAATACCCTTTATGACTTTGCTTCAGAAGTCACACACTGTTCTCTGCAACCTATGCTAATCAGGAAGTCCTGATTCAAGGCAGGGAGAGCATATTCAAGGGCATGGGGACTAGGAGGTGAGGACCCTGTAGGGAGGAAGAGCGTTTTTGGAGACTGGACCATAACAGCATCCTGGAACATCAAAGCTGAGAGAGTTCTTAGAGATCACCTGTTTCAACATCCTCATTCAATAGCTGAGGAAAACAAAGGTCAGCAACATTAAGTAACTCACTCCAGGTCACTCAGTGAATCATCTGTTCACACTAAACAGTGCCTGCAGGAAGCACATTTTACGAAGCCATGTCAGAATCGCAGCCCATGGTCAACCTGGGTCACTACACTGATCAAGGCAGTCAGAGGTGATGCTTTAAATAAGAGCTGCTGAATGAATCCAGTGCAAAGCTGATGATAGCAGTTCATTCATTCATTCATAATATATTTACTGAGTGCTTTCTTGAAGCCTGGCACTGTTCCGGGCACTGGTGAACAGGTAAGCAAAAACATGCTTCTGCTCTCATGAATCTTACAGGGTAGGGAAGAAAAACATTGGGTAGTCTCACAAATAATGGAAATATTACAACCATGGCAAGTACTTTGAAGAGGAGGTTGAAGCACTGTGTGAACACAGAATACTGAGTTGGTTTCAGCCAGGGAGGCATCTCCAAGGAAGTGATGATTCAGTTATCACTTGACAGCCTGAAAGTGAGTTCCACTAACAATGAGATGATGATTTTTGTTCACAATTTATTTGTTTTTCAGCTATTGTATTTTCCACCTCCAGATGTTCCACTTGGGTTTTTTAATGTCTTCTATTTCTCTCATAATTGAGTTTGTGTTTTCCTTCAACATCCTTGAATATATTTATAAGATTTATCACAGCAATTTTAATATCCTTGCCTGCTAGTTCCATCATCTCTGCCATTTCTGGGCATATTTCCGTTTTATTTTACTCCCAGTTATAAGTCATATTTTCCTGCTGTTTTGCACGCCTGGTAATTTTCTATTCGATGCTAGGTAATGGACATTTTACAGTATTAGGTATCAGATTTTGTTTTATTCCTTGAGAGAGTGTTGGACTTTGCTCCGGCACACAGTTACTTGGAAACAGTTTAAGCTTTTCAGGGCTTGCTTTTAAACTTTGTTAGGCTATGCTATGCTATGCTATGCTTTGTTATGCTTTAGTCTAGGACTAATTTAGCCCTATGATTAAGGCAATACCCTTCTGGGACACAACCCATGTGTTACAGGGTCTGCACTTCTGCTGATGAAAATACCAACGTTTTCTAGCCCTGTACGAACTCCAGGAATTGTTCCAGCTGCTCCTTTTATGGGGCTCTTTTTTCTGCCTCAAGGGATTTTTTTCACATGCAGGTGATGATCAGATATCAAAGACAAGGTTTCTAACCTGACAATGTCTGGAGTTTTTCTCTGTGTGTAGAACTCCCTTCACTCTGGCATTCTGCCCTGAAAACGTGAACTTCCTTGGTCTCCCACAACTCTGAACTCTGTCTCTTCAAGTCCGCAAGCCCACCGTCTGAGTCCTCTCTAGACAGTGAGCTGGTGCCACTGCAAGACCCATCTTGCTTATTTTCCTTCACAATCCTACCTTGACTGTTGTCCAATGTTGAAATTGTTGTCTCATATATCTTTTCTGGTTTTCTAGTTGTTTAAGGAGGGGTATATATCTAGTCCCTGTTACTGCATCATGGCATGTGTTTTCTTTGACTTTTTAAACAGCTTTATTGAAGCATTATATATATATACATATACATTTAAAGTATAAAATGGACAAGTCTTGACATATGTATTGATGTATACACATGAAACTATGACCACATTCAAGACAATGGACATATCCATCACTCCAAAAGTTCCTTCATGCCCATTTTGCAATCTGTCCTTCTGGTTCCCTGGACCCTTCCTCCCAGACAACCACTGATCTGTTTTTAGTCATGACAGATTAGTTTGCATGTTCTAAAGTTTTATATAAATTCCTTTTTGTCTGGCTCCTTTCAATCAGCATAATTATTTTGATTCATGCACCTTGTTGTTTGTATCACTAGTTTCTCCCTTTTTCATTGCTGAGTAGTATTCCATTGTATGGATATACCACAATCTGTTTGGTTATTTTGTTTATACCATATTTACTTATTCATTATTGATGGATATTTTGATTGTTTCAATTTTAGCTATTACAAATAAAGCTCTTACGAACATTTATGTAAAAGTCTTTATATAGACATGTGCTTGTTTTTTTCTTGGATAAGTAATTAGGGATAGAACGTATGATAGGTGTATGTATAACTCTTAAAGAAACTTTTCTAATGGCATTTGTTTTAAAGCCAGTTTTTGTTTTGTTTTGTTTGTTTTTAGATCCATGTGGTGGTGTGGTAAATCTGAGGTATTTGGATGTAAATGTTCAACTTTTCTTATGCTGAAGCACTGAGCAACTGTCATATTGATTAACCTCAGCCCTCACCAGTTTGGAAGGTAGACCTTCACCACAAGGTAGAAAAATAAGAGAAGAGAATACGAGGGGTTCCCAGCCTGGCTGCCAGCAGTGCAAAAAGAGACAGAACTCTTGGATTTTTTTGCTTTGAGGCATTTAAATGGAAATTGAAGTGAAATTTGCTCTTTTTGGATAGTTCATCTGTTTCTTGTGATTTTTGAAAATATAAAATGTTGGAGAACTTAGGTCAGAGCTGTTTTTTTAAGTTTTGAGCTATTTCCTTGATGTTGGGGCTTTGAAGCTCCTGTCTGTGAATAAATTCAGCCTTTGTTTCACCTTTCCCTGCTGAACAATGCCAGTGAGTTAGAAGGAGATATCCAGTAGGGATAAGCAGCTTTTCTTTGATCCACATACAAATCGAGCTCCATTTAGCCAACAGAGGAATAGGATTCACAAATGCCCGTGTGGCTCTGAACCATGCGTCATATTTAATAGAATGGGCAGCGGCAGTGCGATCTATCTCCACTGCCTCCTTCCCCCTTCCCCAATGCCCAGCACAGACGGATTCTCTTAAAGGAGCTTCCTTATGGCAGTCAATATTTTTTATACTTCTGCTAATATCTCACACAATTTGAGATGCCTGGTACTTGGCAATATTATGTTAGCACAGAGACCCTTGAAAGCCACATGATGCCTGGGGAGGTGGGGAGGAATACGGTGTGGGGAGAATGCCCAGTCACCCTTCAACCTCCTCTGTCATCCTAACAGTGCAGAAGCAATTAGAGATCAGATATCCAGGGCCCTCACGTGCTGCTGGACCTGCTGACAGCCTCAGAGCTGGTGACAGCTTCTCTGGAGAGGGCATCACCACTCCCTCAGAAACAGCCTGCCTCTGACTCTGTGGCCAGCTTGGCTCACAATGCAGCTTGAGGACATTCATGTCCATGTTCATAAATGACCTGGGACAGAAATGCTAAATGATCCCCTCATGGCCTTTTCTTAACTGGCCCTTTAAATCTTCAGCTGTGTGATGTGGGCTGCAGCTGGGAAAGGGGCTCTATTGATTATTCTGTTTCCCATTGTTGAGTTTAGGCTGTATTCTTAATAATGATGCTGCTTCCTGTTTTGTTATGTGGGGCTCCACCTCCCACCTTCCCGTCCGCAAACATAATCTGGGTAACTTTTTGGCACTGAGCCTTCTGGGCCCTGTGGCCACCCCACCGATGCTGGCTGTGGCTCTGTCTGAGCCTCGAGACAGGGGCTACTCACACTAGCCTGGGGCCGAGCCTCTCCACCTGGGCACCCAGCGGACTCTCAATGCTGACTGATACAGATGAAAAGTTAGACACCGGGCACAGCTGACAGTGATGTCACAACTGATGGCAGTTTGGAGAAAGGAAAGCCAACCCCACCAAGCATCCTGGTTCTCTGGCAGGTGACAGGCAGAGGACTGAGGGCATCTCCTTCTTGGCTTCCTCTTCCTTAGGGATACTGGTTATGCTGGGGAAATAAACATGCAATTGATTTTTTTGCCTCCAAACCCTTGGTACTGTGGCTGAATGGCTGTGGTTGTCATGGCAGCGAGCAACATTTTTGTTATCATCTATGGCCTTTTCCTCTCCCCTGGGAAATGTCTGACATGATTCTGGTTCTCCACGCTGGTTCTGTTCCTTGCCTTTTTGGGAAGGATGCTTCCTCCTTGCCTCTGATTGGGGAGAATTTCTATTGGTTTGGAGGGACTGGCTGATGTGTGGGAAAGATGGGGGCAGGGTGAGAAAAGAGAATCAGAGGAGGGACAACATTTTTTGTGTGAAGTGGGGAGATCGGAGCAAGGGGACAAATGGTCACTGGGTGACAGAGGAGGAAGGGAAAAGGGAGCAAGAAGGGAGATGGGCACAGAGAGAAGCAGAGAGGGACAGAGGGAGGAGGGGCACACAGCAGGGAGGACACCCTGCCCTCAGGAAGCCCCTTGCTCACACATGCAGACCTGCTCCTACAGCTGTCAGAGCCCCTCCCGTGTCCGCCCCCACCACGGGCTTGTTCAATGTCCTCCACCCTCTACAAGCCCCTAAGCCTCCGGTGGGCAGCACAGCCTTCTCCTCAGTCCCCAGCCCACCGGCTCCACCACGTGTCTCATAATATCAGGCAATTCAATGCCGAATGAATTAATGCATGGATGGACATTCAAATGCTTTTTAAGATTGAAATAACTGAATGAGGTTTTGGGGGACTGATGAATGTGAATCTAGATCCCTAGAGACAGATGGTCAAACTCACCTGCCAGTTTGTGGGTTTGGGCTGAGAAATGCAGCTTCGAAGAAGAGTGGAGATAGATAGATATTATATTGGTTGGTCAGAGGGTGATCCTCTTTGAGAGAAATTCCCCCAATTCTGGGCACCTGCCTGAGGCTGCTCTTCTGATGTGCCGATTATGGTGGAAGTAAAGCCGGTGTCATTGGCCAAGGTGGCAGGTCGGCTTCCCCGGTGTCTTCATCTCCAAGCATCCCCACCCTGGGATGCCTCAGGATCCTGCCCTACAGGATGGGGAACGAGACTTGGAGAAAGTGGTTTCTTATCACAGTTGTAGGGTGGCGTCAGATGATGACTGTGACCGCATTTGTAAAGGTGTAAAGCCATGTTCCTGCTATGGTCCCAGGGCACGTCTTGCAGTAGAAATCCTGACTGTTCTGGGCACAGGCCCTTCTTGCAGGCTCCTTGGAGAAGAGTGACAACAAGGACGGGTGAAATGAGAAAGGAGGGGGGAGAATGCCTCTGGGTTTGCCTCCTGGGAATGCTCCATATAAAAGGCTGGACCTTGTGCTCCTTCTGATATGGTCAGAGCTATGCGTAGTCTCGTGCCTGAGCCCAATCCTAGGAGGAAGAAAAGGTTTACAGTGGAAAATACCAGCTTATGTCCAGTGCTGGCAGTGGCCAATCTACGGGAACAAACAGGGGCAAACAGGGAGACTGACCCATGTTGACCAAACTCACAGGGGAGTGGATAAACCCAAATGCTACTTATTTGTGCAGCATTTTTCAAGTTCTTTGTAAGCTGAAAATCTGCCATGGTAAATAAACCTTCTATATGACTAATCACGTGACATTGTCTAGTAAAGAAAAGAAAAATGGTCCATTAAGCCTTGGTCCCAAAAACGGCAGGAAATGGGGCAGGAACAAGTTTGTTGTCCTTTCCACTTATTTATTCTTGCTTTTTGACTCAAGAAAGGGAACTTGATTAGAGGAAAAAATTAATTTCCACTAAATGTCAACCCTAATATTTTCCTTTTGAATGTAACCCAGATTATTAGCTACCTCCCCCCACCTGGTGGAGATCCAGGTAAAGCTGGCTTGAGCCATCAGATTCATGACCTTTAGAAACCTAGAGCCACCCCCAAGATTTTTGCACATCCTTAGGGGGCTCACGTGCTCATGGCTTCTTCTGTCTTCCCATGCCCTGCCCTGACTTTTGCTTATATGTGTGTGGTCCTTATTCTGTGCTGTTACATGCCACAACTCTTGTCAAGTATATCAAGATTCTCTCTCACACAAAGTATCTGTGAGCTGAGCAGAATTTGCCAAGTATTTCAGTAGTGAAAGGACTAGAAGGGGAGAATGAGAACAGATTTCTGTCACAGCAACACAAGTTCAAAATCCAAAAAAAGAGCATCTCTGATCCTCAAGTGGCCTCTGGCCACCGCACACTGACACTTCCCTGCTCTCTCCCACCTCTCTCCATCTTGCCCTTTCCCCTGCTCCTTCTTCTTTCCTTTATTCTCTCCCAGACTCTCCTAGTAGTTAAAGAAATGCCTCCCACATTTTTTCTTTTTTTTGGTACGGCAGAGTGGCTTCAACTTCAAGACCGCACATTCTACCCCAAGTATTTATTAAGGTCTTTTTTCCAAACAAAGGTAGTTCCCCCGCCCAAGAGGCACTCCCATACTGCTAGGATAACAGAGTCGTTGCATCTCCTTTCCTAGACAAATCCTACTGCACTTCTCCATCTCAGTTTCCTCTAAGAAATCCAGGGGTTTAGCTATAATCAGCTCATCCCAAACGCTACTCCTTTTAGGAAAGTCCACAGACCATACTCCTGTTTGTTACTTCCTGGCTGTTTGTGAGAGAAACCAGCTGTGGTATCTTGGACAAAATACTTAAACTCTCTAAGCCTCCTTGGGGAAGGAAATGACAGGTAACATACAAAGCTATTGGAAAGATCCAAGTAACATGATGTATATGAAAATGTTTTGTCAGCCACAGAGCCCAGTGAAATTTATGATTGTTTACTCATGAATGCCAAGCAAGGCATCCATTGGCTGTCCAATCTTCCTTCCTTGGTGACAGCAGATTGACTACTGCACTAGTCCAAACACTCTGGGGCCTCTTTCTCATGTACAGCCAGAGGCTATATAGTTGGTGCACATAAAGAACACCTGACGAGGGACTTCCCTGGTGGTGCAGTGGTTAAGAATCCGCCTGCCAATGCAAGGGACATAGGTTCGATCTCTGATCCGGGAAGATCCCACAAGCTGCAGAGCAACTAAGCCCATGCACCACAACTACTGAGACTGTGCTCTAGAGCCCATGAGCCACAACTACTGAGCTCACGCACCACAACTACTGAAGCCTGCATGCCTAGAGCCCGTGCTCCGCAACAAGAGAGGCCACCGCAATAAGAAGCCCACACACCGCAACAAAGAGTAGCCCCCACTTGCCGCAACTAGAGAGAAAGTCTGTATGCAGCAACGAAGACCCAATGCAGCCAAAAAATAAAATAAAAAAATAAAAAAATAACAATAATAAATAAATAATAAGTGGGGGGAAAAAAGAGCACCTGATGAGTAGAGAACTAGCCACCCTGCAAGCGGTGGAGCATCTAAGGCTATGGAAAGTCTCTATTTGAGGGACAAAGAAATGCCTGTATGCCTACACACAATCCTTGCCTCTGAGCCCCTTATCATTTACAGCAAGCACTACTTTAAAAAAAAGACAACAACTAATCCTCTACTTCTACTTCATTACACAAACAATATATTTACTGTAGATTATTAGAAGTAGTGGTTGGAGAGAGAGGATGAGAGAGAGAGAGACTTACCTGCAGCCCCCCACCCAGAGAAAACCACTATAATGTTTTAATGTTGATGAAGCCTCATTTTGTGTCTGTGTGTACTTGGTGTGAATTTCTCCATGACATTTTGGTGCATAGTAGATCATACTTCTTTTATTTTTCCCATAAATTAAAACTAT
The DNA here is from genome assembly GCF_964165515.1 of Mesoplodon bidens. Taxonomy (NCBI): domain Eukaryota; kingdom Metazoa; phylum Chordata; class Mammalia; order Artiodactyla; family Ziphiidae; genus Mesoplodon; species Mesoplodon bidens. The sequence continues at coordinate 46,642,687 of NC_138172.1, read as the reverse complement.
CTCAGTCACCCACCTTTTAGATCCATCCACTCATTCAACAGATATTAATTGAATGCTTATGATGTGCCAGACACTCTTCCAGGTGCGGGGGAAATAGCAGTGAGAAAACAAACATCTCTGCCCTTGTCCAGCTGACATTCTAACTGGGGGAGACAGACAATAAACAAATTAAGAAAAATAGTACGACAGCTGGGGATAAACGCCATGAAAATATCACAGCAGGGAAAGGGCTTTGGGAGTGTTAGGCAGGCTGAAATTTTAAATGGGGTGATCAGGGAAAGTCTGAAAGCAACAGCCTGAAGGAGACAAAGAACTGAGCCATCTGGAGACCATAGGGAAGTGTGTTCCAGCAGAGGGAACAGCACGTGCAAAAGCCCTGGGGCAGGAGTGTGCCAGGCATAAGCTGGGAACAACAGGGAGGTCAGTGTGACTGGAAGAGAGTGCCAGTGTAGATGGGGTGTAGAAGATGAGATAGGGAGGTCACAGAGCCTGAACGTGCAGGGCCTTGAGGGCCAGCGAAAGGATCGGGCTGTTCTCTGATTAGTGATGGGACACTACTAGGAGATTCGAGCAGAGCAGTTATACAGTCTGACTGAACACTGAGGATAAACTACAGGCGGGCAAAGGTAGGAGCAAGGGACCTGTGATGAGGCTATTGCAATAATCCAAGAGAGATGCTAGTTATCTGGACCAGCAGGATAAGGGAGGTGGTGAGATGAGATGGCGTCTTGATGTATTTGAAGATGGAACTTAAATGTGAGATGGGGGAGTTGCTTTCACCCCCTTTCTTACAGTATAGTATTGCTTGTTTTGAAAAAGGGGCCCAGAATGTTGAGGTGTTTGAGGGGGGCCAGCGAACAGCACTCCCTTTCTTACTTCCTCACTTGAGTCCTGATCCAACTGAGAAATAAACAAAGGTATAGTAAGGCAGATGGAGACCAGAAGGTCACTGATACAGAGAAAACTGATGTTGGAGAGGTGTGTACTGGCTACATGTCCTTCCAAATACTGAATCCCAGAATAAGGCATCTCACTCACCGCTTCATAACCAAGAGGCCTGTCCTGTGAGATTTACCACATGGGAGAGCAGACCCAAGAGGGTTTGGGCGATTCCCACCCAGCTTCTCTTTCCAAACTCACAATATGATTAAGCCCCTCCCTCCAGGGAGGGTGACAAGGATGGGGTAGCTGGAGGAATGGAGAGAGTGCAGGGGTGTCATACCAGGGGCGCTGCCTCCACTTGGATGGAAGCGTCTTGGGGAAATAAGCTATCCCCACCCCCAGTCCCGCACCAACACACACCTTCTGAAAGACAAAAGGGCCCTTTAGACCCCTTGGAAGTGGGGATTCACTCTTCCAGTGGTGAGCAAGGGGGCCCTGCACAGTTCTTGTCAGAATGATGAAACACCAAACACCATGGCATGTGTAGACACTGCTGTGCAGAGAGAGGAGTATGCGTGCACACACACACACACACACACACAAACAGGATCATGCGACATGATCACAGCATATTTTACAACTGCTCCTTTCACTTGATAATATATCTGGACTCTGCTTTCAGTAAATATACTTTTACAAAATCATTTTAACGGCCAAATATCACTCCACTGTGTGGTAAACCCATCTTTTGGTAACCAACCTCCTATTATTGGTCATCTGGCTTGTTTCCAATCCTTGGCTACTATTAAAAACAAATAAATAATTAAAATAAAAATTGTCTGAACCTTCTTGTAGCTAAATTGGTTCACGTGCTTAATTCCTAAAGCTAAATTCCTGAAATTGGAATCGCTGGGTTAAAAGGCAGGCATGTTTTTAACATTGTGGTTACAGTTTGCAAAATTCTGCAAGTCCAATATGCAAAGGACAAAAAGAATAGACAAAAGAGCCAGTTTACCTTGTAGGCTGTGGGCTCCCACACTGGACCTCCTGTGTCCCCCACAGGCCCTTGCACTGTGCAGGGCACCCTAGAACTTCAGCTCATTGTGTGTGGGCCGGTGGGCTGAAGAGAACCAATGGGAATGGATGGTAGGTCTGGGCCTTCTGTACGTGACGAAGGCAAGTGCATTTTCAAGGGTGAGCAGGGGCCTCTCCTGGTTGGTAGAGCTGACATGGTGGGTCGCAGGCCAGCCGCCCATGCTCTCCCTCTGTGCCCGAGCTGATCTAAAATCAGAAAAGCAACATCTTCTGGCTTCGTTTCTCATGAGATTCTCCCAGATGACCCGCTCCCAGAACAGCTATCTGTGGGCTCAAGGATACACATGGCATTTGCTTTGTCCCCAAGTCTGTGCCTGGAACCTGGACCCTTGTGTGCCATTTTCACACTCAACAATTCCTGGAATGCTTATGACTCTTTGAATGGCATCTCTGAACAGTTGTTTAGTTCACAGGCTAATATTTTCCATGCAGCACCTCCAAAGAAAATCTGAATGCACACAGTCCCACGGAAAGAGCTGACTGCTGATACTCCCAGTTGCAGGAAGTTTTTCTGGTGGCTGAGGCTAAAAGCTGCAGAAGGATTTTCAGTTTCTCAGGGAAAGAACTGAGGGAGGGTCTCACTGTGCCCAGGGAAGGCGGCCCCCCCAGAACAGGGAGGTTGGCTCCACAAAAGAAAGCCTCCCGGAGCATGGTGGAGAGCTTAGGGTAAAAATAGGCCTTTGTTCAAAGCCCAGTGCCGTCATCCTCACTGTAGGAGTGTGGGCAGGTTACCTCACCTCCCTGTGCCTCAGTGTCCTTAGCTGGAAATGAAGGGAGCAAAGTTTAGCACCCAGGGTTGTGTAAGGATCTAACTGAGGAAATGTGCATATAAATTACAGGGTAAGTGCCCCCAAAGCGGTAGATGGTACTCTAGTATCAATACCACCAAGTGGAGACAATAGGATCCCAAAGAAATGGATTAAAAAAAACACTGGACAGGGGAGGGGGTGGGGCAAATTAGGGGTATGGGATTAAAAGATACAAACTACTATGTATAAATGATAAGCATCAAGGATATATATATATATATATACACATATATATATATATATATTTTTGTGGTACGCGGGCCTCTCACTGCTGTGGCCTCTCCCGTTGCGGAGCACAGGCTCCGGACACGCAGGCTCAGGGGCCACGGCTCACGGGCCCAGCCGCTCTGCGGCACGTGGGATCTTCCCGGACCGGGGCACGAACCCGTGTCCCCTGCATCGGCAGGCAGACTCTCAACCACTGCGTCACGAGGGAAGCCCCATCAAGGATATATTAATGGGAATTATAGCCATTATCTTGTCATAACATTTAATGGAGTATAATCTGTAAAACTACTGAGTCACTATATACCTGAAACCAATACAACATTGTAAATCAACTATACTTCAGTAAAAAAAGGACCACTGGACATCTCTAACATCATTATGTCCCAAGGGTATAGCACACAGTCAGCACTCGGTAAATATTTGAGGAATTTGATGAATGAATATGTGCTAGACCACATCAGCCATGTAGGCAGCAACAACGGTGAGAAGCTGGTCTCTGGAGAAGCTAAGAAAACTTCCATGATGATAACAATATAATTAATAAAAGTAGCAGAGGATTATATAACACTCAGGTGCCTGACGCTACACCTTAGATCACCCTTGCAAGGTGGTGCTTCACCTCCATTTACAGAGGAGGAAACTGAGACACAGGTCACATAACTTGCCCTGTGTAGTGCAGTTAGAGGACAGAGCAGCATCCACGTCTGGATCCTGGGGCAGGGGGACAGCAGGCTGGGGACTCTCCTGGCTTGGCGAAGGTGGCTGGGGGCAAGGAGAGTGAACTCAGCTCAGGGTGGAAGGCGAGGAGGACCAGGGCTCAGAGACATGGCACCTGCCCACCCAGGAAGGGCAGGATAGGCTGTGACCACAGAGAGAGGTGATGGAGTAGAAAAAAAACAGGAGGAGCCTGTTTCATCTCCAAGCCGTAAAATGACAGGATATGTTTACTCACAGTGGGCCGGGGCCAGTTCTCAGGGTTTCACATGTATTAACTCTCTCAGTCCTCCCAGCCTGATGGATTGTGAGCTTTCAGGTTTGCTCGGCGGGCTGCAGTTTGTCTGCATCACTTTTGTCATCCAGGTGATTAATTTTAGCTAGAATAACAACACATAGCTATTCAAAAGAGCTCTATTATTGACATTCCTATTGCAAACAAATGGCATGCCTGTTACAAATCTCCAGCCCTTTTTCTTTTTCCTGTATCTCTCTTTCTTTCCTCTTTACCCCTTTTCTTTCTTCCCAAAGCCTTAGAATATAACTTTGTTCACATGAAGTTTATTAGGGGCATTTTTATCACCTCTGCCTGAGGACAAACAGGAAAAATACCAGGACCAACAAAGTCCTCCCAACATGGCCAAAGATGCTTGGATGGAGGACCCGCAGGGAGGGTGGGGTTGCTGAGTCCCACATTGGGGGAGTGAAGCCACTTGCTCCCCAATTTGCTTAGACTACGGCCGTGAGGGTCCAGTCCGAGCCTTGGCCAGCTCCTAGGGTGTGGCCAGACTTGTCAGCTGGGATGTCTGCAACCATCCTCAGCATATGCCCCAGGCACCCAGGAGAGAGAGACTGGCCAATTGGGAGCAGTAGGATGGGCAGGGCCCCAGAGCTGCCAGGGTTTGAGGCTCCCTGGAGAATTGGCCTGTTCTAGAATCATGACCTTTGACAGTGACTGACTCTGCATCTGGGTCTTCAACCTTATTTCACAGGGAGGACTCACCACACTTAGGCTCCATGGTGTCCCTTCCCAGAGCATTCTGGGCTGAAGACCCTGCCTCCCTCCCTTTCCTGCTCTATCCCTGGTCCTGGCTGAAGCAGATGGGAAGGGTCCACAAGGGAACAACTTGGGTGGCTGAATCTCATCCCCTCTGTCTCCACGTGGGTGTCCAAAGGACTTTTCTGAGCCATAAAGGGACCACTTGTGGCTCATCATTCCCAGAGAAGTTCTTCCTTTATCTCAATACTCTGCTCGGAAACCTGGAGCACCTGGGGCCTTTCAGCAGCAAAAAATAAGCTACTGTGTGTGAGGTCCGGCTGTGCTGGTGGCTGGCCCTTTCCTGAGCTCCATGGCCTCTCCCGGCCTCAGTGTTCACCTCTGGTGTTGGGGCTCCTTGGGTTTTGTCCCAGATGTCTAGCTTACAGTCGAGCTTCTCAGAGTGGTCCCCACACCAGGAGTACCAGCAGCAGCATCACCTTGGAGCTTGTTGGAAACGCAGATTCCCAGGTCTTCTCCCACATCTGCTAAGTCAGAATCTGCACTTTAATGAGACTTTGGTTGATCAGTATGCAATGAAAGTTTCAGGAGCCTTGACCTACACCTGACCATTTTTAATTCTGGCTTCATGTTAGGATCGGCTGGGGAGACTGTGCAGTGTACTAGTGCCAAATCCGGGGTGGTAGAGGGCAGAGCCTGGGAATCTGTAGTTTTCCAAAGCTGTGCCGTGATTCTGATACGCAGCCACCCGTACAGATGAAGGGGCAGTGAAGGGATCTATTCGCAGCTTCCTTAAACACCCGCTCCTGCCTCCCCCTGGGGCAACAGAACCAGAACTTCCTTCCCATCGCTTTGTACTGCTCAGTCTTGCCTTCCTTTACTCCTCTGATCTCTTGTTTTTCCTTCTGTTCTGGGCAGACTTAGGAGATTCTCCTTGGATTTGGGGCTTGCTCTGCCCATCAGCATTGGCCAGACTCTGGCCACTCTCCCTGGAGGCTCCACCTTGGTCTGACCTAAATGCTCCCAGCTGTGGAACATCTTGACAAGCCTGACTCGCGCCCAGCAAAAAGCAAATCTACCCAAAGTTCAGCCTGTGGGTGTGACCAGTGACCAGCAATGCCGCCACCCACACAGCCCTGCACTGACCTCGCTCTCTGGCTAACTCTTCCTGGTCTCCATCTGGGACAAAGAGGTGGCAGTGAGATCCTTCCAGGGCCTGACCCACCCTCCAAAGAGCCCCCTGAGGCTTTCAAACGCTTCGGGGAAATAAGGTCACACAGAAACAAAAAGCAAGCTTGCTGAGGACCAAGAAAAGGCTCTTTCCTACCTTCTTTCTCTATCTGAAAACAATGCGGGAGCTGGACAAGCCAATCCCAGAGCCTTTCATTGTTCGAATCAAGGTCAAAGCTAGCACCCGAGCCAGAGGCAAGTATGGGAGCCCTGAGGGGGTGCGTGACGGGTCCCAGCCTTGGGTTGCAAAGAGGAGGGCCCAGGATGGAGGCCTGGGGAGGATGAACCCAAGCCCTGTGGCCTGTCTGTATGTGTCATGGCCTCATCACGTCAGCCAACATTTGCAGGTTCCCCCTGGGTCTCATCAAATCAGACCCATCTCTGCACTGGATGCCTCCTCTGCCCCAGCCCAAGTCTCCCCACCATCTGGGAAACTCTTCCACAGCTTGTGTTTCTCTCCTGAGCTTTCCCATCCCTGAGCCCCCAGAGGCAGGATAAAGGCAGTCATTTCTTCGGCTGCTAAATAGGTCTGTTTTGTTGTTTTGCAAGTAGACAGCGAGTTAAGACGTCATTTGCTATAGCTTCTAGCTGCCTTGCACTCGCTGCCACAGTTGGCTCCAGAAGGAGGGCTTTGAATTCCTTGTTTCCCTAAGTTCTTTCTGTTCTCTCCTCTTCCTTAACTCTTCTGTCGCCTTTCCTTCCACTCCAATCCCTTTCCTCCTAGAATCCCAGATCTGCCTGTTTCCTTATGCCACTGGATCGAAATGTTGGACTCTAGCCATGGTGAAGAGCCCAGTTCTGGCAGGTGCAGGTCACACATCATCTGTGATCCGGGCAGCATCACTGTTATCCTGAGGGTGGTGGTCACCCAGAGACTCACTCAGGGCACCCAGAGACTCTGGACTAGGCAGACCAGGGTTTAATCTTCCTCAGCTGTTCGACTTTGAGCATCTTGTTTAACTTTAATGGGCTTCAGTTGCCTGGTCTGTAAAATGCACACTGATCATCAGCTCCTAGGGTTGGTGTGGAGATTACATGAGATCACAGCCGTGAGGACCGGCCAGGCTAGGTGCTCCGTCACCCACGTGCCATCCCCACATGCCTGCCTCCTCTATCACTGTGCCTGGGACCTGTTCCCCCAGGAGGCGATTCAAAGATCAGGCAGAAAATAGAGAAGTGTTTCTGCTGGAATGTGTCCCTTCACGACTGGGCCTGAGGATCCCAACTCCTCTTCTAGTTTTGTTCTCACTTTTCCGTTTCCTCGGTGTAACTTCTCTGGCCACACTCCCCACTGGACCACCAACTGTTTGTGAACGACAGAAAAGGCCCGCCCACAGGGGCTTGGGGAACACGAGTAAAGTGTGGCCAGGTTCCTGGCTCTTACAGCCAGGGCTGTGGTTGCATCAGGCAACCTAAGTAGGTGTCAGGGATATAAATTCAGGCCTGGCGTGGGCTTCTGGGAGGAGGCATGGCCTGATTCACATAACAGTGCTTGGAGCCAGGCCCAGGTGTGTTCAAGCCCTGGCCGCTGAACTCCATGACCTTCGGCAGAGTTATTTGTCCTCTCTGAGTCCTTATCTGTCAACTCTGCCAATAACCTCTTTCCTAAGGGATCACTGAAGGCATTGAAGGAGGTCACCTAAGACCTCTGACATAAAGCACGGTGCGATAAATCTCCCAACACGATCTCCACAGCCTCACCAGGACACGTAATACAGCACACTTGCAAAGCGCCCTGTGCCCCCTGTATACTTTCTCACATTGTATTCCCATCATGACCCTAGGAGGTAGGTTATGTTAGTGTCACACTCATCTTCCAGATAAGAAAACAGAAGCACGGGGAAGTTAAGTAACCTGCTCAAGGTCAGCCAGCATGGCAGAGCTGGGAGTGACTGTCACAGTGATTGGTGGGCATTTGCAGCTTGATTTGCACGGTAAGTTTTCCCATGGAACTTTGGAGGGGGGATGTGAGTCCTACACCCCAAAGTGGACGTGGCTCCAGAATCTTCCATGACCCCCTTGCAGAGGGAGCCCACAGGGAACACAGAAGAGTCAAATGAGGGTGACTATCCAGGGACTTTGCAGGTGCTGCCAGGTTTGCGACCATCAGCTTCTGCTGGGTCTGCCTTCCTCCTCCTTGTTTCCTGGGCCAAACTTTATCAGAACACCCCCTCTTCTCTGGAGCTCCTTCCAGCAAATCCATTAAATGCAGGGACCAGGTGAGCAGGAACAGCCTGGATCTCAGAGATCTGGAGACTTCTAGCTACAAAGCATGAAGCATATTTACTTTGTCACCTGAAATTATTATTATTATTATTTCAAAGGCTTAATTTAGGAAGATCCAGATGTTCACCGGGTCTCCAATTGCTGAAGGAACATGTATTTTAAAGGCCACCTGTCGAAGTACATGCATTCTGCCCCTGCCATTCTGTGGAGGCCGCCTCTGGCCTTGACGTTAAACCAGTTACAGTTCTGTGCTGACGGCATACGTGGGCACGGCCAGGATTTCCCGTGCCTCCACCTCACCGTTTCCTCTCTGCCTCTGAGCTGATCCTCTTCATTCCTCCCTTCCTCCCTCCCCACAACTTGCTCAGATCTGTAGGTAAACGTGCAGAAATGTTCTGGAAAGTGGGGACATTTAGGCTCCAGGAAGACAGGGGTTCATATGCCAGCTCAACCATTTCTGGGCTCTACACACACGGGCAGTTTACCCGAGTGTCAGATGTCCACCTGGAAACTTGAGATCATGTGAAGATGGTTTCGTTCACAGCCTGGCACAAGGTAAAGGAGTAGTAAATGGAAGAAGGGGATAAGCCTTTTGCCCAAAGCTAAGAGTAGTGTGAGGCACGGTGTGTCCTTAGCACATGTGAAGGGCCTGCTTCCCCCTTGTCTCTCTCCACAGCCTTGGCCTCAGCCGTGGATTCCTCCTGCCCTCAGATCTCCCTCCGATATGGACAGGCCCCACCACTCCATGGATGCTTCTGTGACTCCCTCCTACCCAAGTAAAACCAACCCGTGCCGGTCTCTGCACAGGGTTCAGCCGGACTGATGAACTAACCTTGGCTGACACTTTAACAGAGTGAGGTGACATCTGACCAAGGCCCAGCGACAATGCTTCAGGGGTGCACAGGCTGCCACTCGCCCAGTATTTCCCAAACATCTGGACCAGGTGCTCACTTCTGCCAGAGCTGCCAAGAACTAGGCCCAACTCCCCAAAGGGGGACAGATGGTAACCATTTGGGCAGTCTCGGCCCATGGCGGAAGGAAGATCTTTGTCTTTGAACTCGAGGTCACACCACTTAGGTAGCTGCTAGGCCAATCTGTGTGTCCATTATGCCTGCCTTCACACAGCAAGCCGAGAGCCACATGAAGGAACAGAAAGGCATCCCCTACAGCTGGTGCCCAGCTGAGGGTGAAGAGAGACGCTGCGCCAGGGTCCAGAGATCAGGGCTTAGATCTCACTCTGCTCATGACTCATGCACGACACAGGCAGGTCATTACCCACTGTTGTGGCTAAAAGGCTGTAACAGCACCGGCCCCTCCCTGCCTCGTAATGGTGAGTCGGAGGATTAAGGAGGAAACGAGTGCTAAGCTTGGTGAATGCAGCTTTGTTCCCCAGCTGGTCCCTCTGATTATTCCACAAAACTGATGGGAAATAGCAAAGGTCAACGTTCTCTTTATGGGAGGTTGAGGTCCTCACTGGGTGTGGTTCTGACCTCTATGTCTGTGTCACCCTCATCTGGGGTGAGGCCCTAGGGTCAGACTTAGAAAAGAGGGGGTAGGGGGAACATCGTCCAAGCTCTGGCTACGTGCCTGGGGCATTTCACATGGCAAGTCAGCTAAAGGAATGGATCTTGCTGCGCCTTTTGGAAACTTCCAGTAGCAACAGCCACAGACTGAACAGTACCTGTCAAGGCTGGAGCGAGCAGGATGAAAGCTGTCTCTCCATGATGCTGGCTTTCAGCGCCGGCCCCCCTTGTTCTCCACTTATGTGATTTGGTTTTGTGGTCTCTCTTGGTGGAAAGCCTCTAGGACACTAGTGGCTGAAGCCAGAGCCCTAGAAGGACAGGAGGAGGGAGAGAGGCAGATGGGGTGGCTGTGGCCCAGCTGCATGGAGCCAGCTAGGAGAGGCCACTTCCCTCCGTGCTGTGGCTTTTCCCGCTCAAGATTTGGAGGTGCCTCGGTGAAAGGTCTAGATGGGATTAAACCAATTCTGCCAGCCAAAGAATATCACCCTCCATCCAGCTGTACCAGGATTGAGTCATCCACCACTTCCATCACTGATCTTCAACACACCCTGAAAGGAGTTCAGGGTGGAGATCAGGAATGAGGTGCTCTGGGCTCTGGGCAAACTGGCAGAACAGCCTTCGGTTAGATATTTTCAGGAGAAAATTTTATGAACACAAGTTCTTGTGTCTTCCCATACTTGGAAAAGCGCTAAAATCTTTAAGATGTCTATTTCCCATGGCTAGCAGTAACCTTCTAGCGAGATGTGTGCTTGGTTGCAGGTACCCTTCTCCAAAACCACATATATGCTGACCACCCCTTCCCCCCTTCTGAACAGTTTCTCAGAGCCATCCGAGAGGCTGTGTCCTGAGCTACAGACCTCGGTAAATCCCCAAATAAAACTGAAAGTCACAGCTCTCACGTGGTGTGTTTTTATTTCAGTCTACAGCTCCCCCAAATAATCCAATGGGGGGTAGAGAAGATTCTTTCCAGTTTAATTTTGTGTGATAGATCAGGGGTCCCCAACCCCCGGGCCGTGGACCAGTACCAGTCCACTGCCTGTTAGGAACCGGGCCACACAGGAGGTGAGCAAGTGAAGCTTCATCTGCCGCTCCCGGTCGCTCGCACTACCCCCTGAACCATCCTCCCCTGCCCTCCCACCCCGTCCGTGGAAAAACTGTCTTCCAAGAAACCGGTCCCTGGTGCCAAAAAGGCTGGGGACCGCTGTGACAGATAATAATTCACATGGTTCAAAGTCAAAATAATATCAATTAGATACAATGGGAAATCTCGCTCTGCGTCTGCCCCAGTTCACTGATTCCTCCCACTGTACCCGCTGCTGTTATTAGTTTCTCATGTACCTTTCCCATATTCCTTTCTGTAAATTCAAACGTGTATTTTCACTCTGCCTTCTCCCTTAAGTGCACAGAAGTTTTACGTATGGTACATCCTGGTATCAGTCAGGGTCTCTGTAGGAAGCGAATGGCAGAGTCGAGCTGGATAAGTGAGGAAGAGTTAGTGAAAGGCTGTTGACAAAGGTGTGGTCGGCTGGGGGGGGAAGGAATAGGAATGTGCAATTCGCCAGGGCTGGGGACCATGGGGAGCCTGCAGGGATGAGGGATAGGAGATGATGGAAGCCAGAGATTGAGAGACACAGAGAGACAGCACTTTGTGGACAGGCCTCAAGGTAGAGGGACAACGTACCGCAATGCAGGGGAGGAGCCAGGGACTAAACACCTCACGCGCCACCCAATGCTCTGGATCTTCAGCAGGGCCCCCATCGGCCAATCCACCTCAGGAGTCTGGGGCAAAGAGGCCTGTGTGTGTAGACTTTACAAGCCAGCCTCCCGAGACCCAGAGTAGGCTGAGAGGGGTGTGGGTGTCTCGGAGGGGGGCCCCTGCAGAACATGCCAGACACCCTGCCCCACCCCCACCCTGGGACCTTGCTCCCTGCATCACCTGACAGCTGATCCCGGAGAGCTTTCCATGTTATTTGCTGAGGTGGCTACTAGCATTGCTTGGTTCCACTTCCTCACCTTCCCCGCCAGCACTGCCACCAAACTTCTCAGCCGCTGCTACCCAGCACCCCAGAGGGTATTACAACGCCCTGTGTAATGTGGCGAAGGGTCCCAGTGTCAGCCAGCCGGCTGGGGTGATCCTTCCCTTCAAAACCAAATGAAAATCTTCAGCCGCCTTGCACCTCCCTGCCAGCAGCAGCTCAGGGCTCTTGGGGATCCTTCCAAGGATTTCTGGGTACCTGTCACGTCGTCCTTGCCTGACCCCTCGTCCAGCACCCTTGCTCCTCACCTTCCCTCCTCCCCTTGGGCTCTCAGGCCACTGCCTGGCACATCACCGTCCTCACCCAGCCCTGCTGTCCAAGCAGGGACACGGCATCCCCAGCCCCACACAGTCTGTCCTTGGGGTGCAGGGACAGCAGAGGAGTATCATGGCATAGATCAGTAACCCATTTAAAATTTATCAGCTGACCTCACTGCTGGCAAAACTCACTGCTGGTCCTGCCCCAGGGGCTCGGGGAGTCCTTCCTCAGCCACCTGTTCCCTGGTCTCGGGCTACTGTCGTATTCCTGGGCCTCCCTCCCATCCTCTCTTCGTTTTCTCTGTCCCCTGAAACCCAGCCCCGGGCCACACTTGCCTGTCCTCGTCCTAGTCTGTTACTTTCTCTTCTCCTTTCTCACACGAAGCAGTTGAGCTCCCGTTTGCCTCAAAGTCTCCTCCAGGTCTGGGTCCAATTACGCGCTCTCTCAAACCAAAGGGCCGTTCTCTCTCCAGCTGATTCCCACTGACTCAGTGCCATCCCATAGAAAGAGAATATGAACCTTATATAAAATGTGAAATTTTCCAGTGGCTACATTTAAGAAAAATTAAAAGAAACAGGTGAGATTAATTTTAATATGCTCTACTTAACCCAATATATCCAAAATATTATCAGTTCAACATTTACTCATCATAAAATTATGCGTTATTTTAATTCTGGTAAATGACAAACTATTTTAAATTCGGTGTGTATTTGGCACTTAACGGCACATCTCAATTCAGACTAACCACCTTTCGCATGCTCGGTAACCACATGTGGCTGGTGCTGACCATGTTGGGCAGACTAGCCCCAGAATACAGAAAGACCTGCAACCACCTTTTAAAAAATAACCAGAGGGCTTCCCTGGTGGCGCAGTGGTTGAGAGTCTGCCTGCCAATGCAGGGGACACGGGTTCGCGGCCCGGTCCGGGAAGATCCCACATGCCGCGGAGCGGCTGGGCCTGTGAGCCATGGCCGCTGAGCCTGCGCGTCCGGAGCCTGTGCTCCACAACGGGAGAGGCCACAACAGTGAGAGGCCTGCATACCACAAAAAAATAAATAAATAAAAATTAAAAAAAATAAAATAAAATAAAAAATAACCAGATTCCACCACTTAGTGGATACAATGGATTCCTAGAAATACAAGCACTGAATTACAACTGAGATGTTCATAGCTGGTGCCAAGATGCCCTCTGGAAGCTATCACAAATGACGTTCGTGAAATTGCTGACTTATCGTGTCATCACCAACACTGGATATTAGGGTGGATGGATGTAAAGTATAATTTGCATTTCCCTGGTGATGTGTAAGACTAAGCTCTTTTCATCTATTTACTAGCCATATTCATATTCTCTTCTGTGAATTAATTATCTGTGCCCTTTACCCATTTTTCTATTAGATTTATTGCCTTTTTTTTGAAACTTGAGTTTAAGAGACTTGCTTTGTTCTCAGTGGGCCCTCTTCTATCTGAAGTGTTTCTTTGGCACTAGGGTATTTTTTTCTAATATATCTTTTTATTTCCTCCTCTCCATTCTCTGTGTTCTCTCCTCTGGAGCTTCCATAAGGAAGGTATCTGTGCTTGACTTTACACCTCGTATCACATAACTTAAAAAACAATGGCATCTTTCTTTTTTTCTAACACATTTTTAGGCAATCCCTTAGCTTGATCTTCCAGCTTACTAATTAGGTTTTCAGTTATCTATTTAGCACACTTATTGAGTTTTTAAAACTTTGTCAGTCATGGTTTTAAATCCCAAGAACTCTTACTGTATCTTTTTCATAGAGGTTTTATTTTTTAAGTGGATGTGATATTCTCTTAACTCTCTCTGGGATATTCATTTTAATTCCTTACAGTTTTCTTCTGTTTTGGGTAGTCTGTTTTCTTGGAGTCCATTCTGTTTTTGTGCCTCTCTCAGGCTCTGGCTTTTCTGAAATACCCAGCGATTCTAACGCAGCTGTTAACATTGTAGATGAACATCTGGGCTGAACAGTATTGGTGGCTGGGGGACACTTCCTTACCCCCATGAGAATCCCATTCCTCTGGCAGGGAACGCAGCTGTTGATACAGGAGCCAGCCTCAGGTGACTGCGTGTGCAGACAGTGGTTAGTGGACAGTGGAAAGGAACCATTCACCGCCCTACAGTCCATCTCTAGCTCACTCTTTCACCCAGGTCACGTTGCCTCTGTTCTGGAACTCTGCTGGGAAGATTCACTCTGTGATGATTGTGCATTTAGCCCTGTGGCATTACAGCTTCGTTTTAATTTCTTCACCAACTTGTTCTTAAATTTGTCTTATGTTTCCCGGAAATTCCTTAATCTTCTGGACATTGATCCCATTCCTCCTGACTGCCCATAACCACGAGCACTCTTTTTATTTCTGAACTTCTTGTCATTTCAGTGGAATTTAGGGAAGAAGAGGGGTACACACCACTGTGTGCTTAGCCATGTTGAACTGTAAGACACTTATTCTGCACTTAGCATCATTTCATGAGATGGTTGTCAGAAGTGAGTCAGTTGGATCAAAGAGCAGGAACATTTTTTGAGGCTGTCGATACATAGTTTAAACTGCTTGCTAGACTGAGTAAAACAGAGGGAAAGGAACCGGCTTTGGCAGAGAGAGAGCTGGGTTACAATCACAGTTCCTCCCCTGGCCAGATGTGTAAACTGAGGGAGTTAGGGAACCTCTCTGAACTTCAGTTTCCTCATCAGTAAAATGGGCATGATTATGGTACCAGCATTTAAGGATACTGTGAGGATGAATTGTACGAAGCATCTTCCCCAGAGCCCAGCCTATAAAAGGTGCTCAATAAATGCTGTTAGTCAGCATTGTTTCAAATAAGTGGTTTGTCAGCATCAAAGAATTGTGGATTCAACTGGGTGTTTGGAAAAGCGTTCCCTTCTTGGTCATTGGCATTTCACGCTCTCAGATAAATCACTGCCCAGCTTGGTACCTCCATCTCCAAAGAGAGAAGTCTCCTTCCTGCCTGCCTTTCTGTGAAGGCTTCTGTGAAGATTCATTGCTGTTTAGAAAGTCCTTACAGATGCTCCAGGGAAAATCCCTGTGCAACCTTGGAGTTGTTTTCATTGGAAGGATGGGTCCTGAGCCCCTGCCACCAGCTCCAGAATGAATCTCCATGAGATTCTGAGCTTGGTCAAGTGTAAACTCCTGTGGAAGAAAATATCTGGTCCTTATCCTGGGCCAACTTCCAGAAATGTAATTTCTTCCTCAGCTGGGATGTTGGGTCTTATGACTCCTTTTCCTATTTGACAACTTATTAATCAGAAATCTCCAGCAAACCTGCTCCAGGAAGGCGGGCTGAGCCCTCACCATGGCCACATGCCAGTCCAGGCTCAGGATGCCAGGAACCAAGTGTTTCGGCCCAGCCCAGACGAAGGGCTGGAGGCGGCTCCTGTGAGAACCTCCAAAGTCACTGGCTTAGGGGTGCAATGGCCAGGGTTGGGGATGCAGGGTGTCAGGAAGAAGCCAGCTCAATGGCAAAGAGAGAAAGAAGTTTGTACCTGTAGAACCAAGGCTGGCCCAGTCCAGAGGTCAGCCAGGGCCAGCACTGTGAGAGGTCACTGAGACGGGATTCTGGCAGATTGGAACTGAGGCCAAGGTGGGACGGGTGGGAACGGACGGGCAGGGGAGGGGAGAGCTCATTTGAAGAATAACAGGAAAGTTGTAGGGCGCCCATGAGGCCTGCCAGGTTTTGTTTTTGTTTTGATTCAGTAAGCAGTCAACAAACAAGGTGCAGGGCCTGGACTGGACTGGGAGCTGGCCTTTCTCAGTAAGAGTCACCACTATAAGAATCTCTTCCTTTCTACCCCTCTCCTGGTCCCACTCACAGCAGGGTTGGTGGCCACCAAGCTGGAAAGGGGCAGGATGGAGGCAGGTAGGGCCAGCAGGAAATGCCTTCCAGAGGTCGAACAAATAGAGGGCAGGAAGGACATGGGGTGTGGGCGAGTCCCTCAAGGAGAAGGGAGGGTTCACTCACCAAAGGGGCCCTTCCTCCCCCATCCCTTTAGCTCCTCTCCCACACAACCAGCCCTTCCCTCTGCTCCCCAAAGGGCTGTGTGCAGCCAACACATGAGTCCCATCTGTGAGCCCTACTTTAGTAACAGGGTGACAATGACGATGGCTAAATACACCCCTCAACTTCTTGCTGGTGAGATAGAAAAGCGAGAAAGACTGGCTATTATCCAGAAAGACTGGATAATGTGTTCAAAGTCACACAGCAAGGAGCGAGGAAGCAGAAGTCAAAACCAGGTGGTTTCTAGAACCTCTGCATAGTATAGGTTAAATGACCCCAGAAGCTCTAGAAGGAGTAAACGCCAAGGTTCCCAGAAGGCTCTCAGAGCACCCAGCACTGTGGGGAAGGCAGCAAGTCCTATCGAGGGCTGGACTGGAAAGATGGTGAGCAGGTGTAAAGTCAGCAGCAGCCCTTGGGAGATGAATTCTGGCTCCCCTTCCCCAGTAAATCTCAAATGCTCCTCATATTTGGGGAGATTAAGAGTAGAAAAAAGGAGAAGGAATGATTCTTAAATGCTGTCTGGACTCCTTTCGAGGTTCCAGCATCTCTCCTGGGTCCCTGCCCGATGGTGGAAGGCACCCACCCCCCACCCCCCACCGCCTCGCTGACCTGCTTTCACGTCTGGGGTTTCCAGGTCTCTGCGTGCAACCTGCCCACCCTCCTGGGGGCTCACTCTTCTTAGATCTGAATCCTCAATACAGGTACTTCTTTTGGAGAAATAGCTAGATTTCTTTCTGATTACAAGTAAAATGCATGCTAAATGCAAAAAAAAAATTAGGAAATGCGTGAACATAAAGAATCTTTCAAACAGTACACCTACAGGATAAAGAGCTATTCAACCATAAAAAAGACTGAGGACTTTTGTGATATCTCAGTATGGACAAGATTCATAATTACATGAGAAAAATAAGGTGCTGGACGGAATGAGAGCATTGTCCACTTGTGTCAAGTTCTCCCAAAGGATGCTCAGCCAACAGGTGACACGAGTTGCTGTCTAGAAGGAGAACTGGGTGGCTTGGAGGAGATTTTTCACTAGATAGTCTTCTAGAGCTTTTGATTTTTATGCCATGTGATTGTATTACTTTTTCAAAGATTAAATAAAAATTTGAAAAAGAATAGTTTATTATGCAGTACTCAGTGAAAATCACTCCCTCAATATATATCCTTCCAAATCTTATTTTCTGTACACACACACACACACATTTTGTTTATTTCTACGATATTGAGATCATGCTACAATGAATTATAATCTACTTTACGCCTCATTTACTATAGTGTGGATAACTTTCCATATTAGTATATATCAATCACATTGTTAATTTAAGCAGCTGCAGAGTAATTCATTATATACTTTTACCATATTTTTTAACTAATTCCCTATAATCTTTAACAGTTTTATTGACATTCACATACCATAAAATTCCTCCACTTGAAGTGTACAGTTCAGTGGGTTTTAGTATATATTCACAGAATTGTGCAAGCATCGCCACAATCTAATTTCAGAACATTTTCATCACCCCAAAAAGAAAACACATGCCCATCCTTCCCCTTCTCCCGACCCTAGGCAACCACACTAATCTACTTTCTGGCTCTATAGATTTGCCTATTCTAGACATTTCTTATAAATGGAATCATTTGTGTCTGGCTTCTTTTACTTACTAAACTGTTTTCTAGGTGCACCCATGTTGTAATATGAATCAGTATTTTATTCTTTTTGTTGATGAATAATATTCCGTTGTATGGGTATTTCACATTTTGTCCATTCATCAGTTGATGGAAATTTGGGTTTTTTCTCCTTTTTGGCTCTTATAAATAATGCTGCTATGAACATTCATGTGCAAGTTTTTTTTAAAAATAAATTTATTTATTTTATTTTATTTTTGGCTGCATTGGGTCTTCGTTGCTGCATGAGGGCTTTCTCTAGTTGTGGCGAGCAGGGGCTATTCTTCATCACGATGCGTGGGCTTCTCATTGCGGTGGCTTCTCTTGCTGCGGAGCACGGGCTCTATGTGTGTGGGCTTCAGTAGTTGTGGTACACGGGCTCAGTAGTTGTGTCTCACGGGCTCTAGACCACAGGCTCAGTAGTTGTGGCTCACGGGCTTAGTTGCTCCGCAGCATGTGGGATCTTCCTGGACCAGGGCTCGAACCTGTGTCTCCTGCATTGGCAGGCGGATTCTTAACCACTGCACCACCAGGGAAGCCCTCATGTGCAAGTTTTTTTGAACACGTTTTCAATTCTCCTAGAAGTGGAATGATTGGCCACATGATACAGCACATTTAACTTTTTGAGGAACTGCCAAACTGCTGTCCAAAAGGGCCCCTCCATTTTACACTCTCACCTGCAAGGTAAGAGGGTTTCAATTTCTCCATGTCTCCACCAACTCTTGCTATTTTCTGTGGCTTTGGTTATAGCCATCCTAAGGGATATGAAGTGGTATGTTGTTATGATTGACATTTCTCTAACGACTAAGACACCGAGCATCTTTTCATGTGCTTGATGGCCATTTGTATATCTTCTTTGGAGAAATGTCTATTCAGACATTTTAAAACTGGATTGTCTTTTTATGGCTGAGTTGTAAGAGTTCTTATATACTCAGGATACAAGTCCCTTATCAGATATATGATTGGAAAATATTTTCTCCCATTCTGTGGGTTGTCTTTTCCTTTTTTAGTGGTATCATTTGTAACAACAACAATAAAATGTTTTTATTTTAATGAGTCTAATGAATTGTGCTTTTTGTGTCATGTCTAAGAAACCACTGTTTGGTTAAATGTTTGGTATAATTCACCAGTGAATCCATATGGGCCTGGGTTTTTCTTTGAGGGAAGTTTTAACATTACTAATTCAATCTCTCTACTTATTGTAAGTCTGTTCACAATGTTTATTTCTTCTTGGGTTCGTCTTTATAGTTTGTGTCTTTCTAAGAATTTATTCATTTCATCTTTGTTATCTAATTTGATGGCATACAGTTATTCACAGCAGTCCCTTAAAAACCCTTTTGTTTTTGTAAAGTCAGTAGTGAAGCCCCACTTTCATTCCTGATTTCTGCTCTTCCTTTGTTCATGTTATAGCCCGTGTCCATTCCTCTCTCCTCTCCCCCTACCCCCAGTGTAGAGCCTGGACTCTGGAAGTTTCCACCTATTAATTGCCTTGTAAACCAATATGGTTAAGTGCCAATGGAAAACTGTCTTAGACCAACTCAGAAATGCAAAACCAAAACATCTTGGTGCAACCAAAATATTGCAGCTTCACCATCAGGGGTATCTCTGCTTTGTATGGTTGCTTGCACAGACCCAGTTTCCTGGGGTGGCATGGGTGACACTCTCATCCCAACAGGAATCAGTTTTTCTGTTTCCAAATGCACTTTAGAACCACTAATTCGGGACTTCCTTGGTGGTCCAGTGGGTAAGACTCCACGCTCCCAATGCAGGGGGCCCAGGTTCAATCCCTGGTTGGGGAACTAGATTTCATATGCATGCTGCAACTGAGTTCGCAAGCCACAACTAAGAAGTCCACATGCAGCAACTAAAAAAGATCCCACGTGCCACGATGAAGATCCCACGTGCTGCAACTAAGACCCGGTGCAGCCAAAATACATAAATAAATAAATATTTTTTAAAAGAAAGAAAGAAAGGATTCTCAACATCTCTAATCATGAGGAAAATACAAATCAAAACCACAATGAGATATCACCTCACACCCATTAGGATGGCCACTATCAAAAAAACAGAAAATAGGAATTCCAAAGCAGCCACACTATAAAAAAAAAGAAGAAAAGAACCACTAATTAGGGACTTCCCTGGTGGCACAGTGGTTAAGAATCTGCCTGCCAATGCAGGGAACACGGGTTCGATCTCTGGTCCAGGAAGATCCCACATGCTGTGGAGCAACTAAGCCCGTGTGCCACAACTACTGAGCCTGCGCTCTAGGGCCCGTGAGCCACAACTACTGAGCCTGCGTGCCACAACTACTGAAGCCCGTGCACCTAGAGCCCGTGCTCTGCAACAAGAGAAGCCACCCCAATGAGAAGCCCGTGCACCACAATGAAGAGTAGCCCCTGCTGGCCGCAACTAGAGAAAGCCCGCGCGCAGTAACGAAGACCCAATGAAGCCAATAATAAATAAATAAAATAAATTTATAAAAGAACCACTAATTATGTCCATCCTGCCCCAAGCTATTTGTTAACTTTTTCCTTCTCTAGACTGAGAGATTGGGGGGAGGCAGGGATAACTTGGATTGCCTAAGGGGCATAAGACAGCCTGCCGCAGCCTTGCCCCAACCCTGGATGCAACCCTCCATAGCTTTCTGGGGGCTGTCTCGCCTTGAGTCATTGCAGAGACAAAGTGCAGGAGGACACTGCCTTACCTGCTCAGTGTGAGGCTCCATCACAAGGTCCCATCACTCAGGCTGTCATCCTGGCTCTGCCCCTGGAGGAAGGGAGGACACCCTACAGCAGCCACCTTGCCTCTTGCAGAATCAGCTTGGTCAACAGGAAGATGAGGGCTAGGACCAGCTGGCCTGAAGTCCAGCCCAGCCACTTATGATCAGATTACCAGTGAACAATCTGAGCCTGGGGAAACTCACCTTCCCCCAGGCAGCATTCCCTGGTTTGGTCTTGAGAGTCAAGCTGCCTGGGCTGGAATCCCACCTTCATCTCCTACAGGCTTGCATGTGGCCTTGGGCGAATTATTCAATCTCTGTTTCCTCATTTTCTTCATCTGTAGAATGGAGGCAATACTAGTATGTAGCTCAGGTAGTTGCTGGAGTGGTTGTGAATGAGATGAAATATATAACATATATACATCTTTCCAACTGTGCCTGGTAGACAGTAAGCCCTCAAAATATGTTAGCATTAAAAACAAGTCTGTGGCTTCCCTGGTGGCGCAGTGGTTGAGAGTCCGCCTGCCGATGCAGGGGACACGGGTTCATGCCCCGGTCCAGGAAGATCCCACATGCCGCGGAGCGGCTAGGCCCGTGAGCCATGGCCGCTGAGCCTGCGCGTCCGGAGCCTGTGCTCCGCAACGGGAGAGACCACAACAGTGAGAGGCCCGCGTACCACAAAAAAACAAAAAACAAGTCTTCCCTAAACAGAGACACAGATGTAGAGAACAAACGTATGGACACCAATGGGGGAAAGTGGCAAGGGTGGGGTGAGGGGGTGGTGGGATGAACTGGGAGATTGGGACTAACATGTATAAAATGGATAACTAATAAGAACCTGCTGTATAAAAAAATAAAAATAAAATTTAAAAATTATAATAAACAAAACAAAAAAATAAGTCTGCCCTTTTCGAGTTTAGCCAGTGCTCCTAGGCCTGCCCTCTGTAGCCATCAGCTGTCCCAGCAGCAGGAAATCTGCTGGGCTGCCATACATGCCAAGCACTGTGGCAGGTTGCCCATTACCCAGGGTAGGATGAGGAGATGGGCTGGTGGAATCCCAAAGCGCTGCCCCTGAACGGTGTCAAGGTAGGGGAATTCAGACCTGATCGGAGTCAGGAAGACTGGCCTCGAGGCCCCACTCTGCGACCTGCTCTCCTTGAGACCTCCGTGAAGGCAAGTTCCCCAACCTCTGAATGTCGATCTGTTCATCTTTCAAATGGAAGTAACAGTACCTACCACTGTGTTGGGGGAAGATTCAACTGCTGATACCTAAGACCTGATAAACACACCGACTGGCACATACTAAGGACTCATTTCAGGTCATAAAAAGTTACCCTCCTGCTCTTACCTTTCCTCTTGTATTGTAAACAGCTCCCCTCCGCCCGCACCGGCCTGTTTCAAATAAAGAGCACACCGAAGTTTCTGTAAATTCGGTCCTGTTTGAAACCAAGCAGAGGTGACTTTGATGTGATGTGACAAAGGTTCAGACTGGGTTCTGTTTTACCCAAACTGCCTCCTCTCTGGCTGATATCGTGATCTTTATTCCCCTCACACCCCGGAGCTCGGGCTGCGAGTTAAAATCAGAACGAGCCTAAGGTTTCCGGTCAACTCAGCCTGCGATTCTTCCACTTGTGATGCTGTCAGGGGCCTGTGCGTCATGAGCTGGGGGACCAAGCCTCCTGTACGGTTGTGGTTGTGCTGATGCCCCTCTCTCCCCTCGGTGGCCCTGGGACCAGGGATGAGGGAGAGGGAGGAAGTGAGCCAGTGCTCAGAGGAGAGCCACCTACAGCCACACAGACAGGACCCCACAAGGACCACCACTTTTCCTCCACAAAGAACCGGGCATCTTCCTCAGTGTAACCGTTTCCGGAATGCAAAGCAGCCTCTGGAGAAGGCCAGGGGCTGTGCCTCTGTCAATTCTCCAAGCTGGTGCCGAGCATCTGGCAGGAGATGCAGCGAGCACAGCTGGCAGCCCCAAGGGGCACAGGGGCATTCTGTGCCATTTTTACAGAGTGACGTTTCCAACTTGACTGCAAGTAGAATCTTTAATAACATATACATTTTCAGGGACTGAAGCCTTGCTCTTGCCAAATCCTAGCATAAAGCATATTTTTACAGCTGGGATGATAAATCCCTGAAAGACGGCACTTACCATGGAAACGCTGACACAGCCTTTCGTCCCCTTCACAGTGATTAAAATCCTCATTTCAATTTGTTTTTCTTTATTTTGAGCTGGAGTCATTTGCAACCCCCAGAAACATATCTCCCTGCGGTAGAAAACTAAATGCTGCCCTCTGTCAGAAATAAGATGGAACTGTTCTTCGTTCACTGGAGTGCAGCAAATCTTGGCTTGGAGAATTAGGGCAACCCGGAAAAACAGGTCTTCTTACGAATAATCTTACCAGCAAAGACATTCCTGCAGGACTTAACCTTGTTTCCTAGGGAAAGTGAGGCAGGGAAGGAAAGGCAGCTGATAAAGGGTTTGTTATCAAACCAGAGGCCACTATGGGCAACTGGAGTTTCAGCCCACTGGGGAATTCTGGGAGCCAGTGTGGACTTTGCACCTCAGTCATCCTGCCGGCGATGCACACGAGCTTCTCATTGGTTGCAGGCTGCTGTCCATCAACTCTTAGGCACGTCTGGCCTCTCCAGGCAGAGATACAGATCTCGGTAGTTGGAGGGCCAGCCCTTGCCATGGTGAGGCTCCACTGGATACGGGCAGCCACTCTTCTTTTTGCTGCACCCACTTCCCATTGCTCCTTTTATTCTCCTTTGGACTGTTTCGTTTGCAGGGATATTTTATGCCCTTGGAACTCAGGGGCGTTTGTCTTCTGTTTATTCATGGCCTACAGTCTCTGCTGAGCCAAACGGCTCAGGGATCCTACCAACCAGATGCCTCCGAATGTCTTTCTCCTCTCCAGATCTCTTAATTGATAATAAAATCCATAATGGAGTTGGCCACCCTTCTTAATCCGCCGGTGAGACTGCAGCAGCGTCGCTGCTGTGAGAGCTGACACGGCCTCAAATCTCCCGAAATTCAGCCGTGCAGATCTCGCGAGAACGTGGCCTAACGGGACTGGGGCGTTACCCCGATTCTGCGCGCAGCCCGGGCTTTGGAAAAGGGTTTTCCAAAACGCGTCACAAGGACAATCAGTGGGCACAGATAGTCCTTACAAGAGGGGTTCAGAGGTCGGATACTGTCCGTAATACTGCTGGGTACAGCCCCCTGTTAAGGGTCAGACTACCCTCCAGCGTCTTAAAGGTTCTGAGAAGTACTGCAGGGAAGAAATCCAGTTAGCTTTAACTCAGTGTTTCCCAACTTATTTCATCACTAGACCTCTTCGTGATGGAGCATCCATTACCATCCTCTAGCACACTAGGTGTGCTACACGTAAAATGCCTTTATTTGTCCTTTCCCCCCCTTAATGAATTTTTAAAATATTTTTATTATACAAGCATTACATGTTCATTGCAGAAAAACTGGAAAAATGCAAATAAGCAAAAAGGAGAGAAGCAGGCACTGAGGCGTGATTACTGTGGTGGACATTTGGGTTCTCGTCCAGCAGCGTTCCTTTGTGGGAGAGGCATTTTGTAGCAAGAGTCAATCTGTGTTTCCTGGACTATGTTCAGTTTTATGACCCCTGATTCTAAGTAGCAGGTTTTATTTAAAAAAAAAACCAAAACACATATTTCAGCCAACAATGGCCAAAGAATCTTTTTGAACTAGTTCCAAAACCGCCAGTGGAGGAAAATTCCTTTACCATATGTTGCACCTTTCATGGGGAATGGCAGGCCAAGAAAATCGACAAATTGGCAGAAAGAAAAAAAAAAGGTATACAGTGATTTCTCAGCTATGTAAAAATATTTATGATAATAAACACCGGAATAAAATACACCCCAGAATTAGGAAGTTTATTTCTAGAATGTGGGCTCCACGGTGACTTTTACTTTCTTTGCTGTTGTAAAAGCAAAACTTTATAAGTATTTTTCAAAGTACCCCCCTGCACACACAAGGCCACTTTCAGGGAGGATTAAAGCAGAGCAGGGGATGCTGAGTCTGGTGGGGGACCCTCACCTGGGAGAGGCAATTCCTTGGGGTAGGGGCCCCTGGCGTCTCTCCCACCCGAGAATCAGCAGGCTTGCTCCGGGTGGCATCATGTCCTTTTTGAGTCATGTTTGAGGTTCATGGGTGGTGCAGGATAAAGCCAGAGATCTAGCTGGTTGCACTGACCCTCAGAGCAGCCCTAGGAGAGAAGTGCCTTTATTACCCCCTTTTCACAAATGCTCCCTGAACATGTGAGCTCATGTCTACCCTAGAACTTTGCACTGGCTGTTCCCTCAGCCTGGGATACTCATCTTTCAGGTCTGAGCTCAAAGAGGGTCTATAAGGAACCCAAAAGCGCACAGTACAGGGCTTGAGCCAACGTCTGCCTGACTACCAATCTCACAAGCCTGAGCTGAGCTCCAGAAGGGTTTTCAGATGGTTACAGTTCAGAAGAGAAAATCCCTGCCCTAAGTTTGACATAGGAGGCCAGGCGCTATCCGAAGCCATGGGAGGACATCTAGTATCTAACTCCAGATCTCCTTTTTAAAAGAATGGCTTGTCTGAAAGGCTGAGGACAAATCTGATTCCATCTTTTGGCGGTTGGAGGGCCATTCTGGGGGTACGAGTGCCGTGTGCACAGTCAGAAGCCACAGCCCCCTGGCTTACTGCCCATCTCCTTTGCCCTCTGAGAGCAAGAGCCAGACGGTCCTCTGGGCTCTGCAGCCACACTGCATATGGCATACGGCATATGCTGCCAGCCCAGAGGAAGCCCGCCAGGTAGAGCCGGCCATCCACCGGCGACAGCTACCTACCACCCAACGCTCGCTGAGTGCCAACCAGGTGCCACGTTGGGTCCACGGCTGATGCTGAAGCATAGTATCCCCCTGCCTCGGGAGAGGGGACTAGAGAACACGTGCTCGGGGAGGAAGTGCCTTCATCTGTCTCATGCTCTTTTGTCACCCCCCTCACGAGGCCCTCCCTGACCCCTGCCACTCTCAAAACCCTGGTCCCTGTTTCTTTTCTTCCTAGCATTTATCACGCCTCCTTCAGAGGCAGACATGTGAATCGTCTTGTTCCTCGTGATTCCCCAGCAAACAGAACACCACCTGACACAGACCAATGCTCTATAAAGACCCGTTGGTCGCATTTCTACCTGCCATTTCAGTAGGATGGGTGCGTATCGGAGCATTAGGAGTCCAGGTAGGTGCTCTGTGGGCACCATCACTCTGCCCCCCTCCGACATCACCCACGCTCTGCTTATGGACCAGTTCCTGGATTCCTGCTTTGTCTCAGCCTGGGAGACACACCTGACTATAGTAAGTCCTTTATGGGGTCAACAATGTATAATATATTCACAGTTTTAAAGCTCCTCCTGTAGGCGTTTACTACCCATCTTGGGTAGGTAATACCCAAGGCCCCCAAATCAGCATTTAAACACAGAAAGCTCTTCTTTTCCTCCCCTTTTCCTCCTGCCACCTTGGGGCTGCTGTTACCCACAATTGATAATCGTTTCAGAAGGAAGGCATAGTCTTACCTGGCCTGATGCAGCTCCAGCACTTTGGCACTTTTGAGGGAAGGTGGCCAGAAATAGAGTTGCATTTCACCCTCAGCATCCCATAGACTATGAAGATTTCATCTTACCTCCAAGACAAACCAGGCACTGCCTGAGGGTCAGAGACTTGGCTGTGTGGCTGGATTTCAAAGGAGAAAGGCTGTGTCCATGACTGAGAGTGGAGGAGACCTGTGGCCACTCAGAAGGGGAGAAGGACTTTCCGATCTCACCCTTCAGGACGTTGGCTTGGCTTCCTAAAAGGTGTGGAACTGAGCAGTGACACATCCTTCAGAAGTTTCTGTCCCATTCCTTCTCCCTGCGTCTCTTGACTCTAGAAGTATCTGAAGTTGGAGTCTTGCCCTGAGAGGTAAGGAAACAAGTCTCTATTTGTCCTTTAAATCTTCTTCTGGGGCTCAGATTCTTTACAATGCAACGAGCTTGGGGTGATAAGCTAGCCAAAATCACAAGGCTAATTGTGAACAAGTTTCCATAATATCTGTAGTTAAACTCTAAGGGTGCCTTCTTAGGGGCAGCCCGTTTCCCAGGTTTGCAGGTGATGATGGGCCATGGAGATCATCTGTGACTGTAGATGAGGAAGCTCAAGTCCACTAATGTGGCCTAAGACCCAGGATATGTCATATGCCCCCGGTGGGCCTCAGTTTCTTTATCTGTGAAATGTGGTGGCTGAACAAAATTACCCCTTCAGGCTCTGACACCCTCCCATTGGATGCCTGCCTCAGCCAACAGCTTATTCATCCTCTGAAGAATAGGCCTAGGGTGGCAGTGGTTGTAGTTCCACGGGCCGCCAGGAGAGGGCAGCAGGCAGTAAACGGCAGGTGTTCCCAGAATTTGGGTAAGGAGCACCCCAGACACAGAGAAGGATTTCCAGAGGAAAAAGGAGAGCTGTGAACACCACAACTGATTGCTTCTTGTCACAATGTGAGCTGGTGCATCTCCCACTGCTGCGTCCTCTGATACCTGATGGTCCCCTATCCTTGGAGATTCCAAGGTCCTTGCCTCCTGTAGAGTCACCTGGATCCCACGCCTCTTGCCTGTGTCAGCCTCTGAAGGCCGTGGGCCCCCTAACTGTCATCCCGCCTGCTCTGGTGCCTGCACTGGTGTTTATCCTCACACCCACGTCCTCCATCCCATCACCTCATACTCCGTTTCAGCTTTGCCCCCGCTACCCCAGGGAACAGGAACACGAATGAATACACCCCCCTAACTGAGAGTGACCAGTTGCAGTCACAGCTTCCAAGGAGGGCAGCTCAGGACTGGTGCTCAGCTGTTGACCGAGGGTCTCATTTCTGGAAGCTGGAAGGGACTTCATAGATAAACCCACAGAGCTCTGTGCTCCTCCCACACCTTGTGCTCTGGGGTTTCAGCAAACAGACCCTGGGGGTCCGTTTTATAAACGTTAAAATCTTTTCTCACACTGTGAGAAAGATTTTACTTTTTTTTTTGAATTTTCACATTGATTATTTATTTGTGTAATGGCTTTACATGTGGATATTAACCGTGTAAACAATACCACATATAACCATCAAGTACCGCGATTAGTTTACAGGACTAGAATGACAGATTCAGATGGTTTAATTACATTTAAAAAGTTTTCTGAAAAACTTTGCCAATAAAAAAAGTCCCATTAATAAGGTGGAAATGATTTTTTTAAATGATTTTTTGGTTATCTGCACATGAAGCAAAGTATACTCCACATAATTCTTTAGGCACAGTCTGGTAAAATAGCTGCCAGAAATAACAGAAAGAGTTGTCATTTATCTCTTGTGAGCACAATTTCCGAAAGCTGTATGAGGGCGTCTCTTTCTGGGGATGGTCGAAGTTCCTCACTTCCTAACTGAGCCGGGCTCTCCCTCACCTCCAGGTCTCCACACATGCTGCCCCTTCTCCCCGGAGGCCCCCTGCCCTCTGTCCCCTTGCCAGCTCCTTCTCGTGCTTTGGGGCTCAGCTTCCTAGGCCTACCCTCTTGGGGTGTTCTCCCATTCCTTCCTTGTTCGCCCAAGCCTGTGTTCAGATCCCGATTCGGTTAAAATAGCAGACACCCATGCTGACTGGCAGAAGCAAATGGAAAATTGTTGCAGGGACGTAAGAGGTCTCTGAGTGCAGACAGGACGCTGGAGAATCAGCTGTGGGAAAAGGGCTGCGGAAACAACCCGAGCATCCAGGCGAGATGTTGTCCCCAGAACAGGTGGGCTCCATCCATTGTCCCATGTCACACCTCCAAGCTGCAGAGGCCTGGGAAAAGTACAACTGGCATGTGACTGGCCCCGCGATAAGAGTGAACTGGGCCCCTGGGTTACAGCCCCTCTAAGACTGTACACCCCCAATACTGTCATGACAAAGGGAGGCAACTCCAGGGTGCTGATTGGAAGGAGGAATGCAGAGGCAGGAAGGCACACAATCTGCCACATGTCCTGCCTGTGTGTTCCTGTGGATCTGTGCCCACCCTGGTTGCAGCACTCACCGCACTGTGCTGTGGTGCACTGTGTACTGGCTCTCTCCTCCACTGGACTGTGAGTGCCCTGAGGACTCGGAGGCTGTCCTGCCCAACTTTTCAGCTTCAGTACCTGTGACTATGCCTGGCACATGGTTCATGCTCAGTAGGTCCTGCAATGAGTGGAGGAGCGGGCAGGCGTTGCCTTTAGAACGCGTGGTCTGCAGAATCCCACCACCTCCTTGCCACTCTCCGAGGGTTATAGGCCCCTTCTCAGACTCAGCACAGCTCCTGGGATTCTCCTGTACTTCTGGGCCCAGTGACACATCCTGCTTTTTCAATCTTTGGTAGCAGCCATCATTCCATTCCTTGGGGATGTATGAAGTCTCCTTCTGCATCAATGATCAGCTCAGCCTCTTCTCATCACTTCTATAGCCAAGTTGACATGAGAAGTAAAACAACAAACAGGGGGCCGTTACCGAGCTTAGGCAGGCATGGTTACTGAACCATCTATCTTTTATCCCTGTTTCCAAGGGCTGCCATAAAAAGGTACCACAAACCGTGTGGCTTAAAACAACAGAAATTTATTCTTTCAAAGTTCTGGAAGCTAGAATTCCAAAATCAAGGTATCAGTTCATTCCTTCTGAAGGGTCTGAGAGCAAGTCCATGCCTCCCTCCTGGTTTCTGGTGGTTACTGGCAATCCTAGGCATTCCTTGGCTTGTAGACGCATTACTCCAGTCTCTGCCTCCATCTTCACTTGGACTTCTCCCCTCTGTGTCTGTGTCTCTGTACCCAAATCCCTCTTTCTGTTCTCTTATAATACTAGTCTTTGGCCTAATTTTGTGGGTTGTGGTTCCAATGACCATTTAATATTTAGACACATTGTGGTACAATTTGGCCAGCTTGGTATATCCAAGTGCCATTGGGGGATTCCATTGATACTGTCTGAGGGGTCAAAGGAGTTTTCCCAGCCTCAGCCACCTGCTGCCTCTAGTTAGGGGAAGGGTGTCTCTGGCCTGCAGGGACAAAGATTGCTTTCTGGAACATATGTCTGGTTGTTCCACTTTTAGTAAGTGGATTCAGGTGTTATCAACCAATCTACATCTTATAAAGTTCCTTGCCAGCATTTCACCCAGTGGTTTCAGCATCCATTAATGATTGGTACCTAAGTACATCACTTTAAAAGGTTTACTAAATGTATCCTTCCATCTGCATCCATTAGCTGGAATTCTCTACAAAGAACTTTCATCAACTATTCGGTTACCCTGAACAACAGTTCATTCAGGAGAGACAGGACAAATGCTTTGATTCCTTCCCTTTCTTTGTTGGGATCCCTAGCAACATTCAAAGATTGACGAGTAAAATTTTCTTCTTGTAAGTATCATTATAAATTGATGGATTTTAATTCAGTCAACTGTAATTTCAGTCTATTGCATTAATTTCTTATGTAAAATTGTTCCATTTTTAGCCAGTGGGAGACCCTCAAGTTGACCCCTGGGTGCCTTTGTTATGATTCCATTAATATTTGACAGCTTCTTCCTTTTCCAGCATAACCATGTGTCCCGGCATCATCTGGCGCATTTTCTGCCTCTCGTGTGGAATCAACCATTTCTCAAGGAAATGGTTTGAGTGGGAAATGGCATTTGGAGACTACAATTCAGGCGTGAAGACCATTTATTGCTACTAGATCTCTTCAGCAAATAAAGCTAGGAAACACATACTTCTTTTTAGAAAGAAACAAAAGAAATGCTGTAATGAGTTACTGATATTTCCTATTTAAATTTAATATCACAGTGTCTTTCCATTATTTCTTTGATTGTATCTCTTTCTACTTATGTCCCACCCCCAGCTTTTTATGCCTCCTGATTTTGGTTGTATAGACCCAAGACCCAAACTCAAGTGGGTTCGGATCTATCCTGTACTCCCCTCATCTTACCTTTCCATCTGGGCACCTTCCAGTTCTGAAATGTAATGAGAAGTCTGATATTTCCCCCATTAAAGCTTAGGTAGAGGAAATAAGATGGATTTGAGGGGATGTAGTGAAAATCTTCCTACCAAGGACCAGCTCAAGGTCACTGAACCACTGGATTCCCTAACACCAACCATTCCCTGCAAACACTCCCAGCCTTCCCAGGAAATAGCTCCTGGCAGAAACGCTTCCCCAGGGAAATCACAAGCAAAAGTAATTAAATGAGAATGGTAGTTAAGAGCGTATCACGGGAGATCCCATTTCCGATAGTCCCCTGAGACAAAGCTGAGCGTTCTTCCATTCTTTCAAAAAAATCTGATCCAGGTTAAATTATGTTCCATGGCAACTTATGTCAATGGTGTTGTCATGGTTACAGGTGAACCTGCAAGTGAGCTGTGACAGCCTGGGCTCTGAGCTCTTAGAGCTGCATGTCTTAAAGAGACATCCGTTTGTTTTCTTGTCTAGGCTAGAAAGGTAATGAGAATGAGTACCATTTCTCAGCAAGGCGTAGCCTGTGGACCAATGCAGGCCAGGGAAAGGTGGAGCCAAGGGCTCTTCATAATAAACATTCTCCTCCAGCAGCCAGGGTGGTGTCCCAGGACATCATACAAATTCCCCACACCTTCATGTGCCCACACACGGGGAATGGGAGAATCACTGTGTGAGCAACTCTCCAGTGGAGAAAACACGAGCCCCTCCCAGGAATTCTCCTTAGATGAAAGCTAAGCAACAATATCTCCCTTCATCTTTGACAGCACTGTCCAATAGAAATAGAATGCAAGCCACCAATGTGGGCTACACATGTCATTTTACATTTTCTAGTAGCCACATTTTAAAAAAGTTAAAAGAAACAGGTAAACTTAATTTTTTTTTTTTTCTTTTTTTTTTTTTGCAGTATGCGGGCCTCTCACTGTTGTGGCCTCTCCCGTTGCGGAGCACAGGCTCCAGACACGCAGGCTCAGCGGCCATGGCTCACAGGCCCAGCCGCTCCGAGGCATGTGGGATCTTCCCGGACCGGGGCACGAACCCGTGTCCCCTGCATCGGCAGGCGGACTCTCAACCACTGCGCCACCAGGGAAGCCCGGTAAACTTAATTTTAATAATTTATATTTAACCCGAATATCCAAAATACCATTTCAACATGTAACTAATACAGAAATTAATGAGACATTTTATATTCTTTTTTTCATACTAAATCCTTGAATTCTGGTGTGTACTTTACCCTTAAAGTACTTCTCAATTCATATGCTAAATTCTCATCGGAAATACTTGATCTAGATTGTGATTTCGTAAAATTTACAGTTGAAATGGTCAAGTCACATACTCAAGTTAATCCAAGCATACTTTTAAAGTTTTTAAACAACAAACTGAGTATGTTTTACTACAATGAGGCACCACCTCACTGAGGTACCACGGTGAGAATGGCCATCATTAAAAAATCTACATATAACAAATGATAGAGAGGGTGTGGAGAAAAGGGAACCCTCCTACACTGTTGGTGGGAATGTAAATTGGTGCAGCCACTATGGAAAACAGTATGGAGGTTCCTCAAAAAACTAAAAATAGAGTTGCCATATGATCCAGCAATCCCAATCCTGGGCATATATCCAGATAAAACTATAATGCAAAAGGATACAGGGCTTCCCTGGTGGCGCAGTGGTTGGGAGTCCGCCTGCCGGTGCAGGGGACATGGGTTCGTGCCCCGGTCCAGGAGGATCCCACATGCCGCGGAGCGGCTGGGCCCGTGAGCCATGGCCGCTGAGCCTGCACGTCCGGAGCCTGTGCTCCGCAACGGGAGAGGCCACAACAGTGAGAGGCCCGCGTACCGCAAAAAAAAAAAAAAAAAAAAAGGATACATGCACCCTTATGTTCACAGCAGCACTATTCACAATAGCCAAGACATGGAAACAACCTAAATGCCCATCGACAGATGAATGGATAAAGAAGATGTGGTACATATATACAATGGAATATTACTCAGCCATAAAGAAGAATGAAATAATGCCATTTGCAGCAACATGGATGCGACTAGAGATAATCATACTAAGTGAAGTAAGTCAGAAAGAGAAAGACAAATACCATGATATCACTTATATGTGGAAAGCTAAAACATGACACAAATGAACTTATGTACAAAACAGAAAGAGACTCACAGACATGGACAACAGACTTGTGGTTGCCAAGGGGGAAGCAAGGTGGGGAAGGGATGGATTGGGAGTTTGGGATTAGCAGAGGCAAACTATTACATATAGAAGGGATAAACAACAAGGTCCTACTGTATAGCACAGGGAATTATATTCAATATCCTAGGATAAACCATAATGGAAAAGAATGTGAAATAGAATATATATATATATATATATAGAACTGAATCACTCTGCAGTACAGCAGAAATTAACACAACATTGTAAACCAACTATACTTCAATAAAATAAATTTTACAAAAACAACTTGAGTATGTTTTAAATCTTAAGTTTAAATGAACTAAAATTAAAGAAAATTTAAAATCTCGCTCCTCAGTCTCACCAGCCACATTGCAAGTGCTCAGTAGCCACATGTGGCTGGTCATTACCACATGGGACAGCAGGGATCTAAGACTGCTACTCAGTATGGTCCTCAGCAGCATCAGTATCATGTGGGAGGTTATTAGAAATCTAGGTGTTTGGGATCTGCCACAGATGCACTGATTCAGAATCTGCACTTTCACAAAATCCCCAGATGATCCTCAAGCACATTAGTTTGAGAAGCTCTGCTAAAGGGATAAAATCAAAACTCTGAATTTGGTTTTCAAGACCTTTGGTTTTCAAGACCCCTGCCTCCTTTTCCACTGTCATCTCCCCATCCCTCAAACCCTACCCCCCTCAAGCCTTCAGGTGAAACAGCAGGCCCTGGTCCAACACCTTGATTACAGTCTTATGAGACACCCTGAGTCAGAAGCACCCAGCTAAACTGTAGACAGGTTCCTGACCCATAGAAGCAGTGAGACAATGAATGTTTGTTGTTTTAGGCTGCTAAATTTGGGGGTAATTTGACATGCAGATATCAAATACAACTGGTGATATGAGGACCCCTGCCTACTTCTCCAGACTCATTACTCCCCGCTTTTATCCTGTGCTCCAGCCTTAACAATTTCTCCCATTTCCTAACAACTTCTTTGCTCTGACTCATTGGCAGGTTTTTGCATTCTCTGTTCCTTCTTCCCGATACACTCTGCTTCACCACCAACTCTCTTCACCTGTCCAATTCCTACTCATTATTCAACTCTCAGCTTAAACATCACTTCCTGTAGGAGTCCCTCTGGGAGCACGTCCCTGAGCTCCGGGTCTGGGTTAGTGCCATCATGATGCCCATCACATCCTGTGTTGTATTTGCTTATTAGCGTCTGTCAACAGACCCCAGTAGACAGTGATCTCCACCACGGCAGGGACCACGTCTGTCTTGCTCACCACTGTACTGTGTGCCCTGAAGCAGGGACAGGGTCTGGCAAATAGTAAACAGCCAATAAATATTTGTTGAGCATTGTTGAGAACTAGGAAAAGAGACTGTAAAAAACTAAGAAGGACTGGATGACAGAGGACGGGCTGGAGTCATTGGCCCCAGAATAGTAATAAAACCAACGACCAAGGAGACAGAAGCTCAAAATATTTCTGAGGGTAGAGCTCATGAGATAGGAGTTCATGGGGTGTAGTTGTTAGTAAGGCAGTTGAAACTGTCCTCTGAGGTTCAGATGGAAAAGGGAGTTTCTTTCCGTGAATCCCCAGAAGTGAGAGAGGATTTAGCTTAGGCCTGGTGTGGAAGCAAAATGCACTAGGAAGAAAAGGCAGAGAAGCAAGGCCTGGGTGTTTAGTGTGATCAGAACGGGGGAAGAAGGTTGTAGGGCAGAACCTGTGGGCTGCTGTCCTTTGTTCTGAACACTTGCTTTCTGGGGTATGATTGCTTCTCCTAAGCCTGGAACACTGGAGCCTCCTCCTGAATCTCTCCAGAGATTCTGAGCCAGGTGGAATGAAGACAGGGAGAGTGGAAGATATCTGGGGAGATCAAAAAGTAGAAAGAGAAAATGAGAGAGATCAGTACAGATGCTGCTGAAGACGTGGATCCATTGAGACTGCTGGGAGCAGGGGGAGCCGGGGATGTACTTCTGTTTTCACAGAATTTTCAAATAATTAAAAAACACAAACAACAACCAATCACTACTGAAGATCAAAATGCTGAAGGAGAGCAAGATATTTGTGTACCCTGATTTGTAAATGCTGTGTGCACATTGATGAGCACAAACAATCCTGTAGAGGCAATAAGCACCAGCTGGCTGGAGCTGGCATAACTCATTGTCCTTGACACTGAGCCATAACAAAATGTGTCCAGATTTTCTTCAATTTATATTTCCTACCTTGATGAAAATGGTGTGATTTTTATATTGTTGCAGACCAAATCACAGAGTAACTTACCACTCATTATTTGCATGGTTGATTTCATACCACTTTTACCCCAACTTCATGCAATTAGAGCAAATTAGAGTGGTGTTTGTCTTCTAGGAAGTTGTCCCCACCCTAGATACCTCCTTCTTTCTCCCCGATACTACATATAGTCCCACATATTTAAGTCAAAGGAAAATCTATCTGCCTGGAAGGAAGTGGAAGATAGGGAGCCAGGAGGAAATTGACGAAGAGACATGAGGACAAGAAGCCACTTTGTAATTGCTGCATTATTCTCTTGGTTGTAAAGAGAAATCATCCCGTTTAAAATTGCCTGTGCTGCTCTGCGGAGGACAGGTTAAAGGAAAGAAGTCACAGAAAAGGCCAAGAACCTCAGGGAAAAGCTTCTGGACAAGCCATCCCTCTCCCCGTCACCCATCTGTCCCTGGGGGTACCAGCTGAAAGTTACCGCAGAGAAACCAGAGTGGAAATCCCAGCAGGGGCCAGTCCAACTCTCTTTCGTTTGCCCACATCAGTGGGTCCCACCCCTGGCAGCACATTAGAAACACCTGGAAACCTTGGGGGGAGAGAAATGATCCCAGACCAGAACAGTCGAATCAGAATGTTTGAGGGAGGGTAGGGCCCGGATATGGGTATTTTAAAATGTGCAACTGCTGTGCTGGACCAGTGGTTCTCAAACTTAAATGTGCATCAGAATCACCCAACAGGCTCGTTAAAAAAAATTAAAAAAATAGATCGCTGTTTACCAGAGCTTCTGATTCAGTAGCTCTGGGATGGGGCCCAAGTGGTGCTGCTGCTGCTGCTGTTTGAGGACAACTCATTGAAAACCATTCTCAGAAAGATACTTCCAGCATCCAAGACCTTTTCCCTCTGGCCTCGCCTTGCCCCTCACCTCCCACTCTGTTTCTGTGGTTACAAGGTCCTGATCACTGGCTTCTCCATGGATCTGACTGTAATTTGACTTCCCCAGTTTCATCTTCAGCACAACCTCCTTCTTTACTTTCCATTAGCCCTAACCTCACTGGACACCAGACCAGCCCAGGGTTACTATTCCATCATCAGCCCACATGACTGGAGTTTCTACTGTGGTTGCACAGATTCCTGCAATGGAAAGGAGGTTTCAGATGGGAGTGGCCTTTAATTGGGTGTTCACATCCCTATCTTGTCACAATGTTACAACATTCTCATATCTTTCTGGTTACACTATTCCCAGAAGGCAAAAGCATTTGGAAAATGTGCAAACCATTCCTGGGTTCTTAACATGTGTCATTTGCCCTAGCTTTAGGACCCAAGTCCAGTTCTGTCTATCATGGACCTCAATTTTCTGACCCATAAAATAGGGGATTGGACAAAAAGCATTGCTAAATTCCCTTTAAGCTCCATAAAATAATTTCTCTATGATCTGAAAGAGTGAGCAATTAGCTCACATTACTGGTATAATTAGACTCACCCTAATGTAATAAAATCTATTAATCTTGAACAAGTAAAAACATGCACCCATGGCAACAAAGAAAATCATGGGCTTATTAAAACTAGAAAACTATAATTTAAAAGTGTCTGCATTCATCTCGAAGGCACTTAAAGGAAAGTGGTTTTGGCCAAGGCAGAAGAGTCAGCAACCTCATTGCAATCTACTTGCGATTCCCCTGCGAATTGCTGTCATTTCCCAAATACTCTTCTTACCAAGACACTCAGGACCTATTGGCAAGTGAAAAAAGGCAGGTTCCAAAACAATACACACAGTGTGACCTCACTTTGCATACTGATGTACCCATGCAGGGAA
Source organism: Mesoplodon bidens (assembly GCF_964165515.1). Lineage (NCBI taxonomy): Eukaryota > Metazoa > Chordata > Mammalia > Artiodactyla > Ziphiidae > Mesoplodon > Mesoplodon bidens. The sequence goes on along the minus strand of NC_138172.1, from coordinate 46,606,047 downwards.
AACAGTCTGGAAGGTGATACAGCAAAAGGCTAACTGTGGTGCTCTCCCGACGGTGAAATTAAGGGTAATTTTAAATTGTTTTAGCTTATACTGGCTTTTACTTTTGCCCACAGTGAACATATCATTACTGCTTCAATAAAGGAAACACAAAAGGTTTTTCAAAAAACCTATTATTTCCAAACTTGTACATCCTGAGTAGTATAAGCCTTGTGGAAAGGAGACTGTGTCCCAGGGGTCATTTTATCAGCAGAGCTCCAGGGGTCCTCGGCAAGAGCAGGTTGTGTTCCAGGACAGTGGGGAGGGCTGTGTGTGAGCCAGTATTGCCTGCCCAACCCGCACCCATGGCGTCTGTCTACAATGCCTGCCCCATACACCCCCAAAAAACAAGGGATGATTCCCCCATGTTTTTAGGCTTCTGTATATGTAGAAACTTTGATTAGATGAGGGAGCTTTTCCTGCCTTTAATTATTATGGCATCCATAAATCTTTTAAAACACTGTTTTCCATAACTAAAACAAGATGCATTATGAGTTAAGTGTAGAGACTTTGAAGAATATAAAAAAGAAAGTGGTATAACTTTTTGCAGTGGTATGTTTTTTTCACTCTTTGTACTTTCTTGTAAGCAGCATGTAATTAAATTTTATTTTCCTTAATCCAGTCTGATCATCTTTGTCTTTTAATGAAGACATTCATACATATATATATATATATATATACACACACACATATGTAATTTTAAATTAACATTTAACTCAAACTTTTAATTAAATTTTTTTAATTTTTATTTTTAAATGTTTAAAGATGACTTTTGACTTCCACTATTTATTTTGAGAAGTCAGCTGTCATTCTTAATATTACTTTTTTAAAGGGAATGTGGTTTTTTTCCTTTGTCAGCTTTTAAGGTTTTCTCTTTATTTATTTATTTATTTATTTTCAAAAGGAGTTGATTTCTTTTACTTATTTATTTTTGGCTGCACTGGGTCTTAGTTGCTGTGCACGGGCTTTCTCTAGCTGTGGCAAGCGGGGGCTACTCTTTGTTGCGGTGCACAGGCTTCTCATTGCGGTGGCTTCACTTGTTGTGGAGCACGGGCTCTAGGTGCACGGGCTTCAGTAATTGTGGCACATGGGCTCAGCAGTTGCGGCTTGCAGGCTCTAGAATGCAAGCTCAGTAGTTGTGGCGCATGGGCTTAGTTGCTCCACGGCATGTGGGATCTTCCCAGACCAGGGCTCGAACCCGTGTCCGCTGCATTGGCAGGCGGATTCTTAACCACTGCACCACCAGGGAGGCCCTCTCTTTATTTTTGTTTTACGGCAGTTTTACTATGATTTACCTATGCATGGTTTTCTTTGTAGTTACCTTACTTAGATTTCATAGAGCTTCTTGATGCTTCTCATCTAGTTTGATGTCTTTTATCAGTATTTTTGGTTAAATACTTAGTTATTTTCTCTTCAAATATTGTTTCGGTGCCATTCTGTCTCTCCCTTCCAGAGTTCCAATTACATATATGTTAAACCTTTTGCTATATCCCATATGTCTCTTAAATTTCTTCTGCATTTTTTTTTCCTTTTTTCATGTTTCATCTGGGTATTCTCTACTGGCTTACTATTTATTATTTCTCTCTTCAGATATCTCTAATCTGCTATTAAACCTACCCTTTAATTTTCCTTTATTATGTTTTTTAATCCTAGAATCTCCATTTGACTCTTTAAAAAAATACATTTCCTTGATAAAACTTCGCTTTGTCATCTATTTTCTTAAACATAGTATTCACAGGAATTTTAAAGACCATGTTTGATAACACTAATATCTGAATCACCTCTGGACCTATTTTTTTAAATTTATTTTATTGAAGTAGAGTTGATTTACAATGTTGTGTTAATTTCTGCTGTACAACAAAGTGATTCAGTTATACATATATATATATTTTTTCATATTCTTTTCCATTATGGTTCATTACAGTATACTGAATATAGTTCCCTGTGCTATACAGTAGGACCTTGTTGTTTATCCCTTCTATATATAATAGTTTGCAGCTGCTAATCCCAAACTCCTAATCCATCCCTTCCCCACTCCTCCTCCCCCTTGGCAACCACAAGTCTGTTCTCTATGTCTGTGAGTCTCTTTCTGTTTTGTACATAAGTTCATTTGTGTCATATTTTAGATTCCACATATAAGTGATATCACATGGTATTTGTCTTTCTCTTTCTGACTTACTTCACTTAGTATGATAATCTCTAGTTGCAACCATATTGCTGCAAATGGCATGATTTCGTTCTTTTTATGGCTGAGTTGTATTCCATTGTATGCATGTACCACATCTTTATCCATTCATCTGTTGATGGACCTATAGGTTGTTTCCATGTCTTGGCTATTGTAAATAGTGCTGCTATGAACATAGGGGTGCATGTATCTTTTTGAATTATAGTTTTGTCTGTATATATGACCAGGAGTGGGATTTCTGGATCATATGGCAACTCTATTTTTAGTTTTTTGAGGAATCTCCACACCATTTTCCACATGGCTGCACCAATTTACATTCCCACCAACAGTGCAGGAAGGTTTAGGGAAACCTATTTTTTAAACTGCATTTCACTTAATCACTAATGAAGTTATGTTTCCAATTATTTACTAGTCATTTGTATTTTACTTTCTGTGAGTGGTCTTTTTCTTTTGAGATATTTGTTCTTTCCTTGTTAATTTGTTAGAGATCCTTGAATCTAATTAGGGTAATCAGTCTTTTCCTTGTTAGCTATGTTGTAAATGTTTTCTTCCAGCCTGTCATTTGTCTCTTGACTTTGGTTATGGAGTTTTTTGCCAAGTGGTGAATTTTAATTTCCATGCAGTCAAATCTGTTTATCTTTCCCTTTAAATCTTCTGAGTTTCATGCCTTCTTAGAAAGGCCGTCACTATTTCAAGATTATTGAAATAATCTGTTTTTTTCTAGTATTTATACAGCATTTCTTTTACATTTACTCTAAATCTATATACAATTTATATTTGAGAATTTGGTGAGGTTAGGGATCTAACTTAAGTTTTATTCTTCCCCTTCAAAAACAGTCAGTTGTTCCAACACCATTAGTCAACAGTCTATTCTTTCTCAACGGATCTGAAAGTATATTCTTGCAATATACTAAATTTCCACATGTACTGAGGTCCATTTGCAAACTCTCTTCTGTTCTACTGATTTTTTCTTTCAGTTCTGGAATCAATATAACACTGTTTTAATTAAAGTTATGTTATTATTTTGCTATTTGGTAGGGCAAATTCTCATCTTTTTCTTCTACTTTAATTCCCTTCTTTGCTATTTTTGTGCATTTTTCTTTAACATGATAGCGTCAATCTATGAAGCATTGCCACCCCCCTCCCATTGTCCTCAAAACCCCATTGGTGTTTTGACTGGGATTGTAATGACTTTATAGATTAATTAGTAGGCTCTTGACTCATTTGCAATATTGAGTGCTCTCATTCAGGGATATGGTTTATCAAGCCATTTGTTTTTTTATAACTTATAGTAAAATATGAAAGTTTTCTTCAACAAACTCATTTGATAAGATACTTTATAATTTTTACTGCTATTGAGAATGAGTTCTTTTTCTTCATTAGATTTTTTTCTAGATAGATTTTTAGATGCCTATCAGAGTTTTTAAGTAAAAATAATATTTTCAAATAATGATAATTTTACATTTTTGTTGCACCATGTGCATATGTATGTGTGCATGTTATATTATCTTTGATTATTTTTGTCATCTTACTACTTTGGTTGGGATCTTTGGAGGAAAGATGAATAATAGCAACAACAGCAAGCATCCTCATCTTATTCCTGACTTTAATTAGAGAACACCTCTGGAGTTTCACCACTATTATTAGGGTTAAAGAAATAGTTTCTGATAAATGTCTTTCATTAAGTCAAGTTAATTTCTTTTTATTATTAGCTTACTGAAAGAATTTTTCAAAAATCAAAAGTAGGGATTGAATTTTATTAAATGCCTTAATGTCTATAGAACATATAGTTTTTCTCATTTATTTTCTAATGCTGAATCATCTTTACATTTCGAGAATAAAACTATCTGGCTGAGGTATATTAGGAACAATAGGGTTTAATTTGCTAATATTTTATTTAGAATCTTTGCATATATATTGATATATGGTCTAAGGTCTTCCTTCTTTGTGTGCTCCACGGCTGCCTTACAATTAAAGTTAAGCAGGCCTCATGAAATAAATTTTTTTCATCTTTTTATTATTTATTTATCTTTTAATTTAATTTATTTTATTTTTGGCTGTGTTGGGTCTTCGTTTCTATGCAAGGGCTTTCTCTAGTTGCGGTGAGTGGGGGCCACTCTTCATTGCGGTGCGCGGGCCTCTCACTATCGCGGCCTCTCTTGTTGCGGAGCACAGGCTCCAGACGCACAGGCTCAGTAGTGTGGCTCACGGGCCTAGTTGCTCCGTGACATGTGGGACCTTCCCAGACCAGGGCTCGAACCCATGTCCCCTGCATTGGCAGGCAGATTCTCAACCGCTGCACCACCAAGGAAGCCCTTTTTCATCTTTTTAATGCTCTGGAACAACTGACATAGGAATCATGTACTTCTCAAAGGTTTGATAGCACTCTCCCATAAAACCATCTGGGCCCTGTGCCTTTCTCTAGATCTTTTATGACCTTTCTAAGGTGCTTCCAACCTAGTGTGGGAGAGAGGCAGTTGGGGGCCTATAATCAACTTGCATGCCTGGCATATTCAGCAGGCATGGGAATGCATATGTGTCCTGGGCAAGATTCAGGCCTTTGGAAGAGGGAGTATGGCTTCAGATGATTCAGGTATTTCTCTTAAGATCACCAATACATTCGTCTTCCTTTGACTTCTTGAATTTTCTCCTGTTTTTCTCGGTTCTTTCCAAGGATACTCTTATCAAGTAATGCTGCCCCTCCTGGACTCAACCATTTTTCACTTTAACAGCCCTTGCTCTGCCTTCTGGCTAAAGTGTCCCTTCCCTCCCTCCCGCCTGATGGACCTACACTCAGCCAGAGGTGGGACTGAGACAACTGTCACCCTAGAAAATGTTGAGAGAGGAATGTGGAGAAACACATTTCACTGCCAAAGCAGAGTTAGGGCTCCCATGTCAGGATGAGACTCATTCTACCTTTGTGACTCAACCTGCCCCTTTCAAGAAACAGAGCTAATACTGTCTCACTGCTGAGAGACTGAATATACAAACGGACAATGGCCAGACATCTATGACAACAGAACTCTGACCCACAACCTCTGCAGCCATCAGCTCAGGAAGTCAAACCACAACATCTGTAGCAATCAGCCCAGAATGGTCAGGACTTGACCATAACTGCCAGCTTCACTATTTTTTGTCCCCACTTTCAACTCAAGACCAACCAGAGAAAGTCAAATATGCGCCCCTAACCAAGCACATAGGATGTCCCTCTTCAAGTTAGCCAACCTGCAGCTCCCCCTGCCCACGGCCTCCAATCAGGGCATCCCTAAAGCCCTCCCTTTTTTCCACTAAAAAGTTTTCCCACTCCTCAGTCTGCCTTGGAGTCTCTGCCGAAAGCAAGTGATGGTACTAACTCCCTTGCTAGAGCAGGCTCTGAATAAATAGCCTCTATTTGGGTGATCTCATCTGGGTGGTCTTTATTTTCATACTGCTTGCATATGAGGCTTAAACAAAGTTTGAGGGTAATCTAGGTGAAGGCAGCTGGCCAGCGACCTACAGAGAGGCAACTGAGCCACACCTCAGAGCAGCTTCCCTTTACATTGAAATAGGTCTGGGTGGCTGCCTGGGAAAGGAGGGGAAATCTGCCCAGCGTGTGGGTGGGTGGGTTGGCTGGTGTGCATGTGTGTGAAAAGTTTCTCTGGACACCAAGCCAGAATCTTTCTCTCCGTGAGCAAGGCCCCGAGTTTCCAGCAAGCACTTTTGCGTCCTGATGTGGACAGGTCTGTTCAGCTCAGGAACGGGGGGACACACGGCAGGCACTGTGTGGCCCCTCCCAGCCTGCCCAGCACACATCCACTGCCCATGGCACCATGGGACAGGGTCCAGCTCTCCCTCTTAGCCCACCCACTGGAGACACCACCTCGGGCACTCCCTTCAACACTGGCCCTTTTCCCTAGGGGTGCATGTGTGGAGGGGGGCTCCAAGCCCAGCTCTGCCCAAGTTCACAGAACTCCAGGGTCAAACGGCAGCCCCCACCTCGGCTACTCTCAGATGAGAATGGCTCCAGCTTGGGGGTAGAGGCCTCTCAAAGTGCTGGTCTTCAGCAGGTGTCTCTTGAGTCCCTACCTTCTGCCTCTGAAAGTCTTTTGTTTTTTTCTTATGTATCCTCAAAATTTTTTTTTAATATTTTTGATTTTCAGAGGACTGGACTTGAATGCAGGAGTTTTGGGTTCAGATCTGGGCTTGGCCACAAATGCTTCCGAGCACTGGCTATAATAACCACGGACATTTACTGAGCGATGACTACATGCCAGGCACTGTGATCCTGTTTACATGGATCAAGGCATTTGACCTCACCACCATCGATGGGTAGGTGTGATGATTGCTATACCTATTTCTCAGATGAGGCACAGAGGGGTTAAGTGACTTGCCCAAGGTCACCCAGCTGGTAGGTGGAAGGGCCAGAATTCAAGCCCAGGCAGGAACTGTGCTAGCAAGCCTTAAACCCAGGACCACCACTCAAAGGCGCTCCCACTGCCCTCCCCCCAACTCTGACAGCTCCTCTTCCTCTAATCCCCTTGGGTTCAGAGCTGATGGCGAGGCAGGGCCAGTTCCCTGGAGTGTGAGCAGCAAACTGTGACTCTGGCCAAGCACATTCACATGTGTTTGACTCCCTCCCCACTGCTCTTTGCTTTTTAAAATCTGCTCAGTCTGTGAACTGTGTCCCTTCTGCAAACTTGAAACTTCATGCACTTTTTGCCCTTTTCAAAAAACACTTTCCGCCTCAGTGCGTGCTGGGGCTGCTTGCCCCGTGCCTCCCCAGCCGTTCCCTCTGGAATGAGAACGATGTGCCAACGGAAGCAAATAGCAGGGGATGGTGAATCAGAATGTTCCCATCAACCTTAGAGAGGCTGCCCGGCCAGGAGCCGCGATGCATCTGCAGTGTGGGAGTCGCAGGGGTCTGCTCAGCTGCAGGTGAATGAATCAGCCTTAAGAAAGACAGGCTGAGGGGCTCCGTCGAGGCCATCACTGGCCGAACCACGGGCCTGACCCTGTTCCTCGGCACTTCACCCCCAAAGGGCTAGTCCAAGGAAAATGATGGCATTTCCAAGCAGGAGAGGAGGATGATTCATAACCCTCTAGGTGCAATTCCAACAACCCCCAAAGCTCTGAAAATCAAAAGCTTTTTCATATGTTTGGTGCCAAAGCTCATGTCCCACTCAGCATGAATATGCATACAGTTCACTGTGGACATCCCAGTGTGTTTGGTTATTGGGTGTAATCTCAGACCCTGCTGAGAATATTGCATAATACACGGTATAGGCACCAGATTACCTTCTGAAAATTTCAGAATCTGGAACCACATCTGCCCTCCAGGGTTTAGGTATGGATTCCGGACCCGTAAAGACTAATATATCACACGTCCGGCGGTGCTAAAGGTTTACACAGATGACTTCCTGAATGCCTTACAACAATCCCAGGTGTATCATCCTCACCCTACAGATGAATAACTCTCAGCCAGTGACCAAGATATTCATCTAATGCACAGCTTTGCCTCAGGGACTCCCGATCAGCCTGACACAACTCATATAAACAAACTACAGCCCGAGCTCCCACCTCCCCAAGGCCCCCTTTTCTTCTCTCTGCAGGAGTCAGACCAGCATCACCATCTGCCTGTGAAGAAAAGGCTAAAACTCTTTCTTTCTCCTTCTCTGAGGATGAATTTGATCGTGAGTTAATTTTCTAGCTCTGTTGCCATGGAAGCCGGATAAAGGTTCAATGTCGGGTGTGGTATTCAAATATGCCTCTGATCTGGACTGGAAGGAGCCTGAATTAACTAAACTATCTGGTAGGACACCGGAGCCGAGGCCTCCCTGAGTGCGACAACTCCTATAACCAGGCAGGTTCCTCACGGGACCCTGGGAACTTACTTGACTATGGGCTGTTTAGAAGATAATGGTTCCTATGGGGCTTCTAAGCCAAAGTGGCCCCCACAACTACCAGTGGGGGTGCCATCTCCTTACCCTTGAGCAATCACTCGGGGAAGAGGGTAATAGAATGGCCCCTGGACTGGTGTGAGGACTCCTCCTGTGGAAGAAGTCACTTGATGCAGCCGTGCTGGCTTTCTGAGCGTCTTGTGTTACGTCCTTCTAAGTGAATCCGACGCCGGGTGTGTGTACTATAGTCTTATGTGTCTGAATGTCTAGTGAAGCCTAAGCAGACTCTGGCAGACACCGATCTTCCTCCCCACAGCCCTCTCCCACCTACTTCCAGGCTTTCATCCCATTCAGATGGAAATGGGATACTCATTCCTCATCAGGATGAAATCCAGCCAGCCTGCCTTGCTTCCCAGGCCTCGATGCCTTCCCCTTTGCCACATCTCCTTGGCTGACAATCCGGATGAAAGGGTGTCTAGGTATTGACTACGAGCCCCCCTTCTCACCGTCCAATAAAAGACTTGACCGAGATGTTTATAATCATTTAATCAATGTTCCAAACACACACTTCATGGGGCTACAGGTGAATTTCATGATGACGGAAGCTGATGTACCACCCACCCAAAGGACCACAATTACTAGCAGTTACCAGAAACCCGACACCAACCAGAAAGATACCGTAGCAAACAGCATGATCACTTAGCCAAAGAGGTTCTCTGGGATTCTTACTCTCCTCTTCCTCCCCCCTCAAGGACCTTCTCCAGGGTATGGATGCTCAGGATGAGAGAAACGGGTGGGGAGGTCCCATCACACCCGTGCAAAGAGGCGCGCTGAGAACCCCATACCTCCAATGCAACAAGGTGACCCGAGGCACAGGCTTGCTCAATAAATAAATAATTCCCAGAAGCCACCCCTGGGAGCTGGCGGGCCCAGGGACACCAAGCCTGAGCAGCCACCCTCCCGAGGCCTGGCCGGACCACTCGCTACGTGTTGCACACCAGCACGTCTGCAAAGGGTCCCTGGAGGGTCTTGTTGAAGATGCAGCGGACCCACACCAGGTAGGTTGTGAAGGGCTTGATGTTCTCGGTGAAGGTGTGGTTCTGCAGGGCCAGGATATAAGGCACGTAGGTGTTCTCCCCCTGCTCCTGGAGCCACACCTCGTACTTCACCTCCCTCACCTTCAGGTACTTGAGGTTCCACGGGATCTGCCAGGAGACGGTGAGGCGGGCCTCAGAGGCGCCCTGCACCGACGCCTGGCACCGCGCCTCCCGCACCTTGCCGGGGTACAAACTGACCGTCCACTTCTGCTTCCTCGGCCCCGGCCGGCCCTTCACCACGCGCCGTATGGTTTGGATGAGCGACGGGATGTCCACCTTGGTGTCCTGGTAGATTCGGAAGAGCCACTCCGGGTTCCGGCAACAGAGGTGCCGCGGGACCTCCCGGCTTTGCAGGATCCGGGCCTGCTCGGCCCGGTCTAGGTGGGTGATACCCCCCTGGTCCCAGGGCCGCTCTGGGTGCGTGACTGTGTTCTCTGGCAACGTGTTCCGCCAGGCTACGTACTGGAGGTCCATGCCGGGCAGCGTGGCCAGTGTCTTATAGGGGGTGTAGTGGTCAGGGTTGATGGCGTAGGGAAAGAGCTCCACCACGGCTGCCCCGCGGGGCAGGAAGAGGGCAGTGACCAGCTGGGCCCCGTGCATGCTGACTAGCATGGAGGCGTTGCTGACCAGCCGCACCACGTCTGCAAAGGCGTAGTCCTCCAGGGACACCGTCACGGTCTTCATCTGAAACTCCTGGGCCAGTGCCAACAGCAGCTCGGCCTCATTCAGGATGAGTCTATTCTGGGTGCGGGTGAAGACCAGGAGGTACTCCTCGCCCAGGGGGCTGCCTGCGTGGCTCACGTTCAGCTGCTCCGTCAGGAACCTGGCAAACTGCCGGATCTCGTTGCCCGAGACGAGGATGTTGGCCTTCGGGCCCTGGGGCTGGACGAAGCCATACTGGTACCAGGTGGTGATCTTGGAGAGGCCCACGAAGGCATGGGAGAAGCACAGCAGCCGGCCCAGGGCCTTCAGCTGCGCCCGCAGGAGGGGCTGCTTGGGGCTGAGCAGCTTGTAGAGGTCAAAGTGGGCGCCCTCGCCCCAGCCCTCCATGAAGAAGAGCCGGGCCTCGCGGGCCAGGCCGGGGAACTGCCGCAGGGTGTAGAAGAGGGGCAGCAGGTCATCGTGGAAGACGTGCATGAGGTTGTCAGGGTTGAAGCGGTTGGCGATGAGGGCCACGTCAGGCACGAACACAGGCTTGGGCATGAAGCGCAGGGCGGCGGCCGGCAGCTCCACGAAGTTGAAGTACTGGGTGTTGTGGTCCTCCACGGTGGACAGGTCGAGCAGGGCCGGCTGGAAGCGCCGGGAGCCCAGGCTGGGCAGCATCACGGAGGCGTTGCCGTGGAAGAAGATGAACTCCTCGGCCTCGCTGGAGTAGCAGAGCCACTTGAAGCGGCAGAGGCGGTCGGTGTGCGTGCGGCCGGTGCACACCATGTGCGTGCCACCCTCCGTCAGGATCTGCAGGGCCTTTGCATAGTCGATCCGCATCGCGGGGGCGGGCTCCGGGTCTCGGCTGCCGAGGGCCAGCTCCTCCTCCAGGGAGGCCGCATGCTCGCGCAGCCTCACGTGCTTCCACAGCACGGCTGCCAGCACCGACACCAGGAGGGCGTTGAGCACCGCCGAGAGGTGCATCCTAGCGCCGCAGCGAGGCCCTAGTGAGACGACGGCCCCTGGGAAGCACCTCGGGCCTGGCGGGCTTTACCCATCCCTGCAGGCACCCGGAGGACCAGCAGAGGCCTGCGGGAGGAGAGAAGGAAAAGGAAAAGGTGTCTGCACGGTGTGTCTGGAGTCAGCCCGAACGCCTGCTCTGCGCCAGGCATTGCGCTGGGCTCTGCTACGGCACTGGATCCTTGCGTCGCTCTGCACATTTGAAGATACGGTAGGCTAGACCGTTGTTCAAAAATATTCACTCCCCTCCCTCCCCTGCTGCTTCCATGGGGCAATATACATCCCTGCACCTGGACTTTGGGCTTGGCCACATAACTTGCTTTGGCCAATGAGATGTTAGCAGACAGAACACATCAGAGGCTTGAAAAGTGCTTGTGTGACTACCTTTGCCCTCTTTATACTTAGGATGTTGCCATGAGAAGAATGTGTTCAGCCTAACTTCCTGGTCCCAGGAGAAGAGATCTGTGTGTGGAGCACAGCTGCTCCAGCCATGCTCAGTCTGGCTCAGCTGGCCCCCAGATTTGTAATTGAGTCCAGCCAAGATCATCAGAACCACCGGTCAAACCCAGCCAAGACCAGGCAACACAGAGACATGTGAGCTGAATAAGTGCTTCTTATTGTAGGTCACTGAAATTCTGGGGCTGTTTGTTATGAAGCACTGCTGCGGCAAAAGATAACCAGCAAAGGTATCTGTGACAAGAGGCCTCAGGGAAAGTCCCCATTAAGGGCCCGACATTCCTGGTACTGCAAGGTAAGGACTTCACCTCACCATGGGCACATACGGGACAGAAGGCCTGTGAGCCCATTTCCCAGGCTGTACACCAGGACCCCGCGTGCCCCTTCTCAGGACACGTGGCACACATGCATGGGGGAGACAGGGAACATCTGCTCTTGCTTAAAGCTCCTGTTTGGAAATCACGCCTGCTGGTTTTTAGATCTCCATGAAAAGATGGGTAGAAACTTGTCCCCTCAGTGTTCCACAGTGTGTCTGAATATCACCACTGACAATGGTTTTGTATATTGAGGCAAAACCTCCAAAGGGTTAAACTTCCTGTCCCACATACACACACCTACAGGGAGCCCTGGCTGAGCTGTGGGCATTTGCTCCCATTTTTTCCGTACCACCAGGAAGGGTATCATACCTGCTCTGAGGCCCAGGACTGCTCAAACGATCGAAGAATCTCACCCTCAGCCCTCACAGGAACAGCATGGGTAACACCTGACACCAGCCATGGGGTGAGAGCATAGGGCAGGGGCAGCTGCCTTCTCAGCTGGCTTTTGACTGAGCCTTCAGTCAGCCCTGTTCATGTCTAGGGCAGGGTCTCTATAAGCCCAGAAACCCTGTAGCTGAGAAATCTGTTTAGGCATCAGTCAGCGTTTCTCAGTCTTTTCAAACCCATGCACCCACTAATAATACAGAGAAACTCTTTCATGCCTCAAACTGACCTGTAAAGTCCAGCATCCCCTTCCCCCAAGAATCTCTCACACACAAGACTCTCTTCTGCCATATCTGCTCCCCAAGACAACAGGATTTCATCAACTTCTACTTTCTGAAGTTCGTATTTTATATCTATATCTGTAATATGTAAAATAATATTGCTGCATATTCTTTTCCAAATATATGTGTCCCCATCTGAAATTCTCCACCCAGCCTCACCAGCTAAGAACTACTTTGCTATAAGGTTGAACCACGTTAAATTGCTGATGGTTGACAATTTCTGACCAGTGTCCTACGGTCCTGCCACGGGAACCAACTATCCTTACCACCTCTGTGGTACAGACAGTACCAAGGCGGCTCAAGAGAGAAAACCTGGTGTACCCAAATAGGGGAGAAGAGACAGATCTCCCTTACAGAATTCCAGTTAATAAATGTAGAAGCAATGATGGAAAAAGAAAATCACCATTTGGCAAACATCACAGCAATAACTGTTTCAGGCAAGATCCACTGATGGATGCTAAAATTAGTGGGTGAAAGTATGATGAGAAACAGGAAATTTGCATAGTCTCCAAGTATCTCCCTATGAGATACATATTAATGACAAAGGTAAAAATAGAAATTTTACAGCAGAGAAGCTTGGCAGACATCCCCTGAACCAAATAATCAACATTACCATCACCAATAATAATATACTGACATCGTGTACCCCTTGATATGATGTGCTGAGAAGGGTACCTCATTGCTGGAGCCTTCTTGCCCAAACTACATAACCGTGATCTATATTTCTAAATGGGGAAAACTTGGTTCTAGTTCCAGTTCTAACTCTGAATATGGTCTATACATTAGTTAAGAAAGAAAACATTAAACCCAAATTGAAGGATATTCTACAAAATACCTGACCAGGACTCTTCAAGAGTTAAAGTCATAAAAGCCAAGGGAAGACTGAGGAGGTCCCAGATTGGACGAGAGTAAGGAGACAAGACAACGAAATGCAATGTGGACTCCTGGGCCAGAAAAAGGACATTAGTAGGACAATGGCAGAATCTGAATAAGGTTCATGGTACAGTATCAAGCCTGTGTTAATTTCCTGGTTTTGATACTTATACTGTGGTCGTGTAAGATGTTAACATTAGGGGAAGCTGAGTGAAGCGTTTTTTGTAACTTTGATGTAAGTCTCAAATTATTTCAAAATAAAAAGTTATTAAAAAAATTAGATAACTTAAGAAACAAGAGGACATAAGTATTTATAGGTAAAATAACACATATGTGGTTTGTTCTGAAATACTCCAGCAACAAAGGCATGGAGAGAGATGGAATAAGACAGTAGGATATTGGTAGTTGAAGATGATGATGGGGTCTTTTTTTGATCCCTTTTGAGTTTGTTTGACATTTTGCATATGAAAAAGTTAAAAAGGAAACAAAGGATCAAATAGATCACTATTACAAAATGACAGAATACTGGATAGTGGATGAGTAATAAATTAATGCTCAGAAAAAATAATAAAATAAAATAAAGCTTTCCCTGGAGAGATGGGAGGCACATGGGTGCGGCATGAGCTGATGCATGTTTTGCTCTGACCGTAGACAAGAACGGCTTCCCACAGCAGCTAAAGCTAAAACACACACCCGGGGAACATCAGAAAGCAAGACCCCCAGGAAATGAGGAAAGACCCACCTCCAACCTGAGCAGGCATCTGGGCCCCCAGGTACTCACTGCCTCTCTAGTGAGCATTCTGCTACCTGCCCCTCGCCCAGGTGTCCTTGTGGTGAAAGGCAGGCTTGGCAGCAGGTGGGGAGGTGGAGCAGGGGCCACAGGCAGGCAGGAGGGCCGGGGGGATGTGTGTGCAGCAGCCAATCCCAGTTAAGTCACTGAGCTTGGGGGCCTTGGGGCAAAGCTTATGGGAACCAGGGAACACCTCGCACAGGGCCAAAAGGCAACTAGGCAGAGACCAGCCTTAGGGCCTGAGGAATGGGAAGGACGGCTTCTAATCAGATGGTAAGTCCTCCACCCACCCCCAGGCCCTGCCGGAATGGTGCTGACAGAAGGCAGGACAAATACAGACTCGCCCACGTGGACCTCCCATGGACGCTTCAGGCTTTCCAGTTACCCTTCCAAGAGGGAAAATGGGAGAAAAGGTTTGCTGGGGATGGACAGAAGATTTCCCTAGAAATAAAGCATGGTGGTTAAAGCATGGGGCCCTGAGGTCAGATTGCCTGGGTTTCTAACTTTACCACTTGCGGGCCAAGCGGGCTGCGCCAACATCTGATGGCAACGGTCACGTAAATCCCCCATCCTCCCCACCTGAGACGGCCCAGAGGCGTGTTCTACACTGGCTCCCAGAACTCCTAACAGATTAAGTGGATTACACAGTCGCCCGCAGTGGGAACTGGCCTTCTCCCCCACCCTGTCTCATTTCCCCACTACCCTGTTCATGTGTATTGCGATCAAGTGCAAATAATCTACTTGCACTTGAATCCTTGTCTCAGAATCTGCTTCTGGGGGAATGTTAATTAACACAGATATTACTGTATTTTGCCCCCGTGGAGACAGATGGAAAGCTGCCCTTGTACTCTCCCCTGCTGTGAAATAGCCAAAGTGTGGTAGTGAGAAAGCCAACAAGAACTCAGGCAGTCACTGCTTATTATAAAGTCCTTCCAGCCTGTTCCCCACGGTCCCCCCTCTGTGTCTGTCCACCACCCCCCCACCCCCAATTGCACCGTAGTAGCCTGCAGATGCCAGAAGAACAGAAGGATCAGGCAAAATCCTCAGAAGTGTTTTCAAAAGATAACAGATGGAGACAAAGAGTACATTAATCAGACCCCTGGCTCTAAAGAAGCCAAGATTCTCCTAAGTCCTGTCTGCTGGCCGAGGAGATACAACTTCTCTGGACCAGGTACCAGGCTGCTGGAAGAGGAGGGCAGTGTCCCTGCTACCTTCCCCAGTGGAGTCTCCTTACGGAGGCAGATTAAGAGCAACACTGGCCATGGGCAAGGAGGCAAATAAAAGGGGCCAACTCAATGGCCTTGGAGACACCTTCCCTGCTTGTGGTGCCGAGGGCTGACTACAGAACTGTGTTCTTTGGAAATAAACTTGTTACATGGAAAAGACAGCCCCTCTTGGACTTCTAAGGTGCTGCATCAATAGCTTGGATGGTGTTGTCTTCAGCACACCTACTCCCTGGCCTGGGGGTCCCAGGAGGGGAGGAGCCTGTCACTTATTATGAGCAGACCACTCATGTCTCAAGTTACCTGTCAAGCCACTCTGTCCCAAAGCCTGGTCTGGATCAGCGGACCCTCTCCCAGGAGAGGTAAGCGGCAGGGAGACCAGGGGAGGACGGCCATGCTAAGACAGAACAAGGCCTCAAGGCTTACGAAGGGCACGTGCCCAGAGCACCTGTCTTCCAGCAAGGAGGCAAGCTCTGAACAGACCTCCAACCCCTCCTGAGGCCTGGTTCTGTGGCGCACAGTGGAAAGCTGTGCCCTTGAGTCGTCCATGACATAGGTCCTGAGATTCCCTCCTTCAGTCTCTTGACAACAGGCTCGGTTAGAGGTGGACAGGCAGGGCACTGACCTTACGTAACTCCCACTATGGCACAGCCAGCAGCCAAGCAGGATGGACGCCAGCCACGGCGCTCCTCCCCCCCAGGGGGCAGCACTGGCAGGGTGCGGGGCGGGGCAGCCTGAACTTCCTGTTGACTCACCCAAAGGAAGATATGTCCATATCTCTATCCATTTCTATCTATATCTATTCATGAACCTGAGTCCAAAGACTTAGGAGAACATGGGGAAAACGGGAGTGAGGTTCTGCATCAGCCTAAGTTAGAGTAGAGTAAGAGCAAGAGATACAAACATTAAAAAAGAAAAAAAAGACACCCCCGTCCTCAAGGTTCTTCCTGTGGCAGAGGAGACAAGAGGCTGCTGTGAACACCTGACATGGCGCAGCTGTCACAGAGGCAGGGAACACGTTCTCGGGAGCGCTAATGGAGGAAGCATCTTCACTGCTGGGGGTGAGGCCAGGCCCCCACTGCTAGACGCACTCCTCCTGCCCCACGGATGTCAGAGAGGCCCTCAGTACAGGCGACAAGCTTTCCTTGTCCAGTGAGACCAGCCTAACCCCCCTCCTGATCACTTCCTGGGTCATCCTGATGAGACACTCATTTGGCCTTTGCTTAAAAATCTGTTTCCCACTGGTCTCACCCAGAAGGCTCCCTAGAGGAAGAGCATCATCAGGTGGATGAGAGAAGAGTCTGCTTAGGAAGCTGGGAACCCTGGCAGCTTTCCCACACCACGGAAGTGCATTCAGTCTGGGCGAGCGCAGGGGTGAGGACACACACAAGACGGCAGAGGAGATTTCAAGCCTCCTTCCTAACGGTGGTGGTCAAGAATTCTTCCCAGGCTCTTGTTCACGCTCACCTTCCTTCAGACTACATGTGAGCTGGCTTTATGATCTTGGCATGTCTGTCCCTCCACCACCCTAAGTCTCAATGGCCTCATCTGTACAATGGGAAGAATAACCTCCTCGGGGTGTTGTAAGAATAAGTGAGCTAAAGCATGTAGAGTATCTAAACAGGCCTCAAAGCACATCAGCTGTCATAATTATATTTCCATTAGGGCTCCTAAAATTAACAGTGAACGAAAATAGGTACCAAACTGTATAGCCTTAGACCAATTCCCAAAAGGGCTGAAGCCCCGACTGCTTTGGGGAGCACCCTCATAATCTCCCAGCTTTGCTCCGTCTTCCTAATGACTTGTTTCCTTTCTCTGTGAAGATGGCCCCATAAATTTAGAAGACGCTTCTGCCTGGTCTGAGCAGCCAGTTTTCAGTACAAAATTAACATGCAGAACCCCTGCCACCCTCAACATTTTATGCTGGCAGGGTACTTAGAAATTATTTATGCATTTCCTCATTTAATCGGAAAACCAACATCTAAGCGGCTAGCAAAGCACCTGTAACATTTTCCCCATCGCACAGATCAGGACACAGAGGTGAGGAGAAGCTAAGTAATGTGTCCCAAGGCCCTTGGCTTGCATGGGACGGCGTCGGTATTTGAACACAGAGCGTGTAAGCACTGTCTACGCTAACAGCCCAGGCACCCCTGGGACCTCATCTTCTCTGCATTCGGGGCATGGAGGTCCTGGGGACTAAAATGTCACCACGTTTGTCATTCTCTGCTTCCTCTACCTCGGGCTCCACATTTAGGACCCAATGGATATGGGGCACAGAGAGCTTACTGGCTCAGCCAGGACAAAGAATGACAGAGCAAGAAGGTTTTTCAAGGGTGTATATATATATATATATATATATATATATATATTTTTTTTTTTTTTTTGCAGTACGCGGGCCTCTCTCTGTTGTGGCCTCTCCCGTTGCAGAGCACAGGCTCCGGATGTGCAGGCTCAGCAGCCATGGCTCACGGGCCCAGCCGCTCCGCGGCGTGTGGGATCTTCCCGGACTGGGCCATGTACCCGTGTCCCCTGCATCGGCAGGCGGACTCTCAACCACTGCGCCACCAGGGAAGCCCTCAATGGTATCTTTTCAGTGTTATTTTCATCAGAAATGTACTCTACTTAAGTTTGGTAGATATAAGATGTTTATCTAGCTATTGTTTCTTTAATTTTGCTGACAAGTCAATAAATAGAAGAATGGGTTCAAGCTAAAAAAAAAACAAGAATATTTTTCAAAAGAAAGGGGAAAAAAGAAATAAGGCATTAAAAACGTGCTTAAAACAGCCCTCTAGAAACCGACGCAGATAGAGGTCACTGCGAATTCACCCTCCAAACACTGCTTTACTCAGCTCCTAGACCAGACACCTACTACCAGAACCCCACAGACGGCAAATCCCCCTTTCCAGGACCCCCTGTATTCCAGGAAGCACCGGAGGAAGGTGCTGTGATGCTGCCACACCTGCAGGCACAGGAAGAGCCGGGCAGTAGGAGGAGCCACCACTGTGGAGGCTCCCATCCCAGGCTGCTCATCCAGCACTGGGTGCAGGCTCCCCTCCTGGGGCGCCCTGCCCGGCTCCAGACACAGGCACAGAAAAGCCATTCACAAGGGCCCTGGCATCTGAGAAGGAGAAAAGCCCCAGGAATTCTAGGCCTAGAGTGGGGGGTACAGACTCACATGCTTACTAAGGCCAAGAGCCAATGGGGAAAGTGAAGCCAGGAGCGAGCAGTGTGACCCGGAGACCAAATGCCAAGGTTAAAGTTCAGGCTGATGAGGGCCTGGCAGGAAAGTGACCCGGTGGTACCTACTAGTATTAGTCTGCTCCGGCTGCCATAACCAAGTACTACAGACTGGGTGACTTAAGCAAGAGAAATTTATTTTCTCACAGTAGTGGAGGCTAGAAGTCCCACATCAAAGTGTCGATAGGTTTGGTTTCTCCTGAGGCCTCTCTCCATGGCTTGCAGACGGCCACCTTCTCACCGTGTGCTCACATGACCTCTTTGTGTGTGCTGGAGGGAAAGAGATCTCTAGTCTCTCTGCTTCTTGTTATTAGGACACCAGTCCTATTGGATTAGGGCCCCACCCTTATGACCTCACTTAACTTTAATTACCTTCTTAAAGGTCCTTTCTCTAAATATAGTCACATTGGGTCTTAGGACTTCCACCATGAATTCGCTAGGGACACAGTTCAGTCTGTAACACTACCCTTCTGGTTTTTCCAGAGAAACCAGAAATCCATTTAAAATGTGAAATGTCCTATCTGTCATTTCTGGCAACTATTCAACTTGAGTGAAGATGACAGGTAGGCCCAAGGGCTGGGGCTGCTGGCCTTATTGTTGCTGGTACAATGGGACCAAGGATGTAAGCTCTGGTCTAAAGTGAAGCCCCCTCCTGCTGGCCTCGCCAGCTGCAGTGGGTTCCCAACTACCAGGACCAGCCGCTGTTCACCGGCCACTTCCCCAGGAGCAGGGCTGTGGGGATGGGGGGAGCTGGGACTGCCAGCACCTGCCAGACCCAGGCTCAGAAGACCAGCAGTGCCCACGGCAAGATGTGGGGTGGCAATAGTGCCTGCAGAAGGTTTTATATTAATAGTATAACAATCTTACTTTTAAGGGTTGTTCATACTCCCGACTGAAAATCATAGAATTCTTATTTTGTCATTTATTGAAAAAAAATGCTTTTATCCCAAATGCAGCCTGAATTACTAGTGCTGAATTATGGAAGCTTTCTGTCCTGCACTGATGTGTCTCACACGTTGTGAGTTAGGAAAAGCAAACAAGTTCTAATAACTCAAACACCCTCAGAATGATCTCTCCCCCTGTGCCCTCCCCCTCCTATTTATTGTTACCAGAAGCAGTGTGTAGAACTGGCACTCCTAACATCATGCTTCTATGGGCTCCAAAGTTAGATCTCCATCCAATGCTATTGACAAACCTGAAGAAACACTGACAAGACATCAGGTTTTCTACCAAAAGCATTTACCCTTTGGCAAAATGTTGGCAGCTTCTGAGTACTCCTTGTAAAACCTAACATTTAATTGACCAGGCATATTTAACATTCAGTTCAGAGTTCACATGCTTAGACTAAAAAGTTAATTTAACATGGATAATAACTCCTTGCTTTAGTATAACAGGCAAAGCAAGGCAAAGCTGCAGACATTAATCCTGGGTCAAGCTAAAGATAGTGACTCTGCTTCCTTATCAATTAAAGAGGATGGAACTCCTTGGGCGTGGGGGCCAGAGGAGCAAGAGTTCCAGTCCGTGTGACTCTGGTACGATACGCAGTGGCCGGCTTCGCTGAGGACAGCCAGGGCTCACGGCGCTCAGCACAGGCAGGACAGCTGAACAGACGGAGGTGAGCCCAGCCTACCACCGACGCGGAAACCCTCACTTGCACAGCCTGCTGTGTCACCGCCTGGCTTTTGCTTGGCACCCATGGGTCACTTGCAAGTTAGAGCGGCCTGTGTTGGCCCTTTCTGGCAAAACAGAAAAGCAATACTACACACCAATGTGGTCACAAACAGGGATGCAACAGAGAACAGAATCGTGTGAATCTCTGCTGTGATGCTCCCCCAGGTGACACAGAACACGCCTGCATCAGGTTTTCTACTGAAACTGCAAATGCAAATAAAAACAATTCTTACAGGAAATGCACAGTCCCCAATGTGTACACAGATCCATTTGGGCCCTCAGGTCCAATGTAAGAAGACTGAATTCGTCAAGGGGGTCAGAAGGCCACTCACTACAAGAGGCACAAAACATTCACAAAGAACGAAGAAGTGTGCCCGACAGGAAATGGCACTGGTGGGGCCTGAGGCTACTCAGGGTGAGGGAGTTCTGAGAAAGGTTTTGGAGGTGTTTTGGTGGTCTGGGGGCTAAGACGAGTATCCCTGTTAGGTGTCCACACATCCCTGCTGACAGTGACTGCTACAAACCTCCAGCCACAGCAGACATCACTATGCCCAATTCTCACATTTGCCCACCAAGAAAGTCATGAGGCCACCAAGGCAGAGGCTCCTCTCCCATCCCAGGGCAGTGATGGCCAGGCCCGAAGTCATGCACAGCTGAAAGGGCACTCTCTTTATAAGACAGTGGGGCGCTCAGGCTGCAGGGCAAGTGTGGCCAGTGCCCGGAGAAGGCAGGGCGTGAAGCTGCCAGGAGACCTGTGTTTCACCAGTGGAGCCCCTTGGGCTCAGGTGACCACTGGTGAAACCCTCTGCGGGGGGAAGCCATGCGGTGTCCAGGTCACAGCAGTCCCTGCCAAAAACCCAGGGAGTCTGGAGCCCAGCATTAGTGAGTGGAGGGAGGTGACAGGCCTCGGCTTGGGTTTTCCTTTGGCCTCATCACCAAGGTGTCACCCTCAACTCCTCCCTTTCATCACCACCATCACCACCACCAACTCCACCACCTCCTTCATCATCATATCAGAGCCAACATCCACTGGCCAGTCACTAGGTGCCAGGTTCTCCAATTTACATGATGATCATCATGTTATAGATGGTAGAACCAAAGAGCAAAGAGGTTAGAAACCTGCCCAAGGTCACCCAGGAAGCAGCACTGAGACTCTAACGCAGTCAGGGTGGCTACAGGGTCTGTCATCTCTGTTATCTGTTTTCCTTTTATCTGGAAAGAATCCCAGACTTAAAGTTGTAGGTATAATACAAAGAGCTCTCCTACATCCTCACCCAGATCCAACAACTGCTAATTTGACACATTAGTTTTACCATTCTCTCTTTCTCTTTTTCTGAACTGTTTAAAAATAAGCCGGAGGGACTTCCCTGGTAGCGCAGTGGTTGAGAATCCGCCTGCCAATGCAGGGGACACGGGTTCGAGCCCTGGTCCGAGAAGATCCCACATGCCGCGGAGCAACTAAGCCCGTGCGCCACAACTACTGAGCCTGTGCTCTAGAGCCCGTGAGCCACAACTACTGAAGCCCACGTGCCTAGAGCCCGTGCTCCCAGCAAGAGGAGCCACCACAATGAGAAGCCTGCGCACCGCAACGAAGAGTAACCCCCGCTCGCCACAACTAGAGAAAAACCCGTGCGCAGCAACAAAGACCCAACGCAGCCAAAAAATTTTAAAAATGACCTGAAGATGTCTTGCCCCTTTAACCCCTAACACTTCAGCATCTATTTCCTAAGAATGAGAACATTCTCTCATATGACGCAAAATCAGGAAATTAATATTGATATGATACTGTTATGAATCCGTGGTCTCTATTCTGTGGTGCAGAATCCAAACCAGGATGAAGTCTGGCAGCCAGGTGGCATGTCTCTCTAGTCTCCCCTATTTTGGGCAGCTTCTGAGTCTTTCCTTCCCTTTTATGACCTTGACAATTTTTAATAGAGTCAGATATTTTCTAGTATGTCCCTCAGTTTGGGCTTGTCTGGTGTTTCCTCATGATTAGACTGAGGATATGACCTCTGTCAGGAATCAGAGTCTACGTGCTTAATTGTTAATATGAGACTATTCCATGTGAGTCCTTCTGGGAAACGTCCAGTGGGGCAGCCAGGATCAGGAAGGATCCAGAAACCCCGTCCTGTGTAGGATGCTCAAAGGAGTAGGGCCCCTTCCTTGTGGAAGAGAAGCCCCTGGACCCTGGGCATTCTTCAAGCACCTGAGGGGCTGTGCAGCAAGGGTGAGGCTGCTCCAGAGTGGGGGCCGCACCCCTCTCTAACAGAGTGGACACATGTGCATGACGGTGACATGTGCAACCCAGGCCCCAGGCTGAAGGGCGGACTTCAGGTACCTGTAATTCCCAGCAGCTGGCTGCCACTCTGCACCTAGCACGTTGGTGTGGGCCACTCCGGGGCACTAAAGTAAGGCCTGCAGGGGCAGTCACAGGGAGGGGACTCCAGCGTGGGAGGCAGGAAGAGGCTTCTCTAAGGGTTAGAGGTGTTCTAACATTGAGGGATCGGCTACTTTGTAAGGCAGTGAGCCTCTCCCTTGCTGGGCAGTGGTCCAGTAAACCAAGGTCAACCTGTGAGGTTGGCGGGGGCTGGACATGGGGTCCCCCAAAGCAGTATCAGCATCACATGGGATACGAGAAATGCAGAATCTGGGGCCCCCTCCAGACCTGCTAAACCAGAATCTCTGAAGGGTGATTCAGGAACCTGTGTTTTTTTTTAAAAAAGCTTCCAGGTGATTCTAGTGTGCACTCAATTTTAAGAAGGACCCCTCTGAGATTTTTCTAACACTCCACAATTCTGCAATTCCCTGCTTCTAAATACCCAGCAGGGCATTTCTGTCCAACCCAGGGTAAACAACCAAGAACAACCCTCCCCTTCAATAAAGGCTAGTAAATCCTGTTCCCAGCTTCTGCTAAGACAATGCATAAGCCTATGTTTTGGGGCACACGAAGAAGGCTGCCATACTCTAAGTCCCTTTTGAGAAAAGGTTCCCCAATTGACACCTTCCCACACAAGCTGCATCACTTATAATGCTGAAGTGGCAAAAAACCAGCCCAGGTCTCTAGGCCACAGCTAAATGGATGCGAGTGGAGCCTGGGTCTAAAGCAGCCACTGGTGGGAGACCCTGAAGAGGTCAGATCCAGTGGTGGTGCTTGTATCAGATGTGCACACCCACAGGCCCGCAGACAGAAGGTAGGTCTCCTGAGAAGTGAACTCCTGAGCAGAGCAAGGCCGGACTGCTTCTCTGGCTCCTCACAGCAGCCACTGTACATCCCTCTGGGAAGCCCTGGGACCCAGTATAATGGTGGTAACCCCTGAAGCTCCCCAGGATGTGCCATGATTCCTGTCACAAACCCCCCACTACTGAAGGACCCTGTGATGTGTCTCGTCACTGGGTGTGTCTAAAACAACCGGACCCAAGGGTCTGTACTGGGGACAACAGTAATAGTGACAGCACAGCAGACCAGGTCCCCAACCCCTCCCTGAAGCCTGGCCCAGGGCTGAGTACCCACTGCCCAGCCAGGAAGGGGCCCTCTGTTAAGCTTTTAAAAGTGGAGAAAGGAAACAACTCTTAGCATTAAGACTGTACTGATGGTCATCATCACTGGCAGAGTGAAAGGTGTGATTCCCTGATACACCCTGGGCCCTGAGTATGTACCCAGGGGAGCCAGACAACATGGAAGGATCGATAGCTCTTCTGAACACGTCCGGAAAAGAGGATGCTGGCCTCTGGGCAGGGGGTGGATGTTAATGCTACCACCATCTTACTTTACCAAGCACCTACTATGTGCCATGCACTGTTCTAAGCCCTTTCTCTGACCCTTTTCACTTAAGCCTCACAAAAGCCCTCCAATGCAGGTACTCGTATTATCTCCATTTTCTTTTAATATGAAAAACTAAAGCTTCGTGGGGTTAAGTACTTTCCTCTAGGTCCTGCAGCTCAAGCAGGAGCACCAGCATTCAAACCTGTGTCTGACTCCAGGGTCCACAGTGCTTCAGACTCAGAGGTACAATTGGTGATGGAGAAGCAGGGTAGACCTCAGAGCAATGAGCTTTTATCACTCAAGGGCAGAGCAGGTGTGGATGCTCTGGAAATGCAGACCCACAGGTCCTCAACTGTAACTTAGCAACCAAGGCTTCTCTTGTGTAACTACTCCCCACCCGGCCAGGCAGAGAGATTCCCGGCGGTGGCAGGTGGCTCAGGGAGCTGTGGCCATTCTCTCACCCCAAGGAAGGTCTGGAGAGCACAGTAGGGTGATAATTATCCCACCTGCCCCGGTGCTGTGCTGACAGGGTTAATCCACCAATTTAGAATTACCACCACCGCTTTTTATAGCTAAAAGAGCCCTTAGAAATTATTTGCTCCAACTCTTTATTTTATAAAAGGTCTTGAGAGGCAGTGGGAACTCTCACAGGCAGCTGAGATGAAAAGAGGAGGGTGCTGGCTGTCCTCACACCCACAGCTCGCAGGCGGACCCCCTCCCCGAAGCAGACATCGGGCTCAGAAGAAGTACATGGCTCCAGGACTCTTCCCAGCCCCTAGACAAGATCATTTCTTCTCAAAACCAGGCTTCTGGGTCTCACCCAGATTACACCCTTTCCCAGCCCTGTGGTCCAGTGATGAGAGTCTCTGGGGGCCACAGGGCTCATTTTGGCTGCCTCTTCCTAAGGCTTCACCCTCCAGCCTCGGCTAACCTTAGACCTGGAGAGGAAGCACACTCAGCCAGGCTGCAGGATCCTGCCTCTTCTCCAAGCGGTCCAAGACCCCCTGCTGTAACACTGGAGGCTGCCCCAGGTCACAGGTGGACTTTGAGAACCGTGAAGACCCCAGGCAGCAGAGGAAGGGAATTAAATGGCATCAGTTCTGCAGCTGAGATTCCAGGATATGAGCTCTGGTCCTGACACTTAGCAGCTGCGTAACTGTAGACCGATTCTTCTTTTTACTTTTTTGACACATAAAAAGGTGTACATGATTAATGTATATGACACGATAAGTGTGGAGATAAGTATATACCCATGAAACCATCACCATAATTTATGCCATAACCTATCCATCACCTCAGAAAGTTTCCTCTGCCCTCTTATTTATTATTTTTTTGTGATAAGAACACTTAACATAAGCTCTACCCTCACAGCAAAATTTGAAGTATATAATACAGTATTGTTAACATAGGCTCTATGCTGTACAGTAGATCTCTAGGGCTTGGTCATCTTGTCTATCTGAAACTTTACACTCTTTGACTAATACCTTCCCATTCCCCTCCCCCCAATTTGTGGCAACCACCATTCCACACTCTGCTTCCATGAGTCTGACTATTTTAAATTTATCCTTTAAGTGATATCATGTAGTATTTGCCCTGTGTCTGCCTGGGCCAATTCTTAACCCCTGCAAACCTCCATTTCCTGGTCTGAAAAAAGACACAATTATACCTACTTCACGGGGTGGTCTTGTGAATTCAAAGAGACAACTCAGGCAAAGCACAGTGCCTGACAATTATTTTTATAGAATTATTATTAATCATAATAATGCTATAACTCCCATTCACTGGCCCTTACTCTAGGCCAGGAAAAATGCTAAGTGCTTGACATGAATTATCTCATTTGTTCCCTCTTACAAATCTAAAACAGGTGTTACCAATTTCATTCCACGTTTGAGGAAGTATGCTCAGAATCGTTAAGTGAATTGTCCCATGATGCACAGCTATTAAGTGGTGAGGCTGGGATCTGAACCCAAGTTTGACTTCAAAGCCTACGATGACATTTGTGGTCTCTGCCTTTCGTGCTCATGATCTTACCCAATTAAAAAACCTATCAGGTGATAAGCAGGTCCTGGGGGAGAGTATCCACTGACAACCGAGAGTAACGAGGACCCTTGGGGATTGGCGCATTTGGTAATTTAATTTTCTGGTTAGCTCAATATTCACTAGAAGCCTGTGTTTATTGCTAAATATTTTCTAAAGCAAGGCTCAGAGGCAAGAACTTGCCAACCAGAAAGTCAGTCTGAAAGACACTCTGACACCTGCCACATCAAGACCACCAGAATGCTCACATGCCACAGTGTGGGGGGCCACACTCACCGTCACCAGCACCCCATCCTCCCCTTTGCTGAGGATCTCCACTCTGCTGCTCCTCGCCACCAACCCCACCCCACCCAGGGGCCCAAGACTCAGGAACTGATGTGCTGTCCATCCCCAGGGAAGAGGGGACCTGTGCTCTTTCCTGGCTCTGCCACCCAGTGGGACTCATTTCTCATATTTGTACTGTAAAAGGATGAGCTGAAGATCTCCAAGATCCATGAGAGTCAGAGGGAGCAGCTAGTTCCAGTGAGACGGACCTGGGTTCCAATCTCACCTCTAACATCTTCTGTTGTTAGCAACCCTAAGTGCTGACATTTGCTGCACATTCACTGTACACCAGACACTGGGCTTCGGATTTGTGCAGCATGATTTCATTTAATCCTCACAGTAACCCTGTGATGAAGGTACTTTTATCTCCATAAAAGAAACAGAGGCTCAGAGAGGATAAGTGACTTGCTCAGGGGCACACAGTTAGTAAATGAGGGCCAGGATTTGAAGGCCCAGCACATGTAACAGTAAACATTTGGTGAATGAACCCTGTTCTGTCTGTGCTCTTAGCCACCAAGTCCTATCAAGTTCACCCCATAACCGATTCCATTCCCTTCTCCCTTCCCCCCAAAGTAGGTTCTGAGGCTTGGTTGTCATAAAGTAAGCCAACCCTAGCCGCCCACCACCAGGTGCAGGACTCTGGCCTGAAGACCCTAGACCTTAGCAGAGGATTCCCATCAGTGACCGCGAGACGGGTTCCTACACACATGATAGGGCCGGGAGTCCATCGGGTCCCTCCTTCAGAGGCTACCCCAGCACTGTCAAGCAGGCCGTGGCAGGCTCTCATCACTAGACACACAGTAGGCACCTTATGGAGCCCCAAGGAGCCCAGGGATCCGTTGTGGTTTGCCCAGGTACTGCCTCCAAAGGGAACTCAGGAGGCCCCGGCCCCCTCGGTGCACCTTGCCTGGCTCCCCGCCACCCGCGCCTCATGCGCACCATCTCTCCAGCAAAAGGGCGTGGGCACCCGCTGCCAGTGCCAGTCCTGAGCTAAGGGCTTCAGCTGACACGCCAGGGCCCGCAGCACCTGGAACCCGAGGGTCCACCTCCCCTCACCCTCGCCTACCTCCCGCACCTCCTTCAGCCCCATCACACGTCACTCCTCCGATCTGCAAATTCCCCTCGGCTCCTCTCCACCCCAGCGCTCCGGTCGTTCCCACCCGAGGAACGTCAGGGGGCCGCTCCCTCAACTCCAAACCCAGCCGGGTGGCGGAACCCTCGTCCGCCGCGAGGGCGCGCATCTCACCTGCACCCCGCAGCCGGGCTCCGCGAGGCTGAAGCTTCCAGGCCGGCCCTCCGAGGAGCTGGCTTTGGCCGAACCCGCCCCCGCCGCCCGCTCTGAGCCGTGGAGGTCCAGGCAGGGGGTGCAGGCTCCGCCGCGCCGTCTGGTCAGCCGCCGCGGGGCTCGCAGGTGGCCTCCGTGCGCCTGCCCAGCTGGCGAGTCCGCGCGTCACCTGTGCACGTGCGCAGGCTCTTGAGTTCAGCCTCCTGAGCCCGAGGCCAGACCCACCTCCTTGGCTCGCGGAATTCTGGGAATTGCAGTTTGCGTCCGGTGACAGACCGCTCCTTCAATCCGCAGAATCCTGGGAGTTGTAGTTTGCTCGTCGAGAGGCGGTTTTGCTTGATGTAAAGTTTATACAATTATGGGAGGCCTGATAATAAACTTAAATGCAAGTTAAACTAACAAGCAGATGTCACTTATCAAATCAAAGTAATTAATACTTTCACATGCTTTTAAAAAATATATAATACTACGGGGGACTTATGTGCAAAAGCACCATTCCTCTGCTCCAATCCCCCAGCCCCACTCTATCCCACCAGGACCGACCTGCTCCTTAAGGCAACATTCCCAAGTCTTATGGCTGCTGTTCATTTTGGCATTTACTGCCGACTGTCGGTATATATATATATATATATCGACATATATATTGATATATATATCTCCTTACTTCTTCATTTATGAATTTTAGACCTCTTGACTTTTTGCTAGTATAGATGAAAATTTTATTCATTTAGATGTGTACCAACTATGACTACCTGCACCTCCACTGATCTATGAGATAACACTTCTGTCTCTCGAATTGGGAAAACCCTGTATTTCATTTATAATTATTTTAAATGATAAGGCCCAAGTGGTGAGGCAGTAAAAGTTCGTAAATTTATGCAGGGCAATTTGACAATATGGTCAAAAGCCTTTAAAAACATACAGACCTCTAACCAAGAAATTCTAATAAGTGTGGATGAGTGCAAAGGCTGAACAGTGTTGTTTATAATGATAATAAGTTATAAGGCTGGAGTGACTATATTAATTTCAAAGTAGAATCAAGAGCAAGGAAAATCATCAGGGATAAGAAGGGATATTATGTAATGACAAAAGGGTCAATTCACCAACAAGACATAATAATCCTAAATGTGAATGTACCTGACAATAGAGCCTCAAAATAAATGAATCAAATATTGATGGAACTAAAAGTAGAAATAGACAAACCTGTAATTACAGTTGGAGATTTCAACATCCTCTCTCAACAACTGATAGAACAACTAAGCAAATAGTCAGCAAGGATACAGAAAAGCTCAACAACACCAAAAACCAACAGGATCTAATTGACATTACATAACACTCCATTAAACAACAAAAGAATACACATTTTTTCAAACACCCACTGTATATATATTAAAATAAACTCTATCCTGGACCATAAATATAAAAATTAGAAAAAGACATTAATAGACATTTTACTGAATGTATATATATATAGATATAGATATATATGGCAAATAAATACATGAAAAATGAAAAGATGCTCAACATCACTAGCCCTTAGGGAAATGCAAATTAATACCATGATGAGAACAGCTAAATTAAAAAATAATGTCAATATCAAATGCTGGTGAGTATGCAGAGAACTCTATCTCTCATACATGGCTGGTGGAAATAGTTTGGTAGTTTCTTAAAAAAAATAAACATGCACTTACCATATGACTCACCAATCACACTCCTGGGCATTTATCCCGGAGAAATGAAAACTCACACAAAAACTTATACCAGTTGTTCACAGCTGCCTTATTTGTAATACCCCAAAACT
The DNA here is from genome assembly GCF_964165515.1 of Mesoplodon bidens. Classification (NCBI taxonomy): domain Eukaryota; kingdom Metazoa; phylum Chordata; class Mammalia; order Artiodactyla; family Ziphiidae; genus Mesoplodon; species Mesoplodon bidens. The sequence goes on along the minus strand of NC_138172.1, from coordinate 46,576,686 downwards.
GGAAACAAACAAAATGTTCCTCAACAGATGAATGGTTAAACAAACCATAGCGGATCCATACCATAGAATACTATTCAGTACTACAAAGGAATGGACAATTGATACAGGCAACAACTTGGATAGATATCAAAGGCATTATGTTGAGTGAAAAGATGTCAATCGCAAAAGGTTACATATATATGATTCCATTTATATGACATTCTTGAAATGACAAAACTGTAGAGATGGAGAACAGATTAGTGGTTGTCAGGAGTTAGGGTGGGGTAGAGGGGGAAGTGGTGAGTGTGACTATATAAGGGTAGCAGGAGGGAGATCTTTCAGGTACTTGATTGTGGTGGTGGTTACACAAATCTACACATGTGATAAAATGACACAGAACCAAACACAACTTTATACCAACGTCAAACACCTGGTTTGGATACTGTACTATAATTATGTAAAATGTAACCATTGGGGGAAACTGGATAAAAGGTTCCATGGAACCTCTCTCTACTATCTTTGCAACTTCTTATGAATCTATAATTATTTCAAAATTAAAAGTTTTTAAAAAGAAACAAAAAAACAAACAAACCATGGACATTTCTTAGGTCCTTAGCCATACAGGATTGATTAAATAACATCATGGACCATCTGAGAAATCCTTAAAAGAATGTTGCAAAATAATATTCACTTAACACTTGGAAGTTATTTCATATTATATCATATTTAATTTTGAAAAAGCACCAAAACATTCAAAGTGACCCCTTTTTAAAAAGAGTATATTTGTGCAAAAGAGTCCAGAAGGATGTCAGCACATGCCCTGTGTAGTGAGATTATAGGTGATTTTTATTTTCATCTTGTTCATTACCTATATATATTTCTCCCCCACCCCCGCAATGAACATGTATTTTAAATTTAGGATTTAAATTTAAGTCGTATTTCATTTTAAAAAAAGCTCCTAGGTTGAGTTCACCGTTCTCTACAACAGCGGTCCCCAACCTTTTTGGCACCAGGGACCGGTTTCGCGGAAGACACTTTTTCCACGGAGGGGGCGGGGGGCGGAGGTGGGGATGCTTTGCTCCCTTGCCCGCTGCTCACATCCTGCTGTGTGGCCCAGGTCTTGACAGGCCGAGGACCCGTCCTGGTCCGAGGCCCAGGGCTTGGGGAACCCTGCTCTACAAGAAAGTCAGCAGTGGTCAGCCGATGGAAAGAGACACAAAGCAGCCCAAGAAAGCAGCCCATTACTAAAGGTGGGAAGGGATTGAGTTCTGGACAAAGCAGAGTCTTCTGGTTAAGATCGCAAAGGACATAGCCTGTGGGTCCTCTAGGACCCAGTTTGCAGACAAGGATGATGTTTCATTTTATGAGCCAATCATGTTTTAAAAACTATTCTGGTTATGGAGCATTAGGTAGTGCTTTACTTGCTGGTAGGAAGCTTTGACAGACTGGGAAAAAACAAGTACTTTCCTTTGTAGTAAATACCCAAGGTGGGCTGAGTAGCTGTCTTTTTGAAGCCTTAACCAATACTTTCAATAAATCAAGTATTTATGCAGCACCAAGCTGGGTTTGGCATTCCTCATGACTGAGTCCTCTCCCTTCCTCTGGGGTCATATTCCCTTTCTATTTCTATATGTGGATGACTCCCAAATCCACACCTCTAGTCCTGAGTTCCAGATCCACACTTCTGATCAAGTTGCTTGGGGCATATTTCTACCTGGCTTACCTGACAGCATCTTAAAGTCTATGTGATGAACATGATGATGATGGTAATGATTTTAAATAGATCTGCAAATTATTTTACTCTCCTTCTTTCAAAAGGTGAAGTTGAATTATTTTTCCCTTGAATAACTTAGTGATTCACTTAGTGGCATAATATAATGACTCACTGCTAATAAATAAAATATGTCAGAAGCGATACGATGTGATTTCTGAAACTAGGTCTTAAAAAAGACATAGCATCTACACCTCTGTTTCTGTCTCTGTCTCTCTGGTAGCCTTTGGAACATAGCTGCCATGTCATGAGGAAGTTCAGGCCACATGGAAAGGACATGGGCACATTTGTTTGCTAGGGCTGCCACAGACTGGGTGGCTTAAACAAAAGACATTTATTTTCTCACATTCCTGGAGGATGGAAGTCCAACACCAAGGTGATGGCAGGTTTGGTTTCTCTCCTGAGGCCTCTCTCCTTGGCTTGCCGATGGCCCCCCTCTCTCTGTGTTCTCCCATGGCCTTTACTCTGTGCACAAGCGTCCTTGGTGTCTCTTCCTCTCCTTATTAGGACACAAGTCCATCAGATTGGATTAGGGCCCACTCTAAATGGCCTCTTTTGAGCTTAATTACCTCTTCAAGTCTCTATCTCTAAATACAGTCACATTCTGAGGTACTGGAGGTTAGGACTACAACATATGAATTTTGGGGGGGACACAATTCATTCCATAACAATGGGTGTACCAGGCAACGACCCCAGGTAGGCCTTCAGCTGACAACCAGTAGCAATTGTCATACATGTGAGTGAATGAACCCTAAGGTGATTCCACCCTCCAGCCTTCAAGCTACCTCAGCTGATACCCCAGACATCACAGAACAGAGATAAGCTGTTCCTGCTGTCTTGTTTAAATTTTTTTTTTTTTTTTTTTGCATTACGCGGGCCTCTCACTGTTGTGGTCTCTCCCATTGTGGAGCACAGGCTCCGGACGCACAGGCTCAGCGGCCATGGCTCACGGGCCCAGCCGCTCTGCGGCATGTGGGACCTTCCCGGACCGGGGCACGAACCCATGTCCCCTGCATCGGCAGGAGGACTCTCAACCACTGCGCCACCAGGGAAGCCCTTGTTTAAATTTTTGACCCACGGAAATTACAATAAGTAATATATGATTTTGGTGATTTTCAAGCCGCTATGTTTTGGAGTATGGTTATGAAACATTAGATAAATAATATCCTTGTATTACACTTGTCTAACACTGCATAACAAATCCCAAAATGTACTGGCTTAAAGCAACAATAATCGTTTATTATATCTCACAGTTTCTTCGGGGCCAGAATCTGGAAATGACTTGGCTCACTGGTTCTGGTTCAGGGTCTCTCATAAAGTTGCAATCACATGTTGGCTGAGACTGCAGTCAACTGAAAGCTGACAGAGACGGGAGGATCTGCTCCCAAGGGGGCTGGTTCATGTGGCTGGAAAGCTTGCTCTTCTCCATGTGGACCTGTCTATAGGGCCTCTTGAGTGTCCCCGTGGCCAGGCAGTTTGCTTCCCCAGAGCAAGTGATTTAAGAGACCAAGGCAGAAGCTGACAAGAGACCAAGGCAGAAGAATACCTTTTGTGACCTAGCCTCAGAGGCCTCATACCATGTCCCGTCTGTGTATTCTATTGGTCACATAGGTTGACACTGATTCATGTGGAAAGGGACTATGCAAGGGTATGAATACCAAGCGACAAGGATCTTTGAAGACCCTCTTGGAGGCTGGCTACCATAATGATAATCAGAGATATCATCTGTTCAGCACTTATTATGTGCTTGGCTTTAGATGCAAATGATCTCATTTAATCCTCACAACAACCTCATGCAGTAGATTATATACTTTTTTACATATTTATTGGATTATAATTGCTTTACAATGTTGTGTTAGTCACCTATATGCATACATATATCCCCATATCCCCTCCCTCTTGTGTCTCCCTCCCACCCTCCCCATCCCACCCCTCTAGGTCGTCACAAAGCACCGAGCTGATCTCCCTGTGCTATGCAGCAGCTTCCCACTAGCTATCTATTTTACATTTGGTAGTGTATATATGTCCATGTCACTCTCTCACGTCGTCCCAGCTTCCCCTCCCCCCGTGTCCTCAAGTCCGTTCTCTACGTCTGCGTCCTTATTCCTGCCCTACCACTATGTTCATCAGTACCGGTATTTTTAAAATTTTATTTATTTATTTATTTATTTATTTGGGGGGTGGTGCTGCATTGGGTCTTCATTGCTACGCACAGGCTTTCTCTAGTTGCAGCGAGTGGGGCTACTCTGTTGCAGTGCACAGGCTTCTCACTGTGGTGGCTTCTCTTGTTGCTGAGCACGGGCTCTAGGTGCATGGGCTTCAGTAGTTGTGGCTCACAGGCTCTAGAGCACAGGCTCAGTAGTTGTGGCACATGGGCTTAGTTGCACTGTGGCATGTGGGATCTTCCCAGACCGAGGATTGAACCCGTGTCCCCTGCATTGGCAGGTGATTCCCAACCACTGTGCCACCAGGGAAATCCCAGTACCGTTTTTTTAGACTCCATATATATGAGTTAGCATTTGTTGTTCTCTTTCTGACTTACTTCACTCTGTATGACGGACTCTAGGTCCATCCACCTCATTACAAATAACTCAATTTCATTCCTTTTTATGGCTAAGTAATATTCCATTGTATATATATGTGCCACATCTTTATCCATTCATCTGTTGATGGACACCATGTCCTGGCTATTTTAAATAGTGCTGCAATGAACATTGTGGTACATGACTTTTTCTGAATTATGGTTTTCTCAGGCTATATGCTCAGTAGTGGGATTGCTGGGTCATATGGTAGTTCTATTTTTAGTTTTTGAAGGAACCTCCATACTGTTCTCCATAGAGGCTGTATCAATTTACATTCCCACTAACAGTGCAGGAGGGTTCCCTTTTCTCCACAACCTCTCCAGCATTTATTGTTTCTAGATTTTTTGATGATGGCCATTCTGACAGCCGTGAGGTGATACGTCATTGTGGTTTTGATTTGCATTTCTCTAATGACTAGTGATGTTGAGCATCTTTGCATGTGTTTGTTGGCCATCTGTATGCCTTCTTTGGAGAAATGTCTGTTTAGGTATTCTGCTCATTTTTGGATTGGGTTGTTTTTTTTTGTTTTTTTTTTTAAAGAAGATGTTGGGGGTAGGAGTTTATTAATTAATTTATTTATTTTTGCTGTGTTGCATCTTCATTTCTGTGCAAGGGCTTTCTCTAGTTGTGGCAAGCGGGGGCCACTCTTCATCGCAGTGCGTGGGCCTCTCACTATGGCAGCCTCTCCTGTTGCGGAGCACAGGCTCCAGACGCACAGGCTCAGCAGTTGTGGCTCACGGGCCCAGTCGCTCCACAGCATGTGGGATCCTCCCAGACCAGGGGTCGAACCCGTGTCCCCTGCATCAGCAGGCAGACTCCCAACCACTGCGCCACCAGGGAAGCCCTGGGTTGTTTTTTTGATATTGAGCTGCATGAGCTGCTTGTATATTTTGGAGATTAATCCTTTGTCAGTTGCTTCGTTTGCAAATATTTTCTCCCATTCTGAGGGTTGTCTTTTTGTCTGGTTTATGGTTTCCTAGATTATATTTGTCCCCAGTTTATAGATGAGAAAGGCTAAGAATCAATAAACATTTTGCCCAGGGGCAAGCAGCTAGCAAATGGAGGGGGATGGAACCCAGCTTAGCATGACTCCATCCCAGCCTCTCCACACTCTCCCGGGCCCTGAAACCTCCAAGTCACTTTCACCTTCTCTCTCCTCACCACCAAGTTGTGTAAATTCCTGCCATGTTTATCCTCCCCCTCATCCTCTTCCAACCTTGCCTCTACTGTCCTGATTCAGGGTGGTTCCCAAAAATATGACTAAAAAAATACATATTTGTTAAATTAAAGAAGAAACTCTAGCAACCTGTTATAGCTCTACTGTACTCAGTTTGAAACCCGTGCATCTACCGTATTAGGATCTTTAAAAGGAATCTGCAAGCTCAAAGCAAATGGCTAAACAGGAAGCCAAATAATCTCAATGGAATCTGTGCCCAGATCAGAAAACAAGGCCAGGGCAAGGCCCCGGAGAGCTGGATTAAGAGAAGAGGGAGAGAACAAGAGCCCTTCTACCCAGCCTTTAATCCCGGGCTGGTTTCTCTGGCTATGGAAGCGGAATGAGGTTTTCAATGGCTGTAAACATGTGCCTTTAGGACTTCCCTGGTGGCGCAGTGGTTAAGAATCCACCTGCAAATGCAGGGAGACACATGTTCTCGCCTTGGTCTGGGAGGATTCCACATGCCGCAAAGCAACTGGGCCTGTGCACCACAACTGCTGGGCCTGCACTCTGGGGCCTGCGAGCCATAACTACTGAAGACCACGCACCTAGAGCCTGTGCTCCACAAGAGAGGCCACCGCAATGAGAGGCCCGTGCACCACAATGAAGAGTGGCCCCTGCTCTCCACAACTAGAGAAAAAGCCCATACACAGCAACGAAGACCTAATGCAGCCAAAAATAAATAAACTTATATGTAAAAAAAAAAATTAACCATTCATTTAAAAAATGTTTTTAAAATTTTAATAATTACTTTTGAGGAAATATAATTTTTGTAAACCTCCCCTAGTGTATGTTTTTAGGTTATATTTGCCCAGCTCACTGATGGCATGTTAAGACATTTTGCTAGTATTTGGGCTCTCCAAGCCTGTTTGCCATGGGGACATTCCACTTCTCCTCCCACAGGGAGCGCTCCCCACAGATAAGCAGGAGGTATAATCACAGCTTTGGGGAGTCTCCCCCACTACACACTGACTTCTATAGATAATTAAGTGCTACCTAGGAAGAGGGATAATTATAAAAGACACATTAATTTCCTGAAACTGAAGCTCAAACGATTGCCTTTAATAAACTTTAAGTTTGGGAGGAAGATGTAAAATTTGTATAATTCAAAATCATCCCATTCTTTCATCTCCTCTCCCCCAACACTGCCTTTTTCCTTTTGCTCCTGCCAATGCCTGTTATTTTAATTGTCCTGCTCATGCTACCAGAAGAAGATTTTACTCTGAATGTGAGAGAGAAGACACATCCTTTAGTGGCAAATGCTCACAGTTACAAAGAAAAAACAGTGCCTTTGGTACACATACATGGGGAATACCTGAGAATCTGGCAAACTGGCTGCCCCACCTGCTACAGGACGGTCCTGGGTCACTTGTTTGTCTTCCTCTGTTGGCTCATTTATGCAAATAGCTGCAGTTACCCCCTGAACATGGCTGCTTCTGAAATCTCCAGCTCAGTGGTTTACTTCACTTTCTCCTACCCGATGTCCTGAATTTCTTGGAGGATAATTTTGCTGGAAACTTAGAGGTTAAAAACGGGGAACATTGGCTAAGTGAAATAAGTGAGACAGAGAAAGACAAATACTGTATGACCTCACTTATATGTGGAATCTAGGACGCAGCCCCCGAAAAAAAAAACAAGTTCATAGACACAGAGAACAGATTGGTGGTTGCCAGAGGCTAGGGCGTGGGAGGTGGGTGAAAGGGGTGTATAGAGTCAAAAGGTACAAACTTTCAGTTATAAAATAAATAAGTCATGAGGCTGTAATGTACAGCATGGTGATTAGTTAATAATACCGTATTGCATATTTGAAAGTTGCTAAGACAGATCTTAAAAGTTCTCATCATAAGAAAAAAAATTCTGAACTATGTATAGGCATATTAACTAGACTTATTGTAGTGGTCATTTCACAATATATACAAATATTGAATCATTATGTTGTACACATGAAAATAATACAGTGTTGTATGTCAGTTATACCTCAATAAAAAATTAATTAAATGCTAAAAAAATAGGGTATGTTGTAAGACCTAGTAGATGGTGAGGGTATGAGGGGAAAGGTGCTGTCACACACTACAGATGAGAATATAAATCAGTGTGAATAAGTCAGGGGCTGCTTTGGGCCGTTAGCAACAGAGGGCTGCCTGCAGTAGCTTAGAACAATTAAGACTTTGTTTGCTCAGGTCTGAGAAACAGCCCAGAGCTGTTTGAAAGCTCTAACAGGACTTTCAAGCACCCAGACTCATTTGGCCTCCCTGCTCCCCTCTCCTGAGTGTAACCTCAAGGTTACAAGAAGGCTGCTGTAGCTCCTGCCATCACAACAGAGACCATTTGGAAGAGGAAAAAGGACTGGAAGCAAAAAGAACTTTCCTGGAAGTCTCACTCAAAACTTCGGTTTCCGGGCTTCCCTGGTGGCGCAGTGGTTGAGAGTCCACCTGCCGATGCAGGGGACACGGGTTCGTGCCCTGGTCCAGGAATATCCCACATGCCGCGGAGCGGCTGGGCCCGTGAGCCATGGCCGCTGAGCCTGAGCGTCCGGAGCCTGTGCTCCACAACGGGAGAGGCCACAACAGTGAGAGGCCCGCGTACCGCAAAAAACAACAACAACAACAACAACAACAACAAAACTTCTGCTTCCATCTCACTGGCCACCCCATCTACAAGGGAGGCCCCCAAATGCAGCTTTTTGATTATTAAGGGAGTAAGGGAGAATGGATATTGGGTAGGCTGCCATTAGGTGCAGACTTTTTGGAGGACAATTCAGAAATAGCTATCAAAATTTAAAAATTTAAATACACTTACCTCTTGACTCAGAAATCCTCCTGCTAGGAATTTATACTGGAGATATGTTCTCATATATGTGCACGTGCTTACACACCACAGCTGTTTCTTACAGCAGGAAAGGATTCATGGACATGCATTTTCACTAAGTGCAATGTCTCAGTGAATGTCAGGCTCTGACCCATCCGATTAGCAACTTCTCTTCCTGAGGAGGAGGTCGGTAGAGACAGGGAACAGGAATGTGGCTGGGGGTTCCGTCTCAGCCAAAGTAGTAAAGTAGGGAGGGGAGCATAAATGTTTCTCTGCAGCCCTTAAGAGGACGCAGAATGGGATTTATTAAGGAATATTAGGTGGCCCAGAGATTCACTGGGATGGATGAGGAACAGACTCTAGACTGGTTTTCTAGGAACAATTCCCGCAATGTCTGAGAACAGAACTGCCCAGGGAGCAGCTGCCTCCCCACCTCTGGGATCATGATGCTCTGCCAGCGATGGAAGCTACCACTGACTCTGCCAGCTATAGAGAAACCACAGTCCTCTGCTACCATTTCCTCCGGCAGGGGTACCACCTCATGGCGTTCTCTTCCTTCTTCCACGTTTTATAGGGTGCATCTGCTTGGTGGAGGCTTGGTCCCAGGGATCCCTTGTTGCAAAGAGTCTGGGAGGTGGAGTTTGTATTTCTCCATCTCCAGTGTGGACAGCCTGGTGGAAGGGGGTTGGAGTGAGGGCAGAGGGATCCTGATGAGTGCAGACTTCTGTATCTGCTACCCTCACCAAGCACCTCATGTAGCTGCTTTTCAAAAGACAGTCCCTCTCATAAGAGGAATTCTCTTGCCAGATTTGAAGACATTTTTATCTTTTTAGATGGCAGCATGAAAATCAGATAGAATAAGGCTGTGAAGCTATTGGCCAATGTCTGTCATATGGTAAGTGTTCAGTACATGTTAACTATTAACCAGGAAGGAGGTACCTTTCCAGCTGGCCCTTCAAGGTTGGGGGGGGTGGGAGTTCCAACCCAAGGTGCTTAAGGAGAACAGGCAAAGAGAGCGGGGGGAGGATCCATTAATGAAAGTTTTCATCTTTAATGTTTTTCTTTCTGTGGTCCATCTCACTTCTCCCCGAGTGTCTTTTCATTCTGCAATGATCAACTTCACTTACCATCGACTCTACCTATTGAAACCTCTGAATGAGCCAGCCCTTCACAAGACTCCAGAGTTGTCGGTAGTCCCTGACTTAGTTTCTTCTGTGTATCTCCATCAGCCTTCACCATTTTTTGGTTGACTCTCCAGAGGCAGCATGACTAGAGAATGCACTATATCCACGTGAAACCTCAGAGAGACAGCAAGATGGATAATGTCTCTGCCTTGGATGATGCCCCAGATGAGCTCAGTTGCTTAGCTGCCCAAGGAGACTCTATTTTTTTTAAACTACCTAAACAATCCACTGTGCACCACACACAAATTCTAGCAAGAGAATGTCTGCTGATAGTTGGTTTGTGGAGGCCCAGCTATAGACGGTAGTTGGTTTGTGGAGGCCCAGCTATAGGCAAGTTGACTTTCACGCAGACGCGATGTGGAACAGCACTGCTCACTGCTGGGAGTCTCCCACTGAAGTTAAGAGGAGCTCTGGGTCTCTAATTCTACATGGGGAACACCATCCTTCAATAATTTCCTTCATTCAGCAAACACTCTGTGCAATATATCAGTGTTTGGGGGGGATCTTCAATGTGTATTTTCAGACTACATAACTCAGAGAAGGCATTTGAGCCAAATGTCTTACAGTTGTCTTACACTCATCAAAGACAAGGTTGAAGGCTTGCTGGCTTTGCTTCCTTTAATTTTGGAAAAACTCTTCTAGTCTGATTGAATCTACCTGATTCATAGCCAAGCTAGAAGGGGGCAATCATCTGAAAGACATTCTAAATCATTCTGGAGGAAAAAGAAACCCTCTGTTTGTCCTGCTGTCATTAGATTGCCGTCACAGGAGAAATCGCCAGCCCTCGGCCTGAGTTTGGGGGGATGAAGACCAGGCTCTTGAACTTGCTCTGTCCCATATTTTGTTCCTCTGTCAAGAACTTGATCCTGGCTTGTGAAACAGACATTCTGTAAAAGCAGAAGTAGTAATAAGGCTGATGTCACCAGTGTGGCTTAAAGAGCAAATGATCTCACTGGCATATGAAGATTCATCAATTCAGAAGAGGGAGATTATTCCTGAAGATGAGAGAGGAGAATTCTTAAAAGAAAACAAAGATAGCTTGTTGGAACAGAAAAGTCATTCCATTCCTGGGGCAGAGAAGGAAATCCAATACAGGCTGCTCATTTCCCACACCTGCCCTTGGAGTTTGCACACAGAGCTCGCTCCTTGTTCCTCCTCCAATGCCAGACTTCCAAAGCCCAGTGAACACACCAGATGCTGCATATACCATCTGGATCATCCCCACCTACAGGAATCTCTCACTCCTCTATGACTTTCATTTGTTGTATCATTCTCTTAAGTTGGGTTCCCCCAAAAGAAGAATTTGAGAGAAAGTAGTTTATTTGAGAGGCGGCACCAGGAAGCTCCAGCCAAGGGCTGGAGAAGTGATACAGGAAGGGAAAGAAGCTAATATAGGGGGAATTAATACCACCACTGTGGGAATCAGTGTCTCAGTCCCACTGGGGAGCTCTGGAGACTGCACAGACCCCGCCTCGCTGTCATCTTCCCTGAGTGGGGTAGGAATGGAGGCTTTTATCCTTCACCTCCTATCCATTTTGCAGGAGCTGTTTCTAGGAGTCTCAGAACTTCCTGCCCTGCACTCATGGAGAAAGACGTCAGATGGAGAATCCCAGGTGTGTTCCTTAAGAAACCATCATTATACAAGGGAGTGGGGAAGGTTGAGGGGATGTGGGTAGGCAATGACAGCATCTGCTGTACGTTCCCTCCTTTATTCACTAACTCATCACTCTGTGTGAAGCCCTGTGCCAGATCCTGTAGCTGCAATGAAGAACAACACAGACACTATCTGCAATCTCCTGGAGCTTAAAATCTAGCAAAGAAGTCCAATGTTGATTAAATAAGCATGCAAGTATATAATAAAATCAGTGAAAAAGTGAGGTAGAATAAAAGAACTGCGAGTTCAGGGAAAGGATGGCAGGAAAACATACTCTGCCTTGAGAAATCATGGAGGGCTTCTTTGAGGAAGATGTGAGAGTTATCTAACTAGAGGTGAGAGAGAGATGGGAAGAGCATTTCAGGCAGAAGAAATAGCATGTGCAAAGTCCCTGAGGCACCAGGAACCACAGTAGTGAGGCTAGAGGTCAAAGAGCAAGAGGACAATTTGGGGCTAAATAAGGCTAAAAAGGTAAGCATGAAATGTACTGTGCAGTGCTGTGTAAGGTGTGCTCGAGGTTTTGGTCTCTGTTCTACAGCAGTGGAAGGCATTGAAGATTGTTAAGCTAGGAAGTGATGTAATTAGATTTTTAAAAAAGAAAAGATAGTTGCTGGGCAGAGAATGGGTCAGAGTAGGAAAGAGTGGAAGAAGTCATGAAGTCAAGAGTTGATGGCAGGATTTCTGCTCCAGCCCAAATAGAGTAACAGGGACCAGATTTATCCTCTAGCCTGAAATAGTAACAAAATTGAACAAAGCATATGAAACAATGGTTTTTAAGACATCGAGCATGCTTAACGATGCACAGTGATCCCTGAGAGAGAATAAACAAATGAGGTAGAGTTTATAATTTCCCCAGCTTACTGCATGGAGAGTTTCTAGGCCAAAAGAAAAGGAAACCAGGCAGAGTCCTGAGTTGAGAAAAAGAGCTGGAAGTCTTGGGGAGCCAGAGCAGCCAGAGTTCAAAGGGCAGAGTACTGGAGAGAACTCAAACAGAGAGAGAGAGTTCTAGCCATAAAAAAGAATGAGATGATGCCATTTGCAATAACACAGATGGACCTAGAGATGATCATACTACGTGAAGTAAGTCAGACAGAGAAAGACAAATATTATATGCTAATACTTATATGTGGAATCTTAAAAAAATGATACAAATGAACTTATTTATAAAACAGAGGGCTTCCCTGGTGGTGCAGTGGTTGAGAGTCTGCCTGCCGATGCAGGGGACACGGATTCGTGCCCTGGTCTGGGAATATCCCACATGCCGCGGAGCGGCTGGGCCCGTGAGCCATGGCCGCTGAGCCTGACCCTGTGCTCCGCAACGAGAGAGGCCACAGCAGTGAGAGGCCCGCGTACCACACAAAAAAAAAAAAGAAAGAAAACAGAAATAGACTCACAGACATACAAAACAAACTTATAGTTACCAAAGGGGAAGTCGGGGGAAGGGATAAATTGGGAATTTGGGATTAACACTCTACTATATATAAAATAGATAAACAACAAGGACCTACTGTATAGCACAGGGAACTATATTCAATATCTTGTAATAACCTATAATGGAAAAAATCTAAAAAAGAAAAAAAATATATATGTCACTATGCTATATGCCTGAATCATTGTAAATCAACTATACTTCAATTTGAAAAATTATAAAATAAAGTAAAAAAGAGAGTTCTAGAGCTCTGGATAGGGTCTCCTTCAAATTTTTGGTTGAATATCAATCAGTGTATGTGTAGGAGGAAACTCCCAGAGGCCAAAGAAAGAATCACCTAAAAGGATTAGAGGAAATAGTTCCCAGAGCTCACACGGGGCTGGGAGATTGCAAACCTCCATCTGAATAATTAATAAGACAAGCAGAGAGAAAATCACTGAAAATGTAGAAGACTTGAATATGTAAGTAAAAATATAGAAGACAACCAACTTGACCTGATATTTAAAGAATACCCCAAATAGTAGAATATTCACTTTTTCAAATGAACATGGACCATTTACCAAGACAGACAACATTTTGGTGCATAAAATAAGTCTTAATAAACTTAAAATGGTTCAAGTTAAAAGTAGGTTCTCTCGGGCTTCCCTGGTGGCGCAGTGGTTGAGAGTCCGCCTGCCGATGCAGGGGACACAGGTTCGTGCCCCGGTCCGGGAGGATCCCACATGCCGCGGAGCGGCTGGGTCCGTGAGCCATGGCCGCTGAGCCTGCGCATCTGGAGCCTGTGCTCCACAATTGGAGAGGCCACAGCAGTGGGAGGCCCACGTACAGCAAAAAAAAAAAAGTAGGTTCTCTCACCAAAGTGGAATTAAATCTGAAATCAATGATGAAAACATACCTGGAAGATCCCCCAATTTTTGAAAACTAAATAACACAGTTATAAATAACTCATGGATCAAAAAGGAAATTAGGGCTTCCCTGGTGGCGCAGTGGTTGAGAGTCCGCCTGCAGATGCAGGGGATGTGGGTTCGTGTGCTGGTCCGGGGGGATCCCACATGCCGTGGAGCGGCTGGGCCCATGAGCCACGGCCGCTGGGCCTGCGCGTCCGGAGCCTGTGCTCCGCAACGGGAGAGGCCACAACAGTGGGAGGCCCGCGTATTGAAAAAAAAAAAAAAAGGAAATTAGAAAGTATGAATGAATGAAAACAAAAACCCAACATACTAAACTTGTGAGATGTCACTAACAGTACTTAAAGAGAAATGTATAGCACTAAAGGCCTAGGTTTAAAAAAAAAAGTTTTCAAATTGATGAATTCAGCTTCTACCTTGAGAAACTTAAAAAAAAAATTAAACCAAGAGTAAGCAGATGAAAAGGAAATGATAGATCAGAACAGCAGGAATAGAAAACAGAAAAACAATAGAGAAAAATCAATGAAACCCAAAGCTGATTCTTTGAGAATATCAAAATTTGTAAGCCTTTAGCAAGACTGAGCAGAATAAAAAGAAAAATTAAAAGATTACCAATACTATGATTGAGAGAGGTGACATCATACAGATTTCACTGATATTAAAAGGTTGATAAGGAAAAGTTATGAACAATTTAATGACAATAAGTTAAAAACCACAGAAACTTGAAAGATACAAAGTATCAAAATTCTAGAAAAAATAGATAACTTGATAACCCTATAAAGTATCCCTTAAAAGAAAAATATTAATAAATTGGACCTAATCAAAACACAAACTTTTGCTCTTCAAAAGATACTGGTAAGAAAATGAAAAAGGCAAGTCACAGACTGGGAGAAAATATTTGTAAACATATATTTGACAGAGGACTTGTATTTAGAATTTATAAAGAACTCTTAAAACTCAACAATAGAAAGACAAACATTTTTTATGAATTTATTTATTTACTTTTGGCTGCGTTGGGTCTTCATTGCTGCGTGCGGGCTTTCTCTAGTTTCAGTGAGCGGGGGCTACTCTTCGTTGTGGTGCACGGGCTTCTCACTGCAGTGGCTTCTCTTGCTGTGGAGCATGGGCTCTAGGTGCCCGGGCTTCAGTAGTTGTGGCATGTGGGCTTCAGTAGTTGTGGCTCGCTCTAGAGAGCGCAGGCTCAGTAGTTGTGGTGCACGGGCTTAGTTGCTCCGTGGCATGTGGGATCTTCCCGGACCAGGGCTTGAACCCATGTCCCCTGCATTGGCAGGCAGATTCTTAACCACTGTGCCACCAGGGAAGTCCCAAGACAAACATTTTTAAATGGGCAAAGATTTGAGCAGACACTTAACCAAAAAAGCTATGTCACTGGCAAATAAGCACATGAAAAGATGCTTGGCATCATTAGTTATTAGGGAAATGCAAATTAAGAACATAATGAGATACTATTACTCACATATTAGAATGACTAAAATTAAAAAATTATACTAAAAGCTGGTGAGTATGTGGGGCTATTGGAATTATCATATGCTACTTAAGGGGAATAAAATGGTACCACCACTTTGGAAAACAGTTTGGTAAATGCTTAAAAAGTTACACATACACCTACCACATAATTCAGCCTTTCACTCCTAGGTATTTAATTAAGATAAAAGAAAGCAAACATCCATACAAAGACATGTACACAAATGTTCACAGCAACTCTACTCATATAGCTAAAGTAGAACAACCCAAATATCCGTCAAGAAGTAAATAGATAACCTGTGGTCTATCTATGCAATGAAATACTACTGAACAACAAAAAGGAATGGACTAGCGATATCAATAACAACATAAATATGCTGAGTGAAAGAAGTCAGACATACTGTATGATTCCACTTAGATAAAGTTCTAGAAACCACTGATCTGCTTTCTGTCTATAGGGACAGAAAGCAGATCAGTGGTTCCCTAGGCAGGAAGGGCTGGAAGGGCAGGAAGAAATGATTACAAAGGGACATGAGGAAACTTTTGGGGGAGTGACTGTGTTGATTGTTTTGATTGTGGTGATAGTTTCATGAGTGGATACATATGCCGTAACTCATCGACTTGTATACTTTATATATGTGCCATTCATTCTACTTCAATTATATCTCAAAAAGACTATTTAAAAAATAAGGGTAGGGCCTCCCTGGTGGCACAGTGGTTGAGAGTCTGCCTGCCGATGCAGGGGACACGGGTTCATGCCCCGGTCCGGGAAGATCCCACATGCCGCGGAGCGGCTGGGCCCGTGAGCCATGGCCACTGAGCCTGTGCGTCCAGAGCCTGTGCTCCCCAACTGGAGAGGCCACAACAACGAGAGGCCCGCGTACCACAAAAAAAATAATTAAAAAATAAATAAATAAAAAATAAAAAATAAGGGTAGATGTGGCTTAGACCAAGTTGATGGAGACAGTGGAGATGAAGAAAAGTAAACAGATTTAACAGATATTTAGCAGGTAACTGGCAATAGTTGTGATGGATTGCATACGGGGAGGAAAGGAGAGGGAGGTACCAAGGCTGTCATCTGTATTAATGGCTTGAGCAATTGCTTGGATGTGTGGACAATCACTGAGATGGGGAAGGCTGGCAGAGGACTATGTAGGGAAAGATGATGAGGTCAGTTCTGGACATATTGAGTCTAAGGAACGATTGAGACATCTAAGAGATGTCAAGCAGGTAGTTGTAGATCACTATGTTGGAAGCTGAGAGGAAGTGGTCTTGAGACACGGCCTTGAAAGTCTTTGGCACTGATATAAAATTACCATATACTTTAATTTAATGTTTTGTATCTGTACACTTTGTATTCTCGTTTGGGTTGTAAGCTCTGTGGGTGCAAGATTTTTAACTTATGCCTCTACCTATGTCACACCACCCTTTTATACCCACTTTAGTAGAAGCAGCACAATGAGGTGGGTGATGCATGGAATTTAGAATGAGAGAGGCCTGGCTTCAACATCTGACTCACCACTTACTAACTGTGTGACCTTGGGCAAATTGCTTGCTCTCCATAAATGGTAATAATATTAATAGGATGTATTTCATAGGTTACTGAGACATCTTAATATGGTAATATAAGCTAGAAACCTGTTGAACCTATCTAAGTCCCAGTTTTTTCCTCTGTAAAATACATATAATGATACCGTCTTATCAGTTGGCTGTTGCTGCACCACAAGCCACCCCAAAATTCACAGGCTTACAGTAACAGTCATTTTTTATTACAACTCCTATGTGTGTATGTCAGGCAGCGGACTGCCCTGGTTGACCTCCGTCGGTTTGCTTATGAGTCTGTGAGTTGACTGCGGCAGCTTAGCTGGGGCAGTTCTCTTACATATGTCTCACCCTCCTCCTGGATCCAACGGACTTGGGCAAGCGTGTACCTTCTCAAGAATGTGGCAAAACAGCAAGAGCACAGGCCCAACCGTATACGCGTGCTTTTTCACACCTCTGCTTGTACCGTGTCTGCTAACAATTCTTTTGGCCGAAGAAAGTCACATTGCTGAACTCAGAATCAAGGGATAGAAATGTACACCACACTGCTTTGAAGTGAAAAGGCACATGGCAAAGAACACAGGTAGCGACAGGTCAAGAATTGGGGCAGCAATCCAATCTGCTCCCTCTACAAAACAAAATATTTTCTTGTAACATATATAACATGCCTATCTCATTATATGTTTTCAATAACTACATCTGCTCCCATCTTCAAGAAATGTTGGATTATCGACTCTGATTTTAAGGGTAAAAATAAATTGGTTCCAGGCATTTGAAGCTATCCTTGCTTATTATGAAGCTTGGCATATTATATAAGAAAGTAATAATTAACAGTTTGGGTTAGGCACCTTCACACACAGACAGTGGCAATGTAAATAGATACAATCTTTTTGGAAAGCAACTTGACAATATGTATCAAAAGCCTTAAAAATGTGTACCCTTTGACTCAGAAATTTTCATTATGGCAAGTCTACCCTAAGAAAATAGGAGATATATAGACAAATGTTTATGTGTAAGGATGTTCACTGAGGCAATATTTAGAGTAACAAAGAAAAGGAGGATAACGCCAGATTAATTTGTTGCAGGGGAAAAAAAAAAACCTCTCACTGAAAACAGCTAAGAAGGCTGGACTAAAACAAATCTGTTTGGGGACTGGAGAGTTACCAAGACAGTCACAGTTTGAGGATCTGAGATTAGAGATATATGGAAAAGTAATTAAGGTGAGTCTGACATTCTATGCTGTTTTCCCCTCAAAGCATATGTGGGCTCTTGGATGGTACAGCCAAAGAGACTAAGCAACAAAGAAACGCTCTTAAGTGATACAGAATCTGAGCAAAGATGTCAGCAGTCTGAGGAGGGGCTGAGGAGGCAAAAATTAGAGTTCCAAGCTTTTAAGAAAGCTATGGCTTGAGAGGCTAAGATCCTCTCAGTGGTACAGAAAAATGACGTGTTTACGATCTCAAGGCATTCACCAGTTCACAAACAGTGCAGGCTGAGAGAAACAAAGCAGAAAGTGGCAGCCAACAGAAGTTTTGTGGCCTCAGAAGGATGGGAGATAAAAATCGGTTTTGAAGTCCTGACAAGAAAGACTCCTGGGACTTCCCTGGCGGTCCAGTAGTTAGAACTCCATGCTTCCACTGCAGGGGGCACAGGTTCAATCCCTGATTGGGGAACTAAGATCCTGCAAGCCGCGTGGCCAAAAAAAAAAAAAAAGGAGAGAGAGAGAGAGACTCTGGTAAGCACCTCACGCTTTCAAATGGAACTCCTAAAGGCCTGCACCCTAGGAATAAAAGTGAACTAAAAGTAAACCAGGGCTTCCCTGGTGGCCCAGTGGTTAAGAATCTACCTGCCAATGCAGGGGACACATGTTCGATTCCTGGTGTGGGAATATCCCACATGCCGCGGAGCAGCGAAGCCTGTGCGCCACAACTACTGAGCCTGCGCTCTAGACCTCACGAGCCACAGCTACTGAGCCCACATGACACAACTACTAAAGCCCACGTGCCTAGAGCCTCTGCTCCGCAACAAGAGAAGCCAACGCAATGAAGAGTAGCCCCTGCTCGCGGCAACTAGAGAAAGCCCGCGTGCAGCAACAAAGACCCAACACAGCCAAAAATAAATAAATAAATAAATTATTTTTAAAGTTATTTTAAAAAAAAGTAAACCAAATCTTATAAAGACTGATAGCCAATCCGTTCTGTGATTGGATTAAAACGATCTATCCTAATTCTACCTGCCTGCCATAAGCTAAAGGCTCATTTAGAGCTTCTGCAATATTTTATACACAGTGTCTGACATTCAACCAAAATTCCCAGGATATCGAGAGACAGTGGAGGAAAAAAAAACAGACAATATAAATAGATCCAGAGGTAGGCAAAAATATACAATGGAAGAAAGGGAAAAAGAAAAAAACAGTCTCTTCAGCAAGTAGTGTTGGGAAAGTTGGACAGCTGCATGTAAATCAACGAAGTTAGAACATACCCTCACACCATACACAAAAATAAAGTCAAAATGGCTTAAATATAAGACATGACACCATAAAACTCCTAGAAGAGAACATAGGCAAAATATTCTCTAACATAAATTGTACCAATATTTTCTTAGGTCAATCTCCCAAGCCAATAGACATAAAAGCAAAACTAAACAAATGGAAACTAATCAAACTTACAAGCTTTTGTACAGCAAAGGAAATCATAAACAAAATAAAAAGACAACCTGTAGACTGGGAGAAAATATTTGCAAATGATGCGACAAACAAGGGGTTAATTTCCAAAATACACAAATAGCTCATACAACTCAACAACAACAACAACAAAAACAACCCAATCAAAAAATGAGCAGAAGACCTAAAAAGACACTTCTCCAAAGAAGACATACAGATGGCCAACAGGCACATGAAAAGATGCTCAACGTCATTAATTATTAGAGAAACGCAAATAAAAACTACAATGCGGTGCCACCTCACACTGGTCAGCATGGCCAGCCTTAAAAAGTCTACAATAACAAATGCTGGAGAGGGTGTGGAGAAAAGGGAACCCTCCTACACTGTTGGTGGGAATGTAAATTGGTGCAGCCACTATGGAGAATGGTACGGAGGTTCCTCAAAAAACTAAAAATAGAGTTGCCATATGATCCAGCAATCCTACTCCTGGGCATATATCCAGACAAAACTATACTTAAAAAAACACATGCACCGCTATGTTCATAGCAGCATGATTTACAGTAGCCAAGACATGGAAACAACCCAAGTGCCCATCAACAGGCAATTTGATTTAAGAAGATGTGGTGGTATACATGTGCAATGGAATATTACTCAGCCATAAAAAAGAATGAAGGGCTTCCCTGGTGGCGCAGTGGTTGAGAGTCCGCCTGCCAATGCAGGGGACACGGGTTCGTGCCCTGGTCCGGGAGGATCCCACATGCCACGGAGTGGCTGGACCCGTGAGCCATGGCCGCTGGGCCTGCGCGTCCGGAGCCTGTGCTCCACAATGGGAGAGGCCACAACAGTGAGAGGCCCACGTACCACAAAAAAAAAAAAAAAAAAAAAAAGAATGAAATATTGGGACTTCCCTGGTGGTCCAGTGGGTAAGACTCCATGCTCCCAATGCAGGGGGCCTGGGTTCAATCCCTGGTTGAGGAACTAGATCCCACATTCATGCCACAACTAAGAGTTTGCATGCTGCAACTAAGAAGTCCACATGCCACAACTAAGACCTGGTGCAGCCTAAATAAATAAATAAATAAATATTTTTTAAAAAAGAATGAAATATTGCCATTTGCAGCAACATGGATGGACCTAGAGAATATTATACTTAGTGAAGTAAGCCAGAGAAAGAAAGACAAATATTATATATCACTTATATGTGGAATCTAAGAAATAATACAAATGAATCTATATACAAGACAGAAACAGACTTGCAGACATAGTAAACAAACTTACGGTTACCAAAGGGGAACAGGGATGGGGAGGGATAAATTAGGAGTTTGGGAGTAACAGATACAAACTATTATACATAAAACTCATAAGCAACAAGGATTTACTGTATAACACAGGGAACAATATTCAATATCCTGTATAACCTATAATGGAAAATAATCTGAAACTATAGATATATAACTGAACTACTTTGCTGTATACCTGAAATTAACATGATATTGTAAATCAACTATACTTCAATAAAAAATGAAAATTAAAAATAGGTTTCCCTATCAGATGAATTAAAAACAAAAAGTTTGAGAATAGCAAGTGTTGATGAGGTGTAGGGAAAACAGTAAGTCCCCTACCCTCTGTGTAGGAGGGTAAATTGACACCACCATTTTGGAGGGAATTCGGCAGTTTCTCTGAAAATAAAGAATGCCCATATACTTTGATGCAGAAACCCACCCATAGAAACCTAGCTAGCAGAAATACTTGCACACCATGCAAAGATGTTCATGGAAGCATTGTCCAGAATGGGTGAAAAGTCTGAGCCATCTAAATGTTCATCATAATGAGAACAGCTAAATGAAATATGATACGTCCCTGCCTGGGAGTTCCATGCAGTCATGAATAAGAATTGGGTCAACCCAGATGGCGGATAGAGAACATAGTAAATATAGTAAAGTACAAATAGTGAGTTGACAAACAAAGATATCCTACTTTATTATATTTTCATTTGCATGCAGTGTGAGTGTGAATAAAATGCGTATCACATCTCTAGGGGGTTTCTGGAACTCTCACTTTTTACCTTACATGCTTCTATTATTTATGAATCTGTTTTTAGTGAGCATGTATTACTTTCATAATTCTTAAACGAAAAACATAAGTGAATAAGGATTGAACATCTAAAGCCTATAAAGACAAAATGCTTAGTGTTTCATTTCTTGGACCTGAGTTCACTTTCAGCCAGAGCAGTTCTGGGCCACAAGTACAACTCTGTGAAAATCCTTTATCAGGCTCATCTCATGTATGCATGCGGGCATACACACATACCACACGTGCACAACTACCACACACCTCTACACATGCACACACACACACACACACAGAGTTGTCCAGCTCCACATGTGCATGTGGAACGCACGACTTTACAGTACCTGGGGCAGTTCATAGAACATTCTTGTGTATTTACTGGTGCAAGGGAGTAAATAGCCAGAGCTGAGCAGGCAGAAAAGAATGTGAGGAGACTGAAAACCCAACACCCACCACCTCCTCCACCATCTCAAGCAGATGACACGTCCTGTGGAATCCACGGTGCCCTCCTGATTTCTGGCTTTTCTCTTTTGTCTTCAAGATGGGTAAACCCAAGAAAACGTGGCCATGAGGATGGGCACTTATCCACTCAGGTCATGTCGTAAGATGCCCCCCCTTCTTACCCCTGCAGTGAGGTGAGAGTCCCACCCAGACCGTGGGGGGCTTACGGGCCCTCGTCCCTGAAGAGTGTCAGGTTGTGCGTCTGGATGTGGTTCAGCAGGACCTGTCCTCGCCGCTCCAGGGTCTGGAGGACCCGCTGTAGGCCCTGTTGCCCGCCTTGGCTTTCCCAGAACACCGGGTCTGTCTGCAGCGACTTGAGCAGCATATTCTGTAGACACCCTGATGCGAGGACCTTCACGACAGACTCAGGAAACCTGAAGGAAGGTCCCCCAGTCCCGTAACAGAAAGGAAGAGCAAAAGCCATCTCAGAGAGTTTCCGTGAAAGGCCAGGCCAGTCGGCCAGAACTTGCACAGCTCGGGGCCCACAGAGCCCGCCCGCAAAGTCTCCGGGGCCACCTGCTGACTAGTTATCCAGGAACCCTTCCACCCGCCCTGCTGTGACAGCAGGCAGGGGATAGACCTTTCGATGGTTCCCACCCCCTTGAGGGGGTGAATCCACTCTGCTGGCCCGGGCGAAGTGAGGAGGAGCCCTAGGAAGGCCCAGCCGCTGCAGGTGTCAGCAGGGAAGGTGCCTCCCAGGCTAGCTCCCAGCCAGGGAAGGGCCAGCCTGCCCACTCCCCAGCAGGGCAGCCCATGTTGTGCAGGAGGCCCTCTGGATATTGGGGAGGGGGCAGCCCATCTTGGACTTGAAGGGCCTGCTGGCTGCATCCCCTCAGCTTTCCCAGGACTCCTCACCCCCTTCTGAGGCTCATCCAGCAGCTTTTGTCTGATGGACTGTGGACTTCTCTGGAGCCACAGTTCAAGGTCTACAGCAGGGCCATCAAGCCTCAGCCCCTGAACCTCCACCCAAGCGCTCTGACCCTCACCCGTCGATGCCCTCCAGCAGCCGGAAATTCAGCTTGTGTTCCGGGTGCTGAAGGTTGCCGGCGTTATCGATGTAGACCAGACGAGAGAGATCACTGCTCCGGACCTCAGGCAAGAACATGGACAGAGACAGAGGAGAGTCAGGCAGCAGCCTAGCCGGTGCCCCTGGACTCTGTCGGGGCTCAGCAGCCTGGGGGGCCCTGAGCTGTCAGTCCCACCACCCAGCCTGCTACTCGCCCAGATGGTCCCCTCGCACTGAGCAGTGAGCTCACTCCATGCCGCTGCCGTGCTTAGGACATCCAGGCACCCTCTCAGTGAACCCTCCCAGCAACCTTGGGAGGTGGCCACTGATATTAGCCTCATGTTACAGAAACACAGGCACAAAGAAGTAATTTGCATAAGGTCACACAGCTAATAAGTAGCTGGCTGGTTCAAACCTGGACCCGTGGCCACAAGCCACAGCACCTGCTGCAAAATTGCAAGGCAGAGGGACTGATTCCTGTTCTGGTGGCCGAAGGGCTGAGGAGCACGGGTGGGAATGGGAAGGGGCAGAGGTAGCCCACCCAGGGGCTGAGGCTGCGGGATGTATCGCCCACGTGCCCCCTCACACGTGCATGCCCGCCCACGTGCCCCCTGTGCCCCATCCCGGGCGTTCCCCTGAGCATCACCGAGGACACAAGGCACCCTCCAACCTCAGGGAGCACTGCCCATCCTCTGTCCCCACAGTTGTAGGGCCTCCAAAAACTCTTCAAAACTGAAATCAGGGCTTCCCTGGTGGCACAGTGGTTGGGAGTCCGCCTGCCGATGCAGGGGACACGGGTTCATGCCCCGGTCCGGGAAGATCCCACAGGCCGCGCAGCGGCTGGGCCCGTAAGCCATGGCCGCTGAGCCTGCGCGTCCGGAGCCTGTACTCCGCAACGGGAGAGGCCACGGCAGTGAGAGGCCCGCGTACGGCAAAAACCCCCCAAAAAACCAAAAAACACTGAAATCAGCAGCAGGGAATTCTTTAGCACCTTAAAACTTTGGTACGGTGGGAACAGGAGGCCATCTCTTCCGGCTCCCACCCCCATGCACACACTCCATTCCTACACACTCGCCAAGATTCCCTGGTAGTTTCCCATAATTCTCTTCAGCAACCTGGGCTTAAATTATGAACTTTTGTCTTCAGGATCCCAGCTTCCCCTCTCTCTGCTTCTTCTACCTCTCACCCCCCTGCACACACCAGGGATCATCTATTTCTGGAAACCCGATGACTCCTCTCCCCAAAAACTGCTATTGGGAAGGATCTGTGAGACAGCTGCCCACCAGGGGTAAAGGATGGATATAAAAGCCCTCCCTCTCCCAGGAATATTTGCCTTTCACTGGGGAAGGAGAGAGGTGGCTCTGGGGCAGGGGAGGGAGAGTTCCCACCGCCCAGCAGCACCACGTGGCAGCCCTGGCCTGCGGGCTGGTGGGGCGGCCTGACGCTCGGCCCAGGGCAGCATCTGACGGCTACCGTCCAAAGCAGCTGGCCAAGGTGAGGCGGTGAGGACACCAGCCTCACTGGGGGAAGACAGAGCAGCCCCTCCCCGGGGTGGCACTTTGCTCCTCGTGCAGGAGAAGCGGCTGTTCTGCCCCACCAGCCTCTCACCGATGGCCTCGGCACATGGCTTCCCACCCTGGGCTGTAGTTTTCACAGGAGGCAGCACAGTGTTCCTCCAACAGCCCCAGCCTGTGAGCCATCAGGGGCCAGGAGAGCGCCCTGTCACTGCCACCAACCAGACGTGCAGCTTGGGAAACCCCCTTCCCCGCTCCAGGCCCCAATTTCCATATTTACTGGCACATTAAGGACGTCCTACTAGACACACAGTTATCACGCTCTGCTTCCTGGAGCCTTAGGGCGTCCCCGGAGTCTTCAGGGCTCAGAGGAGTTAGTGACAACAGCTCCAGCCCACACCCTATACCTACCTAAACCACATCCTCAAAGCTCCACCTGTGTCAGTTCTATATATTAAGGCTTCCTGAAAACATTTAAAGGGTTCTGCTGCTGAAAAGAACAGGATTGGGACACCCCAAGGTCACGTGATCTCTGACACTTGCCAACAGCATCTGCTGATGGAGACAGGAAGACCTGAGTCTGGGGCGACCTGGGGACATACCAAGATGTGGACCAGCCGCAGCTCCCCCGGGTTCCGGCATTTCTCTCGGAGCCTCTCTTCCACACAGGGGTCCGAGGGCTCGGGCTCGAAGCCGCAGCAGTAGCGATCTAGGCGGTCATGGACCTGTGGGGACACCGTCCTCTGAGGGCCCAGCACTCGGGCCACCGGAGCCCTGGGGCCACACGCTGGGGGCCATCCTCAGGGATCTTGGCGCTGGTCAGCTCTGCTGCTGGCCTCCGGCTGTGATGGGGCTTCTGCTTGCTCCTCAGCCAGCCTGCCCTGCACCAGGATTGCTTGCTCACACTGCGTGGATTTCCACCCAACACTGACTGCTTAATCTCTGCCACTGGCCCTGAGCTCCAGCCTGGGGCTGACTGTCTGGTCTACCTGGGGAGACCCACACATGACCACTTTTTCTTTAATCAGCAAATGTTACATCAGGGATTCCTCCCTTTACAGAGATAAAAATCTTTTAATGACCATCCAGGCAGCTCCTGCCTCTAGGACAGTGCTTTCACCCTGCAGGAGGCCTGAATCAAAGTCAGGAAGGAGAGCATTCCTGTTCCTGGCTCCTCTTACACAGGATGCCTAAAATGGGAGCAATGGCACTCCCTCAGAGTTGATCATGATGCGCTTTAATAAGAAATTTGGTCTCTGTCCCTGGTTCCTGGCACAGAGCTCCTAAAACCCCTGCAATTTGCTCAGTGATATGAGTGTCTTTTGTTATTCATAATAAACCGTCTGACCATATCAGAGTTTAATAAGGTGACTCAGCGGGGCCCTTAGATAACTTCAGGCTGATTGCCAGATAGACAAGTAGAGAGTAGAACTTTCAACCCCAACCTCCAACCTCTGGGAAGAGTAGGAGAGCTGGAAACGGGGTTATAAAAACTCTTGAACAGTGAGATTTGGGGAGCTTCCAGGTTGGAGAACACACTCACATTCCAGGAGGGTGATGCACGCCGACTCCATGAGGACATACAGGGTTGTATACTTGGGACCCTTCCAGACCTCTCACCCCATGTACCTCTTCAACTGACTGTTCACTTACATCCTTTGTAATAAACCAGTGCACATAAGTAAAGTGTTTTCCTGAGTTCTATGAGCCATTCTAGCAAATTATTGAACATGAGGAGGGGGTCATGAGGACCCCCAATTTATAGCCAGTTGGTCAGAAGTCCGGGTGGCCCAGGATTTGTGACTGGCATCTGAATCAGCAGTCTTGTGGGAATGAGCCCTTCACTTGTGGGACCTGACACTGAGTCCAGGTGGATAGTGTCAGAATCAAACTGTACACCCAGTTGGAGTTGGAGAATTGGTGGGGTCAGAAGACATCACTCAGATGACCAGCACCACTGCTGCATCTATCTCACCCACTCCTCACTGCAGCCTTGCAATAGAAACATTATTGTCCCCATTTAGACAGGGGGACACTGACCCCAGACTTGCCCAAGGTCATACATGTGAAAGCAGTACAGCTGGGATTTGAACCGAGGTCTGCCTGGCTTGAGCCCAGTGCTCTCTGTTATCCTGCCCTGCTTCCCTGAAGGTCAGGAAGGGTGAGCCAGCTAGAGGCCAAGTGAGGTCCCCATCAGTACACTAGTTAAGGCTGGAGAAGAGCTTTGAAAACTGCGAAGGAGGCAGAGGAGGAACTAGAAGTCTCAGAGCCCATCCTCCTCCTCCATGACCACAACTGACGCAGCAGCAGGCATCGGGGCTGTCTGGATGGTCCACATCCACCTTCTGTGGTCGCTGTTCTCCAACCCAAGCCGCAGACCTGATCCAGCTTTAGCCAGCACCACCATCGTGCCTCCCTCGGCCACGTGCAGCCAACCCCCTCCACAAATGGCAGAGGGGACGGGGGCAGGGCTGGGGGGATGACACAACCTATAACCCCCAGGATGCGGCACTCATCAAAGCCAGGCCAGCCACCTCGCAGTCCACTCAGCCCCAGCTCAGCGCTGGCTGGAAAAGGTCTCCCTCCATTTCCATCTCCCTTTGTAGGAAATTCTCACATGTTCTGAAGAAATACAAAATTGATTTCCTTCAACACAAGCCAGAAAATAACTATAGTTCTATTCACCAATCAACCTCACAAAACCAGAGTCCAGAAAGGAGACACTGTTAAACAGTCCCAACTACTGTCCCAAACCTGGAGGACAGGCCCAGCTTGGCTGGGGGCAAACGGCCACCAGAGCCCTATCCAGGCAGTGAGCCCATGAATGAGCCCCCGGTGCAGACAGTCACTGCTTTGGTCCCCCAGACTTTGGATAACAACAATTACAAGTAACAGAAAAGCCTGGCTCAAAATGGCTTTAACTGTAGGGGAAATTAAGATCATCTACCGCAGGAAGTCTCGTGATAGGGCAGGCCGGGGGATTTAGCAGCTCCTACTGTCACGGTAAGGACTCGGGTTTCTTTCTGCTTCTCACTATACCCGCACAATGTTAAGGACATCCCTTTGTTGTCTCAGGAAGCCTGCAGGTGGCTGTTGTGGGTATGTTTTTCCTTGTTATCTCTAGAGAGAAGGAGATAGAGACACAGGAAGGGAGGGAGGGAGGGGCGGGGAGGCGAGGAGAGAAAAGGAAGCTATCCCCCACAATCACGGAATAGAAGTCCTTCCTTTCAGCCTGACTGGACCATATTTGGACACAGGATAATCCCTGGTCCAGTGGCAGCCAGGGATGCACAGACCTCTGAGCCCAGGCATGGGGGGAAAGTGAATCACACCAGGGCTCTGTGCAGAAGGAACGAGAGCAATCAGCTGGGTCCACCGGAGCCCCAGTATCCTCACTCAGGCTCGTAACAGAAGTGTTGACCGGGACAGGGCTGAGGATGGAGCCCTGCGGCATGCCCCAGAGACCTCCCAGCCCTCCAACTATTTTAAAATCCACCTGAAGCTAGTATCACGCCCCTATACTTCTCCATATGGTCCTAGAATTTAGCGGGTGAGGGTGGTCCTCCTCCATGCATTCACACACATGCCTTCCTCAGCAGGAGCCTTCTGAGGCTGCCCACACAGAGGTTTAGAACAGGGGTCGGCAAGTTTTTTTTTTTTTACATCTTTATTGGAGTATAATTGCTTTACAATGGTGTGTTAGTTTCTGCTTTATAACAAACTGACTCAGTTATACATATACATATGTTCCCATATCTCTTCCCTCTTGCGTCTCCCTCCCTCCTACCCTCCCTATCCCACCCCTCTAGGTGGTCACAAAGCACGGAGCTGATCTCCCTGTGCTATGCGGCTGCTTCCCACCAGCTATCTATCTTACGTTTGGTAGTGTATATGTCCATGCCACTCTCTCACTTTGTCACAGCTTACCCTTCCCCCTCCCCATATCCTCAAGTCCATTCTCTAGTAGGTCTGTGTCTTTATTTCTGTCTTACCCCTAGGTTCTTCATGACATTTTTTTTCTTAAATTCCATATATATGTGTTAGCATATGGTATTTGTCTTTCTCTTTCTGACTTACTTCACTCTGTATAACAGACTCTAGGTCCATCCACCTCATTACAAATAGCTCAATTTCGTTTCTTTTTATGGCTGAGTAATATTCCATTGTATATATGTGCCACATCTTCTTTATTCGGCAAGGTTTTTCTATAAAGGGCCAGACAGTAAATACTTTAGCCTTTGGAGGCCATATGGTCTCTGTCACGACTACCCACCTCTGCCTCTGTAGTGCATATTGTACGTATTCTAGATAATATGCAAACAAATGGTCATAGCTATGTTCCAAAAAACCTTTATTTACATACACTGACATTTTAATTTCATATAATTTCTATATGTCCCAAAATATTCTTCTTTTGAGCTTTTCGACCACTTAAAAATGCTAAAACCATTCTTAGCTCATGGGCCATACAGAAACGCAGAGAGGGGAATTTGGCCTACAATCTGGGCCATGCCTGTGACCCTGGTTTGGAGCCCAGTAGATCTGGGGGTGAATCGTGGCTCCACTGTGTCCTAACTCCATGACCTAAGGAAGTTAGTTAACCTCACTACGCCTCAGTTTTCTCATCCACAAAGTGGAGCAGTGATACTCCCTCAGGACCTCACTGAGGACCACACAAGGTGATGATGTAAACAAAGCAAGGGTGGTTGTCCTGGAGGGCCCTGGAAGGGACAGGCCCAAAGGCCTGGAGGAATCTCAGGGGTTCCTCCCTCCAGAAGCCCCGGCCCCACCCCAGTTATAGGCCTGAGAACCAGAGTCTGAAATAAAGCAGCGTCATGACAATCTAGCCACTCTCTTCTACGTGCAGGCCTGGTTTCTGGAGTGCAGACAAATCTGTGAGATGGACACCACCTACCAAGTCCTCTTTGGCTGGGAGAATAAATGCCAGGACGGTTCTAGCAAGACTGAAATACAGTAACTGCTCTGGATTTCACGTGATGCCTGATGCACAGCCAGCCAAACCCCCTTTCTCCTGCCAAACGCTCCCTGACCCTGTGCAGATTTCAACTCGCTGCAGCACTGCAAGTTGAAATGCTGGAAGCTACAAGGAATAACAGCCCATATGATACGGGCGGCGCTGGCGTCCCCAAATCTACACCCATTTGAATGCTGAACAGGAAGGGGCTGGCCAGGCGCAGTTGCCAGTGTGATGAATTTGCCACGCTGTCTGGGAACTTTTTTCCACTGAAGAGAAATTCAGTTTAAACTGCAGTAGTCAAGCAGGACCAAGCTTAAGCTTCATTCCCAAATCACTTCAGGATTTGATGTTTTTTCCCCTTTTTGAAAAAATGAGGAGTTACCGAGAAAAAATGATAATCCTTTGCAGTTTTGGTTTTCTGGTGAACCTAGCAGAGTTGGATGATCGTGAAGTTTTTGTTTAATTCTAGTTAAACAGTTGTGAAGCCCTTACTCTGTGCTGGGTACCGCTCTGAGTGCTTTATCCATCACCACTCATTTAACCCCTCCCAGCAGCCAGGAGGCAGATACTGTTATTATCCCCATTTCAAAGATGAGGGAACTGAGTCACAGAGGCTAGTAACGTGCCTAGGGCCCCACAGAGCGAAAGTGGTGGCACCTAGGGACCTCCCTGGCAGTCCAGTGGTTAAGACTCCACGCTTCCAACGCAGAGGGCGCGGGTTTGAACCCTGGTCAGGGAACCAAGATCCCACACGCCACGCTGAGACCCCCACATGCCCGCGCAGCCAAAAAGAAAAGAAAGAAAGCGGTGGCGCCTAGACTCAGACCCAGGCAAGTCTGGCTCTGACCACTGAGTCAGACTGGGTGGCACGTAAATGTTTTTTTGGCACCAGAGAGTACATGCTCCCCAATGCAAAGGAGAAGATATGGTTCAACCTGATCCCCAGCACTCGTTTTGTACAACGAGACTCAGCTGAGGTTTTTTGAGCGAAAGGATGAATGAATGAAGTGCGTGGCTGGCTGACAGCAGGAAGGATCTGGGGCTGGGGTCGGGGGGTGCTTCACATGAGGACTGATCACTGAAAGCCTGCCGGTCAGGTGAGCCCTACATCCCTGCCCAGGATACCAACACCAGAAGGCTTCAGGGGGAGGCCTGGCTCTGGGGCCCCCAAACAGGACATCTGGTGGAACAAGACACTGCAGTCTGCCAAGAGGGACACCAGGCCCAGCTGTGGGGAGGGGAGGTCTGGGAGGAGCCCAGCACAGGGCACGAGGGGCGGCCCGAGTCCTCTAACCCATCCACCAGGCTCCTGGGCCAAGACGCGTTCCTCAGCCAGTGCCTGATCTGAGTCTGGTGGATTCCAGAACTGCCTGCTGTCCCTGGTGGCCCTGCCCCCTATGCAGGACCTTCCCCCCACCTGGGGACAGTCACAGGCCCAGGTTCTTCTGGATGGAAACGGTGGCTCTTGGCCGGGCCAGCTCACTGCCAGATTGCCCCAGAGTGGCAGCATCTCTGTCCAAGGAGGGCAGCAGGCTGGTCTGTTAAAGAGTTCGTGAGGCTTTGGGGAGGTCAGGGGTGGGGAGGAGTGGGTTACTCTGCACTGACTCTTACTCTTCTCTGATGACTCCCTCTGCAGTGCTCCCCTTGTGTCCTGACAGAGGGCAAGCTTCCCGGGGGCCCTGGGGAGGAACACCTGGATGCCTCATCTGCCCCAAGCCTGAGGCCAGAGGTCTCAACACCAGCTCTGGATGTGGGTGAATAGACTGGCTGGTGGGCTTTGAGGAGGTGGTCTGAGAAGAACTAGACCTTATCTTAAAAGACATCTGTAGATCACCCTACATTTTAAACATCAACACAAAACCCAGCAGCCGTGAAAAGATGAATCCACCACAGCAAAATAGGTTCCAATCAAGAAAACTGGGATGAGTCACCATGGGAACACCTTTCACAAAAAGTCCCCACATCAATACACTAGAGGGGGGAGTATTGTGAGCTCCTCCATGGATACTCAAAAGGCATTTGATATAATTTTTACATCCATTCCTGAGAAGAAAAAACTCTTAATAAAGCAAGAATAGCAAATAGTTCTTCAGTCAAAAGCCGGCATGATGCTTAATGGCAAAACACTAGAAATTGTCCCAAATAGAAACAAGTCAAGCCCATCATCCCATTACTATTTACCATTAATCTAGAGGCACCACAACTGTAGTGAGGTAAGAAGAAAGAAAGAAGAGGCAACGAGAAGACAAAGTGCATTCATTACAGAAGAAACGATCGTATACTTGGAAAACCCAGGGGATAAACCAAGCAACTGTTAGAAGCAGTACGAAGTGAGCAAGAGGCCAGTAACCAAACTATGACACAAAAATAATATCCTTCACACAGACCAAGAGCTACGGGCCAGAACATACTGAGATAGGCTGGGACCTGGGACCCTTTGCCAGAGTGCTTGCAATACAAAGAAACTATAAGGGCTTAAAAATAACTGCACACAGGCTCAGTGGGGCAAATTATGAACAATAAGATACAAAAAGGTCACAAACCAACTGCCACTTCTGAGGTGCTGGGAGCAAAAGCAGGGCCCCGCATGCATGATCCCTGCACACAGCACCACCAAGGGTGGGGGCAGACCACCTAATCTATGCCTCCTGTCCAACCCACCCATCTGCCCCCAGCCTCACCCCATTTAAGGGACCAGCTCGCCCTCGCCTTGGGACGTGAGCAAGGGCACCTGTTTCTTGTTTTCGCTCCCCTGTGCTGCAGCACGAGCTCCAATAAAGCCTTGCCTGAATTTCTCATCTGACTTCTTATCAATTTCTATTAATTTAGGTCTCCTGCCCATTTTTGGATTGGGTTGTTTGTTTTTTTGATATTGAGCTGCATGAGCTGCTTGTATATTTTGTAGATTAATCCTTTGTCAGTAGTTTCGTTTGCAAATATTTTCTCCCATTCTGAAGGCTGTCTTTTCGTTGTATATGTATAGCTGATTCACTTTATTATAAAGCAGAAACTAACACACCATTGTAAAGCAATTATACTCCAATAAAGATGTTAAAAAATTTTCTATTGATTAAACAGTCCCAGAACCCAGGTCAGTAACAATATAATGGAAGGAAAGAGGCCACTTTCAGTGGTCACAAGAAGAGGAAATAACAGTATCATCCCAACATGGAAGTGAAGATCTAGCTCAAGAAAACATCAAGATGCTTCTGAGGAACAGGAAAAAATGGAAAGACACAGCCTGTTCTTGGCTAGAATGACCCTGTATTTTAGGATGTAAATTCTCTCTATGTTAGTCCATGCAAATTTAATTTGATTCCAGTAAAGTCCCAAAAGGACTTGGGAAGGCAAAGGAAGTAACAAGCTGACTCTAAATTTCACAGAAGAATAGTATGCAAGAATATCAGAAAAATCTTAAAAAAGAGCAATGAGAAAGACCGAGCACTCCCAGGTATTAACTTAAAATATAAAGCAT
The DNA here is from genome assembly GCF_964165515.1 of Mesoplodon bidens. Lineage (NCBI taxonomy): Eukaryota > Metazoa > Chordata > Mammalia > Artiodactyla > Ziphiidae > Mesoplodon > Mesoplodon bidens. Next base: position 46,543,925 of record NC_138172.1, on the reverse strand, counting down.
GATAATTAAAACAGTGTGATTCTGACACATAAATAGACAGACCTTTACTGGAACAGAAGAGTCCAGAAATAGACTTTAGTACATATGGAAATTGGCTATATGATAAAGACAGCATTTCAAATTGGGGGAAAGAATGATTTTTCAACAAATGGTGCTGGGACATTTGGGTTGCCATCTGAAAAAAAAAATCATTGTTTTGCACCTGATCTCTTATTCCAAAATAACTTCCAGATGGGTCAAAAATATATGTAAACACATGGGAGAATTTTTAAAATAACCCTGAAATGAGGATGGCCCTTTAAAACATAGTACACTAACCTAGAAATCAGAAAAGAAAAACCTGATAATGTTAACAACATTAAAAATTTTTTTAAATTTCTGCACAGCAGAAAGACTAGAAACAAAGTTTAATTGACAATGGAACCTGAGAGAAATATTACAATGCAATGAAAACAAAAGACTAATTTCCTTAATCTATATAAAGCTCTTAAAGTCATTAAGTAAAAGACCAACAATCCAACAGAAAATGGGGCAAAGGATATGAACGATTAAAAAAAAATCTAAAAAGAGGCAGGACGAGGGTGAGGCAGCTCGGTGCTTTGTGACCACCTAGAGGGGTGGGATAGGGAGGGTGGGGGGGAGGGAGACACAAGAGGGAAGAGATATGGGAACAGATGTATATGTATAACTGATTCACTTTGTTATACAGCAGAAACTAACACACCATTGTAAAGCAATTATACTCCAATAAAGATGTAAAAAAAAAAAAAAAAAAAAAAAAAGAAAGTGCTTCTTGCTGTCAGGGACATGCAGAGCAGGCTTGGCCCCTGAGACAGGCACTCCTAAAATGCTTGCACCTGGGGCCCCTCCGTTGCCTCATGAACTCACTTTCTATTGTTGCATAACAAATGACCACGAGCTTAGTCACTTAAAAATGACTCATTAACTCAGTTTCTGTGGGTCAGAATTCCGTCCCGTTTCTGCCCGTTTCTCTGCCCAGGGTCTCAGGCTGAACTCAAGGCGGGGCTACATCTCTTGTAACTCAGGCTCGTCTCCTGGGCTCAGTCAGGTTGTTGGCAGAAACCATTCCTCGTGGTTTTAAGACTATGTTCCCCCGAGATCTCAGGGTCCTTCCAGAGGCCGCCCCTGCCCATAGGCAGTTCATAGCGTGGCTGTTTACTTTCTTCCTCGAGGCCCTCAGGAAAATCTCTCGGATGCTTCACCTTTGAAAGACTCTCCTGACTGGCTCAGGCCCACCCAGGAGAATCTCCCTTTTGATGAACTGAAAGTTAACTGATTAGTAACCTCAACAATATTGCAATAACTTTGTACGGTGACAGATGGAAACTAGACTTATCTTGGTGATCATTTTGTAATGTACAGAAATATCAAATCACTATGTTGTACACCTGGAACTAACATAGTGTTGTAGGTCAATTATACTTCAGTTAAAAAAAAAACACCCAAAGTTAACTGACTGATAACCTAATCACTGAAATGATATTCCATCTATTCACAGGTCTCATTCCTACTCAAGGACAGGAGTTAACGCTAAGGGGGGATGGTTATCTTGGAGACCATCTTAGAATTCTGCCCATCACACCTCACCCTCATCGAGGTCCTGCTTTTAAATATATGTAAAGATGCTTGATGTCGCCCTTTAAACACCCTTGTCCGGGAGGGCTGTTTCACCCCTCCACCGTTGGCTGCACCACCTGTGCAGGAGGGAGGAGTGCAGTACCCGTCTCCTGGGTCTGTTGTAGGACTTGAAGGAGCTCATGTGTGGGCGCTCCATAAACGGTAGCTACTATTATATTTCATGTCACCGGCTGGAAGCCTGAGAGGTCGGCAGCGGTCACGGATCTGGGCTCCTCTCTAACTGCCACAACACCTGATGTTCCAGGGAGCCCAAGCCAGAGGAGATGCCATGAACCATAGACTTGAACTCAAAATAAGGAACACACACAGGATCACAAATGACTGAACCTGGCTCCCTGGGAAGGAAATGGGCCAACCTTACCCAGAAGAGACCTAGAAGAAATGACTTTTCCAGAGTCAGTTAAGTCAGCAAAGAGGGGAAGGGTATGCCCTCTATGGCCAAACCGCACTAGAATCGATCCCAGCTCCAACACTTAAGGCCTCGTGACTGTGGGCAAGTTCCTTAGCCCTTCTAAACCTGTTTCCTCACCTGTGGAAAGGAGCTAAAAATACTGTGCCCCCCCTAGGGCTGTTATGCATCAACACATGCTAAGTGCTGGCACAGGACCTGATGTGGAGGATGTCAGGCAGCATTTTATGCTATCATCTGTTCCGGATGCATAAGTTAATTACGTGCCAGAGGCAAGGGCTGGACAAATGACTCTCACATTGTTTTCTGCCTCTAAGATTCTCTACCAGACCTGAAAAGAAATGGAGAAGGCCTTGGGATTCTTTTCAGTCTAGAGGAAGGCGTGATATTTGAGGAAAGAGAACACAGCGGCACCTAGATAGGAAGTCATACAGGGACCCTGGATTCATTCATTGATTTGTTCATCCATTCATCCACTCGTTCACTCATTCAACACGTGCTTATCTAGGACCAAACCAAGAGCTTGGCCCTGTGCTAGGTGCTGGGGATGTGGTAGTGAACAAAACACAGAGACAGAAATGAACAAATAAATAAAATAAAACTTACATACTGTGCTGGGAGTCAGAAAGGAAACAGATAGGATAGCACGAAGGAGAAAGAGGATAACAACGGGGAAGTAGAGTCAGGAGAGCTGAGGCCCCGGGGAGGAGGAGTCGGAGGCACGTCGGAGCTAGAGGCCCTTGCACCTGAAGAAACTGACCGAGGCCACGTGCCAAGAGGCGGGGCCAGAGACAGCAGACAGGGATGGATCACGTGGGTCCTTGCAGAACCTGATACCGAGGGTGTTGAGATGCTTTGCCTTACAGTAACGAGGAAGTAACACAATCTGATTTACAATCATAAAAGAGGTATGTTCTCTCTCCCTGACCAGTTGTCTGTGAACTTCAGAGGTCTCCCTTCAACTTCCAGCTGCTGTAAGCTTTGCCCAGGGGCTTTCTCCAAATGCCAGAGAATTAACACCTCCAGGAACAGCCCTCAACCAAAGACCAAGGGGAGATTTCACTATAAATACCTCGCATCCCTCACCTCTTCGTGGCCTAACTCTGAACGTGTATTTTATACCATTTCTCAGAATTTTCCTGTGGAACTAAGCCCCAGTCGCCCACAGTGGTGACCTGCTTGTTGACACGCCCTTTGTTGGCTGCCTTCCCTCCATCTCACTTTCCTCTTCCCTACAGGTGTTTCCTGGGGTCCCCCTGCAGATGAACCACCACAGTGGAATCCTGGTCTCAGGGTCTGCCTGGGGGAAACGAAACCAAGACATCACTCCGGCTTCTGGAAGGAGACTGGATTGGAGGGGGACATAAGCAGAGGTGGGGAGACAAGTCCAGGTAAGAAAAGATGGCGGCCTGGACCAGGTTGGAGGCTTTCTGGGGTCTGGACTTTCCAGAACATGAAGGCCCTTCATAAGCAGAAGCTGAAGAATGACTTCCGTGAGTGAACATTACTCTCTCACAGGCTGTCCGAGTTCTCCACAGCTTCTCACCCAGTCGAGCCAAGCACATGCCCCCTAAGAGGAAGCAAGGCGTGAGAAAAGAAGCCTGTCTAAAAGGGAAAAATGCAAATGTGCCCAACCCCCCAGCACTTCCTTCTCTCCCTCTGGCCTCTGGGTAGAAGGCCCTCTTGGGTCCAGGCACAACAGCCCTTGGGTTGGATTTGGCTTACGGTGGATGTGATGGTCATAGCTCCTCCCAAACACGGTTGGCTGTGCCACCTTCACTGTCCCAAGAGGAGGAGGACTTTGTGTCTCTCACCAGAGTGAATGCAACTCTGGCAGCAAGTAGCCCTTGCAGGAAGGCGAGTAGAGCTCTTTGAGCCCCTTCCCTCCAGCAACACACATACACACTCTCCCACCCACTGTGTCCAGCGAGTACAACCAGCTTCTCACTGACCCTCTCTCTTGGTCTTACTTCTCCCGATGACACAGCCCAGGGGGCGGTGGGAGGGCACCCACTCACTATCAGTCCTTTATCTTTCTTAGAGAAACCAGTTTATTAACCAAGAACACCATCCTGGTCACGCCGGCCTGCTGAAACTTGGGTTTGACTTATCATTCACTGGAAGCAGCAGATGCTATTGGGACCCACCCCCACTCCTTGGCACTCACTACTCCTGTGCATACTGATGGCTTTCTACCGCAAGTGCCTGCAGCTCTCTGCCTTTGCCCCTTTCTGGCTGCAGGAGCATGGACCAGTCTAGAGGTTCCAGGAAGTCAATGCCCTCAGGAGCAGTCTCAACCAGTGATGGCTGGGAGCTAGTGGCCCAGCTTCTTTGGCCCTTGGGTGGGACGACTTGAGGTGTTTTCTACATACTCCCCCAAAGGTCTCAGCGGGATTGAGCCCCAGGTGCCCACAGCAGTGTCTGGGCACCATATGGAGAGTATGTGGCTTGATGTGAATGGTGTGCACATATGTGGCTATAGCATGTATGTGGCTATGTTCATGTGTAAGTTCATGTACAGTGTGTGTTTTGGGGGTGTGTGTGACTGATTTGACTATTGTCTAACAAGTATTTGCTCCCCCTTCTACTCCGAACACAGTGTACTTCCCTTCCCTGACATTGGGCTTGGCCATTGACTTAACTTTAGCCAAGGGAATATTAGCAGAAGTGACATCAGCAGAGGCCTTAAATGTGCTTCTGCAGTTTGGCTGAGCCCTTGGGCTTCTCCCACTCCCCGTCGGAAGGTCTGCCCCGGGTGGTGCTGCCCCTTCAGCCTGGGCTCCAGAATGAGAAACGACGAGCAGACCTGAACCCACAGCTTTGGGCCAAGCTCAGCTGAGCCCAGCTGACCCACAGACCCTGGAGCAAGAAATCAAGAGCTGGTATCTCAAGCCACTGAGTTTTGGAGAGGTTTGTTACACGGCATTATTTCAGCAATCACTAATACAGAGTGTTATGGGGGACTTGCAAAGCACAGGGTATGGTTTGTGGGATAGGAGGAATGTGTCTGAGTACAGTGTTTGTGTATTTTGTGTCTGGGCAAATGTTATGTTGTGGTACATAAACACAGAATAACAAGGGCTTAGACTGGATGAGACAAAACAGACGAGCAAGCGTATTGCAGAGTGGGCTGCATGTGGAGTTTGTACCTGGCTTCTGGTCAGAAGGGACCTCAGGTTCCTGGGTTGGGAAACCCACAGCCTCGCCTCTCTCCAACTTGCCCGTGGTTTCTAGGAAGGCGGCATCCTCCAGACAGGGGTGTTTGACTTGCCTGGTGTTCAGCAAACCCAGGAAGAGGTGGCACGAGGCCAGCCGAGTTGCGTCTGACCACACACACCCAACCTGCGTGTGCTCTGGCTGTTGAACCTTCCACCCCCATGGCAGGGCTTGGCAGCTGGGGAAAGGCTCCACACCACAGCCTCCAAAGACAGACAGAGGGGCTCTGTGTGGGCAGAAAGCTGCTGCATGCACATCAGCTGGACTGGGGCTTTGCAAGGAGGGGCCTCCGAGCTCAAAGCCCCAGGGCATCCCTGTAAGCACCCCCTCTTCCTGCCCTCATTCATGGCTAGATGAAGAGGACTCTGTGAGTAAGTGGGTAAGCTCTGGAGTGAGATCGTCCAGGCTGTGTCTCAGCTCCACTAGCCATGGCCTTGGGCAAGTAACTTAACCTCTCTAGGCCTCAACTGTTCAACTTTAAAACAGGGAGAAATGCAGTATCTCTCTGGTAAGGTTGCCATGAGGATTGGACGAGTTAATTCCTGTAAAGTATTGGAGACAGTGCCTGTTTATTATTGAGCCTGGGCCACCCACCAGGCGCTGTATGAAGTACATTACGTGAATGATCTTGCATGCAGAAACCACACGAGGTCAGTGTTATCTGATGGAAGCTGGGCTCCCCCCAGAGACAGACCTTGTGACAGGAATTCAAAGCAAAACCAGTTTATCTGTGAGCTAATTCAAAAACACAAGCAAGAGGGGGCTTCCCTGGTGGCGCAGTGGTTGACAGTCCGCCTGCTGATGCAGGGGACATGGGTTCGTGCCCCGGTCCGGGAAGATCCCACATGCCGCGGAGCGGCTGGGCCCGTGAGCCATGGCCGCTGAGCCTGCGCGTCCGGAGCCTGTGCTTCGCAACGGGAGAGGCCACAACAGTGAGAGGCCCGCGTACAGCACAAACAAAACAAAACAAAACAAAAAACAAAAACACAAGCAAGGACTAGGGAAGGGAGACAGGGAGGGCCAGCAATGACCACTGTGGGTAACTAGGGCTCGGTCCTGGTAGGGAATTGAGAGACATATGGAATACGCACCACAGAGCTACCCCAGTCAGGGAGCCGGGGCTTTTACACACCAGCTCCCATCAGTCACAGGAGGGCAGCTCCTGGAAGGAGTGTGACCAGCTCTCCCAGATTAACCAGGACTGTAAGTCTGTAGTCTGGGAAACCCCTCCATCCCAGGCTAGATGGCAGGTCACACTATCTGGAGGGCATTAATTCCCAGCCCTCAGCCTGTCACACCCTGGGCAGAGCAGGCTCAGGGCCCAGAGCAAAAGCCCAAAGATGCAGGTGCTGGCAATTCAGAGCTACCATGTGCCCAAGGGCATAAGGTTGGGACACCAAGTCCCATTTAGAGGTGAGAGAAGTGAAGCTCAGAGAGGCAAACTAATCTGCTCAGTGTCACACAGTGGCAAGTGGCCTGTGGGCAGGGCGTTCAAGTCCAGGTCTGTCTGATGCCAAAGCCCATGCCAACCACCAGGGCCCACACTCCTCCCTCTACAAGGGCAGCCACGAGACAAGGACTAGAGGAGCTGCGAGTATCGTGGGAGCCCAGCTAGTCCAGTGACTGGAGACAAAGATCCACAGGCAGACAGGCAACATCCAAGCGTTTGGGGGTGGGTGTCAGACAATTAAGAGGTATGGTCTTCGGCCAAAAGGAGAGTATGGCAGCCTTTAAAGGGGGAAGCAGCTACTCAGCTCAGGAGGATTCCTGCCACATGGGAATGAAGGCCCCATGTTACTAAACAATCCAATGTTTCAAAGGAAGTGGGATTTTCATGAGAAATTTCCAAAGTATTAAATGTGGTCTGATAATCTTCTAAAACACATTTTGAACCAACCTTATATGGACCAAAGAGGACGCATCAGTCCCTGGCTAGCCGGTTATGGCACTGAACTCATTCTGTGGTGCGTCCACTCACCCCAGTAGGTAAATTTAGGGCTAGTATTGATCTCTTTCCTCAACAGGGGTCCCTACAGAAATGGGGGCTGTCTTGGTGTGCATTTAGCACACATATCCACCTGCTTTGTGCTCTAATCGTTTTTTGTCTTTCTTTCTGGCCACATTTCCCCACTCGTGTCTGCACGGCTGACATCCAGCTCACAGGTCCCGGAACAGCCACACTGGCTGTTCACAGGTCACTTAGTAAATAGCTGATGCCTGCAGTCCCCCTGTTAACCCCTGGGCCCTGACCACCAACCCCTTCTCCAGGACCTCCGAAAACTCCAGGGTTAACTCCTGGCCCAGCAGGGACCTCAGCTGGCCCTGTGGCTTCCTTCTCATTCTTCAGGGCCCAAGCTGGACCATTATCATCCCTTTATCTCTCCCCTCTCCCGTTCTGTCTCTCCTCCACCTTGACTTTCTTTTCCGAATTATGCAACCATCTTGAATCCTTCTTGATTCAAGGATAAAATATTACAAACAGTAGCGTGCTGATAATTGTTTAACAACCAGCTCTCAGGGAATAGGGAGGAGTCCTGATTTGTAGCATTTGCTGATTCCCTTGGTGTAAATACTCCTACGCTGGCTAATTTCAAGCTACCAACATGGATGAATGTGGAGCTAGCAAGAGATATGCAGTAACTCAGCATTATGTAGTATTTACTAGGTAGATGCAAAAAACCTCAAGAGCTCAGATAATAGTACAACGTAAAATAATTATGAAGTGATGAGTTCGGAGTATTTATTACCTTTGTTTCTAATATAACTTATTATATTGTAAGTTTATATAATTTAAATTTTAATAATGCCTGTGTTTCACAGCCAGGTCATAAAATTCCTGAAATTCTTGTGAGCCTACATGAGCTCATTCCAGCACACCACTGGATGAATGAACTCAGAGGCAGAAAAATAACAAAAACGGGTGCTTGGTGATCAAAAGACAAGGACTAGGGGGAAAGTCACCATCCATCCTCAGGTGGACAATTAAGGCGTCTCAATTCACCTCAAATTCCCTACCTCCACTGCTCCCCACCCCCGCCCCACCTGGACCCACTTACCTGCAGCAGGAAGTCGAAGAGTGCCAGGCGTGCCCACTCGGCGCGGTGGATGCCCAGGCATGGGGCCTGGCCCGGCTGACTGCAGTCACGTGCCAACAGGGCCTGGTACTGCAGCCAGCCCAAGGCCAGCGAGTTCTGGTCGTCATCTGGGTCACCCAGGTGCTGCACGTCGGGTGCCCACCAGATGACGGGCCTTGCGCCACCGTCCGTGTAGCGGTAGGGCAGCAGGGGGCTGTGGAAGCGCCTGGCCACGGCAGGTAGGCTCCGGCGCAGCCCCAGCACGCGGTCCACGTGGAAGGACAGGACCTCAGACAGGTCCCCAGGCCTCTTGATCAGGCCACAGAGCCCCTGGGAGCAGAGGTGGCTGAGCCCCAGAGACAGGTCCTGAAGGGCACCCTTGGCGGAGAAGCCAACCTGCAGCACCTGCCCGTGGCCAGGGACCCTGGCTTTGCCCACCACCTGCCCCTGCGCCAGCAGCTGGAGGGTCTGCACATCCTGCTCTGTGAACCACGGGGGCACCTGTTCACTGGTTCTCAAGCCACTCGACAGCCTGGGGGTCTCAGCGTCACACCACACAGATCCTTGCAGCTCCCCAACAGAGCCAGGCCACTGACGAGACACCGTGGCCGGGGAGGGACCCCCTGCTTGTCGTCCACCAGTCAAGGCTCTATTCCTCACTCCTGGCAGATCCCCGCCTTCTGCTGGATGAGGCCAGAGGGTCGGTCCAGCAGTTCTCCAAGTCTGTAATGCTGCCATGTTGTGCCCTGCGAGGGGGCCATCTGGGGTGCCTGTCTCTCTCTGTGCCTCCCAGAGGGGACCACTGTGCCAGGGGAGGTCCAGGTCTTTGGCTCCTGGACCCCTGACCTCATCCTCCCTCAGGAGCACCAGATGCCGGGTACTGAGTCTCAAATCTCCTGGAGGTGCCAAAGTAATGCCCCTCTTAACCCTCCCTGGACGCCTGCTGTCCACGCCTGGGGACTGCCTGCTGCTGTCCACGCTCCCTCCGTGGCCTTGCTCCTCAGCACACACCAGGATGGAGCTCCCAGGCAAGGCCCAGCCTCTCCGGAACCTCAGGTTTCTTGCCCGCTGCCTCCAGCTGGAGCTCAGAGCCTGTCTGCTCTGGGGGACAGGGGCACCAGTTACCTGCTGGGGCTCCACGGGACCAGGGTGTGGGCTGGCGGCTGGGTGCTGTGGAGGGAAGCGGGTGACAGCCACCACAGACAGAGCCATTAAGAGGCAGAATGCCATCACCAACCGCCTCTTGCCACGCAGCTTTCTCCAGAGCCAAGATGCCTGGGGGATGGGGTAGAAAAAGAAAGCTTAAGACCTGCGAAAACATCAGCCCTAACCCACAAAACAACAGGACGGTGGATGAAGGAACATCTTGGGTGAACGAAGAGGGAAAAGAGCAGAGCCAGGCGGGGTACCACTTGGCGGTCCTCGAGAGAGGCGTGGGAGCCAACTGCGCTCCTGCTTCAAAGCTCAGCCTGCTTCGTCTCCAGGACAGCTCTGGCCGATGCCTGCAGGCAGATTAGGCTTCTGCTCTCTGAATAAACTGCCATTATGACTCTAGTCAGCAAACACACTAACAGCCTTTCCCCATCTTCCCCCACCACTAAGTGCGGGCCCCTGTCGTTTCATCTCCACGTGATCCCACTCTGCGGACCTGCAGTCATCTCCCACAAACACGCTCTTCCCTTTTCTGGGGCACACGGCCGCCCAGCTATAGATGACCTTGCCCGGCCTCCCTAGCAGCCAAGTGTGACCCTGGGACTAAGTCCTTGCCTATGGCCCAAAGCAGCCAAAAGGAGGTTGGCTGCCCCAGCTTTCCCCTCTCTGGGCACATAGGTGTGGCAGTGCCAGCTCCACACATCTTGGCAAGGACACACCCTGGGGCAGTGAGTTTTCAGCATGTGATCTCTGCACGAGCAGCATAAGCATCACCCTGAAACTTGTTGGAAATGCAAATTCGCAGGTCCTACCCCTGCGAACCACTAGATCAGAAACAGGGGCGCAGCAACCTGTGTTTTAACAAGTTCTCCGGGTGATTCTGATGCTTGGGCACCGTGGAGCCACCAGAAGGAAGGAACTTGGGAGCTTGTGTGACCCCGTGGGAGCAGAACCGGCAAGAGCTGTTTAAGCCACTGTATTTTGGAGCCCCCCTAACTGTGGGCCTGAGGCGCCATCTCCATCCCCTACAACACCCCAGCAGCTACATCCGTCCAGGCACCCTGACCCCTGACCAAAGCTGATGGGGCCATCCTGGACCCTGATCTACACAGGGCCAAATCACTCCTCAGCTTGCCCAGGGAACAAAGGCTTGTGACAAGTCAGCAAGGTTGGCTTGCTCTGCTCGTGAACTTGAGCTCAGGGGCACATGGCTGCCCAGCTAACGATGACAGCAGCGGCCATATGCTATTGAGAGCCAGTCTGCAGGGAGAGAGAAGAAACAGCTGCAAACCAGAAACCCAAACAGGAGGGAGCACCTGCCCAGCTTCCTGAAGCTTCTGGTTCCAGTCCTGACCTGGCCGAGCTCTCTGTTCTTCTTTCACTGGGTGGATTTAGCCCGTTTCCATTACTTAAGATTCCATACACGTTTAGTCTTTGTTCTGTCATAATATTTTATGGTATATTTTTTGTATTTATAAGTTTTGAAGTCTTTCACTATGTCTTCAGTTATGTTTACTTTGTTTGTGGTGTATATTTCTTATAACATTTAGGAAATTTTTATTTGGATCCTAATGATTACCTTTATGATTATATGCCCTTAAATGTCTAGTTCTCTAAACAGTAGCTCTTAAACCCTAGTAAGAACAATCATAAAATTATTTCCTTTTTCCCCATTCCCTACCATTCTTTTGCTATTCGATTTTAATCACTAGTATTATCTTTTTTAATGTTTGCTGTTGTACAATTAAAAATGCTTACATTTCTACTATATTTTGTCAGCTTTAAATAATAGTCTTTGGTCCCCAGCTATTATTCACAAACAGCATGTTTATTCTTTCTCCCACTTTTCCCTCATTCACCTTCCAAAGTTTTCTATTTGTGTCATTTCTATATTGTTAGGATATAAAATATGTCCCTTCTACTCTATTACTCCAATACTCACATTTGTTCGGTCTTAGTTCTTCAGTTAAATATATTCTTTGCATACGCCTGTCCCCTTTTGCCCTAGTTTTCCATTATTTCTTGGTTGACTGAAGTTAAAACTCCATAATTTTCTCAAGAAGTACTCATGAGTATAATAGTCTCTGGGTTCTTGCATGTTCAAAACTATTTTTCTATAGCATTCATACCTGAAAGAAAGTTTGGCAAGATATAAAATACTGCTCACAGTTTCTTTCTTGGAATAGCTTGTAGGTTCTGCTCCACAGTTTTCTAACATCAAATGATGCTGTGGAGAAATCTAAGATTAGACTGGCTTTTTATCCTGCCTAGGAGCCCTAAGAATTCTTTCTTTTTCCTCCCCCTTTTTTTTTTTTTTTTTTTTTTTGCGGTACGTGGGCCTCTCACTGTTGTGGCCTCCCCATTGCGGAGCACAGGCTCAGGGGCCATGGCTCACGGGTCTAGCCGCTCCGCAGCATGTGGGATCTTCCCGGACCGGGCCACGAACCCATGTCCCCTGCATCGGGGAATTATTCCATTTCCTATTTTACAGAAGAGAAAACTGAAAGGTCCAGAGTGCTAATTTGCCCAGAGTCACACAGCTGACAAGTATACCAGTATTTTAATTAAAACTAAAAGTAGAAATGGCCATGGACAAAGAAGTCTGTTTGGTTTTGTTTTTTCCTTCTACAATAAAAAGAAAACTATGTTTTCAAGTTGGATTCATAATCTGGATTCTCAAAGTTCTGGATACCAATAGGGAAAAATAAATCATCCTTTAAAAATGTTTCAAGAAGACAGACTGTTTTGATCCTTCTCTAGGCCTCATTTGGCTTCAGACAACCTGGGGAAAGTTGGCAATTGTGCAGTTGTGCAGAGAGAAAGGTTCAAAACGGCCGTGAGCAGATGTCCCTGTAGGGCCACACAAGCAAAGCTTTTGGGAAAAGAAAAGCTGCTTTGATTAAACTATAAAAACATCCTCTGAAGAGAAACATTCAGCTGAATAATAAAGAGCACTTTAGAGAAAGTAGTAAAGGGAATGATGCATGACATACTAGAAAGTTTGCTGGTGGAACCCAACTGACCCCACTGCTACACACTGGCCAGTGTAACCCGCCCCCAATTCTCCCATCCGAAACACACGCACGGTCTCTTGCGACACTGGTGGCAGTAGGGAAAGGAGAATGGTGTCTCGTTCTACAGCTGCTCTGTTTCTCCTCCCTCCTCAAATCTCACCTCCTACCCTTTCACCAAGACTTCCCCCCTTAACTTCTCAGAGAAGATGCCCACTGGACCAGTAGTCACATCCACTCCCAGCTGCACAGGAAGCGGGGTGAAAAACAGGGTAGCCAGAAAAACGTTGGGAAAGACACATTTGAGTTCTAGATTAGCTTGTGCCCTTCTGGGTTGAGTTACAATGGGTGAGATACACAACCACTCTGCCCCATTTCCTCAGTTATAAAATGGGCGAGAATGAGATAATTCCTCCCTCCAAAGACTGGCATGAGAAAAAAATGAGTCAAAATATAGAAAGGACCCACTACATAGTTTGGTACATTTACATGGTAGGATCAGGGTTTCTGTCCCCACTTTCCGAACCCCCTCCATTTTTCTGGGATCTGAAAAATTTCCACCACCACCCCTTCCTGGGTTTTGGCATATTGCAATGGGGACATTTGGGAGTACAGCTCAAGGCAGAGACAGAAAGAGAAACTCTTTCATCATAAAACCACAAGCATAAATTAGGAGGAGGCCACCTGGGCAGTGAGAAGGGTCTTGTCCTGCAGAGGCTCCATCCAAAGATAATCCAGGATGGAACAAGAAGGAATCACTTGGTTTAAAAGTATATGGGAGGGCTTCCCTGGTGTCACAGTGGTTAAGAATCTGCCTGCCAATGCAGGGGACACGGGTTCGAGCCCTGGTCCGGGAAGATCCCACATGCCGTGGAGCAACTAAGCCCACGTGCCACAACTACTGAGCCTGGGCTCTAGAGCCCTCGAGCCACAACTACTGAGTCCGCGTGCCACAACTACTGAAGCCTGTACACTTAGAGCCCACGCTCCGCAACAAGAGAAGCCACCGCAATGAGAAGCCCGCACACCGCAACAAAGAGTAGCCCCTGCTCGCTGCAACTAGAGAAAGCCCGCGCGCAGCAACGAAGACCCAATGCAGCCAAAAATAAATAAATTAAAAAAAAAAGTATATGGGAAGTTGAGGAGAGAAAGGGTGGGAACCAAGAAGGACATATGCACAAGGCCTAAAAGGAAAAGACTGAGATTTTGGCTTCCCTAACAACTGTAGGAAGGGGACCCAGGAGAGTAGTAAAGAGCCCGGTCCACTGAGAAGCTGCAGGCTGTGCTGGGCTGGACACAGGAGCCACCACCAAACTCCCCATCATTGCCTCCCTCCATACAGGGTGCAGGCAGCTCTTAAACATGAAGTGAAAGACAGTGTCACTTTTGGAATCATGTGGACCATTTCTTTAAAGTCTCTATTGAACTTGTTACAATACTGCTTCTGGTTTTTGTTTTGGTCATGAGGCATGTGGGATCTTGGCTCCCTGACCAGGGTTTGAACCTGCACCCCTTGCATTGGAAGGAGAAGTCTTAACCACTGGACCGCCAGGGAAGTCCCCATTGATGGAATCATTTGTTCACTATTCCTTCCTCCTCACCCTGCCATGGCTTCACTGAAGATGGAATACACTTCCTCACCCACTGTCTTTGACCTCGGTTGGGTGACTTGCTTTTGCCAATGGAATATAAGTGGACAACACACAGGCCATGTCCTACTGGAGGCTTTACATGTGCTTGTGTGGTGTTTGTCACTTTGCAAACTTGTCCTCCACCATGACAGGAGCACGTCCCAGGCAAGGCACCTGGAGCAGACCTGAACCCAGTCCCCAGCCTGGACCTAACCCAGCCACCCCCTACTGGGCCCAGCATACCCAGAGCCCTGGAACCAAGATCAGGGTGTATATTGTTGTAAACCATTGTGATTGTGGGGCTGTTTGCTATGCAGCATGATCACAGCAAACCCTAACTAATACAGATCCTTTGGTGATTTCTTTTGGGCTCAGTGTGTGCCCTTTGTCAGAAAACAGTAAGGCAGTTTAGTCATGTAGTGTCCTTCCCTTGACTAATAAGGGCATAGTGGTGTCACTACAGATGCATGACAGGCTCTGACGACGATGATGGTGCAACCTGGTCACGAACACATCCCGTGAATCAGTTTCCCCCATGAGATGGGCAGATGGCATGGAGGACGTCTTCTGTCAAATGAAAACCAGAGCGGTCTTTTGAGAAGAACTTTTTGGAAAAATTCCGACGTACACTGGTGGCCTTTGCACAGACACAGTTTGAGAAACTAGAACATTTAGAGAAAAGGATTCGATTACAGTTAGTACTGTAACCACCAGCAGGAGACTTTTTCTCATTTCTAAACGGCCACAGGAAAAGGAATGCTCTTCCTCTTTGGGAAAATTAGTCAGAACTTGGCCTCACTTTGGGACACCAGCCCTCCCTTCCCCAGACTACCTCCCAGAACGCCCTGCTGTAAACTCTGACATCCCAGGCTCATCCAATATGACTTTCACCGGCTGCTGCACAGGAACGAGCTGGCAGGGACAGAGGCAAAGCCATCTCTTCTCAACTCCTGGATGTCAAAAAAAGACAGCGAAAACCTGGTCCTCCACTGAACTGCCTTGGCAGGTGGGATAACATGCAGGGCAGGGAAGGTGGGGAGAATACAGAGATCGCATGTCCCTCTCCCCATCACGACAGACAGAATCACAAAGCACTTGTACGGGGTTTCCTGGGTGGGAGAAGGGGCAGAGGGAAGCCGTGTGTGTGTGTGTGTGTGTGTGTGTGTGTGTGTGTGTGTGTGTGTGTGTGTGTGTGTGTGTGTGTGTGTGTGTGTGTGTGTGTGTGTGTGTGTGTGTGTGTGTGTGTGTGTGTGTGTGTGTGTGTAAGAAGCATCAAGTTTGGCTCTAGTTCTGGAGTCATCACTAAGGTGTGACAGCCCCTTCTGTTCCATCCCCCGACCTCTGCCCTCTACTTAGCAGCCACTGGCTGATCACTGATTCATCACTACTCAGACTCTGGGTGACTGGCAGAGATTTTGCAATTTGGAATTTCTGTTCCATTTTTTAAAGACCAGTTAAATAATTTTCATAACAAAACCATGGCTCGGGTGAGAGGGAATACATAAGCATATTTTCAGAGGGCTGTATTAAAACCACATGTTGGTCCTGTGAGTAACACTGCAGGCTAGACCTGCTCAAAGTCTGCTTCCCTTGGCTGAACCCAGAATCAGGCCCTAGGCAGGGGGAGCTGGGCTGGCGCAAGACTCTGGGGGCAAAGGTGACAGGCACAGCCAGTTGGACCCTCCAGGCACAGGGCGTCCCTCTCCCAGTCAGGTCTCTGGGTCCCGGGAGGCCAGAGTTGTTCGTGCTACTGTGGGCAGAACCCCAGGCTGCCTGTCTCCTAAGCCACCACCCAGCCAGGCCCCTTGCTCAGCTCCATTGGAGACTTGTGATTTTCCTTCCACATCAGCAACTTCAAGACAAGAAAGGAACTTTTACCCCTGTAATTTCTGGTCCGGCCAATCTCTAGGCAGGGGAAACCCAAAGGAATGATAATTAACATTTATTCAGTGTTCACTATAAGCCCGAGACTATTTGAAGAACTTTACTTCTATTAATTCATTTAATCTGTATGCCAGTCTTACGAGGTAGATATGAGGATTACTAACCCATTTTACAGGTAAGGAAAACAAGGCATAGAGAAATGAGGTGACCCAAACTTCACAGAGGACAGCGTCATGACATGAACCCAGGCCATCTGGTTCCAGAGCCAGTGACCTAATAAATGAGTCACTCTGGAAAGGGGCTGCTACCCACAGCCCCTGCTCCAGCCCTGATTCCAGAGGACTGCACTGGGTCTCAGGGGTGGGCCCTGCTCTCAAAGGTTTAGCTCTTTGGGATTGGTCAGTTCATCTGTAAAATGAAGCTTGAGTGAGATCAATGGTAGGTGACAGCCTTTTTGCACTGGGACAAGTTGAGGGAAAATAAAATGTTTTCAGGCTACATTTATTCTTCTTTCAAAATGAAAATAACTTATTGTGTTTCATGCTCTACTTTATTAAATAGAAGAATATCAGTGAGAAAATGCCACCATTTGACCCACTCAACTCTGGGCGTACTTGAAAGGTAACATCAGAAGTGGGTTTCTAATAATCTGTTGTCCTCAAATTAAATCTAGGGCTTGACTTAAAACCACGCAGGTTCTATGTCTTCTGCTCCGTCCAAAAGAAGATGGTGCCCAAGTTCCTTTCAGCTCAAGCACTCTCAAGACTGTAGCCAGGAAATTGAACATATCTGACTTGAGAAGTGACTATAGCAGATCTTATGAACAACAGCCACTTACCAAACATATACCATGCCCTAAGCACACTCAAAACTCCACAAAGTGTGTACTGTAAATATGATGAATTTACAACTAGAGAAATTAAGATTTACAGGATCCTGACTTCAGGCTATACTACAAAGCTACAGTAATCAAAACAGTATGGTACTGGCACCAAAACAGAAATATAGATCAATGGAACAGGATAGAAAGCCCAGAGATAAACCCACACACCTATGGTCAATTAATCTATGACAAAGGAGGCAAGAATATACAATGGAGAAAAGACAGTCTCTTCAATAAGTGGTGCTGGGAAAACTGGACAGTTACATGTACAAGAATGAAATTAGAACATTCTCTAACACTACACACAAACATAAACTCAAAATGGATTAAAGATCTAAATGTAAGACTGGATACTATAAAACTCCTAGAGGAAAACATAGTCAGGACATGCTTTGACACAAATTGTAGCAATATCTTTTTGGATCCATCTCCTAGAGTAATGGAAATAAAAACAAAAATAAACAAATGGGATGTAATTAAACTTAAAAGCTTTTGCACAGCAAAGGAAACCATAAATAAAATGAAAAGACACCTACAGAATGGGAGAAAATATTCACATATGATGCAGCTGACAAGGGATTAATCTCCAAAATATACAAACATCTCTTATAGCTCAATATCAAACAAACAAACAAAAAATCCAACCAAAAAATGGGCAGAAGATCTAAACAGACATTTCTCCAAAGAAGACATACAGATGGATAAAAAGCACATGAAAAAATGCTCAACATCACTAATTAGTATTAGAGAAATGCAGATCAAAACTCACACCGATCAGAATGGCCATCATCAAAAAGTCTACAAACAAATGACGCTAGAGAGGGTGTGGTGAAAAGGGAACCCTCTTACACTGTTGGTGGGAATGTAAATTGGTACAGCCACTATGTAGAACAATATGGAGGTTCCTTAAAAGACTAAAAACAAAGCTACCATATGATCCTGCAATCCCACTCCTGGGCATATATCCGGAGAAAACTGTAACTCAGAAAGATACCTGCACCCCAATGTTCATTGCAGCACTATTTACAATAGCCAAGACATGGAAGCAACCTAAATGTCCATTGACAGAGGAATGGATAAAGAAGATGTGGTACTTATATACAGTGGAATATTACTCAGCCATAGAAAAGAATGAAATAATGCCATTTGCAGCAACACGGATGGACCTAGAGATGATCATACTAAGTGAAGTAAGTCAGACAGAGAAAGACAAATATCATATGATATCACTTATATGTGGAATCTAAGAAAATGATACAAATGAACTTATTTACAAAACAGAAATAGACTCATAGACATAGAAAACAAACTTACGGTTACCAAAGGGGGAAGGGGTGGGAGGAGGAATAAATTAGGAGTTTGGGATTAACAGATAACACTACTACATTTAAAATAGATAAACAATGAGAAACTATATTCAATATCTTGTAATAACCTATAACAGAAAAGAATCTGAAAAAGAATATATATACAGATACATATATATATAACTGAATCACTTTGCTGTACACCTGAAACTAACACAACAGTGTAAACAACTATACCTCAATTTTTTAAAAAAAATGAAAATCTCTTTTCATTACCTCTTCACCTTTCCTTAATCTGCCCAAGTAAATGCTCTCCTTGGCACACCTGAAATAAAGCATTTTGAACACATAAAGGCACTACAGGTATCCGGCCTTGGGGGATTTATGGCAGAGATGGGGGCTAAAGGTTCATGATGGGGGATAAATTGAAGCTCTCCTAAGGCTCAGATCTGAATCTCATTCACCCCAAGCAAATGAGTCCATGGCTCTCTGCCCAGGTTCTGCCGCTTAGCTTCCACAGCATAACTTCAGGCACATAGTAACCCTGTGATGTGATGGAAACTTCCTGGTTGAACAATGGCAATAGCTAGTGCTAGAGATAGAAAGGAAGACCAAATGAAATCTCAGAAAGTGATGGTTCTCATTCCGGGGAAAGAAAAGAAACAGCGGGGAGAGCCCCAGAAGATACAAGCTCTAAAAACAAGAGAAGAATGTTACATTTCGAGATAGCAGACATCTATGATCCAAATGAATTCGCCACACCCTTATGAAAATACGAAAAGCAATTCAAGAAATTGTTTCAGCAAAGGCTTCAGCCAAAATAAAAATTATTTTTCAAGAACTTTAATAGAAATTGAAATGTCAACTCTTTCCACCCACTTGGCTGCATTTTAGTTAGGACATAAGGGGCTGTGAGGTGTTTTCAGATTTGGGGATTTAAGAAAGCCTAGGGGACTTCCCTGGTGGCGCAGTGGTTAAGAATCCACCTGCCAATGCAGGGGACACGGGTTTGAGCCCTGGTACGGGAAGATCCCACATGGCGCGGAGCAACTAAGCCCATGTGCCACAACTACTGAGCCTGCACTCTACAGCCCGCAAGCCACAACTATTGAGCCCGTGCGCCACAACTACTGAAGCCCGCACACCTAGAGCCCGTGCTCTGCATGAAAACCCACTGCAGTGAGAAGCTCCCGCACTGCAATAAAGAGTAGCCCCCACTTGCTGCAACTAGAGAAAGCCTGTGTGCAGCAATGAAGACCCAACGCAGCCAAAAATAAATAAATAAATAAATAAATTTATAAAAAATTAAGAAAAGAAAGCCTAGGAAGTGGCCCTTGCAAGCATTAGAGCTCTACTGGAGGACAGCGCCCGTCAGGAGGGAGGCTCTGGCTGGGTAACACTTGAGCGTGGGTTTGCCTTTTTGGTCTCCATCGTTCACTGTAGTGGTTTCTGTCAGTAGCAACTGAGCTGTTATCTACAACTGCCTGGAAACCAACACGTGGCTAGAGCACCATGAAGTGGAGGACACTGGGAGAGCCATGTGATGTCAGGCACTTCTGAGACCCTCAGGGCACAAGTGTGGGGATTCAAGGTACCTAGGGCAGGAGGCAGGCAACTTCCTCCAAAGGGACGGTGCAGGGCTGAGGCAAGGAAAAGTGTTGCTCCCCAAATTCTGCTACATCACAATCTTACCCTTTTATACTGCGTACCCCAATAAGGCAGGCACTGGGTCAGGAAACAGGGACACGAGCATGAGGAAGGCTTGGCTCTGCCCTTGAGCAACTCACTGTCTCATTGTAAAGATGTGAATGATACAATCATTTGCCCCAAACCTGTTTTGGCCACCCCAAAGCCCCCCCACGAAACTGACCTTGCCTACATCCAGGGCATCTATCTTCCTCAGGTTGAAGGGGTGCAGATGGCAGAGTACAGAAAGCCTGGGAGCAGAGCTGGGTGCCACTCCCCGAGGACTCCACCACAGTCAGATAACATCTCACATCTGTTTAGTGTTTTTCACTATATGGCTAGAAGGATGTTGTTTCCAGACATTCTCACAACAACCCTGGAAGGGAAGAAGGAATTCTCACCATGCCCATTTTACAGATGAAGGAATTGAGGCTCAGAGAGACCTAGCCATTTGCGCAAGGTGGCACACCAACTAAATAGAAGAGCTGGGATTCCAACTCAGGTCTTCAGCCTCCAGAGACCAAGTGCTTTCCTGCACACAGGAGCCAGGCCTGGGGATTTGGGAACACACGAGGGAAGGATTAGCTAAGGCCCTTGGGTGCTCATCCAGAAGCATTTTCTTTTTTTTTTTTTAACATCTTTATTGGAGTATAATTGTTTTACAATGTTGTGTTAGTTGCTGCTGTATAACAAAGTGAATCAGCTATACATGTACATATATCCCCATATCCCCTCCCTCTTGCATCTCCCTCCCACCCTCCCTATCCCACCCCTCTAGGTGGTCACAAAGCACTGAGCTGATCTCCCTGTGCTACGCAGCTGCTTCCCACTAGCTATCTATTTTACATTGGGTAGTGTATATATGTCCATGCCACTCTCTCACTTCGTCCCAGCTTCCCCTTCCCCTTCCCCGTGTCCTCAAGTCCATCCTCTACATCTGCATCTTTATTCCTGTCCTCCCTAGGTTCATCAGAACCATTTTTGTTTTTAGATTCCATATATATGTGTTAGCATACGGTATTTGTTTTTCTCTCAGAAGCATTTCTGATGCTCCCAGCTGACATGGGGGAGCCAGTGCCAGCAAAAGGCTTTAGAAGACCTGAGAAATTCCTACGTCTGTCTCTTCATTACACAAGCTGGGAACCTGATACCAGCCGAGACACAGGAGATGATGGGCTTCATTATCTTTCAATAAACACTTACCAAACATCCACTTCAGAAAGGCAGAATCCTAAAGGACACCCTAGGGGACACACATGAGCTAGACTCTCTAGGTCCATACCCCAGCTCCACCACTACTGAGCATGTCATATAACATCAGTTTCCTCACCTGGAAAATGGGTATGATAATGGTACCAACCTCAAAGAATTGTGAGGAAGATTCAATTAATTTTAATAAAGTGCTAAGAACAGGGCACTGCATGTATTTTTATCGTGATTACTCAGCACTATTATTTAATCCCAGGATTATTAAATCCCTGCAGAACTTTGCGACTCCAGTACCTTCTTTAGATTACTATCCTGTGCCTCACTCTCTCCAACTGTGAACAGCTGGTAACGGTTAAGTCACAGCACTCTGAGGACTGGTAAGTCATGGTTGAGAGGAAGCCACATTGGGAAGTCTCAGGAACTGATGCTAAGATATATCCTCAGAGCCACCATTTGCTCAAGTGACCAAAAGAGCAGCCACTGACTCCGGCTTGGCAAGCCCAGTGCCCCAAACTTCTGGACATCGACTGTGGAGCCCCAGAGAGGGTTAAATACTCTTGGAGAGAAGCTTGCCAGCAGGAGAGCAGGGCTCAGCCTTGAAATGCCTTGAAGATTAGCCCTTGGGAGGGTTAAAACAAAGCTACCCTTGGAATCTGAGCAAGTTTATCAGATGGGCAGTCTGTGGGCTGAAGGGGAAATAAAGGGACTCTCCTGTGGGAGGGCTCATGGGGCATTTCCCGACAACCATGGGGCATAGAGCTCCTTCCAGCAGGAGGCCTGGGGCTCAAAAGGACTAGGGAGGAACTGGGCAGCCATGTCTAGGGGCACAGATGGAACCGGCTTGGAGGCACGGAGGTCCTCCCTCCAGGAAACTCCATGACGTCGGCTGTAGCCAGCATTGTGGAGCACCTCCTGTGCCAGGCTCCATGCCAGGTACTTGACTCACAACAGCTCATTTACTGCCTGCAACCTCCCCCTAGGGAAGGCATCACTGTTCACATCAGGCATTGAGGAAACTGAGGCACAGGGAGCTCGCGTCTCGTCCTCACAGCCTCATAGCTAAGTGGCAGAGGTGGGATTCAAACCTGGGTCTGGCTGACTCCATCAGTGTATTAACTAGAATTCTGTCCCTGCTATTACAGAAGCCTCAAAGAACAAGAGTTGTTTCCCTCCCTGCCACCCTTCTGCAAGCAAGCAAGCAAACCTGGAAAGCTGGCCTCATCCTGCCCCAAGAGAGAATAAAAAGCCTTTGTTTTCAAAAGCCAAGGCTTCTAGAGGTGAATTAAGCTAGGCTTTCTGTCTGATATTGGGTTACCTAGGTGAGGGCTCGACTGGAGCCAAACAATTCAATTTAGAAAAAGCAATGCTGTTGTTCATCTAAAAATGGTGGATGAAATAAATACATGCCATTCCTCTCTGCCCTCCTGAAACCTCATAAAAATGACATAAAGGGCTCTTATTTTTAAGGGATAAACCCACAAGGATAAAGAGAACTGGGCAGGATGCAATGGAAGCAAAATTCAGGACGCTAGAAAATAGGTGAGTGAATGGCAATGGGCTTAGCAGACCACGAAGGCTGAATTCTAAACAGGAAGGCAGAAGGGTAAGACTCACCATGATTTACCCTGCAGAAGCCACTCCAACATGTCCAGAACTGGTGCCACCAAGTACCTCCAGAGGTGGGGGTGAAGCTGAGTCAAAAACAAGAGGGTTGCTTGAAAGTCTACTTAAGAAGAAGCTAGCCCCCCAGATCCCTTGTTCCATGCTGCTTGGCCAGATAATGCACCCCTGCACCTGGCTAAGGACTTGGAGAGAGAAAGCCAGGGAATCTGTATACTGGGCAGCATCTGTCACAACTGAGGGCAGGGATCTATACTGCCCTATAGTAGAAAAGAGAAGTTTTAAGAAAGCATTTACACACTGAACATTGAAATATTGCAGGTCCCCCCCGCAAGTAGCCAAGAAAATGGCTGAAAAGAAGACTCAAGTTGTAGTGAACACAATTATTTGCATCCTACCACCATACACACACATTTGCATTTTGATGGATCAGCCCTAGTGATGGCCTGGCTCGTCCCCATAGTCATGGAGTCAGTTTGTTGCTGCAGCCATTAAAAGCCAAAGCTTCCACAGCAGTGGCTACTTGAGGCTCTTTAAGCCACCAATAGGCACATCCTGACAGCCTAGCCACAGTTGCTATGCCTCTCACCTGCCCCTCCCCTGGCCCCCATGACTAGCAGGTGGGTGGTACCCACGAGTACACAACCTGGAAGCACAGCGAAATTCAGGTCGAGTGGAGCAAACCTTTGATCACTGGGAGAATGAACCCAGTGGATAAATTCAAGTGGTCCTGAATTCAATTTGTGCAGCGTCTTGGTAGGGCCGTAAGATCCTGCAGTCAATTACACTTAGCAGCAGCCAGCTTAAAAATGGATCCTCTTAACATCTCTCCCTGCGTCTCTGTGTGTTCCTTGAGCTTGCACTCACTCTCCAACAAAACAATAGCACACAAACCTTCTGCCTCAGGCTCAGCTACTGGAAACCCAGGTGAAGACAAACCAAGACACATCATCATTGTGAAATTTCAGAACACCGGGGGAAATACACTACAAGTTTCCAGAGAGAAAGAAAAAAACTGAAACAGGTTTTATACAAAGTAATCAAGAATAAGAAAGGCTTTGGCCTCATTGCTGCGACATGGAAGGCTAGAGCACAACTGAGCAAATCCTTCAAAATCTGACAGAAAATGATTTCTGGCTTAGAATTTTATATTCTGCCTTAGAATTTTATACTCAGCCAAACTATCAATCCCACTGTGAGGGTAAAATAAGAGCAGTTTCAGACACACAAGGTTTCCAAATGGTTTACTCCTCAGCACCAGATCACTTGGACCAATGCAGCTGTCAACACAAACACAAAGGCAAGCATAAAAATTGCAGTGCGATGGGGTTCCAACTGACGGGAGAGTTAGATTCTAATAGAGCAAATTAGGCAAAAATGAAGTCTAAATCAAAACTACCCTTGAAAATCCCTTAAGAAAGAAAGAAATTTATACACATCTATTTTTCCTCCAACCTTAGAACAGAGGCTGAGTCTTTTGTCTCAAACAAATAAAACCACAGAGTTGGGAAATTCCAGTAGCACACTCAGCCTCTGAGACCATGTGTCTTGAGAAACTTGGACCATCTACCATGAGATTCTGGGGGAGGAAGGTCTGAATGCAGACCCATTTAGCTCCATTCACATTTGGAAGAAGACTAGCAATAATTAACACCAGATTTCTAATCAGCAGAGTTTCCGTGTTGTGCAGTTTCTGGTAATAAGAAGAATCCAAAAAGGAG
The DNA here is from genome assembly GCF_964165515.1 of Mesoplodon bidens. NCBI lineage: Eukaryota > Metazoa > Chordata > Mammalia > Artiodactyla > Ziphiidae > Mesoplodon > Mesoplodon bidens. Next base: position 46,519,463 of record NC_138172.1, on the reverse strand, counting down.
AGGGGTGTGTGTGTGACCTTGAAAAAGGTCAGGGAGCTGCCTCAAGGGCAGCTGGGGGCCTTGAGGAAACACAACCTCAGGTGGGAAGAAGGGTGCCTGAGGAGAGGGGCAGCAGCCTGCAGGATAAGAGGAAGAAGTGAGCCTAGGATCCAGTTGGCAGGAAGCCTCTCTAGCCCGCAGAAATTCTTTCTCCACAGCAAGCTTGACTGCCCTCTCACTGGTCATGTAAATTTTAAAAAGTAATGTTGCCCCAGACACCCCCCAATGCCAGCCCTCTGATGACAACCCGAGGGGCCCACCTTCACCTTTACCTACGTTGTTTCCCTAATTTCTCACTGAAGCTCCTGGCAAAATCAGGTGTTCCTGGAAGCCAGGAGTTGTCGCCCCCGCCCCACCTTGAATCTCAGCTCTCCTCTTTGAAAGGGATAAAGTCAATCAATGTTTCCCCCATCTGCAGCTTTGTATTCATGAATAAATAAGCAAACATGCCAGAGCCCCGGTCAGACAGAGTTCTGCCAAGGTGAGGATCTGGTGCTGGGTGTTCCCAACACTGGAGCATCTGGGATGTGTGTCCGGTGGACACACCGGGGGAGGGGCAGAGGTGGAAAAAGGGAAGAGGAACCAAGGAGAGAGCTCTCCTAGGCAGGAAAATGTGGCTGAACTCCATCTCCCTCCTGGGACAGGCATCCGCTGGGTACCTCACCAGTGTATGACAAAAGAATGAGACTTTTCCCCATCTGCAAGAAAATGTAAAATTTGGTTGGGGAGGTGTGTCCAGGGCAAGACTTTAAAAGGCAAAACTAGCAAGGAGGAGAAATTAGTCTTCAGTGTCCTCTATGCCCCCATTCTATCCCCAAATACATCTAAAACGAAATTGTCCATGACCTCAGCCACTTGTTAGATGATTATACAGTTCATCTCTTGGGAGTAGCAGTCGAAAACAAGTGTAAGAAGGATAGTGCTTACAAAGTATTAATTCCTGTTTGCATTCCTGAGACCCTGAGCTGCATCTTATCCATCTATCTGAAATGATATAGAAGAATGTTACAAAAAGGTACAAGGAGTTAGGCCTTCTAACTTCTGACATGCAAAATAGAATTATGTGGAAATACACAGACTTGTAGATGAGGCGGTTGTCTTGAAAGCCAATTTCCCAGATTCCTTCATCTCTCCTTAGCATCAAGGACCAAGCCTGGAGAATCTGGTTAATTTGGCCCAGGGGCCACCAGTTTGAGACCCCTGATTTATAAGCTCTCTAAGTTCCTTCTACTTCTGAGATTCTGCAGCTCCGTGTTTCCACAGACTCAAAAAAGAACTCGATTGAAGAGCTGTAAACCTAACTCTGGAAGTTATTTGTTAAATACCTAATTACTACTGATTTGGGAATTTGAAGTCACATTGGTCCCACAGGACCTGTAGGAGAGCACGGCCTGAGCCTGACCTCACAGGGCCAGCTAATGAGGGGGGAGTAACTCATGATCCTCTAAGCAGAAGCTCGATGACTCCTATGGTAAACTGAATAAGGGCTCCCAAAGACATCCAGGACCTAATGCCTGGGACCTGTGAAAGTTACTTTATGTGCAAAGAGGGACTTTGCTTATGTGATTAAATTAAGGATCTTGAGCTGGGGAAATTATCCTGGATTACTTGGGTGAGCCCTAAATGTAATGACAAGTGTCTTTATAAGAGGGAGGCGAAAGAAGACTTGACTACAGAAGAGGAGAAGGCAGTATGATGATGGAAGCAGAGACTGGAGTGGTGCCATTTGAAGATAGAAGATGGGGCCACAAGCCAAGGAATACAGGTGGCTACTAGAAGCTGGGAAAGACAAGGAAAAGGATTCTACCTTAGAGCCTCTAGAAGGAAGCAGCCCTGCTAACACCTTAACCTCAGCCCAGTGAAACTGATTTCGGACTTCTGACCAGAACTGTAAGAGAACAAATTTGTGTTGTTTTAGCCCACGAAGTCTATGGTAATTTATGACAGCTTGGCAGGGGAAACTAATACAGTCCCTACCCTGGCTGCTGCAGGGATGGGCCACACAGTCTTTAAGATGTCTTCCCACCGCAGGGGCACAGCTGCCAGGTCTCCGCTCCAGGACAGAGTGACCTACTTGTCATCAGAAAGATAAAGAGCCTCTTGGGGTTTGTGCACACTCTCCAGGGAGCCCCCTGCCCTCAGGCTTAGTTTGGACGGCCCACAGCCCACGGGTATAGGCTGAGCAAGGGACTGAACACCCACATCCAAATGACCCCGGGGGCCCCACTCAGTCCCTGACCTCAGGACCAACCCCCAGGGCAAATCTGCTCACCACGACCTTCCCCCAGTCCCCAAGCCGTTTGGCAAGCTTCATCTCTGGGCCCAGAGGGATGCAGCAGCTCCCCAGGCTCACCTACCACCACCAGCCCCTTAATGACACATAGGTTTGGAGGCAGGCTGCCTGAATGTTGATCCCAGCTCCACTGCATCCTGGCTGTGTGAACTTGGGCCTCCATTTCCTCACCTGTACCATGGCGATAAGAATGGCACCCCCCTCATAGGGTGGACCGTTCACTAGCTCATTGAGCAGATATTCCTGAGCCAAGCACTGCTCCAGGCAGAAGTGAAACATCATGAACAAAACAGACAAAAGTCACTCCCCTTATGATGGTGACATTCTGGTGGGGAAAAAAATGTGACTTGTCACTCATGAAAATAAGATCACTCCACCAAGTACTGTGAAAGTTATATGAGCTGTTGTAGGTAAAACATTCAAAACAGGACCTGAAATATAGTTATGTTTACTCATAACTGATCATAATTTTCTGGCAGGACCCATGGGGTTACCTCCATGGCAGGGTTCCTGGAACCTGCGCTCACAACCCATGCCCATCAGGTGGGCGTGCGAACCCCCAACTCCCGAGATGGGAGGGGGCTAAACGACACGTCCTTTCTACCCTCCTCCCTGCCAACTGGCTGCTCTGCCCCAATCTCTGCGCTGATTATATGTTGGGGCTTTTCCAGCTCCACTGGCTGCCCCAAGAGCCCTCTCCATACCCATAACTGAATTACCATTTTGTTCCAGCTCACAAGAGCACTAGTGTGGGAACACCGCAGGCCTGATGGAATATTCGAGACCCTGCCATTTGTTGGAAATTTTCTCTGGCTGCCTTGGAATTAATAGCCATACATTTTGGTCTCAGGCCTGGGAGTGGGGATTGAGGCTGAAAAACTAAAATTTCTGTCTGGGCCATTCTGTGCCAGCCTTCCAGAGATTTCTACTCTCTGGCTGCTCAGAGGCCAGGACACGGCCCCAGAGAAGAGTTGGCGGGGGGTGGGGAGCAGGTCTGTGTCCTACATACACACTTCCCCCCAATTCCAACCAAACCCGTGACAACAGGGGGCTGAGCCAATTAGGGACACTAAGGGGAAAATCCACCTCACTCTTTGCCTTAAATCCATCCCAGTCATAGCAGGTCATATGGACTTCTCCAGAATAAGGCCTAGAGGAGAGTTTGTAAACTGGGATTCTTGGGCCAAATCTGGCCTGCAGATGTGTTTTGTCTGGCTTGAAATGTTTTGAATAAATACGAGCTAATGTTTAAAAACCAGGATATTTCCCACAAAAATCCAGATTTCTGGCTTCCTCTGAAAAGGGGGAAGTTCTAGCCACAACTTGGGCCCACATTCTCACATGGCCAGAGTCGAGTATGGCTCCCTCTCTCAATGATATGCTCTCTGCCATTCACCACAGGCTCCACCACTCCCTATTGTCTGTCTCCCAAGAGAAGGAAGGACAGTTGCCTTTGGAATCTCACTTGCTTTATTGTTTTTCATAGGAGATAAACACTTCTCTGACCACAGCTCAAGACAACTTGAGAAAACAAAACATAGATTGGTTTTTTCTTCATTATACCCAGCCCACTTCTTTTGCTTATGCCAGCAGCCCAGGCTCCATAAGCACTTCAGTTTATACTTCTTGGTCCAGAGCTGCACTGTCCAATATGAGAGCCATGAGCCACGTGTGACTATTTACATTAAATTAATTAAAATTAAAATTTTCCATTCCTGGTTGTTCGAACCACATTTCAAGTACTCAACAGTCACCTGGGAGTAGTGGCCACCGTGGTGGACAGTGAAGAGGAGAACATTTCCATCATCTCAGAAAGTCATACTAGGCTGGACTCTGGAGAGATTTAAATATAAGATGTGGAGGCTACCATCCAGTGAAGATACCTGTTGAGTTCTACGTCTGTGCCACATTGGGAGCTCTGGGGAGAGCTGCTGCCTTCTAGTGGTTCACTATCTAACCAGGGAGAAAGCCAGAGCCAGCGACCAGAGATGACAGGAAGTACCCCTTGGTGTCACAGGGACCCTCTCAGAGCCAGAGAAGGGGAGCAGGTCTCTGTTTTCATGATACAAAGAAAATGCTCTGCTTGCCCATTGCATGCCCTCTCGGCCCAGTCCACGCAGTCTCCTCAGAGGCTCCCGAGACCAGGACTCTCTCAGCCCTGTCATGGCGATGCTGCTTCGATGTCTGGCATAAGTGTTAGAGGCTCCCCAAGCAAAACACACAAGGAGAGTCAAACGCCAACACACCCCACTGCCTGTGTCTCCTGCCCTCACGCCCCTCAAGGCTGTCCTCTGTCCTCTCCACGAATCCAGATCTCGCCCACTCCCAGGGCTCCTACTCCAGCCCCTGCCCTTCCCTCCCCTACGTCTAAACAAGACACTCCTGGGACCCAGACCCTCAGGGTTAACGCTCTACACAAGAAACTAATTTCCAAGAATATTTACTTTCAACGAAATTTCCATAGATGCTACCAAAAGAAAACAGCTGCATCTAAGTGTGAGAATTTTCAGGTTGATCAAGTGGAAAGAGACTCAGATTTCTGGTTGTAGGGTCCACCTTAAAGTCCTTCATACTTATGAACTGCATGACTCAGCAATTACAGCATCATTGATCTCTAAGTTACTTTATTTATTGCTCTCTAAGATGGATCTAATGATACCAGCCTTAACACTTGAAGGATTCAAGACTCAATGAGATAATGGATAAGAAAGCTACAAAGCCCAACACAAGTATTTGTTGTTATTAGTTCTAAGGGGGAATGATCTTCCCTCAGCCAGCACAGAGGCCAGCACTCACTAGAAGTTTGTTGAAGATTATTTTTTAATGATCCCGGAGTAGAAGGTGAGGAAAGACATTTTTAGACCAAGGGGACTCTTGGCATATTCCAAGATCAGATCACACAGACAAACATCTACACAGAAGCAGGGCTTCTGAATCTGTTTAGTACCAAAGACTACTTCAGCCACCTGGTAAAGACATGGCTCTTTCTCAGGATGATTTTTTTTTTTAACGTATAAATAAAAGGCATAGGGTTACAAAGGCAACCAATTATACTGAAACACAGTCATCAAAATATTCCAAAAAACAAATTTGTGATATAATAATGCATGTGCTTCTTTATTAACCCATTAAATAATGAGATCTGTCAGAACATCTAACCAATGCACTTTCACAGTAGTGAGGAGTAAAGACTATATTTCAAAGGATCTGGTTCTACTCTCATGTTGTAAACTCTCTGATTCCTCTTGGTGACAAAGTCACAGGTCTTGCTAACGCTACTGTGGTCAGTGCCTACATTCATTATTGAAGAAATGCTGAATTTCCGTTAGAGATTAGCGAAAATAAAGATGGAACTTTTCTTCATCCAAGTTTAGGGCTCCTCTGAATTCTAGGCATGGATTCCAGTCAAGAATCCTTGAACTGGTACCCTTGACCCGGCATCATTTGATTCTGCCTTTCTCTAGTTCACCATTATAGGGATAGATCCATATGGCTTATAAAGGCAGGCCCTTTATAGCACATATTCCCCTAATTCCCCCACTCCAGAACCTCTTCTGCATGGGAGCTAGGGTCCAAGGGTACCCCCCCAACTCCTGCTCCCCTGATGCACTGAAGGATCCTACTAACAGTCCTAGTGGCCCAGTCCTTGCTGCATCTCCTTGCTGCATCTTCTATCTGTTGTCTAGGGACAAGGTAACCACAGCTCCCATTAACTGAGCACTTACTATGTGCTGATGACTGTTGTATGAGGTGCTTTATGCTCATTACAGGTCGAACACACAACCCCACAAGGAGGCAGTGTTATCTTAGGGGAAACAGAGGCCGGGAGGTTAAAGGTTCACTGACTTGCCCCAGGTGATAAGCAGGGTTTGAATTCAGCTCTGATTACAACTCACCTCTGAATCCTTCATGCTTTAAAAACATACCAAGTAAGATATTGTGACAATTACAGTTTAAGCCCAGTCACCCTGGGCCGCTGCCCAGGAGATGCGTGAATGTGAACAAGGACCAGGAGCCTTTCCTGACACCCAGAGAAGTGGCTGAACAGGGTGGCATTGCCCAGCCCTCCCTACACCCTTCCCAAAGGGAGATGAGGGGATTTAAACTAGAGTTTCAAGAGACAATGTTCTGAAAGGAAGGAATACAATAGCATCTTTGTAGTTGCAACAGGATCTCTAGGGCATCAGGAGAAGTGGGGAGAGCAGGGGGGAGGAGGGTGAGACAGAACTGTAGGAGCTGACGCGGACTGGGGCCTGCAGACAGTGGCTGTGTGTGAGGGGAGGCCGGGAGGGAGTACTGTCCAGGAGGCCACCGCTGCCGGTGGCCAGTTCCCCAGCCGGGAACCAGGTCCCCCAACAGGTCCACACTGAGCTTCTGTGTGAACAGACAACAGAGCCACTTTGTCCTGGAGAAAGAGGCCTGTGTGCCCTGCCCCCACTCTCCTCCCAGCACAGGGATGGGCATCCAAATGGCCCATTCACTGGCCATCCCAGCCTCAAGCCCTCAAACCGGCTGCAGCCTCCACCTCCACTGGGCCCAGGCATCATGACCCAAAGCCCTCATCCCAGCCTGGGCACAGCGTGAGTCTGTTACTGCCCCCCCGCCCACCGCCTCTTCCATCCACCTGGCTGGAAACCAGTTATCACATTATCCTTGGGGCTGGAGTTCCTTCATTTCCTTTGGAGAAAAGGATGAAGGGGGTTACGGATCCTGTACTTTTTGAAATTATGACCTTCTAAGGTTACAGGTTTAACTGTATGTGGGTCTTCCCTTCCCACCTTAAATAAGACCCCAAGCATTTAAAAGTACTAAAGCAAAGTTTTAAATCGTGGCCAGAATGAAGAAGAAAGGCACGGCCTCTGCCTTTAGTTTACAGTCCAGATGAGAACATGACCATACACAACGCTGCTGCACTAAGTACTTAGGTTGTAGAAATTACTGAGGGAGGTATAAGTTGCCTGTGTGTGTATATGAAGGAAACTTGGAATGGAGGATTGGACTTTCATGGATAAACTCCTTTCAGGAAACGTGGAGACTGAGATATAAGAGACAGAATGTCTTGAGAATTGTCCGGTACCTAGTGCACTGGAAGGCAACTCATAGCATTGGTGCGAAACCAGTCTGGACAGAGGCAAGGCCAGCCGCTGGACAACCAAGTCTGTTCTGCTGATAAAGCTCCCTGGCAGGAGCACAGGGCAGACACGGGGACACAGGAAGCGCAGAGCGGCAGTGGCAGTCGGCCCTAGGCAGCCAGGCCAGCAGAAGGCATCATTGCTCTGCCAGAGGGCAGCACGCTGCTGAAAGCCAGTCCGGATCACTGTGCCCAGCGCAGCCCCGATCCTGTGTCCCCTGACTGGCATGCTCAGACTTCGAGAGGCACCTGTGGGCTCCACACGCGTGCCGACGGGTGAAAGGGCCTCCCCTGGGCCGTCCTTTTTGTCTCTGAGCCTCAGTCTACTTGTCTCACATCCATACACCTCCAGCTGTTACTCTTCTCTTTTTTCTCTCCCTTTCTCTCTTCTAGCCCTAACCCCTCTGCTGTCTTTGACCAGTTCTTTGGCTGAGGGCATTTTTGTAAAAACCCCTACCCGACTTGGCTTCTAAACGTGGAACCATGACCATGCTACCCAAGCCAAGATGGAAGGATCTGAAGTCTCCAGATGGTTCTGGAAGAAGCTGTTTGCTCACTGCAAGCAAATACCCTTGAAAGCCAAACAAAAACTGGCCGCAAGTAAATAGCATGTGACATAGCCCCTTCCTGTGGCCACTTAGCAGAAACCCAAGCCCAAGCCCGTGGCAGGCAGGGAAGCTGGCCAGGAGTGATGGAGCAGCCGCAGCCCTGCCCACCCTCCAGCAGGGCCTGGGGGCCAGGAGGAAGGGGACCTCTGTGGCTGTGCTGCCTGGCAGAGGGCCTCAGGGGCTGCAGGCAAGGTGGCTGGAGCGGCATAAATAACACCGTACTCACTTACCATTGCAACTATATCTAGCCTATTTTTATGATTATAATGGCAAAACCAATCCAGAGGATGAAGGGAGAAATGTCAAACACTTCACCATGGCTCTTAAGAATATACCATAGTGATCCATTTTATACAGCTGAAATGGTTAGTATCATTTTTAAATAAGTACCTTCTATATCATGCTTACTTCTAAATGTGACTAGTTAAAGGACCCCATAAGATAAATAAAATAAAGATGAGGAGAGAGGAGAAAGGCACAGAAACCTCTGAACCCAGATGCCTGAGCAAGAAACAGAAGTCGCTCTTGACTTGCCCTCAGGTTGCCAAGGGTTGTAGGTTCTCCTGCCCAAATATCTCCCACCCCTGCTCCCTCTGGCCAGCCACAGGGCCATTCCTCCCTCTGGTCCACTGGGATCATAATCACTCCCCAGACGCTCCCCCTCCACCCCACACCCCAGACTCTCCCCTCCCTTGGAAACTGCTCTCTAAAATGCAAACACAGTCCCACCTCTCCAAGCTCCAAAGTCCTTCCATTGCCCGCTCTGTCCTCAGACTAATAACACAAACCCCCTCCTGGCTACACCACTTGTGTCCCATTTCCAGCCTCTGCCTCCCCCATTGCCAGAAGGTTTCCCCCAACTCCCTCCCAGGCAACTTTGATAGCTCACCTTTGCCTTTAGGGCTTTGCTCATGTCGTTCCTTCTGCTAGACTGCTTTTCGCTCTTATTATTTTTTAACTATTTCTTCTATTATTTTTTCAGTAAAACTAAAATTTTTGTATATAGCTCTATAAGTCTGAACATGTGCATAGAACCACTGCCACAATCAGGACACATCAGTTCCATCACTCCAAAAACCTCCCTCAAGAATCCCAAAGCCGGGCTTCCCTGGTGGCGCAGTGGTTAAGAATCCGCCTGCCAATTCAGGGGACACGGGTTCGAGCCCTGGTCCGGGAAGATCCCACATGCCATGAGCAACTAAGCCCGTGCGCCACAACTACTGAAACCTGTGTGCCTAGGGCCCATGCTCCGCAAGAAGAGAAGCCACTGCAATGAGAAGCCCGCGCATCACAACAAAGAGTAGCCCCCGCTCGCCGCAACTAGAGAAAGCCTGTGTGCAGCAACAAAGACACAGTGCAGCCAAAAATAAATAAATTAAATTAATTAATTTTTAAAAAAAGAATTCCAAAGCCATGGGGAATACAACTCAGGCCCTAGCCAAAGGAGACCCATGTTGGTTCAGAACTAGTCAAGGCCTGGAGACCAGCAGAGGCCCTCTCCCCACCTTTCACTCTTACCCACCTTCACCTCTGAGTTCACCGGCTGCTACCTTAAAGCACCTTCTGGCTCCCTCTCAGTAAGCAGTTCTGGAGCCCCAAGGCCACTTCCAAGAATATGTGCACATGGTGTGTGTGGGGGGGGACACACAGAGAAGGGGCAGCCTGGGGGTCACCCACAAGCCCCTGCTCCATCCTCACTCTCAGGCCAGGTGGCCCATCAGACGCAGACCTATGTAGACACATTCAGACAATACAGGGATTGCACCCCAAACGCCCCAGATGGAAACACTTTAGCAGTCACATCAAAAAAACAATTCAAGCAAAGAAAGCCCAGGTGGCTCAGGCACCCAGGCCTCAAGGAAACCGGAAGCACCCTGCTTCTACGTCAGCACCCTGGTAGGGAGGGAGGGCTAGCCTCCCAGACCTCTTCTGAGGGGACTGTCAGCATCTCTGAGGCCCATCTGAAGCACATTTCTCTCCCTGGCCCTGAAACTGCTAAGGCCTTTGCTCACTTCTTTGTGAGGCCTATCAGTTCCTCCACCCCCGTCCTACCCCTTCCAACCCCCTGTTTTTGGACCAACTCCTGCTTGGTCTGGTTGGGATCAGTGGATTATTTAAACCCCCCTGCTCCCCCCCAGCCAGCCCTACAGAGCCTGGCTCGTGTATGTATTAGGAGCTGCTCCATGAGGGAGGTGTCCACAAGAGAGGGTATCAAATTCCCTGCAGGCTCCAAGGGCTGGAAGTCCTGATTCCCAGTTCTGATTCCAAAACTGGGTTAACCTCTTCTCTTCTCCGGCTGAGCCCGAGAACCTGAGGGCTTCACCCAGACCTTCGGCAGGGTGATTTCCCGGGGCACCCCATCATTAGACCTCAGGGGCTGCGGCTGAGTGGGGCTGCCTTCTCACCCAGCCAGCATTCAGCAGGGAGGCCCAGGGCACACAGACGGCAAACATCTCCTACGGGCTGGGTATTTCCTGCCTGCTGAGAAGAGAGATCTAAAGCAGCAAGAAAACTACCTTAGGTTAGAATCTGTCTACACTTGGTCCACACTCGGTCCACACTCAAGAGTCCCAGAAGCACCCCCTAGTCAGGTACTGAATGAAATACATCGATGACTTCCTTACTGTTTGTTTTAGGTCCTGACAAAAAAGAAAACTTATTTCTGTGGGTTCTTTGTCAAACCCCCATTCTTATACCACCTTTCGGGTACCAAGTGGTTTCAACTCCAAGATTCCTTTTGCTCCTCAGAGCAACCCCTTAGTATAAGCTCATTTTACACATGAGGGGCCTGGGCTTCAGAGCATGAGAGTGCTTACTCAAAGCTGCACGGTAGCTAGTCTGGCACAAACCTCGTTCTGATTTCAAACCCTGTGCCTTTTCTCCACCACTCCAAGTTGCACCAAAGGCCTCAAGTATATGAAGAAGCCACAGTGCCTGATGGGACCTGCAGGGTTGGGGTGGGGGAGTGAAGAACTAGGAGACCTGGGCTCTAGCCCGGCTCTGAGTGACCTTGAGAAGGTCACACCACTCCTCTGGCCTTAGCCCCTTCACCTAGAGATTCCCCTCTGAGTCTTAACCTTCAGGGACTTGAGGTCTTGGTTCTTCCGAGGAGAACTGACCCATGTGTGGGCTCTCCTGGAACCCCCTTCTCTCCACGGCCTGCCTGATGACATGCTCACAGTAGAGTGAAGACAGACAAGAGGAAACTCCTCCTACACCCACACTCTGGGCCCTCAAGCATGGCTGCGGTAAAATTTTTGACGAAGAGGCTGAAGGAATTTGTGCTTGTGGGCTTGCCTGATTCCCACTTCACCAGGCACTCAGATCCCCATTTCCATGGATGGTCAGAAGCTGGCCCCATGCCACTGAAAACAGCCCCAAAGTGGAAATGACCTGAGGTCCACAAGCAGGGAGATGATTATCAAAATCATGGTATTGAGCACTGAAAGTACAGCGATGAAGATCTTTTTAGAGATGTACACGTGGAAACTTGCTTTGACAAAAAGTGAAGTAAAACACATCAGACTGCAAAACTGCATGTTTGGTATACAATTCTTTAAAATAATACTCAAAGAGAGTAGAAGATACACCAAAATGATAACCAAGGTTACCTGTAGAAGTTGGCAGTATGGCTGTTATATAAAATATATTTCATATATTTTTTTATCATATATATTTTTTATCCCCCAAGGACCAGAAAGAAAACTTCTTTTTAAGTTGGCAGTAATAGTCCTAACTTCTTCTATCAATATTTTTCATCCAAGTTCAAAGTCTTCAGCATACATCAAGTCTCCCACCGTTATTGTAAGGAAAGGGACAAGTGTCCCACTCTTAGCTTTAGAAATACACACACCAAGCCCTGGCAGAGACTCACAGCCCCTTCATGATGATCAAAAATGCCCTTACAGGTCCCGCAGCTCAATGTTCACTTTTGCAAAAAAGACATTTAAGGATTCCAGACTTTTTATATTTCTAACTCAGGCTTTCCCACTTTATGTACCTTGGATTAGTAATAAGATGGTGTTAAGGAATTACTGAATATTCAAACAAGCTGGGGAAGTTCACATTTCAGTTTTAATGAATTAAAAGAAGCTTCTCTGTGGAAAGATCCTCCAAGAGGGGCATATAACATATATCATTTCCCAGCTGAAGTTCACCAAAGCCTTCTATTTTAGGACTATCTGAAAGAGTAGCAGTTCCATAGATGCAGGGACATCTGGGTAAGCGCAGTTCCTGTTCCCTCAGCCCTCTAGCCCTATGGTTCTCAGTCCTGGCTGCATACTGCGAGCATCTAGAGAGACTTCGTTTTTAAAAACTTCTTGGTCTGGGTCCCACCTTGGATTTGGTCCAGGCAGCATTGAGAGTCAGTGCTGAGGACCACTTTGCCCTCACGCCCTCTTAGCTACCCGTGAGAAGAAGAGGTCAACACCAGGGCTGGGGTCCAACCTCAGAATTATTTAGGCATCATCCATGTTTGGAGCTAAATGGCACCTCAAAGGACATCTAGTTTAATCTCTCATTTTACAGAGGAAGAAACTGAAGACTCCAGGTCCCCTGTCTCCTCCTATACTGGTTCCTGCCAATGCCCGGCCCCCAGGCCTCTGGACACAACACCCTTCATTCAGAGGGAGAAGCAAAGGAAACCTTCAGATCTCCAAGGCCATTTTGCTGCCAGAGGTTGCCCATCAGGCCCCTCTCTCTGCCAAGTGGACCCAGACACAGTGAAATCCCGACTCAAGTCCTCTTCCTAACACACCCCAGAACTGAGGATGAGAAGCCAGGAGGCTGCTGGCTCACGGAAACAGGAAGCCCACCCTGGCGGTGGAAAAATCACATCACTGGGGCGCCCAGAGGCTGCCGGAGCAGAAGGCAGGGATCTTCTCCCTCCTGCACTGGCCTCCACCGCAGGAGGCCTGAGAGGCTCTGCCATGGACAGAATACTCCTGTAGACAGCAGTAACAGCCCTGAGTGGGTGGCCTTAGCCCGTACTCTCTTCTGGAAACACTCTGACCACCAAACACGGAATTTTGTGGTAAAAAATCTCCACACTTTTCACATCCTGTACCTCTGATCACTCCCCTTTTCCAACCTTAAGATTCCATTATTAATTCCTCTTTAGCAGCCTTGAGGGGAAAAAAAACAAAAAAAACAAAAAAATTCTGAGGATTGGGGAGAAGGTGTTATGCAGGGGTAAAGTGAAATACACACACACACCCAGCCTCATAGGCCCCCACACCCAGCCTCATAGGCCCCCGCTCCTGGTGACCAGGCTTCTGTCTTTGGTTCTGACACTGCCAGGACACCCTGGCACACAGGGAACTCTTCTCCCAGAGACCGTCCATCCTACAGGGGAATCTCTGGGCACCTTCTCAACTCCAGCCCCACAGCTAAGCTCCTTGAGGAGAATCTCCCCTGAGCTCCAATCTGCCCTCTATGAGCTTGGGGTGGGGCGGGGGAGGGCTGTCCATAGAAGCAGACAGGAGAGCCCCTCTGGGTTCCTTCAGAGTTCAAACTCATCCTAGTAGCTGACACCAGCCCCTGCCCCCGGGGAAGGACGGTGAACTGCAGGAGGGGTGGGGGGGCTGGCAGCTCCATGTAGCTTCTACCTGGAAGCAGAGCTGAGCAGCAGCCAGTGCTGAGGGAAGCCCCTTTCCTGAGGCTGCACCTGTGCTTTAAGCCGCCCGGATCACATTCTCAAAGGGTCTATTTTTCCTGCTTGTTAGTGTTTGTGAGTTTTATTGATGGAAGGGCCACTGTTCACAAGGTCCCTGGCTTCATGAATGATGCCCCAGGCCGTCCAGTGCTCCCATACCTGCCCTGTGGTCCCAGGATCTGGTGGGAAATGGGGCACTGGGAGACAGGCATTTGAACTTTACCAGGGCCAAATTAATTCTATGGTAGTAAGTGTAAGGCATTACTTCTTTTTTTTTGGTATATGTTGGGTCTTTGTTGCTGCGCACGGGCTTTTCTCTAGTTGTGGCGAGCAGGGGCTACTCTTGGTTGTGGTGCGCGGGCTTCTCATTGTGGTGGCTTTTCTTGTTGCAGAGCACAGGCTCTAGGCGTGCTGGCTTCAGTAGTTGTGGCTCGTGGGCTCTAGAGCACAGGCTCAGTAGTTGTGCAGGGGCTTAGTCGCTTTGCGGCATGTGGATCTTCCCAGACCAGGGATCGAACCCCCATCCCCTGCATTGGCAGGCAGATTCCTAACCACTGTGCCTTCAGGGAAGTCCCAAGGCATTACTTCTTAATATTAAAACATGGCTAAGATATAAGCTAATACAGAATTCACATGCATTTTTCTGAGGAATAAAGTGACTCCAAAGGCATCTCACCCATCAGAGGCTGCCTTGGGTGTCCCATGGAATCCTCTCCTCTCCCTGCGCTGTGGATTGGATGCAGTTTGTGCAGCAGTGCCAGAGGGTTACAGTGCAACCAGGGTGTGCAGGTCCAAAAGGAAAGCCGCCTTATTACGGTCCTCCCCACCAAGGCAAGCAGAAAAGCGGATTGCCAGCGTCCTAAGTCCCCGCCCTCCTGCAACTTTCGGGGAACAATTCTGGCCCCAGGAGGCTGCGCAGGCTCCGCGCGCCCGGAGCGGGGGCGCTGCCCACGGTCACCTGTCTGGGTGCCCACCCCACACGCGCGTCCCCTCCCGTGGTTCCTACCATGTCCCCCTCGGTGGCTGGACCGGCTCCTCGGCGCGCTCAGCCTGCTCGCCAGCTCATCCCGCCGCCCCGGCCCGGCCCCGGCACCGTGGCTCTCCGGGCTTCCCGGGACGCGGGATCCGGACCGAGGGGCCACAGCTTTCTAGCGGCCAACTCCGGGGCGGGCGATGCGCGGCGGGATGCTCTGAGGTTGGGCTCCGTAGAGGAGGTCTGGGAGAATGCACACGCGGGATCCGTCGTTCTGCGGTAGCCTTCCCACAGCCTCGAGCCTCCTCAGTCAGCTAGGGACGTTTGCAGAGTTTGCAAAGTCCTGGCCTCGAGTCCCAGCCCAGCCTCCCCACTTCCCCGAAAGCGCGGGAGGGGGAAGCTCCTTTCACAATAAAAGCCCTGCCCCGGGCTCGAGCAGCCGCAGCCGCCTGAAGCAGGGGCCCAGGTGCTAGGAATGAATGGGCCCCGCCCGCCGGTCCGCTGGGTGATGAGCTGAGGCTGGGGGGCGAGGGGCGCTGCGCAAGGCCTGGGGACATCGCCTCGATCTCTCCTCCAAGGGGTGCGGTGCACTGTGAGCCCCTGGCAACCGGGGGGGGGGGGGCGTCCTGCGGAGGGTCTCCCAAACTATCGCTTTCCCCGGCAAAGCCTCAGAAAGACAACTTTACTGGCATCTCATAGCCTTGCTTGGGCCCAGTCCCCAAGGGCGATTTGGAAGGAAACACGGAAGGAGAATCCGTTGACCACTTAAGATCATTAACGATGAACAGGTTTTCTCCTTGAGAACTAATCAGTGTTTAAGTTGCTGCAGTAAGCCACTGATACCAACCTCTCCGCTAAGGATGCGAACACAGGGCCCTGTGTCTCCTGGGTCTTCGTGCTCCTTGTTGGAGAGGAGACTGGGCTTGGAGCCCATAGCCCTGGAATTAGGGGCTGGACCCTCTGTAAACAGCTCAGTGACCTTCTACCAGTGCCTGAACCTCTTTGAGACCAGTGTCCCTGAGCAGCCCAACGTTGTATCTCAGGATTCTTAACAGCCTGCAGGCAAGAAGGTGGAGGTGGGGATAGAGTCAGCAGTAGGACTCAGAGAATCTGGGAACCAGGCTAAAATATTACCCTCCAAGATTGAAACTAGTACGAACCATTATTAGATGGACGAAAACTGGTATGTTCCCAGAAGTTCCCTGCTACAGAATGCTTTGAGGTTGTCACTGATGACAGTGCTTCTTAAGAGGGTCTCCTTAAATGTGTGTGTGTGTGTGTGTGTGTGTGTGTGTGTGCTGGGGCTACGACAGATGGAAAGGAAAGTATGTTTTTCAGTCCTTATCTTGTTCCAGATGCTTTCCAGAGGTTATTTCATTTCATCATCACAAGCAATCCTAAGAGAGAAATTTTATTACCACCATTTTTCAAATAAGGAAACTGAGGATTAGGCAGTTGAAGTGACTTTCCTGAGGCTAGATAGTCAGTTAGTAGTTTAGCAAACCAAAGTCTATTTGCTAGAGCACGTGAGAAAGAGGAAGAAATCAATAAGCCAGGAACAGGAGGCAGGATGCGGTGCTGAAAACCAGAGCTTATTTGTGCATAGGGAGGACAGCGAGAACTGAGAATCTGAGTGCTGGCTGAGGAATGTAGAGGAAGGGGGAGACGGACAGAGAGTATAAACTTTTTTGTGTTTTGTCCAGATGTTTGGGGAGACGATGTGGTCTTTTGAGTCTCCTTTTCTGACTGCAACCCACATAAGATGTACATTCTTTGTCATGACTTTTTACACAAACATACACGTACAAACGTAACTGAAACAAAGTTTTATAAATCATTGTTACACGTAGTGCACTCCAATGTGTTCTATTCTAATCCATCTTAATTATTATTATTATTATTTTTTTTTTTGCAGTATGCGGGTCTCTCACTGTTGTGGCCTCTCCCGTGGCGGAGCACAGGCTCCGGACGCACAGGCTCAGCGGCCATGGCTCACGGGGCCAGCCGCTCCGCGGCATGTGGGATCTTCCTGGACCGGGGCACGAACCCACGTCCCCTGCATCGGCAGGCGGACTCTCAACCACTGCACCACCAGGGAAGCCCCATCTTAATTATTTTTAACGGTGGTATCTAATCACTCTATTTCCCTAACATCCACTACTGAGTATAGTTTGAAAAACACTGTACTTGAGAGTAGAACAGAGACATTTCTTTAATGTTTTCGAAGAGCTTTGTGGTCTTCTACAGAATGTATCTGCTATATAGAAAAGGAATTTTAAAGGCAGGGATTTTGTTGGTCAAGTTTGAGAACACTGAGCACAGCTTTTTTGTTTTTTGTTTTTGTTTTTGGCAATAGGACTTGCCAGAGCCTTTGATGCTAATATATGTTGAGGTTTTCTGAGACAGGAGGATAGTGCCCAGTTTTTCCCAGGTTTACTGGATGTAGAACTCTTCTCCAGAGGAGTCATCTCTCAGGACTCACGGGACACCCTTGGGAAAAGCTGTTCCAGGACCTGGTCCAGACAAGTGAAGTGTCGCATACGAACAGGGAGTGAAAACCCTACATTCTGAAGCCCGACTCCCAAGCTCAGCACCATTTTGTTCACCTGATACTCTGCTCAGAGAAGGATCAACTACCCAGATGGTGAATGTAGGAACTCCATTCGTAAATGAACAACTGCCACTTTTATAACCCAGAATGAATGTGAGCAGTGTCCAGGAATGACCACAGCTGAGGAAGCAGATAAACTATCCAGTTGACGCACGTGGGATATGCAAGCATCCACCTGCCTTTCACAAGATCCTGCCTAGGCTCCTGCCTTCCCTTTCTTTACTAACTCCTAATTGACACTGATTCCTTCCAGCTCTGAAATCCTACGACGTTATATTAAATTTAGATAACCAATAAACCCCTCCTTTCTAGGAAATAGCACTCCAGGCAGTATTTACTTTCAGAACTTGGGCTGCTTGAGAGTTGGCTGCTCCCAGGATACCTGGTAGGGCCTCTGGTAACACAGTGGAGCTTGCAAGTGAGAAACATTCAACTGAGACAGGTTGGTGCTAGTGAGGAATATTTTGCTATTTCCACCAGAGAGAGCTTCCTACTTCATTGCGGAGTGAATCTATCTTCACCTTAACCATTCCCAAGGAGTCAGACTTACAATTTGCGCTAATGACTTTTAGAGCTCCTTACAAATTGGTACCCCAGGCAGCTGCCCAACTGGCTACTTTTTTTTTTCTTTTTTTGCTGCGCCCTGCGCTTGCGGGATCTCAGTTCCCTGACCAGGTATGGAACCCGTGCCCCCTGAAGTGGAAGCGAGGAGTCCTAACCACTGGACTACCAGGGAATTCCCACAACTGGCCCACCCCGTGGTATGGTTCCATGTCTCATTCCAACTCAGACTTACTAAATCAAAATTTCCAAGGCTTGAGAATCTATCCATTTTTTAAGCACCATAATTAATGCTAAAGCACAGCCAGGCTGAAAACTGCTGAGCTAAGCAACTCCTCTTTCTTGGCTCCCATGTCTAAATGGCCATTCTAAATGATTCTGGAATCTCTCTCCTATCCATTCTGACTGCCAGTTCTTTGACCCAAACTCTTGTCTCACTCACAGAACTCTTGGAGGGACTCCCAGGCCCTGCTTTTGCTCCTCCCAATCCATCCTGCACATCACTACAAAAATGTAAATGTGGACCAGCCACTGGCCTGCTCCCCATAACTCTTGGGATTAAATGCAAATTCCTCAGCATAGCTTTCAAGGTCCTTCAGCGTTTGACTTCTGATGACCTCTCAGGCCTCTTACACATTTCTAAACCTTCTTAAGTGCAGTCCCCTCCATCTCAAAGCCTTTTCTTTTTTTTTTTTTAATTAATTTATTTTTTGCGGCGTTGGGTCTTCGATGCTGCACGTGGGCTTTCTCTAGTTGTGGCGAGCAGGGGCTGCTCTTCGTTGCGGTGCACGGGCTTCTCATTGCGGTGGCTTCTCTTGTTGCAGAGCACAGGCTCTAGGCGCGCAGGCTTCAGTAGTTGTGGCACGTGGGCTCAGCAGTTGTGGCTCACGGGCTCTAGAGTGCAGGCTCAGTAGTTGTGGCACACAGACTTAGTTGCTCCGCAACATGTGGGATCTTCCCGGACCAGGGCTCTAACCCGTGTCCCCTGCATTGGCAGGCGGATTCTTAACGACTGCGCCACCAGGGAAGTCCCTCAAAGCCTTTTCCTGATACACTCATTTCTAATCAGACACACCTCCACCGCCTTTCACCCCCACCCCCAAATCCTCTCTATTCTGAAGACCCAGCACAGCATGTTCCCTGAAGTTATTACCTTGTTAGTCTCTCTCATGGACCTTGGACTCCCTAGAGGAAGGGACCATTCTGGGCCTTCTGTGTCCACTTGCCTAGCACCAAGTAACAGCTCAGTAAATGCTTTTGAATAAAGGAATAAGAGAGAAGACTGGGGTTCGATAATGAATCTGCCACTCACGACGCATGGGTACTCAGTAAAGCAACTCTGCTCCAATGGCTTCATGTTCCTCGCCTGACAAATAAGAACCATCATCCCTGCCCAGCCCACCTCCCTGGATTCCTACAACCATATAATGGGTTCATATAAATTACATCATCCAGAACAAAGCCTGTGTCATGACAAACTTTCAAAAACATTTGTTGAATCCATGAATGAAGGAATGAATGAATAAGAAAGAAGCTTCCTTTGTGGCTAACATCCAGTTTACATTTTCTCTTTTTATCTTCACTCACCGAACCACTGTATTTTAGAGGGCAGCAGTGTACTCAGCCAAAAGAATTACGTACTTCACAACCCCACTTGCAAAAAGGGACAGTCAATGGGAAGTAAATGGAAGTCATTGAGTGGGGCCCACAGGAAGCTCTTCCCAGGGGCCTGGCATTGCTTTGATATCGCTCAGCAAATATTCACTCCCCTTTGCCCTGCTGTGAACAGAGCATGTGTCTGTGCCACTGTCGTTTGGCTTGGCCATGGACTCACCATAACCATTAGAATGTGAGCAAGTAGAGGCATTATATTTGCTTGTGCAGCATCACTTGGCTTTCATTCTGGGGGTTCACCATGTAAAGAACAAGCCCTGGGTAGCCACTACCCTCTAGTCTGAGCCCTAGAATGAGATACGTGGGACAGACCTGAGCCCAACTCACTGCGTGGAGTCACACACAGCTGCCCCAGAGGCATGAAGATAAATGCTGTGGTTGGAAATCACTGAGTCTTAGAAAAGTTAGTTCCATGACATTATTACAGTAAAAGTTGAGGCACACAGGTAGGAGGGCCAAGCGCTTAGAGAGTCAATCTAGGACAAAAGGGTTCCCAGGTCAAAAAAAGAGCCCTATCATACCAAAAAGTCCCATAATAACATAATATATAACAAATTATTATACATATATGTGCTATTACTTCAACATAAAAATATAGAAACAGATGTCATATTAAATTATCTATTATTCTATATTATTTATTTTTGTTTCATAAATTCGATTATTTAAACAAAACAAAAATAGGACTACTTAGCAATAGTAATTAGTAGCAATGAAAAATATATGTGAGAAAAATATAACAAAATTTTGGTTTCTTTCTCTCCTCTCATATAGCAATTTATTTAAACTCTTTATTGGATATTTATATAAACTATATCATTGTATATTCTTAAGCTATATAAATGTAAGCTTGCTTAAAAAGATAACAGAAATGTAATAGGACTACTTAAACAGATATTACCTAGATTTAATTTAAAAATAACAATATGGGCTTCCCTGGTGGCACAGCTTCCCTGGTTGAGAGTCAGCCTGCCGATGCAGGGGACACGGGTTCGTGCCCCGGTCTGGGAAGATCCCACATGCCGCGGAGTGGCTGGGCCCGTGAGCCATGGCCGCTGAGCCTGCGTGTCCGGAGCCTGTGCTCCGCAACGGGAGAGGCCACAACAGTGAGAGGCCCGCGTACCGCAAAAAAATTAAAAAAATAAAAAATAACAATATGCTTCCTTCTATCCCATAATATAGTAGGATATTTTTACTCTCCTGTCAAAGATAAACTTTACTTTGACCTGTAGCTGTGCTCTTATCAAGTGTATGTTTCATTGATTCCTAGCATCAGTCCAGTGTGATAACATCAAGCTAAATATCCTCTCAACAAAGGCATTTGACCATGGGAAACAGGATTCTACTTACTAGGTTTATCTTATGAACCTGCAACAGCAGGCTTATAAACTTATAGGAATTAGTTTCCAGCTCTCCAAAAATGTCCACCTACTTTGTATCTACAGGTTTGTTTTGGTAGAGCAGCTGTTTGTCAGTCAGTTACTTTGCATCTGTAAATTCATCAGATGGGCTATCTATGTCTGAAATGTCCATCATTTTTAAACACTCTGAAGCATGTTGGATGTCATCATAAGTTAAACCTCTCTTTCTCAGGGAAAATAGTTTAAAGCACAGAGATAATCTGAAGTTGTAAAATTAAATTCTAAATCAGTTACAGTTTGAATAAATAAATTGGGATTAATGGATACACACTACTATATATAAAATAGATAACCATCTAGAAGGACCTACTGTATAGCACAGGGAGCTATGTTCAATATCTTGTAATAACCTATAATGGAAGAGAATTTGAAAAAGAATACAAGTATATATATATCTATATATCTATCCATATATATGTATACGAACCACTTTGATGTACACCTGAAACATTGTAAATCAACTATACTTCAAATTTAAAAAAAAATTATTTTTAATTAATTGAGAAAGTCCTGTTTAAACTGGCTACCCTTTTCTGGTGACACTTTTTTGGAGTTCTAAAGCAGTCTTACTTCCAAATATCAAGTCATTTTTTGATTGTATGAGTTTTTTGGTTTTTTTTTTTAGAAGATGTTTGGGGTAGGAGTTTATTAATTTTTTTTTTTTTTATTTCTGCTGTGTTGGGTCCTCGTTTCTGTGCGAGGGCTTTCTCTAGTTGCGGCAAGTGGAGGCCACTCTTCATCGCGGTGCGCGGGCCTCTCACCATCGAGGCCTCTCTTGTTGCGGAGCATAGGCTCCAGACGCGCAGGCTCAGTAGTTGTGGCTCACGGGCCCAGTCGTTCCGCGGCATGCAGGATCCTCCCAGACCAGGGCTCGAACCCGTGTCCCCTGCATTAGCAGGCAGATTCTCAAACACGGCGTCACCAGGGAAGCCCTGCTTGTATGAGTTTTTGTTGCAACCTATCCATAACATCTAATGACTCAGGTGTACTCAGTTCATCCTTTTTCAGACTTTGTGGCCTCTTCAAAGATCATCAAACAGCTTTGGAGAAAGAGCATATAAATTGTTTTGCTATAATACTCTTCTCCACTCTCATTAATATATTTCCAAATTAAAGAAGGACATTGTTACAAACTGAATGTGCCCCCAACCCCAAAATTCATATGTTGAAGCCCTAACCCCCCAGTGTGGCTGTATTTGGAGATGGAGCCTCTAAGGAAGTAATTAAGATTAAATGAGGTCATAGGTGGGGCCCTGGTCCATTAGGATTAGTGTCTTTATAAGAAAAGACTCCAGAGAGCTTGGTTTCTCTTTCTCTCCACATGCTCACAAAGAAGAGGTCATTTGAGCAGCCGTCTGCAACCCATGGAGAGAGGCCTCACCAGTCACCAACCCTGCTGGCACCTTGATCTTGGACTTCCAGTGTCCAGAACTTTTCTCCACAGTGTGCAGTATGCTCTGTTTGGTTATTCACTGCCCTAATCCAGATGTACACGTCCTTCAATCTGTCATTAAAATAAGTCATTTAGCAATGGAATAGAATAGAGAGCCCAGAAATAAACCCACACACCTACGGTCAATTAATCTTCGATACAGGAGGCAAGAATATAAAAGGGGAAAAAGTCTCTTCAGCAAGTGGTGCTGGGAAAGTTGGACAGCTGCATGTAAATCAATGACATTAGAACACACCCTCACACCATGCACAAAAATAAACTCAAATTGGCTTAAAGACTTAAACATAAGACACAACACCATGAAACTCCTAGAAGACAGTATAGGCAAAACATTCTCTGACATAAATCGTACCAATGTTTTCTTAGGTCAGTCTCCCAAGGCAATAGAAATAAAAACAAACATTAAAAAAATGGGACCTGGGCTTCCCTGGTGGTGCAGTGGTTGAGGGTCCGCCTGCCGATGCAGGGGACACGGGTTCGTGTCCGGTCCGGGAAGATCCCACGCGCCGCAGAGCGGCTGGGCCCGTGAGCCATGGCTGCTGAGCCTGCGCGTCCGGAGCCTGTGCTCCACAACGGGAGAGGGCACAACAGTGAGAAGCCCGCATACCACACACACACACACAAAAAGGACCTAATCCAACTTACAAGCTTTTGCACAACAAAGGAAACCAATGAAATGACAACATATGGAATAGGAGAAAATATTTGCAAATGATGCAACTGACAAGAGCTTAATCTCTAAAATATACAAACAGCTCATACAACTCAAAAAAAAAAAAAAAAAACCCAAAAAAACCCAACCCAACCGAAAAATGGGCAGAAGGGGCAGAAGACATTAATCGACATTTCTCCAGAGAAGACATACAGATGGCCAGTGCACACAGGAAAAGAGGCTCCACGTCACTCATTATTACAAAGTCTACAAATAACAAATGCTGGAAAGGGCGTGGAGAAAAGGGAACCCTCCTACACTGCTGGTGGGAATGTGAGTTGGTGCAGCCACTATGAAAAACAGTATGGAGGTTCCTCGGAAAACTCAAAATGGAATTACCATATGATCCAGCAATCCCACTCCTGGGCATGTACCTGGACAAAACTCTAATTCAAAGAGATACATGCATCCCTATGTTCATAGCAGCACTATTCACAATAGCCAAGACATGGAAACAACCTAAATGTCCATCAACAGATGAATGGATAAAGAAGAGTGGTACATATATACAATGGAATACTACTCAGCCATCAAAAAGAAAGAAAGAATGCCATTTGCAGCAACATGGATACAACTAGTTATTATCATACTAAGAAAGAGAAAGACAAATACCATATGATATCACTTATATGTGGAATCTAAAATATGCCACAAATGAACCTATCTACAAAATAGAAATAGACTCACAGACATAGAGAACAGACTTGTGGTTGCCAAGGGGGAAGAGGAGAGGGAGAGGGATGGACTGGGAGTTAGTAGATGCAAACTATTACATCTAGAATGGATAAACAACAAGGTCCTCTTGTATAGCATAGGGAACTATATCCAATCTACTGGGATAAACCATAATGGGAAAGAATATAAAAAAAAGAATGTATGTATGTGTATAACTGAGTCACTTTGCTGAACAGCAGAGACTGGCACAACATCGTAAATCAACTATATTTCAATAAAACAGTAAGTCATTTAGCCTTCTTTTTCAGTGATGCCTGTGTCATACTGGCACTGGTAGGATAATCATTCTTGTTTTCATTATCTGAACTCTTAGAAAACATGGTCATGATATTCAGTGTCAAAAATTAAACTAGCACTATCTCAATACAAAGTCCAATAGTTAATCCACAAGCAAAATGAAAAATAGACTGTTAGTGCTCATGATTACAACACACTTAAGGTGGACATTTAAGTCACATCATTTGGAGTGACGTTACAATGAATGCTCCAGTTTTGTGAACCATAAATCATGGTTGCCTGCATCAATGGTAAGGGAAAAAAATAAGCAACAGCAACTACAGAAGGCAGATAATCTATGCCATATCCATCTGACACTAAAAATCGTATTGATTTCAGCCCCTATTTTTCAGGTGGCCTTGCGGGGTTCTATATTCTCCCCCAGACTTCTGCATCCATCACCAAAAACTGGGACTCTTTGTGTCCTGAGGAGGGGTTTCCTGGGATGCTAAACTTTCAGTGCTAAAACTGGGACAGTAGTGAGCAAACCAGGGGGTTAGTCACCCTTGCCTAAAGGAAGCTCGGAGTCTATATCAGTTATATCAACTTCCAGAATGGATGGATTCAATGAGTAATTAGCTACACTTACTGAGCATCCACAATGATCAGGTATATAGTGCAAGGTTTCTTCATGCGCATTTAATTTTTTAAAAAATATTTATAATAGCCCCACAAGTAGATGTTATAGTCTCCATTGTATAGATGGAAAAAGTAAGCCTCAAAATCTAGGCTCCACCACTCAAGGAATTGGGGAAAAGTGTAAAATGGATTTTTGTCCTTGCCTTGGCTAGAGAGGAACCATATCTGAGTAAACTAAGGGTCAGACACACTGTCAAAGAGGAGAAAATTCAGTAACTCTAAGGGAAAGACAACAAATTATAGAGGGGTGAGTTAGGGCCTGCCAGTCCCACTGCCCTTTGCTCCCTCCAGGTGGCTCCTTTTGTTTCTGGAACATTAGGACCTTGTTTTATTAAGAGGTGCATCCCTTATGCAGTAATTCTTAAACTTTGTCTCTAATGGCAGGTCAGAGAAAATTTAGACTCAAGGCACATGACCAGGGATGAGGCTGTAAACCACCTTATGGTCAGCATGTACTTTAACGTTAAAATAATTAAATCATTATTAAAATGTTTAAATAAAGGCAAATATAAAATGATGCCTTCCCTCTCTATTCCACAGTCTCTGTGAGAATTGAGAAGAAATAATTTACATAAGACATATTCTTTAAGCTTATTACTATTTGGGGAGTCAAGGCTCCATGCTTCTGTCACGACTGTATTTTTTTTTTCTGAAATTCTACCACCTAGTTCTCACCTGTAAAACAGTCACAGCTCAGCCAAGCAGGACATACCACATTTAAAGGCTAGTTCCCTGGTCCAGACCAAAGAGTTAAGATAATCAGTATCTCATTTTCATACTTATTTATCTTGTGTTCCAAGTGTAGGCAACAAGGTAAGTATTGGCTATTTCAGATTTATTATCTTATCACCACAGATCTGAGCAACATTGTAATAAAGAGTATAACTTCATTACTGATATTTGATCACTAACAGCTTTCAAACCTCTTTCTCCCCTCTTCTCCTATTGCCCCACACCTGGACAGGCTTGTAAGAAACCCTGCGGGCTCCCTCTCCTGGTGCCAGCGGAAGTTCAAACCATGCCAGCCCCTGCAGGCACAGTTAGAACCCTCACCCCAACGCTACTACCTACACAAAAAGAATATCCAAATGGCCAATAAGGATAGGAAAAAGGTACTCAACATCATTAGTCATTAGGGAAATATAACTAAAACCACAATATGTTACATCTATAGTAACACCAGAATGGCTAATATTAAAAAGACTACCCAGGGGCTTCCCCGGTGGTCCAGTGATTAAGACTCCGTGCTTCCAATGCAGAGGGCATGGGTTCAATCCGTGTTCGGGGAACTAGAAAAGACTATGAAGGAGGAGGCTGCAGAGTACCTAAGACTCTCTTACACTGCTGGAAGCAGGATACTTCATTACAACTATTTTGTAAAACTTTTGGCAGTATCTGTCTAAGCCAAGCATATGCCTAACCTGTGTGATGCAGCAATTCCACTCATAAAATACTTAATTAATATAAAATTATATCAATGTATCTATCTACCTATAGATATTCAAGAGATATACATGAATAGGTCAGTCAAAAGGCATGTAAAAGAACGTTCATAGTATTTACAAAAGCCCCAAATCTGAAGCCACCCAAATATCCATCAACCAGTGGTATATTCAGTCGATGGAACAGTACTCAGCAATTTTAAAAAGCCTCTGCTACACGTAACAACATGGATAAACCTCACAGACAATAAATGTGGTAAAAGCATCTAAACATAAAAGAGCAAATACTAAATTATTTTGTTTGTCATCTACACTAACCTATAGTAAGAGAAATCATTACAGTGGTTGACCCTTGGGAGGAGGCTGACTGGCAGAAGACGTGAGGAAGCCGTCTGGGCTATCTTGATCTGGGTAGGGGGCACGATACACCTCACTGTTTGCCTCCGCTGGAGCCTACCTCGCCATTCTCAAGCTGGCGTTTTCTTCCTTAGCAATATCGTGTGGCCATTCCCATGTCCATAAAAGTAGCTCTTTCATCAGCTGTCAGTCGCTGTCACCTCTCTTTATGAAACATACTTTCAGGAATCTTGTCTCCTTAAGCAAGTTACAAATGCTACAAGGGCAGGGGCTCTATCTTGCAAATCACATGAAGAAAGAGAATTTGGGGCTGCGGAGAGAGACAGACCTGGTTTTAAAACCGAATGTCACCACTTTGGGCTGTGTAACCTTGGACAAATAATGCACCCATCCAGCCTCAGTTTCCTCATCTATAACATGGGGATATAATGCCTACCTCATGAAGTTTATTAGAAAGTTTTACATAGACAGTGAATGGAAGGAACGTGATACCTAATGGGTGCTCATCAAACGACAGCTGTCTTCTCTTCCAGCCTCATCAAGCCTCATCTCTTCCTTGCTCACAGAGCCCTCAGAAAAGCTATGATGATTCTCTTACCTCGTTCCTGGAACCAAGCAGCAGTCTAGAGACTAAGTGCAGGGCCGCATCAGCTCAGCGTGCTTCCTAATGCCAATCGCTCCTTCTCAAGGTCAGGAGACACTGTCTAGCTGATCACACCATTTAAGACCTGAGGATGAATTCCGAGAACGCATAGTAATGTGTATCCTGAATTGCTCTCCCCAGTCACAGACAGCAATCCCCTCAGAAGGCATAAAAGTGAGGAAGTGTGCTGAACTTCAAGGCTGGCAGGTGGGGCTTGACAGAGACCACCTAGGCTAGTCCCAGAATCAGGAGTATAAGAGAAATGTTTTAAATAATGAGGATTTGAAGAAGTAAATAGCACCCCTGCATGGCCAACATTCCGTATGGAATCATAACAGCCATTAATTCAACAACCTCTTGCCATAGCCATTGTACAGAACTTAACCTGAGCAAGCCCCACCTCACTCCTTTTTTTTTTTTTTTTGCGGTACGCGGGCCTCTCACTGTTGTGGCCTCTCCCGTTGCGGAGCACAGGCTCCGGACGCGCAGGCTCAGTGGCCATGGCTCATGGGCCTAGCCGCTCCGCGGCATCTGGGATCATCCCAGACCGGGGCACGAACCGTGTCCCCTGCATCGGCAGGCATACTCTCAACCACTGCGCCACCAGGGAAGCCCCTTTTTTTAAAAAAAAATAAATTTATTTATGGCCGCGCTGGGTCTTTGTTGCTGCGCATGGGCTTTCTCTAGTTGCAGCGAGCGGGAGCTACTCTTCATTGCAGTGCGCGGGCTTCTCACTGCAGTGGCCTCTCTTGTTGTGGAGCACAGGCTCTAGGCGTGCAGGCTTCAGTAGTCGTGGCACGCAGGCTCAGTAGTTGTGGCTCGTGGGCTCAGTAGTTGTGGCTTGAGGGCTCTAGAGCGCAGGCTCAGTAGTTGTGGCACACGGACTGAGTTGCTCCGCAGCATGTGGGATCTTCCTGGACCAGGGCTCGAACCTGTGTCCCCTGCAACGGCAGGCGGATTCTTAACCACTGCACCACCAGGGAAGTCCCCCACCCCACTCCTCTATTCTGCTCTCTGATCTTTCAATGTGGGGGGGATTCATGAAACTGTATTTCTTGCCAGACTCCTGCCTTCCACTGTATATGGCTGTCTATCTTCTTGTAGGTTTCCTAAGCAATACGAGGACAGATGCCAGGACTTATTCACAAATGTAATCTTGGCACCTATCACGATGCTTGGCACAAAGAATGAGCTTAATAAATGTCTGCCGAATAAATGAATGTTGACGTGCTTGAACTGTCCAATATATGCTGTAACTACTGATTGCAGAAATCATTTCACTCACTCACTTGATCCAAGATTTATTAAGTATCTCCTATGTGCCATGAACTATATAAGGTGCCAGGGTGACAAAGATGACTAGAACATTATCCTCTGCCCACAAGGATCTCCAGGTGGGGGAGAGAAGGTGTGGAAGTGAATAATATGACCAGAGCTACCACAAAGGAATGAGCAGGCTGCTCTTGACACCTGCCTGAATAGGTGGGCTAAGGCTTCTGAGCCAGCTGACTGTTTGGGATGAGTAGCAGCTCTCTAAGTAGGCAACTCGGGGAGGGGAGGCGTTCTACTCAAAGGGAACGGGATGCTGTGCATGAGGCTGGGTCAGGGTCACTTTGCATTGGCCAAAACAAGTCTCATGGCCAAGCCTGACTTCAACAGAGTGTGAAGAACAACCCTCCCGGGAGGCGCACTGCGCAGACGCAGCTGGTCGGCTCCTTTCCCCCTGGCGCTTCTGCCCAGCTCTGGCGGACAAGTCTCGACCTCGTGCGCGCCCCTCCCCCTTCTCGACGTAGTCGAAGATAAACAATAGTTGGCCGGCGAGCGCCGAGTGTGCATCCCGCTGCCGCATTCGGCGGGCTGCGTGGGACCGGCGGGATCTCGGCCAGCCTGCCATGGCGGGGCTGTACTCCCTGGGAGTGAGCGTCTTCTCAGACCAGGGCGGGAGGAAGCACATGGAGGACGTTACTCAGATCGTGGTGGAGCCCGAGCCCACGGCTGAAGAAGAACCCTCGCCGCGGCGGTCTCTCTCTCAGCCGTTGCCTCCGCAGCGGTCACCGCTGGCTTTTCCTGGCGGCGAAATCTCGGGGAAAGGCCCGGCGGTGGCAGCCCGAGAGGCTTGCGACGCGCCGCCGGACGCCGGGGCCTCGCCGGCTCCCGGCTGCTGCTGTCGCCGTCGTTCCTCAGTGGCCTTTTTCGCCGTGTGCGACGGGCACGGCGGGCGGGAGGCGGCACAGTTTGCCCGGGAGCACTTGTGGGGTTTCATCAAGAAGCAGAAGGGCTTCACCTCTTCCGAGCCGGCGAAGGTGTGCGCTGCCATCCGCAAAGGCTTCCTCGCTTGTCATCTCGCCATGTGGAAGAAACTGGCAGAATGGCCAAAGACTATGAAAGGTCTTCCCAGCACGTCAGGGACAACTGCCAGTGTGGTCATCATACGGGGCCTGAAGATGTATGTAGCTCATGTGGGTGACTCAGGGGTGGTTCTTGGAATGCAGGATGACCCAAAGGATGATTTTGTCAGAGCTGTGGAGGTGACACAGGACCATAAGCCAGAACTTCCCAAGGAAAGAGAACGAATTGAAGGACTTGGTGGGAGCGTGATGAACAAGTCTGGGGTGAATCGTGTCGTTTGGAAACGACCTCGGCTCACTCACAGTGGACCTGTGAGAAGGAGCACAGTCATTGACCA
This sequence comes from Mesoplodon bidens, assembly GCF_964165515.1. Taxonomy (NCBI): domain Eukaryota; kingdom Metazoa; phylum Chordata; class Mammalia; order Artiodactyla; family Ziphiidae; genus Mesoplodon; species Mesoplodon bidens. Next base: position 46,489,556 of record NC_138172.1, on the reverse strand, counting down.
GATTCCATTTCTGGCAGTAGCAAGAGCACTTGGGGATTTCTGGAGCTATGATTTCTTCAGTGGTGAGTTTGTGGTGTCACCTGAACCAGACACAAGTGTCCACACTCTTGATCCCCAGAAGCACAAGTATATTATCTTGGGGAGTGATGGTCTTTGGAATATGATTCCACCTCAAGATGCCATCTCAATGTGCCAGGACCAAGAGGAGATAAAATACCTGATGGGTGAGCATGGACAGTCTTGTGCCAAAATGCTTGTGAATCGAGCTCTAGGCCGCTGGAGGCAGCGTAGGCTTCGAGCGGATAATACTAGTGCCATAGTAATCTGCATCTCTCCAGGAGTGGGCACTCAGGGAGATTTCACCAATGAAGACGAGCTCTATCTGAACCTGACTGATGGCCCTTCCTATAATAGTCAAGAAACCTGCGTGATGACTCCTTCTCCATGTTCTACACCACCAGTCAAGTCACTGGAGGAGGACCCATGGCCAAGGCTGAACTCTAAGGACCACATACCTGCTCTTGTTCGTAGTAATGCCTTCTCAGAGAATTATTTAGAAGTCGCAGCTGAGATAGCTCGAGGGAATGTCCAGGCTGCAGTCATATCCTCAAAAGATCCAGAGCCACTTGAAGAAAACTGCACTAAAGCCCTGACTTTAAGGATACATGATGCTTTGAATAATAGCCTGTCAGTTGGCCTTGTGCCTACCAATTCAACAAACACCATCATGGACCAAAAAAACTTAGAGATGTCGATCCCAGGTCAAATGAAAGCTCAAGAAGTTGAAAGAAGCCCTCCAACAAACTTCAAAAGGACATTAGAAGAATCCAACTCTGGCCCTCTTGTGAAGAAGCATAGACAAAATGGTTTAAGTTGAAGCAGCGGTGCTCAGCCTGCAAGCCTCCCCACAAACTCACGGCGAAAGAACTCTGTTAAACTTACCACGTGACGCAGACTTAGGGGCCAGAAGAAAATGGGAAATCCTTTACTTCACCAGCACAGAAAAACTGTTTGTGTTTGCTGAAGTATATCTGGAATTTTTTTTCCCAAACTTCTAAGAGGGCTTTATGAATTTGGTGCCGAAGCTGAACTTTTTTTAAGGGGACAAAATAAAAATAGTATACAGTTTGACTTTTTGGAATTCAACAGTTTTATCCTGGCCTTGTACTTGCTTGTATTATAAATGTGAATTTTGTAGATGTTAGGGTATAAGTTGCTATAAAATGTGTGTAAATTTGTATCCTTCACACAAACTCAGTCTCTTACACTGATACACAGTAAATGTAACGACAGGGCTAAAGGTTTAAAAAAAAATCAAAAGAATCTATTCGATTTTAGAAATACCTTTAAACTTTTAAAAATGCTTATTAAGACATTTGTATAAGTCACGTGTGATGAAAGCTACACAACTTTTTAAAGTAAAGTATGAAGCAAACTGGAAAAGTGATGTATTTTCATAGTGACCTGTGTTCCACTTAATGTTTCTTAGAGACAACTAGTGTCTTTTAAAAATTATTCTTTATTTCTGATTTCATAATTCAGAACTAAATTTTTCATAGAAGCAGAAGTGTTGAGCCATGCAAAAGCAGCTGGGTTTTAGTCTCCTTGTCCTAATTAAAATACTATGCAGTATCTCTTATTTCTTTCAGTAGCATTTTTTCTAAACATTAATCATCAGATTTGCTCACCAAATCTTTGAAGTAGAAGGAGGTAGGTTTGCCTAAAAAGATGCCCTTCTCAATCATCCTGGACATTCAGTGGCATTAGAGGGTCTTAAAAGTAGTTATATCCTCTTCTAGTGTTTGCATAAAATATGTGAAGTTTTTCTTGCTATGTCAATAACATGGTGCTGCTAATTCCCAACATTTCTTCAATTATTTTATATATCCTATGGTTTTCATTGATTATATGGACATGTTTGTTCATCGAACAAAATCAGTGAACTGTTAAAAAAAAAAAAAAAGAATAACCCTCCCACAGAGAGAATTAAGTGACTCTTTGGTGAATGACAATATGAGCTCATTGCCCATGTGAGCGGTCCTCCCCACAGACAGTAAACCCCAGGACTGTTTGATACAAGTCAACTTTTCCATTCGAAGACTGACCAGAGGGCTTCCCTGGTGGCGCAGTGGTTGAGAGTCCGCCTGCCGACGCAGGGGACACGGGTTCGTGCCCCGGTCCGGGAAGATCCCACATGCCGCAGAGCGGCTGGGCCCGTGAACCATGGCCGCTGAGCCTGTGCGTCCGGAGCCTGTGCTCCGCAACGGGAGAGGCCACGACAGTGAGAGGCCCGCGTACCGCAAAAAAAATAAAGATCGACCAGAATTCAGGAATTGAGGGGAACCTACAGAGTGTCTCTCACATTTGATGAGGCCAACCCACCAGGTACTGGCTTTATCAGTTTTCTCTTTGACCGAGAAGCCCTGTGATCTGGCCATGTTGTGTGTACTTTCCTTCTTTGTCCCATTCTTCAGAATAGGATAGTCAGAGAGAAGACCTGTCCATCTTTGGCTTTGTTTAATAGAGCTTCTATTACTACTGAGCTATTGCAACAAATACTGACATTCTCATCTGGTCCCTCAACAGTCACTCAGTATGCCCTCCTAGCTCCTCCAAACTCAGGGACATTAATAAAACCTTGCTCAAATCTCCTCTACTTGCTGCCTAAGAAACAGAAACTTTCTCAGAAAAGGCTTTGAGTCATCCCTCACGATCAATTCAGATCCATCTACACAAGTCTTTAAGAATGAAGAAAAGTCCTTAAGAATTGAGGCAAAAGGTAGTCTTGTTATTTGTTCTCTTCTCTTTTGTATTCTTTTCAGGACAAGATCAGTCACAGGGATGGGGAATTAGAGAGTTGGATGTCTGTGCTCAAATCATCATACTAAGTTCAACATTTCTGAGTGGTATTTTAAAATATAAAATTTAAATTGGTCGTACCATATCCCTATTGCCTACAAGTTGGTAGATGCAGTGAAATTTAGAAGGACGTAACCCACTTTCTAGCAATGTTAACAAATTTTGCTGTGTCAGTTCCCATTGTACTACAACACTCAATAAAGAAAAAATAAACTTCTAATTTTGTTATAATTACACAGGCTTTTCTGAGGTATCAATATGCCTGGAGCAAAAGCTTTATTAACGTCAAATCCAGCAACGTGGTGCTCTCAGGACATTGTTTCAGGTATTATCTCAATAACCCTCCACCTTATAGTGTCCACTTGAGGGCTTCTCATCCATTCCAGTTGCTGGACTGGTGGTTGGTTCTCCTGGCATGGATGGCATGCAATGCAGATTCTATCACAGGGTGGCACAAGACTCAGGTGCCTAATTAGGTACCAGCATATTCTTGGCATTGGAAATATACTGAGGCATAGCCACTTCTCCTCACTAAACACTGTATTGCTTAAAAGTAATTCAATTTTTAGCAAGTCCAAGCAGCTATCAGCTTCTTGTCATACATGCCTATCTCAACAGTTGGCTCTGCTACATAAACGATCAGATCTTCACATACACACTCATTTAGGTAACATCGATTGCCAGCCAGCATGGTTCTCTAGCCTTCTTCCCCGTCGCCAGGCTCTGATCAATTCTAAAGTTGCTTTCCCCAACTTTTCTGTCTTTTGTTCCTATTATTTTCTGTAAGTGTCTGACTCCTCACCAGTAAGGCCTCTGAGTAAGATCTTCAGCTCTGAGTATGGAAGGGAAGACAGAGGCTGCGACTGGCCCTTCCAGGCTCCGTGTATGGAGCCAGGTCACGGGAGGTCTTTCAGCGGCAGGGCCAGGAGTAGTGAAGAGAGAGAAGCCTGGGATACCTACCTCAAGAACCTAGAGTGGGGCACAAAACAGCAATAGGGGTAGATGAAAAACGAAAGTGGTGCAACCATGGTCACACGTGGAGACATACTCACTGAATTTGAATTCAAACCTCTCAGTATACCCCCACGTATTCATTTGTAAAATTCTGACAATAGGACTTCCCTGGGGGCGCAGTGGTTAAGAATCCGCCTGCCAATGCAGGGGACACGGCAAGATCCCACATGCTCCAGAGCAACTAAGCCTGTGCGACACGACTACTGAGTCTGAGCTCTAGAGCCCGTGAGCCACAACTACTGAGCCCTCGAGCCACAACTACTGAAGCCTGCGCACCTAGAGCCTGTGCTCCTCGGCAAGAGAAGCCACCGCAATGAGAAGCCTGTGCACCGCAACGCGGAGTAGGCCCCACTCGCCGCAGCTAGAGAAAGCCCACGTGCAGGAACGAAGACCCAACACAGGCTAAATAAATAAATAAACAAACAAACAAACAAACAAACAAACATATTTATTTATTTATTTATGGGGGGAAAAATTGTGACCATAATAACCCCTTACTGCAGAGAGCTATTATACCATTGAGATAAAGAATATAAACTCCACACAATAATACTTGGCTCGCGTTAGGTGCTCAAGAAGATGTGGTGTACATATATATGAAATATGATGCAGCCATTAAAAAAATGAAATAATGCCATCTGCAACAAAATGGATGGATGTAGAGGTGATCAAACTAAGTGAACACAGTCAGACAAAGACAAATATCATAGGATAACACTTATAGGTGGAATGTAAAAATTGATACAAATGACAACTTGACAAAACAGAAACAGGCTGGCAGACTTCAAAAAGACATTTATGTTTACCAAAGGGGAAAGGTGGGCAGGGGGGATAAATTAGGAGGTTGGCATTAACACACACACACAAACACACACACACATATAAAATAGATCGTCAACAGGGACCTACTATACAGAACAGGGAACTCTACTCAGCACTCTGTAATAACCTAAATGGGGAAAGAATTCGAAAAACAATAGACATATGGATATCTATGACTGCATCAAGTTGCTGTACACCTAAAACAAAAACAACATTGTAAATCAAGTCTACTCCAAGTTAAAGTAAAAGTTAAATGAAAAACAACTCACAAAAAAGTAAGGAAAGAAATGCCTACTCTGTTACCCTCAGGCCTAGTGACCTGGGCTGGTGTCACATCCCTGGAGCCTGAGCAGCCTTGGGTCCCATGGCTGGAGTACGCTGGTGCTGAGGGAGCCAGCGGGGAGGACGTGCCAACAAAGGAGCCCTGCCCGGACTCAGAGTGCCCCGTCCCCTCTAGATGGGACTACGATCACCAGATCCAGGCAGGCCCTCCTACACCTAAGCCAAGCCTACTGCACCCCAAAGACGGTGGACCCTCTGGGCTCAAAGAGCGTTAACAAGGGACCTGGTCACCAGGTCCCCTAGTGGTAAGGTCCCCACCTCCAGCCTCCTTCCTTAGAGTAGCCCCATGTACGGACAACAGCACCCTCAGCAGAGTGGTTATGCAGGGATCGGCATCTGCCAGGGTAAGGGGGAAAAAGGAATGAGGCACAAGCCCTTGAGTCTTTGTGCTGGCACACTCCCCTCTCTTTTACAAGCCAGGAACACAACTTTCCCTAAGGCTCTGGTTGCCTGAGTCACCACACTGGAGCATGAAGAAATCCTGCCGCCTTGTGGCCGCTTCCTGTAACAACAGCTATAAACCCGCTGCTGCTGGGTACTTAATGTTCACAAGGCCTGAGGGGCGTTAGGTGATACCTGCCCTCAAGTAACGTGCTGGGGTAGGTCATCGAAGAAGAATTCAAAAATGGGAAGACTTTCCAGAAGCCCATTTCAAGAGATAACTTTTACTCACACTGTTTAAGGAAAAAAAAAAAAAGCACATGAAAAGATGCTCAACGTGGCTAATTATCAGAGAAACGCAAATGAAAAGGACAACAAGCGATCACACCGCACCAGTCAGAATGGCCATCATCAAAATGTCTACAAACAATAAATGTTGGGGAGGGTGTGGAAAAAAGGGAACCCTCCTCGCTGTTGGCGAGAATGGAAATTGGTTAAGAGCCACTGTGAAGAACAGTATGGAGGTTCCTTAAAAAACGAAAACTAGAGCTACCAAATGATCCAGCAACCCCACTCCTGGGAGTATATCCACAGAAAATCCTATTTCAAAAAGACACATGGGGCTTCCCTGGTGGCGCAGTGGTTGAGAGTCCGCCTGCCGATGCAGGGGACACGGGTTCGTGCCCCGGTCTGGGAAGATCCCACATGCCGCGGAGTGGCTGGGCCCGTGAGCCATGGCCGCTGAGCCTGCGTGTCCGGAGCCTGTGCTCCGCAACGGGAGAGGCCACAACAGTGAGAGGCCCACGTACCGCAAAAAAATTAAAAAATAAAAAATAACAATATGCTTCCTTCTATCCCATAATATAGTAGGATATTTTTACTCTCCTGTCAAAGATAAACTTTACTTTGACCTGTAGCTGTGCTCTTATCAAGTGTATGTTTCATTGATTCCTAGCATCAGTCCAGTGTGATAACATCAAGCTAAATATCCTCTCAACAAAGGCATTTGACCATGGGAAACAGGATTCTACTTACTAGGTTTATCTTATGAACCTGCAACAGCAGGCTTATAAACTTATAGGAATTAGTTTCCAGCTCTCCAAAAATGTCCATCTACTTTGTATCTACAGGTTTGTTTTGGTAGAGCAGCTGTTTGTCAGTCAGTTACTTTGCATCTGTAAATTCATCAGATGGGCTATCTATGTCTGAAATGTCCATCATTTTTAAACACTCTGAAGCATGTTGGATGTCATCATAAGTTAAACCTCTCTTTCTCAGGGAAAATAGTTTAAAGCACAGAGATAATCTGAAGTTGTAAAATTAAATTCTAAATCAGTTACAGTTTGAATAAATAAATTGGGATTAATGGATACACACTACTATATATAAAATAGATAACCATCTAGAAGGACCTACTGTATAGCACAGGGAGCTATGTTCAATATCTTGTAATAACCTATAATGGAAGAGAATCTGGAAAAGAATACAAGTATCTATCTATCTATCTATATATATATATGTATACGAACCACTTTGATGTACACCTGAAACACTGTAAATCAACTATATTTCAATTTAAACAAAATTTTTTTTAATTAATTGAGAAAGTCCTGTTTAAACTGGCTACCCTTTTCTGGTGACACTTTTTCGGAGTTCTAAAGCAGTCTTACTTCCAAATATCAAGTCATTTTTTGCTTGTATGAGTTTTTGTTGCAACCTATCCATAACATCTAATGACTCAGGTGTACTCAGTTCATCCTTTTTCAGACTTTGTGGCCTCTTCAAAGATCATCAAACAGCTTTGGAGAAAGAGCATATAAATTGTTTTGCTATAATACTCTTCTCCACTCTCATTAATATATTTCCAAATTAAAGAAGGACATTGTTACAAACTGAATGTGCCCCCAACCCCAAAATTCATATGTTGAAGCCCTAACCCCCCAGTGTGGCTGTATTTGGAGATGGAGCCTCTAAGGAAGTAATTAAGATTAAATGAGGTCATAGGTGGGGCCCTGGTCCATTAGGATTAGTGTCTTTATAAGAAAAGACTCCAGAGAGCTTGGTTTCTCTTTCTCTCCACATGCTCACAAAGAAGAGGTCATTTGAGCAGCCGTCTGCAACCCATGGAGAGAGGCCTCACCAGTCACCAACCCTGCTGGCACCTTGATCTTGGACTTCCAGTGTCCAGAACTTTTCTCCACAGTGTGCAGTATGCTCTGTTTGGTTATTCACTGCCCTAATCCAGATGTACACGTCCTTCAATCTGTCATTAAAATAAGTCATTTAGCAATGGAATAGAATAGAGAGCCCAGAAATAAACCCACACACCTACGGTCAATTAATCTTCGATACAGGAGGCAAGAATATAAAAGGGGAAAAAGTCTCTTCAGCAAGTGGTGCTGGGAAAGTTGGACAGCTGCATGTAAATCAATGACATTAGAACACACCCTCACACCATGCACAAAAATAAACTCAAATTGGCTTAAAGACTTAAACATAAGACACAACACCATGAAACTCCTAGAAGACAGTATAGGCAAAACATTCTCTGACATAAATCGTACCAATGTTTTCTTAGGTCAGTCTCCCAAGGCAATAGAAATAAAAACAAACATTAAAAAAATGGGACCTGGGCTTCCCTGGTGGTGCAGTGGTTGAGGGTCCGCCTGCCGATGCAGGGGACACGGGTTCGTGTCCGGTCCGGGAAGATCCCACGCGCCGCAGAGCGGCTGGGCCCGTGAGCCATGGCTGCTGAGCCTGCGCGTCCGGAGCCTGTGCTCCACAACGGGAGAGGGCACAACAGTGAGAAGCCCGCATACCACACACACACACACAAAAAGGACCTAATCCAACTTACAAGCTTTTGCACAACAAAGGAAACCAATGAAATGACAACATATGGAATAGGAGAAAATATTTGCAAATGATGCAACTGACAAGAGCTTAATCTCTAAAATATACAAACAGCTCATACAACTCAAAAAAAAAAAAAACCCAACCCAACCGAAAAATGGGCAGAAGGGGCAGAAGACATTAATCGACATTTCTCCAGAGAAGACATACAGATGGCCAGTGCACACAGGAAAAGAGGCTCCACGTCACTCATTATTACAAAGTCTACAAATAACAAATGCTGGAAAGGGCGTGGAGAAAAGGGAACCCTCCTACACTGCTGGTGGGAATGTGAGTTGGTGCAGCCACTATGAAAAACAGTATGGAGGTTCCTCGGAAAACTCAAAATGGAATTACCATATGATCCAGCAATCCCACTCCTGGGCATGTACCTGGACAAAACTCTAATTCAAAGAGATACATGCATCCCTATGTTCATAGCAGCACTATTCACAATAGCCAAGACATGGAAACAACCTAAATGTCCATCAACAGATGAATGGATAAAGAAGGGTGGTACATATATACAATGGAATACTACTCAGCCATCAAAAAGAAAGAAAGAATGCCATTTGCAGCAACATGGATACAACTAGTTATTATCATACTAAGAAAGAGAAAGACAAATACCATATGATATCACTTATATGTGGAATCTAAAATATGCCACAAATGAACCTATCTACAAAATAGAAATAGACTCACAGACATAGAGAACAGACTTGTGGTTGCCAAGGGGGAAGAGGAGAGGGAGAGGGATGGACTGGGAGTTAGTAGATGCAAACTATTACATCTAGAATGGATAAACAACAAGGTCCTCTTGTATAGCATAGGGAACTATATCCAATCTACTGGGATAAACCATAATGGGAAAGAATATAAAAAAAAGAATGTATGTATGTGTATAACTGAGTCACTTTGCTGAACAGCAGAGACTGGCACAACATCGTAAATCAACTGTATTTCAATAAAACAATAAGTCATTTAGCCTTCTTTTTCAGTGATGCCTGTGTCATACTGGCACTGGTAGGATAATCATTCTTGTTTTCATTATCTGAACTCTTAGAAAACATGGTCATGATATTCAGTGTCAAAAATTAAACTAGCACTATCTCAATACAAAGTCCAATAGTTAATCCACAAGCAAAATGAAAAATAGACTGTTAGTGCTCATGATTACAACACACTTAAGGTGGACATTTAAGTCACATCATTTGGAGTGACGTTACAATGAATGCTCCAGTTTTGTGAACCATAAATCATGGTTGCCTGCATCAATGGTAAGGGAAAAAAATAAGCAACAGCAACTACAGAAGGCAGATAATCTATGCCATATCCACCTGACACTAAAAATCGTATTGATTTCAGCCCCTATTTTTCAGGTAGCCTTGCGGGGTTCTATATTCTCCCGCAGACTTCTGCATCCATCACCAAAAACTGGGACTCTTTGTGTCCTGAGGAGGGATTCCTGGGATGCTAAACTTTCAGTGCTAAAACTGGGACAGTAGTGAGCAAACCAGGGGGTTAGTCACCCTTGCCTAAAGGAAGCTCGGAGTCTATATCAGTTATATCAACTTCCAGAATGGATGGATTCAATGAGTAATTAGCTACACTTACTGAGCATCCACAATGATCAGGTATATAGTGCAAGGTTTCTTCATGCGCATTTAATTTTTTAAAAAATATTTATAATAGCCCCACAAGTAGATGTTATAGTCTCCATTGTATAGATGGAAAAAGTAAGCCTCAAAATCTAGGCTCCACCACTCAAGGAATTGGGGAAAAGTGTAAAATGGATTTTTGTCCTTGCCTTGGCTAGAGAGGAACCATATCTGAGTAAACTAAGGGTCAGACACACTGTCAAAGAGGAGAAAATTCAGTAACTCTAAGGGAAAGACAACAAATTATAGAGGGGTGAGTTAGGGCCTGCCAGTCCCACTGCCCTTTGCTCCCTCCAGGTGGCTCCTTTTGTTTCTGGAACATTAGGACCTTGTTTTATTAAGAGGTGCATCCCTTATGCAGTAATTCTTAAACTTTGTCTCTAATGGCAGGTCAGAGAAAATTTAGACTCAAGGCACATGACCAGGGATGAGGCTGTAAACCACCTTATGGTCAGCATGTACTTTAACGTTAAAATAATTAAATCATTATTAAAATGTTTAAATAAAGGCAAATATAAAATGATGCCTTCCCTCTCTATTCCACAGTCTCTGTGAGAATTGAGAAGAAATAATTTACATAAGACATATTCTTTAAGCTTATTACTATTTGGGGAGTCAAGGCTCCATGCTTCTGTCACGACTGTATTTTTTTTTTCTGAAATTCTACCACCTAGTTCTCACCTGTAAAACAGTCACAGCTCAGCCAAGCAGGACATACCACATTTAAAGGCTAGTTCCCTGGTCCAGACCAAAGAGTTAAGATAATCAGTATCTCATTTTCATACTTATTTATCTTGTGTTCCAAGTGTAGGCAACAAGGTAAGTATTGGCTATTTCAGATTTATTATCTTATCACCACAGATCTGAGCAACATTGTAATAAAGAGTATAACTTCATTACTGATATTTGATCACTAACAGCTTCCAAACCTCTTTCTCCCCTCTTCTCCTATTGCCCCACACCTGGACAGGCTTGTAAGAAACCCTGCGGGCTCCCTCTCCTGGTGCCAGTGGAAGTTCAAACCATGCCAGCCCCTGCAGGCACAGTTAGAACCCTCACCCCAACGCTACTACCTACACAAAAAGAATATCCAAATGGCCAATAAGGATAGGAAAAAGGTACTCAACATCATTAGTCATTAGGGAAATATAACTAAAACCACAATATGTTACATCTATAGTAACACCAGAATGGCTAATATTAAAAAGACTACCCAGGGGCTTCCCCGGTGGTCCAGTGATTAAGACTCCGTGCTTCCAATGCAGAGGGCATGGGTTCAATCCGTGTTCGGGGAACTAGAAAAGACTATGAAGGAGGAGGCTGCAGAGTACCTAAGACTCTCTTACACTGCTGGAAGCAGGATACTTCATTACAACTATTTTGTAAAACTTTTGGCAGTATCTGTCTAAGCCAAGCATATGCCTAACCTGTGTGATGCAGCAATTCCACTCATAAAATACTTAATTAATATAAAATTATATCAATGTATCTATCTACCTATAGATATTCAAGAGATATACATGAATAGGTCAGTCAAAAGGCATGTAAAAGAACGTTCATAGTATTTACAAAAGCCCCAAATCTGAAGCCACCCAAATATCCATCAACCAGTGGTATATTCAGTCGATGGAACAGTACTCAGCAATTTTAAAAAGCCTCTGCTACACGTAACAACATGGATAAACCTCACAGACAATAAATGTGGTAAAAGCATCTAAACATAAAAGAGCAGATACTAAATTATTTTGTTTGTCATCTACACTAACCTATAGTAAGAGAAATCATTACAGTGGTTGACCCTTGGGAGGAGGCTGACTGGCAGAAGACGTGAGGAAGCCGTCTGGGCTATCTTGATCTGGGTAGGGGGCACGATACACCTCACTGTTTGCCTCCGCTGGAGCCTACCTCGCTATTCTCAAGCTGGCGTTTTCTTCCTTAGCAATATCGTGTGGCCATTCCCATGTCCATAAAAGTAGCTCTTTCATCAGCTGTCAGTCGCTGTCACCTCTCTTTATGAAACATACTTTCAGGAATCTTGTCTCCTTAAGCAAGTTACAAATGCTACAAGGGCAGGGGCTCTATCTTGCAAATCACATGAAGAAAGAGAATTTGGGGCTGCGGAGAGAGACAGACCTGGTTTTAAAACCGAATGTCACCACTTTGGGCTGTGTAACCTTGGACAAATAATGCACCCATCCAGCCTCAGTTTCCTCATCTATAACATGGGGATATAATGCCTACCTCATGAAGTTTATTAGAAAGTTTTACATAGACAGTGAATGGAAGGAACGTGATACCTAATGGGTGCTCATCAAACGACAGCTGTCTTCTCTTCCAGCCTCATCAAGCCTCATCTCTTCCTTGCTCACAGAGCCCTCAGAAAAGCTATGATGATTCTCTTACCTCGTTCCTGGAACCAAGCAGCAGTCTAGAGACTAAGTGCAGGGCCGCATCAGCTCAGCGTGCTTCCTAATGCCAATCGCTCCTTCTCAAGGTCAGGAGACACTGTCTAGCTGATCACACCATTTAAGACCTGAGGATGAATTCCGAGAACGCATAGTAATGTGTATCCTGAATTGCTCTCCCCAGTCACAGACAGCAATCCCCTCAGAAGGCATAAAAGTGAGGAAGTGTGCTGAACTTCAAGGCTGGCAGGTGGGGTTTGACAGAGACCACCTAGGCTAGTCCCAGAATCAGGAGTATAAGAGAAATGTTTTAAATAATGAGGATTTGAAGAAGTAAATAGCACCCCTGCATGGCCAACATTCCGTATGGAATCATAACAGCCATTAATTCAACAACCTCTTGCCATAGCCATTGTACAGAACTTAACCTGAGCAAGCCCCACCTCACTCCTTTTTTTTTTTTTTTTGCGGTACGCGGGCCTCTCACTGTTGTGGCCTCTCCCGTTGCGGAGCACAGGCTCCGGACGCGCAGGCTCAGTGGCCATGGCTCATGGGCCTAGCCGCTCCGCGGCATCTGGGATCATCCCAGACCGGGGCACGAACCGTGTCCCCTGCATCGGCAGGCATACTCTCAACCACTGCGCCACCAGGGAAGCCCCTTTTTTTAAAAAAAAATAAATTTATTTATGGCCGCGCTGGGTCTTTGTTGCTGCGCATGGGCTTTCTCTAGTTGCAGCGAGCGGGAGCTACTCTTCATTGCAGTGCGCGGGCTTCTCACTGCAGTGGCCTCTCTTGTTGTGGAGCACAGGCTCTAGGCGTGCAGGCTTCAGTAGTCGTGGCACGCAGGCTCAGTAGTTGTGGCTCGTGGGCTCAGTAGTTGTGGCTTGAGGGCTCTAGAGCGCAGGCTCAGTAGTTGTGGCACACGGACTGAGTTGCTCCGCAGCATGTGGGATCTTCCTGGACCAGGGCTCGAACCTGTGTCCCCTGCAACGGCAGGCGGATTCTTAACCACTGCACCACCAGGGAAGTCCCCCACCCCACTCCTCTATTCTGCTCTCTGATCTTTCAATGTGGGGGGGATTCATGAAACTGTATTTCTTGCCAGACTCCTGCCTTCCACTGTATATGGCTGTCTATCTTCTTGTAGGTTTCCTAAGCAATACGAGGACAGATGCCAGGACTTATTCACAAATGTAATCTTGGCACCTATCACGATGCTTGGCACAAAGAATGAGCTTAATAAATGTCTGCCGAATAAATGAATGTTGACGTGCTTGAACTGTCCAATATATGCTGTAACTACTGATTGCAGAAATCATTTCACTCACTCACTTGATCCAAGATTTATTAAGTATCTCCTATGTGCCATGAACTATATAAGGTGCCAGGGTGACAAAGATGACTAGAACATTATCCTCTGCCCACAAGGATCTCCAGGTGGGAGAGAGAAGGTGTGGAAGTGAATAATATGACCAGAGCTACCACAAAGGAATGAGCAGGCTGCTCTTGACACCTGCCTGAATAGGTGGGCTGAGGCTTCTGAGCCAGCTGACTGTTTGGGATGAGTAGCAGCTCTCTAAGTAGGCAACTCGGGGAGGGGAGGCGTTCTACTCAAAGGGAACGGGATGCTGTGCATGAGGCTGGGTCAGGGTCACTTTGCATTGGCCAAAACAAGTCTCATGGCCAAGCCTGACTTCAACAGAGTGTGAAGAACAACCCTCCCGGGAGGCGCACTGCGCAGACGCAGCTGGTCGGCTCCTTTCCCCCTGGCGCTTCTGCCCAGCTCTGGCGGACAAGTCTCGACCTCGTGCGCGCCCCTCCCCCTTCTCGACGTAGTCGAAGATAAACAATAGTTGGCCGGCGAGCGCCGAGTGTGCATCCCACTGCCGCATTCGGCGGGCTGCGTGGGACCGGCGGGATCTCGGCCAGCCTGCCATGGCGGGGCTGTACTCCCTGGGAGTGAGCGTCTTCTCAGACCAGGGCGGGAGGAAGCACATGGAGGACGTTACTCAGATCGTGGTGGAGCCCGAGCCCACGGCTGAAGAAGAACCCTCGCCGCGGCGGTCTCTCTCTCAGCCGTTGCCTCCGCAGCGGTCACCGCTGGCTTTTCCTGGCGGCGAAATCTCGGGGAAAGGCCCGGCGGTGGCAGCCCGAGAGGCTTGCGACGCGCCGCCGGACGCCGGGGCCTCGCCGGCTCCCGGCTGCTGCTGTCGCCGTCGTTCCTCAGTGGCCTTTTTCGCCGTGTGCGACGGGCACGGCGGGCGGGAGGCGGCACAGTTTGCCCGGGAGCACTTGTGGGGTTTCATCAAGAAGCAGAAGGGCTTCACCTCTTCCGAGCCGGCGAAGGTGTGCGCTGCCATCCGCAAAGGCTTCCTCGCTTGTCATCTCGCCATGTGGAAGAAACTGGCAGAATGGCCAAAGACTATGAAAGGTCTTCCCAGCACGTCAGGGACAACTGCCAGTGTGGTCATCATACGGGGCCTGAAGATGTATGTAGCTCATGTGGGTGACTCAGGGGTGGTTCTTGGAATGCAGGATGACCCAAAGGATGATTTTGTCAGAGCTGTGGAGGTGACACAGGACCATAAGCCAGAACTTCCCAAGGAAAGAGAACGAATTGAAGGACTTGGTGGGAGCGTGATGAACAAGTCTGGGGTGAATCGTGTCGTTTGGAAACGACCTCGGCTCACTCACAGTGGACCTGTGAGAAGGAGCACAGTCATTGACCAGATTCCATTTCTGGCAGTAGCAAGAGCACTTGGGGATTTCTGGAGCTATGATTTCTTCAGTGGTGAGTTTGTGGTGTCACCTGAACCAGACACAAGTGTCCACACTCTTGATCCCCAGAAGCACAAGTATATTATCTTGGGGAGTGATGGTCTTTGGAATATGATTCCACCTCAAGATGCCATCTCAATGTGCCAGGACCAAGAGGAGATAAAATACCTGATGGGTGAGCATGGACAGTCTTGTGCCAAAATGCTTGTGAATCGAGCTCTAGGCCGCTGGAGGCAGCGTAGGCTTCGAGCGGATAATACTAGTGCCATAGTAATCTGCATCTCTCCAGGAGTGGGCACTCAGGGAGATTTCACCAATGAAGACGAGCTCTATCTGAACCTGACTGATGGCCCTTCCTATAATAGTCAAGAAACCTGCGTGATGACTCCTTCTCCATGTTCTACACCACCAGTCAAGTCACTGGAGGAGGACCCATGGCCAAGGCTGAACTCTAAGGACCACATACCTGCTCTTGTTCGTAGTAATGCCTTCTCAGAGAATTATTTAGAAGTCGCAACTGAGATAGCTCGAGGGAATGTCCAGGCTGCAGTCATATCCTCAAAAGATCCAGAGCCACTTGAAGAAAACTGCACTAAAGCCCTGACTTTAAGGATACATGATGCTTTGAATAATAGCCTGTCAGTTGGCCTTGTGCCTACCAATTCAACAAACACCATCATGGACCAAAAAAACTTAGAGATGTCGATCCCAGGTCAAATGAAAGCTCAAGAAGTTGAAAGAACCCCTCCAACAAACTTCAAAAGGACATTAGAAGAATCCAACTCTGGCCCTCTTGTGAAGAAGCATAGACAAAATGATTTAAGTTGAAGCAGCGGTGCTCAGCCTGCAAGCCTCCCGACAAACTCACGGCGAAAGAACTCTGTTAAACTTACCATGGGACGCAGACTCAGGGGCCAGAAGAAAATGGGAAATCCTTTACTTCACCAGCACAGAAAAACTGTTTGTGTTTGCTGAAATATATCTGGAATTTTTTTTCCCAAACTTCTAAGAGGGCTTTATGAATTTGGTGCCGAAGCTGAACTTTTTTTAAGGGGACAAAATAAAAATAGTATACAGTTTGGCTTTTTGGAATTCAACAGTTTTATCCTGGCTTTGTACTTGCTTGTATTATAAATGTGAATTTTGTAGATGTTAGGGTATAAGTTGCTATAAAATGTGTGTAAATTTGTATCCTTCACACAAACTCAGTCTCTTACACTGATACACAGTAAATGTAACAACAGGGCTAAAGGTTTAAAAAAAAATCAAAAGAATCTATTCGATTTTAGAAATACCTTTAAACTTTTAAAAATGCTTATTAAGACATTTGTATAAGTCACGTATGATGAAAGCTACACAACTTTTTAAAGTAAATTATGAAGCAAACTGGCAAAGTGATGTATTTTCATAGTGACCTGTGTTCCACTTAATGTTTCTTAGAGACAACTAGTGTCTTCTAAAAATTATTCTTGGGCTTCCCTGGTGGCGCAGTGGTTGAGAGTCCGCCTGCCAACGCAGGGGACACGGGTTCGTGCCCCGGTCCGGGAAGATCCCACATGCCGCAGAGCGGCTGGGCCCGTGAACCATGGCCGCTGAGCCTGTGCGTCCGGAGCCTGTGCTCCGCAACGGGAGAGGCCACGACAGTGAGAGGCCCGCGTACCGCAAAAAAAATAAAGATCGACCAGAATTCAGGAATTGAGGGGAACCTACAGAGTGTCTCTCACATTTGATGAGGCCAACCCACCAGGTACTGGCTTTATCAGTTTTCTCTTTGACCGAGAAGCCCTGTGATCTGGCCATGTTGTGTGTACTTTCCTTCTTTGTCCCATTCTTCAGAATAGGATAGTCAGAGAGAAGACCTGTCCATCTTTGGCTTTGTTTAATAGAGCTTCTATTACTACTGAGCTATTGCAACAAATACTGACATTCTCATCTGGTCCCTCAACAGTCACTCAGTATGCCCTCCTAGCTCCTCCAAACTCAGGGACATTAATAAAACCTTGCTCAAATCTCCTCTACTTGCTGCCTAAGAAACAGAAACTTTCTCAGAAAAGGCTTTGAGTCATCCCTCACGATCAATTCAGATCCATCTACACAAGTCTTTAAGAATGAAGAAAAGTCCTTAAGAATTGAGGCAAAAGGTAGTCTTGTTATTTGTTCTCTTCTCTTTTGTATTCTTTTCAGGACAAGATCAGTCACAAGGATGGGGAATTAGAGAGTTGGATGTCTGTGCTCAAATCATCATATTAAGTTCAACATTTCTGAGTGGTATTTTAAAATATAAAATTTAAATTGGTCGTACCATATCCCTATTGCCTACAAGTTGGTAGACGCAGTGAAATTTAGAAGGACGTAACCCACTTTCTAGCAATGTTAACAAATTTTGCTGTGTCAGTTCCCATTGTACTACAACACTCAATAAAGAAAAAATAAACTTCTAATTTTGTTATAATTACACAGGCTTTTCTGAGGTATCAATATGCCTGGAGCAAAAGCTTTATTAACGTCAAATCCAGCAACGTGGTGCTCTCAGGACATTGTTTCAGGTACTATCTCAATAACCCTCCACCTTACAGTGTCCACTTGAGGGCTTCTCATCCATTCCAGTTGCTGGACTGGTGGTTGGTTCTCCTGGCATGGATGGCATGCAATGCAGATTCTATCACAGGGTGGCACAAGACTCAGGTGCCTAATTAGGTACCAGCATATTCTTGGCATTGGAAATATACTGAGGCATAGCCACTTCTCCTCACTAAACACTGTATTGCTTAAAAGTAATTCAATTTTTAGCAAGTCCAAGCAGCTATCAGCTTCTTGTCATACATGCCTATCTCAACAGTTGGCTCTGCTACATAAACGATCAGATCTTCACATACACACTCATTTAGGTAACATCGATTGCCAGCCAGCATGGTTCTCTAGCCTTCTTCCCCGTCGCCAGGCTCTGATCAATTCTAAAGTTGCTTTCCCCAACTTTTCTGTCTTTTGTTCCTATTATTTTCTGTAAGTGTCTGACTCCTCACCAGTAAGGCCTCTGAGTAAGATCTTCAGCTCTGAGTATGGAAGGGAAGACAGAGGCTGCGACTGGCCCTTCCAGGCTCCGTGTATGGAGCCAGGTCACGGGAGGTCTTTCAGCGGCAGGGCCAGGAGTAGTGAAGAGAGAGAAGCCTGGGATACCTACCTCAAGAACCTAGAGTGGGGCACAAAACAGCAATAGGGGTAGATGAAAAACGAAAGTGGTGCAACCATGGTCACACGTGGAGACATACTCACTGAATTTGAATTCAAACCTCTCAGTATACCCCCACGTATTCATTTGTAAAATTCTGACAATAGGACTTCCCTGGGGGCGCAGTGGTTAAGAATCCGCCTGCCAATGCAGGGGACACGGCAAGATCCCACATGCTCCAGAGCAACTAAGCCTGTGCGACACGACTACTGAGTCTGAGCTCTAGAGCCCGTGAGCCACAACTACTGAGCCCTCGAGCCACAACTACTGAAGCCTGCGCACCTAGAGCCTGTGCTCCGCGGCAAGAGAAGCCACCGCAATGAGAAGCCTGTGCACCGCAACGAGGAGTAGGCCCCACTCGCCGCAGCTAGAGAAAGCCCACGTGCAGGAACGAAGACCCAACACAGGCTAAATAAATAAATAAATAAATAAATAAACATATTTATTTATTTATTTATGGGGAAAAAAATTGTGACCATAATAACCCCTTACTGCAGAGAGCTATTATACCATTGAGATAAGGAATATAAACTCCACACAATAATACTTGGCTCATGTTAGGTGCTCAAGAAGATGTGGTGTACATATATATGAAATATGATGCAGCCATTAAAAAAATGAAATAATGCCATCTGCAACAAAATGGATGGATGTAGAGGTGATCAAACTAGGTGAACACAGTCAGACAAAGACAAATATCATAGGATAACACTTATAGGTGGAATGTAAAAATTGATACAAATGACAACTTGACAAAACAGAAACAGGCTGGCAGACTTCAAAAAGACATTTATGTTTACCAAAGGGGAAAGGTGGGCAGTGGGGATAAATTAGGAGGTTGGCATTAACACACACACACAAACACACACACACACACCCACACACACACATATAAAATAGATCATCAACAGGGACCTACTATACAGAACAGGGAACCCTACTCAGCACTCTGTAATAACCTAAATGGGGAAAGAATTCGAAAAACAATAGACATATGGATATCTATGACTGCATCAAGTTGCTGTACACCTAAAACAAAAACAACATTGTAAATCAAGTCTACTCCAAGTTAAAGTAAAAGTTAAATGAAAAACAACTCACAAAAAAGTAAGGAAAGAAATGCCTACTCTGTTACCCTCAGGCCTGGTGACCTGGGCTGGTGTCACATCCCTGGAGCCCGAGCAGCCTTGGGTCCCATGGCTGGAGTACGCTGGTGCTGAGGGAGCCAGCGGGGAGGACGTGCCAACAAAGGAGCCCTGCCCGGACTCAGAGTGCCCCGTCCCCTCTAGATGGGACTACGATCACCAGATCCAGGCAGGCCCTCCTACACCTAAGCCAAGCCTACTGCACCCCAAAGATGGTGGACCCTCTGGGCTCAAACAGCATTAACAAGGGACCTGGTCACCAGGTCCCCTAGTGGTAAGGTCCCCACCTCCAGCCTCCTTCCTTAGAGTAGCCCCATGTACGGACGACAGCACCCTCAGCAGAGTGGTTATGCAGGGATCGGCATCTGCCAGGGTAAGGGGGAAAAAGGAATGAGGCACAAGCCCTTGAGTCTTTGTGCTGGCACACTCCCCTCTCTTTTACAAGCCAGGAACGCAACTTTCCCTAAGGCTCTGGTTGCCTGAGTCACCACACTGGAGCATGAAGAAATCCTGCCGCCTTGTGGCCGCTTCCTGTAACAACAGCTATAAACCCGCTGCTGCTGGGTACTTAATGTTCACAAGGCCTGAGGGGCGTTAGGTGATACCTGCCCTCAAGTAACGTGCTGGGGTAGGTCATCGAAGAAGAATTCAAAAATGGGAAGACTTTCCAGAAGCCCATTTCAAG